>NC_138860.1:174708903-175976178 GCF_965194805.1 Balaenoptera borealis | reverse complement strand
GTTCAGACTGCTGGGGAGAGGAGGAGAAGAAGAGGTATCCCAAGACATTGGCCCAGGGTATTATGAACTATAAATCTTTGTATCTACCACGCAGTAGGTGCTCAATATTCTTATGGTGAAGGATGGAAGGTGAGAGCTGCTGTTGAGGTCCAAAATGCCACCCCAATTCAGGGCATCTTCTGAAAGGGAGCTGCAAAAACACATTATTCTCCTTTGGCCCAAAGCCTCAGGGTGTCTGCCCTAGAATATTCCTGCAGAGGAGGCCGGGGAAACTGCAGCGGGTCTGGAGAAAAGGAACTAACTCCAATGAGCAGGGGAACGGGGTGGGGCAGCCTGCAAGGGCCAAAGAAAAGGCCTGGGATGCATTTCTGGAAAAGACAAAGAGGAGAGGGGAGGGGAGAGGAGACTGTAAACTTGTGAACAGCCTGGCCAAGGTGAACCCCGGCTCCTGGCGCCTTCTCATTCGCATTCATTCCACAAACACCGGCCAAATCTCAGAACCAGCAGTCTGGGGGAGGGCGCCTCACTGCTCCCAGGGAGAAGTTAAGTTCAGGACTGAGGCTGGAAGGTCTGCTTCCCAGAAGGGGAGTGACTTGGGGGGCGAACTTGTGGGGCTCCAAAGATGAAAACCCAAACAGATGCAGTGAGGCGCTGAGCAAACCTGCAAGCGACGGCGCGGCAGGTCACGAAGAGCACTAGGGGTATGTCCCTCGACCTGTGAAGTCTGTCGTCGAGGTGACCTCGAGGACCCCCAAATGGTCCCTCGGGCCCTCCCCCAAACACTCGACGGTGAGGACGCAGATGTTTGAGATGCACTCTGTTCTCACAGCTCTAGGGAGGGGGAAGGTTTCTGGGGCGCGGTAAGGAGGGCCATCGCAGCTCCGGTCACGCCTGTGAAGGTCAAGGCGAAGCCCTGCCGAGACCCTAGACCCCTCCCGCCTCGGCCCTCTCACCTCCTCCCGCGCCAGTGCTGCCCCGCGGCACCGGGGCATCTTGGCGGCGAAGGCGGCAGCCCCGGCCGGGGAGCTGAGGTCCTCTGCAGTGACGGCCAGGAACTCGGCGACGCTGAGCTGCTCGGGCATGGCGGGCGCGTGGTGGGGTCGCCGGGGCTGCCGGAGTGGGGCCCGGGGGGCGCTCGCCGCAGTGCTCTGGGCCGGCCTCCCAGCCCGCCACGGGCGCCGTCCTGGCCTCCGCGCCGCCCCGCCCCCTCCGCGCCGCCCCGCCCCCGACTGCTTTTGCCCCGCACAGCCGCGTCTCCTCTAGTCCTGGGAGCCCAGACCTTTCCCACTCCGACCGCTTCTCGGCCCCGCCCACGGCCTTCCAGCCTCGCTCCCCACCTTAGCCTGGACCGCCCGCCTCCCGCCCTCGCGGGCCTCCCAGCCCTGAGAGTCCCGCCCCGGGCCCCTCGCCCGGCTCCTCGGCCCACCCCTCTGGCCTCCCATCCCCAGAGAGCTCCGCCCCTGGCTCACTGCCCCGCCCCCGCCCCATCGACCCAGCCACCTGGCCTCCCAGCCCCTGAGAGCTCCGCCCCTGGCTCAGTGCCCCGCCCCCGGCCCATCGACCCAGCCTTCTGGCCTCCCAGCCCCTGAGAGCTCCGCCCCTGGCTCACTGCCCCGCCCCCGCCCCATCGACCCAGCCACCTGGCCTCCCAGCCCCTGAGAGCTCCGCCCCTGGCTCAGTGCCCCGCCCCCGGCCCATCGACCCAGCCTTCTGGCCTCCCAGCCCCTGAGAGCTCCGCCCCTGGCTCACTTCCCCGCCCTCGGTCCCTCACCCGGCTCCGCGGTCCCGCCCCATGCCTCTCTGCAGGGTCCTTTGGCCTCCCTTTCTTAAAGCTACCTCCCTCTCGGCGCGTCTACGGCTCCGCCCCTTTGTCCCGCTCCCGGGCCTCCGAAGTCACCCTGCCTCCCAAAGCCTCGGTGCCGTATCTCCGCATCCCTCCTTAATGCGCCTTGCGTCTTCCTCTCCTACCCATTAGTTCCCAGTCCTCATGACCTCACCCCTTCAGCTTCGCCCTCACCCAGCCCCTCGTCTCTCTCCCAAGCCCGGGGTGGGGGGAGGAGGATCTCGGTGCCCCGCTCCGCCCCGAGTCGCCCCACCCCTCCCTTGCTCCGCATACCCCGCTCTCGGCCTCCGCTCAGCGTCCAGCCAGGGCCGTCCAACGGCCCCTTCGCTCCTCCCCTAAATAGTGTGCCCCGCCTCCAGGGTGTTTGTGGCTCGGCGCCTCGGATAGCTGTGTGATTTGGGGAAAATTATATCCCTTCTTGGAACCTCATTTTTCTTCTCTGCAAAATGGGAAGTCTAGTGCCCACTTGGTTGTGATGTTACGAGGAGGGAACCTTACACGTGCGTGTACTCAATAGGCGCTCAGGAACTGGCTCCCTCTTATCCGGCCTTCTCACCCACACCTTCATTCTTCCTGGGCTCAGTCTCCTGCCTTTCACTCCTCAACCTGGCTCACCAACCCCACCAGGCTAAAGATTGCCCCTCCTCCCCACCCACTATCCTCTGCCTCTTGGGAACCACCTATATATTTGGGTGGATGAGGGATGGTGTTCAGGATAAAAATCCACTTAGATTTAGTTCTGGAGCCCGAAGTCCTCTGGAAAATATCAGGGAAGCACTGCGGTGAAGAACATTGGCTTTGGAGTCAGATAGGTCTAAGTCCCCAACCTGGTGCTGCTGTTGACCAGCTGTGTACAGCTGAGTAAATTGCTTGCTTCTCTAAGCCTGAATTTTCCACCTCTTGAAATGGCCTAATGGTATTTCACCCCACTAAGTGACTGAGAGGATTATGTAGTTTAAGTGGAAAAAAAAAAAACCTGAAAAGATATACACTAAAATATTACCAGCTGAGGATGTTATGAGTAATTTCTTCTTTTAGCTAGTCTGTCTATCCTAACGTTTTGGTAATGAATTTATACTGTTTGTGGAATAGAATTGAAAGTTGGAAAAAATGTGTACAATCTGGTGGAGGAGACAGGACCAATAGGCTGTGAAATACAACTCTGGTTCACCCCTCAGTCACCCTTCAACCCACTCTAGCCTGTTTTCAGCCCGAACTACGGCAAACAGTAATTTCATTTTTTTGAAAAAGGACCATTTTCCTCGGTGGTCCTCCTCCTCTCTGACTGCTCCTTCTTAGGGCCCTTTCTGAGGTGCACTTCCTCTGCGTGTATCTTAAATGCTGGACCCTCTGCTCTTCTCACTCTACTCAGGCTTCCTGAACACCTTCATCCAACTCCACCAGTTCTCTTTACACCATTGATGTTGATGTCTCCTATATTCGACTCCTGTAACAACGCAAACTTGGTGGCTTAAAACAACACATTTATTCTCTTACAATCCTGGAGGTTAGAAGTCTGAAGTGAGTTTCACTGGACTGAAGTCAAGGTATCAGCAGGGCCGCACTCCCTCCAAATGCTCTAGGGGAGCATCTGTTTCCTCACCTTTTCCAGCTTCTAGAACTGCATTCCTTGCATTCTTTGGCCTGTGGCCAAGTTCCTCCATCTTAAAGGGCATCTTGCTTCTGTGTCACATTACCTACCTTTCTGTGGTCAAATCTCCCTTGATCTCCATATTATAAGCACATTTATGGTTACATTTTTGGCCCACCCAGATGATCCAGGATAATCTCCCCATCTCAGGAACCTTAAATTTATCACATCTGCAAAATTCCTTTTGCCATATAAGATAACATTTACAGGTTCCAGGGATTAGGACCTGGGTATCTTTGTGGGCCATTACTGAGCCTACCACATTTTCCAAGGCTTAAGATCTATGTATCCAACCATTTATAGGATGGTTTCATGTGACTATCTCACAGACAGTCTATATGTCCAAAACCGAACTGGGCATCTTGTACCTCACTTCTGGTCCCAGCTCCTTCTCTGTCCCTGTCTTGGTGGAAGGCACCACTGTGCACTCCCTGACGATCATCCTCCCCATCTCCTTCCACCAACCTACACTCAATCATTATCACTACCTCCTGAATGTCTCACAAATACAGCCACCTTCTCCAGCTCCTGGCCAACCCCAGTCCAGGCCACACTACCTCTGACCTCCTCACCAGTCTCTCTGTGCCCAGTCTTGCATATCTGATCTGTTGCTCCCCTGGTTAGAACTCTTCAATGGCCCCCATTGCTCTCTGGATGAAAGACAAACTTTTTTCATGGCTACCTGGTCCTGCATGATCTTTTGCTCCTGCCGTTTTCATTTTCTTCCTTACCTCTCACCCCTCCTTTCCTGCCATGAGCCAAGCTCTCTCATTATTCTTCCTTCAGCCCATAACACTCCCCGACCTCCTTTCAGCTGCTCATATTGGATGTCAATTCCTCCAGGAAGCCTTCCCCAATGTCCTTCTTGGAACTCCCACAGGACCCGGTATCCCCTGCCCCAGCACTTCTCACTGAGAACTGTAATCACCTGTTTGCTGGTCTGGGTCTCTGGCTCACTTATTTATTTATTGAGCACTTAATATGTACTAGTCACAGTGCCAAGGGCTATACAAGCAATAGCTCACTCAATATCCACAGCAACCCAAGGAGTCGGGGAACATTATTCTTCCCATCTCTGTGTTATAGGCGGGAAAACCAAGGCTTAGAGGGGTTAATTTGTATAAAGTCAGAATGAAAATATAACCAAGATTTCAACCAAAGTCTGCATGACTCCAAAGCTTTTGTTTTATTATTAATCACCAAACTATGCTACCTAACTAGAAAATATTGCCTCTTATAAGCAGATATACATGTTCCATATATTCTCTTCTATAATTAAAACATGCCACCAACCAGAGGCAGAATACTATCGTAATATCTTGCAGGCTAACAAATTATTAATATTTTGTAAAGCAACTTCTTCAGTGTCATATCCTCTATCAGATACTCAAACCAAGAGACACATACTGCTGAGGGCGGGCCACTTTCTGAAGCATAATTTTTATTTCAAGACTTCTGGGAGAAACTGAATAATAAATGGTAAGTAAATTACAGTATTATTTGGAAATAAGATAAACCCAGAGCTATATCAGGGTAGGTTGCAAAAGTTTTAGGAATTTTCAGAGAAAACATGTGCCTTCAAGAAAATTTCAGTTGCTTCTAGTTATTTCCCCAGACCATCCTACATAAACATTCACTTTACGAAGGCTATTTCAAGGAAAGAATTTGAGACACACTACTTATAAAATTGCTGTTTCTAGGTCCCTGGACCAGCCAGTGCAAATCCATCTCCCTGGAATTCACTTGTTCACTCAATAAACATTTATCAAGCAGTTCTAGGTGTATTCCTGAGTGGAAAATGACAAGTGGGGAGGCTTTGGATACAAAGGTGTGCAAGATATGGAGCAGTTCTCAGGAAACTTGTACCCAAATAATCATACAATGCAAATTATAAATGCCCTTAACAAGGTGCTACGGGAATTAGGGGTGGGGAGGGGAAAAGAGTCCTTTCCCTGTCTGGCTCAGGGAAGATGGGGCAGCTTCAGAGAAGAATGGAGCCTGAGCTGAGCCCTGAAGGATCTGAGGGAGTTGGGACAGAATGAGCAAAGAAAAAGACAGTACAGAAAAGTCCGTTCCCATCAGTGTGGACACATACTGTAATGTCTCCCATAATTAAAACAATTCCTCTTGAATTCTAACTCCTCCCTCCAGCTACTGCCCCATTTCTCTGCTCCCCTTTCAGAAGTCCTTGAAAAGTCGTCACTATATTTACAGTATCGAATTCCTTTCTTCTGATATTTTTCTTTTCAGTAAAATAACATTTTGCTTTTATTTAAATATTATGTGAACAATTCAATTACAGTGAAATTTTCCCTAAATTTCCAGGTTGGGGTAATCTTTAAGTAATCTATAGATGTTTGATATCACGTCATGCCCAAGATTATGTTTATATTGGGTTAAAATAGACAGAGGATAAAAATGTAAGAATCCCAGTGTTTGATGTACCTAATGCAAATACTCTCTTTTAGCTTCATAACATTTATTTATTTTTATTATTATTATTTTTTAATTTATTTATTTAATTAATTTATTTTTGACTGTGTTGGGTCTTCATTGCTGTTCGTGGGGTTTCTCTCGTTGTGGCGAGCGGGGGCTACTCTTCGTTGCGGTGCGTGGCTTCTCATTGCAGTGGCTTCTCTTGTTGCGGAGCACGGGCTCTAGGCACGCGGGCTTCAGTAGTTGTGGCGTGCGGGCTCAGTAGTTGTGGTGCATGGGCTTAGTTGCTCCGCAGCATGTGGGATCTTCGCGGACCAAGGCTTGAACCCGTGTTCCCTGCATTGGCAGGTGGATTCTTAACCACTGCACCTCCAGGGAAGCCCCGCTTCATAACTTTTAAAATAGAACCTCTTAAGATAGTTTCTCTTTATTTCTGCCTGCAACCAGTAGTATAGAGTCAGGAGCAGCTGCTTGGACAATTGTTCACCGGCATCATTGGATTGTTTTGCTTCATTTTGGGTCATGGGCAAACTGCCATCTGTCAAGAGGAGAATCCAGGATGTTGCTGGGACTGAGCAGCGGGGAGGGTGAGAAATGAACTCAGAGTGGCCCTGGAGGCAGCTCCAAGGAGCCAGTGGGCAGAGCAGTAGGAGTTTAGGAAGGAGTCCATGCCTGTACTCTGATATTCTCTTAAACTACCACTGATCAGGCTTCTGCTCCCACTAACCACTGAAACTGCTCTCATCAAGGTCACCAGAGACCACCACGGTCCTGAACCCAATAATCACTGCTCAGTTCTCACCACGCTTGGCCTCCCAGCAGCTTCCTCCATGCTACACTTTCTTCACTTGGCCCCCAGGACACCACACTATTTTGATTTTCTTCCTCCCTCACTGATGCCTCCTTCTTGATCTCCCTTTCTGGTTCTTCCTGTTCTTTGTGATTTCTTAACACTGAGGACGCAGTCCTTGGTCTTCTACTCCCCTACCTCCATGCTCACTCCCTTGATGATCTCATCCAGTCCCATGGCTTTAAATACCATTTAGATCCTGATGATTCCCAAACTTATAACTCCAGCCTGGACCTCTCCCCTGAACTCCAGACTCCCATATCCCACCACCTCCTTGACACTCCCACCGGGAAATCTAATAGGGCATCTTGAACTTAATATGTTCAAAGCTGAGCTCCTGATTTCCCTTCCCAAACCTCTTTCCCCACATCAGGAGATCTGTTGGCTCTTCCCCCAAATAGATTCAGAATCCACCACCCCACATCACTGATCCAAGCCACATCATCTCTTGCCTGCATTCCTTCGGGTGCCTTCTGATTGGTCTCTCTGCTTCCACCCTTTGCTCCTCTACAGGCTATTCTCAACAGAGCAGCAAGTGAGCCTTTGAAATGTCATGTCAGGGGCTTCCCTGGTGGCACTGTGGTTAAGAATCCACCTGCCAACGCAGGGGACATGGGTTTGAGCCATGGTTGGGGAAGATCCCACATGCCATGGAGCAACTAAGCCCGTGTGCCACAACTACTGAGCCTGCGCTCTAGACCCCATGCGCTGCAACTACTGAAGCCTGTGCACCTAGAACCCATGCTCCACAAAAAGAGAAGCCACCACAATGAGAAGCCCGTGCACCGCAAAGAAGAGTAGCCCCCGCTCGCTGCAACTAGAGAAAGTCTGCATGCAGCAACAAAGACCCAATGCAGCCAAAAATAAAATAAATAAATAAAATTTAAAAATATGTCATGTCAGATTATGTAGTTTCACACCTCAAAACCCTCTAATGGCTCCTCATTTCACCCAGACTAAAAGCCAAGTCCTTGCATGGCCTGCAAGCCCTATATAATCTGTCACTCTCTGACCTCATCCACTCTTCCCCATGTTCTCCACCTCTGTTCCAGTCACACTGACATCCTTGTTCCTTGAATGCACTAGGCACACTCCTGCCTCAGGACCTTTGCACTGGCTGCTCCTCCTGCCTAGAATGCTCTTCCCCTGGATATCCACATGGCCAACTCCCTCTCTTTTTTTCAAGTCTTAGCTTAACTGTCACCACCTGACCATCCTCTTTAAAACTGCAGTCTCCTGCCTCTTCCGCACACTCTCGATCACACTTACCCTGCTCTATTTTTCCCTATTGAGCACCTTTTAATACTTGTACTTTTTCACATGCTGCTTTTCTTATTGGTTTATTGTTTGCTCCCTCCATTAGAATGTAAGTTCTGTGAGAGTAGGAGCTACTTTGTCCTGATTAGGGCTTTGTGGGGAACCAGGTTATGTGCCTAGGCTTTGGAGCCAGACTGCCTGGGTTTGAATCCTGGCTTTGCCATCAACCTTGGGTAAATAGCTTGATCTCTGTGAGCCTCAGTTTCCTCATCTGCAAAATGGGGGAATAATGGTGCCTCCCTCAAAGGGTTATAGAAATGATTAAGTGAGCTAACGGATGTACAGGATTTAGCAGTAGTTCCTGGCATACAGTATATGTCTTAGCTCAATATGTGTTAGTTATTGTCCATTCCCATGTCTGGTGCCTAGAAGGCCTGCAATAAATATTTGATCAATCCAGTAGGTGTTATTAACCCCCATTTTACTGATGCCCAAAGTTACATGACCAGTGAGTGGCAGGGGCAGGTTTAGAATCCAGGCTTATTTGCGGTCAAAATCCCTGCTTCAGGGCCTTCCCTGGTGGCACAGTGGTTAAGAATCTGCCTGCTAATGCAGGGGACACGGGTTCGAGCCCTGGTCTGGGAAGATCCCATACACCGCGGAGCAACTAAGCCCGTGCGCCACAACTACTGAGCCTGCACTCTAGAGCTCGTGTGCCACAACTACTGAGCCCATGTGCCACAACTACTGAAGCCCGCGCTCCTAGAGCCCGTGCTCGGCAACAAGAGAAGCCACCGCAATGAGAAGCCTGCACACTGCAACGAAGCGTGGCCCCCGCTCGCCACAACTAGAGAAAGCCTGCACGCAGCAACGGAGACCCAATGCAGCCAAATAAATAAAATAAAATATATAAATAAATTTATTTTTTTAAAAAATCCCTGCTTTATCCATAATCTACCTTCTGGTGGTAGGTTCTAGGCTCACCTCCAGGGAGTGGAGAGTTCATGTTTCATGTCATGGACGAGATGACCAGAGACCAGAAGAAGTGAAAATGAGGACCGCCAAGGGAAGTGGATACAATGAGGGGCTCCACCTCCCCCTTAGGATCAAGCCCATGCTCCTTTGCGTGGCCACAAGCCCCTTCCCCACCTAGCCCCATCTGCCTCTCCAATCCTCTCTCAGGAGAAGAAAACCAACCTCAGCCCAGTTCCTGAGGTTACCTCTCTTCTCATGCACAGCCTGTTCCTTCTGCCTGCATTACTTTTCCAGCTTCTTTGCCTGCTGACCTCCTATTCATTCTCATAACTCAGATGTCACAGATGTCACTGCCTCAGGAAGCCTCCCCTGATACCCTGAGATGGTTTGGTACCCTTGCCTTTGGTACCCCTGTGCTTCCTCATCATGTCTCACTTTGTTTCCTTGCTTCCCCCTCACTCCCTGTGTATAAAGACCCACCCCTATCTACCCTTCGCTAGAACGAGAGCTATATGACCCTGTGACCTCAAGTTGCGCAAGATGTTTCCTACCCAAAGATCCCCCAGGAACTGGAAAGTACCCAAGAGCCAAAGGAAGCTACTCTTCAGGGCCAAATGGTCTTTGTTTGCATATCCTCAGTTCAAGCCACCAGCAGAGACTAATCTCAGAATCTCAACTCTTAAATTCCCTTGAGAGAGAGTTGGATGGCCCCAGCCTGCCTCAGAAGAAGCTCCCAAGCCTCCCTGCTGCACACTTGACTGTGAATTGCAGTCTACATCATGGCGCCCCCTAGAGGGGAGCAGTGCACAGCCGGCCCAGCTGGAAGGCTGGGCACAGTAACACTGAGTGTCCACTAGGGTGGGCCAGGCTCCCTGGGAGCTGTGGGAGCTGCCTACACCATGAGTACAAATATAGACTGCAGGGCACCTATAGGGGCAATTTGCAGAGAAGTGTGGACTGATCAGATTTACAAAGATCTGTAGCTGTCATCGGATTCCCAAATGGTTCACAAACCCATAAGAGGTTTAAAATTCCTAAGGAGATATTTGGTGAACACACAGAAATATTCATATTAAAAGGGTATGTACGTGGGCTTCCCTGGTGGCACAGTGGTTTAGAATCCGCCTGCCAATGCAGGGGACACGGGTTCAAGCCCTGGTCTGGGAAGATCCCACATGCTACGGAGCAACTAAGCCCATGCGCCACAACTACTGAGCCCACGTGCCACAACTACTGAAGCCCACACGCTTAGAGCCCATGCTCTGCAACAAGAGAAGCCACTGCAATGAGAAGCCTGCACACCACAACGAAGAGTAGCCCCTGCTCGCCGCTACTAGAGAAAGCCCGTGCGCAGCAACGAAGACCCAATGCAGCCAAAAATAAATAAGTAAAATAAATAAATTTATATATTTAAAAAAAGGGTATGTACGTGAATCCATCTGCACAGCCCGCCACCACCATTGTTTCTGAGAAGGGTGCCTGAGATGGGGTGGGTTTCCCAGATATGAAATAAAAATGAAAATAATATCAGTTATCAGATTTACTCAGTGTAGGTACTTTTCTAAGCCCATTACATACAATAACTCATAGAATGCTCTCATAGGTAGGTACTGTTATTATACCCATTTTGTAGAATAGGAAACTAAGATAGGAGCAGTAAGGGACTTACCCAAGGTTACCAGTACTCAAGTGATGGAACCAGGGGACAAACGCAGGGAATGTGGCTGTAAACCGGTGTCCAGTGCCTGTGCGTCTATGTCCCGGCCTAGATGAAAGCAGATTCAAGCCGGGCTGGATAACTAAGTCCAAGTTGTCTTCACCAACTTCCTCATTGGAGGGGGAGGATAGCCAGTCTTCCAAGCCTCTGCCCCTGCTCCAGACAGGAAGGGCCCCAGCACCTTTGGCTGAAGCCCATCCAGGCAACTTGGAGCAGAGACTATCATGCAAAGTCTTTTCTCAAGCCTAGTGGGGACAACCTTTGGAGACAGGCCTGCGTTTCCATCCTGGCTGTGCTCCTTATTAGCGTGGGCAAGCCTCCATTTCTCCAATGGAAAATGGAGAGAATAGTGCCTGTCTCATGGGGTTGTTGTGAGGATTAAAGGAGAGCATGCTCATAAAGTACACAACGCCGTAAGCACTCAGAAAGCAGTCATAGCTCTTTTCATTCACCTTTGGTTGAAGAAAAGAAAACTCCTTATGATTTTTTGGAGGTCTATCTTATAGCTCTGGAGGTTGGAAGTCTGAAATGGGTTGCTGGGCTAAAATCAAGATGTTGGATGGACTGTGTTCCTTCTGGAAGCTCTAGGGAAAAATCCATTTCCTTGCTTTTCCAGCTTCTAGAGGCTGTCTACCTTCCTGGTCGTGGCCCCTTCCTCCATCTTCAAAGCCAGCAGTTTAGCACCTTGAAATCTCTCACTGACTCTGACACTGACTCTCCTTCCTTTTTCACATATAACGAATCTTGTGATTCCATTGGGCCCACCTAGATAATCCAGGATACTCTCTCCATCCCAAGGTCAGCTGATTAGCAACCTTAATTCTATCTGTGATTATAAATTCCCCTTGCTATGTAATATAACATATTCATAGGCTCTGGGGATTAGGACATGGACATCTTTGGAAGGCCATTACTCTGTCTACCACAGTGATAAGTAAGAAAACAAGTGTTGGGCAATGACATACTGGGACTTCGAGCCATGAGCACACCTGTGCTCAAAAACCTACATGGCTCCCACTGCCTCCAGGAAAAGGGCCAGACTTCTCAGCCTGGCAGGCAAGGCCTTTCATGAACTGGCCTCCATCCCATTTGTGAACAGGCACTTTCTGGTCTCCTTGCCTCTGCTCTACCTGAAAGGCCTTTTCTTCCAGTTATGATCATTAAAGTCCTTCCATTCATCATCGCCAAGTTCAAATCTCATCTTTTCCATGAAACCTCTTCAGAACCCCCAGAACGACTCTCCCTCCTCTGACACTATTACAGAATGTCTGGACTGGAGTTATTTGTGTATGTCCCGGTTTGGGTTGGTCCCCATCTGACTGTGGGCAGCTGAAGTACAGAGACTACTGTAGCAACGGCCTGTGGTTCTCACACTTGAGTGTGCATCAGAATCACCTGGAGGGCTTGTTAAAATACAGGCTTCAGGGCCCAACATCCAGAATTTCAGATTGAGTAGATCTGCAGTGGGACCTGGTAATCTGCATTTCTAACAAGTGCCCAGGTGACCCTGATGCTGTTGGTCTGGGGAACACACTTCAAGGACCACAAGCATGGAAGTTGAGGTGATGGCATGAGGCTAGACTTGGAGCTCAGCTCTGCCTTTCATTGCATGACTTTGGATACATCCCTTGCTCTCTCCAAGCTGCTCGCTCACCTCTAAAAGGATTCCATGCATTTGGATGCCCTCCCTACCCCACTGGGTTGACGTAAGGAGTAACAGGCTTAGGACAGTGCTATGCACCTTTCTGGTACTGAGTAAATGGCATAGAGCTCTATGTCTATAATTTCCCTCTCCCTGTATTTGGCTTCCTAGTCGGTGTTCAATAAAAACTTGTGAGTTAGTTTTAGGGAAAACTACTGACTTGGACCCTGATGAAAAATGTTGGCAAAATGAGAAGAGCTAAAATAGCCAAGTTGCATATGTCTGGGTCAAAGGAATGCTAATTACCTTCACACTGGGGAGCATTTTCCTTCCATGACTAGTGACCACACAGTACAATAACAATCATGTGTATCATCACAACGGACTGCAGATCAACTGTGTTCTAAGTTCATGGGCATTTATCCAACAAATGCTTCCCCAGCACGTCCAAGGAGCCAGCCTGGTGCCCACTGGCTTGGCTCAGGGGATGCACTGCCTGGAGAAGAAGACTCCTTGTGGCTGGGACATTGCCTTCAAGCTTCCCTGAGGACCTGTTCCCTTAGGATGCCAAACACACACACTCACACACACACACACACACAACCACACACACACACACACACACAACCATGCTTCTTTTGCTGCTCCTGGAGCAGAGCATCTTCTCCCGACTTACATTTGTCGGACAGAAGTCTTGATCTTCATGGGCAAAGGGCTGTGTCTGTTTCCCCAGCATCTAGCATTGTACACACACAGGAAACGTCCAAGGTCAGAATGCAACCCCCACAAGGCCAGTCAGGAGACTGGGCACATGATGGTTAAGACCATGAGTCTTGGAGTTCAGTTGACCAGATTCCAGTCCCATCCCATTTTCTCCCTTGCCTCACCCTAGTCACAATCCTGTCTACTACATCTAGCTGTGTGACCTCAGGCAAGTAACTTCATCTCCCTGAGCCTCACTGGGGATAATAATACCTACTCTATAAGGTTTTGGGGAGATAAAACAAAACCGGTCCTGAATGGTCTCCATAGGGAGAGTTGTTTTCCCAATTTCGGCTTTTGGCAGAGTGGCCACCAGAGGGCAGTGGTCCCCATGCTGGGAAAATAACCTGCCTGGTGATCTGTGATTCCTTTGAAGGAACACACACACACACACACACGCACATCTGCACACGCGTACACCAGGAGGGTATGTGGCCTTGATTGGGTCAACACAGCCCCTGGCCAACAGATGAGCACCCTGCTGGTCACTCTCCTCTGTGGTCACTTGAGGATTGGCATGAGCCTGAGACCAGTGAATCGGCATTTACTGGGACATTCTGTTCTTTATACCCTAACCATAGGGCCACCTGGCCTTTTCCAAAGTGGTTCCTTCTGCTTGCTCTGCAGCCTTTCCCCCCCTCTTTGCTTTGGCAAATGTCCTATTCAGGTCCATCCCACCATGCCCTCTCTGAGCTCATTCTTCCATAGATGGGTCCATCTAGGTTCCCAAAACACTCTATTGCCTCCTTAATGGTAGCATTTAGAACACACATTAAATTACTTATGTCCAGTTTAACTGGAGGTTAAGAGTAAGGACTCTTGGGGACCTGCAGCCTGGGTTCTGTCACTTACTGTGTAACTGTGTGCACATTACCTAACCTCTCCTAAGTCTCAGTTTCCTCATTTGTAAAATGGGGCTAATAAAAATATTCAGCACATAGGGTTTTCCTGAAAACTACACAATATTATGAATGCAAAGCCCTGGTTTGATGAACAAATGAATGAGTGAGTGAGTGAATGCCTATTAAAACCCATGGAGTTGTGAAAACTATAAAACATTGATAAGGGATATTGAAGATGATTCAAAGAAATGGAAAGACATCCCATGCTCTTGTGTTGGAAGAATTAATATTGATAAATATTAATACTACCCAGAGCAATTTAAAGATTTAATGCAATCTCTATCAAAATACCTATGACATTTGCCACAGAATTAGAACAAATAATCCTAAAATTTATATGGAACCACAAAGGACCCAGAACTGCCAAAGCAATCCTGAGGAAAAAGAACAAAGCTGGAGGCATAACCTTTCCAGTCTTCAGACTATACTACAAAGCTACAGTAATCAAAACAGCTTGGTATTATGGCCAAAAGCTACATGAAAAGATGCTCAATATATACACATAACTGAATCACTTTTTTGTACACCTGAAACTAACACTACACTGTAGATCAGCTATACTTAAAAAAGAAACAAACAAACAAAATAAACCAGCATGGTATTGGCACAAAAACAGACACATAGATCATTGGAACAGAATAGAGAGGCCAGAAATAAACCCATACACCTATGATCAATCAGTCTGCAACAAAGGAGGCAAAAATATACAATGGAGAAAAGACAGTCTCTTCAGCAAGTGGTGTTGGGAAAGCTGGACAGCTACATGTAAATCAATGAAATTAGAACACTCCCTCACACGATATACAAAAATAAACTCAAAATGGTTTAAAGAGCTAAATATGGGACTTCCTTGGTGGTCCAGTGGTAAAGCATCCACCTTTCAATGCAGGGGACGTGGGTTCAATCCCTGGTCAGGGAACTAAGATCCCACATGCCGTGGGGCAAATAAGCCCGTGCGCCACAACTACTGAGCTCATGTGCCTCAACAAGAGAGCCTGCGTGCTGCACCCTACAGAGCCCATACGCTCTGGACCCACGCACCACAACTAGAGAGAGAAAAAAACCCTCACGCCATAACTAGAGAGAAGCCCACATGTCGCAACGAAGAGCACACGCTCTGCAACGAGAGATCCTGCATGCCTCAATGAAGATCCCGCGTGCTGCAACTAAGACCCGACGCAGCCAAAAAAAAAAAAAAAAAAAAAAAAAAAAATATATATATATATATATATATATACATATATATATATATATAGAGAGAGAGAGAGAGAGAGAGAGGGAGAGAGAGAGAGAGAGAGAGAGACACATGATACCATAAAACTCCTAGAAGAGAACATAGGCAAACATTCTCGGACATAAATCATAGCAATATTTTCTTACATCAGTCTCCCAAGGCAAAATAAATAAAAGCAAAAACAAACAAATGGAACCTAATCAAACTTAAAAACTTTTGCACAGCAAAGGAAACTATCAACAAAACAAAAAGACAACCTATGCAATGGGAGAAAATACTTGCAAAAGATGTGACTGACAAGGGGTTAATATCCAAAATATACAAACAGCTCATACAACTTAATATAAAAAAAACCCAAACAACCCAATTTAAAAAACGGGCAGAAGACCTAAATAGACTTTTCTCCAAAGAAGACATACGGATGGCCATCAGGCGCATGAAAAGATGCTCAACATCACTAATTAGAGAAATGCAAATCAAACCCACAGTGAGATATCACCTCACACTGGTCAGAATGGTCATCATCAAAAAGTCTACAAATAATAAATGCTGGAGAGGGTGTGGAGAAAAGGAAACCCTCCTACACTGTTGGTGGGAATATAACTTGGTAAAGCCACGATGGAGAACAGTGTGGAGGTTCCTTAAAAAACTAAAAATAGAGCTACCATATGATCCAGCAATCCCATTCCTGGGCATATATCTGGAAAAGATGAAAACTCTAATTCAAAAAGAAACATGCACCCCAATGTTCATAGCAGCACTATTCACAATAGCCAAGACATGGAAACAACCCAAGTGCCCATCAACAGATTATTGGTTTAAGAAGATGTGGTATATACGCACAATGGAATATTACTCAGCCATAAAAAAGAATGAAATATTGCCATTTGCAGCAACATGGATGGACCTAGAGAATATTATACTTAGTGAAGTAAGTCAGACAAAGACAAATATTATATGATATCACTTATATGTGGAATCTAAAAGATAGTACAAATGAATCTATACACAAAACAGAAACAGACTCACAGATATAGAAAACAAACTTATGGTTACCAAAGGGGAAAGGGAGGTGGGGAGGGATAAATTAGGAGTAAACAAACAAACAAACCCCATGGAGCTGTAAGCTTCTCACGGGTAGGAAGTTTTCTTTCTTTTTTATATTGTGTAATGCCTGAAACCCAGTGTGGGCACGTTACTAGTGCAATGGTTCTCAAAGTAGTGTCCCCCCTGACCAGCAGCCTCAGCATTACCTTGGAGCTTGTCAGAAATGCACATTTTTAGGTCCCACCCCTGACCTACTGACTCAGAAACTCTGGAGATGGGGCCCAGTAATTTGTGCTTTAATTAGCCCTCCATGTGATTCTGATGTGTGCTAAAGTTTGTGATCCACTGGCCTAGAACATAGAGGCTCAGAAGTGTTTCTTTAAATAGATGTACCAACCTATAAAATATGTGATTTGAATTAGAATAGGCTGTAAGCTCCATGAAGGCAGCAGGGGCCATGGTTTCCCTAGCACCTAGCAGATGCAGGCACATAGTAGGTGCTCAAAAAATGTTTGTAAAACAAATAAGTGAAAATCCCTTCCAGTTCTTTTTGTGGTTCTAAGTATCTTAAACTTTCCAAATTTCAGTTTTATTACCTGTTCTCTCTCCCAGGATTGATGGAAGGATCAAGAGGCAAATGAAATATATGAATATACATAACAAAATAGTATTGTCATACTGCTAAGCTCCATCAGAAATTCTCCTTTAGAACCCCCTGAGAGGTCTGGGCTTCTATCCCTGCTCTAATCTAGAACCTCAGTCACCTTAAGAGTTCTGTGTGCAGACACACACCTGCCAGGCCTTGTCCATTCATGGAAAGAGGAAGCCAACTCCTAAAGCAGGTCAACACTCTTGACAAGGAATTAGCAGTAGTTATGACCCTACCCTGGCACCCTGGCAGAGTACACTGTAGTTAATTGCATGGGTTTTGAGCCGTCAGATCTGGGCTTTTTTCTCCCTCTTGTCCTATTGCTTTGTCCAGGATCACCAGCATGATGTTGAGTTGTAGGTGTCCTGGTCTTGTTTCTAAGGTTTTACTCTTAAGTATGATATTTGCTGTGGAATAGTAATTACTGTGTATTCTGATTTACCTATCGGGTTTCTAAAAATCATAAATGAGTGTTGAATTTTTCCAGTGCTTTTCCTGTATCTATGGAGATGATTACATGGGTTTTTCCTTTAGTTTGTTAACATGGGGATTGCATAGATTGCTTTCTTTCCATTTTTGAGGGCAGGAGTTTGTGTTATGCGTGGTGTCAGAACAGCACCCAGCACTTAATAGGCACCTAAATATGTTTGCTGAATAAATAAACGAGGAACAGATTCCTAGGAAAACTTCCAAAAAAAGTAGCATTTCTAGCTCATATTCTACACATAAGAAAAGCTTGGAGTTTTGCAGCAAATGTGCTGACAACGTGTTTGCATGCCTGGGGTCAATCCAAGTTGGCTGTGATTTATTTTTATTTTGCAAGGCTATATTTAACTGGCTAATATGTATTTAGGATTTGTGTCTCTACGTTTGAGAGAATTCCTCTGGCATTTTCTTTTCTTGCATTGTCCTTGTCTGGTTTGGGGATCAAGGTTATCCTAGCCTCATGAAACACATTAAATGACTTTTGTTTCTCATTCTCTGAAAAATGTGTAAGTTCAAGATTAAGGTTTAATAAAACTTGTAAACTCCATCTGGCTCTGGTATCATTTGGAGTCAGAAACTCCTGAATGCCCATTCAAGCTAGTTAACGATTTGTATTTCTTCTTGAGCCAGTTTGGGTAAATTTATTATTTTCTAGAAAATTTTCCCTTTCACATACATTTTCAGCTCTGCCTCTCATTGGCTGTGTTATCTGGGAACTCTTTTTTTTTTAAACAACTTTATTGAGGTATATTTTACATAATCTAAATTTCACCTATTTCGGGTGTACAGTGCATTGATATCTAGAAATTGTATCAAGTAACTACAAATATTACCATAAATTTTCATGTCCCTATGTCCACTTGTAAAACAATAGATTTATTGAGATATAATTCATATACCATACAATTCAACTACTTAAAGTATACAATTCAGCGGTTTTTAGGGTATTCATGGAGTTGTGCAATCATCACCACACCGATTTTAGAATATTTCCATTGCCCCTTCTCAAACCCCTGTACATTAGCAGTCATTCCTCTTCCTCCTTCCTCCAAAGCCTTAAGCAACCACTAATCTACTTTCAGTCTCTAGATAGGCCTACTCTGGACATTTCATATAAATGAAATAATATCCTATGTTGTCATTTGTGTCTGGCTTCTTTCATTTAGCATGTTTTCAAGGTTCATTCATGTTGTAGCATATATCAGTAGTTCATGTCTTTTTATTTGCTAAATAATGTTCCATTACTATATGAATATACTATATTTTATTTATCCATTCATCAATTGATAGACATTTGAGTTGTTGCACTCTTGGATTATTACGAATAATGCTGCAATGAACATTTGTGCACAAGTTTTTGTGTGAATATATTTTCAATTCTCTTGGGTATATATGGGGTGGAATTACTTCGGTTGCATGGTGGTTTGATGTTTAAACTTTTGAGGAACTGCCAAACTTTTTCCCAAAGTGGTTGTAGTATTTTACATTCCCACTAGCAGTGTACAAGAGTTCCAATTTCTCCACATCCTCACTGGAGCTTTGTTATTATCTGTCTTTTTTATTATTGCCATCCTAGTAGGTATGAGGTATCTCTTAGTTTTGATGTGCATCTCCCTGAAGGGTGGTTAATGATGTTGTGAATCTTTTCATGCACTTAATGGCCATTCGTATATCTTCTTTGGAGAAAAGTCTATTCGTATCCTTTGTACAGTTTTTTTTTAGTTTGGTGATATATATATTTATTATTAAGTTGTAAGAGTTCATTCTATATTCTGGATACAAGTCCCTAATTAGATATATGATTTACAAATATTTTCTCCCATCCTGTAGGTTGTCTTTTCACTTTCTTGATGATATCCTTTTCAACAAAAAAAGTTCTAAAGTTTGATAAAGTCAAATTTGTCTATTTTTTTTATTTTGTTGCTTGTGCTTCTGGTGTCATATCTAAGAAATTATTGCCTAATCCAAGGCCATGAAGATTTATGCCTATGCTTTTTTCTAGGCATTTTATAGTTTTAGCCCTTATATTTAAGTCTTTGAGTTAAATTTTGTAGATGGTATGTGTTAGGGGTTCAACTTCATTCCTTTGCATATGGATATCCAGTTGTCCCAGAACCGTTTGTTGAAAAAATTATTCTTTCCCCAATGAGTTGTCTTGGCATCCTTGGCAACAATCAATTGACTGTGAATGTGAGGGCTTATTTCTGGACACTAAATTCTATTCCATTCATCTATATGTCTATCCTTATGCTTATATTGACTACTGTAGCTTTGTAATAAGCCTTGAAATTGGGAAGTGTGAGTCCTCCAACGCTGTTTTTTTTCTTTTTTGAGATTGTTTTGGCTATTCTGGGTCCCTTGGATTTCCATGTTAATTTTAGGATCAGCTTATTGATTTCTGCCAAGAAACCAGCTAGAATTTTGATGGAGCCTGGGTTGAATTTATAAATCAATTTAGGGAATATTGCCATCTTAACAATATTAAGTCTTCCAATCCATTAACATGAGATGTCTTTTTACTTATTTAGATATTCTTTAATTTCTGTCAACAATGCTTTGTAATTTTCAGAACATAAGTTTTGTACTGCTTTTATTATATTTATTCCCAAGTATTTCATTATTCTTGATGCTATTCTAAATGAAATTGCTTTCTTAATTTTGTTTTTTGCATTGTACACTACTAGTGTATAGAAATATAACTTATTTTTGTATGCTGATTTTGTATCCTACAACCTTACTGAACTCATTTATTAGTTTTATATTTTTTAATGGATTCCTTAGGATTTTCTATACACAAGATCATGTTATCTGCAAATAAAGCTAGTTTTTCTTCTTTCCAATCTGGGTGCCTTTTATTTTCTTGCCTAATCATCCTGGCTAGAACTTCCAGTACGATGTTGAATAGAAATGGAGGGAGTAGACATCCTTGTCTTGTTTCTGATCTATGGGAAAATGCATTCAGTATTTCACAATGAAGTCTGGTGCTAGCTGTGGGTTCTTCATAGATGTTTTTTATCAGATTGAGAAAGTTTCCTTCTATTCCTAGTGTGCTGAGTTGTTTTTTTTTTTTTTTAATCATGAAGGGGTGTGGAATTTAGTTAAATGTTTTTTTCTGCACCTATAGAGATGATCATTTTCGACCTTTATTCTATTGATATGGTGTATTCCATTAACTGATTTTCAGATTTTAAACCAACCTTGCCTTCCTGGGATAAATCCCATGGTATATAATCCTTATTTATATGTTGATAAATTTGGTTTGCTAGTATTTTGTTGAGGATTTTTGCATTTCTATTCAGAAGAGCCCTCGTGCCCATTTACAGTTCATCTCATTCCCACCTCCAGTCTTAGGCAACCACCAGTTTACTTTTTGTCTCTACAGATTTGCCTATTCTGGACATTTCATACAAATGGAATTAACAATAGGTGCTCTTTTGTGACTAGCTTCTTTCACTTAGCGTATTGTTTTTGAAGACAATCTCATCCATATTGCATCAGTACTTCATTCCTTTTTGTGGCTGAATACTATTCCTTTGTCTAGATCAAATATTTTCTCTCTTCACCGGTTGATATTTAGATAGTTCCCATTTGGGCTATTATGAATTATGCTGCTATGAACATTCATGTGCAAGTCTTGTCTTTGCATGGACACGTTTTCATTTCCCTTGAGCAGACACCTAGGAGTGGAATTTACTGGGTCCTACGGTACTTTTATATTTTTGAGAAACTGCCAAATTTCAAAAATAGCTTGTACCATCTTACATCCCTACTAGCAAAGTACAAGGGTTACCTGGGAACTTATTCAAACTGAGTGTTTCCTCATCTATAAAGTGGTGATAATAATAACACTGACTTCATAAAGTGAACATTAAATGAAATTATCATGTGTGAAGGATTGAGCACACTGCTGTGTCCAGACACATGTGAAGGCTTAAAAAATGGCATCTTTTTTGTTCCTTTGTCTATGCTAATGTCTCAAACCTCAGCCCTTGCTTTGCTTACGTGGATGAGATTGTCTTCATGCCCTCCATGTAAACTGACATCTTGGTGTCAAGTTCAAGACGCTCCTCATTAATCAGTCCCCTGTGGCCTAACAGGACCCCCAGACCTAGTCTCCCGATCCCACTGCCCTTAAGGTCTGTGTCAACCACTTTGGCTCAGCAGGCTTTCACAGGGCAAGAGCTCCAAATTGGCAGAGTTGGGGCAGCAGGCAGTGCTCTGTGATGCCACCCTTGTCTGCTGGATGGCAGGACAGAAGGTATTGATTGCTCTGCTTGGAAGGAAGTCTCCCATCCCTCATTTACCCTAACTCCAGGCTACTCTTATGTATCTGTTAAGACATAATTTGGGCATCACCTCCTCCAGGAAGCCTTCCCTAATGACTGCCCCTCCCAACTCTTATAATGTATATTATTGCAACTGACACATCATTTGTAATTTTTTTTGGTCATGCTGCACGGCATGCAGGATCTTTAGTTCCCCAACCAGGGACTGAACCCAAGCCCCCTGCAGTAGAAGCATGGAGTCTTAACCACTGGACCGCCAGGGAAGCCCTGTAATTATATTTTTACGTGTCTGTGTCTTGTGAGCATACTGAGGATGGGGACTATTCTTATTTATCTCTATCTCCCCAGTTCCTAGCACACAGTAGGTATTCAATAACCCATAAATGGCCATATCCGTGTACAAAGTATTAATGGCTAAACATTAGTGTCAAGGAAAAACTCTACAAAAAAACTGAACTGGGCCTTGAAGAATAAGCAGGAGGGCTTCCCTGGTGGCGCAGTGGTTAAGAATCCACCTGCCAATGCAGGGGAGACGGGTTTGAGCCCTGGTCCAGGAAGATCCCACATGCCGCGGAGCAACTAAGCCCATGCGCCACAACTACTGAGCCTGCGCTCTAGAGCCCGTGAGCCACAACTACTGAAGCCCACACGCCTAGAGCCCATGCTCCGCAACATGAGAAGCCACTGCAACGAGAAGCCCGTGAAGAGTAGCCCCCACTCGCCGCAACTAGAGAAAGCCCGTGCGCAGCAACCAAGACCCAACTCAGCCAAATAAATAAATATATTAAAAAAAAGAATAAGCAGGAGCCTGCCCATGTGAATTGCAGAGAAGGGGGAAAACATGTTGTTTTCAGGAACTGACAAAGAAGTCCAGTGTGGCTATGGGTGGTGGGAAGGAGTGGCCAGTGAGGCTGGAAAGGTAGGCTAAGCCAGTTGCAAGGTTAGAAATGGACGTTCACACCAAGTGAAAGGGCACTTCATCCTGAGGGCAGAGAGAAGCCATCCATTAAGAAGGGGAGTGACGTGATGAGAGCTGTTTTAGAAGGATCTCTCTGGATTAGTGGGGTCATGGTTCTCAAACGTCACCTGCACTAGAATCACCTGGAGGGCTCATTAAGACACAGATTCTGGGTCCCATCCCCTGAGTTTCTTATTCAGAAGGTCTGGTGTGGGGCCTGAGAATATGCATTTCTCACAAGTTCCCAGGGAATGCTGGTTTGAGGGCCATACTTTGAGAACCACCGATATAGAGGATGGGGTGGAGAAGAATGGGTAGCAGTGAGAATATTAAGGAAGCTACTGAAATTGCTCAGGTGAGCAGTGATGGAGGCAGACACAGGGCAGGGGCTCACATTTTAGATCTGGGTGCTGCTAACTTCAGGGTCTTATTGGTGAGATTTCAGGCATGGTCCTAAGCCCACGTGGGGAAGGGAGGCTGTTTCTGGGGATAGATCAGCCAGTCGGTCAGAACCGTCTCCACCCCCGACCTGGGAGGACCAGACCCACACTTGGTAATGACCTTCAGAAAGCACAACAGAGACAAGGGGCCCAGGTTTGTCATTTAATGCCCAATCATCACAACACGTGGAGGTTTACATGGTGCTCGTCAAGGCAGGACGCAGGGCAAAACCAGAAACCCGGCCAGAGGTGAGTGACCCGAATGGAATCCCAGCACAGAGACCAGGGTCCCTCTAGACACATGTGCCACATACAAGGCTTCAGCACTTACCCAGGAGCCAGCAGGCTGGCTGGGCTTCTGCTCACCGAGGGTCCCCATGGTAGGCTAGGGTCCTAGGATGAGGTGGGGACCTCAGGACACAGTGATGAGAACCAGAAAGCTGCTTGCAAACAACCCCAAAAGTCTTTCACTTCAAGTGCTTTAAGCCACACAATGCTTGGACGCAGGAGCACCCAAACTCTTTCACTAAAAACTAAACACGGCGCAGAACTGAGGCTGAACACCTGGAAAGAGGAAATAAAGTCAAAACCACACTACAGCCAGTTTTAACACGCTCCGCCATCCCCCTCTTCTTCCCTGTAGCCGCACTGCTCAGACCACAGCGTGGCTGTGGAGGAGAGATGCTACTCTGGTTTTAAGAAATCTCTTTGAATCTCCAACTCTACTGAACAATTTAATGCTACTGGGTTCCCGGGAGTCCCTGAGCCTTTGATGCCCCTGGGGACACGAGTGACAGGGGTGGGGTGGGGGGCTGCCAGAGTGGCTGGGAAATTTCCTGGCAGAAATAATTTATCTCAGAAAGAAACTGGCTTTTCTTCTACCCTGGTTTTAAAGTTTACCTGGGCCCTGAAGGGAATTCCACTCAAAATGTTTCTTAAAGTACTTGACGGAACTTGGGAGGTTTCAGGCATCACCGGAAAGAAAGAGGCACAAGCTTGTTTCCTACACCAAGCCTGAGGCTTGGCCTGGGTGGTCCCGCCGCTGGGCGGGGACAGGTGTGGAGGGGACAGGACGGCGGGAGTGCCAGCTGCTCTGGATATAGGTCATGGGTCCAAGGGACAGCCTCTCTGTCCAGCCCTTTGGCTGGGCTTTGGGGATGAGCTTCAATTCTGGCTGGACTTCACTATTAAATTCATTTCCCTTTTCTATGATTTAATTCTAGGAGAAAGCTCTAGAGAGAGCCCAAGGCATGGAAGTCAGACAGCTCTGTCCTCAGATATGGCGCATGGCTAGATGGCGGCCCAGCAGAGAGCTCACAACAGCTATGCCATCTCCAGCCCCACCCGCCCCAAACCAGATCCCAGGCAGCACCCCTTCCCCCCACCCAAGGGCCAAGGTGGTCCCTTGGCCCTAGGCATGCTGGGCTTCAAAACTGCCTTCTGATGAGACCCCTGTGAGTATTTAGAGAACAGAGACCAAAGTCACCTCTGTAAAGCATAAAAAACTAGCCCTGTTTATAGAGCAGGGTATCTGTGACCATTCCTGAGAGGGCACTAACTTGGGGACCCAGGAAGTTGAGCAAATGACAAGGCCTGACTGTCCCCAGCTGGGCATTAGCTCACATTGGACCCCACCCCCAAAGAAGCCCGCCTTCCAAACTTCAGAAGCCAGTAGGTCAGCTCAGGAGCAATCTCATGGAGCCAACTTCATATTTGAAACCAACTTAATGCTACAAACTTAAAAAAATAAAAGTGCTGCCCAGCTGAGCCCCTGAGGAAACCTAGCTCCCTGAGGGTGGGCGGTGGGTCTCTCAGACCACCACCCCCGGCTGCCTCTCTCAGGAAGGCACAGCCTTGGCTCAGTCCAGAGCCCCCCCCCAACCCCAAGTTGGGAGGGGGAGGAGAGTTGACTGCCCCATACCCAGCTGGGCTACGGGGACAATGTGGGATGGTCAAGCCTCTGGGGGATGCGGTGAAGTCAAAAGACCTTCTTAGGACCCCAAGCCTGAAGAGGTAACATGAGCCCGTCTCCCCATTAGCTGCCAACGTCTGGTCTGCAATGAAGACTCTTCCCTGTCACCCCTGCAGCATCCTGTGACAAAAGGAGCCAACATGCCATCAAGCCGTGGTCACTTCTGTCCCTGGGGGTCTCTGTGACAGCTTGGGGGAAGGGGAGGTCCTTAAAGAATCACCCCCTTCAACAGATGCGGCAAAAAAAAATCTTTCCAGGGAAGGGGAGGATGATACCAGCAGCTACCAGCAGAGGTGCTTTCTGGCAGTTTCTTAGTTCATTCGTACCCTTGTCCATAGTGGGGCTGTCTCTGCCGCCCAGGTCCTCAGTGTAAAACAGCCCCTGTCCCAGCAAGAGGCAACAACGGAGGAAAGGTGCCCACAGCAGCGGACAGCTGCTTCCACGTTCGTGCCCCAGTTTCCCCGGGACCTCTTCTCGGCTGACTCCCTGGAACCAATTCTGGGACAGAGGAGACCAGGAATCCTGCAGCCCCCGCTCGAGAGAATTAGGAGGCTGAAGTGCAACTGGCATTCCAGCAGACTGGATGGCCCCTGAGGCCCAGTCCCCACTGCTGGGGGGAGTCAGGGAGTTGGCCTGGGCCCCTGCAAGCCCCGGCCTGCCCTTGGACCTGTCTGAGGAGACGTCTTCCTAGGAACTAGAACAACCTCCCTGCTAAAACTCAGGGAAGGCAAACAAACAAAACTCAACCTGAAATAAATACAAAGGCATTAAGTGCTTCTTGATAAACAGAGGGTCCTAATTGCCCCTCTAAAGGCAGTTGCAGGGCCTCTCCTTGGACCTGGTCACCTCCCCTGTGGCCCTTCACATGAGAGGTCAGAGGTCAGAAGACTGGCTGGGTCTTCCCAGGCCCAGTTTCCATGAAGAAGGACAGGATCCAACCCCTGACAGGCTCCTCCCCCGTATCCTCCACGTTCCCCCGACAGTGTTGGCCGGCAGGTGGTAGGTAGGAAAGGAAAAGGGGGGACCCCCATACCCTGAGGGCAGCACCTCGTGTCACATCCTGTGCAGGCAGAGGGCCTGTCAGTCTGCCTGTGAGGAGGTGGAGACTGGCGGGGTTGCCGGGGGGCAGGCAGGGGCCATTCAGTTAATCAGCAGGTCCCCAAGGTCATAGGTGTCGAAGAGGTCACTGATGCCCTCCCCGCCGTCCAGGCCCCACAGGTAGTCGTCCTGGTCCAAGGGCGGGGAGAAGCTGATCAGAGGGGAGCCGCACGGCGGTGTCGGGGACAGGAGCTGGTCTTCGGTCTGCTGCAGGAGTGGGTGTGACGGCTCCAGCATGCTGTCGGTGGCCTCCAGCGGGACAAGGGACGGCGGGAGTGGCGGCAGGACCTGCTGGGACATCAGCGCTGGTGCTGGAGACAAATCGACAAGGGTCATGCCTGATGCTGGTGCCCGAAAGCCTCTGGTCAGACCTCCGAGAACAAAAACAGCCTCTGGTCTCTCCTACCCTGGCTCACGCCTGACAGCACAGGACACCCTGCCCTTTCCCGCCCCAGCTCCAGCAGCCTCCCTCCTTCACCCACACTCTCTCCCCTCCCCTCTCCTGTCTCCACACCCACCCCCAGCTTCTGCAGTCACCCTACCCCCTTTCACCATCAAGGTCCTGGCCCCTGAAGTCACTGTCTCTTTTTCCTGCATCATCAATTCCTCTCACTCTCCTAGATCATTCCTGTCAACACACAGACATCCTCTAATAACTCTTATCTTTATTATGTTTTTTTGGCCGCACCACGCAGCATGAGGGATCTTAGTTCCCCGACCAGGGATCGAACCCACGCCCCTTGCGTTGGAAGCGCGTAGTCTTAACCACGGGACCGCCAGGGAAGTCCCTAATAGCTCTGATCTTTAAAGAGCATCCTCCCCTGACCTCACGACTCTCTCCAATTACCAGCCCACTGTACTGCTCCCTTTCACAGTGAAGTTTCTTAAGAGTTACCCGTGCTCACTCCCTACTTCCCCACCACTATTCACGCTTCAACCCACTCCGACCTGGGGTCTGTCTGAACCAGCGCTAAATGTTGCTAAACCCAGGGGTCAGCTCTCTGGCCTCATCCCATGTGACATCCAGCAGAATCTGATGCAGTCATTGGTACTAGATTCTCCTGGTTTTCTTCCTACCTCTTTGGCTGCTTCTTCTTGGTCTCCTTTCCTGGATCCTCTTCCTCTTCTCAACTTCTAAACCCTGAAGCCCAGGGGCTCCATCCTCCGATTCTTCTCTCCTCTGGCTGCACTCCTCGCCAGGTGATCTCAGCCGGCCCCATGGCTTTAAATCCGTCTCCAGATCTACTGCTCCCAAATGGATGCCTCTGGCACAGACCCCACCCACCGGCTCTGGGCTCCTGCTACATCTCTACTTGATGGCTACACTAGGTCAGAACTCAGCATGTCAAAACCAAACTCCCGGTCTTCCCCCAAACCTGAGTCTTCCCCCACTGTATTTAATGAACCCCCGCCCACTCAGCTGCTTAGGCCAGAAGGCCCAAGAATCACCTGTAATCCTGCCATTTCCCCGCACCCGACCCAGCAGCAAGTTCAGTCACCTCCACAACCAAATCAACCCTCTAAGCTGCCCATCTCTCTTCAGTCCCGCTGCTGTGATCTGTGGCTCGCCCCTTCCTCTCCCCCAGGCCCCTGCAGAAGTCTTCTCACCAGTCACCTTGCTTCAACTCTTGGCCCTTGCAGTCTGTGCTCTGACTTAAAAATGGCTTAGAGGGACTTCCCTGGCGGTCCAGTGGTTAAGACCCCGCGCTTCCAATGCAGGGGGCACGGGTTCGATCCCTGGTCGGGGAATAAGATCCCACGTGCCAAGTGGCGCAGCCAAAAAAAAAATGTGGCTTAGAATAAAATCCAAGTTCCCACCAGGACTGAGCAGGCCTGGCGTGACTTGGTCCCGGCCTCCCTTTCTGCTGCTTCTCCCGCCTCCCTCCCATAGCTGACACTCACCTCTCCAGACACACCGGCCATCACCTACTCTTCAGCACACCAGCTCATTTCCATTTAGAGGTAAGGACGTGATTCCCTACGCAGGCATGCGGAGCAGGGCACCGGAAATCCCCTGCCAAATATACCCTGATGCCCAGAATCTCACCATCTGAGTCGTTCCTTACCAACCAAGCATTGCTTTGAAAATACAACCATGTCAGTGTGCCAGACCACCTGATCAACCTTGAGCTAGCTGTGTAACTTTGGGCAAGTGACAACGTTCATAGGTCTCCGTTTCCTCACCCCTAAAATGGGGATGATGATTATACCTGCCTCGGGTTGTTGAGAGGCTTAAATGGTAAGTGCAGATAAAGAACAGCTGGTCTGCAGGCTGCCCTTCTTAAAAACAAAAATAGCTCCCATTTCCCAAGGGCTTACTCTGTCAGCTCTGATCTCAAGGACAGGCCTGTTTCACCTATTTGGACACTCCAGAAGCCCCAGGGGGAGGCACTGTTGTTATGTCTATTTACAGATGAGGAAACTGAAGCTCAAAGAAGCCAATTAAATGTAGTATTTGAATGAAAAAAAATCAAATGTTTGTTTAGCACATTGCAGAGGCCTGCGCGTGTTAGAGTACAAGGCCTGGCTTGGGAGTGAGGAAGAGGTTGGGGGCTCAGTCCTCAGCCCCTCACCAGCTACAGGACCTGGCACCTCAGTTTTCCCAGCAGGAAAAATAAGGACCCACCACCCTGAGTTGTGGAAGCAGTAACTGAGCTATCACATGTGAGAGCCTCTACCTCAGGTCCGACCCCTCCCACCCATCCATCCATCCATCCTCTCTCTCTCCCTCTTTCTCTGTCTCACTGTTTATCACATCCAGAAGAGAACTGCTCTTTGTAACATCTGTGCCTCCACTGCACCCTGAATGGCTCATATTCACTTAAATATCTCCAATCCCACACATAATAGGTGTCCAGTTCACATAAGCTTTTAAAAAGTCACATTCACGCTGTATCATCACCTGAAACGCACCCAATAATCACGAGGGAGTTTTAGTGTCCCCCTTTTTGGAGACGTGGGAACAGAGGCTCGGAGGGGTTAAAGTGACTCCCCCACAGTCACCCCATCATAGGAGGTGAGATGCAGACTCACACCCGAGTGTCCCAGCTTCAGCTCCTGTGCCCTCAGCCACATGTAGGTTTAAGTCAGAAAGTCACAGCCCAGAGGGATGTTCAATGACTCAGGTTCAGATTCGTCCCATTACAGATGAGGGAAACGAGGTCCCCAAGCAAGAATGATTCCCCTGGTGGCGCCAGAACTAGGACGGGAACGTGGGTCCTAAGACTGTAGTGGCCTCCTCTTTGGACCAGGCCCTTGGTGCTTGTATCTCAGAATGACCCTGCTTCAGGCCAGAACGTGGAGCACGTGCGAGTGCATGTGTGTGTGTGTACACCTTCTAGAAAACTTCCTCCTGCTCTTTTCAGCAGGGACATCACTAAGAGACCACGTGGCAAGGGTGAAGAGGGGCAGCAAGGGCATGGGCCCTGGCACAGAGCTGACTTCTGGGCTGGCCCCTCCATCTACTGTTCCGTAAGCCTCTATCTAAGCTTTTCGGGCCTCAGCCTCTTGACTTGTACAACTGAGGTAAAATCCTTGTCCTTGCTTATGCGGTAGGGTCCTCCACCTCTGCCCAAGGTCTCAGATGACAACTGAAGGTTCTAACTCTGGAGAGCCGTGCACATGTTGACAGTGGAGCGAGAAAGCAGAGCGCGGGAGGAGGAGGGAGAACAGGGTGGGGCACAGGTCTGGACTGGGAGATAGGGACTGGGAGGTTCCCAAAGGGACAGATGGTCGGTTCAGGGAGAGCCCTGGTCCTGGGACCAGGCTGGAACACAGGAGAGATCGCTAGAGAAGAACTGGGAGTCTGGGCTCTTGTCTGAGCTCTGCCACTAACTTGCTGTGTGACCTTAGGAAAGTTACTTGCCCTCTCTGGGCCTCAGTTTATTCATGTGTAAAATGAAGTGTTGAGTTAAATCAGGGGTCAACAAACTTCTGTAAAGGGCTAGATAGTATTTTAGGCTTTGCAGGACACGTACGGTCTCTGTCACACAGTCACTTGCCCTACGCCGAGCCCCCAACTCTTTAAAAATGTGAAAACCATTCTTAGCTCATGGGTCATATAAAAACAGGCCAGATTTGGCCTGCAGGCAATAGTTTTATTAACCCTTGAGTTAAAGAAATGGAATCCAATCTGGGTTCTGTGGATACCTGCCTCCACCACCACACACACAAAAAGTCTCTTCCACCAGACCAGTTCTAGCTCTGCATTTGTTTAAACACTAGCGTTCTACTTAGGGGAATTCTGCTGCTAAGAAAACAAAAGCGGAACACTGGCCTACATGGCCTCGAAGGATCCTACCGATCTAACCTGATCTCAGTAAAGGGCAAAAAACATTCTGGGGGAGGGGCCTTCATAGGCTCCCATTTCTACTCCTGCCCAACTCCCAGTCTCCCTGGGGAGACCTCGGGGACTCTCCCACCTCTTTCCTCCTTGGCAACGGCCTCATACTACTTCCTGCCAGGCATAGACAGCTTTTAGCTCTACCACCCACCTCCCAGCCACCGTCCTTCCTTGATTTGTTCTGTGCCTCGTGGAGAGAGCCCTGGGCTAGAGTGTGGAGACCAAGGTTCAAGACACAGCTCTGCTGCCTCCCAGCTAGGAGGCCTTGGGCAGCTCACATCACCTCTGTTTCAGTTTATCTATCTCTAAACTGGGAACAATAAAACCTACCTCAAGAACCGCTGTGAGGAGTAATGTGATAATGGATGTACCTGGTACACAGCCGTGGTTAAAACACCTTAGTTATTATCTCCTAAGAAAGTGCTGAGCCTTCCTCAGAAAATCTATAGTTTCCATTTACTACGGGCTTATTGAGTGTCAGGAGCTCTGCCGTTAGGAGCTGTTACAGAAGTAGCAGTACTAGTGGCAGTGGCCGTAATAATGATAATAATAGCTAACAGTTATTGCCAGGCACCGTGCTAAATGCTTTACCTATATTAACTCATTTAATGTTCACAAACTATGAAGTAGATACTATGCCCAAATTACAGATGAGGAAATTAAGGCAAAGAGAGGTAAAGTAACTTGTCCAAGATCATACAGCTGGTAAGTGGAAGAGGTGGGATTCAAACCCAGGCGCCCCTCTGCCCAGAGCAGCAACAATCTCCGCACTGAGACAAGGAACGTGCATGTGCTTTATAAAGTGTAAAGGGCAATGCACACATGTGTGGGTGAAGGACTGTATCCCCTGCTGCTGGGTAGAAGGTAGGTACCCAACAAATGCTGACACGGAAGAGGGAAACTCTAAGGCTGGTCCCTCTCGGCATCCCTTGTCCCTCTGGACAGAGGGTCTCACCTGAGGATGCCGTGGATTCCGTGATTCCAGGGTTGATGCTGCTGCTGGGCTGGGTGGCGTCAGGGCTGGGACTGAGGGCGGAGGTGGAGGGGAGGGGCTCCTTGGCAGGACTGTTGGGCTCCTGCACCTCTTCTGGGCACAGGTAGACTTCGATGGGGCCCTGCGTGCTCTTCAGATATATCTGCAGGTTCTCCTGGAGAAGGAAGAGAAGCCAGGTCATGGCTCTGGGCAGCTGGACTTACTCATGGCTCAGTGGGTATGGACGGACACATGAGGCTCCCACCGTCCATATAAGCACGCTCGGCTCCTGAGCTGGGTGCTGGACCTGCCCCACGTGGTCTGTGGTAGACATCTGCCTGGCCCCGAGACCCCCTTCTTTTAGGGAGAGTGCCTTGATTTTCCTTTGGGAAATCACTCCTCCCCCACTCTCAGGCCTGAGCTGGTATCATAAAAGCTATCTTTGCCACGGCAAGGGGAGAGCCCACCTGGGAACGGAGTTGGCACAGAAAATGGCAGAGTGAGATGGAGAGTGTGAGGCCGACTTTACGACACGGTTTGAGCCTCTGCATCCAGCCTTGCCAGCAATCCCCAAATCTCCCCCTGGACCTGTCACTTGGTTCCCCCCGGGTCCCCCTCACTTAAGCCAGTTGGACTTGGCTTTCTGTTATTTGTAACCAAGAGACCGATACTTGGCTTTCCTGCCCTTGCCTCCTGCTTACCTCGTACCCGCAGCTTGAGCCACAACCGGCAACGCACATGCTGCTGCCGATCGCATTCAGGTGTCTACACCTGCGCCCAGGCAGTCCCTCTGCCTGCCCCTACGGGCCTTATATAGCTTAATGTTTGTCCACTAAACAAATTATTTCTGGAGCCCTTATCAGACTCTGGGCTGGGGGTACCACATGGGTGGAACACGGCTTTGTGGAGGTTACACTCTAACAGATGAAGCAGAACATAATTATGTAATCACCAATATATCCCGGCAAATGGAGGTTAAGTGCGATGGAAAAGAACACGTGGTTATGAAGTCTGGAAGTAATCAGGGAAGGCTTCTTGAGGAGGTGATGTTCAAGTTGCGACCTGTAGGATGAATAGCAGTAAACCAGGCAGAGAGAGGGAAGAGCATTTCGGCTGGAGGGAATAGCGTGTGAGAAGGTCTTGTACTGAGGTCGAGCTTAGTGTGGTGGGGAAACGGCAGGCAGGTCAGTGTGGCTGAAGTAAAGACAGAACGGGGTCAGCATGTGAGAGGAGGTGGGTGAGGTCAGAGCACAGACAGCCTCATAGGGAGTGTAAGAATTCTGGTCTTTAAACTAGGTTAACATGGAAGGATTGCTGTGAGTACTGACACTGCTGTGTGTGAGTGCACGTGTGCGTGCGCATGGGAACGCAGGGGCTGGTGGGATGCGGAGAAGAACCAGGAACAGAGGTTTTCTCAGGCTGGTACCTAATGCCTGATACCCTTTCCAGCTTCCGCCACTTCTGCCCCAGCTCGGAGACCATCAGTCTTGCCATGGCCACCAGCATGGACCAGGGAAGCTTGGGACTAGGCAGTGCCAGGAACGGAACCTGCAGAGCTGTCTGGAATGTTCCTAACCCTGCTCTCCACTAAATGCTTCCCCTCTCACCTCGCTCCTGTCAGGCACTTCCAGTCTCGTCTGCGGAGGGGCCTTGACAGCGATCACCGTCTGCTCCTTAAAGTTGCCCACAGCACGGATGTCCTGGTAAGTCACGTAGGCCAGTGTAGGGGCAGGAGAGTCAAGAGAAGTGACTGTCTGGTCAAAATTAAAACTCCCAGCCTGCCCGGAAGGGATCTAACCCGCCTCTCAAAGACTCTGAACACCCCAAAACTGTAACCTGTTCTTTTAATCTCATAAGCTACCTTGGACCCCTTTAGAAATGGGGGTATGAATCATTAAAAAAAATGCTGCCTTATATCAGCTTTTTACATAAAGGCTTCATCTGCCAAGCTAGATTTTTAGCTCTGAGAGGTCAGGAAGACATGTCTTATTTCTTTTTATTTCTCACAATGCCTACTATCCTTCCAGAAATACAAGGTCAGATCCAAATACCAATTAGATGGTCCAACCATTTGGAAAAAGTATATGTAAAGCCATATGCAAAGTCTATGCTCTCTGACCTCATTGTTTCAATCCTAGGAATCTAACCTAGGGAAATAAGTAAAAAACCTGGGAAAAGTTTCTATCTATGAAGATATTTGGGACTTCCCTGTTGGCACAGTGGTTAAGAATCTTTCTGCCAATGCAGGGGACACGGGTTCGAGCCCTGGTCCGGGAAGATCCCACATGCTGCAGAGCAACTGGGCCCGTGTGCCACAACTACTGGAGCCTGCACACCCTAGAGCCCGAGTGCCGCAACTACTGAGCCCACGTGCCACAACTACTGAGCCCATGTGCTGCAACTACTGAAGCCCGCATGCTTAGAGCCTGTGCTCTGCAACAAGAGAAGCCACTGCAATGAGAAGCCCGGGCACCGCAACAAAGACCCAATGCAGCCAAAAAATAAAAAAATAAAAATAAATAAAGATACTCATCACAATGTCGCTTTATAAAACAGAAATCTAGAATTGATCTAAATGCCCATTCTAGGCCTTATCAACAAACCATAGTGGTCTGAGTAGGACATTCTCAAACCATTTAAATATTCCCTGGCGGTCCAGTGGTTAGGACTCTGCACTTCCACTGCAGGAGGCACGGGTTCGATCCCTGGTCGGGGAAGTAAGATCCTGCAAGCTGTGCGGTGTGGCAAAACAAAAAAAAACAAACAAAAATATATATGACGTTAAACCATATGAAACTGCTGTTTTTATAGGAAAAAAAAAAAAAGGTCCAATATCAGCAATTTCATGTGGATCAACCAAATAGTTAGGAAGGATATGTAACAACATAAAAACCACCTATGGTAGTATACTAAGTGGAGAAAAGCAGAATATAAAACGTTGTGTACAGCAGGTACACACAGTATTTAAATAACACACACCCTGTGTATAGCTAAGGAATGATGGCTGTGTTAGGGTGGCAGCTCTTTTTTCTTTTCTCCATTTTCCAGATTTACAGAAATGTACTTGTCTTATTTTTATAATGAGAAAGTAACTTCAAGAGACCCAAGAGGTGGACTTCCCTGCTGGCGCAGTGGTTGAGAATCTGCCTGCCAATGCAGGGGACACGGGTTCGAGCCCTGGTCTGGGAAGATCCCACATGCCGCGGAGCAGCTGGGCCCGTGGGCCACAACTACTGAGCCTGCGCATCTGGAGCCTGTGCGTCTGGAGCCTGTGCTCCGCAACAACAGAGGCCGCGATAGTGAGAGGCCCGCGCACCGCGATGAAGAGTGGCCCCCGCTCGCCGCAACTAGAGAAAGCCCTCGCACAGAAACGAAGACCCAACACAGTCAAAAATAAATAAATAAATTAAAAAAAAAAAAAAAAAAAAAGAGACCCAAGAGGAAAAGCCACTGAGGAAGGAAGACACAGATATGCCAGACCCCTAGGGTGGATCAATCCCTGCAGGGAGGTACTGCCTCAACTCTGGGTAGTTATGAGCAGGCAACAGGCCCCCTGCTCCCGGACCCCTTCCCCCCAACCAAAGAGGATATCTCTTGTTGGCCTTGTCCTCCGTCAGGTGCTTGAAGTTCAGAGAGCAGCTCTGGATGAGCTGGTCCAAGGCCTGCTCCATGCTCATTAGCTCCTTCAGCTCCTGCCCCAGCTGCTGCTGCTTCCCAGGCCGGGTGGGGTCTTCAAACAGTCCTCTGCCTCTGGGGACAGAGCAGTCCCCCAGTGTCAGTCTCAGTCTACATCCAGGGACCCCAACCCCAGGGCTGCTGTGCAAAGCTGCACAGACGGTGTGGGCAAAACTCCAGGAAGAGGCCATTCACATGGTCTATGATGGTGCCTCCTGGCTTGTACAAATCAGTGGTCCTGCCTAGCTCCCAGGGAGCTGCCAGGGATTGGAACTTGATGTTTGGGGGTTGGGCTAGGGAAAAGAAACAAGTCAGGGCCTGACACCACTTTTGGGGAGCTTTCAACTCTACCCACCCTACTCCCCCAAATGGCAGGGAGCTGGAGTGACCTCACTCCTGACTTCTCTGCCTGCGTTCTCTTAGAGTTCATGCTAGGGGGTGCAGGTCTGTTCTTTAAGACCTTACAGAAGTGAGGAACGGAGTCTGTAGTACTTGTATCTCAGCTGGAAGGAGTCTGGGTTACTACTGCGCAGATCCCAGAGGACTTTCCTAAGTTAGAAGAGGGCAATATTGAGACCCCTGACTAAAGAGGATCTGGGGTCCTCTTAGCCTTTACACGTCCTATAAATCATTCTCTGACCCTGCCATGCTCTCCTAATACTACTTCAGCATATACACCTGCTCTTCCATCCCCCTCTTAAATACATTGGCTCCACCCGCAGGGTGTAAGCTTACTGGATGTTGCCCTTGATTTCCCCCGCCAGCACTTGTGCCCATTGGATGTTGCTCTCAGGCCCGCCCCCTAGGTTCACAACCTCAGGATATTGCCCCTGGCTCCGCCCACAGCACGCGCACTCATTGGTGCCATCGGCCCCAGCCCAGGCACTCACACCCACTGGATGTTGTTCTTGGCCTTCTTGCGGATGAGCTGGATGCCCTCCAGCACATTGGTTATGTCGTAGATGCGCCGCTTCTGCACGTCCAGCACCTCAGCCGCCCAGTTAAGGTCCAGGACCCCATCCTCAGACTCGCTCAGGAGGTAAATGAATTTCTTGGTGAGCAGCCCCAGCGACGTGTCATAGCGAGTCTTCTCCCCAGGCGACTTGGGGGCTGACGAGGAAAGGGGCTCAGCCACTGCTCAGAGAGGGCCCCCTGGGGAACTTCCTCCATTGACCTGGACCCACTTTCCAGTTTACACCCTCCATGTAAGCACCCACTTTCCAGTTTACAGAGCACTGGGAGGGAGGGGGGTCATTCACCACCATTGTTCAAACAGGGAATCTGATAACTAGAGAGGCAAAGTGACTTGCTTAAGGTTTCACAATCGGGGGCAGCGTCGGGGCTGGAAACCAAATATTCTAACTCTTGGTTCGCACCTTTCCACCAAAGCTCAGGGCAGCCATACCGCCACCACCACTAACAACAACCAATGCTTACTGTGTGCAGCTCACTGTTCTAAGCACTTTCCATATACAACAAATTTAATCCTTAACAGCACCCTATAAGTTTGTTGTATAACCATCCCCATTTTACAGGTGAGAATACTGAGGCACAGACAGATTAAGTAACTTGCTCAATTCACTCAGCTAGAAAGTGGCAAAGCTGGGACTTAAATCCAGGCAGTCTGGCTCCAGAGTCTCCCTTCCTAACCTTTACCCTATCATGCCAGTTATGTCAGGAATTTGGAATTAGGGTAGGGAGGGAATGACAAGAACATGTTTATAGACTTGTTTTTTCCTTCCCTTCCAGTTTTATTGAGATATAATTGACATACAGCACTGACATACAGACTTGCTCTTTCTTTCTATGTGTCATGCAATGATTATCTGAGAGGAATCAGTCCTATTATGTCACATGTGGCAGGTTCATGAAAAAGGTCCCTTTCTTAATGAGGTCGATGTCACAAGACCACATCTCAGCTGCAGCATCTTAAACCACAAGAAGACTTTTGCAATCTAGTGACTTGCAAGTCATATAGCAAGTTAATGGCTAAACTAGTTCTGGAAGCTGAATTTTAGAGAGTCTCAGATTCCTCTAGAAGGGGACTTTAGAACCCCTTAATAGATAGACAGCAAGTATTTGGCACACAGACAGCGTTGTCAATTTTTGCATTCATGGCAGATATTACTAACTGATAGTGCACTTGGGATCCTTCAATAAAGAGCTCTGGGCAGCCTCTACTAATCCGTTGGAGACGAAACTTTCTTGCTATTCCTGATCTAGCTGTGCCTTGCTTTACAGATGAGACAGCTAAGATTCACAGAAGAGGAGTGACCAGTCAGGTCAGAACAGAGTCCTGACTAGACCCTCAAGCTTACCACCCAATAACATACCTTCTTTATTAGGTCTCTTTCCCCCCAAATTAGAATTCCTCCCTAACACAGTTGCTTAAACTCCCTCCCAAACCAGAATATTGACTGAAAATATCAAGAGGCAGAAACTGGGCTCTGGTCCTGACTCCACTGACGAGCAGTGTGACCTTGGGTAAGTCACTGAAACTCTGAGTCTCCAGTTGCCTCATCAGTAAAAGGGGGATAATCCACCTGCCTGGCAGGATCCAGTGAGAAGGCACAGGAAACTGCTGTGTAAACCAGAAAGTGTGCTACAAATATTAGCCCCGGTGATTTGGGCAGGGCTGCTGCCCTCTGCCCCTGCCCACCCCACCCCATCTCCAGTCTCCTGAGCCTGCCCTTAGATACCCCATCGGCGTGGCTTACTTTTGGGGCTGGGGAGGCCATCCACTCTAATGCACTTCCGCTTGGGAGTCCGGAATTCAGGGACCACAGGCCTCCCGATCCCCTCCAGGTCCAGCTTCCTTTTGGCCTTGGGGAGAGAGAGGGGAGAGAGGCAGAGTTTGAGAATCATTCGTCCTTTAGCTTTTCCCCGACTTGGGGCCGAAGCACTGAGGCCACCAGCAGCCACCGCCTGCCTCAATTTGCCACCAGTCCTGGGTGAAAAAAATCACTGGACCTGGTAAGGAAATATCAGTGACCTGAAAAATGAGCTTTCAGGGGAAGGAAGTCCTATTTCTGAGGGGCACACAACACTCCCACCTTCCGAGGCCCAGGCGCTTGAGGCTACCAAAGCCAGTCTGGGTTTTAATACAGGGTTCCTCAATAACTGGACCCGACACCCGCCTCTCTACCCCCCTCCCCCAGGATGATACAGGGAGGAAGGAGAGGGGAGGGCCTAAAGCACACCAGGCTGGGGAGAGCCCCCGCACCTCCACTGCAGAAGCAGCTGGCTCAGCCAGACTGAGTGCCCATCACAGCCTCACAGCTGGCCCTTATCAGGGCGGGGCTGGGCATCCGCCCAGGCCCAGGGGACTTCCTGGCTCAGTGCCACACCCCAGGGAGGTGTCCACATCGGGAAGCAGTGCAAACATCCCCCACCCCCCTGTTTGGGCTCCAGCTCAAGGGCCCCAGGGCCTCCTGAATAGACTCTATTTGCCATTCTTTCTTTGCCGAGAGGGGCAGACAATGAATCCTTCCCCTGTGTCTTAAGGACAAGCAGCTGAGGTCCCCCTGCTCCCCCTCCCTGTTCCCGCCAAGCTTGGGAAACACCTGCTGGGGAAATCAAACCACAGACCCATCTGCTCCTCTCCACTCCACTGCCACCCGGCCTCAATTACGCCCAGAAGCTGGGCTGGCCCGGAAGGGGCCTCCCTCCTTGTTAGGGCTGGGCAGAGGCAGGGCTGGGGCACTGGGACACAGGTCAGAGATCCAGGCGTGAGTCTCCCTGCTCCTTCACGGGCTCGCTGTGTGACTTGAGGAAATGCTCCACATCTAGGAGCCTCAGTTTCCTCCTCTGTAAAAGGGGGTAGAAAATACCTGCCAGGGGCTGTTGTAAGGATTCAAGGAGATAACTTTTGTAAAGCACTCAACCTGTGGCTCAGCACTCAGTAGGCGTTCAGGAAATGCAGAGTCCCTTCCCTAAAATCCAAACTCGGCCTCTTCCTAGACAAACTATTCTGGGGGTCACTGAGCCCATTTCCTTCTTCTTCCCTTCCTCCAGTCACCCAGACACCCCTACCTTAGTTGGGACAGAGAGGTCTATTTTAACTTTTGATGGTGAGGTCATGCTCGGCAGGGCTGAGACTTCTAACTGCTGCTGAGCACAGGTGGGCTGACATGCGTGGGAGGTGGTGATGGCTCTTCCTGCTGTCAGCTCCCTTCCCCCTTCTCGTGCCTCCTCCAGGAAGTCTTCCTGGACTGATTTGAGGAGCCCTGCTCCTCGGTTGGAGGAGCCTGGATAAGAGGATCCTCTCCTCCACCTCCACCCAGGCCTGGACATGATCCAAACACCGCATCTCCCTGCTCATTCCTCTTTAAGTCCTTCTGGAAAATATTCCTTTTCTAACTTCCCAGCCGGTGAGATGCTAGATTCTAGGGAAAGTGACCTGCTCTAGTCCCATCTTGTTTAGAGGAAAAGTCCTAATCATTCACTGAGACCTTCCACCGGCCCTAGACCAAGCCCCAATGTTCATCACCTCACTGAATCTTCCCAACGCCACGAATACCCATTTTACAGCTGAAGCAACTGAGACCTGGTGAGCCCAGGACAAGGAGAGGAAGGGAAGTCAGGCTGAGTTCTACCTGAGGCAGAGGTGGCAGCCCAGAGTCTCCCCAGCCCCACTCACTTCCCTCACCTGACGGAAGCCAGCCCCTGCTGAGTTCACAGAACACACCAGGAAGAACCTCACTACCTGCAGAGTGGGGAGGAGGGGAGGACCTTGAACAGAGAACCTGCGCAGGGCCTATCACATGCTCATCAGTCCTAACTCAGTACTGCACTCTCTCTTGGTGGATGAGAAATGGAGACTCATAGAGGTTAAGCCACGTGCCCAAGGCCACACAGACAAAGAGCAAAGCCAGAGTTTGAACCCAGGTCTGTCTGACTCCAAAACCAGGTATCAGGCTGTTCAGCGCCATCCCGCACACGTTGCCCCAGAACTTGCTGAAATTTGAGCCAAGGCCTGGTTATGTCTACCTGCCCCCATCATTTTACTTCACACAGACACACACACACTGGCCCCCTCCCTTTTCTTCCTCTCCTTCACTCTTATCCTACACTCTCAGGGTCCCTAAGCAGCAAACTGTCCCCCACCTGAGGACATCTCTCTGACACCTCTGAGCACTGCCCAGAGAAAAGTCAGCTCATCATGGATGGGCCTGAGCCTGCAGAACAGAAGTGGCAGAGGACAAGCCCAGGAGGACAAGGACCAAGGAGAGGCTGAGCACAGGCCTTGGAGTCAGAGCCGCCTGGGTTCCCATCCAGGCTGGGTGAGCTGGGCAAGTCCGCTGACCTCTTGAGCTGCACCTGTAAAAGGGGGCTGCTCTGCTCCTCCCTCCTGGAGGATTCAGTGAGGGGGCAGCAAAGCGCTTGCTCACGCGGGGGAGCTGCGATCACTAATGCACCAGGGCCACCAGCGAGGGGGAGGTTCAGGGCTGAGCTGAAAAGCATCGGGGATGTGCTGAGGGCAAAGGCCAGCTCGGCTCCAACCTGACCCTCTTAGGCAGCCCCTTTGGCTGTTTCTTAAAGGCCTGGTTAAGATTCAAGCCCACCATGCCAACCCCGAGGGAGAAGAACGAAGCTCCTTCCTCAGGCAGCTCTAGAAGTGAGAGGGCCAGAGACCCCAGACACCACCCCCTTGCAGGCAGCCAGGTGAGGTAAACGGGGCTCAGAGGCGGGGAAGTGACTTGCCGGAAATCACACAGGGAGTGGAGCCAGGTCTCTCCTAAGCCCCAAGCCCTAAGTTAGACGGTGGGGGTAGGAGCCAGTGGAAGGAGTTGAGAGCCTTGCTTCCAGATCCCCGCTCTGCCTCGCGGCGGCCTGGGAGGGACTCGCTGCCTTGCCTCCCTAAGCCTACATTTCCTCATCTGACCCACCTTGTACGGTTGTTCATTAAAATGTTCATTTTCTTCCCTGGTTCTCAGAGGAAATTTGGAAAAGACAGACAAATGAAAAGAAAAGGAGAACTCTGCAGAATCCCACCCTCTTCACAGGTTCCTGCAGGAATGACACAGGGTGAGGCCGTGTGCCCGGCTGGGGCCGGAGCATCCCACCCACGCCTCCTCCAGAGGTGGCGGAAAGAGCTCTAGTCAGGGAATGAGGAGACCTGGGTTCCCGCCTTCATTCTGCCGTTGATCTTGGTCGCCGTCCCTGGGCAGTGCCTAAGGTCCCTTTAAACAGCAGTTCCCCAACAAATCCTGCTCACCCTGCACTTTGCAGCCTGGGCACAAAGCAAGTGGCCACACCCAGGGTTGGGTTTGGAGCTGCTCCAGGTCACACCCTGTTAAAATGAGTAAGCAGGGGGCCAAGGCCTGCCCACCGGGTTTTGGGGCACAGGGCAGCCGGGGACTGACAGGAAAGGGGGCTCTGGGCCCCAGAGGCCTTTAGGGTGGTCTGATGCAAAGAGATGCTCCCACGTCTTGGCTTAGGACTTGGACAAGTGACTTCACGTCTCTGCTCAGGTTCCTCATCTGTAAGATGCCTCATCCCGGGCATCTTGGCATCTTGACCAAGATAAGGAATGTGAAGAGTGCCAAGCAGTGCCTGGCACACGAGAGGCATTCAGTAAAAGAGCCATTCTTGCTGTGATCACTGAGCCCCTCCGGGAGGGAGGTACAGACAGATGCACTCAGCTCCTCTGGGAGGGAAGCAGTTCAAAACCACAGCTGTTACTGAAACTCTGCCGGGTCTCCTGAAAGCAGCTGGCCAGAGGAGAGACTGGGCCCACCACTGAGCGCCCTCCCTGGGGGTACCCAGCTCCTAAATCAGGTGGTACTGGGGAAAGTCAAGGCTGCAGAGAAGAGACTAATGATAACCTGCCTTGTGGGTCATTATCTCCCTATATGATCTTGGACAGTTCACATCCCCTCTCTGAGCCTCAGTTTCCCCCTGCAACATGGAGCTACTAAAACCATCTACTTCATAGGGTACAAAACTATTTTAGACTGTAAAATGCTGAACTAAAGATCGGTAAAAACTCCCGGTTATCTTTGGCTGCTTGACTTGTAAAATAGGAATAGCAGTCCTGCCACCTTCCTCCTAGTTGGAAATAATGTACAGGAAGGGGTTCTGAAAGTTTAAAGCCTTGAGCATTGACAAAGCAGGATTCCAGTAGCAGGGAGTGGGGCTCTGCCTGCAGCCAGCAATGGCTGGAGGCCAAGCCTGCTGATTGACACAGGTCAGATCAGTGCCTCTAGGGCAGAGGGGGTGGTCTTCTCCCTGTACTTGAACTTAACTCACCACTCACAACAAAGCCAACCTACAACATCCCCATCTCCCCTTCCTGGATCCTGCTTCCAAAACCCAGGACCTGGAAGAGACTTGAGATTAGTTAGTCCCACAGCTACTTCGTGCACACACACATTTTCAAGACAAGGAAATGGCTCAGACCAGGGCCAAGACTTGTCCAAGGACATGCAGTGAATTAGCGGCAATCAGGACCAGAAATCAGGCTCCCTAACTATCACCCCCACCTCCCAGGGCTCTTCCCACTCCACCCCACCCTATGGTTGTTTCGATTCTCATGGGCTCCAGGAATTCCACTCCCAAAAAACACACCCTGTGCCTGGTGCCACCACATTTTGGGCCCTCCCTGGCAACGGTCCTGCGGCTTTGAGAAAAGAACAGTCAATCTGAACAGGAACCTCAGAGGGCTGCCCCCACCTTGCACCTGCTACTGGCTGTCTGGGACAGAAGACTGGGCCTGGGGGAGGACCTAGGGCAGAAAACTGGGAAAGAGTTGGCTGGATGGAAAATTAGGAGTCTCAGCCAAACTGGACCTGAGAGACCTCCCCCTATTTTAAAGCTCCCATGGTATCCCCAGGCTCAGTTCTGTGCTTGGACAATAGCAGGTGCCCAGTACTGGTTTCTGCGCCAAACAATGAATGAAAGAATGAATGAATGACAGCAAATTGACTCCGTAGACTTCCCCAAGGTCACAGGGTGCACTGGGGGTAGGGCGTTGGGTCTCCACACTCCTGATCCAGCGCTCATTCCATTCCACCCCAGTGGATGAGGTTATTTCATCCCAAGTCTGAAAATGAAAGGCTCTTCTACTTAGATATTGGGGCAATGGGTTGTTCTGGAAGCTGAAAGCTCCCCTTCTCCCTCCCCAGACTCGACCTGCCTCACTCAGACTAGCTCCCAGGCGTCCCGCCCGCCTTTCCCACACCCGTAAAAGCAGAGAGGGAAGCGGTGCGGGGGCGGGGGGGGGTCCCCAGCATTACCGGCAGCCGGCCAGCAGGCACGCATCGCACAGCTTGGCCCTCCGGTCCGTGGGGGGTGGCGTCGAGGCAGGTGCCCGGCGCCGCAGCGGGAGGCACAGTCTGCGGGTACAGCTGGGTGTAGTAGGTGGTGGTGGCCGGGCAGAGCTGAGGGCTGCTGAGGCCGGGCGGCCACAGCTCCGTGGGGCTCATCGTGGGCAGACCCTTGGGGGGCGGCCCCGCGGCCGGAGCCAGGGCCCGCGGCCCTCGCAGCATGGCGAGCGCAGCGACCCCCTCCCCAGCCGGGCCTGGCGCGCCCGCCGGCACCTGCGGGCTTCGGAGCCCGCGGCGGCTCACACGGCCCGCGGCATGGCGCGGAGGCCGGGCAAGGCCGGACCCTCCCCTCCTGGCCCGCCGCCGAGCCGGGCAGTGCTTGGAGATCGCCGCTTGGAGATCGCCCCGCGCCGCCGGCGGCGGCGGCGGCACGGCCAGGGGATGCCCCGCCGCGAGGGCTGCTGCGACCAGCAAGGGCCCCGCGCCCCCTAAGGTTTCGGCGCCTGGGGTCTGGCCCGCTTCGAGAGGGGTCTCTGGGATGCCCACGGGCTCCGCAGAAACGCGATGCGCTCGGACGGGGGAGGGGGACCGATTGCACCGACTCCCTCTCGCCTCGCTCTCGAGTCCTTGAGCTTTTCTCTGCTTTTTTTTTTTTCTGTTTTTTTTTTTTTTTTTTAGCGCGAAACTGCGTGCCGCGAAATTCGGATCTCCCGCGGAAAATGCCGCGCTTCGGTTGGTCGCTGCAACAGGCACAGGCTCCACCCCCCGGAAGGACCCGTCCCCGAGGCGGTGATTGCAACACGAGCTGGATGCTTAAAGGGGACGCCACAGCTGCTGTCGCCCGGCGCCCGCCCGCGCTGACAGCCAGAGAAACAGACTGGGAGGGTGGTTCCCTCACAGAGCTGAGGCCTGGGCCCGAATTCCCTGGGGGTGGGGGGAACATTTTGGCGCGGAGTCTTGACCTGAGCCCAGACCCAGCAGTACGTTGCCCAGGCCACAGACCTTTTGCTAGTTTGCATTATAGCTCAGCCAACGATAACATATAGGTATTTATACCCTTTCCCCCCCCCCGCTAAAATGAAAGCCAGGAAACTGTTCTCTTTCTTGGCAAAGGGGCTGAGGGACGGAGCCTAACGTTTATACCTCTTCATAGGGGGATACTAACATCAACTGAGTGCCCACAGTATGCTTAGCACTCTGGAGATGATTACGTCTTATTTAATTTGATCCAACAGTCGTCAGAAGAGGAATGATGATCTTCGTGGTAAAGATGGACAGTCTGAGAGGCTAGGTAACTTGCCCAGGGTCACACAGAGAGATTCGCTGATTTGAGATCTGGCAGTTCAGTCTGGGACAGGCCCCGTCCTGAGCCCTTGCTTGTTCCAATAAGAGGCTCCTCCCCTGCTCTCCCAAGCTGTGCCCCTTGCAGGCTTGGGTGGGGGTCCAGAGTGCACAGTTCTGATTTGTTCACAGTTGTATTCCCAGAGCCCAACACTCAGTAAATATTTGAACATCTCCAGGTTTCTCCTCAACAATCCTTTTGTCACAGGTCTTCCCTCCCTCATTGCCGATAATCCATTTACATTCCTCATCTCTCCAGTTTAGAGAGGTCAAGGCTCAGAGAAGTGACCTTGGCTAGTGGGTGGCAGAGCTGCTAAAAGCTACTTCTTAATTCCAGGTCTGCTGATTCCTGCCTGGTGCTGTGTGATTTTTATGCAAGGCTGAGCCTGGCATTCAGAGCACTTCCAGAGTCAGTCCCCAGCTTAACACCTGATCCTCAGATCTGGAGGATGAGGTGGCAATAATGCATAGTGGTGAAGAGCCCAGACCTTGAAGTAGACAGCCCTGGGTTCAAACACAGGCCTGGCCACTTTACTGTGTGACCCCAGGGAAGTTTTGTAAACTCTCTGAGCTTGGTTTTCTTATCCCTTACCACTCACTTCATAAGGTTGTGGGGAAATCTCATGAGATAATGCATGTAAAGCACTCAGCACAGAGTGTGGTTCATAAGGAACCCCAAGAAATGGCAGCTGTGGTTACATCTCTGGCCTTATCTCCAGTACACAGACCCCTTTACTCCTGTCTACACATTTCACTGGTCTTTCGTGGCCCAGTTTATTTATTTATTACTATTATTATTTTATTTGAAAGAAAACAGACTTTATTGCCCAGCAATTAAAACCATTTGAACATGTATTTTTCTACATAACTTCTTGTGAGGTGATCAGTGTTCACTAAAATATTAATTTTCATCATTTGCTTCAATTCATGTCTTCTTGACCAATTCTTCATTTTTCTTTCCAAAATACTGTATGCCACACCTTTCAGGCAATGAAGAATTTTTAAACACCACAGCCAAGGACTTGAACTTTCATCTGCAAGTCCCTATACGCTTATTACATGCAGTTGTGCTCCCAGTGGTTTTCTCACAGCCATCGTCTACAACAAGTTTTTGGAAAACACTTATCATGACAACCTTCATTCACCTTCAACTCATAGGCTCTGTTGCACCTTGAAGAGCCTGGTGACAGGCCTCCAGGCGCTGCTGCCCTGCCCACACAGCTGATGGTGTCTCTGGTGACTTCTTTCCTCAGCGGCCACACGGGAAAAAGTTTCATAGCCTAGTTTAAACATCACCTCCTCCAGGAAGCCTTCCCTGCCCGCCTCCCCTCTCCCAGTCAGAGTGCCTCTCTCCCTCTTTAGACCCTTCGTGTGTTCTGCCTCAAAAAACAAGGCTTTGTTTTCATGCCTTGTTTATCTGTTGGGTTCTAAGCTCTCTCAAGGGACCAGGTGGTATCTCTCTCTGAATGCCCCTCAGCATCTAGGGCCTGGCGTGGCATGCTGAAGATGGGAAATAAATAGATTAAATGATTCACTCATCTTCCCAGCAAAGAGTGGCAGAAGTTAATGAGATCTGAAGTCAGAGGCTCAGCAGGCCCAGATTCAAGTCCCACCCCCCACCTGCCATCTGAGCGCCGCTGGACAGGCTGCTGCTCTACCTCTCAACATCAATTTCCTCAACCATCAAATACCGATAATGCTTCCACTTGGCCAATGTCACAGGACTTCAGGGATATCATTAAGAGGATGATGGTGATGACGATCGTTAATATTTACAGAACCTACTGTGTGCTGGGCTCCAAACACTTGGGCATCTCCTCTGATCCTCACGTCACCCCTGTGGGACAGGCACGATTATTAACCCCATTTTACAGATGAGGGAACCTGGAAGGAATTGTGGCCGAGTAGGTTTGGGGAAGGAGCAGGGCCCCAGGGCCAGAAAGGGAAATGGGGGTGGCAGGGTGGGGCTGGGATGAAAGAAGGGAGCCGGCAAGGGGGCCGTGAGCCAGCTCTCCGTGGTTGAGAACCGGGCAGCTGGGGCTGGCTTTAGAGTTTCACTGCCTGGGAACTAATTCCTGCCAGAGGTGTGAGATGCAGATCTGCACTGGGTCACCCTGAACGTGAATTCCTGCCACATCCATTCCTAGTGTAGGGCTCTTAAGTCAGGTTGCTGGATCTCTCTGAGCCTCAAATTACTCATCTTTGAAATGGGAATGGCAAAAGTGACCTTTGCATTTACCATGAAGATTCAATAAGGGATTGGATACAAAGTCCTCAGAGGGGCGCATAGCAGGTATTTAATATATTTTCACTGAGATTTGTGTGAGATGGACTGGAGAGGCCCTCACATGGAACTGAATTAAAATACTTGCAGTTTTCCCTTCACGCCCTACACGCTCCCATTTCCCAGGCTTGGCATCCATGGCTCCATATCCACAAGGCCTCTCCTCCCTCCCAACCCCATGTGACAAATCTGACCCGCCCTTCAAGGCCCAACTCAAATGGTGGAGTGACAGGAACAAAGAGTCTGAAGTCAGACATCTTCAAAGTCCTTGGGAACACGACCCATGCTGTGTTTTCACCTTCATGCCCTCCTCCCTGAGAGTGCCGGGCACACAGTAGGTCTGCAGTAAGTGATGATGGTGTTAAGAGCTCACGTTTCCTGAACACTTCCTCAGTGTAAAGCACCAGACAGGCACTTTACATGCGTTATTATATTGAAACCTCCCAACTATCCTACAACGTAGGTACAATAAGGAAACTGAGGCTCAAACATGTAGGGGATTTGAGCAAGGGTTGGTTAAAGAGGAAACCAGGATCTGAACTCAGATCTCTATCTCCCAAGGCACTGAGCCATTCTGAGCAAAGAACTGAGCCCCAGAACCAACCCCACTGAAGGAGGGTATGTTCTGCCAGTGAACCCGGAGTTCCAGTGCTGCAGGCGTCGTTGGGGGTGGGAAGAGTGTGCCCACAACTAGATAAGTTAGGGATGCTTAGTCCCATTTTCCAGATGAGGAAGCTGAGGCACGGGGGACATTAAATGAGACCGTACAGTTGGTAAAGGAGAAAGCCCTGTTCCAGCCAGGCCCAAAAGCCCTAGAAAAGCCCCCAAACCAAAGCAAACTTCCATCGCAGCTGGTGTACCTCATCCCTGGTATATCTTCTCCTGAAAAATGCCTCTGATTCCCTCTACTCAAAGCCCTACTTTTCAAAATACAAAATGCTTGACAGAAACTTCCTGAAGGCACAGACCTCCCGTTCTGGGGCTCCCCAGTGTGTTATCTGTTCACATAAATCCAAAATCAGACAGAAGCCAAATCAGAGCTGTGGGAAGGAAGAGGGAAAAAAATCTCTGCTCCATCATATTTGTGCTTCTCTGTAAAGTCTTTTCCAACTATTCTAAAATGTGTTACTTTGGTAATTGGAGAGAAAAAGTTATTTTTTTTAAAAAAGAAATAAGTTGCTGCTTCAGGGAAGTTCTGCTATTGATAATGATCCTTTCACTGGAAAACTGTTGGAATGTGAGGTTCACAGGTTCATAGACTGGCACATAGTAAATACTATATGAATGTTTGTTAAGTAAGTAAAACTCTGGGCCCTGACACTCCGTAAGCTGTGGGCTCTTGGGCATATCATTGCACTACTCTGAGCCTCAGTTTCTTCACCTGAGAAGTGGGGCAAATCATGGCTTCCTCATAGAGTTGTTGTGATAGTTGAAGTAAATCCGGGATGGTACGAGAATGTGCTGTGTGTGTGTGTGTGCGCACACGTTTGGCATATTACCAAAATGTATTGAGAAGATAAAGGATTTGAATGGACAATTCTCCAAAGAAGATATACAGAGGCCAATAAGCACATAAAAATGTGCCCAATATCATTAGACATTAAGAAGTGAAAATCAAAGCCACAACAAGAGGGACTTCCCTGGTGGTCCAGTGGTGAGGACTCCGCACTTCCACGGCAGGGGGCATGGGTTTGATCCCTGATCAGGGAACTAAGATTCTGCATGCCGTGTGGAGCGGCCAAAAGAAAAAAAAAAAAAAAACCCACAACAAGATTCACACATACTAGAATGGCTATAATCAAAAAGAATGACAATAACAAGTATTGGCCAGGACATGTAGAAATTGGAGCCCTCATATATTGCTGGTGGGAATGTAAATTGGTGTAGCAACGTTGGAAAACAGTTTGGCAGTTCCTCAAAAAGTTATACACAGAGTTACCATATGACCCAGGAATTCCACTCCTAGATATATTCCCAAGAGAACTAATGACAAATGTTTTCATAGCAGCATTATTCATAATAAGCAAAACCTGGAAACAACCCAAATGTCCATCAACTGATGACTGTTTAAAGAAATGTGGTATATCCATACAGAGGGATATTATTCAGTCATAAAAAGAAATGAAGGGGACTTCCCTGGTGGTCCAGTGGTTAAGAATCTGCCTTCCAATGCAGGGGATGTGGGTTCGATCCCTGGTTGGGGAACTAAGATTCCTACATGCCGTTGGGCAACTAAGCCCACACGCACAACTAAAGAGCCTGCATGCCGCAACAAAGATTCTGCGTGCTGTGACTAAGACCCCACGCAGCCTAATTAATTAATTAAAACAAAACAAAGCAAAAAAGAAATGAAGTACTGATACCTGCTACAATGTGGTCGAGTCTTGAAAACATCATGCTAAGTGAAAGAAACGAGACACAAAAGGCTACATATTATATTATTACATTTATGTGAGATGTCTAGAATAGGCAAACCTATAGAGACAGAAAGTTGATTAGTGTTGCCCGTGTGGGTCGGTTTCATCTTACAGATGAGGAAACTGAAGCTTAGAGAGGCTAAGTTCCACTATGCCCACCTATCTGTGTGACTTTGGACTGGTGGCTTCACCTTCTAGAGGCTTAGTTTTCTCATCTATAAAATGGAGGTGATGACGAGCACCTGAAAGGGTGGTTGCACATCCTTCATATTTGTTAGTTCATTTTCCCTTCTCTCTGGCCTTTGGGTGGAAGCTGGTGGGGTTGAAGGGTTAAGGCTGCCATCTAGCGGTGAACTCCAGTACCTGCCAAAAGCCTGCGAGGCTATCTATTAACAAGTTAACCCCCTACGGACTTAGGGAGGAGAAAAAGAATGTGAAAGATGCAGCCCCGCTGGGAAGGCCAGGGCTACCAGATTGGCCAAATTCTTTCCAGATGTTTCCAGACCCTGTAGATGCTTTTCACAGATGTTGAGTCTCGTGGGTCTCATTGGAGGAGGACAATCGGATTTAGGTCCCTGTAGAGGTGCCCAGAGGAGCTTGGGGAAGCACAACCTACAATTCATGGGATTATCAATTTATTCCTTTTCCCGAAGGAACTCTTTAGGGTTTTTTTAAGATTTATTTATTATTTATTTATTTATTTATTTTTGGCTGCGTCGGGTCTTAGTTGCAGCACGCGGGATCTCCATTGATGCATGCGGGATATTTTGATGCTGCACGTGGGCTTCTCTCTAATTGTGGCGGCGGGTTTTCTCTTCTCCAGCTGTGGCGCGCAGGTTCCAGAGCGTGTGGGCTCTGTAGTTTGAGGCATGGGGGCTCTCTAGCTGAGGTGAGTGAGCTCAGTAGTTGTGGCACGCGGGCTTAGTTGCCCCATTGCAAGTGGGATCTTAGTTCCCTGACCAGGGATCGAACCCACATCCCCTGCATTGTAAGGCAGATTCTTTACCACTGGACCACCGGGGAAGTCCCCCAAGGAACTCTTTAAAACACACATTTGCTTATGGTGTTGCAAATAGCTCCCAGCATGGCCTGATCACCCCACCCCCTGCCAGCCCCTCTGATCTTCAGCCTCCTTCACACAGGGACCTTAGGCTCTCATAAAACACACTTTTTCCGACAACCCTTCTGACATCCCTGCTCTCCCTGTAAGCCCACAGTATTCTCTCTGCTTGGGATGCTTCTCTCCACCTCTTCTACCAGGAAAAAAAGAGGTCTGCTCTCAGACACAAGTTTCTCAGATACACAGCTCATTGAGAATGCTGTATACCCCATATGCACATGTGATCTCAAACAATGCTTGGTAAAAATGGGTGTACTTTCCATTGACAGATGAATGGATAAAGAGGATGTGGTACATATATACAACTGAATATTACTCCTCCATTAAAAAGAATGAAATAATGCCATTTGCAGCAACATGGGTGGACCTGGAGATTATCATACTAAGTGAAGTAAGTCAGACAAAGACAAATATGATATTGCTTGCATGTGGAATCTAAAAAAAAGATACAAATGAACTTATTTACAAGACAGAAACAGACTCACAGACTTACAGAATGAACTTATGGTTACCAGGAAGGAAGGTGGTAACCAGGGGGCGGGATAGATTGGGAGTCTGGGATTGACATGTACACAGTGATATATTTAAAATAGATAACCAACAAGGATCTACTGTATAGCACAGGGAACGATGCTCAATATTCTGTAATAACCTAAATGGGAAAAGAATTTGAAAAAGAATAGATACATGTATATGTAAAACTGAACCACTTTGCTGTACACCTAAAACTAACACAACATTGTTAATTAACTATGCTCCAATATAAAATAAAAAAAATTTTTAAATGGGTGTATTTTAACTCTTTAGTTGAACAGAATTGAAGCCTGGGACAGCAACATCAAGAATCCAGATCAATTATTAACATAAAAAAATAAGACTCAGAAGTATTTTGAAATAAGCAAGACATCCAGTCTTTGGAGTCCAAGTGGTATTGGCCACAGTATGAGTATGGGTGGTGATAGCTTACAGCACCCATTTCTCAGAAGCTGACTCTGATCCCTGCCCCCCACCTCCTGTTAGGAATCTCAATCTGTCATCATTTCATATTGTAATTGTTTTTCTGTTCTGTCCTTCCCCACCAGATTTAAGTCACTCCTTGTCTTCTTTATCTTCACACCCCTGTATCCAGCCCAGTGCCCATCGTGGAATAGAAGCCCAAGAATTGCTTACTGAACTGAACTCAGTGAAAGATTTTTGGAATAGTTGAGAGGCCACTTGGCCACTGTCAGAGGCTCTGTGACTCTGCAAGCCAAAGAGGTCACCAGGGTCAGAATTCTCAGGTATCTCCTATTCCTGGTTTATGGAGAGAGGAGAAGTATCCCTCTGCCCACCCCTCTGCCCCCATGATCATTCCTCCCCCAAAATGCAGATAAAAATGATGCAAATAGTAGCAAATCAAGTATATTCATACCCCAAATCCACTTCAGTTACCATGAAGTGGTACCATAGCCCTAAGAAGAAGCCACAATTAGCCCCATTTTACAGGTGATAGAACTGAGGCCAGGAGTAGCTAAAGAGAAACTGAGACTCAGAGAGTTTAGGTACTTTTCCCAAGATCACAGGGCTGGTGATGGTGGAGCAGGTTTTGAGCGAGGGCAGTCTGGGTTCACCCTCTCAACCACTCTGCTACCTTTCCTTCCTTCTGGATGTCGTCTGAAAGCCTTGGCTTCAGCATGTATAAGTAGGATAAGAACACCCACATCTCAAAGTGGCTGTGAGGATTAGACCTGCGTGTGGGCGTCTGGAACACACTAGATACCAAGGAAAAAGAGGTAATAATTTTTGCTCCTCTTGAGAGCCGAAGCTGACAATTGCAGCAACTGGCCACCAGGGGGAAATCATGCGCTGAAGACCTAATACCTTCCCAGGCCCTGGTTCCATGGTTAAGAATTTCGCTGACACCTTACTTTCCCTGTGCCCAACCCTGTAATCAATGACATCTCACCAGTGCAGAACCTCACAGAACTAACTTTCTTACAAAAGAAATAAGGTTTAGGCCTTAAACGCATCCAAGGCCCCTTTGCCAACACCAGTTCTGAGAGGATGTATGTTGGGGAGAGCCCAGCTGTGTCCCACTTGGTGGTGGCAGTGGTGGGGGGTGGTGATTATCAGGAGTGCCCCTTCTGCTGGAGGCTGGGCTCCTGGAGCCACAGCTGCAGGGTGAAGGGTGGCAGGGAGGGCTTTGAAATTGTCTCCCTAGGGATTTCCATGGTTACAGATTAATGCCGGCAGAGCACTAGACTGGGTCCTTTATCTGTATTGTCTCCTGGGGAGACAATGGGCTTTAGGGATGGGGGGGCCCTCCATGCAGATCACTGCTGCAGCAGGGTCCTTGTGTGCCCCGCTCTGTGCATCCCCTGACCCCGGCTACTGGGGCTGAGAGACTGGGGCATGGGGGTCAGCCTTGGCAATCACTCCTTGCTGTAGGGTACAACACTACTGCTGCAAAGACTTGGGAGAGGCCATCTTTCAGGCTCCAAAACAGCAAAGCTGCAGAGGCCACAGGGTGTTCAATAAAAAGCACACATTTTGGAGTCAGCCCTGATTATATCATGATTCTGACTTGGACAAGTTATTTTACCTGCCTGAGTCTCAGTTTCCTCATCTAGAAAGTGGGGGCAGCACCTGCTTTATAAAATTACTGTGAGAAAGCATTAAGCACAAAGCCTGGTGTCAAGATGCTCAGAGAGGACCTGAGCTCAGACGGGCTCATAGCATATCCGGGTCATAGGACCAGCTCTGTCACTCACTCTGTGGCCTTAACCAAGGCCCTCCTCCTCTCTGGGCCCTAGCTGCCCCATGTGACTTGGGGACTTTGAAAGGTTTATCAAGGATGAGATGAAATGATGATAAGAAAATGCTTGGAAAAATAGAAATCAAACCCTGAACACACAACTCTGCCTTCCAGGACTTAAAGGTACTTGTAATATACAGCACATGATCATAGGGGGCATGTGGCATTTGGGTGAGCTGAATCTTTGGAGCTATGGCAGAAAAGGGAGATTATTTAGGAGGCGGGACACGGAGGGTCTCAGAATCAGGGAGTTATTCCAGAAAGATCTGCCACCCTGATTAACAAAAGAAACAAAAGCACAGAGAGGGAATTCCCTGGCGGTCCAGTGGTTAGGACTCCGTGCTTTTCACTGCTGAGGACACGGGTTTGATCCCCAGTGGGGGAACTAAGATCCCACAAGCCTCGGGGAACAGCCAAAAAAAAAAAAGCACAGAGAACTGAAGGGACTCAGCTCTCTGCCACCCAGTTTAATCACCCTGTCCTGTCACCAGCTTCTTCTCCAAGGAAAGGGTGTGTCTAGGTGGAGAAGAAAGGAAGGAGTAAGGGAAAGTTACTGTCACTTATGGGACACGTTTAAATGAGGTTAAGTTGATCGTTAGCCCCATTTTACAGATAAGGAAACTAAAGATTGCTATTATGGTTATTCAACTGGATTGGCCAACCAATGTATAAGACCCCAAAATAAAAATAATATGCCTGCAGAATGGAAGACAGAACTTGCTCAAGGGAAAAGTAAAACAATCCTTTCACCTTTAAATAATCAGCAGAGGGACTTCCCTGGTGGTGCAGTAGATGGGACTCTGTGCTCCCAATGCAGGGGGCCCGAGTTCGATCCCTGGTCAGGGAACTAGATCCTACCTGCATGACGCAACTAAGAGTTCGCATGCTGCAACTAAGGAGCCCACGTGCTGCAACTAAAGAGCCCACCTGCCACAACTAAGACCCGGTGCAACCAAATAAATAAATAAATACATATTTTAAAAAATAAATAAATAAATAATCAGCAGAGGGAATCAAAAACTTTTAAATGTTTATCACTCATCCTTCCATTACGATGCACTTAGCCCAGAGTCTTGCACAGAGTAAGTATTCAGGAAATGAAAGTTCTTATCACCATTACTGTTTTTATTAAATTCACTGCTACACATTCAATGCAGGGGATACAAAGGTAAATAAAACTCCCTCCTGTCTTTGAGGAATTCAGCCTAGTGAGAGGGAAAGGGGGGTGCAAAAAATAATCTCTTACACTTGCTGGACTTTACAATGTACAAAAACCACTTTTACATGCACCATCTCACTGAATTCTCAAAACCACCTCATAAGGAAGGCATTCTTCCCATTTTAGAGATAAGGAAACTGAGGCTCAGTGGGCTCCAATGACTTGCCCAGACATTGTAAAATATGAATAAAAGAGGAAAGAAAATAATTTTAGGAGGAAAACCACCTTTATTGGATTAACAGATGTGTTTTAAAAGCAATAAAGAAAAAAAAAAGCAATAAAAAGCAATAAAGTGTATTAATTATATAAGGCACAAAGACCATAATCCTGTTTTATTAAAGAATATAAAAAAGCTACCTCTTACCGAGTTAAAAAACCAGCCAGGCTTTGAAGAACTCTCACTTATGGAGCAATGACTACGTGCCAGGCACTTTTTGTGCATTTCTCTAATCCTCACAGCAACCCTGAAAGGTAGAAACGGTTAGCCCCCCTTCACGGATGAGAAGCCAAAGCTCAGAGAGGTGAAGCTAGTGCACAGCAAGGAGGGGAGAGAACGAGGACTGAGACCTGGGCTCTGATACTCAGGTTACGAGCTAGAGCCAGGGCTTCCTCCCAGGTCAGTTTTGCCAAGGAAATCTCCTGCTGAGAGGTGAGCACAGCTTCTTGTCTCCCTCCACAGAGCACAGTGAGTGGGAGGGAGGTGCAGGCAGCTCTCCAAGGTAAGAGAAAGCAGCACAGCATAGCATGCCCTTCTTCACAGTGTGCGTGTGTGTGTCTTCACGTATGTGTGTGTGTACACGCACATGAGGTGTGTGAAGTTGTGTGGAGGTGGCTGTGTGCGAAGTTGGCTGGGCTCTGGGTCTCACAAAACCATATGATTTATCTGTACTTCTTCCTGAAATGTCAATTTTATTTTTTAAAAATTGAGACATTACGATTCTATATAAAAGCACAGATGGCTATAGAATGTATGAGAACACACTTCACATGGTATGCTAAGATAAGGAATGACAGCTAGCATTTGGGGGGTTCCTATTATGTGCCAAGCATTAGACGGAGAGTGCTATGTGTTAACTAATTTAATCCTCACAAAGTAGGGACTTTTATTATCCCCATTTTATAGGTGCAGACACTGAGGATGAAGGAAGCTAAGGAATTTGTCCAAGTTCACACTGCTAGTGGGGGACTACAGGCACTCACAGGCATTTCAGTAGCCAAATATTGTTATGTTCAATCAAAAGTTTACAAAAAGATTCACAAGGACTTCCCTGGCGGTCCAGTGGTTAAAACTCCATGCTTCCAAGGCAGGGGGGTGCGGGTTAGATCCCTGGTCAGGGAACTAAGATCCCACATGCTGCGTGGCAGGGCCAAAAAAAAAAAAAAAAAAAAAAATCCAAGAAGATTCACAGATGAGGATGACGACAAAGAAGCAGGTGGTTCCCGCTCCACTAGATCTTGGTAAAATTATAAGGGCTGCCAATTTCAAGCATCTCATCTGTGCCAGGTACTCTATCTCTGTTGTCTTATTTAACTCCTACAACAACCCTATGAAAGAGGTACTATTGGGAGCTTCAGATGAAAAACTGAGGCTCACAGAGGTGGTCACACAGCTAAGAAGTGGCAGAGACAGGTCTGTCTGATCACAAAGCTCCTGCTCATACCCGTAAATATGCCACGTTCAGCCTCCAGGTCCTCTGGCCTCTGGGTCATGTCCTTCCTACCCCAAACCCCAACCCCCATTCTCTTCTAAAAAGGGGTGCTTTCATGAGTAAGCTGGCTCTGGATCAGGCTGAGCCTGGGTCTAAAGCTCTGTCCTTCCACCAGCTGAAAACACATTTGTCATGAAATAATTACAAATCCCAATAATGAGAAAGGAGTAGCTGGGCACGGATTGGGAGTGTGAAGATCTGGTTTTTAATCTCTAGGTTTGTGAGGGGTTCTTTCCCTATGACATTGGATGAGTTGCTTACCCCTTCTGGGACTCCAGTTTCCATCTGTGAAACGGGACTATTCCTAACTCCAACTGTGACTTACTGAGTGCCTCCATTTGCTGGCAGCCTTCTCAGTGCTTTACCTTCAGTTCCTCACTAAATACTCAGTGGGACTCTGTGGTGGCCCTGTGCTGGTTCTCTGAGGCTCAGAGAGGTAAAGGAGTTTGTCCAAGGTGGCAGAGCCTGGGAGTGGAGATGCTGGACTGCGGCCCTGCTTTTTAAGTCCCTGCACTATTCCTCAAGGCACCAAGCTGTCGGGCTGATCAGATACTCCTGTGTGTGTGTGAAAGGCCCCTGAAGAGCACACATGCTAGACAGGCAGTGCTGAGATGCTGGGATTGGATTATGCCAACAATACTGCCATCTGGAAAGATGAGGGAGGAATTATGTGAGGAATCTGACAACCATGCCCACCAAGCTCTGCGGATGGCGTCACCCACGGCCTACCAAGTGCCAGGCGCTTTACATATGTCGTCTGCTTTAATCATCACAGCAGCCATCTAAGGCTCTGAGAGGGTAAATAACTTACCTGTGATGGCATAGCTGACACATGACAAAGCTGGGATTTCAGCCAGCATCTGATTCCCAAACTCACAGAAAGTACGGGAGGGCTGTGGGGTCTGGCTGAGGCCAATTCTGTGTGACCATTGGTTTGTACAAAGTGAAAAGAACTGCAGGGAATTCCCTGGCGGTCCAGTGGTTAGGACTCGGTGCTTTCACTGCTGTGGCTCGGGTTCAGTCCCTGGCTGGGGAACTAAGATCCTGCAAGCCGTGCGGCACGACCAAAAAATATATAAAATTAAATAAAATCTAAAACTGCAGACATCAACAGGACTGGATGTGGAAGCTATGTTGGAGACCTGGGCTCTGACACTTACTCCAGGGACCTTTGGCAGGTCCCTTAATATCTGTGAGCCTCACAGGGGTGAAACGGAGGCAGTCCCCCGGTCTCGCATTACCACATAGACTAAAATGCTGTATACTAGTGAATGGCCTCTTTTGAACACTTTCTTGCTGCTGTCTTTGAACGTGGAGTCAAACTTGCCGAGGGAAACGTGATGAACAGGAGTCAGGACCAACGTTTAGGCCCCTCAGGGCCCACCTGGATGAACCCTGGATGGAAGCTGGGATCAACCCTTCATGCATCTGGACCCAACGCAAAAACTGCCAAGGGCCCTGATGGGGAAGAGACGTGCGTGAGTGGTGGTGCAGGGGACTGTCTGTCTTGACGGTCCCTAAGTACTTGTCTCCTCCCCCCAGAACCTACAGTGGCCAAGTACCCAGTGTCTTGAAACCTTTTTTTTTTTTTTTTTTTAATGCTAAAAACGGCATAGACTGGAAACAAAACCAGGTTCAGGAAGAACCTGGATCGGTGAGCGGGCAGGTTATTCTGGGGAGTCTGCCTTGGGTACCCTCATTGCCACACAACACACACTTTTAGCCCCAAACCGACCAACTGCCAGCTGGCCAGCGACCACCTCGACTTAGGGTAATGAGTTCCATATGTTTCCATAAGAACCCAGCTAAGCTTTTCCCCAGCAGTTCTTAAAAAGTGTTCTCTCTCCTCCCTGGCTTCACTTGGCCACCCTTGTTTCATTTGCTCCGAATGAGGGCGCGAGGGAGGGGGCTGGGTGGCAATGACAAGGACACAATGCTTTAGGGAGTCACCATTCCCTGACTTCACATTTCCAGATCCTCAGGTGGGGGGCTGTGCAGTCCACCAGCCCCTGGCAGTCCCTCTGTGAGAGCTGTGTGATTCCTGAAGCCTCTCAGGGCCTCAGCTGCCCCATCTCTAAAGTGGGAATAACAGTCCTTGCTCTGGGGAGGCAGAGTATCACACGAAGTTTCCTAGATACAAAGTTAGGAGGCATGGGTTCGAGTCCTGTCTTTTTTTTTTTTTTTTGGCCATGCTTGCAGGACATTAGTTCCCCAACCAGGGATTGAACCTGGGTCACGGCAGTGAAAGTGCTGAGTCCTAACCACTGGACCGCCAGGGAATTCCCTCAAGTTCTGTCTTGACCACGAATTTACTGTGTGTCCCTGGGCAGGCTCCTTCCCCTCTTGGGCCACATGTGTGACCTCTAAGGGTCCTTCCATCCCTGACGGCCTTTAGGTTTATGAACAAATGACAGAAAGGTACAGGGAAGAGCATCAACTTACCTGTTAAACACGGGTGGCTCCAAGGCCGGATCCCTTGGAAGCCCAAGGCCTCCCTGCCACGGCCAGTGTTACTGCCAGTCTGACCATGGTCTGGCCCAATGAGGGTTTTGCCTCCAGGCTCTGGCACAAGGTAGGAGCAGGGTGGAGCTGAGGACAGGGAGTGTCCCAGATGGAAGGGCAGCTCCACAGCCTGGGTGATGCAGGGAGAGGCTATGGTCAGCCCCCAGCCATGGAGGGATATGAATCCTAGTTCAGAGAGCTACAGCGCCCCCTTCCCCTTATCTGGCTTCCCCTTATACCAAAGGCAACCCCTAAATCCTGGTCTCTGGGTGACCTACTACCCTGATCCAGACTGTCCACTGACTCTACCCAAAGACTGACTCACTAGCCTTGGCCGCTGATGCTATTCAGACTAACCCTCACACCCTGTCTATTAAGCCCAGCCACAGACTGCCGGCTGCCAACTTCTACCCACACTATCTCCAAACCTTGCCAGTCTGGCTGAACCCCAATTCTGGCCACACTCTGACCCCTCACTCTACTTTCAGACTGACCCCTGATTTCGGTCACAAAGTGACCCCCTGACCTTGCCACTGACTGACCCTTAACAGCAGAAATAATCAGAGAACAATTAAATGCTAAACTCTAAGTGAAATAGGACAGGGAGGAGAGTCGGGCGGGGTGGGGAGGGAGACTGGGCGGAGGGCAGAGGCTTGGCGGAGGGCACAGGCTTCCCGGAGGACCCCGGTGGGCCTGGGGCCACACTCGGAAGGTCGGAAAGGCCTTGTGCGGGGCACGTCGCAGGCGCTCGAGGAATGCGAGTTGCCTGAAAGAATGAAGGAAGGAAGGAACGGGGTGCGATCCAGGGCGGCCGCCCGGCCCGGGCAAAGCTGCCGAGGCAGGAAGCAGGGTGGGGGCGCGCCGAGGCTGCAGCGGCCCGAGCGCAGCTGGGGGCAGCGGGAGAGCAGTCGGGTCAGCAACTCCGCTGGGTGGGGGGCCCCCCCCCGGCCGGGAGGCTGGGAACCGGGAGGCCGCGCTGCTGGCAGAGTGGCTGGGGCGCCGCGAGGCTCCGGATGGGCTGGGAGCCCCGCCCGCAGGCTGCGGAGAGAGCCGGAGCCAGAGCGGAGCCAGAGCTCAGACATCCGGGCGCCAGCGAACACCTGCGAGCGGCCCCCAGGGCCCGCGGGGGGAGCGCGGGTCGCCGGGCCTGGGGCGGGGCCAGCTAGGCTCCGCCCATCCGGGCTCTAGGCCACGTGGGCCGAGGCTCCGCCCCTGCCCCGGCGCAGAGAAGAGGCTGCGGGGAACGCCTCTCTCAGGAGAGCAGGGAGCGGGCAGAGCCGACCCGGAGGCGCAGTTCTGCGAGAAAGAGAGAGCGGAAAGGATTTAGGATGTCGCCTGGGGAATGGAGAAGAGTGGTAGCCGTGAGAGGCGATGAGACCGGGAAGCCAGATTATTGACGGTTGTCCGGCACATCCACAGCTAAGGAGAGCTGTAACTGGCCTTCTCGGAAAGGGCACCATCTCCGGTGTCACAGGCATGAATTTGAATCCCTGCTTTGTTACTTAGGAGCCGTGTGGCCACGGGCAAGTTACTTCGCCTGTTCTGAACCTGTTTTTTTATTTACACAGTAAGAATCCCTTCCAAAAGTCCGTTTTTCAGAGCTGATGCAGTAGTGAACTGTAAGACTCAGTTAATAGTGAATCTTGTATTTTCAGGGAGCCTGGTAGATGCTTTACGCATGTTATTTTTAATCCGAACCACAGACCTGCAAAGGGAGTACCATCATCCCATTTCACAAATAAGAGGGAGACCTGGGGTGGGCTTAGGTCTTTCATTCAGCAAGCACTTACTGGGGACCAAATATGTGCCAGGTAAAGGGAACGGTGAGGGGAAAAAATTGGCCTGGAGTAGAGGTAGGAACATGGACTTCGAAGCTAGATGGTGCTGGATGGTGCCTTGTTGTGGCACTTCCTTGCTTTGTGACCTGGATCAAGTTAATCAGCCTCTCTGAATCTGTTTCCTCTGTAAAATGGGAATAATGATACCCACTTTGCTGGGTTGTGGTGAGGATTAGAAAAAATTAAGATAAAATAGAGCCTGGCACCTGGTAGGCATTTGATAGGTGTTTACGACAGAAGACAACTATCCTGAGTTTTCTCACCTAGGGCCAAATTGCTTTCACTCCCTAATGACTAATGAATTGGTGTGCTGGTTTCAGCTTTTGTCCCAGCCACCTGACCAGCTCAGTCTCGGAGGACCTTACAGGCAATTTCCTTGGAATTAGCTTAATAATACCTTGTAGGTGTGTGATGCATTTCAAAGAACTTTCCCACCATTATCTCTGTCCAGGGAGGCAGCAGTACAAGAACCACCAGCTGCTGAGCAAGGGAGGAGAGAGGCTTGGAGAGGTGAGATGTCTTGCTCAAGCGCACATGGCAGATGAGCGATTCAGCTCTTCCTAGCCTTCCACAGTCCCGCAACTTCCGAGCAGGAAGCAGCATACTGTGGCAGAAAGGGCACAGGACGTTGAGTGCCTGGCTTTACTGCAATTAATGGTGTAATGTGGGGCCGGGTGCCTCAGAACTCTTTTCTCAATATCAGCAGTCTCATACAGATGTGGAAACTGAGGCTGAATAGACGCAGTTGCTAGCTTGCAGTCAAACTGCTAGTATGTGGCAGACAAGGATTTGCACCCTTGTGTGGCTGACTCCAGAGCCAGCAGGGGACACGGAACAAATGATCCAAGGTAGACCCAGCCTAGGTCTTGTGCTTACTTGGTTTGAAGTAAGAGTTCCTCACATGGGGTCTGAGGGCTTCCCAGGGCATTGGAGGTATGCTATTGCTCTGCAAAGTGTGTGTGTTTGTGTGTGTGTATCTTCTGAAGAGAGCATTCATACCTTACATCAGATCATCTGAGAAGACCAGGAAACAGGTTAAGAACACTGGTCAGCTAGGAGGGTGGTTTGCAGAGACAAAGGTTGCCTCCTCTCCACGTGCCCCTGTTCGCCCCTGAAAGCTCACCAGGGTTAAGGCATGAAGGTGGGTGATGACGTGACCTGTTTGTTATGAAATATTGAAGTAACTCATGCCAGTGGCCAACACACATATGAGATCATATCATAAACAGGAATCTAGTGAGGCCAGGTGCCTGGTAGAACCCACCTGGGGAAATGCCAGGTGGGGGCAAAGGAGGATGGCATGGTTTGGGGGTCTTGCCCTCTGCCTCTCAGGCCTGGCTCCCTGGAATAGCCGGTCTCAGACCCTGCTCCTGTCCACTACAATCACAGTCACTGCAGTTAAGGTTAAAATCCCATCTCTGCCTCTCCAGGGGTTGTGTGAACCTGGCTCCAACCCATTACCCATGAGCCTCAATTTGTCCATTTCTGAAATAAAGCTAAAGATGCTTACAGAATAGGCTCCCAATGGAGATGTTATGAGAAGGATATACCAGAAATAAGGGCTGTAGGGACTCTTCCTCAAATTCCCAGTCTAGGCTCAGAGTCTTCAACTACCTGGTGGTAGAGGGATTTGTTCCCATATTTCCCAACCAGCACCAAAATCCTTCTGATCAGAGTGGCTGAGGATTTGAAGGAAGAGACCCCTCTCCTATTTTCTCCAACTTTGAAAGCCCAAGAGAAAATTAAAACAGAATGTGAAGAGGGAAATGAAACCAAGCCCAATGATCCATTTATTCAATTCTGAAATGGGTCTATCAACCACCAACCCTGCCTGGGCACCAGGTGAGGCTTCTCTTCCACATCCTCTGCTAGAAAGACATCATGAATAATTAATGGCATTGAAGAGGACAGCCATCTGCTAGTTAGCAAAACAGCTCTCAAAGTACCTAAGAACTGAGACTCAGGAGACCCGATTTCTATCCTGAGCCCCCAACTTGCTGGGTGAGCTTGCGCCAGTCACTTCCCTTCTCCAGTCTTCCCTCACTTGTTAAATGAGACAGGACAAGGCTCTTCTTTGCACCCAATGGATGTGGGGCTCCCCCCCCTCCCCAGCCTTAGCTGGGTATTCTCCCATCTCTCTTTTAAGGGAATAATAAGCAAGTTTGCTTTTCCCAAGCTCCAAGACATTTAGTCCCCCTAAATTCAGTCTTGTGAGAAAGAGTGTTAGCACTTAAGGAATCAAATTACATAAGTGTTTAAAAACCGTTTATTATGCAAAATGTTAACTTTTATAAAAAGTTTAATATACATCGCATGGTTACAGAAAGTCACCTTCCTGCAAAAAAGGTACAAAAGCTAAATACTCTATTATAGAGTTCATAATCAGGGCAACAGAGCCTTTCTCCAAGGAGACCAGAAGACCAGCTCTACCGCTGCCTTGCCAGAGTTTGGAGAGCAGCCAGCCCCGCCCCCCATACACCTCCACACACTGAAAGACAGTCTTTAAACTTGGGGGTGGGGTGAGGGCTGGGGGAGGTTGCCCAGCTGGTGCCCAGAGCTAGCTCTGGCTCTTTAGGCCACCCAAGTTCACAGTCCTTCGCTCCCGGGCGCAGGTCCAGCCTCGAGGCAGGGGTTTGGGGAAGTCAAGTGGGCAGGGCGAGGTTGGGGCCCATCCATGCCCTCGGGCTTCCGGCCGTAGAGGGTCCCGGGTCCCAGGCGGAACGGGCGCCAACACCTGCGTTCTGGGCGGGGGAGGAAAGAAGACCAGGGAGCCGTCAGTTTCCGCCGAGCGCGCCGAGGCGGGGGCCGGCCGCAGACTGGCCGGCGCCAAGGAGGAAACTTGGTCTCTACCCTCCAGCTGATAACTCCGCGCCCCTCGCTGCCCCCACCCAGTTGGCGCCAAAGGACCACAGGCGGAGCTTGCACCATCCCTCCCTCTTGGAATTAACACTAGCTGGGAGGGGACTGAGGAAAACACGGATCCTTTAAGGACTCCAAGCTACAAACAGACTGGCTATTTTATTTAGTCGGACCCGCGCCTTTCTCGCGTCTTTGGCCACTAGGGAAGGCAGGGACACCGTGTGTTTAAGGTTGAAACGAACACTGGATGGGAATTGGTTCCGTCATTCATTTGATGTGACCACGGTCAAGTCACTTTCACCTCTCTGGACTCGGTTTCCCTAAACCAAGGGAGCGCGGGAATCCCTTAAAAGGCCTACCAACTCCAGGATTTGCCGTTTAAGCACCAGCTGCCCCTCTTCCCCGCCCCCGGGAGAAGGCGTGTATACTCACCTGGCGGCACCAGGACGTCCAGGTCAGTGGCAGAAGCTCCTTTGGTCGTTGGAGATCACAAGTTCCGGAGCAAGCTCGGCTGTCTTAGAGAAGGAAAACGGGAGAGTTACGCACGGCGCTAGGAAGTTCTAGGGGTCCCGCAGCATCCCAGCCCTGGAGCTCAGCCCCGCCCCTGCTCCAAGCACGCCCACGCGCACCTGGATGGGAAGATGCGGGCCGTCTGGGGGTCCAGGAGCGGGCTCGGCCAGAACCACCTGCAGGTCGAGGATGTAGTCGATGACGCGCTGCAGGATTTCCACCTGGCTAAGCTGAGTGCCTCGCGGGACTCCGGGTACCAGTTCCCGCAGACGCGAGTAGCAGTGGTTCATGTCGTCAAGCAGGCTCAGCGGCTCCTCAGCTGCCGGGCTCTTGCCGCGGCCCCGCGCGATGGCCAGGCTGCGTTCCGACAGGCAGCACACCGCCTCGTAGCAGCCGCGAACCGGGCTCAGCGCCTTCATATTGAGGAATGAGGTTGGAAGTGCCGAAAGAACCAAAAACCCAAAGAATCTCTTGAGCAGCTAGCAACGCGCGCTCTCACGGAGGTCCGCAGTTATAGAGCCCGCCTGGAAGACACGCCCCTTTATGCAAAACAGCCCGCCTTGGCCCCGCCTCCGTCGACCCTGGGCGTTCACAGCCCGGGTAAATTGCAAACAGGCTTCCTCTGGCGGGTCTGACGCCGAATACCGCGGAGCCGCGGATTCAAAGAATGAGGAAGCGCTGATACAGAGGAGAGGCGGGCCTCTTTGCCAGAAAGGATTTAAAAAATCTCTTAAAACCATTAACTTTAAGAATTTGCCTTTTCCTGGCAGCGCCCCAGATCTTAGAGAGCTCCCCTGCCCCCTGCCAGTCCACCCACAGCCCAACACTGGTTCGAACTTCGAACTCACAGTCCTCCGAGGTCGTAAATCCCCGAACAGCAAAGAAGCTTTTTTTTTTTTTGGTAAGCAAAAGATTTTTCAAGGGAAACTTGTAAGGAATTAGTGCCGCCTTGTTCCCCAATTTGCTGTTCGTCTGACCTCCAGACTCACTGGCGTCAGGAATTATCTTGTGACCAGAGGGGAAAAAAATTAATTGCGGTGAAGCTGAGGTTACAATGAAGAAAACAGATTTGGGCTAGGCGCTGAGATTGCAGAAGGAGGAGGGGAAGGGGGTTTGAGCAAAGAACACTATTTATTTGAGCAACAGGGGGAAAGAAAAAAAAAAAAGAAGAAAGCAGCCTGAATCGTGCTTTTTGCATGGAGAAGGAAGAGAGCTCCCATTCTCGGGCCCCATGCACTCCATAAGGAGCCAAATATATGCCCAGTTATATTTTGGAAGCGAGTTTGATTAGAATTTTGGACAGGGTTTTGAATTGGGGTGCAGAAGGGATGATTTCTAAATAACCTTTTTAGGAGCTCCCGTTAGGTCAGCAAATCTCTTTTAACTCTCACTTCTCCCTTCCCCCATTCTCCACACACCTCTATGCGGAAAACAATAGTTTGGTAATTTCATCACTATTGTCTATCCCTCTGCTATGGAAGGGCAGGCCACCTGGACTGGATTATTCTTAGCCTTGCTGAAATGGCACCAGCTCTATCTGAGAGCCCAGGAAAGGGACCACGGGACAGGCAAGTAAGCCCCGTATCGCAACGGGACATTGCATTCAGTATTCTTTGCTTGTCATCTTGTCATTTCCAAGGACTTTTGGGAATCTGCAGCCTCAGAATGCTGGTTTCCATCATGGAACTGGCCAGGTGGGATCCCCCAATGGTTGCTTCCTTAATCAGTCAGTTGGTAAATATTTATGGAGTCGCTTCACATAAAACAGTGGCTCCTGCTCTCAAGAATCTCACAATTTGGGGAGACAAGATTAACACAGGAAACAATTAAGAGTTCTATAGTATGTGGCACTGATTAACAGGACAATGGGAGCTCAGAGCTAGGACAGTCTCAAAATAGTCATAGTAAAAAGGACACTGGACTGGGAATTAGGAGTCCTAGATTGAACATACCAGCCTTCCCAATAATTTGTCATGTGATCTTGAACAAGACCAGGTACCTTGGCCTTAGTTGCCTTGTGAACAAAATGGGGAAATGGTGCTAAGTGATTATTTAAAATCCTTTCCAGCTCTAGAAGCCTAATGCTTTATGAAATTTGGACAGGCAGGTGTGGGATGGTAAAGGGTACAGAAAGGAGTTATAAAATATTTCCAAGGTCACACCACAAGTAATGGTAGAGCCAGCCCTGAATCCTTGTTCTTTGCTGTCATACCACAGGACTCTGTGTCCCAAGAAAGAGTCGAAAGACTTCTTCCTGAAATATAAATGTTTTCCAGGACAGCCTCTTTGGTATAAGAAAATATCCCATGAATGGACAGATCAGTCTATATAGGCTACAGATGTCAAGTGAAGAGCATGCCAGCTATTTGGTCTTGGGAAGGGAATATGGTGGCTATGCGGACTCCTGAATGACCAAATAGAAAACACTTTTCTGTCACGCAGACTTCTGTGGTTTGTGAAAAATAGTCAAGCCCAGGTTCTGGAAAATATCATGGCCTTCAGAGCTACGCAGATTTATGTTCAAATTCCCATCCTTTTTTACTAATAATGTGAACTTTGGGTAAGTCACCTCTGTGCCTCAATTTTCCAGTTTATAAAATGGAGCTAACTAGACCTACCTCATTCCTTCAACAAATAATTACTAAACGTCTCTTCTCTGCAAGGCGCTTGACATACTCTCTCCCTCACATCCATTAGTCTCCTTGGTGCCCGAGGACCCAGCAAGTGGCCGGTTGAGTGGTCTGTGCTCAGTTCACAGGACCACACAGATTCCTCTCTCTCCTTTTCCCTCCCCCATTACTACCCACTGCTGCCTCAGGCTTGTGCAGCCATTTGCAAAGCACCTTCACATTATCTCCCCAGATGCTTTCAGGCTGAAATGCCCATGAGCTGGGTGACATAGGCAGGAGAGGGATGCCGGGATCAGCAAGCAGAATTCTGTCCTGGTCATGTCAGTAACTTGCAATGTGGCCTTGGAAGAAGTTCTTTCCTTCCTGGGCTTCATTTTCTGTAAAATTGAGGGAGGGAGGAACAAATGACTTCTAAGGGTACTCTCCAATGTAAGATTCTAATTCTGAAAGAAATGGGTTACGGTTGAGAACACTGAATAAAGTTTGAGCCCAAAAGACTTCTTTTTCCCAACAGCGGACTGGAGGGCTAGCTCAGGCCTTCTGCAACTTGTTTAGCGGTGGTGGGGCCTCAGTCTCTTATTCCAAATGCCTCTGAACTTTCTGTTCCCAGTTCTGCTCCTTTTACCAGCTTTTTCCCCCCTCTTGCATTTTTTATTTTTATGAAAGGATGTCATTAAGGCTTTTGTCTGCGCTGTTTTTGTTTCAGAACTTTTCTCACAATCCTATTTTTTGTTGAGGAATCCGCTCCTTTGCCCAGCTGTGGGTCCCGGTCCCACAGCTGTGTTGATCTAAGACTCAGCCCCAGACAGCCTGGCGCCAGGGTGGGACGTCATGCGTTCACACAGGGATGCGTGTCCCAGGCAACCTTTCCTCGGGCAGTCACCGGCCGGCGACTGCCGTCCCCACCAATGAGCGTCCGACACCCGAGAAAGGGGAGGGGTCTGCGCCGCCCCGACCCGCAAGCGGCTTGTGAATTGCAGATGCTGAGAACTTGATAACGTTCCTTGAATTGGGGCCCTTTAAAGTCTTTTTTCCTTCTATCTCTTTTAGTTCTTTCTTTTCTTTCTTTTGTTTATTCTCTTTCTTGCCACCTTTTGCCTTTATCTATATATGTTTATAAGTTTTCGTCTTCTTCTTTTTTTAACTATCTCCTCCCAGTGTCAGGAATCATTTTGTAAGCATTTCCAGGAACTGAATCTTTCTTTGCCAAAATAAAAAAAAAAAAAAAAAAAAAAGAAGAAAAGGAAAAAAAAGTCAGTGTTGTGCTCTCTGATTTTTTTAAGAGTTGGCAGAACTATTAAGTTATACTGCTTTTTCTTTAAAATTTTGAAAAGTGGTCGGGGGTCTCTGAGCTGTCGATTTCAAAGCCAAAGTAATGATGATGAGAATTGCAGATGTCTTTTTGCCTAAACTGAGCTTCTATCTATTTGTCTACCTTTCTATTTTTTGCCATTAATGTTGAAAGTGGGGATCAAGGGAACTTCCAAATCTTGCCCAAGGTTACTCTGGATGTCAGTTGCTGACCTGTAGTCAGGACCCAGACCTCCCCCTCATTTGGCTTCCTGTCCATTCTGCCCTCTAACTCTCCTTAGCATTAGGGTGGTCTGCTGTAGTCTCAGGACATCCCCAGATGCTGCATTTTTTAATGCGTACCTGTTTGCTCACAAAGTACATGTAAAGGTGTGCGGAGGACGTCCCAGCCATACACTTAGAACATACCCCTTCTCCTCCCCCAAGCAAGGCTAGACCTCAAACTACTGCTTGAGACTCATGTGATACAAGAAGAGCATGGGGAATTCAGAATCAAGGCTCAAACCCTTGGATGGACTACTTATTCTTCCCTCTGCCTCAGTTGTCTCCTTGTAAAATGGGGTGAAAAATAATATCCACCGACCTTATTTACAGCTGGGAGGATCAAGAGGACAAGGGATGGAAAGTGCCGTAGGAACCAATTAGTTATTTTCATGTGCTATGATGTGATGTAGCCCCTGGTGAGTGAGATAGGTGGTACCAAGCGAGCTTAATGGTTCCTGCTGAGTCTGGTCTCAGGAACATGTGAAATACTGCGAAGGGGACTATGGAACATCTGGATCTAAGGCATGAGTCCTTATAGGAATGGGGATTTCAGGGGCCTCCAAGATGAGCTACTCTACAGTTCAAAGGACTTGGTGCCGCCACTGCCACCGCCACCACCATCATCATCATCCTTCATTGAATCTTAACTATTTGCCAAGTCCCACTTGCCTTCTCATACATTATCTCATTGACCCATTTTACGCACCAGGAGACTGAGGCTCAGAGAGGTTAATGTGCTTGCCCACGGTCATCATGCTAATAAGTTGCAGATCCAAGATTTGCACCCAGGTCTGCCTGTCTCAAAACTTCTATCCTTCTGTGTTTATGCTTTTCCTTCTGCCCTTTCAAGGGACCTCCTAGGAAGGTAGTTTGGACCTGAGAGGGTTTTATTCCACCGTATAGAGAAAAGCAAGGGGGGGCATGCATTAGGTTGGAAGACAGACACTAAGGTATTAGGAAATGTCTTCTAAGTAGAGAGACTCAGAGAGCATTGGAAATTTCTTGGAAATGTGAAGCTTTTTTTCCCCCCTAAAAAACCTTCCTGTCCATGCTTTCAGGGATGTTTATTCTTAAACAAAGTGCAGGCTGACTACTCCTGTTTTTAGGAGTCAACTTGGGAGTTGAGTTTCCTCCCTCTCTCCTTCTTTCAACCCAAAGCCAGCCTAGCTTGGTCCAGCCATACCACCCTGAAGTTAACTAACCCCTTATGTCAGCAGGTAGGCAGTGACCATGGGATGTCCAGGGGCTGGCTTGGCATCTGGGGTGTGTGTGGGTGGACAACCACAGGAAAGTAGGAAGAGAGTTTGTTTTCTGAGAACCTATCTTGTGCTGCTGCTTTATAAATTCTGTCTTATATAATCTTCTCTAGAGTCTTTGGGGGTAGATATCGTGACAAAGGTACTGAGGTCAAAGAGATCTGTCCACAGAGCTAGCAGGCACAAAACTACAATAATCAAAATTTGAACTCAAGCCTGTGACTCAAACATTGATGCATACAAGGATGGAGACAAACATTCAAACTGCACACAGCGCCTAGACACACAAGGACTAGTTTCCTCACCCTAGCATTTCTAGGCTAATGAGGACAGACAGGGACAACCTCATTTCCCTGTTAAGAAAAGTTTGGAACTTCTAGACTTTGGAGAGCATCAGTAAGTTATGTAGGAGTTTAACTCTGATTTAACAAATAGCAAAAGGCAAAGAATATGTTGCAGAGGTTTTGCTATTTCCAAAGCACTTTCATTCATGGTTTCATTGAACACTTCCAACCACCATATGGGGCTTATAGCTCACCTGCTTTGTAATCATGTCATATCTGTCTTCCTGGTCTCAGTATCCCTCACAGTGCCTGGCACAGAGTGGGCAATTAGTAAAGATGTACTGAATTAAGTTCCACCCCAGTAATCACTTTTGGGAGACCACTTAGGGGATGTTCTTTGTCGCAGACAGAGGCTGACAGTTGGATTTGGGCTCCCACTAATGGGGTTCAGGAAAGGCTTTAGAAAGATGATGGAATCCAAGGCAAGAAAAGATGAAGGCAAAAAAAAAAGGCCTTGAAAAGCAACATTCACCCTGCTCAGATATTGTCTTGTGTTGGCCTAGATCCCAGCAGCAGTTCAAAAGCTGCGAGGGTAGGTAAGGGAGGGATCCCGCCTGCAGAGAGAGCTGACCCTGTCAGAGAGGAAAAGTCTCCCCCACGCCCAATGGGGCACTGAGGTGGAAATGCAGGGGTGCCAGAAAGCAGAGGCAGAGGCTGCAGCTCAGAGAGAGCCTCCTGCCGGCCAAAGCCGCCCTTGACTGTCATCATTACAGCAGCCTACGCATCAGCAGGCTCATAAGGGATAACTTTTGCCAAGTGCCAACAACGAGTCAGGCATCTTTATATTATCTCTCTCAACTCTCGTATGGATTGAAGCTCAGAGTGGTGAGGTGACTTGCCCAAGGTCACACAGCTGTTGGGAGGCAGAGCAGGGTTGCCTGAGTCCAGAGCTTGTGCTTTGAAGCATGAGCCAGGCTACCAACTGGAGGGAGAAAGGAAGCAAATGCTGGAGAATGGGGGCCTGTCTTAAGGAGAAATTGGGGTTGGAAGGAGAAGGAAATTCATATCGGAAAACCATTTTGTTCAACAGAGCTTTATGGCGTTAGGCTGTGTGTGTGTGTGTGTGTGTGTGTGTGTGTCTGAGTAAGTGGGTTGTTCTCTGAATGTGTGTTCCTCCCTGTGTGTTGTTGGCCTCTCTCTGGCTGTGGGACCCTTCCTGAGGGTTGTGTGTCTGTGTCCCTGGTGAGAGTGAGAGTGTGTGTGTGTGTGTGTGTGTGTGTGTCTCCCTGATTGTTGCTTAAATGTGTGGTGTGTCTCCCAGAGTTCTCGTGGCCCCCTGCCTGAGTATACGACCTCCTCCGGGTGTGCAGCCTTCTCCCCATCTGCCCTTTCAACGAGTGTCCATCTTCCCCCAATCTCCGGCCCTGGTGCAGAACACGGCCAAGAGGACAATGGGCTTGCGCGCCCGGGTGGCCTTTTTCTCCACCCCCTCAGCCCCTGCGACCCTCCCGCCCGCACCCCGCGACCCAGCTGCCCCCACTCCGGCCCGTCGTCCTGCCCAGGCCGTCCGCGCCCGCGCCCGCGCCCCTGCGCCCCACCCCTGCCCGGCTCGACCTCCGGGCCCTCCGCGCCCGCGCTCCGGCCCCGGGCCCCGTAGGCCCCACCCCGGCGGCCCCAGGCGCGCAGCTGCGGGACACACAATCGCCGGCGCCCCCGCCCGGCCCTCCGCGCAGCCCCTTGCCCAACAAAAGCCGCTTTCTTTCCCCACAACAGATTAAAGACCAGGAGGGGGTGAAAAATAGTTTCTCCGGCCCTGGTGGGGGAGGGGCGCGGGAAAAGCCGGGGCTTTGGGGCTCTTTGATGGCAAGTGTGTGGGAAACCCGGAGGAATGTGGCTGCTCGGACCGCCGCGGCGGGGAGAGGCGCCGGGAGGAGGGCCCGCCCCCCGGGACCCCCGCGGCCAGGGCACCTCAGATCGCTGCGCGTCTCCCCTCGCGCTCTCCTTGTCCCCCCTCCTACTCTCCCCCATCGCGCCCCTGCTCCTTCGATCTCTCCCTCAAATTCTAGTTTCTCTATCTTCTCTCTACTTTCCCTTATTCTAATTTTCCTTTTCAGGCGTCCCTTTTTAATCTCCGCCTCCTTTTTCACTTTTTCTTATTTCTCGTCTCTTCGTCTCTCGCTCCGTGCCTTTCTCTTGATCTAAACATCCATCCTTTCTCTTCTCTTTGTCTTGGACACACTCTCTGCCCCTTTGTGTCCCTGTTTCTCTGTTTCTTGGCGGCTCCTTCTCTGTGCCTCTGGCTAGGTCCCTCCTGGGTTGGCTCATAGGAATGGTGCTGGGTTTAGTACGTCTCTGGTCGCCCTTTCTCCTGCCTGTTTGGAGAGGCTGGGAAGAGGGAACAGGGATGTGGGCAGTCTGTTTATACATCCCTCTCCCTACACACGTGTGAGTGGAGATGGGAGCTGGCAGGGGAAGTCTGGGGGAGCCCAGAAGATGGCAGAGAGGAGATTTGGGGAGGCCTGGCCTGCTGGACCCAGGTGGAGTAGGAATAGGAGCTCTTGGAGGCTTCCAAGGGTTCAGCATTATTTTCGGCTCAGTTTAATTCAGTCTGTGAAAGGAATTCCTGGCCCAGGACCGGATGGTGGCCTTGGGACCCTGATGGGAAATGGGTTGGGTCTCCTGGCCCCCTCCTCTCTAGTCTTTGGGACAGACTTGGGAGAGGAAGGGGGCTGCTTCAAGACAAAAGGCTTCCAGGTGGCTGGGGGCAGGGGCCTTCCATGTAAAGACAGTGAGGTACATGCAAGACACAGCCTGGGAGCCTAGAAACCGGGCTTTTGCATTTGGCTCTCCCACTCGCTGACAACCCTGGACAAATCTTCTCCTTTTTGGGCATCAGGTTCCCCACCTGCCAAATGAGATATTTAGATCAGTGGTCTTCCACCTTTTACTACACCCACAGATCCCAAGATCTGATTTATTCCAAATGCATTGTTTATATTAATTAATCTGCTTTCTCATTTTGTATTTATGAAAGGCAAGCATTCAGTCAGAGTTTCTGATTAGCATGATTCATTACCATGCAGAGCTGTTCTAATTCCAGCCAAAGGCACCCCAGGAGACCCCCAAAGCCCTTGGTGCTTTAGTAGTCTGTGCAGCAAAATTCGATGGAAGACTATGGGCTTTGGAGGCAGACAACTTGGATTTGAATCCTGAGTCTGCTAGTGTCCAGCTGTGTGACTTTGGGGGAGGTCACGCCCTCCCTCTGTATCCTTATCTGTAAAAAGGAGATATTCATAATATCAACCCCACAAGATTGCGCTGAGCATTATGTCAGATAACAGATACAACAGTGTAAGAAATTAGGTGCTCAATAAATAGCAGCTGTTAGGATGTTGATGCTCTTTACCAATGCTGTCCAGTAGAACTAGACTTTAGCCGCAGACGTGAGCCACATGTGTAATTTAAGGTTTTCTAGAAGCTACATTTTTAAAAAGTGAGAACAAGTGAAATTAATTTCAATAATGTATTTTACCTAACCCATATACCCCAAATACTATTTGAACATGTAATTAATACAAAAAAACTATTAATTTTATATTATTTTCATACTAAGCCCTCAAAATCTGGTGTATATTTTATAATTCAGCACACCTTAGTTCAGACTAGCCACATTTCAGGTGTTCAACAGCCCGTAGACAGCACTGGTCTACTTAGTTAGAAAGTCAAGATAGACCTTGGAGAGGAAAGGACACCTGAGTTGAGTCTTGAAAGCCAAGTGGGATTTTAATACTCAAAGAGAAGGCAGGAGGAAGGCAGGGGGGAGAGGGCAGAGAATGGTATGAGCAGAGGTGCTGATCAGCTTGGCTGGGCAGAAGCTAGAGGGTAAAGTGAATGCTGGCCAAGATTGGACAGGTAGATGGAGGTGGGGGTGTGGAGAGCCTTGAATGCCAGGCTAAGAGCATATAGGATGTGGGCATTAATACTGCAGAGTGACTGCCTCTTGGAGATCCACTTTCTTTTCAGGGAAGGAGGCAGCAGTACTGTGGTTTCTAGCACTACAGCTGATTCTATTAAGACCTCTATTAATACTAGCTATCATTTATTGAAGATTCAGGCACAATGCTAAGCATTTCATGTTAATTATCTCATTTAATTCTCTCAACAAATCCTCATACATTACTGATGGGAATGTAAAACTTTGAAACACTGTTTGGCAGTTTCTTAAAAAGTTAAATATAAATTGACCATATGACTTAGCAATTCTTCTAGGTATTTACCCAAGAGAAGTGAAAATATATGTCTACTCAAAACCTTGTAGGGGGATAGTCATAGCAGCATTGTTCATTGTAGCCCCAAACTGGAAACAACCCAAATGTCTATCTGATGAATGCATAAATAAAATGTAGTATTGTCATATGATGGAATATTATTCATCAATAAAAAGGAACAAACTAGGGAATTCCCTGGCAGTTCAGTGGTTAGGACTCAGTGCTTTCACTGTCTTGGGTCTGAGTTCAATTTCTGGTCTGGGAACTAAGATCCCGCAAGCGATGTGGCGTGGCCCAAAAAAAAAAAAAAAAAAGGAACAAACTACTGATGTATACAATCCATAGATGGACCTCAAAAATATTAGACTAAGTGGAAGGAGCAAGGCACAAAGGACCACATATTGTATAATTCCATTTACATGAAATTTCCAGAAAAGGTAAATTTATAGAGATAGAATGTAGATTAGTGGTTGCCTAAGGCTGAAAAGAGAAAGGGGAGTGGCTGCTAATGGGTACAGGGGTTTTTTTGGAGGGGTGATGAAAATATTCTAAGACTGATGTGGTGATGATTGTGCAATTCTTTAAATATGCTAATAATCACTTAATTGTATACTTAAAGCAGGTAAATATTATGGTATATAAATTATACCTCAATAAAGCGCTTTTAAAAAAGAAAAGCATCCCAAAAACATTTGCGATAGATACTATGGCTATCCCATTTCACATATGTGGAAACCTCAGAAAGGTGAATCCCACGGCTACTCAGCTAGGAAGTGGAAAAGCCAGGTTTGAAACCTACAAGGCTGTGCTCTTGATCGGTGGGCACTCCCACTTCCTGAAGTTGGCTTGGGCAGTGCCCTCCATCTTTCCAGGGCATTTAACTCCCATGTTTGGTGCCAGACATGTTTTCAAGCTGCAACAACTGCTCCTTAGATGACGAGGGTCAGGGGGGAGGCAGCAGAGGGCCTGGGGTGGATTTGGGACACTGGGAGAGCCTCCTTCGTGAGAAAGCTCAGGCAGCAGCTGGGCCGGGGTCATCCACGGCAACCCCCATGCTCTGACACCCCTTCCCCAACCCTGTATCCCTCCCAGGGGAGAGAGGAACTTGGCTCCAAAGCTGAGGCCAGAATGTGAGCCAGAGACCTGACCTGACCCCCACCTTAGAATCTACTGGATCGGGGGCTATGACAGGGGAGGGGCTGTCCCCAAACCAAACTAACAAACTGAAATCCAACTGCCCCACTCAGCCCTGTTATTTTATGATCACACCATATAATCACACCATAGGACAAGCTTGAATTGAAAGTCGTGGGAACTGGAATCTTGATATCCTGGTTCAAGCCTCTATCTTCTCTCTGTCCAAACTCAATGTCCTTGAGCAACTTGCTTACGTTCTCCAGGCCTCAGTTTCCTTATCTATGAAATGGAGACAATGATATTCCCTTGAGAGTGTGGTTGTAAGAATTTGGGGGACCAGAGGTTAAATTCACTTCATTTTAGATCACCTACATTACATGTCTTAAGTTGTTATGGTTTTAATAATTGCCCCACTCAAAATAAACAAGGTTAAAAGAGAATAGTAAAAATAGTTAATAATAAGAGTCAGTATTTTTGGACACTGACTTTGTGCTGTTTCAAGTGCTTTACAGGCATTCACTCATTAATCTTCATAACAACCCATGAAATTGGTATTATTACCCCCATTTTACAGATGTGGAAACTGAGGCTCAGAGAGGTTAAGCACATTGACTCAAGGTCACCAGTGTGGAAGGGGCAAGCTGACTGACTCTAGAGTCTTAGCTTTTTGCCATTCAGAATGCAATAGAATAGAACTTAAGACACCAGTCTGATTTACTGAGTCCCGGTGTGTGAGGATAAGGAAAAGCAGCAGTTAAGATGATGGATCCAGGGGACTTACCTGGTGGCGCAGTGGTTAGGAATCCGCCTGCCAATGCAGGGGACACGGGTTCGATCCCTGGTCTGGGAAGATCCCACATGCCGCGGAGCAACTAAGTCCGTGCGCCACAACTACTGAGCCTGCTATCTAGAGCCCGCGAGCCACAACTGCTGAGCCTGCATGCCACAACTACTGAAGCCTGCGCACCTAGAGCCCGTGCTCCGCAGCAAGAGAAGCCACCGCAATGAGAATCCCGCACACCTCAGTGAAGAGTAGCCCCCGCTTGCCACAACTAGAGAAAGCCCGCGATCAGCAACGAAGACCCAACACAACCAAAAATAAATAAATTAATTACAAATTTAAAAAGACTATGGATCCAAAGTAATTGGCCAAATTTATTAACATTTATTCACATTTCCATTTCCTCCTGCAGTGAGGTCACACATCCCATCTTCACGAAAGTGCAGTAGGGTCTCCATGACAGCTGCATTCATGTTTTTACCTTTAACGTAAACTATTGTAGTTTAAAATATTTTTAAATGAATAAAAGGATTTCACGTCAATGTTTTAAATAGGTAGCACTTTCACCTGGTTCAAAATTCAAAAATCTTTCATGAAAAGCCTCCTCCTCACCCCACCCCTGCCATGCCCCAGCCCACCGGTCTCCACACAGCCAGCCAGTATCGCTAGTGCCTTCAGGGGGAAGGGAAGAACTGATACCTTTTGAAATTAGAAAGGGTCTGCTTGATTTGTTCTGAAGCCACAAGGCATAAAGCCTACCTCAGCCTGGTTGATTTCTTCAGGTCTGCCTCTGTCTGATTTCCTGTACCCTTTGATGCACCACTGCTTCCTGCAGGTGATGGTTGGTCTCTTAGGGAAATGGTTGGTCCCTTCTCCCTCTAAACTTTCCCCCGAGGCACCCGCTGCAGTATCTGCTATGCTCCTGACCACGTTCCCTCCCACCTCCAGACCCAGCTGGTTCCTCATCCCCCAGAGCCTGCAGAGCCTGTAAATGCCAGAGAACATCTCTTCATCTCATCACGGTTGACCGGGTGGAGCTGAATTCAGAGGTCACACCTGGGTGGCCTCAGGCCAAATCTAGCCCACAAAAAAAATTTTTTGGCCTGCCCAGTGATTTCAAAATTGGAAAACTTCACCTGAAAAATCTAATTTTCCAGCTTGAAATATTGGCAGATCCAGCCACACTGAACCTCTATTCATGCATGAATGATGAGATCATCTGGGGCTGAGTAAGTGCCCCCTGTAGAAGGGATGTGTACTCTCTGGGTAGTCATGGTCTCCACCACTCCCTGTTGGTTAATGTGGTAGACAGATTAATGGCCGCTTCGAAGGTATCCACATCCTAGAAAAGGGAACCCTCCTACACTGTCGGTGGGAATGTAAGTTAGTGTAGCCACTGTGGAACAGTATTGAGGTTCCTCAGAAAACTAAAAATTGAGTTACCATATGATCCAGCAATCCCACTCCTGGGCATATATCCAGACAAAACTCTAATCCAAAAAGGTACATGCACCCCTATGTTCATAGCAGCACTATTCGCAATAGCCAAGACATGGAAACAACCTAAATATCCATCGACAGATGAATGGATCAAGAAGATGTGGTATATATATACAATGGAATACTACTCAGCCATAAAAAAAGAACAAAATAATGACATTTGCAGCAATGTGGGTGCGACTAGAGATTATCATACTAAGTGAAGTAAGAACAAGAAAGACAAATACCATATGATATCACTTATACGTGGAATCTATAATATGACACAAATGAACTTATCTACGAAATAGAAACAGACACAGATATAGAGAACAGACTTGGGGTTGCCAAGGGGGCGGGGGTTGGAGGAGGGGTGGATTGGGAGGCTGGGATTAGCAGATGTAAGCTATTATATATGGAATGGATAAACAATAAGGTCCTACTGTATAGCACAGAAAACTATATTGAGTATCTTATGATAAACCATAATGGAAAAGAATATAAAAAAAAGAATGTGTATATATGTATAACTGAATCACTTTGCTGTATAGCAGAAATTAACACAACATTGTAAATCAACTATACTTCAATAAAAAAAGAAGGCATCCACCTCCTAATCCCTGGAACATGAATATGTTATGTGAATATGTTACATTACATGGCAAGTGGGAGTCAAGTTTGCAGATGGAGTTAAGGTTGTTAATCAGCTGATCTTAAATTAGGGAGGTTGTCCTGGATTTTTTATGGCGTCCAATGTAATCACAAGGGTCCTTAAAAAGTGGAAGAGGGAGACAGAAGAAGAGAGTCAGAGATGTAACAATGGAAGTAGGGTCAGAGAGGTGTCATGTTGCTTGCTTTGAAAATGGAGGAAGAGGTCACAGAACAAGGAATGTCAGCAGCCTCTAGAAGCTGGAAAAAGCAAAGAAATGGATGCTCCTCTAGAGCCTCCAGAAAGAAACACAGCCCTGTAGACACCTTGATTTTGTCCCAGTGAGATCTTTGTCGAGCTTCTAATCTACAGAACTGTAAGATAATAAATTTGTGTCATTTTAAGCCACTAAATTGTAGTAATTTGTTATAGCAATAAGAGGCAACTAATACAGTTTATATGGGGGGGGTTCTCTTAGGTCTCTGGGGATGGGGGAGTGGGGCACAGCAGGCAAGGGCTGTTGTAAGTATGTAAGACACTTAGCTTAAGATGCTCAAGAAATGGCACCTAACAACTCCTGAACCCGTGAGCCACAACTACTGAAGCCTGATCACCTAGAGCCCGTGCTCCGCAACAAGAGAAGCCACCGCAAGGAGAAGCCCGCGCACCGCAACGAAGAGTAGCCCCCGCTCGCTGCAACTAGAGAAAAGCCCACACGCAGCAGCGAAGACCCAACGCAGCCAAAAAATAAATAAATAAAATTGATTCTTAAAAAAAAAAAAAGAAATGCCATCGATTGTTATAAGGAATAGGCTTGTCAGGTGGGCTCAGCAGAGGGGAGATGTGGGGGGTTCTTGCTTTGGCTTTTCCTCTGTCTGCTCTCATAACACTCCTCTGCCTGGTTTCCTTCCCAGAGCCCACGGCTCGCTGAGAGAGCAGCTAGGTCTTGGAGGATGTGCATGGTGAACACTCAGAGAGTTAGCAGGTGTCAGCAGCCAGTGGAGCCATCTGATTCCTGATTGTGGACAGGGTTAGAGGGTCAAAGCAGAAAAGCAAGGACTAGGCCCCTGGCTGGGTAAAGCGGCCATCGGAGCCGCAGGTGGGAGGATCAGTAGCAGGCCCTGAAGTGGGGTGCAAGGTGGGACAGGGCACAGAGTTGGTCCGGGCTGGAGGCCTGTTCGAGGTGGTGCTGGCTGTTGTGGGCATGACTGATGGTTAGGAGTCCCAAGGCGGGCAGTAGCCTGACTTGCTGGGAGGGAGCTAAACTAATTTGTCCTGAACAATTACTGATGACTGCTTTGGCTTACCGTGTCAGACTTGCCAAAACTATTCATGTTTAACAGTGCATATCACTTCTGCATAAAACGATGAAGTTGCATTTCAGGTAGCAGTGTCTGAGAAGGAAAACCTCGCGGCCAGGGAGATGTAGGTTGCCACGTGGATGGCCACATGACTCACCTGTTCTCAGGGCCCTACACCCCCAGAAGGTCTCCCATCTTCTAGTTCCCATACCCTTAAATGTCTTCAGGATTTCACCACAATTCTTTCACTTATTTTCTGTGTATTTTGGACAAGTTTGTTTATTTATTTTTATTTTATTATTTTTAGCAAATACTCATACAATACTTAATAGATGTTAAGGCACTGTTCTAAGTACTTTACAAATATTAGTTTGTTTAATCATCATAACAACCATTGACAGAAGTACTGTTATCTCTATTTTATATTATAGATGAGGAAACTGAGGCACAGAGAGGTTAAGTAATTTTCCCCGGACCACATACTTAGTGAATGGCTGTACATTCTGAGGCTCAGCTTTCTTGTCTGTTAAATTGGGTTGTATTATAGAAGAGTGCCCTCCAAATAACAGAGTTTCTCAGCTCTGGCACTACTGACATTTGGGGCCAGATAATTCTTTGTTGTGAGGGCTGTCTTGTCCATTGTAGGATGTTAAGCTGTATCCCTGGCCTCTACCCATGAGAGGCTGGTAGCAACCTCCCCTCCTAATGACAATGTCTCTAAACCTTGCCCAGTGTCTCCTGGGGGCACAGTCAACCCTGGATGGGAACTCTTGCTCTAATAGGATCTGGGGAGGATTAAATGAGGTAATGCATCTAAGATACTTCCATAGATTCCTTTCCCCATCCTTCTATGCCTATACTGGGTGAATTCTGCCTCCTCAGAACCGTCTTTATCTTTCTGTTCCTTTACAGATCTTGAAGATGTGCCCACCTAAATGTAGACTGGGTGCTTGAGAGCCTCTCGCAAAGCCGAAGCTGGCTTCAGGAGTCAGACCTGCGTTCTGGTCCCATCACTTCCACTGACACTGTGTGTGACCTTAGCTGAACCCCTTTCCCTCCCCCAGCCTCAGTTTCCCCATGTGTGCAATGAGGGGGTTGACCTAAAAGCCTTCCAAAAGATCTTCTAGCTGCAGAGATCAGTGCCTGGGTGATTCATACCAGATACAAATTCCCCTTACAAAGTCCAAATTCTTCCAGAGACTTAGTCATTCCACGGTTTGAACTTTCTCGCAAAAGCCATTTGAAAAATTCCTCCAGCTTAAAAAAAAAAAGCTATTAAAAGAAAGTAAAAGTTTCAAAACCAAATCCTAAGCAAACACCCCTGAAAACAATACACACACATGCACGCACACAACACCCAAGGTAACTCCGAGAACAGGATATGAAACCTCGCAGGCTGGCGCTAAGAAATGATTCACAGGCCTTTCGAGATGCTTCTATTTCAAGGCATGATCCGCCCACTGGATCTGGTGGCTCCAAAAACAAAATAAACCTTAAAGAAGCTGCCGTTTCTTATCTCAACAGAGTTAGCCCAGCCAGCATCCTCAGGTCTCAAGGGCTCCAGCCAGAAGACAAGGTTGAGTCCTGTGAATTCCCTTTCTGTTCTATTTCAAGTCTCAAGCTGCAGGCTTGTTTAAAGTCTTTTGCATCCACCTTTGGTTGGCTGACCCCGAGTTTAAAGCAACACAGCCTAATGGGTTTACAGCACAGCCTGGGAGTTCATAAGTTTAGTTTAGCAATGTCTCTGTATGACTCTGTCCTACTACATTCTGGGCTGATCATTCCGATAACTGTCTCCAACTAAACAATCCTACCTGGCTTGGGGATTGTGCTAACAATATTATACTTGTCCAGGAAGCATGAATTATAGCACACCATTCAAAATATCATGCTCTTATGTAAAACAAAAATATAAAAGTAATTTATTCATTCAATGAAATGCTTATTGAACGCTTACTATATACCAAGCCCTGGGACGTACTGGTGCTAAGATCCAGCCCCTGCCTTCAAGGAGCTTTGTGAATAGGAAAATCTGACAAGTTAAATGTAGTAGAAACATATGGAACTATTTCTTATAGGAAAAGGCCTGCATAAAAAGTGATACCAAAGTTGGAGCAAAATTTAAAGAAATGCAAATGCTTGTGATATGGTTAAGTACATTCTCATCTGTGCTTACCCTTGATTTTTTTGTTTGAAATATAGAAAAGTTCTACCCTTCATGATGCTTCAGTTGCTCCCTAGAATCCTGCAGAAAAGGTCACCATCTGGGCCAAACCTACACTTCTTGCCAATAAATTTCCTCACCCCAATCATATGTTCACACCACCATTGCTACATGGTGTCATCCCTCCTCTTCTTCTTGTCTCTGATGTCTGACTCAAAAGCCCACTTCCCCCAGGAGGTATTTTCAGAGCTATCTGGCCATGTTGTCACTATTCCTAAACACACAGGTCTCATGCTCTCTACTTGGCTTTTAGCCTGTCCTGCTTTTGACGTCTCTTGTATTTCTGTCCTGAACTTTTACCTAACTTGTGAATCAGGGGAAAGAGGATGAGAACTGGCATTTATTAAATGCTTTCTTGGTGCCAGGCTAGCCCCTTCCTGCACATTTTGTGCCTGGCACAGAGAAAATATTCAATAAATACTTGTTGACTGAATGCTTGGGTGGTTTCACTTCAACCTAATAATAACTCTTTGAGGCAAATGCTATTAGTATTCCCATTTTAGAAATGAGGAAATTGAGGCACAGACGGGTTAAAGCCTGCATTTGAGGTCTTTCTGCCTCCAAAGCTAACGTTCAGGTTCATTCTCCTACTCTGTATTGTTTTTCTTTCACATACATATTTTTTTCCCTAAAGTATCTTGCACATAGCAAGTGCTTAATAAACAGCTACTCATTGATAGGACACACCATGCTCTCTACTTTACCCCATCCCAGATGCTACTACTTGCTCTCTTTTATGGGTCCATATGCTTTATTTCTACACATAGTTTAAAAACCATCCTGCTGTTATCTGTGCCTGTCTGCCTCTCCCACTAGACTGTTGGCAGCATTAATGCAGTATGCCTTCTGTGTGCCTGGCTGGCACATGGTTCATGCTCCGTGAAGATTTGCTGAACTGGGGTGGTGGTGGCGACAGGGTGGGTTGAATTATGCCTTTAAAAAGATAGGGGCTTCCCTGGTGGCGCAGTGGTTAAGAATCCGCCTGACAATGCAGGGGACAGGGGTTCGATCCCTGGTTGGGGAAGATCCCACATGCCACGGAGCAACTAAGCCCATGCGCCACAACTACTGAGCCTGTGCTCTAGAGCCTGCAAGCCGCAACTACTGAGCCCACGTGCCACAGCTACTGAAGCCTGAGCGCTACAGCCAGTGTTCCGCAACAAGAGGAGCCACCGCAATGAGGAGCCCATGCACCATAGGGAAGAGTAGCCCCCGGTTGCCACAACTAGAGAAACCTCGCGCACAGAAATGAAGACCCAACGCAGCCAAAAATAAATAAATAAATTTATAAAAAATAAAAAAAAATTTAAAAAGATATGTCTAAGTTCTAACCCCAAGTATCTGTGAATGTGGCTTATTTGGAAATAGAGTATTTACAGATGTAATTAAGGTAAGGATGCCAAAATGAGCTCCTCCTGCATTCAGGGTGGGCCCTAAATCCAAGGACTGGTATCCTTATAGGAGAAAGGAAAGCAAGATTTGAGGCAGAGAGAAGAAGGCCGAGTGAAGACAGAGGCAGAGACTGGTGTCGTGAAGCCCAAAGCCGAGGAACACTAAGGACTGCGGTCAGCCATCACAAGCCAGAAGAGAGGCATGGAATGGATTCTCCCTCTGAGCCTCCGGAAGGAACTAGCCCTGCTGACACCTTGATTCTGGGCTGCTAGTCTCCAGAACTGTGAGAGAATAAATTTCTGCTGTTTTAAGCTACAAAGTTTGTTACAGCAGCCCCAGGAGAATAATAGGGGTGGAGCAAGAGAAGAATCCTGGCTAAGAAATTCAGGGCTTGAGAGAAACAGCTTTGACTTTGGGGTCTTGTATACCTGGCTTTGGCACCTACCTGTTCTATGGTCTTAATTAATGGACTCTGCTCCTCTGAGCCTCAGTTTCCTTCTTTGTAAAATGTGGACAGTCATAGTGATAGCTAACATCTATAGGGTGCCAGGGAGTGTGCTAAGCCCTTTCCATGCATCCTAAGACTCGGCCTGAATAACAGTCCAGGAAAAACCATTAATAAAATAAACTGGGTTGGGCTTCCCTGGTGGCGCAGTGGTTAAGAATCTGCCTGCCAATGCAGGGGACACGGGTTCGAGCCCTGGTCTGGGAAGATCCCACATGCCGCGGAGCGACTAAGCCCGTGAGCCACAACTACTGAGCCTGCGCGTCTGGAGCCTGTGCTCCGCAACAAGAGAGGCCGCGACGGTGAGAGGCCCGCGCACCGCGATGAAGAGTGGCCCCCGCTCTCCGCAACTGGAGGAAGCCCCCGCACAGAAACGAAGACCCAACACAGCCAAAAATAAATATAAATAAATAAATAAATTTATTAAAAAAAATAAATAAACTGGGTTTGAAATTTACAATCTCACCTTGCCATGCCTGAAGATTCTGCACCTGGCATTGTTTGGCTCTGAATCTGACATTGTGATAATGCATGACAAGAGCACAGACGGAGTCAGACAAAGCCAGGTTCAAATCCTGGCTCTGGCGTTTACTAGCTGGGTAAACTTGTGCCATCTGTTTTGCCCCTCTGAGCCTCAGTTTCACCGTCTGTAAAATGGCCATGGTACTGGTCTCTACTTCATAATGTTGATGTGATGATTGGATTAAATGATATAAGGGAATGTATGCAATTATGAGCTGTTCCGTGAAGGGTTCCAAAAGTGCAGTTCTGGCACATAGTAGGTCGTCAATGAGAGGAAGTGTCTGCTGTGCTGAAAATGATGGTTCAGGAGGGGACAACCCAGAAGAGCAAGGGAGTGAGAAGAGGACTACAACAGCTGGTGGCTGATTTTCCCAGCGGAGGTCTGAGGGACAGCGAGGGCCTCTCGGGCAGCTGCTTCCTGGGGTTGTGATGTCATCAGCCCATCCAGGAGGCCATGGTACCCGCGCCTGTCACTGCCTCCCAGCTGGCCGGCTCCACTTCCTGCGCCCCGAGCCTGCCCTTGCCTTCTTTCTCATGACCCTGGGGAGGCAGCTGGACTGCAGCTCAAGGAACAACTCCCATCTGCAAGTTGGGAGAGCATGAGCCCCTCCTTCTTCCCCAGGGTTCCTGCATCTTGGGAGGGACCCTAAAGAGTGACTCTTGTCCAGTGGTTTTCAAACTGGGTTCCTCCAAGCCCTGGGATTCTGCAGAAGTGCCTCAGGGACCACTGAGGGTAGGGGGGGAGCGTGGTGGAAACAAGGGGTACACTAAGCAGGGTACCTTTTCAGGCCACCCCCTCCACTCCTCAGAACAGCCCCACTTTTTGTCTTGTTTACATATTGGGACTTCATATAAAATTTAAGTTCGGAAAAAAAGATTCTGCGAGAAAAGAAAGTTGAAAAACCTTTGATCTTCTGTGGTATGTGAGTTATATCTCAGTTTTTAAAAAACCCTCTGATCTATTCTACCACTTTCATTTTCTAGATGGGAGGCTGAGGCCAAGCGAGGAGAAACAGCCCATGCATGGTCACCCAACAAGTCGGCGATAGAATTGGGAACCGGGTCACCTGTTACAAGCCAGATGCTGTTTCTACATCATGTGGTACCAGGAGTGGGATGGAGGGCAGACAGCTCTGGTTGCCACATCTGACAATCACCACCTCATCCCGTCACTCTCTGGGACACAGCTCAGATGCAAAGTGAGGCCGCTCAGTGACTAAGACAGGCAAGCTTGAGGCTAAACCACCAATCATCTTGTCTCCCTGAGCCTCCATTACCTTCCTCTGTAAAAAGGAGATACATGGTGCCTAAAGAGGGGTAAAGGGAAGAGCAAATTTATTAGTTGTTCTTTGAACAATTTTTTTTTTTTTTTTGGCAGCACGTCTTGCGGGGTCTTAGTTCCCTGACCAGGGATCAAACCCAGCCCTGGCAGTGAAAGCACCAAGTCCTAACCACTGGACCACCAGGGAATTCCCTGAACAAATGTTTTTTCAGTGCCTACTATGTGCCAGGCATTGTACTTGGCTTTGAAAAATTGAGAAGGGACCAGGATGTCACGCTCCCACCCTCATGGAAACTTACATTTTTATGGGAGAGGCATGAGCATAAGTAAATAAACAAATGACAACAGGAATGTGTCAGAGAATGGTAAGTTCTACGATGAAAATAAAAAGGATGACAAGGTAGAGACAGAGCACCTTTCTGATTAGATTGGGCAGTTGGAGAGGATCCTCTAAAGAGGCGATATTTGAACTGAGACCTCAAAGAGGTGAGGACCTAGCGAATTCATGCTAAGCAAGGGTGCGGTGTCAGTGCTGAAGAGCGCATGTGAGGGATGAAACTGCCTACCATGAGTATCCATCTGTATCACAATTGCATTATTATTATACATATGCAAATGTGATGTGAACATGTCACATGTGTGTTTCTCTACTTGTGTTTGATGATGGTAATGACTGTTAACCGTTTTCGCACACTCACAACGTGCTGTGTCCTCTTCTAAGCATTTAGATGTGTTGCTTCATTCTCATAGCAACCCTGTCAGGGAGGCACTATTATTTCTAACATTTTACCCATAAGGAAACTGAGGCTCAGAGAGGTAAACTGACTTGCCTGAAGTCACACAGCCAGAAAGTGGTAGAGCTGGAACTTGAATCCAGTCAATCCAGGGTCTGGTTTTAACCACTGCCCAACTTTGCTTAATCAACTGTCTGCCCACAGTAGGTGCTCAATGAAATGGATGTCTGCTTGTGTTTGGGGAGACGAAACTCTGACCAGACCTTTGGCACGACTGCCCCTTGAGTGGCCCATAATGTCCTGTGCTTACCTTTCTCTGCCTTGCTCCCACCAACCTTCCAAAATAAATCCCTGATGTCCCAAATGGGGGGGGGGAGGGGGGAGAAATGACTGTCGAAAATGTTCTGGCAGGAGACACGATAGTGTCTGCAATCATCTGTGTGGATTATGAAACCTAGACAGGTTCTGAGACCGTGACTCACAAATTTTACATCAAGAAGGAAATTACAAAGAAGTAATAAGTATGAGCATCGTTTCGCAGAGCATCCTTCCCAGGCTGTGTCACCCTGGGCCCCGGATCCTATATTTTAGTCACAGCAGGCATCTGGAATACAGATGGGAGCCTCGCAGCCCCTCCCCCGAGCTCAAGACATCCTCCTCCCAGGTCCTCTCACTCCAGAGAGTTGGGTTTGGCTCTTCCCAAGCTGTCCCCCCATCCTCCTGTAGTTTTCTAAGATGATGATTCCTGCTGGGAAGCCTGGGTTCAGATCTTGGCTCAGCCATTTACCAGCTGAGTGCCTTTGGCAAGTTTCTGGACCTCAATAGCCTTATTCAAGGACAAACTAGGATCACAGATGTTCTTCTCCTAGGGCTCCAAGAGGGCAGTGTTCTTTTTTTTTTTTAATACATTTATTTATTTTACTTTATTTATTTATTTTTGGCTGCGTTGGGTTTTCATTGCTGCATGCGGGCTTTTCTCTAGTTGCGGTGAGTGGGGGCTACTCTTCGTTGCGGTGCAAGGGCTTCTCATTGTGGTGGCTCCTCTTGTTGGGAGCATGGGCTCTAGGTGCGCGGGCTTCAGAAGTTGTGGCACGTGGGCTCAGTAGTTGTGGCTTGTGGGCTCTAGAACGCAGGCTCAGTAGCTGTGGCTTACAGGCTTAGTTGCTCCGCGGCATGTGGGATCTTCCCTGACCAGGGCTCAAACCCATGTCTCCTGCATTGGCGGGCGGATTCTTAACCACTGCGCCACCAGGGAAGCCCGAGGGCAGTGTTCTTATCTGTTGTGTTCATGGCCATATCCCCACGGCTTAGAATGGTACCCAGCATATAGTAGACCCTTAATAAGTATTTGCTGAATGAATGAATGAATGAAAGTTCTAGCACAGTGCCTAGACACATAGTAGGTGCTCAGTATCTGGTCACTCTTATTATCACTACTGATTCCTGAAAGAGAACCTTCTGACCAGCTGACCTCAGGATTCTTGCCACTCAGCCTGTATCTCTCTCAGGATCAATGAATATGCTGGTTTGGGGTATACTGGCTGGTCCTGGGTGGGTTTACTAGCGTGAGTCAGGGTCCCAGACCCTGGACACTGGGCCTGGTAGAAGGGAGTTGGATAGACAAGTGTCAGCTCTGCAGAGACTCCCCTCCCAGGCCTCCTCTCCCAACTGGGGTCTCACTCCTCTGAAGACTTCCTCAAAACTGGTCTATCCTTTGGGATACAGGGACCTTCTTTCTGCAGCGGGGTGCAGGACAGGCAGGGAGAGCACCTGCAGGGAAAGTGGTTCCTCGCATCAGTCAAGGTTCCAGCAGGAAGCAGATGGCCCCCTGGAAGGGGCACCTGGAGAGAGTTTAATAAAGGGCCTTAATCTCTGAAAGGGTTGGCAGGGGTAAGGGTTGGATGGGCACCTAGGGACTAGCAACAGCCCTGAAGGGGTGAAGGGAAGGAGTGGGGAGACTGTAGCTACAGGAAAGGAGCTGTGACCTTAGGTAGACAAACTCAACACAGTCAACCCAGCCCAGCAGGGCAAAGGGAGCGAGGACAATAAATACCTGACTCCTCTCTCTCCCTTTAGACACCAGTCTTCTGCCGGTGCTTCCACTGGCCAATTCCAGAGAGCAGAGAAGCCCAGATGCTTCCCCAGGTGGAAAAGGGAGAGCCAATCTGGAGGGGCAAATGGAGAAGACACAGCCTGTTTTGTTTTTAGCACATCTACTAATGAGGGGCTTTATATACATTATTATATTATTATATGTATTACATGTATTCTGACAGTCACTCTGGGAGGTGAGGAAACCAAGACTCAGAGGGGTAGAGTGACTTGTCCAGATCTTCTGACTGTAAAACCAGTTTCTTTCTTCCTTTTTTTTTTTTTTTTGGCCTCACTGCTTGGCTTGTGGGATCTTAGTTCCCTGACCAGGGATCAAACCCGGGCCTCCTGCAGTGGAAGGGCAGAGTCCTAACCACTGGACCACCAGGGAATTCCCTCTTTCTTTCTTAAAAAAGATGTTTTAATGAAGTCTTTAGAGTTATATGGGAAATGGGGGTATATTTCAATATCTTAAAAGCCAAAGAGATGCAAAGCACAGCCGCAGCCTAGACCAGTGTCACCAGAGCTTGGAAGCCAGGCATGTTTGAATGGGGCAGCCCTATGTAGGCTGAAGAAGGGAGTCCCAGCAACGAAGCTCCAGGAAGCCCATTGCTTTCCAGTGGGCAGGGCCAATGTTACTAATAGGTTACCAGTTTATTATAAAAGGATATAACTCAGGAACAGCCAGATAGAAGACTTGAGTAGGACAAGATGTGTGGGAACAGGCGTGGAGCTTCCATACACTTTCCGAGGGCCACTCCCCACAAATCTCCAGATATTGACTAACCCAGAAGCTCCCCGTGTTCTTTCCTTGTGGCATGGTTCTGACAGAGCTCGCACTGACTTTCTGGCTGTGTTCGACTTCCCAAGGGAAATCTCCCTTGACCAGGTAATGCTAAGGTTCACACGGGAGGAGATTCAGGAGACAGGGTGGATGGAGAAGATGTTTTATACCACAGAGCTTCTTTGGTGCTTACCAAACCATTCCAGGGACCATCCCTGAGGAGGAGTCTCATTCATTCTGTGATTCAATAGTTATGAAACTGACAAGGTGAAGGGATCAGGGGCTCTGCTTGGGAGGGGCATCGCCCATGGAGGTCAGTGAGTAAAATTAGGTAATTAACACCTGTCTGTTCCACTGGCTAAAGAAATACACATATGTACAAAGAGGCATATGCAAGATGATCACTGCATCTTTTTCTGTAACAGTGGAAAATTGAAAACCTCTAAATGTCCATCATTCTGTGTTTTTATTGTACCTGGGGTTAATTTATAGAGGTGATTGCATGACAACAGTAAGGCCAATGCCACTGAAAGAAGTTTTATGACTTACAGTTCCAAAGAGATGGGGGGGCACACCACACCACATAAGGCTACATGAGGAAGCACCAGGGTCAGTCAGGAAGCAGAAGAAGCAAGTGAGATCGTGGCCCAGAGCCTTTATTGTGGTTCCCCTGGGAAGGAATGGGCAAGGTAGGGTGGGCAAGTTTGAACCACTTAGGATTGCTAGTTTGAATGTTAGTAATCTCTGGGCTATAGGAGTGGTTCCTGGGTGTCCAGTACCTGGCCCTGGGGTGATTTAGGGCAGGGAAAATATTGACTTGATGTGTGAGAGTTAGATAGAAGAGGTGATTGGGGATATGGGTTTTGAATTGGTTGGTTTGTATATAAAAGAGGTGTTCTCGGGCAAGTTGTTTACTATTGATACCTAGGAAATTGCTAGCCCTGTGAGGAGCAATCTATCCAGGATTAGCAAGGCTCTAGAATGTGAAAGCATCATAAAACACAGAAAATTTAAAACATGATTAATACATTTAGGGAACGGCTAAAAAAAGACAGTACAGTCATATTTTGGAATATTATATGGTAGTTAAAAACAGTAAGGTAGGTCTCCATGTTCTGACATAGATGACCTCCAAGACACTGTTAAGTAAAGAAAACAAGTTACTGAACAATTCTTACCCATATGATTCCATTTACAAATGAAAAAAACCTCAAAATGAACCTTTAATGTCTGTACACCTATACGTATGTGCGCAATGCACCCAAAAATGTATGAATGGACAGCAAACGGGCATCCAAGAGGAGATCTTTCACTGTATCTGTATGTTTGAAAATTTTATAATAAGTACATGTTCATGTACTACTATGTATTACCTGTGTAATTAAATAGAAAAGAATTCATTTAAAAAACAACCTGGGGGTGGGGGGAAATTGAATGAAGGTGGTCAAAAGGTACAAACTTCCAGTTATAAGAGAAATAAGTTCTGGGGATGTAATGTGCAGCTTGGTGGCTGAAGTTTACTGTATTGTATCTTTGAAAGTTGCTAGGACAGTAAGCAGCTCTTAAAAGTTCTCATCACAAGAAAAAATAAATTTGTAACTATGTGAGGCGATGGATGTTAACTAAACTTACTGTGGCGATCATTTCACAACACGTACATACACAAATCATTATGTTGTATACCTTAATCTAATACAATGTTATATGTTAATTGTATCTCAATAGAACTGGAAATAAAAATAAAAGTAAAAACAACCTTTCTTCCCTCAGATAATGTCAAACCTACGTGATGAACACAATGATGGGGAAGCATGGGGGCTGGTTGGTGTGGAGGCAGAGACGTGGGGTCGGGCACCCTAACTAGGCAATCAGGGAGGACTTCCTGAAGGAGGGAGTTGTGTTTTGAAGGAGGGGTGAAAATTAGCCAGCTGAAGAAGTGGAGAAATAGTATTCTAGACAAAAAGAACAGAATGTTTGGAGGAGTTCAGGAACATCTGTTATTTAGGAGCGTAAGATTTGAAAGGGAGAAGGGTGAGGGATGAGGCTGGAGAGGTAGGTGAGGGCAAATCTTGAGGGGTCTCATAAGCCCAGCTGAGAGGTTTTAATTTCAGCCAGAGGGCAACGAGAAGCTTTGGGAGGGCTTTCAGCTTTGCCTTGAGTGGGCCAGGATGGTGAGGCCAGGAGGAGGCAAGGCAGTGAATGGATGGGCTAGAATGAGGCCAAGGATCAGGGGATACCCCTCTCCCTGCCACCACACTCCAGCCACAAGACTTTCTTCCTGAGCACCAATGCAGTGACCCTCAAATTTTAAGGTGCATCAGAATCACCTGGAGGACTTATTAAAAACTCAGCCTGCTAGGGTCCACCCTTAAAGGTTTTTAGTAGGTCTGGAGTAGGTCCCAAGAACTTACATTTCTAACTGGTTCCCAGGGGATGCTGCTGGTTGGGGACCCATGTGGAGAACCCCTGCTCTAACATACCTTTCCATTCCCCCCTCAAGGCCTTTGCACTTGCTCTTCTCTCTCCTTGGGATGCTCTTTCTCAAATCTGTCACCTCCTCAGAGAAGCCTTCCTTGACCACTCTGTGTGGAGTAGCCACTCAAGTCACTAACTTCTCAGCCTGTTTTATTTTCTTTATAGCACTGGTCACCATTAGAAATTATCTTGTTACTGAATTTGTTGACTCATCCATTTGTTGTCTGTCTGCCTCCATTAAAATGAAAGCTCCAGGAAGGCAGGGATCTATCCTTGGGGGCCGAGGACAGTGCTTGCCGTGCAGTAGATGCTCAGGAATTCTTTATCAAATTAAAAGCAGCTAGGGTGGGTTCCTCCTACCTGGGGGAGTCTGCTGGGGCTGGTGTTTTCTGGTGGAGGCCCTGATGATGGGCACCAGGAGAGAAAGATGTTTGGGTACTGAACTGAGCTGTTGACACAGGTTAGAAAAACCCAACCTCTTTTGGGGGGAGGGACAGGGTGGGGTGAGGAAGAGTTTAAAATAGGTGACCTTTTCAAGCAGATGTGGGAGGAAGGAAGGGCCCTGACATCACAGCTGAGAGGCCCAGAGCTCCGTTGTGGCCCAGGGGCCAGGGCCACCAGAGTGGGCCCCGGGCCTGAGTCACTCCCACCTGTAAGTCAGGCGACCAGGCCAAGCCTGGGGGTGGGGGAGTGGTCCTGGGAGGAGTGGGCAGTGGGCGGGCAAGCGGGGAGAGGTGGCAGCTGCTGCCCAACCTGCATCTCCTTTCTTCCCTCAGCCCCCCTCCAGCAGGCCACCCGCCCACTGCATTATGGAGGACTGGGCGAGCCACAGGTCCTCAGTTTCCTCATCTGGGAAGTGGGGGGAGGGAGAAGGCTCAAGTCCAGGCTTCTCTGCTTGTCACAGATGACCTCACCCCAGCTCTTCACCTCCACTCATTGCACTCACACCTGCTAGGAGTTCTGGAACCTTAGGCCTCCATTCAAGCTCTTTATTCCCCATCCCCACCCCGACCCCAGGACCTCCTCTTCTAAGGCAGTGCTCTCCATCCCCCAGGCGCTGGGTGCGGGCAAGGGAAGAGCATGGGCTTTGGGTCCTGACAGACCTGGTCCCAGATCCAGCTCTCTCCCTGACACCCTGGTGAATCTTCACCTTTCTGACCTCAGTTGTCCTTTCTATCCTTTCTATAGAGTGGGTATATCTACCTTCTAGATTGTGGTGAAGATAAAAAAGATCCTACTATGAAAGTTGGTTTCCTTTGCCTTTTTTTCTCAATTTTTTTATTGTGGTAAAATACACAAACAGAAAATTTACCATCTTAACCATTTTTAAGTATACAGTTCAGTGGCATTAAATATATTTATAATCTGCTCTTCTCACTACCATCCATTTCCATAACTTTTCATTTTGTAAAACTGAAACTCTGTACCCATTAAACAATAACTCCCCATTCCCCCTCACCCCAGCCTCTGGCAACCACCATTCTACTTTCTGTCTCTATGAATTCATTTATTTTATTTTATTTTTTATAATTTATTTATTTAATTTATTTATTTTTGGCTGCGTTGGGTGTTTGTTGCTGCACACGGGCTTTCTCTAGTTGCGGCGAGCAGGGTCTACTCTTCGTTGCGGTGCGCGGGCTTATTGCGGTGGCTTCTCTTGTTGCGGAGCACAGTCTCTAGGCGCGCGGGCTTCAGTAGTTGTGGCGCAAGGGCTTAGTTGCTCCGCAGCATGTGGGATCTTCCCCGACCAGGGATCGAACCCGTGTCCCCTGCATTGGCAGGCAGATTCTTAATCACTGCACCACCAAGGAAGTCCCTGTCTCTATGAATTTAGTCAACTCCTCTAAGTTCCTCGTGTAAGTGGAATCATATGGTTATTTGTCTTTTTGTGATGACTTATTTCACTTAGCATAATGCCCTCCACGGTTCCTCCATGCTGTACCATGTGTCAGAATTTCCTTCCTTTATGAGGCTAAATAGTATTCCATTATATGGATAGACCACATTTTGTTTGTCCATTCATCCATAGATGGACATTTGAGTTGCTTCCATGTTTAGTTATTGTGCATAATGCTGCTATGTACATGGGTGTTCAGATATCTCTTTGAGACCCTGCTTTCAATTCTTTGGGGTATGTACCCAGAAGTGGAATTGCTGGATCATATGGCACTTCTATTTTTAATTTTTTGAAGAATCACTATACCGTTTTCCACAGTGGTTGTACCATTTTACATTCTCATCAACAGTTCATTTACCTCCCCCGCCCCTACCCCAGTTTCAACTGCTGCTGCCCTGAAGCCTTTCAGAATTTCTCAAACTGATGAATTCCAACCGTACTGACAGTCCTTGGCTGGCTCACCACAAAGCCCTTGACCCCAGCTTGGCTGCAAACAGAGACCGTTTCACTCACCACTGACTCTGCCTCAGCCTCTGGCTAAGAGCTGGCAGTGGGGCAGGAAGGTTTACTAAACACCAACAATGCACCAAGTGCTCTCCTAGGTGCTCTGCGTGCATCAGCTCCTCCATTCTCCTCACTGCACAGAGGTGTTATCAGCCTACCAAGGGACAGAGCCCCGGGAGGTCTCCTGACCTGCCCCAGCAAAGATTGGTGAGCTATGAAGCTAGAGAAATGGGCAGGGCCCAGTTTACAAAGGGCCTTGAATACACTCTATCTTGAGGGCAATGGGGAGCCACTGCAGGTTTCAGACAGGAAGGCAACACGATCAGACTTGGGCTGAAAGCTGAGCAGAGTTGAGATAGGTAGGGAAGAGAGGAGGATTATGGTTTAATTTCTGCTTCCCAGAGCAGTAAGAAGGGAGATCTTACCTTGGCAAAAAGGCAATGTGATTTAGGCAAGGTAAATGGCAACCGAGCTGGCACATCTGACATGGAATGAGCCATTTGAGCTGGGATTGGGTGGGGAGCTTGAGGAGGGTCCACATTGTCAAATACAGGGCCTGTGTGGTTTTAGGCAAGTTACTTTGCTTCTCTGATTCTCAAGTTCCTCATCTGTAAAATGGGCTTAATCATGGTACAACCTCCCGGGGAGCTGTGAGAGTTCAATGAGATCATTAAGACATGCAAAGCACTTATTTAGGCCAATCCCTGGCACACAGCAAGTGCTCAGAACCACCGAGCACTGTGGAATCCTCACTGTTCCTGGGACAGCCTTCCGTAGGCTGGGGTCTTCAACCCCCAGGAATATTCCCAAGTCCGGCTATTTCGGGTGGGCTCTATTGAATGACCTTTCTCTGCTTCCTGGCGGGGAGAGTGGGAATGGGAGCCACGTGCCTGGGGCGAACCAGGCAGGTGCTATCTCCCTGCCCCCTACTCCTTGCCCCCACCCTGCCCTCCCCGCCCCCCTCCGCAGCTCCTGCTCTTCGCCCCATGTCTATTTCCAGCAACACGGCTGCCTGAGGCCGCAGGCAGGTGTGGGTGGTGAGTCAGAGCCGGGCTGAGAGGACATGGTGGCCCTGGGGGCCTGAAACCGTCACAGCCTCCCTCCCTCGGCCTTTCCCAGCAGCCCTATGAGCACTGTGATGGCAGGGAAAGCTGAACCAGTTCCAAAGTTTCCCCTAGCAGTGTCACCAAGAAGACATGGGGACAGAGCCCCAACATGCCCCAAATCAACCTCTTTGCTGGCTGGAGGTGGGGGCAGGGACCCTGTCCTGTTCATCTCCACTCCCAACGTACCTAGGACTGGGCTTGGCACCTGGCAGGGATGCAATAAGTGTTCACTGACTGAATGCGCCAACATTTGTAGGGGACTTTGTTTTTTTTTTTCAATTTAAAAAAAAATTTTGTATTGGAGTATAGGTGATTTACAATGTTGTGGGTTTTTAAAAATATATTTATTTATTTATTTATTTAGCTGCACCTGGTCTTAGTTGCAGCACGTGGGATGTTCGTTGTGGCATGTTGGATCCTTTTTCTTTTTTTAGTTGTGGCATGCAGGATCTTTAGTTGTGCATGCAAACTCTTAGTTGTGGCATGCGGGATCTAGTTCCCTGACCAGGGATCAAACCCGGGCCCCCTGCATTGGGAGCATAGTCTTAGCCACTGGACCACCAGGGAAGTCCCCATATGGGACTTTGGAGAAACAGGATTTGCTGAGTTCAGGGTGCTTATGAGGACAGAGCAAGGGTTCTGGAGACAGATGCACAGAGTTTATGTGACCCTGGGCAGGTGAATTGGCCTCTCCAAGCCTCAGTTTGCTCATCAGTGAAATGGGGATAACAACACGTACCTTGTAAAGAACGATTGTGAGGTGTAAATGAGGCCATCTCAGAGAACTGTCTGCTGAGCCTCAGATCGTATCTATAATAATATGAATCACGTTTCGTTACAAGCGTGCTACCATATGTGCTCCTCTTCCCTGGATGGCGAGTAGCTCCTGAGTCAGGGCTGGCTCTCATTCACGTTTGCTCCCCTGGGCCAGGCATAGAGCCAGTCCCCCATACATGTTTGTTGCACAACTGACTGACCCCCCATCCATGCCTGGAGCTTGTTGGATTGTGAATAGTGGTAACTGTGACAACAAGCCACAGGCTATTTGAGTGCACAGAATTTCTACCCAAAAGAGAAGCCTGCGTTTGGCTTACCATTTCTTAAGCACTTGTATGCCAAGAGCTTTGTAGCTGATTTCATCAAATTCTTACAGCACCGCTCAAGCTGGTACTATTATTATTCCCATTTTACAGATGAGGGAACTAAGGTTCAGAAACATGAAGTCACTTGCTTCTGGTCATGTGTTGACCTAGAGGTGGAGCTGAGTCCAGTCCCAGGGCTGTCTGGTCTCCCGAGGTTCTTAATCATCCCTGATATCGCTGGTGTAGACAGAAGACGGAGTCGGGAAAGCACCACTAATGGATTTCCTTGCTGACCTGTGCTGTCTTGAGGTGGCCAGAACCTCGGGACTGGAATGGCCTGTCTGCGTGTCTGTGTGCCCCCACCAGTGCTGAGGACTTTTAGGGATGAGACTATGTCTCCTTCAGCTCGGCAGCTCCAGGGTTCAGCACAGGGTCTGGCATATCTTATATTAAGATATGAGTCTCCTGAGTGAATGAATGGCCTTCGGCCTTCTCTCTTGATTGGGTCCCACAGTGGTGAGACAGCATAACTGCTTTACGTGAAGGCAGTGCATTTCTGGGCACCAACGCAACCCGGCTGGCAACAGCGAGTGCCTGAGAGGGTCGACCACCTGCCCCCTGCCCGGCTGAGCTGGCTCTTTAGTCATAGTCAGCACCTCCCTCCATTTCGGATTCTCCTTGTCCAGCCCCAGGTCAGGCCTCTCTCTCTCTGCTTCCGAAGACTCTGTAGTTCTTCCCTGTCCCACACCCAGCTCTTGCACCTGGCCAAGCAGGACTTGCTTTTTGGGGTCACTGAAGTAGTTCTGTGTCGGGTGGTCGGGGCCTTTTACTTAATTCCTTTGAGTCCCACTGCCTTTAGTCATTGCCTAATCCCCAGTTCCTAGCACAGTGCCAGACACATAATAGGTGCTCAATAAATACTTGTTCAATGAATGAACATATCTCAGGACTCAGCACATCTGCAGCTCTATTGAGCTCTCTGCTGCCAAAGCTCTGGATTGATGTGTGTATGTGGGCTTGCCATTTCTAGGCCTTGGTTTTTCCATCTTTGAAATGGATGGATTTGATGGAACCAGCCCTGTCCACCCCAGGATCCACAGCAGCACGCTGGACAGATGGTGGGCGTTCCTACATCTAACCTCTCTACCACCCCCCCAAACCCCCCCTCAACGTGCACACCCAGATTTTGACGAACCTCAAAAATTGCTGTAGGGGAAGCAAAGCCCTAAAATGATTTGTGATCATCACAATTATTGACCTGGGAACTAGCCACTCACTGGGGTTTGGGGCTTTAGAATTGTCAGTGCAAGAGCAAGACTCTTTTGTTCTCTTCAAGGAAGCAGATTGCAGAGCATCGGGTGTGAATGACATTATTGCAGGGATTCAGTTGTTCATCTCTTTATCTATTTACCAACTATTTATGGAGCATCTTCTAAGTAACCGGCCCTGGGGATACAACAATGAACAAAAAGCCCTTTTGGAGCTTACATTCTGGTGGGAGAGACAGGAAATTAAAAAATAAGGCTATATATTAAGTGGGAAGATTTCTAATTACAATAAGTGCCATGAAGGAAATCGTTGGGGTGCTGGGCTAAAGGGGGCAAGGGATTGGGGGTTACCTTAGCTGGGGGCAGGGTTGAAGCTGGTCCTAAAACTTCATTGAAGAGCTTTTTAGGGCTGCAACTAGAGGATGAGAAGGACCAACCTTGCAAAAAGCAGAGGGAAGAGTATGTGCAACATCTCTGAAGGGGGAGAGGGATAATGGTGGATCCTTCTAATTTTCTTTAAAAAAAGAGAATAAATGTAAAACTTAACTCTTCAGTTATTAGTAGTGCCAGATTAATTTCTTCATTCAACAAACAAGCCCCTACTGTGTAGCTGGCCCAGTGCTAGGCCCCAGGGGACAAACAGTGATGCATGAAAGCAACATTCTGGTCACACACATCCTGGACCTGGCACCCCATGGAGATGAGCTGGTCTGATGTTTGCGAAGGGCTCCCAGCTTGGATCCTTGGGGAATCCAAATAAACCCCGCAGGTTCTGGCATCCCAGGCCTCCCGCCAGCCGGCCAGCCAGCCGCTCCTGGCCTCCATAGGAGGGAGGCTTCTGTTTCCTGCTTCTCCCTCCCCCACCCACCTGGGCACAGAGGGTCTTTCATCCATTGTTACTGCTTCCTGCCCATCCATCTCCAGCTGCTGGTCTGAACCCTGCAGATTTACACTGACAAGCGGATGCTTTTACCAGGACCCTCGAGGGGGATAGGGAGGGGAGTGGCCTGGGGTGGGGGGAGAGGGGGAAGCTAGAGCTTTGTGACAAGGAAGAGTTTCCTGCCCTAAAGAGGTGTCAGTCCCTGAGGGCTGAAAGGACGGGAAGCAGGCCTCTGTCCCCAAAGGCTCCCCCATGCTTGGGGAGGGAGTGATTAATGACCACTGACTCAGCAGGGCCTCCATGCCCCTTGGACTGGGTTTGGGTTCAGCAACGTCTCCCCTGGCCCCATTTCTCATGTGTGGAATGAGCACTGAGCTTGGAGTCAAGAGTTTGGGGTTTATGTCCATGTCCGCCAACTCTTAGCTGGGTGACTTCTTAGGCAAATTCTGTAGCCTCTCTGGGCTTCTGCGTCCTCATTTGACAGGTGAGTCTAATAATCCACGCCCAGCAGTGTTGTGAAAATGGATGTGATCATGTAGGATAGATGATTGCCAAACACCATAAAATGAAAAGCATTTCCTCCCCTCGGCCTCCCCTATCCAAAGTAGGAAGGTTACAAACTGGCTCCTGTTCTAGAAGGCTTGGTTGAACACCTACTGTGTGCCAGCATTGAAGATAAGGAGCAACAAGACCCAGTTCTAAGTGAGACAGACAAGCAGACAGACATGCATCAGACAATTGGTTGAAGCATTTGAATAAAACAGTCAAGAATGTGGCTTTGGAGCCATCCTGCTTGGCTCTGCCACTTACTGGCTGTGTGGCTGTATGCAAGTCACTTACTCTCTCTGGGCCTCAGTTTCCTAAATCTGTAAAATGGGGGGAATAATTACCCACCTCGTAAGATTGTTGTGAGGATTAAATTATTTAATATTTGTAAAGCACCTAGGACAGTACCTGTCACATAGTAAGTCTCAAGAAGTAGAAGTTATTATGGGGACTGCATTTCACCCAGAACGTCAGGAGCCCTGTCCCTGAGTGGAACTGCTGTAGCCAAAGCAGAAGGGACAGTGATGCTGGGTGAGTAGCTGGTCAGGCATCTGTTCTCCACGCGGTTGTGTCTGTCTGTCCGGGACGGTGCAGGATCAGGGACCATCAGTCCCGCCAAGGCCATTTGCACGAAGTTGGGGCCGACCCTGAACCCCGAGGTGCTGGAGCTGCTCGTGGAGAGCAGTGGCCACATATCCCACCGGGCAGTGGAGGTGCATTTCCGCGCGGCCGTGGTGTGCTCTCGCTTCCAGGGACTGAGCCCCCTGCAATGGCACTGGCTCGTCCACACTGCGCTGTCTGAGGGGCTGGTGGGGCTGGCCCATGCTCTGACCATCTAGTCACAGACCCCTGCCCAGTGGAGTGAGAACCCCCAACTGGACATGAGGGTTCAGTCCCCCACTGTCTGGGAGCGAGCAAGGAAGGACCAGGATGGGAATGCACTGGGGGAGAATAAAGTACTGGGGCCTGGGATTTGTAAGGGATGAGGATCCTGGACCCTTTTCTACTGGCACGTACATATTCTCCAGACATAGCGACTCATTCCCATCAAAGCTGACCCAGGGGAAGAGCAGAATCTCTGACTACTGCTCTTGCCCCGGACTATCAGGAAAAGCTGCCCAGTTGTTTCATGTTCAATTGTGACTAAGGAACCACCAGACCTGGCAAGTTGGAAATAATCCTGTACATTGAAAGAGAAATTATATGAAAAAAAAGTTCTTATGATGTATAGGTGCCGATGAAGCCAACACAGAGTGGAGAAGAGGTGGCCTGAGGGGTCCCAATCCAGCTGGTACTGGAGTGTAGGACGGTATGAAGAGCTGAGCCTTAAATGGTGAGTGTGGAAGAACCAGCACCAGGAAGGGCAGTCCTGGAGGAGGGCACAACTCCAGCAAAGGGACGGAGGCAAGAAACAGCATTGGATGCTCCAGGGAACGGTGAGTGGAGACTCAGACGAGGCACAGTGGGAGATGAGGCAGAGCTGGAACTCAGGGTACTGTAAGCTACGTGGAGGCGATGGGTCATGATCCTGTAGACGATGAGAAGATTTTAAGTGGAGGAGGACAGATCAGATTTTGATTCTTCTCATACCGCCCTGGTTGAAGTATGGCGGATGGATTGGAGGGTGGAGCCTGAAGGCAGGGAGATTACACAGCATGTTAGTGTAGTAGTGCCGTGGGAAGTCAAATGGGGGAAGGTTAGATGAGAATAATATACTCATAAAGGGCCTAGCACAGGGCCTGGCACACAGTAGGCACTCAGTTAAAGGTCACACACACACAAAAAATAAAATAAATCTTTATGTTAAATTAATATTTCTATGGCAAAAATGAATCAGCCCTAGGATTTTTTCAAAAAAATCATTCATGTTGCCCTAAAATTTTATTTCTACAAAATCCTTTAGGTCTATCTTTCTCCAAAAGATGGTGTAACCCACCTCCGATTATTTCCATTTCAAGGGGTAGGTGGGCATTTCCTTCTCTCTATTAGTGCCTCAAATGTGCCATATGTATATAGTTGGATATCAATAAATGACTGTGGATGATGAAAAAAAAAAAGGTCGCCATTAATGTTGTTAAATGCTGAGGGTCTGAATTAGGACTGGTTTGGGAAACACTAAGAAAGTCACATCTGCAGGAATCTTTGACTGACTGGATGGGGGTGGGGGTGAGAGAAGAGGAGTCAAAGAATTCCTGAAATATTTATTAAGCACTCATCATGTCATGAGCCAATTCACCCAGCTGGTGGTCCAGCTCCATTCATACACCACTTCTCCTTGAGCACCTACTATGCGCAAGGCAGTTTCCTAGGTGCCGGAGGTACAAAACCACCCAGAGCTTGTCCCTGGTCCCCTGGAGCTCACTGTTCAGACTTCCTCAACGATGGAAGGACCCACTGTCTGCTTCATCAGATGACCTGAGACTGCTAGGGCCTCTGGAACTGCCTCCTGGCAATCTGCAAATGCCTCAAACCCACATGCCCCGAACCAGGTTCCCACCCCTGCCCCTCCTACCTGCACGGTTCCCCACCTCAGGAAATGGCACTGCCACCCACCAGGTGCTCAGGCCAGAGACCCGGGTGTGCCCTCCAGTGCCCTCTTCCTCTCTTCCCTCCACCCCACCCCCGATCCAATCCATCTGCAGCTTCTGGGAAGTTTATTTCCAAAACATATTTTGAATCCATCTAGCTCTCTCTGTTTTTCCTTTCCCATCTTAGTCCAAGCCACTGGCACTCCTATCTGGATACCATGTCCGTTGGTCTTCTTGCCACTAGCCCCCTCCATCATTACCCCACACAGCAGGCAAGAGCAAGCTTCTTCAAAGGCAAGCCATGCCCCATGAGTACACTGCTGAAAGCCTTGCTTCAGGAGCTTCCCATTGACCTCGAATCTAATCCATAAGCCCAAGCAGATTCTCAAAGCCAGCACAGGTCTTGCCCTGCTCCCTTCCAAGCTCCTCCTGCAAGGCTACAGCCCTTTTCCCCTCTTTCCCCCTGCACTGGCCTTCCAGTTTCTTGAACCACCGAGCGCCTTCCCACCTTCGGGCTTTTGCGCATGCTGCTCTCTCTTGAGATGCCCTTCCCTCCATTCTTCGCTGGGCTGGCTCCTTCTCCCTCTCTTGGTCACAGTTTAAATGTCCCCTCCTTCCAGAGGCCTCCCTGCCCGTCCTGGTCTCTCCGTTAGTCTTCATCTCAGCACTGCTCATTCCCTCATAGCACTTATCCCAATTTGCAATGATTTTATTTGTCCAATTTTGTGACCTGGCTCCCCCATCATTTGACTCGATCTCTTGAAGGCAGCGTCCCATGTCTGCGTCCCACTCATGGTGTTCCTACAGCCTAGCGCAGTACCTGCCCTGCCGCCGGCCCTGTATTGACAGTGGCTGAATACTGAGTTCCATGGGTCCAGCCAGCACATCAACCCCCTGCAGCACCTCCCAGCTCCCTTTCCGTTCAAACAGCATCACACTCTCTCGTCTCCCTGGCCTCCATGGAAGAACTTGTGGGTTATCTTGTCATCTATCCATCTCTAATAAACCAGGTTATTTTTAGAACAGGTGAAAGCAACGATCTAACATCTCTGAGAGGATTTTCCACTCCCATCTGACTTTCTACTACAATTTGGTTTCCTGTGGTGGTTGCAGAGGCTGCCAAGCCAGCAGGCTTTGTTATTCTGGGGTGCAGGGAAGGGCCTAGAAAGAACACTAAGCCCTCCTTGCACCTTCTTCCACCCTGCATGGTGAGAAATTTGAGGTGCCTAGTACAGTCTCCTGGCACACAGTGGGAGGCCTGGGCGGACCCGGCTGCTCCTCTCTCGCTCTGTGACCTTGGGCTCCTCGCTTTCCCTTTCTGAGCCTCAGTTACTCATCTGTAAAAAGAGGGGTTGGAGGTTTAATTAGTAAAGACTCTGACTGCTAAAATTTGGATGAAACCATGAGCTAGTGAGTCTTTTCCATCCCTGGACATCAATTAGATGCCGGTCTCAATTCTCTCTATGAATGAAACGTAGTCAGTGCCTCTTATAGCACTTATGCAAATGTATGCAAATTAATGTAAAAATAAAGGGCCCCAGAAGCTCTTGTTTACAGGACCAAGGTTTGGCCAGACCTGGGGTGGAGGGAAAAACTTAGCTCATGCTTTCACCCTGCTTAGATGTCTTTCCCCACGTCCCACTCTACAGAGAGGAAACTGAGGCCCACAGAGGGAAAGAGACTTGCCCAAGGCCACCAAGCAAGACGCTGGCAAAGGGTATTAGCAGCCAGGTCAACGTTCTGGCACTTTTCTCACCTGCTCTTCCTGCCATTCAGCTGCAGGCCTGGGACTAGGACCTGGCTCTAAGGGAAGGGAGGTGCATCCTCAGGTCAATACAATATGGACTGGAATAAACTTCAGAAAGAAGTTCAACCAAAATGCTCTATGTTTGGAGCGGGGAGGTACCCTTTTGGTTATATGATCAGGGTGAAGATGTCCTTTGAGTCAGATGTTGGAAAATAGAGATTTGGAGAGAGCATTCCATGTAGAAGGAACAGCATATGCCAAGGAGCAGATGCAGAAAAGAGGGCAGCACAGCCATGCTCAGGTGTTCCTGCTTATGAAGACAACTTTAAGACAAGCTCCCTGCTGTATCCCCTTCCAACCAGAATGCACCCCACCACTCTCTTTAAATGGAAATTCTGGAAACTTCACTCCCTGCAAGACAGAGCATATGTAGGGAAAGAGTGAAAAACAAGCTGGAGAGCAACATGGTGACCAACTTGGACAAGGCCTGAAATGTTAGGCTGAGAGATCTGGACTTTATTCTGAGAACAATAGGGAGCCATTGAAGGTTTTATGGCAGTGAGAGAAGTCATCAGATTCATGTTTAGGATGACCTGATTGGCTGCTGGCGGCAGGGAAATCAGTCTGAAGACTCGGGCCATAGTCCCAGTGGTTAAGGCAAAGGCCTGAACCAAATGGAGGAGGCAGGGATAGAGCATGGACGCTGGTCTGAATGGAGCAATCTGAGCCTGTTGGGATGGGGAAGCAAGGGAGAGGACTGAGAACAGTGAGTTCTGTTTAATCCAGGGGGGAAAGAGGCTCAGGCCTCTTCTCTCCTTCTCAGGACTGGCTATTCCCCAAGCTGGTGCCCAGGCAGGAGGGGAAGGAGGTGCCCAGGTCAGTAGAGCAGCTGCTCATCAGGAATCCAGGACAGAGGGCAGCTTGACTTGGTTCTCTGGGGACTTTTATTCTATTTCTCTAAGTTGTTAAGGAAAGACCTGAGGGCCTTATGGGACCACAAGTCAATATTTCTCAAACATTTATTTAGTACTCACTAGGGCAAAGTATTAGTGTGGGGGACAGATACGCTGAGGCCATATTTTCTGAATCTCAAAGTGGGACATGCAATCTGCCTAAGATTTTTTCAAATCTGAGATTTATCTATAGGACAAGCACTTTAATGACATCTGTTATGGGTTGAATTGTGTCCCCCCAAAAGACACATTGAAGTACTAACCCTCAGTACTTCAGAATGTGACCTTATTTGGGAATAAGTTTGTTGCAAATATAAGATGAGATCATGCAGGAATAGGGTTGGCCCTTAATCTAATATAACTGGTGTCTTTACAAGAAGAGGAGATGCACAGGGAGAACGCCATGTGATGACAGAGGCTGAGATTAGAGTGATGCAGCTGAAAACCACAGAATGCCACGGACTGACGGCCACCACCAGAAGCTAGGAAGAGACAAGAAAGGATTCTACCCAGAGTCTCAGACAACATGGCTCCGACAACGCCTTGATTTCAGTCCTCTAACCTGCAGAACAGTGAGAGAGAATAAATTTCTGTTATCGTAAGCCACCTGGTTTGTGGTACGGTGTTACAGTAGCCTTAGGAAACTAACAAAACATTGAAATAAATCACATTTCACTTTTGTCCATTTCAGCCCTGATCACCACTTTAAAGGAGGGAATCTTTTTCGAGCAATCATGTCCATGTCACTCCCTTGCTCAAAACTTGTCCATAGCTCCCCAGTGCCCCGGGCAAGGCTTTGGGGACTTCTTGTCGGGCCCTGGCTGCTCCCCAGCCCCAGCACTCAGCACCTTCCCCTCCCCTCTCAGCGCCAACACACCATCTCCTCTTTGGGCCTTTCCTCTTGTTACTCCGTCCACACCTCCCCATCTGCCCCCAACACCTGCTCCCTCTTCCTTTCCTTGGTGGAGCAGTTAAGAACAGACTACCTGGTTTTGAATCCTGGCTCTGCCGTTTCCTAGCTTCTAGCAGTGAGACCTTGCGTAAATTCTTACCTCAATGCCTCAATTTCCTCACCTATAAAATGGGACTACTAGCACTCCCTATCTCATAGGTTTGTTTGAGGATGGAAAGGTACAAAAGCCTCTAAAGACTTAGCCCTTTAATCTGGCTTGTAGGAAGCACATGAAAGGATGGTTAATATCACCTCCCTTATGCTTGGCGTGCTATCCTCCAGAAAACCTCCCCGACCGCCGCCCTGGCCCCCTGCTGGATTGTGTCACCTGGGTCTTGCGCCTGTCTCGTCATGTTTGTGTCTCCACCGAATTGTGTACTTCTCAGGTTGGGGAAGAAGCCATTCTGCATCCCTGCATCTGAGCACACAGCAGGTGCTCAATAAATGCTTGTTGCACGAACTATGGAGCAGAGAATTAGTAGTAGCCAAGGAGATCTGGGAGGTAGAGCTTGGGGACAGCTTTCATAGGACAGTCTGCCCATCCTTCTGGAAGTGAAAGTCTTACCGTTAGTTCTGAGAGCATGAGAAAGAAAGTGAGAACCAGAGAGAAAAAGGCAGTGGGCAGGGTGCAGGGGGCAGAACCCGAACTCCACTCTGCACACCTGACCTTGCCCCTCAGCCTCGGCACATCCTGCCCCCCGAGGTGCCCCTCCACAAGCTGTCACCCACGCACACCTACCCTGTCCCCAGCCGGCAGCTTCCTCTGACACACATTTTCCATTGCTGGGTGGGGCAGAGCAGGTTACAGGTGAAAACAATCTCCGAGGTTTCCTCTCCAGGATCCCAGCCCCTCCCCTGGGTTTTGTTTCTGTCCGTGCTGGACCCATGTATCCACAGCCCCTCACTTCAATGGCACAGGATCAGCCGGGGGCCAGAACATTCAAGACCACGTGAGGTATCGCCTGGTGTCCTGGATCAGGTACAGGACGGGGAGTCGGGTTGCTGGCTCTGCTGTGTTTGAGCTGCGTGATGCTGGGCGAGCCCCTTGCCCTCTCTGAGACTTCCTTTCCCCCATCTGTAAAAAGGAGGAGCAATTCCAGTCCCCAGGGACTGTTGTGGGAATTAAATGAAGCAATGGGAAGAGCATGAGTGAGCTCTACCAATCTGATTATTTGTGGGGACAGGGCAGGAGTCCAGTGGCAATAGGGAAGCTCCCTTTCTCTGGGCCCAACACCGTGCCAGGCACTGAGGGGGTGTAAGGGTTTAGACTCCAGAGTTTGTTGAGTGTGGGGGGAGTTGGGGTCTAGAGTCTAATGGAAAGAACCCCAGAATGTACTGGAGTTAGAGACCTGGGCTTGGGGACCTCCACACTCTCTATGTGACTTTGGCACATCAGTTTCTCTGATACAATAAGGGGAATAACTTAGATGCTCTCTAGGTCTTCTGGGTCTGACATCCCAGACTCTGTGCTAAGAGAAGGCCAGGCCAGGTAAGGTTGGGATGGACTTCTGTGTTGTTACCATTTTTAAGCCACTTGTGAGAGCCTGGGATGAAACCTTGGCTCAAGGCCAGTCCTCCTTCATTTCCTCCCACCAGCTTCTGTTGCAGGTTCTTTTGTGTCACTGGCCAGCCCGCATCACTGACCATCTCATCAGCCAGGCTTCCTTCATCTGGCTTTACAGGCCCCTGTTCCTCTTTCAAGACCAGCTTGGGTGTTCCTTCCTCAGGCAGCCTTCCTGACTCTTGGTCACAGTTGGGCATTTCCTCCTTGGAGCTCCTAGAACCCTCCATCACCACACTTGCTCCCTTGCTTAGACTAAGTGCTGTCTGCTCACCAGGCCTGAAGGAAGGCCTGCGTCTTACTCACTGTTGCACGTCGAGCATTCAGCACAGGGTTGGGTGCAGAGTTGATGGTGATAGACGGGTAGGTGACAGGATGGGGGAAGAATGAATGAATGGTGGGTGAAGGAATGAAGGAATTGAGAGATGGATGCATGGATAGGCATACAGGACCGTGAATGGGTGGTTGGGTGGATGATTCTCTGGGTGGATGGATAATTGATGAATAATAAATAGGTCAGGGGCTTCCCTGGTGGCACAGTGGTTAAGAACCTGCCTGCCAATGCAGGGGACACAAGTTTGAGCCCTGGTCCGGGAAGATCCCACATGCTGCGGAGCAACAAAGCCCATGGGCCACAGCTACTGAAGCCCGCACGCTTAGAGCTCGTGCTCCGCAGCAAGAGAAGCCACCGCAATGAGAAGCCCTCGCACGGCAACCAAGAGTAGCCCCCGCTCGCCGCAACTAGAGAAAGCCCGCGTGCAACAACGAAGACCCAATGCAGCCAAAAATAAAAATAAATAAATTTATTTTTTTAAAAAAAATAATAAATAGGTCAGGAATACTCAGCTACTGATCATTATTCTTAACATCACACAACATCTCTGGAGTCACCAAACACACACCCTGGACATGCCAGGGAACTCCCCTTGCTTCCGGCCATTCTTCCATGGCTCTGGTTTCCCCTCCAAGGCATGAATGTGGGTCTGAGAATCTTCCCACGAGAGCCTGGGGTAAGCTGCCCACCAGAATGTCTTACCTTTATCATCCCATTATAATTTCCCAAGCATCAGTGTGAAAATGATGGTGAAGAATTCACTGTGAACTCTACCTACATCCCTAGGCTCCAGGAGTGAGCATTTCTGGATAATCCAGTGTTTGGGCTCGGAAGGAAGTGCTGACCATGGCGTTGGCAAAGATACCAGGATCACCTGCAGCCACTTTCCAGTGTGCCTAGTCTAGTTGCCACCATGGCCCTCCCCATCCCCTGCAGCCCCTGCCTTCCACCACTTAACAACCCCCTCCCCCCAAAAAAAGAATTTATCAACTTACCAGAAGTCCTCAGTTCTCTTCTGCCACCCTACCCCCATGCCTTCTCAAGGACCTAGAAGAATAGGGGTCAGAACCCATTTTAGAGGGTTATTACTTCCCCCTAATCTGTCCCCTGGAATCAGCTGAGGTAGAAACATTGCAGGATTTGGGGTCAGAGGACTTCAGTTAAAGTTTTGACTTCAGCCCTCGTCAGCTGCTTCACTCTGGGGAGAAGGGGTTGGTTCAGAGACAGAACAGGCAGCACGAAGAGACAGGCGTTGGAGATACACAGATGCAGGTTCAAATCCTGCCCCACCAGGGAGTAACGGTGACTCTGGGCAAGATACTCCTCTGAGTCTCTGCTTCCTTGTCTGCAAAATGGGAGAAACAGCACCACTTAGCTCCCAGAGCTGTTGTGAGGATTGAATGAGATGTTGCTCCAAACTAGCCACACGGGGCTACTGAGCCCTGAAATGGGGCCAGGCTGAACTGAGATGCACCGTAAATGTAAAACACACATCGGATTTGGAAGACTCAGAAAAAGATGTAAAAAACTCTAGAATTTTTCTATCGATTTTAATTGATAATATTATATGTCGATATTTTGAAATGTTGGGTTAAATAAAATGTTATTAAATTTTTTAAAAAGATGCTGCTCAAAAGTTCTTCCGCGGTGCAGTCTTCCCAGCCTCTCCGAGCGTGACAGCTTCCCTTCTGCCTTGCCGCAGGGTTCGTCCATGCCTCTATTATGGCTTTTAGCAAATATTGTGGTTGTCTGTTAAGGTATGTGTCTCCCTGACTAGCCCCTGGGCTCCTTGAGGTCAGGGACTCTATCTTGGTCATCTTTGCCCCTGGCTCCCTGCACAGAGCCTGGGACACAACAGATACTCAGCAAAAAATAATTGAGTGGATAAATACCAGTACGTGAAAACCACGTGAATTTTTATTATTCTACCATACCTGGAGTCCTAGATGAATACCTCAGGGTACAAGTCACACATGATCAGGGCCCTGGCAGGAAACAGATGGTGCACTCAAATTGAGTAATTTGAAGAGAGTTTAATCAAGGGTCTATTAACAAAGACGTGGGCAGGATGCAGGGAAACCAGGAGGGGTGGCGCCATATCCCGGGGCTGGCAACAAGGTGGGGCTGTTAGCACCCGTGGCCTGAAGGGTGGGGAGGGAGAGCTTACCTGGACCCAGGGCCAGACATGTATGCACAGGGCCGCTGACAGGAGCTGTAGCCTTTGGGTGAGGGACCCAGACAGCCTGTGCGAACCCTGAAGGAAGGGGCTGGGGGGATAAATAAGCTGTCCTCGCTGTCCACCTGCCTCTGCCCTCCTGCCCCACCCAACCAGAAGCCAGAGGGCAAAGGAGGCCGTTGATACCACCCACAAAGGTCACCTACCAGGCACAGAACAGATGGAGATGGGCAGATGACAGTTCTGGAGGGACAAACAGAGAAATCCAGCACTAGAGAGAACATTCGGCCCCCAGAATCTTTGAGGGCCTCTGGACATCCTTAGAAAGTACAAGAAATGGTCACAGCCAACCACAGTCGTTAGTTAAGCAACTACTGTGTGTTGGGTGCTGTGCTAATCCTTTTCCAGGCTCAGAGAGTCTTAAGAAACTTGCCCAAGGTCACACAGCAGGAAACGGCCAGGACTGGAACATAGGTCGGCCTCCAAATTTTGGTTCTCGTTGCCTCTTCGTGACTCCATGTCAGGCGCTATGCTAAGCACTCTGTCTACGTTATCTCTCATGTAGGTCATGTCCTTTTCCTGTCTCAGAGAGGTCTAGTGATTTCTCCAGAGCTGCACAGCTCGTGGGAGGTAGGGGTGGGGCAGGGAAGCAGGGTGGAAGAGTTTGCCATTAACTGGGGCAGGTGACTGGCAGATTGCACGGTGGCAGCCTCAGGGATTTTTTTAGCCCCACTAGACCCAACGGGTGGAGCCACCTCTCACCAGGTGCCTCCTGGAGTCGCTCCCCAGCTGCAACCACAGGACTTAGATTTTCAGAGCTGGGCAGGGTCCTCAGCATCCTCCAGGCTGGCGCTTGCTCGTGACTCTAAAACTAATAATAATTATGGCAGCGACAGCCATGGCTTCCTGAGCCTCTGGTATATTCATTCATTGTCTTTCTCTACATTGTCACTAAATCTGGCTACAACACTCCCTTAGGATGGTCTGATACCTGTAGGCAGGTATTACAGGCTGCTCACTCTGCAGATCAAGAACTGAGGCTGAGAAGGCAAAGGACTTGTCCACGGTCACAAGTCCACACAGCAAATCAGACCCTACAGAGCCAGACCTGCCCCCAAGGCAGTGTATGCAGCTCAGAGCACTGATTCTGGATCCAGACAGGCTGAGCTCATCCTGGCTCTGCACCTACCGGATGTGTTGACCTCAAGCAAGTCATTTTTCTGGATCTAAGTTTCCTCATCTGTAAAATAGGGACGACATAGTATCTACTTCATTTGGTTGTGCTAAGGATGAAATGAGTTACTCTATGTAAAAGCACTTAAAATATCGGCTAGGGGCTTTCCTGGTGGCACAGTGGTTAAGAATCCGCCTGCCAATGCAGGGGACACAGGTTCGAGCTGTGCTCTGGGAAGATCCCACATGCCACGGGGCAACTAAGCCCGTGCGCCACAACTACTGAGCCTGCGCTCTAGAGCCCGCGAGCCACAACTAGAGAAAGCCCGCACGCAGCAACGAAGACCCAACGCAGCCAAAAATAAATAAATAAGTAAATAAGATTAAAAAAAAAAAAAACCACAAAACATTGGCTAGAACATACCAAGGGCTTTAGGATTATTTTACCTCCCAGTCCACTGAGCTTTCCAACCCCACCTGCAGAAGCTCTTAAAATTGTGTTCCTGCGTGATCCTGGCTTTCATAGTAACTGACTGAGTAGCTGCCACCCCACCGGGGCGTGCCTGTGCTTTCCGTGCTCATGCTTGCCTCATCCAGCCCTCACCACGACCCCATCCCCACTTTACAGACAAGGAAACTGACGCCCAGAGAGAAGGAATGACCTGGCCAGGCCTTCACACCTCAGAAATCTCAGAGCCAGGATGGCCGCTCCCAAGTGCAAGCTGGTAATCCCCCCTTCTCCCAACTGCAGGAAACCCAAATTGTTATGATTATTGGTATTGTTGTCCAAAACAATACTCGAGACAATAACAATACGACAATCATGGAGGGTGCTTATTTCCATTGGCTCCACAATCATCCTGCCACCCATGGGCAGGGAACCTGGGGCTTTAAGAAGAGGCTCCTAGAGAGGCAGGATGAAAAAACAAGCAGTGAAAACCCTGCAGCTGGGCCCCAGGTGCTGGGAGAGAGAGTGGGGCAGGAAGCGGGCAGGCCATTTCTTTCTTTCCTCTTCTTTCTTATTTGTTTGAGAAGCAACTTTACTTTCTAAATCGGTCATTGTCACCCGTTGGCCTCGGCCCCACCTGGGCCAGCGCCTCTGGTGACGGGGGCTCAAGAGGAAGCTCTAGGGGGCAGGCGGGACGATGGTACTAGGTGTGGCAGGGCCCGGGCCCAGCTGGACTTGGGGGAGCCTATTACCCTCCTTCGGGTGATCAGAGCCTGGCAGACAGTGCCTGCCTGAGGTGGGACCTGGGTCCTCCCGGTTCAGCTGCCAGGGGGCTGGGGTCCATCCTAAACAGGGAGGTGGTGGGGCAGCAGTTCCAGGCAAGGCTCTCGAGTCAGATCCCTTTAGCTTCCAAGCTCTGTGACCTCATTTCTCTGAGCCTCTGTTTTCTCACCTGTAAAATGGGAGGGGTTGTTGTGAAGATTAAACATCATTAAATAACATGGCCAGGATTAAGCATTTAGCACATTTACTAGCACTTAGCATATTCACTAGCTGGAGATTCACTTAAGAGGTCAATAGTTATTGGGCATTTCCTATGTGCCAGGCGCTTTTAAAGCATTCTACACATATTCATTCATTTAATCAGCACAATAACACTTTCCTCACTAAAGACATGCGAAAACTGAGGTACACGGAGAGGCCAAATGCATTGCACACACAGGGGCAGATCCACATTTCGCAGGATGTCAGTAGAGCTTACACAATATTGTGGGGTCCCTTTAAGGAAAAGAATATAAAATTATGAATATAAAATGAGGTATAAGGTCATGCAAGTGAGAGACCTGAGGCTTAAACTTCACGAGCCCCACCCTAAATCTCCCTTTAAGCTCTAGAGCACCCTGCTAGCAAGTGGCAGAGCCCAGGCGGCCAGCTCCAGAACCCACAGTTGTTATAAAAGCAGTACTGCTGGTAGACAAGGCAGTCACTGCAAAATGCCATACAAGATGCCAGCAAATAAGAGGCAACACTTCCACCATGCTCGCCATGTGCCACACACTCTTCTAATCTAACCCTCCCAATGAACCAATGAGGTGAGCCCATTATTACCATCCCCATTATACAGATGAGGAAATTGAGGCTCAGAGAGGACCAATGACTTGCCTGAGGACAGAGCAGGATTCAAACCCAGGCAGCCTGACTGCAGGGGCCTAACGTTTAGCCACTACAATAACTGTTACCTCCCTCATCGCTGGGGATCAGAGCCTTCTGTCATCACTCCTCACCTCCCTTTGCAGGTCCCTCCATCTCTTATCCAACAGCAGCTTGGGGTGGGGACTCTGGCTTTGGAGTCAGAGATGCTTGGATACTAATCCCCACGTTGTCACTTCCTAGCTGTGAGTCCCTGAGGCAGACTTCTCACATCTCTGAACCCCCGTTTTCTCATCTGTAAGACAGGATTGCACAATTTATAGGGTGGTTATAAAGTCTAGATGCATTGATTATTTTTTTTAAATTTATTATTATTTTTTATTTTTGGCTGTGTTGGGTCTTTGTTGCTGCACGTGGGCTTTCTCTAGTTGCGACAGGTCGGGGCTACTCTTTGTTGCAGTGTGTGGGCTTCTCATTGCGGTGGCTTCCCTTGTTGCGGAGCATGGGCTCTAGGCACGCGGGCTTCAGTAGTTGTGGCAGGGGGGCTCAGTAGCTGTGGCTCGCAGGCTCTAGAGCGCAGGCTCCGTAGTTGTGGCACACGGGCTTAGTTGCTCTGCAGCATGTGGGATCTTCCCGGACTAGGAATCGAACCTGTGTCACCTGCATTGGCAGGTGGATTCTTAACCACTGCGCCACTAGGGAAGTCCTGATGCATTGATCATTATTTGACATGTTTTCTAATATACAATCAATGAACCATATATTGTGTATGTATATTTGCCTCTGTTTCTAGACCTTATGGCTGCCCTGGATAACACTCCACAGGGTGGCTTGGAGGACGAGAGATAAAGAAAGGTGAAGTGCCTGGTCCATATTAACTGTTAAGGACCGGTAGAGATTGCTATCGCAGAGGCAAGGTGAGAGGTCATTGGTAAGGAGTGGAGTGCGGAATGGAGAAAGGGCACAGAACCAGGTGCCAGGCGAGCTGCACTCTGGATGGATCTCTACCACAGCTCATTGTGTGACCTTGAACAAGATGCTCCCCTCTTTCTGGGCTCAGTTTCTGCATCTGCAAGTTGCATGCATTCTCCCCAGTGCATGAATGAAATTTTCTCGAAGGTCTTTAAGAGACTGAATTTCTGAATAGGAGCACAGGACTGTTTTCTGGGTTGCCCTGAGGGCTGCTCCCATGGAGGCTCCTGCTTCTCTTGGGGTGCTGCTTGTGGCTACCAGCCTTGAGACAGAGAGGAGGGTTTGCAGCGAACTTTCACGCCTCATCTGCACTGGTAGCAGCAATGCCACAGTGCTGTGGCCCCGGCCCGTGAGCTCCGCAGCCAGAAGGCTTTGATCTAATCTCTGTTTCCTCATCTGTAAAATGGGGATGGAGATACTAGACTTGCTCATCCCCATTGTACAGATAAGGAGACTGAGGTTCCAGGAGGCACAGAGCTTGCTGGAGGTCACGGCTCCCATCTTTCCGTGTCCTACTCTCCCATCTTTCCTTGTCCTCGGGTGAGGGCTTTCCCAGTGTGGGACCCCTGGCTCCCTCTCCCCGTCCCAGAGGCTGGGTCATGTTTTCTTTCTCTCTCTGCCCGCCATCCTGCCCCTCCTCTCTTCTCCACCTGGTAAACTCATCCGGTGGGGTCAGGCCAGCCCTGGTGCCCCCACTTATAAACGTTGTGACTTTGAGCAAGCCACCTAACCCTTCTGGGCCCCTACTGCCTCATCCATGAAATGGGGACAGCAGTCCTCACCTCGTATGTGGAAATACTCAGGACACCCAGCACCTGACCCGTTGTGACGTGCACAGAATGTCAGCTTTTTTGTCCTCATCAGTTTTCTTTTGGACCCACCTCAGATGTTGCCTTCCTGTGGGGCTGCCCCAGTGCCTCCATATGGACCGCGTTTCTCCGGCTCTCACAGCCCAGTCCCTGCGGCACTTATCACCCCGCATGGTAGCTACTCGCCATCACATCATATCCCATGCTGCCTCAGACGCCTGTGTTCTAGCCTCCTTGACATCTGCTGTGTCTGGCATGGCGGCTGGTATACCGCAGGTGCTCCGTTAAGGACTGTTGAATGGGTAAATGAATGAGGCCTCAGTGGTGCTGAATGTATGAGCTAAACTTTCTACCCTATCAGGGTAGCAGGCTTCTGGGTACTAGGACCACTGCCACTACTAACTATTTCTTCCACCAGCCCAATAAGTAGCTACCAATTATTGAGCATTTAGCATGTGCCAGGCATTGGGGTAAGCATTTCTCAGTGCCATCTTGCTTGTACCTCTCACTCGTCCTATGGGGTGGGTGTTCTGTCAGTTTCCTCATTTCACAGATAGGGAAATGGGCTCTGCTGGGGGCAGTGGTAGAATCTGTACTGGTCCATCAGGGCCCACAGCCTTTTTCCACTCCGGGGGAGGGTGGATTGTTGGAGCCCAGAACCGTGGGAGCCTGTCACCCCTTCCAGAATTAGCCTTTGCCCATTGCTTCCTTGTAGAACTTCTCTCCTCCCTTGAAGACCTTACTTCTCCCAGAACCTCTCTCAGACTCCTCAGTTTCCTTCCCAAGTTATGTCCAACCTGGAAATGTTGGTGTTCCCCAGGGTTCTGGCCTCAAACCTGCGGGCTGGTGGGGTGTCCAAACAGGTTCCTACCCACTGGGAAAGGCAAGTAGACCAATCACCGGGCCCCATTCTCCTTGATACAATGGTTGGGTTGGGCTTGGATGTGTGATGCAGGCTGGTCCGTTAAGGGCCCCCCGGGACTGTCGATGCAGCTAGTGGGGACCATAGGCTTTCTCCTTCTGAAGTGTGAGCTGATGGAATGTGAACATGTGAGTATCTTTCCTGGGACTGGAGAGGGCCCGTCTGCCATGGGAGAGAAAGAGAAGAAAGCCCATTCTTAAAGAAAGGCAGAAACACACAGAATAGATGGATGGAGGTGGTGGGGAGATAATCCAATGACATTATCAGGAATCCCGGATCCAGCAATGCCTGAAGTTGACACTCCCTTGAAACTCCAAGAAAACAGAGCCACTAGATTCTTAATCTCTCTCTTTCTCCTTAAAAAAAATTTTTTTTAACCTAGTTTGAATTGAGTTCTGTCACTTATAATGAAAAGATTCCTGACTAATATTCTCTTCTCTCTAGCCTCTCCCTGGAAGATGTTGGGTCTTATCTACTCCCACATCTGGGGGTTTAGCACAGACAGTCCTTGAAGAAATGGATGTCTGACCCATACCTCAAAGATGACCTCACCCTGCTCCCTTCCTGGGTTCCCCATCACAATTAATTTGTCCCCAACCATCTCAAGCTCCAGAGAAAGAAAATTCAGTCACCTTTACCTTCTCTCCCTCAAATCATTTTACTGTAAGTACTGCTGTTCTGTTTCAGAAAGTTCTCGCCCATCTGTCCCTTGCCATTGCCTTGGTTCAGGCCACCTTCAACTCAAAGCCACAGCTTCAGTCTGTCTTCTATTCCCTCTTCTTGCCTTTATCCATTCTCTGCAGCTACCACAGTGATCTTTCTAGAACCCACACCTGACCACATGGTTCCCCTGCTTCGAAGCCTGCATGCGTCCCCATCAACCTCAGGACAGAGTCTGAGCTCCCTAGGGAGCCACTGGAAGCCCCGCCCAGTTTGCTTTCATCTGAACTCCTCCCTCCTTCCCGCCCTGGTCTTCAGCCACATTTCATGCCCTTTCCCTGAACACACTACACACTTTCTCATCCCTGGATTTCTCTGCTGGAATTTGTCTCTGCCTGGAATACACCTCCCCTTCTCCTCATGGGAACCACAACCATCCCTCAAAGAGTCCTCTCAAGGCTGACTCCTCCGGGAAGTCCTCCTCCTTGTCACCCCTTCCCTGCCTCACCCGTTCCTCTCTCCTCTGTGCTTCCACAACACTTTTACCTCTGGCTAACTGGACCCTGAACCCCCTGATGGTAGGATCTCCCTCCCCACCTTTGTGCCAGTGTGGCATGACAAGGTGGGCTCCATGAGCGAAGGTAAAGTCCAGTGGCCTTTCTCGAGGGGACGCTCGGTAACTCACTGGCTGAATCTGGTTTGGTTCTTGACCAACCCTTGACCCTGTAGGACAAAATTATAAAATTTTTTTTTGCATGTGGACAGCACTTCACAATTTACAAGTGTTTCCAGGTTTATTTTCTCATTTCGTCTTTACATCTCGGTGGACCGTTAGGGAGGACGTTATCAACCCCATTTTACAGATGGAAAATTTGATTCAGAGAGTTAGGGATGGAACCAATCCCCAGGCCTGGGCAAGCGCCTGACTCTCTCAGATCCTCAGACTTTTCCCATCCGAGCCTCCCCCATCCTCCCCATTTCCCAGATAGGGGCTGAGAACCAAGGAAGCCCAGAGTACCTGAGTGAGAGGAGGGAATGCCTGCCTCTGGATTGGGCAGTAAGAGATGCTGACCCCAACGATAGCTGCTGCCCTCACTGTGTACCGTGGTCTAGGCACTTCGTGAGCATTATCTGCTCATGAAGAAGGGTTAATCATACCTATTTCACAAATGAGGACACTGAGGCCCAGAGCAGTTAGATTTGCCTCTCTTAGGTTCCTCCTGACGCCTCCGCATTGTACAGCGCTTTAGAGTTTATAACGTTCACGTCTCTTCCCCATCTCACCAGCCTGACACTGGGAGGTGGGCATTCTCCCATTTTACAGAGGTGGCAACTGAGGCTCAGCAGTCAGCGGCGGAGCTGGGAGACAGCACCAGGCCTTCTGACGGGGGAGCGCGCCCGGAGTCAGGGGGCGCAACCGGGGTTGGGGGGGCGGCAGGGCCGCGAGTGGGTGTCCCCGCCCCCCCCCCCACCGCCGCCCCGCAGCACGCGCGCCAGGTGCGTGGCCGGTGGGCACGGCGCAGCGGGTGCGCCCGTGTGGGCGCGGGCGAGGGACGCAAGCAGGCGGAGCCCCACGCCCATCCTCCCTCCCACCAGCCCTTTCTCCCGTGGCTGGTGGCAGGTGAGTGGGTGTCGAGGAACCGCCAGGCAGCAGAGAAAACAGGACGCCGCAGAAATCAGATTACTCACCTGCAGCTGCGACTACCCAGGGCTAATAAAAGCTGAGCTTCCTGTTGTTTCTTTATTACCACCCTCTGCCTCCCCCAGCCCCAGCTCGCTCCCAGCTGCAGCCCAGAGCCCTAACCGATTGCCAGAAACCAGTAGCTTCGGGGTCCAGGACCACTCTGCTGCCTGAATTTGGACCATGTGTGCAGCATACCACTGGGTTAATGTTTCCTCAAGGGTGGCCCTCCGTCACCTGCATGGGAATCACCTGGGGTGCTGGTTAATAAAATAGGTCCCCAGACACTGCTTCGCACCTGCTGAATCAGAATCTCTGCAGTTTGCGGCCTAAGAATCTGCGAATTCACACCAGTCTCTGGTGTTTTGCATGCAGGCTAAAGTTTGAGAACCACCGAGTTCAGGTATTGGAGGTTCAGATGCTATGAGTTTATTTTCCTGTCTGCCACCCATGAGTTAGGGATGGAACCTGGCCCCGATCTTAGCCAAGTAAGTCCACCCCACTCTCAGGGCCTTCAGGTGAGCCTCAGTTTGCTAAGTGGGGATGAAAATAATACAGATTTCTTGAAACTGAAACGAGGCTCAAATGAAATAGCATGTTTAGCACAATTCCTGGTGGTTGCTCCTGAGTTTACAACCAACCAGGAACAGACATTGAACAAATATGATGAGTGAGACCTAAGGGGTGAGCAGGATAGACAGGAGCTGTAGGGGGAGCATTAAAGGGGCCATAATTCACTCTGGGAACATTGAGAAAAGCTTCTCCAAGTTCAGTCCCCACAATGCGACAAAATGTTCCTGCCCAGGGCATTGACAACTCGTTATGGCCAGATCTGGTGGCCTCTTCTCAGTCTCTCTGTGACTCTGGGGCAGGCCACCCCCTCCTCCTTCAAGGTGAGAACCTCCCTCAGCTTCAAGGAGACCTCACAGTCCTATTTCCTCCTCCCCCCTTAGCAGCTCCTCCTCCTCCTGCCCCTGGGAATGTGGGCAACTCAGCCTGCTGCACGCCCTCCATTACCTTTCTAGATAGACAACCTCACTCACTCCTAGTTACCTTCTCCAAGCTCACCTCTGCCCTGAGCTCCCAGTGTGTAAATACAGCACCTCCTAGACATCTCCACTTAGTGACTCCCAAGCACCCCAACTCAACTAAACCAACTCCGAACTCATCCTCCTGCTCTCCCCTCCAACCTGCTTCTCCTTCTCGGCTCCCTGTCTCAGGGCATCACACCTAGATATTGTTGCATGTGATTTCTGCTCCTTTGCCCCCAAATACAGTCTTCAGTCCAATCCATTTTATCTCCCCAATAGCTCTAGAATCCATCCCTTTCTTTCCAGCCCTCCTGTCCCTGTGCACTCCACACCCCCTAGTTCAGGACTCTATAATCTCTCACCTGGATTATTTTAACAGCCTCTTAAACAGGCTTCCTGGCTCAGGTCTTACCCCTCGCTTTAGCCAGGGGGATCTTTCTGAGACACAAATCTTGTCCCTGCCTTGCCTCAAAACTTCAGTGATCCCTCTGAGCCTTAAGTGTTCAATCCAAACTCCTTCTCCTCCCATTCAGCACTCACGTGGGCAGACTGACACCCTCCTCTCCACCCCACCTCCTCAGCATGTTGCACAAACAGCAACATTGACTGAGCTCTTACTAAATGCTTTTATCATGGCGAGCCAGTTATCTTTAAAGCTTTATCTAAGCCTTATAGCATCCCATGACTGTTATTCCTGACATTGATGAGAAAACTGAGGAGGAGGGAGGCTGGGTATGTTACCCAAGGTCACACAGCTAGTAAATAGCAAAGTTGGGATTTGCACCCAAGTCTCCCTACCACCAAAGCTGGTGCTCTGCACTGCTCTGATCTTGAGCTACTTCCTCCCAACTGGGTCATGTTCTCATTTTTTGTGTCTTCCAAGAGGATGACTGGTATATGGTGGATGCTTGTTGAATGAATGAAGCCACTCTATCCACATTCCGATTTGATTCTTACAACAGCCCTGAAAACTGCAGAAGTTAAGAAGCCTTTATTATGTAATATTTCGTGAATACAAAAAAATGTGTGATGAACGTCTGGTTTATGAAGACAAACAACTATGAACCTACTGCCCCAACTTGGGCACTAGAACTTTACCAGCACCGTTGAAGCCAGCTACGTGCTTCCCCAATTCTCTTCCTTGCCTTTCTCCAGAGTTCAACACAATCCTGAATTTTGTGATCACCATTCACTTGCTTTGGAAAAAAAAATACTGTCACCCTATGGGAATGGATCCTACACAACATATTGTTTTGTTGGCTTTTTTACTTTTATGTAAATAATATGATGCATAGATATGCCTCTTTGGCTTGATTTTTTTTCACACATCACTAGGTTTCTAAAATACATACATGATTTTGCATTTTAGCTGACATTCATTCATTTTCTCAGCAGTCTTGTACTCCATCGTCTAAATTAGACCTCAGCTTCTTTATCCATTCTCCAGTCAATGACCATGTAGGTTGTTCCTAGTTTTTTGCTATAACTACTAAGGCTGCCGTGATCATTCTTTTACCTGTCTCTTGGTGCACACATGTGGGAGTTTCTCTAAGCTACATATCTGAGATTGAAATTGTGGGTCATCCAGGTATGTCCATGTTTAACTTTACAAGTGGTGCCAAGTTGTTTTCCAAAGTGCTTATACCCATGAACACTCTCCCCTCCTGCTGCCACAGAGGATGAGAGTTCCAGTGGCTCCACGTCTTCCCCAACACTTACTAACAGGTCCTCGCCAACACCAGACATCTTCACGGTGCCCAATATGTCAGTCATCATTTGCATTTCCCTAATAAGATGTAGCATCTTTTCATTTGTTTATTTTCCATCCTGGTTTCTTTTTCAGTGAACTGCATGTTCAAGCCTTTTGCCCACTTTTCTATTAGGTTGTTTTGTTGTTTTTTCTTATTGCTTTGAGGCATTCTCAGGGAGTTTCTTGGTTTTGTTCCTTTTTCTTTTCTTTTTTAAATTAATTAATTTATTTATTTATTTTTGGCTACGTTGGATCTTCGTTGCTGCACATGGGCTTTCTCTAGTTGCAGCGAGCAGGGGCTACTCTTTGTTGTGGTGCGCAGGCTTCTCATTGTGGTGGCTTCTCTTGTTGTGGAGCACGGGCTCTAGGTGCACGGGCTTCAGTAGTTGTGGCATGTGGACTCAGTAGTTGTGGCGCACGGGCTTAGTTGCTCCGCGGCACGTGGGATCTTCCCAGAGCAGGGCTCGAACCCATGTCCCCTGAATTGGCAGGCGGATTCTTAACCACTGCGCCACCAGGGAAGCCCCTGGTTTTGTTCCTTAATAGAGTTAGAATCTGAGACCCAAGTTCAGAGAGGACAGAGCTGGGTCCCAATCCCACACCCATCTGATTCCAGGACCCTTTGTACCAATCCCTTTGCTTCTCATTCATTCATTCATTCATTCACTCTTCAACTGTCTACTGATGACCTTCTCAATAAATATTGGAGAAGGAGGAGAGAGTTGTGGTTAAGAGTGTAGACTCTGGAGCCCCCCTGCCTGAATTGTAATCTCTTCTCTACCACTCACTAGCTATAACCTTGGGTAAATTTCTAACCAATCTGTACCTTAGTTTCCTTAACTATAAAATAAGGATGATACTAACAGTACCTCTTTTCCAGGGTCGATGTGTGGGGACTGAATGGGTAAATTCATACAAAAGGGTTTAGGACTATATCCAGCACAGTCAGTGCTGAATAAATAGTTAGCACATGCTAGGCACTAAGCTGGCAGGGTAACTGTTCTGGGGACGTGGGGATGAAAAGACAGTCAAGGACACTGACCTCATGGAGCTCACTGTCCAGCAGAAGGAGACAGACACAAAACAAGCTGATTAATTAATCAATCAGTCAATCAATCAATCAATTAATTATTATGGCTTATAATAAGGGCAAGGAAGAAAAGCATGGGTGACAAGACAGAGTGACCAGGCACTGACTCAGCTGTGTGGTCATGCAGGGAAAGCCCCCTGAAAGAGATGACATTTAGGCTGAGGTGTGGAGGGTGAGAAAGAGCCACCCAGGCAAAGAGCAGAGAGGAGAGTAGCCCAGCGGAGGGAAGGGTACATGCAAAGTCTCCAAGACAGGAAGAGCAGGGCATGTCCTAAAGACTGCCAGGAGAGCAGCATGGTTGGAGCCAAGTGAGCAAGGAGGTGAGGGGCAGGAGAGGAGGGTGGGGAAACCACCAGCGTGAAGAGTCCAAGTTTTACTACAAGTGCAGTGGGAGGTTTTGGAAAGTAAAGTGTTGTTTACGTTTTTAAAAGATGACTCTGACTGCTGCGTGAAGATCAACTATCTATGAATTCATCTAAATAGTTCTTGTAGCCACTAGTATTTTTAGCCACTACCCCCTCTGTGCAAAGCAAAACTTCCCTTTATTGGTCTTAAATTTACTGCTTTCAGGTTTCAAGGGGAGCCCCCTTCTGCCTTGTATCTGAGGGTTATTGGGCCCCATGTGGGATCTCCGGTCAAGATTTTTAGAGTGGTTGAGAGCAAGGTCTCCCAGCTTGCTCCTTACCTGCTCTGTGATGTTTCCCCACCTGTGAAATGGAAAGGATGAGAGTGGTCACCTCAGAGAGGCTGTGAGGATGAAGCGAGATGCAGCTTGGCCACAGGGATTGATCGATGCAGGCTAGCTGCCATGAAGATGATAATGGTGCTGATGGCGATGATGATGATGAGAGCAGTGATGGGGGTGGTGGGGATCCTGCTGCACGATCTGGGGTGAGTCACTGAACCTCTCCAGCCTGAGCTGAGAAATAAGATAAAATCAAGGTGCTGTAAAATAAGGGTGCTGGACCAGATGGTCTGCGGGGACCCACCCTGCCCTGATGTCCCAGGATTCCCTGATTTAGACCCTCTCTTCCTCCTTTCAGCCTGGTCACTCTCCTCCCTGCAATTTTGCTGTTCCCTACTGATGTGATGAGAGATGGAGCAGCTTGGCAGAGAGAAAACTGGCCTGGAGTCAGGAGGCCTGAGATTCCGGCTGTGCCATTATGCCGGAGTCCTCACCACAGTGCCTTTAACTTACATTTAAACACACACGTAGAAGGAGAGAAGAGAGAGTGCAGTGTGCAGGAATCACGGCTACGGAGTCACACTCCCATCCCATCCCATGAGCACTCACACCTTCATGGGGACATGACCTAGTGTGAGCTGCCCTGGTCCCCCAGTTGGTCCTAGTTGCCCCACATCCAGCAAAGTGTGAGCTCTCACCATGCCCAGGGTGATCCTGGCATTCAAAGGGTTTTTATACTGTGTGGCCCTAAATACAAGCCAACCTTTTCATCTGGTGGTCAGCGGAAGCCACAGCTATCTGTAACAACACAGAAGAATGAACCCCCCATATTCCCCGTCAGCTGATGGATGACCCTGTTTCCTGTTTCACTGGAAAAACAGAAGCAATCAGAAGGAGGCTTCCCCAGACTCCTGCCTCACCCTCCGCTCACCTGCTGTCCTCTGTGTCCTTTCTCTGCCTCTGCCCCGTTGCACGGATGCCTCGAGGGTACTTCTAAGACTACACCCTCCACTTGGGCTCTGCACTGTCCCTCTTGCTGACGCCGGGACACATCCAGCAATTCCTCCTGTTTCTCCTGCAGCGTCGGGTTTCCTCCCCTTCTACTGGTTATTCCCATCAACACACAACTATGCTGCAATTCTCCTGGTCTTAAGCATACATACGCACCTGCAAACACACACACACTTTTCTTTGCTTCCCTTTACGGTAAAACTTCTCCAAGAGTTTTCCAGATTGACACTCTGTATTGCTCTTTTCCTTTTCTCTCTTGAACTCACTCTAGTTGGGCTTTCACCCCCACCACTCCATGGAAACTGCTCTTGTCAAGGTTATCAATGACCTCCTGCTGCCCAATGCAATGGTCAGTTTTCAGTGTCCTCCTCAGCAGTATCTGACCAGGTGATCGAGCCCTCCTCCTTGTACACATCCTTCCTGGATCCTCCTGGATCCCACTCTCTTGGTTCCCCTCCCAACTCAGAGGATTCCTTTCCAGTCTCCTTCTCCCTCATCTTCCCGACATCCACATGCTGGAGTTCCCTTGGACCTCTCCTCTCCTCTGGCTCACTCTCCAGGTGCCCTCATCCTTCCTGAGACTTTAAATACATTCTTAAATACTAATGACTATAGATTTGTTTCTCCAGCCCAGACCTTCCCACTCAACTCCAGAATCATATATCTCTACTCAGATATTCAGCAAGAAACTCAAACTCCATATGTGCACAATGGAACTCTTCACTTTTACCCTCAAACCTGACCCTCTGTTGGTCTTCTCGTCTCAGCAAGTAGCAACTCCATCCTTCCCGTTGCTCAGGCCACAATGAGGGTCATCCTTGACTCCTCTCTATCACACCTACATCTGACTCAGCACAAATACCCCGGCCCTACCTTCAAAAGATGTCCAGAGGGAATTCCCTGGTGGTCCAGTGGTTAGGACTCGGTGCTTTCACTGCCAGGGCCCAGGTTTAATCCCTGGTCGGGGAACTAAGATGCTGAAAGCCACGTGGCGTGGCCAAAGGAAAAAAAAAAAAAGATGTCCAGAATCTGACCCTCTCCACAGCTACTACCTGTGTCCAAGGCACTGTTTTTTCCTGCCTGGTTTTGTGTAAAAGCCTCCCAGTGGGGCTCTGCTTCCTTCCTTGCCCCTCCCCCCATGTTCCATTTTCCATATCATAGCCAGCATCATCTTTTAAAACATGAGTCAAATCACTTCATTCCAGTGGCTCCCTTCTCACTTGAAGAAAATCTTAACACCTTACCGAGACCTAGAAGGTCCTACTTGAGCTGTGCACACCTCTTCACCTTACCTCCTCTGGCTTTCTGCTCCCTCACTTCAGCTACCCTGGCATCCCTGCTGTTCTTTGAGCAGCCAAGCACAACTGCACCTCAGGGCCTTTGCACTTGCTGTTCCCTTCCCTCTGGCCCATTTATCCATCCACAGGGCTCACTTCTGCTCATCAATAAAGAGGCCTTCCCTGGCCACCTTACATAAAATAGCTCCCTGTCCTCCCCCACTCACCTCTGCCACTTTCAAGCCCCCTCTCCTGCTTGACTTTTCTTCATAGCACTCGTCATTATTGAGCGGACATATTAAGCATTTTCTTGTTTATTTGTTTATTGTATGTCTGACCCCTAGAATGTCAGCTCCACAAAAGCAAAGACTTTGTTTCATCCTCTGCTGTATTATCCAGAACAGTGCCTGGCTCCTAGTGGCTGCTGAATAAATATATGTTAAATGAATGAAAGTGTGTGAATAACTCAGAAGCTATTTTTTAGTATCCACTGGGCATCTTCCTAAAGGATTTTCAAGCATTTGCTCATTCAACAAACATTTTGTGGGGTATTTTATTTATGTGCCAACCTAAAAACCCAACTTCCAGTAAGATGAATTTCCACCGTGTTCTCTGTGTCATGGCCCTCCCTAGGTTCCTTCGGTGAGATGCAGAAACCATATATTCAACATGAATTTGTTGAGCATCTGTCACGTGCTGACTATTGTGCCAGGGTCTGAAATTCAAAAACAGTCCAGGAATTCCCTGGTGGTCCAGTGGTTAAGACTTGGTTCTTTCACTGCTGTGGGCCCGGGTTCCATCCCTGGTCGGGGAAGTAAAAGATCCTGCAAGGTGCGGAGTGGCGAAAAAAAAAAAAAAACAACCCACAAAAAACAAACAAACAAAACAGAAAGGAGAGCTCAAAATAAGATCATCTCTGGAGAGAGAGGCAGAGACGAAAATGGTATAATGTAAACACACAATTGCCCTAAGAGTAAAAATATTGGTGAGGATGTGGGTAACATCACAGGTGGAAATGTAAATCGGCAGGACCTTGTGGAAGGCAGGTCCTTTTGCTCCTGAATCTCCAGTCTAGGAATTTACCCTCAGGAAATTATCACCCAAAGACAAAAAGACACAGGGAAGTTCACTGAACTTTTTTTTTTCCATCATAGTGAAAAGTTGGAAACACCAATGTCCAAACCATAGGGGTTGGTTATGAAAGTTATGATAGATCCATACAATGGATACTAAGAGGCCATAAACATGAGGTTGTGGAGGAATATTTCGTGAAACTTGAGACGATATTTGCAATATATTATTAAAAGAAAAAAATTTTTTAAAAACAGATTGCAGGGCTTCCCTGGTGGCGCAGTGGTTGGGAATCCACCTGCCAGTGCAGGGGACATGGGTTCGAGCCCTGGTCCGGGAAGATCCCACATGCCGCGGAGCAGCTAGGCCCGTGCACCATGGCTACTGAGCCTGTGCTCTAGAGCCCACAAGCCACAGCTACTGAAGCCTGCGTGCCTAGAGCCCGAGCCCTGCAGCAGGAGAAACCACTACAATGAGAGGCCTGCGCACTGCAGCGAAGAGTGGCCCCCGCTCGCCGCAACTGGAGCAAGCTGCGCGCAGCAACAGAGACCCAATGCAGCCAAAAAATAAATAATAAATAAATAAATAAATTTATTTTAAAAAAAACAGATTGCAAAACAACATGTATGTTATTCTTATATACACACATTTGTATGTGTTTAGTTCCAGGAGGATGTCTAGAGGGACAGCTCCCACATGTTGAAATGGGGTGGTTTCAGTTATCGAATTGGGGTGGTGCATGTGTGGGTGTTTATTGTGTTACTTTTTCAAACTTTCTGCGTGTTTGAAAAAATCTTACAAGAAAAAGTTGAAAGAAAATGTAGTTATTTTGGAGTAGAATGATTTGGGGAGTTTTTTTTTCTTCTTTGTAATTTATGTATTTCATTGAATTTTCTATAATGAGCATGTACTACTTTTACAAAAATAATGAAGTTATTTCAAAATAAAAGATAGTTTGGGAGTTCCCTGGTGGTCCAGTGGTTAGGACTCAGCGCTTTCACTGACGTGGCCTGAGTTCAATCCCAGGTCGGGGAACTAAGATCCTGCAAGCCGCTCGGTGCGGCCAATCAATCAATCAATCAATAATAGCTCTTGTCATACAAAAAAAAATTTTTATTAAAAGAAATAAATAATAGCTGCCCTGATAGTTTAAAAAGAAAAAGGAAGACAATACCAATACTTGCAAATAGAGAATTGGGTAAATAAATCATGGGAGTCATATAAATACTGTGCTACTGTTTAAAAAGGTGTAATAGAAAAGATATTTATAGTACTTTGATAAGCAGAAAAACAGGCCATAAAATAGTCTGTACAGTATTAACTCATTTTCAAAAAAAACAATATATATATAATGCCCACCCATAGAGAAAACTGGAAATATCCACTCCAAAATGTTAGCAGTAGTTTTCTTTGGGAAATGGAATTACAGGTTGTTTTTTCCCCCTTCCTTTTGCTTATTTGTATGTCATAAGTCAGTTTTGTCCAATAGAACTTTCTGCGGTGATGGAAATGTTTTATATTTGCACTGTCCAATATGGTAGCCACTAGCCACGTGTAGCTACTGACCCTTGAAATGTGGCTAGTGAGACTGAAGAATTGAATTTTAAATTTTATTTAATTGTAATTAATTTAAATCTAAATGACCACGTGTAGTAAGTGTCTGTTGCATCGGGCAGCACAGTTCTGAAGTGTTTACAAGGAACACGCATAGGCTTTGCAAAGAGGAAAAAGAGCTTTTCTTTCTTGTTTGTTTTGTTTGTTCATTTGCTCTGCCATGCTGCTTGCAGAGCTCCCTTGAGATCTCAGCAAGAGGCAGTGAGTGTGAGGGCTTTACAGACTGTAGAGTGCTGTGCTCAGGAGCTGCTTCTGTACATGACTCTTCTTCCTCTTGCCTGGGCCCTTTTTCTTCCCCACCTCTGGGCTCTGATATGGAGCCCCGATGACAGAAAGCATCTCTGAGTGGCTCCTGGAAGTGGGGAAGGGTGTCCTGAGATCTGGCCTCTGCACCTAAGGAGGAATTCATTCACTCATGCATTCATTCAACAGCCATTGCACACCTTCTCCCTGCTGCCCAGGCCCTGCACTAGGCCCCAGGTATAGAGGGGCCATGGCATGTGGAATCTGCCCACATGGAGATTAAAGTCAGGCTTGGGAGGCATGGAGTGGAGAGTCACAGGGCATGGACACTGAAGGCCTGAATTCGGGCCCCAGCTCAGCCTCCTCTGGGCAGGCCATTTCATCTTCCTAAACCTCCATTTTTTTCTTGTGTAAAAGTGGGAAAATAGTGACACTGCCCTGCTGATCCCACGGGGTTGATCAGGGCTGGGAAAGTGAATTGCAAAGGCCTGCGGAGATGTTTATGGTCAAAGAACATTCTCTACTGGGGAATAAGTGGGCAGTGACAGCCAATTCAATGCCCACTGTAGGTATTATTATTGTTAATATTTGATCACAACACACCATAGTTTCTTTAAGCATAGTTGAAATATCAACCTTAGGAAGGCCAGAAAAAGATGTAACCGTTCATCCATGGGACATTTACTGATCCCCTATGGTGTTCCAAGCCAAGGTGGGGTAGTGGTTCTGTCTGGAAATACGGACCTGGATTATGGCCCTTCCCTTGGAAACCTGACAAGAGGGCAGAGGGGACACGAGGAGACAGACGAACTCCATTCGGCCGTTCCACTGGTATATGCCAGGCCACTGGGGACGCAATGGAACAAGGCAGCCTCCGCTCTCAGGAAGCTTTCAAAGGAAGTGAGAGAGGCAGATATTCATCAAATAGCCACCCAAATATACAATTACGAACTGTGATACGGGTAAGAGGAGGAAGCACAGAGTGCTATGAAGGCATATCGTGGGCGATCTTGATTCAGTGGCGGTGGGAGGGTCAGAGGTGTCTCTGAGGACCTGAAGGAGTTTAATAGGAGGTGAAGGGGTGCGGAAAGAGGTTCCAGGTGGAAGAAACAGTATGTGCAAAGGCCCGAGGTGGGAGGGGGAAGAGCGTTCCTGAGGCCAGTGTGGCTGGAACCCAGTGTGCAGAACAGATGGACTATATTATGTGGTTGGGGACAGAGCAGAGCCCACAGGGTCTGGTGGACCATGCTTGGGAGCCAATGAAGGGTTTGAGGGGAGGGGCAGTGAGGGTAGCCGTCCATTCGTGGAAGAACACTGAAGGGGCAGGGTGGGCACAAGGGTGGCTGGTGTAAGGGAGGTGGCATTGGGGATGTGGACCAGGGGAGAGATGTGAGAGCTGTATGGGAGGTAAATAACTTGGTGTTGGATTCACCCTGGGGGAGGTGGCAAGAGGGATCCTAGTGTGAGAAGCTCTGTGAGCAAGAAAGTTCTGATTAAAGCGGACTTGAGGGGCCTGGGGCAGGCTTCCCAGGTGGAGCGGGTCTCCCTGGGCTGTGGAATGGGTTGCAGCACCCCTGGTGGAGAGACAGGGGAAGGACAGTCTCCACAGATGAACCCATGGAGCAAAACTTGTGTGTGCTTGGGGATCTGGGGGTGAAATGAAACTAACATTAATTGAGTACTGGCCGTTTGGCCAGGCCCTATTCCAAATGCTTTACCTTCACCACCTCATTTAATCCCCACAACAACCCTACAAGGTCGGTGTTATTATCATTCCCATTTTACAGATGAGGACACTGAGGCTGGAAGAGGCTCTGCCACTGGGGCATGAACTCCAACCAGGCTGACCCCAGACCTGCCTTTGGGCCATGGGGTCAAACTGCTCATGTAGTTTGGGGTGACTAGAGCTGGAAGAGTTGGAGAAGCGAGAGGGATGAGGCCGAGGCTGGAGAGATGGGCTGGGACCAAACCCTGAAGGGCTGCATGTGTGGGGCTGGGGGATCTGGACTTTATTGTAGCAGAATAGGTAGCACGTTCTTAGGGTGAGGATGATGAGATCAGATGTGCTTTTTTGAGAAGTCACTGTAGAACCAGACAGGCAGAGAAAAGCCAGAGGGGGTGGGGAGACAGGCAGGGGAGAGACCACTGCAACAGTGGAGGGGAGAGTGGGAGGGCGAGGCTGCAGCTGCAGGGCTCCGGCAGGGGTGGACCCCAGCCAGACAGTTCCAGGTTCCATTCAACAGGGTGGCTGGCAGGTGGGATGTGAGGGGAGAGCAATCAAACTTGAGTAACTGGGTGGTGCTGATTATTTTATTCATGCGAGAGCAAACTTTTATTGAGCACCTACTAAGTGCCAGGTCCTGAGCAATGCACAGAGAGCACAGAGAAAAAAGATAGGATTGCTGGCCTGGAGAAGCCAAGAAGGGAAGTGGGAAACAATGGAAGAGAGGAAGGGAAGGGGAGGCAATGATGAGTTTGGTTGGGGGTGCTCTGCATTAGAGGGGCCAGGGGTAGCCATGTGGCAATGTCCGGGGGACTCTGGAGAGAGGGTCCGGGACTCGGGAGAGAGGTCGAATTTGAGATACACGATTTTAAAAATCAAATCTTGAGCACTGCCCTGCACACCGCCCCCCCCTCAAAGGGAAGACTTCATGTTGTTTATTGCCAGTTTTTTGTTTGCTTTTCAGGTTTGTACTACAAGGCTTAATAACAAAATCAAAGTTTTTTGGGAAAAAAAAAAAACTTCCTGAAAATTATTGAACTGTACGCTTAAAATGAGTAAATTTATAACGTATAAATTATAGCTCAATAAGGTTTAAACATGCAATTAGGAAAAAACTGAGTCTTGAATTTTCTAGGAAGTCACGAAACACAGATGCGGAGAACACTCCCCACAGAGGGCAGGAGTGAAAGCCTGGTGACGTGACTGGACGTGGGTAACGCGGTGTGGCTGAATTCGGGCAGCTTGGGAGGGAACAGGAGTTGGTGCCTCTCTCTGAAGCCATCTGTTCTAGTCACATCACTGAGCACTGACCCCCTGCAGGTGCTGCAACACGAGCCTTTCATCCTAGATGGAATCAATCCTCCAGACAACCCCAGAAGGAAAGATGCCATCCTCATCTTACAGATGGGGAAACTGAGGTTCAGAGAAGTTAAGCCAGTTACCCAAAGTCACATTGCCTTTATCAAAGGAGTAGAATCAGTCCAGTCCGGCTCTGTCAGCTCCAAAGTTTGGCTCCCAATGAACATTCTAGACCAAGTTTTGTCGCATACAGCAAACATCCCCATCCAAGCAGAGGCAAGCAGTGCAGATGGGCCCTGGGAGCCCAGCGTAGGGAGGCGAGGGGCCGAGACACTGGTGCTGCGATGGCTCCACCTGCTGGCTAAGGTGTGGAGCTAGGCCGCAAGGGGAAGGCGCTCATTCCTAACACAGTTCTCTTTTTCTGCCCCTCTTCTCAACGCGGTTTCCTCCCTACAGCCCTGGGGGGCTAGTGGGCAGGGATTGTTGTCTGGCTTCAATTTACCAATAAGGAGACCAGGGCTCAGAGAGGAGAAGTGACTTCTCCAAGATGACTCAGAGAAGTAAAGGAAGACCCAGGATTCAAATGCATGTCAGTGAGATGCACTCCACATTCCACCTGCCCCCGGTGTGGACTTAGCCCCCAGCGTGTCCCCTGAGGGCATCTAGGGGCATCTAGGTCAATCCCCTCTCTTTCTGGTTCACAGATGGAAAACAGGTCAGGTAGTGACCTGATCGACCCAGCTTTGTCTCTGCGGGATTATGCCTTGCAGAGGCTACCTCAGGATTCGCACGGGGTTTTCTAGGTTCTCTGTCTGGGCAGAAGTCCCTCCCCCTCCCTGCTTGGGAATCTAAGCCAGGCGGCATTTCGCTTTGAGAAGTGGCTTCCCTTTCTCCTTCCGCAGCCCCTCAGGTATTCTGGGTCTCAGCTTCAGGAAGTAGGAAAGGGAGAAAAAGAAGGGAAGCTCAGTAGAAGTGGTGGTCGGGGAGCAGTGAGCTAGGAGGAGAGGCAGCGGCAGGGGCATTGCAGGAGGCAGAAGCGTGGGGCCAGAGCAAGGCCAAGGTCAGCGGTGATGACAGCAAGGACCCTAGGCTGAGCTACCACTATTAAGGGACCTGCACGAGGTAGGTGCTTTTCGGGGATATCACCCTTAACCCTCTCAATGACCCTGAGAGGCAGGAAGGATTATTACCTTCATTTACAGCTGAGGAGCAGTATCAGGGGATTGGAGTAACGTGCCCAAGGTTACACGCAAGTGAGTATTTTAGCTGGAATCTGAAAACAGGAAATGTGACTCCAGGAGAAAGGGATTGATGGAAAGCAGATGGGCTACCCAGACATCAGGCTAGGAGCGGGGAGCAAAGCTGCTGGGGGATCTTGCCGTTGTGCATATGAATGTATATGTGGCAGGGAGGGAGAGTGTCTGAGAGTCTGTTTTCACACCTTGGTGACAGCCCTGGGGCATGAGTTGTCTGACTGTGGCTGAGCAAGCTGGGATTGGTGAGGGGCCAGAAAGGCTTCTTGTCGCCCACATCCCTGGGCCGACTCCTAGTCACACTTCCCAACTCAGCTTAAAAGTCACCTCCTCTGGGAAGCCCTCCCGCATTGCTAAAACAGGGTCAGATCCCCATGTTACACACATGCAATGCTTCTCCTGCCAAGCATTCATCCTGTGTGTTAGTGTTTAACTCTTTGTATTTACTCAGTAAATGCAAATTTGCCTCTGACCCAATGGGGATTGGTAGTGGGCAGGTACCAAAAAACTCTAGACAAAAAATAGACATGTGGGGCAGATTGCAGAGAGACCCACTAACCTTGAATACTCAGTGCCTCCTGAGCTCCAGGCTCTGAGTTTTAATGAGAGAATGGAGAGCGACGGCTAATCTTCCCGTGGGTTAACTGGAGTTATATCAAAGCAGCTTCCACTCGGTCTGCTTAATATCCATCTTTCCACCCTATTTGCCAGCCTGTGAAGGTCCAGATAACTGTCTTGATTCCTGTTGTATCCTCAGCACTTAACACAAAACCTCACATGTGGTCCTGGCATTAGGTAAACACTTGTTGAACAAATGAGTGAATGAATGAATGAGGGCCATGAGTCTGGGCACCGGCTGGGGAGGCCAGGTTTGTTGTGAGGGTGTGAGGGGAAGGGACCCAGGAAGGACTTGCACAGGGTGGTGGCAGGGGGCCACCAGGCCACTTGTGGTCCCCTCTGCAATGACCTCACCTGGAGTTGGGCAGTGGGGGCTACATCCGGGGGCCCTGAGACAGCACCTCTGTGCTGGGCTGGCTTCCCTGAAAGGCAACTGGGAGAGAAAGCCTGGAGAAGGCAAGCAGTGTGTCCCCCTTCCTCCCCAACCCCCAACCCAGATGGCTGGTCCCCTCTTTGCCCAAGCCCTCCTGGGGAAACCGAGGAGGCTAAGCAGCCCATCCCGGGGCAGCGGGCCAGGCCACCCCACCAGCACCTGGCCAGGTACTGCCCTTGAGGCTGTTACCTGCAGCCTCCCTGGGAACAGTGGTAACGGAAATAGAAAACTCCCCCCCAGCCCCCATTCCCACGCCTGATCTGGAAGTAGGACTTAGGGATAGTGACAGCGGGGAGAAAGCGGCGGAGTCAGACAGATGCCACTGTTCATCTGCAAGAGGCACATGAGCCTCAGCCCCCTCATCTGGAAAGGGGGATAATAATAGCCACCATTTCAGAGTTTGCTGTGAGGATTACATATTTTCCGGAGCATAGTTCGGTAGGTGACACCACTACCAATATAAACGGTGAGGAGTCACCCTCTCACAGTCTGCCCCTCACTAACATTAATACCTCATCTTTATCGAGCACTTCCTATGTGCCAGGTACACTCTTAGCACTTTGCCTGCATTAATCATTTAATCCTCATACAAGGTTGTGCCTGTTTTGTAATAAAGACAAGGAGTCTTAGGCACAGCAGGGCACACAGCTAGTAAGGAGTGGAGCTGGGATTTGAACCCAGACAGTCTGGCTCCAGAGCGGGTGTCCCTAACCACTTTGCCACATACTTGTATTGTCTGGTCAGGAGCATTTTTCACATTGCTGCGTCATTAGGGGTGATAATCTTCTTAGCCTCGCTGCAGTTGGTTCAGCTCAGCATTTTCTGATCACTTATTGGTGCCAGGCCCCATGCTGGGATAGAAAAGGAGGCCACAGAGAGCTCTCAGTTGGGTTGGAGACAGACACTTACACAAATACCCACACTAGCAAGTGGTGGGTTCAGTGATAGTGCTTCTACAAGGCACAGAGGAGGGAAGGATATACCTTAGGACAGATTTGACTGAAAGCAGAATGATTGGCTCAAAGAGAATGAATGTTTGTAACCTGAGCAGGGTCTTGAAGGATGAATAAGAGTTTGCCAGGCAAAGAAGTGGAAAGAACACTTCAGATAGAGAGAAGAGCATGTGCAAAGGCAGCATGAAACACCATGGTAGGTTCAGAGCAGCAATCATTTAGTAAAACTGGAGCATAAAGAGGAGGGGGATGGTGTGTGGATGTTTCCAGGAATCAGGGTTTTTCACTCTATAGCTAATGGCAGCATTATAGGGCAATCTTGTAAAAGCCAGCTGTGTGGACTTGGGCAAGTTCCTTTACTTCTCTGAGCCTCTACTTTCTTTTCTGTAAATTGGGATACAATAAAAACTTCCTCATAGGACTGTAGTGAGAGTGAAGTGAAATAATATCTTTTAGGTGTCTAAAACAAAGTGCTCAGTAAATGTGAGTTGTTGTTATTGTTACAATTATTATGAATATATGTAAAACATTTACTTTAAAAAAAAAAAAAAGCAACAAGCAAATCTCCTTTTTTCAGATGGACTCCCAGAAGTGAGGGAGGAATTTAACAGATCAGATAGCACATGTTGAATAAATGAAGTTGAATTATTTTTTTTATATAAATTTATTCTATTTATTTATTTTTGACTGCATTGGGTCTTCATTGCTGTGCGCAGGCTTTCTCTAGTTGCCGCAAGCAGGGGCTACTCTTCGTTGGGGTGCGCGGGCTTCTCATTGCGGTGGCTTCTCTTGTTGCAGAGCACGGGCTCTAGGTGCACAGGCTTCAGTAGTTGTGGCACGTGAGCTCAGTAGTTGTGGCTCGCGGGCTCTAGAGCGCAGGCTCAGTAGTTGTGGCTCACAGGCTTAGTTGCTCCGCGGCATGTGGGATCTTCCTGGACCAGGGCTCAAACCCGTCTCCCCTGCATTGGCAGGTGGATTCTTAACCACTGCGCCACCAGGGAAGCCCCGAAGTTGAATTATTTACACAGAATTTTCCTCCCGCAAACTTAAAGGCAAAGTTCACAGTTTTGTTTTAAACCCCCAGGAGCATGTAAAACCAGGGAACATGGGAAGAAACCCAGTGTCTGCAATAACCCTGGAGTTTTGTTTCAAAGCATTTACTATAATCCATAGTAATGTATCGATCTGTGCAATTTATCTTTTTAACCTTTTCTTGAAGTATAATAAACACACACAAAAGCACACAAATCCTAAGTGTACGGTTCAATGCATTGTCACAAAATGAACACACCAGCATAGGGAATTCCTTGGCGGTCCAGTGGTTAGGACTCGGCGCTTTCACTGCCTGGGCTCGGGTTCAATCCCTGGTCCGGGAACTAAGATCCCACAAGCTGTGCAGCACAGCCAAAAAAAGAAATTTAAAAAATTTAAAAAATGAACACACCAGCATAACCTGAGCCCAGATCAAGAAACAAAAATGAGGGACCTCCCTGGCAATTTCGTGGTTAAGACTCCACGCTTCCACTGAAGGGGGCACGGGTTCAATCCCTGATCTGGTAATTAGGATCCTGCATGTTGCGCTGAAAGAAACAAATACGACCAGCTCCCCCAGAAGCCCCTTCTCACACCTCCCAGTCACCCCCTCTCCCACAGGTAGCTACTAGTGGGTAATTATTTATCCACATAGAAAGCATCTGTATCCCCTATGTATTATTTTCTTAGGGCTGCTGTCATAACAAAGTACCACAAACTTGGTGCTTTAAAACACCAGAAATTTCTTCTCTTGTAGTTCTGGAGGCCAGAAGTCCAAATTCAAGGTGTTTGCAGAGTCGGTTCCTTCTGAAGATTCTGTGGGAGACCCCATTCCATGACTTTCTCCTGGCGTCTGGGGGCTGCCAGCAAAATCCTTGGTGTCCCTGGGAAGGGTGACTGCCCTCCAGTCTCTGCTGCCTCCACAAGGCCTTTTCCTCTGTGTCTTTCTCAGTCCTGTTTTGTCTTCTACAAGGACATTCTCATTGGGTTTAGGGCCCTCCCTAATCCAGTCTGATCTCACTCCATCCTTATCTTAATTACATCTGCAAAGACCCAAATAAGGTCACATTCTGAGGTTCCAGGTGGACATGAATTTTGGGGGAGACACTATTCAACCCACTACACCTTACAAGAGTGCAAGCCCCAGGAGGGCAAGGGGTGTCACTCATGTTTGGATGCCCAGAACCCAGCCCAGGGCCTGGCATATATGAGCTGCTCACGAAATACTGGCTGAATAGATGAATAAGCAGTACATCTTCACATCAGGGGCACCAGCACTGCACGACTGACACGCGGTGGGTGGTCAGTAATTGACTGATGAGCAAATGAGATTTGAACACGAGTTGAGAATGAATGCAGAGGGTAGAAATGATAATAGGTGCTGTTCATTGCGCACTTACTTTGTGCTCCCTGGTTTCTGTGTCTGCTTCCACGAAATCTCATTTTACATATAATAGAGGGACCATATTTCCCCTTTACATGGGACAGTGCCAGTTTACATGTATTGTCCCAGCATAGTGAGTATTTCATTCTCACTCTCCCCTTTCATTCTCAGAAGTCAATAAAGTATGTGGTCACCCTACAGATAAGGCAAGTGAGGCTTTCCAAAGTGCTGAAGGGAATAAATTCAGCACCTGATTTGCACACTCAGAGGCTCTGAAGTCCTTGCCCTCAACTGCTAGTAGCGGTGGGGTGTGGATTAGGAGAGGTTGCTTGGCAGAGATAAGCTGGTGTCATCCAATCAACTCAAGAGAGAGGTCACAGCGTGGACGGGCATCTTCCTGGGACTATAAGGCCAGCTCCCTCACTGCTCCCATCCAGTGATTCGTGGGGAGAAGAGGTGCCTCGTGAGAAGGAAGGGAGAGCCCAGAGGATCCCTTTGGAGGACACGGACAAGACCTCAGAGAAGGAGGTTGAAAAGAGGGGCTTCCCCCTGGCCAGGTAACCCCTCAGGAGAAAGGTCTCTACAGGAGAAAGCCCCCCAGAGGACACTGTCCCCCTTTTCCTGCTGCCCAAGGAAAAGATTCCTGCAGAAAAGACTGGAAAGCTTCTGAATTTTGGTAAGAGAAAGGGCTCACTCTGAACTCTGCATCTTCTTCCCCAAACTCCTCCTTCTCCAGACTCCCCATCTTGGTCCACAAATCCCCACCCACACAGACTGGCTACCTAATTGGCAGGGCCCAGTGCAAAATAAAAATGCAAGGCCCCTTGTTTAAAAAGTATTAATAACTTCAGGACTGCGGCAGCAGGGCATTAAACCAGCACTGGGCCTTTCTGAGTATGGGGCTGTGCAGGTCACATGCCCGTAAAGCTGGCCCTGCAGCCACCTATCACCCAGGCTGGAAACCTGACTGTCATCCTTGGCTTCTCCCCCTCCTTCACCCCCACTTCAAGTCCTGTAGATTCAAGTTCACCAAACAGCTGCCCCCCTCCATCCTAAATGCCATTCCTCTGATCCAGGCAGCACTTCTCACCTCTGGACAAGAGCATCCGTTCAAATAGCTTCCAGTCTCGCCTGCTCTGGCCCATCCTCCCGAAGGAAAGCCACAGAAAGCTCCCCGAAGGCTAGTCTCACCCTAGCACCTCCCTGCCTAAAACCTTCAATGGCATCTGCTATGAACTGAACTGTGTCCCCCCAGCCGCAAACTCATATGTTAAAACTCTAACCCCCAATGTGACTTATTTGGAAATAGGACCTTTAGGAGGTAACTAAGATTAAATGAGATCATAAGGTTGGGTTCCCTGATCCAATAGGATTGGTGTCCTTATAAGAAGAGACACCAGAGAGCTTGCCTCCACCCCGTCCCCAGCACAAGCACAGAGAAAAGGCCATGTGAGGCCCCAGGGAGAAGGTGGCCGTCTGCAAGCCAAGAAGAGAGTGTCACCAGAAATCGGATCTGCTGCCACCTTGATCTTGGACCTCTGGCCTCCAGAGCTGTAAGAAAATACATTTCTATTGTTTAAGTTACTGAGTCTGCGGTATTTTGTTATGGCAGTCCGAGCTAATAGAGCTCCCCTCTGCCTAAGCTCTGGTCATGGTCTTTGTGGCCCTGTGTGGTCGGGACCCACCTCTCCAGACCATCTTCTTTCCTGTCTCTGGGGGTCCACAAGCTCTCTCTCCTCTGGGTCTTCCAACATGCTCTTCCTCTGCTTGAAACAGTCTTCTCCATCTCTTCATCTGGCCAAACGCTGCTCTACTTTCAGTCCAGCTTAGAAATGAAGCATCCCTGACCTCCCCCACCCGTGAACTGCCAGGTTGGGACCCTTCCTCCCTTCCCCTACAGACTTTCCACGCTCCCTCTCTTGTCAGTAAGATTTGTCACTCATGTCACTACATATTTGGGGCCTCTCTTACTTGCTAGTTCAGGATCTCCCTGAGTACTGGGACTTATTCTGTTCATCCTTCTGTCTGAAGCACCTGCTGGTCCCAGGGCCTTTTAACCCTGGTGGCTACTGCAGGAAGTTTGAGGCCAAAGAACGGGGCCGGAGAAGCAGGGCTGAGGGTGTAGGGAGAGAGTTTGGTTAACCTTTCACTCCCAGGGAGAATTTCAGTTAGATATGCTTGGAATGGGTCGTTCATTTATTCAGTCAACAAACATTCATTTCTCTCCCAATTAGTGCTGGGCCTTGGGCCAGGAGCTAGGATGCTGCGGGGAAGGCACCTGGGTCCCCACCAGGAAACACACAGACACGAGTCATTACATTGATCTGCCGGGTGAATAGCGGGAAAGAGAGGATTCAGAGGTCAGACGATCCTAGATGCGAATGCAGGCTTCGTTCCTCATTAGCTGGTGACACTGGGCAATCCGTGCACCCCACCTTTTATATCTTGAAAGTGGCCCTGACATCCATCTGTTTGGATTAGTGATTCTCAAACTCCTTGGTCTCAGGAGCATTGTTAAGGACCCTACAGACATTTTGTTTATGTGGGTTATTTCTTTTCAGTATTTGCCATATTGAAAATTAAAATTGAGAAATGCTTAAAACACAGGAATACACAAACACACATTCCTTTTCCCATCAGAGCAATGGCACAGTCATGCCCCAGGACCTGTGCTCAAGCAGAAGAGCAAGAACCAAAGCCCCAGCCCCCAGGTCCAACTTTACGAGAAGCAGAGGCAAACCTTAAAAAAAAAATTAGTTTTTAAAACTGGCATTACAGATGGGCAATATGGCAGAACCAGTTGGAGAACTATGGAGATATTTCTCCTCTGGTGGATAAATAGCAGCTACCCCAAACCCCATGGGTGCCCTGAGCACCCTGGCAGCCTCAGCCCACCCCAGAGACCCTCCCACTATTGTAAATAATCCTAGAAAGAATACCCCTGTGATTATATTTCCTTTCAATAAATACCTAGAATTGAATTACTGAGTCAAAAGGATACACATTTTAAGGCTTTAGAGTCATATTCCCAAAGTGCCCTGCAGAATGTTTCCGTCAATTGAAATTCCCACCAAGCAAGTATGAGAGTACCCACATCCCCACGTCTTTCCCCAGCGATGGTCTTTATACTTTTTCTAATGCTTGAAAACCCAGAAGGTAAAAAATAGTATGTTGCTTTAATCTGCATTTCTTTGATTCTTAGAAATGTTGACTATTCTTTCTTCGTTTATTGCCTATTGACAGGGCCTCTTTTTATTGATTTCAAACAAATTTTTATATTAAGATGACGCAGGGAATTCCCTGGCGGTCCAGTGGTTAGGACTCGGCACTTTTAGTCACAGGCCCGGGTTCCATCCCTGGTCGGGGAACTAAGATCCTGCAATTGTGCGGCGCAGCCAAAAAAAAGATGATGCAACTGCAAAGTAAACTCTTGTTTCCGACCTGATTTGGGTACTGCGTCTTCCTCTCCTACCCCCTCTAACCTCCTCCATGGATCTAGGAGAGGAATCATTTTTACTGAACCCAGTAAGGCTTTTTACAGGAGAAATCTTGAGAAGATGGAAAATGAGAGATACTGAGGGATTCCAAGTGTTTCGTATTTTGGAAGATTTTCCTCTCCAATCTATCCCTCCCTGCTTCAAACTGGAAAGATTGCTGTGTTCTTTTGTAGCCAGAATAACTGAGTCATGACGGGGTGTGATCTTTCAGGCTTGCTACACTCTCTGGGCCAAATGGGTCCCCACCCAGGAGATCTCTTCACTTTTGAGCTGTGCTGACACAGGTAAGACCCAGCTTTTTGTCATCTCACCAAGCCCTGACTCACGGTGTCTCTGCTGCTCACCAGCTGTGTGTCATTGCAGGAGTCCCTTAACCTCTCTGTGCCTCAATGCCCGCTGAAATGAGAAAAACATTACCCACACATTAAAGTAATGTGTGTGTATGAGGTACTGGACACAATGCTTGGCATAGTGTAGGTGCTCAAGAAACATTTGTCAAATTAATAACTGACGGTTGTTTTCCTTTCAGTTTGTTCTTGTTGTGGGGGGGCGGTGTGTCTGTCCTTGTTTAGCTTTCTCTTTTTTTCTACTGAAAACAAACTCAGCTTTTCAGAAATATAATAAACCAAACCTCTGTGTTTTAACCTATGTGGGTTAGAAACCTTTGGTGACAAGGAACAGAAATTAACTGGAGTTTACTAGAAAAGAAAAAAAAGTGGGGAGAATCCATTACAAAGACTCAGGGGTGTCTCAGATTTCAAGAGCTTGAAATGGGGATTCTTCTCTCTGCTCCTCCCTGTAGGTCTGCTGTGTTCCTCTTTCTGTTTCTGTCTCTCTCTCTCCCTCAAGACTGGCTTTCTCTGCCACCGTGGCCACCAACAACTGCTTCTCCCAGTTAAAGTCTCAACCGCATACAGAGATTCACTAACTGACCCTAAATCCCCAAACCAGGTTCTGACTCAAATCCCAGATCCCAGTCAGATGTTGTCTCTGGAGAAATAACACAGTCATTCACTGCTGAAGGGCAAATGAGTTCATCAGAACTGCTTTTTATAGGCAGGGAAAGACTGGGCCACCTAGGAGCTTGAGTTCTCCCAGAGACTGGGTGGAAGTGACTAGAAATTGAATTCAGAGCTCACAGAATTGACCTCAGAAGGTCAGAGCTTGAAAGAGATTCCTATATTACCTAGTCTAACTTCTGCCCACATTAAAAAATTTTTTTTTTAATAAAGAAGGAATGAAGCCCAGAGGTATGTGGTTTGTCCAAGGCCCCCCAGCCAGTCAGAGACAGAGCTGGAACCAGAACTCAGGTCTCCTGGTACCATGGCTCAGGGTCAAGTTCTCAGTGAGGGAGGGGCTGTGACACTCTCCACTCTCTCAGGGAGCAAGCTGAGGCACAGAGCGGTCAGGTGGCGTGCCCAAGGTCCCCCAGCTGTGGCACCATCTGAGCCTGGGTTCAGTTCTTCCCATGAACCCATGCGGAAGAGGGAAGGTGGGAGGGAGAACCGGAAAGGAAGATGGAAAAGGGGGGAGGGCAGGGAGAAGGATGGGGGAGGGGAACTGAAAGGCAGGGGAGAGGAGAACACCTCACCCTGGACAGGATCGCCCTGAATGGGTTTGTCCCCCAGGAATTCTAGGCCCCTCCGTGCTGGTCATGGCTGTGAGTCCGTCACCTCAGTACTGCATCTTGTTCTTTCTCTCCATGACCTTGACCTTGCTCTATCTGTCTTCTTGGTGAACCTGATGGATATTACCCCCAGATGAGGCCTTTCCTTCCCCTCCCTTCCCCTCCCTGCCATGTCCATCTTTCCCACCTGGGTGAAGGCTAGGCTCTGATGGGAAATAAAAGGTCAGAAGTAGAAAACCCAAATAGAGGACAAAAACTGGGACCCATGGGCTAAATTCAATGCTCAGAAGGTCTGGGTTTGGCCCAGATTACAATCTTGAGAAATTTGAAACACCTTAAAGAACCAGGTGTGACACCTGGAATAGATCCTGTATGTGGTCTTGTGACTTTTTATCCTTTCACCCTGTTCTTGAGGTTGTCTTCACAGTAAAGTAAATATTTCTCTATGCCCCAATTTCTATCAAATGTAAGAAAACAAAAGCCAATGAGAGGGGCTTCCCTGGTGGCGCAGTGGTTGAGAATCCGCCTGCCAATGCAGGGGACACGGGTTCAAGCCCTGGTCTGGGAAGATCCCACATGCCATGGAGCAACTAAGCCCGTGCGCCACAACTACTGAGCCCATGTGCCGCAACTACGGAAGCCCACGCGCCTACAGCCCGTGCTCCACAACGAGAGAAGCCACTGCAATAAGAAGCCCCCGCACTGCAACGAAGAGTAGCTCCCGCTCTCCGCAACTAGAGGAAGCCTGCGCGCTGCAACGAACACCCAACACAGCCAAATATAAATAAATAAAATAAATAAATTAAAAAAAAAAAAGCCAATGAGAGATGGATGTTTCAAGAAAAATGGAAGTATCTTTGTGAACGAGAGCTCATTTCTATATGTTTAATTTTAAACAAACTGTCTGTGTTGCAGGAAGACAAATGATGCATTTCACCTGCCTGGTCCCAGGAGGCATTGAGTTTGCAACCTCTGCCTTGTATGGTTCTAGCAAGTGTTTCTCAGAGATGGGGCATTTTATTGGGCAACGCTCTCTCTATTGGGCGGGAAAATCCATGCATTGAACATGTTCAGCATCCCTGCCTACCTCCAATGCCTAGAGAATATCAGTAGTGCCTCCCAAACCTCTTAGAGCGTCCTTGGTGTAGGTTTCGACCCAGAAGCTTCCTGGGGGCTGGGCCAGCACCTGGGTAGCCATTGTACCACCGGCCTGGGCCTGGCACAGGGTTGGTGCTCAGCAAGCTCTTGTCCCGTTCTGGTCAGTCCTTCACTGAGGACCTACTGTGTGCCAGCACCATCTAGGCACTTCATAGTCATACAATTAATCCTTACAACATCCAACTGAAATCAGTATCATGAAGCCCATTTTAAATATTTATTTATTTATTTATTTATTTATGGCTGTGTTGGGTCTTCGTTTCTGTGCGAGGGCTTTCTCTAGTTGTGGCAAGCAGGGGCCACTCTTCATCGCGGTGCGCGGGCCTCTCACTATCGTGGCCTCTCTTGTTGCGGAGCACAGGCTCCAGAATGCGCAGGCTCAGTAATTGTGGCTCACGGGCGTAGTTGCTCCGTGGCATGTGGGATCTTCCCAGACCAGGGCTCGAACCCATGTCCCCTGCATTGGCAGGCGGATTCTCAACCACTGCGCCACCAGGGAAGCCCATGAAGCCCATTTTAGAGGTAAAAATGCTGAGGCTCCGAGAGGGTAGCAAACGTGCCCAGGATCTCACAGCTGTGGAAGACCAGGACCAATAGAACCCAGCCCTCCTGACTCCAAGACCAGCTGTTTTGTACTTGTGTGATCAGGCCACCCAAGATGGCTGTGCTCTTGCTCTCTGTACATCCCTTGCTCCACCAGTCTCTGCTTCACCTACACCCTGTTCACATGCCTGACCTGCCCTCTTAATCATAGAGCCTCATCAGTAATTTCCTATGTACTTGCCCCCCATCCCAGCTAGTGATTGTTCTAATATTTAGATCAGAACTATCTCCACTATGATGGTTTGTTAAAGGGGTGTGCCCCTCTGCTGGTTTCCCTGGTAACTGATGAGCCAACCTGATCTCAACTCCCTCTATACCTGGTAGCCTTCCCCCCCCCCCCATAGCAAAGATTGCTGCCACGTCTGCCACACATGGTGGGGCAGCGCTCCAGAACCTTGCTTCAGACACGTAAGACCCCCATCCCCATCCATTAAACCATTGATATCTCTGTCACTGACTCCAGGCTCTTTCTTCTGTCGTGAGGCTGGGAAAGCACAGGGCTTGCATCCTGCGGGGGGCAGCCCAGCAGTACTGCAACACAGCTGCCTCTCAGACCATGGGGGAAGCAGAATGCCAGCCCCTGGGGGCCGAGGTTTTGTTGCTCTCGTTCCCCAGTATGTAGAACAGTGCCTGGCACATAGTAGGTGTTTAATAATACTTGCTTTAAAAAATGAGTGAGAGGAACACACAAAGAAAGGAGAGCATCGGGGCCCAAGCCGGTGCTTGGACAAGTGACACGGGGGGCAGGGGGAGGTCCCTGCTCCCGGTGGCCCTGAGGGAGTGCGGGCCGAGGTCGACCCCCAAGAGTAAGAGGCGCGGGGGCAGCAGGTCTGCGAGTCGAAGTGTCGCGGCGGTGCACTTGCAGCAAGAATCGGGAGGAGCAGGAGACAGCGAGGATAGGCCCAGGAGCAATGGCGTCCAAAGAGGAACAAGCAGTAAAAAATCTCTACATGGAAAATGCCAACCAGGAGAATGAAAACAAGGATGAAAAGGGGCAGGATGCTAATAAAGGAGAGCCTTTCGCCCTCCCTTTGGAAGCTGGTGAATATTGTGTACCTAGAGGAAATCGTAGGAGGTTCCGTGTTAGGCAGCCCATCCTGCAGTATAGATGGGACATGACTCAGAGGCTTGAAGAGCCACAGGCAAGGATGAGAGAAGAGAATATGGAAAGGATTGGGGAGGAGGTGAGGCAGCTGATGGAAAAGCTGAGGGAAAAGCAGCTGAGTCATAGTCTGCGGGCAGTTAGCACTGACCCCCCTCACCATGACCATCATGATGAGTTCTGCCTTATGCCTTGAATCCTGATGTTTTCCCTGAAATTAGTAGGGATACACGCCTGCTTCCTAAACTTACATGTTTGTGACGTACCTTTGTTGTAAACCTTTTGGTGTTACTTGTTTCTTGTGGGTCTCCTATTACCAGCTTCTAATTGAATGTTGTGTTTCTGACCCAATCTGTAAGTTTCTGTCAGCTGGAGAGTTTTACCTATTGCATGGAGAGATGTTCTTTATATATTGTGACGTTAATAAAGCAGTTTAAAAAAGCAAAAAAAAAAAAAAAATGAGTGAATACACTGATGAATGTGACATAGGTTATTACCATATCACAACTGCTAGTTTAGAGAGTCTGAACAACAGCTTTTAGAGCAGGAGAGAGATGCTTTCTGCCCAGGGACTCGGGGCAGCCTTCAGAAAGACTGACCAGTGGGCTGGACCTCGGAGGATGAGAATGGTTTCCACGCACCAGGCAGGGAGTGGTAGGAGAGGGCATTCTTGGCAAAGGGAAACATATTAGCAAAAGCCTGGAGGCTTGGAGAGAAGAAGACTTTCCTGAGGCCTCCTTGCAGCTTAGTTAGGTGGAGGAGCCAAGATTCAAGTCCAAAAAACTCAACTTCAGAGCCCGTGCTCTTAACCACTACCCAGACTGCTTTCCATGCAATAAATAGCAAGGTCAGTCCGGGGCATTCAGGGAAGAATTGACAGGAATGAGGGATTGAATGACGATGGAGAGGAAGAAATCGAGAATGACTTCAGGTCCTCAGTTAAGTCACTCACTGAACAAGTAGTGAGCGTACATTCTGTGCCAAACTCCAGCTAGGAGTTAGAGAGTCAGCCACAAGCTAAGTCCCACCTCTGCCCCCCAGCTCACGGTGACCAGGCCCAAGGGCGAGAGGGCAGCCGCGGGAAGCTGACTCCTGGCACAAGTCATTAAAAGGTATTTCCTGTCTTGCCTCTTCCTCCAGGTACACAGGTTTATTTGGCATCACAAACACCATAGCAACCATATGGGGGATCTTGTCTCCCATGGCTGTGGGGTTCTTAACCCCCCAGGGGAAGGACCTAGTTCAGGGGGCCAGGGATACCAGTTTTTCCCACTGCACCAGGGATTCTGTCCCCATTCCCTGGGACCACCAAAATCAGCTTGTCAGACAGAGAGCTAGTAGTATTCTCTCTTTCTCGCTTTTGCAAACCTGGCCTGAGATGGACATGCATTCCCCCCACCCCACCCCCAGGCAGAACTTCCTGTTCCCCCACAGATTATGCCAGCTTCTGGCATTTCTGCTGCTGTTGGACCTAGAGAATCCCAGAATATCAGACCAAAGGCATTGAAAGTGCTTCTAGGCCTGAGAGCCTCAAATCCCTACCCTGGCGAACATGGCCCTGGGTCATGTGTGGACATGGGGCTTCTTCAGAGCAGGGGTCACAAACTCTTTTTTTTTTTTCTTAAATATTTATCTATTTATTTATGGCTGCATCGGGTTTTAGTTGCAGCATGTGGGATCTTTCGTCGTGGCGCACGGGCTTCTCTCTAGTCGTGGCGTGAGGGCTCAGTAGTTGTGGCGCACAGGCTTAGTTGCCCTGCAGCAACTAAGTTCCCTGACCTTAGTTCCCTGACCATGGATCGAACCCGTGTCCCCTGTATTGGAAGGCGGACTCTCAACCACTGGACCACCAGGGAAATCCCCACAAACTCTTGTAAACTGTGAAGTGGGCTGAGTGCAAGGGAAAAAAACTGAAATGGTGCATATATGTATGGTTCTTCCCCCCATTTTTACATGGATTCTAATGTGTAAGATACACAGTTCCTGACCTTACTTTTTTACTTAATTAATCTTGAAAAGCATTTCCTTCCTTCCTTTCTTTCTTTTTCTTTCTTTCTTTCTTTCTTCCTTTCTTTCTTTTTCTTTCTTTCTTTCTTTCTTCCTTTCTTTCTTTTTCTCTTCCTTCCTTCCTTTTTCTTTCTTTCTTTCTTTCTTTTCTTTCTTTCTTTCACAGCTGTAATAGTATTCTACTGTACAGATGAACCAAACTTTTAAAACAATCTAGAGAGATGCCCATGGGTGTCCTTAAATAGAAGAGTTGAGAAGCCCTAAAATTTTATCCACCTCCCTCTTTTTTACAAATGAGGAAACAGAAGTTCAGAGGGAGAGGACTATCATTTATTGAACATCTAATACATGCCAGGCATGTTCACATATGTGATCTGGGTTTATCCTCATGAGATATATATTAGTATCTCCATTTTATGGAGGAGGAAACAGAGGCTCAAAGAGGTTAAGACACTTGTCAAAGACCGCACAGCTAGTGAATGACAAAGCTGGAATTTAAACTCAGGTCTGTGTAACTCTACGCCCTTAGCCAATTTGTAGAAAAGCCAACTTGTGCTAAGAAGGATGAGGCTAGGGATTTGGCCAGCATTTTAGAGGGGGAGGCAGGGTGTAGTGGTGGCCATGGAGATTACTGAGAGCCCAGGAGTAGCTGGGTAAAAATTCAGGAGCAGTTTGTGGATTCCTCAATCCCACCTGGAGTTCTTTCAGCTCAAACCCCCATCCTCACCCCACACCCTGATCCTAAACCCAGATGGCTTACTGTGGTCATAAATAGAATCCATTACTCCACACCTATGCTGTCCCCCTGCTTCCTTTGGGGATTCCATTTATACCTTATACTTAAAGTAGCTTGAAGTTGTTCCAAGCTCACTGATGCTTTGTAATTATTTTTAAGTCTTTTTCTCTTAAATCTGTCTCATTTTGGATACTTTCTATTGCTATGTCTTTAAGTTCACTAACCTTTTTATTGGCTGTATCTAGTCTGTTGTTAGTCCTATCCAGGTATTTTTCACTTTAGATGTTGTGGTATTAATCTCTACAATTTTGATTTGGGTCTTTTAAAATACCCAAAAAGGGACTTCCCTGATGGCACAGTGGTTGGGACTCCGCACTCCCAATGCGGGGGGCCCGGGTTCGATCCCTGCTTGGCGAGCTGAATCCTGCATGCATGCCACGGCTGGGAGTTTGCATGCCACAACTAAGGAGCCCACGTGCCGCAACTAAGGAGACTGCGAGCTGCAACTGAGGAGCCTGTCTGCTGCAGCTGGGGAGCCTGCCAGCCACAACTAAGGAGCCTGCCTGCCACAACTAAGACCCGGTACAAATAAATAAATAAGTAAATAAAAACTATTAAAAATAAAATAAAATACCCAAAAGACTTGAAAGCAGGATCTGGAAGAGATACTTGTACACCCATGTTCAAAACAGCATTAGTCACAATTGCTAAAACATAGAAGCAGCTCAAATGTCCATCAGTGGATGGACGGATAAGTAAAATGTGGTGTATACATACAATGGAATATTATTCAACCTTAAAAAGGAAGGAAATTCTGACATATGCTACAACACAGATGAACCTTAAGGACATTATAAGTAAAATAAGCCAGTCACAAAAAGACATACACTGTTTGATTCCACTTATATGAAATACTTAGAGCAGCCAAAATCATAAAGACAGAAATTGTGTGGTTGCCAGGGGCTGGGGGGAGGGGTAAATGAAAAGTTTTGTTTTGTTTTGTTTTGTTTTTTAAACTGTCACTTTTTTTTTTTTTTAAATTTTATAGCTACTTTATTTATTTATTTATTATTTATTTTTGGCTGTGTTGGGTCTTCGGTTCGTGCGAGGGCTTTCTCTAGTTGCGGCAAGCGGGGGCCACTCTTCATCGCGGTGCGCGGGCCTTTCACTATCGCGGCCCCTCCCGTTGCGGGGCACAGGCTCCAGACGCGCAGGCTCAGTAGTTGTGGCTCACGGGCCCAGCTGCTCCGTGGCATGTGGGATCTTCCCAGACCAGGGCTCGAACCCGTATCCCCTGCATTAGCAGGCAGATTCTCAACCACTGCGCCACCAGGGAAGCCCGAAAAGTTATTTTTTAATGGATACAGAGTTTCCGTTCTGTAAGATGAAAAGACTTACGGGAATGGATGGTGGTGATGGTTGCACAACAATGTAAATGTATTTAATATCACTCAATTGTATGCTTAAAAATGGTTAAGATGTTAAATTTTATGTATTTTTTAACCAAAAATTTTAAAAGACGTTAAAAATCTTCCATGTCTCTACTTACCATGTTTAACCTTTCTTCTACCTGCCTGAACACCTAGAATGTAGTTACAGTAACTCTTAATTCCCTTTTCTACTAATTCTATCATCTGTGTCATTTTGGAGTCTGTTTCTATTGATTGGGCGTTTTTTCTGCTCATTTTGGGTCTTATTTACTTGCTTATTTGCATGTCTGACAACTTATTGGATGCCAGACATCATAAATTTTACCTTTTTTGGTGCTGGATATATATACATATATATATATATATATTTTTTAAATTTATTTATTTATTTATTTTTGGCTGTGTTGGGTCATCGTTTCTGTGCGAGGGCCTTCTCCAGTTGCGGCAAGCGGGGGCCACTCTTCATCGCGGTGCGCGGGCCTCTCACTGTTGCGGCCTCTCCCGTTGTGGATCACAGGCTCCAGACGCGCAGGCTCAGTAGCTGTGACGCACGGGCTTAGTTGCTCCGCGGCATGTGGGATCCTCCCAGACCAGGGCTCGAACCCGTGTGCCCTGCCTTGGCAGGCAGACTCCCAACCACTGCGCCACCAGGGAAGTCCCAGTGCTGGATATTTTTGTATTCCTATAAATTTTCTTGAAATTTGTTCTGGGCCACAAGTTACTCGGAAATAGATTTATTCTTTCGAGGCCTGTTTTGAGGCTTTGTAAGGTGGGATTAAAGCAGCCTGTATTCTAGGGCTCATTTTGTGCCACTACTGAGACAGTACACTTCTGAGTACTTTACCCAATCCCTCTTGAATTGTGAGGTTTTCCACTCTGGCTGGTGGGAATACAAAGTATTCCCGACGCTAGTGAATTCTGGTGATGGGTCTTTCCCCAGCCTCAGGTAGTTAAGTTTCTTTACACATCAGCTAATTCAGTTCCTCAGCTGAAGAGGGAACCCTCTGCAGATCTCTGTCTGCAGCTCTCTCCTCTCTGGTGCTTGGCCCTGCTAACTTCCTTCCTTGGTTCCATCTCTACCCCAGGAGTCTGCCAGGCCCGCCCTGGGCTCCCCTCCGTCTGCTGCAGCTCAGAAACTGTCTCCAGGCAATAAGCTGGAGCCATCGTAAACTCACCGTATTGGTTTCCCCTTCTCAGGAATCACTGTCCTCCACTGCTCGTGGGCCATGTTAGAAAACCATTGTTTCATATATTTTTTTGTCCAGTTTTTTTAGTTGTTTCAGGTGAGGGAGTTTATCTGGTACCTGTTACTCTATCTTGGCCCACAGCAGAAGTGTTAACAGATTTTTAATGGACTAGTTTATAGTTTATTTTTAGGATCTACTAAGGAGAAGGGTCCTTGGACAAAGCAGCCTTTAAAATAGTCTCTAAGGATAATCACAGAAAGGCTTGGAGAACTACACAATTCATGAAAAGTAGAGGTCTGTTTTGTTTGTTTGCTTTTTAATTGAAGTATAGTTGTTTTACAATGTTGTGTTAGTTTCAGGTATACAGCAAAGTGATTCAGTCATATATCTATGTGACTATAGAACAGTCATATTCTATAGTCATATATAAACATATATATATATACTTTTTCAGATTCTTTTCCATTATAAGTTATTACAAGGTATTGAATATACTTCCCTGTGCTATACAGTAGGTTCTTACTGCTTATCTATTCTATATATAGTAGTGCGTATCTGTTAATCCCAAACTCCTAATTCATCCCTCCCCTCCCCCTTTCCCCTTTGGTACAGAGGTCACTTTTTCGTATTAGGAGTCAGAGGCCAGAGTCCCTCCTGTTCAAGACAGCCTGCAGGCTGGCTTTCAGGGGAATTCAAACTGGTCCTTGCTCTCATACCTGACCCATCTGTCTACAAATGGTGGCATCACCACTCTCCCTCCACCCTCCTTGGTAGGTACCTGTGCGGTTACACCTACATCAAACTCCTCCCCAGAGCCACAGGAAACAGGATAATGGAACCTTGGCATCCCACCCGGGGAAGGGTAGGAATCTTTGCACTAAATATTAAATACATTGGGAGATGGAGCGGCCTCTCATAGCCACTGCCCCCCACACCCCCTCAAAAGAAAACTTAAACTTTTATTTTGAAATAATTATAAACTCAAAGGAACGTATAAAAAATAGTACATGGAGACTTGTGTATCCTCACCCAGATTCCCCCTGTGGTGACGTCTTACATAGCTGTAGTACAGTATCTTAGTTCCCTGACCAGAGATTGAACCCATGACCCCTGCAGTGGAAGCATGGAGTCTAACCACGGGACCGCCAGGGAAGTCCCTGTAGTACAGTACCGAAACTGGGAAAGTCACATTACTCCTGCTGCATTACTACCAACTGGTCCACAGATCTTGTTCAGTTTTCACCATCTTCTAAAAATTGCACTCATTCGTGTGTATGTGTGTGTAGTTCTACTTTATGCCCTGTAGAGGTTCCAGTAAGCACCATTACAGTCAAGTTGCAGAATAGTCCTGTCATCACAGCTGCTTTGTCCCGTGTCTTGTATTCCTAAACACTCCCACCTTATCCCACCTCCTCACCCCTGTCCCTGTCCCCCTGGCAACCACTGATCTGGTCTTCATCTCCATAGTTGTGTCGTGTTAAGAATGTTCTACAAATGGAATCACACAGTACGTAATCTTTTGGAATTGACTTTTTTTCACCAAGCATAATGCCCTTGAGGTCCATCCAGGTTGTTGCATGTTTCAATAGTCCATTCCTTGGTGTCGCTGAGTCATATTCCATGTCATGAATGCTCCAGAGTTTTCAGCCATGATTGCATTAAATACATTTTCGACACCTTTCTCTCTTCTCCTTCTGGGACCCCTATAATGTGAAGGTTAGTACGCTTGATGTTGTCCCAGATGTCCCTTAAACTGTTCTCATTTTTTAAAATTTGTTTTTCTTTTTGCTGTTCTGATTGGGTGATTTCCATTATTCTGTCTTCCAGATCACTTATGCCTTCTTCTGTATGACCTGTTAGTCTGCTGTTAATTCCTTCTAGTGTGTTTTTCACTTGTTTTTTTTTTTTTAATCAGTCATCAATTTTATACACAACATTGTATACATGTCAATCCCAATCGCCCAATTCAGCACACCACCATCCCCACCCCACCGTGGTTTTCCCCCCTTGGTGTCCATACGTTTGTTCTCTACATCTGTGTCACTTCAGTTTTTGTATTCTTCAGTTCTTACTGGTTCTTTTTTTTTTTTAATATTTATTTATTTATTTGGCTGCTCTGGGTCTTAGTTGCAGCACACGGGATCTTCAATGCAGCATGCTGGATCTTTTAGTTGCGGCATGCAAACTCTTAGCTACGGCATGTGGGATCTAGTTCCCTGACCAGGGATCGAACCCGGGCTCCCTGCATTGGGAGCATGGAGCGTTAGCCACTGGACCACCAGGGAAGTCCCTAACTGGTTCTTTTTTATATTTTCTAGTTTGTTGTTAAAATTCTCACTGTGTTTATCTATTCTTTTCCGTAGTTCAGTTAACATTCCTATTACTAATGCTTTGAGCCCTTTATCTGGCAAATTATTTATCTCTGTTTCATTAGTTGTTTTTGCAGGGTTTTTTCTTGTTCTTTCATTTGAAACAAATTCTTCTGTCTCTATGAAGTTAGGTGAAACAGTTACCTATCCTGATCCTGAAGGGTTGTCCTTGTGTGGGAATGTCCCTCTACAGTCCAGTGGCTTTGGTAGAAGAGCAGGATCTGATGAGAGCATGAGTCACATCTCCCCCCAGAGTATCTGGCAGCTATCACCTTGGTAGGAGGTGGGGCTGGAGGTGGAGAGGCGAGAGCCAGAGCCGGGTGTGAACAGGGGCTGCTCTACTCAGTAGACACCACCACCATATCGGGGTGCGGTCAAATCCCAAATTGCTGGAGCAGAAGCCCTGAGGGTCAGGCTCTAGCAGGTTCTGTTCCCTCTCCGGCATCAGCACCTTCTCCCCAGAGGGGAGCAGCGCTGGAGCAAGAGGGGCTGGAGCAGGTGCCTGGTGAGGGCCGGGATGCAGGCTGTGATGTTCCCAGCACACCTGTCAGAGGTCCAGACCACTCCCAATCGGCCATAGGATTTTTTTTAAAGAAAGGAAAAACATGAAGGAAATATGACAATTTAACGATGATAGTGTCTGGGTGGTTGTAGGATTATGAATAATTTGGTTTTCTTTCTGTATTTCTATAACCGCTATACTGACTATATATTGCTTTTTTATTGAAGTATAGTTGGTTTACAATATTGTGTTAGTTTCAGGTATACAGAAAAGTGATTCAGTTATATATATTTTTTCAAATTATTTTCCATTACAGGTTATTAGAAGATACTGAATATTGTTTCCCTGTTATACAGCAAATCCTTATTGCTTATCTATTTTATGTATAGTAGTTTATATCTGTTGATCCCATACTCCTAATTATCCCTTCCTCCCTCCCTTAAGTTTTCTCTTCGGTAACCACAAGTTTGATTTCCATGTCTATGAGTCTGTTTCTGTTTTGTATACAGATTCATTTGTATTATTTTTTAAATTCCATATATAAGTGATATCATATACTATTTTTGTCTCTCTCACCTGTGTACTGCTTTAATAATTAACAATTAATGAATTTAGTAATTAATTTTTTCAAACCCAAACTTTAGTGTTGAGGGAAAAAAAGACAGACTGTGAAAATGTGTGAAAGACTGAGCTTGGCCTCCCTGTTTTAAATCCTTTTCTGTACCTTCCTTCCTAGCTGCAGGGATGATGGAAAAACACTTTAGTTTGATTCTGGATAAAACTTGCCAATTCCACGAGCATTCACTGCAGACCTAGGGTGTGCCAGGCCCTTTGCTAGGTCCTGGGGGACACAGAGATGACTGAGCCATGGTCCTTGCCCTGGAAGACCTCATAATGGAGTCTCCAGTATTGGCTTTTCTTAGAACTAGAAGCAGTTTTATCTGGAGGCTGAAACCTTAGGCCAAACCAAAGTGTCCAAAGGTGGCATTAAAGAATCAGCAAGTCAGTGGGAAAAGCCCTTTGGGAGAAGGAAAGGGAGAAAAAAGGGGGAGTAGTTGGTGATGTTTTAAAAGAGGAACCCCAGACCTCCCTGGTGGCGCAGTGGTTAAGAATCCACATGCCAATGCAGGGGACACGGGTTCGAGCCCTGGTCCGGGAAGATCCCACATGCCGCGGAGCAACTAAGCCCGTGTGCCACAACTACTGAGCCTGCGTTCTACAGCCCGCGAGCCACAACTACTGAGCCCGCGAGCCACAACTACTGAAGCCTGCGTGCCTAGAGCCTGTGCTCTGCAACAAGAGAAGCCACCGCAATGAGAAACCCGCGCACCGCAGCGAAGAGTAGCCCCCGCTCACCGCAATGAAGATCCAGTGCAGCCAAAAATAAAATGTAAATAAATAAATAAATTTATTTAAAAAAAAAAAAGAGGAACCCGAAGCAGCAAATTGCTTGCTCTGGTCTGAATGCTTCCGATGTTGAAATCTGAATGCGTGATGTGATGTTATTAGGAGATCTGGCCTTTGGGGACTGCGCCCTTATAAAAGAGGCCTGAGAGAGCTCCCTTGCCCCGTCCACCATCTGAGGACACAACAAAAAGTCAGCCTCCCAGAAGAGGGCTCTCCCCCAACCATGCTGGCATCCTAACCTCAGACTTCCAGTCTCCAGAACTGTGAGAAATAAATTTCTATTGTTTTTAAGCCATGCAGTCTGTAGTGTTTTGTTATAGCAGCCTGAACTAAAACACTGCCGATGGTGGAGTTTCTGGGGTGATGATAGGCTGGTGCAGAGAAGGACCCTCAGGGACAATAAGTCACTACCAACCTCCCTTTGGCAAAAAGCCCAGTCCAGTGCTTTTAAAAACCCAGATACTGGAAAGCCCCTTAAGAGGTAAAATGAAATTTCTGACCCATTTGGGGAGGTGGTCAGCCAATAATCAGCATGTTAAAACCATTGATTAGGAACTTACTGACATATTTCTACAGGCTAATGCCATACAACAAACAGGCATTCCTGCAGCAAAATCATCTTACAGCTCACATGATGTTCACAATAATCCTGTGAGGACGGCTATCACCATCCTTCCCTTACCAATGAGACAATGAGGCTCAGAGAGGTCAAGCAACCTGCCCAAGTTCACACGGCCATGAGGTGGTAGAGCTGTGGCTTGGGGCCTGGTCTTTGGATCCTAAAGCCAGTTTCCTTCCCAGCACTCCACAGATAGTCTCAGAAACATGAGCTGAAAGGCCAGAGATGGGTGAGAAATATAACTGTCCCTAGTAGATAGGGTAGCAGGTCCCCGGAAGAAAAGAACCAGATATAGAGAAGCCACTTTAGGCCTAACCCTTTTTTTCTTTTAATATTTATTTATTTATTTATTATTTGGCTGTGCCGGGTCTTAGTTGAGGCACACGGGATCTTCATTGCCACATGCGGGATCTTCATTGCGGCGTGCGGGGTCTTTTAGTTATGGCATGTGGGCTCTTAGTTGCGGCATACGGGATCTAGTTCCCTGACCAGGGATCGAACCCGGGCCCCCCCACGTTGGGAGCGTGGAGTCTTAACCACTGGACCACCAGGAAAGACCCAGGCCTAACCCATTTTGTGATCTAAGCTTGGCCACAATGCTTGCCCTTGAACACGTCTCAGTAATAATGATCTTAAGGGAATAGACAAGAGAAGTAACAAGAGCAAAGATAATAAATCAGTTGTAAAGACTCCCAGTTCTGTTTCAATGGTAAAGATTAGCCTGAAGCACTGTCTTGAGCTGTTTGGCAGAGTTTAAACCCCTCAACCATGAGATCAACTGGAACCTAAGGAATGATGATGCTAACCTTTGCTGACCCTCAGGACTTCAACCAACTAAAGCTTGGACTCTGTCAACCTTTCCCCCAACTCTATGCTGAGTTCTCCTCTGCTCAAGCCCCCTCATGAATATGCATGTACCCTCAGCTTAAAACTTCCCCGGTTTTGCTGCTCCAGGAGACACTGCCTTGGGCAGGATCCCCGGTGTTCTCCTTACTTACTGTGAGTGATAAATCCGTCTCCCGTTCCTTGGCTTTGTTGTGTCTTTTGGCTCAACATCTACCAAGAGGTGAACCCAGTTTTTGGGTAACACTAGGGCCTCACTTTACCTTTTATGAACTTATGGGAGTTAACAGCCAAAAATTTCTGTTCGCATAAGAAGATGCAAAATAATTAGTAAACAGCAAAGCTTAGATGAAGTTGAAATTAACTACATCATCCAACCACCCACTCATACATCATTTCTCTATCACCACCTGTATCCAAGAGGAAAGACCAGAATTGGTCATGTCATCGGCAAAGGGTTTAGTAACAGCCCCGTCAGTGTCCCCAGCTCCCCATCGCCCTGGTTGTAAGAATATTTTTCTCTGCGGTTTGTGGTTAGAGCGCCCCCATGTGTTTCTACTTTGCCTTAAGTCTTTTAAAGCAGGGGTCCCCAACCCACCCCCCGCCCCGGGCCACGGACCGGTACCAGCCCACAGCCCGTTAGGAACAGAGCTGCACAGCAGGAGGTGAGCGGCGGGCCTCTGCGGTGCCCCATCGCTCGCATTACCGCCTGATCCCCCCACCCCCAGAGTCAGTGGAAAAATTGTCTTCCACGAAATCGGTCCCTGGTGCCAAAAAGGCTGGGGACCGCTGTTTTAAAGGACCTACTGTACTGCCAGCATCCTCTGGATTTATAATGGGGGGAGGGGTGCCGTATCTACTAGAATCACCACAACACTGAGAGGTAGTTGGAAACCTGGGCTCAGAGGGGCTGGAGGACCATAGGAGGAGAGTGGTAAAGCCAGGGTTCTAATCCAGTTAGGTCAGCCTGTTCTTTCTGCCACCTTTCCCTGCATCACACTGATCTCCGGGCACAGAGCCTGGTCCTCAGAAACTGATGTGTGGATGGTTCCAAACGCTGGCATCGTGCTGGCCTCACACTCCAGTCCAGTAGCTCTGACCCTCAACCCTGGCGGCAGCCCTTCCCTCAGGGGAGACAGACCCCTCCAGCTCATCTTCCCCTCCAGGTCCCACCCTCGATATTCACTTAGTGAGCCACTCCCGGAGGCTGGGAGCCCAGAGATGAACAAGGCTGTGGCTGCAGTCACGTCCTTTCCTCCCTTCATTCCTTCAGACATTAATTCGCTGAGAGGCAGAGCTGGCCTCTGGCTAAGATGCTGGGGTCAGGCAACTTGTGTTCCAGCCCTAGTTCTGCTACCTTCTCACCGGTGGTCCTGCTCCTGAGCCTCCGCGTCCTCACTTTCCAGAGAGAGTTCGTAGCAGCATAAAGGGGATGGTGCGCGCAGGGCTCCGGGGCAGGGCCTGGAAGGCGGTAGGCAGCGATTCTGCATTTACTCAACAAACGCAGGGTTTGCAATGGGTCGGGCTCTGTGCTTGCTGGAGACAGGAATGAATCCATTCGCTTCTTGAGGCCCAGGACGACCCAGGAGGCAGATATGTATAAAGCTAGAGCTCCCACCCTTTCCCATACACACGCCTGAATGCCCAGGGACAGCAAGTACAGGACCTCCTCTGGACCCCAGGTTCCTGCCTTCACCTCCCATCCTCAGGCCTGCCTTTGACCCTTGGGCCATCTCTTAGTTCCCAGCCTGGCATTGGGAGTGGTGGGGAGAGGGTGTCGTTCATCATCTCAAAGCCCAGAGGTGCCTCCTTTTGGTGGGCAGCGGACTCACGCCCCTCCCCACCTGAAAGCATGACAGCCCACCCCCCGACAGCTGGGCCCTGGGTTTCTCCCACGTGGTCCAGAGGACCAGTGGGAGCCAATGGGGATGTGGGGATGCAAGGGGCAGGCCTGGGATGTGGGCTGTAAAAGGGGGTGGGGCCGGGCACCCGGTGGGTCGGCTCTAGATGCCAAGAAGCACCAGGGGCTCCTCCCGACTCAGGAGGTAGACACGACCCCCTTGGAGCCGGGGGAGACCACAGCAGCCTCCCCAGGTGCGAGGTGTTGGGGAGGCCCCCTTCCCCTTCCTTCCTGGCCAACTGTTTTCCTCTCCTGTCTCAACCTCTGCTGGCCCAGTCCCAGGGAAGGTGAGCTAGGGGCAGGGGCCCTGAGCACACCTGTCCTTCTCTCTCCCAGCAGCTCCCAGCAGCTCCCAGCATGGGCAAGAGATCAGTATCGTGGTCATCGGCCACGTGGACTCGGGCAAGTCCACCACAAATGAGCGTCTTACCTACGAATGCGGGGGTGTCAACAAGAGGACCATCGAAAGGTTTGAGAAGGAGGCCTCCGAGCTGAGGCTGCTCTGCCTGAGTGCCCCCTGCCCCCTTTCCAGCCTTGGTTTCCCTGGGAGGGAGCCCTTGTGCTGGGGGAGGGCACAGCCCGCTCCCGCTGAGCACCTGCTGGGCTGGTAGGTGCTTTTCTTCATCATTCCAGGCAGGTGGTGTGGCTGCCATTTTCCAGGTGAGGAAATGAGGCTCGGGAGGGTTAAACAGCTCGCCTGAAGGTGGCACCAAGGTTTAAATTCAAGTGTGCCACACTGTATCTCAGGAGGTAAAGCTGCATCCCCATTTAAAAGGGGGAAAAGGATTCATTTGCCGTGCACCTATTATGGATGTTGAGGCAGACCCTGGAGATACAACGGCGAACATAACAAGCCTTGACCCCCGGAACTCTTGGTCACACACCATTGTGCCACACGACCAGCTCAGTAACCGCGTGGGTGCTGTAGGGGCCCAGGGCAGGGATAATGAACACGGCCTGGGAGGCCCTGAAGGCTTCCCAGAGGAAGGGACCCCCTCTGAGTCTTGAGGAAATGAGGAGGGTATCCATGGGCCACGAGGAGACCAGAAGAGCAGGTCAGAGCACCTCAGGTGGAGTGCGGTTGATGAAAGGGGGACACGGGCCTTGACAGCCCTGCTAAGGAGTCTAGCCACTGTCCCTGCAGCCACTAAAGGACTGCAAGCACGGGAATGACGGGGTCAGACAAGTCTTTTAGGAAGAGCACACTGGGGGCAGCAAAGGGACAACAGACCAAAGGGCCCAACACTGGGGGCTGGGAAGCCAGTCAGCAGGTTGTTGCAGCTGAACAGGTGAGCAAGAATGCTGGCCTGGGCTCAGGCAGCAGCAGTGGCATGGAGAGTAATGGATGGAGTCCAGGGCCGTGGAGGTGGGGAACCCACAGAACCTAGGGGTTAGCTCTAGGTAAGGGGGTGAGGGAAGAAGAGGAATTCCTGGCTCGAGAAAGTGGATGGTTGGTGAATACCAGAGGCAGAGCTGGTCTGGGTCTGAAAGAGTCTGCCCGAGGTGTGTGACACTTGAGGTGTCCACGGGGCAGCTGTATATTGACGTCTGGAGCTCGGGAGGGAAGCCCAGGTTGGAGACTAGACCACGGGAGTAAGCAGGGCACATGCTGTGGGAAAGGGTGAGGGACAGAGCCCTGGGATGGGTGGAGAAAGAGAAGCCCATGCAGGAGAATGAGAACGGAGGGCCAGGGAGGTGGGTGGAAAACCCTAGAGAAAGTTAAAGAAGCATGTCAGCAAGATGGGAGGGGTCTGAGAACCAGCTGCTGCACAGGTATAAATAAGGAGGATTGAAAAAAGACAGTAATTAACAGGGCATAAATTTGTGCCATCGGCTACATAGATCCCGTTTTCCTACTCTTGGCTTCCAGAGGTGCCGTCAGTTGCTGTGGAGTTGCTTATGGGGCAGGGGCCAGTCAGGAAAGCTTTAGAACCCTGAGAAAAGACGGGCTGGCCCAGAGCCAGCATGGTGGAGCATAACCGAGAAGTTCCTGGAGAAACAAATGACCAGATGCGGTGGTTCTCGAATTTTCGGGTCTTAGAAACCCTTTATACTCTTACAGGGACCCCAAAGAGTTTTTGTTTATGTCAATTAGACATAGCTGCATTTACCATATTCAAAATTAAAACTGAGTTTTTAAAATATTTAATTCATTTAAAAATAACAGTATGGGGACTCCCCTGGTGGTGCAATGGTTAGGAATCCACCTGCCAGTGCAGGGGACACAGGTTCGAGCCCTGGTCCGGGAAGATCCCACATGCCACGGAGCAACGAAGCCCATGTGCCACAACTACTGAGCCTGTGCTCTGGAGCCTGCGAGCCACAACTACTGAGCCCATGTGCCACAGCTACTGAAGCCCACGCACCTAGAGCCCATGCTCCGCAACAAGAGAAGCCACCGCAATGAGAAGCCTGCGCATCGCAACGAAGAGTAGCCCCCGCTCGCCGCAACTAGAGAAAGCCCGCACGCAGCAACGAAGACCCAACGCAGCCAAAAATAATAAATAAATAAATCTATTAAAAAAATAAATAACAGTAATAAACCCCTTACATATTAAATAAATATCATAGTTTTGTGTTTGAAAAATAACTATTTTTCAAAACAAAAAAATCTTAGAGTGGTTGCATTGTTTTACATTTTTTGCAGGTATCAATAATGTCTGGCTTAATGGCAGACAGCCGGATTCTCTTATCAGCTTCTGCATAAATCTGTTGCAATTTCATATCATGTAGTCTCTAAAAAACACAGCTAGAGGACCTGGAACCACTCTTCGAGAACTGCTTATCTAATACATATTCTAAACTGTGGGAGACTTTATACAAGTTCCTAAGTCAGGACACCTGGGTTCTAGTCCTATCTCCTAACAAACTAATTCATTTTCTTGAAGAATCTACCTGGTCTCTGGATTCTCCTGATCTCCACTCTGCCTTCAGGGCCTAGCACAGCACTTAGAACTGAAATGAACAAATGTTCAGGGTCTCCCAGCTGGCAAGAGGTAGAGTACAGCCTAGACCAACATGGTAACCTGTATATGCTACAGAATTTTTAGTAGCCTCATTTTCACCAGTGCTGAAAGAAATTCAACTTACCCAGGATCCCAGGGGTAATTCTCAGTCACAGCTACCATTTAACACAGGGTAATGGTTAAGAGCATGAGCTTTAGCGTCAGATGCCTTGGGTTCAGATCCTGCCTCTGCTGCTTATTACCTGTGTGATCTTGAGCTAGTCAGTTCATTTCTCTATTACGTCATCTGTAAAATGGAGATAATAAAACTTCACTGAATCACTGTGAGAATTCAATGAGATAATCCATGTTAAGTACTAAAAACAGCACCAGGTACATGGTCAGCATTACTTACATGTTTGCTGCTGTTACTTCAAGGCTCACTGTGGCCCTGGGTCACTCTGACTCTAAAACTTGCTCTGAAAGAAAAACTTAATTGTACTAGTAATACATTCTATTATTTTAAAAATTCAAAGGCATCTCCATACACTGCCCTGTTACTGTCTCCTCTGACTCTCAGCTTACTCGGGAACTTTCTTCTTGGTCGGTAGGCAGCTTTGGAAGGCAGAGTGACCCTGGGGTTTTCCCTCCCACTCCTAGCCCAGATGGGCAAAGGCTCCTTCAAGTACACCTGGGTGCTGGACAAGCTGAAGGCAGAGGGGGAGCATGGCACACCACTGACATCTCCCTGTGGAAGTTCCAGACCAAGACACACTACATCACCAACATCAATGTCCCGGGTCACAGGGACTTCATCAAGAACATGATCATGGGCACCTCGCAGGCACCACCAGGGGGTGCTGTCTGCTCTGCCATGGGGGCCCTGCTATGAGGATGGGCAGTGGCTGTTCTAGGACAGGTCTGAGTTGGACCTTCCTCTCTGTCCCTCAGGCCAGCCGGACTGCGCTGTGCTGACCGTGGCAAGTGGTGTAGGCGAGTCTGAGTCTGGCGTCGTCAAGAACAGGCAGACCCGTGATTATGCACAGCTGGCCTGTACACTGGGCGTGAAGCAGCTCATAGTGGCGGTCAACAAGGTGGACATCACAGAGCCTGTTTACCGTAGGGCGCGCTTCGAGGAAACCAGCAAGGGGGTGAAGGCCTCTCTCAAGAAGATCGGTTACAACGCTAAGGCTGTTGTCTTTGTGCCCATCTGAGGCGGACTTGGGGACAACATGACAGAACCCAGCACAAAGGTGAGGGCGGATGGGGGCAGGGCCAATTACATGAGACTTTCCAACTCAAATCTTTGGGCTTTTCCTAGAATATAATACCTAGGATTTAGAGTGTGCTTCTAGGTCAGTCACCGTGAGTGATCTCCATCCCCGTGGGATACATGATTTGATTCCCATTTTACAGAGGAACAAACAGAGGTAACTCAAGACTACGTGACTAGTAAGCATAGAGCTGCACTGTCCAATATGGTAGCCACTGATTATATGTGGCTATTTAAATTATTAAATCAAGTAAACGCAGTTCCTTAGTTGCATTAGCTACACTTCAAGTACCCAACAACCATATGTGGTTACCATATTGGACAGTGCAGTTATGAAATACTTCTGTCATTGCAGAAAGTTCTATTGGGTAGTGCTAGCGAAGTGTAGAATTCTAGCCCATGCTCACTGCGTCTAAGCTATCCCACCTCTCAAGACGGGTTAGGCAGTTATGGGGGCAATATAAATGTCTAAGATATAGTCACTGTGCCCGTGGATCCCAGAATCTAGTAGGGTTTAACATTCCTAGATGAGTGTCACCCTACTAAGGAAGTCTAGCTCTAGCATTAGACCTGGGTTCAAGCCCCATTTCCATCCCTTGCCCACAGTAAAGGGACGAGTGAGGTATTAATGCTCTGGGACTTAGGACTCACTTCACGGGGTTGTGGGAATTACCTGGGAGACTCCACATGGGCATCTGTTCACACAAACAGTTGGCGCTCAAGCGCTAACTGCTACTACTTATTGCATTTGCCTAAAGCCTACCTTTTCCATAACTGACTTGAGGATTCTTAAGCTTTTTGCTCCCCATGTACATAGCTATCTTTTTCTGACTAAAAAAGTAACGTCTAACTTTTTACAAGGAGCATTTTATGCAGATATGAAGCATAAACTGCAATCCCATGGCTTAACAGATAACCTAGTTTTCATGTAGTTCTTTCTCGACGTTCACAGCTGGACTCAAACTAAACATAATATTCTATAACACTTCTAATTTTTAAAATTTCCTTGCCATTTAAACATGTTCAGGGACTTCCCTGGTGGTCCAGTGGTTAAGACTCCACGCTCCCAATGAGGGGGCCCAGGTTTGATCCCTGGTCAGGGAACTAGATCCCACATGCTGCAGCTAAGAGCCCCCATGCTGCAACTAAAAGATTCTGTATGACAGCTAAAGGTCCCACGTGCCGCAACTAAAAAAGAGCCCGCATGCCGCAACTAAAGATGCTGCATGTCACAATGAAGATCCCACGTGCCACAACTAAGACCCGGCACAACTAAATAAATAAATAGATAAATATTTTAAACATGTTCAATAGTTAATGGGTGTGTTTTGTATTGAACCTCAAAATACAGTATTTTGTTTAGCCATATCCATTATTAAATGAAAATGGTGATTAATGATAGAAGTAATTACTATGTGACAGATACCAGACTAAGCACTTCACACATACAGAACCCCATGAAGAAGGCATTTTATTCCCATGTGAAGTAAGAAAACTGAGACACAGTTAAGGAATAGCCCAAGGTCATGAACTTCTAAGAATACTGTTTCTAATTTTATTTAAAATTGCCATAAGCATTTTGGTAAATAAATCTTTGCACGTGTCCTCAATAACTTAATTAGTATAATCCCTAATGAAACAAAGGGTAGGCATTATTTTGGAGTCTTCTGACATATCCTGCCCAATTGCCCTTGAGAAAGATTAGAACTGCCATTGGCAATGTGTTCCTTTGGACGGTATTTGAACTTTTGCACACAGGGCACTGTGCTTGGTGCTGAGGGTACCACAGTGAATAAGAAGCAGCTCTGCTCACAGCACTCAGTCTTTTGTGTGTGTGTGTGTGTGTGTGTGTGTGTGTGTGTGTGTGTGTTGGGGGTGGGGAATAATATCATGTATGATGACAAGTGCTGAGAAAAATCTAAAAGGTAAAGGGACAAGGTAAGAGTGCGTTAGTGGTAAAAGGGGACTCATCTAAAATGACAGATCTGAAGCTTTTGATGCCTGTTTCCCCATGCCGACATTTTTGTTTGGTTTTTTGTTTTTTGTTTTTGGCTGCGTTGGGTCTTAGTTGCCGCGCGCGGGCTTTTCTCTAGTTGTGGTGAGTGGGGGCTACTCTTTGTTGCGGTGCGCGGGCTTCTCATTGCAGTGGCTTCTCTTGTTGCAGAGCACAGGCTCTAGGCGCACGGACTTCAGTAGTTGCAGCACGCGGGCTCTAGGCATGCGAGCTTCAGTAGTTGTGGCACGTGGGCTCAGTAGTTGTGGCTTGCAGGCTCCAGAGCGCAGGCTCAGCAGTTGTGTTGTGCGGGCTTAGTTGCTCCACAGCACGTGGGATCTTCCCGGACCAGGGATCAAACCTGTGTCCCCTGTAGTGGCAGGCGGATTCTTAACTACTGTGCCACAAAAGAAGTCCCACCCACATCCTGAGTTTTGTTACACATTTCAGCTAGTAAGATAAGGGAGTTTCACGCTCAGGTCCTTTCGAGCATTTATTAGGCACCTACCATGTTCTAGATGCTAAAAGAACAAAGCATGCAGCCAGTGGACTAGATGGTAGACTTGGAGTTTAGACTCAGCTCTCAAATATCTGTGACATCGGACTCCTCGGTTTCCCCAGCTTTAAGATGGAGATGATGCCAACCTCAAAGGCTGTGCAGGTCTGTGAGGTGGCACAGAGCTAAGTGAGTTGCCAAGTTCATCAAATTAATTGAAGAGCTCATCCTCATTGAGAGGCTGGTGTTTGATAAGGAGTTGGCCTCATTATCAACTCCTGGTTTAGCCATCTGCCAGTCATCGGTCCTTTGGCAACCTACTTCTGACCCTCAATTATCCCCTCTGGAAAAAGAAGGAATACTTTTATTTTTTTTACAAGTCTGAATTATTTGTACAAAATTGCTTATTAAATTTTTTCAAAGCCTCCTACCTCTCCCCTCTCCCCCGTCCTCTGTAAGAGTTGAGTGTTAATAGAAATGGTAGCCTTCTTCCTTGGGCCACTGATTTTTGAGTCCATGAGGCGAGATGTGTTCTGTGTGGCTTCTGTACTGCATAGCTTTGCTTCTCTTCCGTGGAAGAAGCCTTCCTTGACTGGAGCCTTCTTCCCCATCCATCAAAACCTTCCCTGATGCCCCTTCCTCACCCTTTCACCCATGGCAGTTGTTGCCTCTTCCCCTTCTGAGAGTCTCACTAAGAACTGAGAGTTCACAGAGCTTGCTGTGAGTGCCCTCAGGGCCAGGGCACCTACCCCTCTCTACAGTGCTGTGGTAGGGGCCGGTGTTTCCTTTGATACAGGTGGGATACTGAAGTTTCAAAGCCTAGACATTTGCTCAAGGACCTACGGCTGAAAGGAGGAACTTCATCAGGATTCCAATTGTCTGCCTGACCTATAAGGTCCAAGTGCTGATCAGCTCTTGGTCAGCCCACCTGGCCCTTAATATCAACCACCTTGATTCTTTCTGTATGTCCTCTGTGCTGGATTTCCAGTTAACTGATAAATCTTTGAAGGCAAAGATGATGTCTCTGATGAGCTTTGGGTAGGGTTTTTAGAGGAGTAAATACAACGTCTGCTTAAAAGGCCTGCACATGGGCTTCCCTGGTGGCGCAGTGGTTGAGAATCTGCCTGCCAATGCAGGGCACACGGGTTCGAGCCCTGGTCTGGGAAGATCCCACATGCCGCGGAGCGACTAGGCCCGTGAGCCACAATTGCTGAGCCTGCGCGCCTGGAGCCTGTGCTCCGCAACAAGAGAGGCTGCGATAGTGAGAGGCCCATGCACCACGATGAAGAGTGGCCCCCACTTGCCGCAACTAGAGAAAGCCCTCGCACAGAAACGAAGACCCAACACGGCCATAAATAAATAAATAAAAATTAAAAAAAAAAAAAAAAAAGGCCTGCACACAATGCACCGTCATACTGAAAGTCATCTTCCCAGAAGGTCTTTTACTCAATAATGTGCCCTTGCTTATAAGTCTGCTTCCTTGGTCTTCGCATGTTGTAGCACATTCTTTAGGGTACTTCGGTTGGGAAGCATCTTAGTCTTTAGAAGGTATGAGTGTTAGAGTATTTGAGTCTTGTTTTCGTTCTTATTATTAATGTTTACTTAACTTTGTTGAACATTAACATGTCCTTTCTCTTCTCTGGACCTCAGTTTCCCCATCTGTATAATGAGCAGATGGAATGAGATGTAAGGGCTATTCAGATTCTAGGAATCTCTGCTTCCTAAAACGTATGGGCTCAACTCAGGGGCAATGCCTGTGAGATCTGGAGTAATGGCCACCATTTAGTGGGCACATAGTATGTACCAAGTATTGTGCTTGGTGGACTGTGTGGTCTTTTGTGTCTTTACACTGGTCTGCCAGTAGGCAGTGATATTGCCGTTTCACAGATGAGGAAGCCCAGGCTCAGAATGCGTAAAGAAATTCCTTGAGGTCCCATGTTAAGTGCTGGCTGGTACCTGGGACAGGCTTTCTCAGGGCTGAGTAAGGTGCACATTTGGTGGCTTTTCCAGATGCCCTGGTTCCGAAGCTGGAAAATTATCAGGAAGGAAGGGAACGTGGTAAGCACGACGCTACTAGAAGCGCTGGACTCCATCATGCCGCCTGCCTGCCCTACAGACAAGCCCCTGTGGCTGTCCCTGCAGGATGTCTACAAGACTGGGGGTGAGCGCATGCTGGGTGGGGTACTTGGGGTTGAGGGCCCACTAGGGTCTGGTTTCTCTGTCCCTCCAGGTATTGGCACCGTGCCCGTGGGCCAAGTAGAAACTGGCATCCTCAAGCCGGGCATGGTGGTGATCTTTGCCCCCTGCAACATCACCGCCGAGGTCAAGTCTGTGGAGATGCACTGCAAGGCCCTGGCTGAGTCCCTGCCTGGTGACAACATGGGCTTCAATGTGAAGAACGTGTCCTTAAAGGACATCAGGCAGGGCAACGTGGCAGGGGACAGCAAGAATGACCCGCCCTTAGAGATGGGAGCTTCCTCTCCCAGGTGAGAAAGTCCACTTATGGGTGTCCTCCTGAAGTGGCCATACCATCCTGAGAACAGGATGGGTCACTGGGTCATTCAGGAAGTGGTCACTGAGCACAGGCTCCATGCTGGGCTCTTGTCAGCAGTGTAGGTACAGTCAGACAGTCTGGGTTAGTACCCTGACTCTGCAGTGTATTTGCTGTTTGCCCTTGAACGAGATGATGCATTTTGCTGATCTGGTTAGTTTCCAAAGCATGATCTTGATGCCTTAAAGCAGTAGTTCTCAAACCAAATGCGTTAGAAATCACTGGGGAAGTGTTTCAAAAATTCAGATTCCTAGAACTCTCCCTAGTGGTTCTGATTCAGTAGGTTTGTGTGGAAACTGGGAATCTGTATGCTTGGACCTCTCAGGTGTTTCCTTGGCCCCGAGTCAGAATATGAAGCCCTTTCTTTTTTCTTTCAATTTGGCCACGCCACATGCCATGTGGGATCTTAGCTCCCTCTACAAACCCACGCCCCCTGCAGTGGAAGCGCGAGTCTTTACCACTGGACTTCCAGGGAAGTCCCATGAAACCCTTTCTTAATGCAATGTCTAGCACATTCTTCTTTTTTTTTAAAATTAATTTATTTATTTAGTTTTGGCTGTGCTGGGTCTTTGTTGCTGCAAGCGGGCTTTCTCTAGTTGCGGCGAGCGGGGGCTACTCTTCATTGCGGTGCATGGGCTTCTCATTGCAGTGGCTCCTCTCGTTGTGGAGCATGGGCTCTAGGCGCTTGGGCTCAGTGGTTGTGGCGCACGGGCTTAGCTGCTCCGAGGCATGTGGGATCTTCCCGGACCATGGATCGAACCTGTGTCCCCTGCATCGGCAGGCGGATTCTTAACCACTGCGCCACCAGGGAAGCCCCTAGCACATTCTTCTTTGTGCATGTGGAGGCTAGGACTACCTTGCAGTGATCTTGGGATTATTAAATGAGGTGATGTATAAAACAGCTGACCTGGGGCCACCTAACAAGTTAAGTAGCTATTATTAGAATCCATTTTTCTAAAAGGTGGGGGGAAGTAGTACACATAATAATATCTATCACTCATAGACATCATTTATACCCAGCTCTGCCACTTCCTCGCTATGAAATTTTGGGTTACACAGCCTCCCTGCTGTGAACATTAAACTGAAATGAATGAGATTTGCTTTGCACGGAACTTGGTATACCCTATAAACATTCAAATATTCACTATGATTTAAATTGTGTCCAAGGTAGCTGACCCCTTAGCTGGTTAGAGCCACCTCCTTTGAAGGATGCTTGGCTAATACCCTCCTCATCCCCCGTTCCCCCCCACTTCCCCCCAGTTCCAGGTGATCATCTTCAACCATCCTGGCAGCATTGCAGCTGTCTACTCACCAGTTCTGGACTGCCGCAGTGCCCATCACCTGCAAGTTTGCAGAGCTGAGAGAGAAGCTTGACCGGCACTCAGGCAAGAAGCTGGAAGACAACCTTAAAGCCCTGAAGTCTGGGGAGGCAGGCATCACCCAGATGATTCTGAGCAATCCCATGTGCATGGAAAGCTTCCCTGAGGACCCACCCCTTGGTAAGGCCCAACAGCAACTGGCTACCGGGGCTGCTCTCTCCTCCTCCCAGCTCCAGGGAGCCAGTTGGCCAATGTGTCACACCTGAGCCGGGAAGCAGAACCTGGTCAGAGGATCTGAGTGCCAGGTTAGAAGGGCCCAGAAAGGGAAAGCAGCTTGCCTAGTGTCACACGGGAAGGCAGGGGCCACTTTAGAGCCTTGCTAACTCAAAGTGTGGTCCGTGCACCAGCAGCATGGGAATCCCCTGGGAGTTGGTTAGAAATGCAGAATCTCAGGCTCCATCCAGACCTGCTGAATTCAAATCTTCATTTTAACAAGATCTCCAGGTAACCGAGGTGCACATCAAAGTCTGAGAAGCACTGACCTAGAGAAGGTGAACAGTAAAGAGAGTAGCGGGGACTTTTTTTCCTTCCACTACTCTCTGGTGCAGTGGGTTTCAAACCTAGTGGATTACCAGAACTACTGATGGAGCCTATTGAACCCAAAGGCTCAGATTCCCCAATCTTAGACTCCCCAGTTATCTTAGGCGTGACTGGGCTTGAAGCACAAGAACTTTCTGAACTCAATACACAGGGAATGGCACTTCCTACTCTGCGCTAGGCTCTGTGCTAAATGTCAGGCTGCCAGGGTCACCAAAGCCGTGGAGAAAAAAGCAGCTACTTGAGGCAGAGTCACCAAGGCGACCATAAAAGCCGCCAAGAAGTGAGTGGTGATGGCTACTCAGGCCCCTCCAGGCCAGGGGCAGCCCAGGCAGAGCCACACCTGGGGAAAGAGTGGCTCAAGAAGTCTTGGACTTGCTCTTCTCTTGCCTGGGCTGTCCTAAACCTGCCCCTGCTAACTGGGTTTTCTTTTTGCTGATGAGTTTCAGGCATGGGGATAAAGCACAAGTCATTTTGCCGCTGCTTCTACTGACCTGGATGTCTCAAGCAAGGAGGAAGCAGAGGGGTGCTGGGTCTCATTCTGCCCCTCTGCCTTCCTCCTGGGGGCCTGACTGGTGCAAGAACCACAGAGCTGGGGTCACAGGGAGGAAAAGGCATAAAGGGGGAAGCTGGGGGCAGCTTTTGGCCCTGGCTTAGTTCATCAGTTCCTAGAACAGGACTGGACTCTGGTGTTAGACCCCCCTGACTTAAATAGTGTCTATAAATGTTACTGAATCTTTGTGTGCCTTGTGTGCCCATCTATAAAATGGGAAAACAATAGTATTTGCCTCCACAGGGATGTTGAAGTTTGAGTGAGTTGGTACCTACTGGGCACGGCATATCAGTATCAATTAGCTATTCCTCATTACCACCTGTGGGTATTGCTGTCAAGCGACTCGGCTGGAGAAAAATTGTAGTGGGAGGGAATGAGATGGGAGTTCTTGAGGATAAGCTTTTATGTATCTTCCTAGGTACATGTTTCCCTGAAATTATTTTCTCTACTTTGATGATTTCAGACTTACACAGAAGTTGCAAGAAGTCCCACGTATCCTTCATCCAGATTCTCCAAATCTTAAATTTACCACATTTGCTTTATCCTTTTCCCTCTAAATATACATTTTTTTCTGAACCATTTGATAATAAACTGCAGATATGCTGCCCCTTTCCTACAAATACCAAATGTGTATTTCTTTTTTCTTTTTTTAATAGCAAGTAGTTTGAAAGTTCACTGAGTTTTTAAAAATTATTATTATTTATTTGGTTGCACCAGGTCTTAGTCGTGGCTCGCCAGCTCCTTAGTTGCGGCAGGCAGGCTCCTTAGTTGTGGCATGAGAACTCTTAGGTGCGGCATGCTTGTGGGATCTAGTTCCCTGACCAGGGATCGAACCTGGGCCCCCTGCATTGGGAGCATGGAGTCTTATCCACTGTGCCACCAGGGAAGTCCCTGGATGTATATTTCTTAAACCTAAGTACAGTCTCTTATGTAACCAAGCTCACATAATCAGGTCAAACATTAAATTACCATGCATACATTTCTGAAGTCTACAGATTTTGTCAGTGGGTCCAATAATGTGCTTTATAGGAACAGAAAATGCAGGATCATGTGCTACATCCAGCTGTCACATCTCTGGAGTTTTGGAGCAGTCCCTCGCTTGGCTCTGCCCATCCTAGGGGTCTGCCTGAGGCCCCTGCTCTGGACTAGTGCTGGGTGCTTGGTAGACAAGGCTCAGAGGATAGGCCTTTTCTCTTTGCTTTCCTCCATCAGAAGTGTCCTCCCAGAAGTGTCCTTTTGTCCCTAAGGATGATACAAGGAGAACCTGGGGGCTTCTACCTCCCGCACGGGGATGAGAGAAGGAATTATGACTGTAGAAGAAAGCCCCTTCACTCCTTTTCCACCAAAGCCCTGTATGTTCTCCTTTCTCCATTTGCCTCTGTCAAAGAAACCCCCTGACTCACGGCCAGCTTCTGTCTGGGGTGTGGATCCTGGCACAGCACCCCCTTGGGTCCTGCTGATGAGGATTTAGCACAAACCAGGGAGGCCTGTTACTGTCTGAGGTTGGAGTACTTGTCTGTCAGAGACTAATCCGTAAGCCATCTTTGTGCCTGCATGATGACCCTCTCTTGATTATGTACCATGTCTAACACTTTTTGGGGGTAGGGGGTTGCTTGAATATAGTGGGTTTACATTCATAAGAATAACCCACTATATTATTATTGTTATTATTATTATTATTATTACCAACAACCTCAAGTGATACAAGTATCCATTTTAAAGCTGAGGGAAACTGAGGCTGAAGGAGATATAATTAGTAACCTGCCCAAGATCTCATAGCTACTGAGCTAGCCAAGACAGGACCACATCTGCCTGTCTTCACAGCTCAGGACTCTTAAGCCAACACTCTGTTCTAACTACTATTTAAATAGTTAAATGCCATTTGTTTACACTGTTACAGAGTAAAACTGTTACTTCATAATTTGCATAACTGACAGTGTATTCTGGCAGTCTCAACACGCAAGAACCACCCGTACCTCAGGCTGTGGGCGGGAACAGCGTCCCTGGGGACCGGAAATTCAAGGAAATGCCAGCTCAGGGAGCTTTAAAAACCGGCTTTTGGAAAAGCCCAAGCCCCAGTGGTCAGTCAGCGTCGCCTGCAGTTGACATCTGTGTCCACGAGGGGGAAGCCGACTCTACGCGGCTCCAGACGCCCCTCTCTTCCTCTCCCTCATCTCGCTGGTTAGCCTGGGAAAAGGGCCCGCCTCCTGGCCCATAAGGCCCTGGCTCAGAAGTCTTACTTTCTCTTCCTGTTTCCCGTCATGGCGGTGAGTAGCCGAGGCCTGGGTTTGCTTCCCTTCATCCGCTTCCATCCACGGCCGGCGGAGCCTGCGGGGGTTACCTCGCCCGCCGCCCGAGGAGAATGGAGCCCGCAATGCCGGCCGTGCCGAAACTGGCAGAGCCATAGGAGCCGAGGGCGCGGAGCTGGACCCAGTCACCTTCCTCCCATCCTCCCAGGAGCAGGCTCGGGGCAGCCGCGGGAGGCCCAGAAGCACGGCCCGCAGGCTGCAGCGAGGGCCAGTGGAGCGATCGGAGGGGTGTCTGGGACGCGGGGTTCGGACCTGTTGCTGGGCCTCGGGTCTTGAAACTTGCCCGATGCTGGGGAGCCTCAGCCGGTTCCTCCTCGGGGCAGAGGCCAGGCTTCGGCCGCAGCCACTGTACGGCTTCCGAATGGGGTCGGGGAGCTGCCCAGCCACGTGCTGTTTACTCACCCCTCACCGGCCGTGTAACGGGGCGCCCTCCGTCACCTTACACTTTGAGCCCCTTGGGGTTCACCCTCATTGTCTGTAGCTTTTCCACTCGGTACCTGTCCTGTTTCTGTTCACCCGTTCCGTGCGTGGGGGAAGGAGAAACAAGACCCCGAGATGTCTTCCTCGGTGCTTCCCACACAAACATGGTGATAATTCTTGAACCTTTAGGGCTTTCGGGACTATTTGGGATGAGCGGAAATGCGCTGTGTATAAATATTAGGCTGGCAGCTCTGGCGGGGTTGTGTGTGTTGACGGCTGCGCTTCCCTGTTGCAGCAGGATCAAGGGGAGAAGGAGAACCCCATGCGGGAACTTCGCATCCGCAAGCTCTGCCTCAACATCTGCGTGGGGGAGAGTGGAGACAGGCTGACCCGGGCAGCCAAGGTGCTGGAGCAGCTCACAGGCCAGACCCCTGTGTTCTCCAAAGGTGAGTCGTGGCCGGCAGGGAGAGGGCTGGCGGCTGGAGATGTCCGGATGTTTCTAACCTCGCCTGCTGTCAAGCCTGTTTTGTACCCATTTTGAAGGTGACAGTTGATATCTCTTTAAAGCATTGCTTTCCTGAGCTTCCCAGGAAGTATCTCCCTTCCAACATAGGAGTGGTATTGGAATACCAGATTTCGTATGAGCCGAGATTAAGCTAAGACTAGCCCAAGTAGCGATTTTTGCAAGTAACGAGAGTATGAGGTAGCGTGGAAATGTTGGGAATGCAGAAAATGGTATTTGGCTTGATTAGCAGTTAGGGTTACATAGGCTACAATTAGAACAGGGCCGTGTCCCTAGACTAATCTAGTTCACATCCTGGCTCCATCACTTGCTAGTCTGTGACTTTGGCTTCTCTGGGCCTCAGCTTCCTTATTTGCATGCAGGGGATGGTAGTATTTGCATTACAAGATCGCGGGGGACAGAATACGTTACATGAAATGCCTTCTGCATACCAAGCACAGTGTAGGCATTACTGTTGTTACATTTTTTGTTTTTAGAGTTTCATTGCTTTGGGGTAATGGAATATGGCAAGTCCTTGGAGTCTCAGCCTGCCTCTTACTACCAACTGATCTTGTGCAAGTTAACCTTTCACGGCTTCTGTAAAATGGGGATACAATAAGGTTTTAGCAAATATTAGCTATTATTAATAAACATTATTAGTAGAATGCATGGTCATTTTCCTTTAGCTTATACTGGTTGTGAACTTGCCCTTCCTGAGACTTTGACATTATGGCTCTGAGGTCTTAATTGCTCGAGTATGGCTGAGTGACTTGAAGCTGGAAAATCTGTTTCTGTGTTAGAATTGAATCTGATTAACTGATACAAGTTGACACTGATTAGAACACCACCACTTTAGAATGTGGATGGATACTTAATGTCTCTTTGGAGTCATAGAGATGATTTTCTGGGGAAGAGGGGAGTGCAGTGGGAGTATGACAACAGCTGACTCCTTGTTACCCCTGCCTGCAGCTAGATACACCGTCAGATCCTTTGGCATCAGAAGAAATGAAAAAATTGCTGTCCATTGCACAGTCCGTGGGGCCAAGGCAGAAGAAATCCTGGAGAAAGGTCTGAAGGTGAGGCTGATCCCTCCGTGGGATAATACTGAAGAGCACCAAGTTAGCACACAGTTACTGGGGTAGTAGTTACACTTAATGTTCTGTCTTCTGACTTTTGAACTTCTAAAGGGTTTTTCCCTTCCCTTCGAAAGTTAGTAGTTATATGAAATCCATAGCTGTGATTTGGTGTAGTGGGAAGATCAGATTTTGTTCCTGGCCAAATTACATTGAATTGTGTTTTGGGGGTCCTGAGTGTTGCAGGCTGAGCTAGTTACTGGGGGGGTTGAGTTAACAGGGAGTGATTGCTGCGTTTTTTTTTCCTCAGGTGCGAGAGTATGAGTTAAGAAAAAATAACTTCTCAGATACTGGAAACTTTGGCTTTGGGATCCAAGAACACATCGATCTGGGGATCAAATATGACCCAAGCATTGGTATCTACGGCCTGGACTTCTATGTGGTATGAATACTTAATTTTTTCTCCTCCTGATCTGTGAGAGTGGAATCTGTTCCTCCTTTATTTCGTATGTGCTAGCTTGATGGTGACATGTTGGGTTGGGGCTTTGAGTGTCGTCTGTCTTCTCTCCCTTGGGAAGATACACCTCGTTTGTGGCAGGTGTGGGGATACAGCACTGTGAACTGGATGGGCAAGATCCGTGACGTTTCCGGTCTAGGATCTAGCAAGCACTGATGTTGCACAAAGGTGGGCGAAGGAAACAGTTCCATCCAGCCACTGAATCGAAAATTTGAGAGAGGGTATTGGGGTTGCATTTGGCGTTTGGGTTGGCTGCACTGAGGCTGCTCTTTCCCTGCTTCTTCCCTTAGACTCTGGGAATGGGGTGGCTTCCCTCCAGAGGACATGGAAGCAGGTTTGACGAGGGGGCTGTTTGCTCAGGATGGGGATTTTAATGTAGACGTGACCATTTGTGTCACTGTAATGTTTTGGTCCAACCATCAAAGTAAATAAATGGCAAAACGCTGAAGTCCTGACTAGTATGAACCTGAAGGATGGCAGCACTCTCCTTGCTAGATTTGAACATCCAGACAAATGGTAGTGAGAGTTGGGTGCTCACGGGGGATGACAAACCTTTAAGAAGCACTTTTGAGCTGAAGCAGAGGAGAGAAATAGTTATTTCTTTGTGCTTCTTGAAATTTTAAGATTTCTACAATGCACATGTTGAAGTAAAATTTATTTGCTATTTTTTTAAATAAAAGTGCTTTGAGGTGTGGGGGCAGCGGTGAATCCTTAGCTACCATTGGAAGTTAAGTAGGGGAGCGGGGAGGAGCTGCAAGTCCAGCCTCCAGAGCAGACCTGTAGTGTATAGGAAGGCGATGTGTCATCCAGGATGCAGGTTCCATCACACTGAGATCATGGGTCTCTTGGGCCACCAGGTAACTCTTGAAGCTCAGTCGCTCCAATGTGTGAGTCTTGTCCGTCTGCTCTTGACTCTGAGCTGACTAGGTGACTGTTGGTTATTCCTGGGACAGGTGCTGGGTAGGCCAGGTTTCAGCATCGCAGACAAGAAGCGCAGGACAGGCTGCATTGGGGCCAAACACAGAATCAGCAAAGAGGAGGCCATGCGCTGGTTCCAGCAGAAGGTAAAGCTTGATCTGTCTCAGGTGAAGTGGTGGAATGTGGTGTTGGTGAATGGAGTTGGGATACGGGGATGCAAAGTCTAGCACCCTTTGGTGGGTAGCTCTTTTAAAGGTGGAACATTTGGGCAACTTGGAAAATGGGCTTCCAGGGTTGGTGGTTTAAAAGAACACCCAGAACCAGGCTTTCTCCCCAGCCCCATGAATGCAGATAGCTGGAAGGGGAGGAATACGGCTTTAATAGGAGCCCCTTTTCTCAGGGTATAGTGCAGTTGAGCATAGTGTAGCAATTGTTAAAGATGGCCAGCTTCCTGTTTAGGGATATGGGATTCAAAGCCGAAGTTCACGTACCTGATTTGAATTCTTGAACGTTAGCCATTGCTGCAATCTTCACTGTTAACCACCTGTTCTGAAAAAATAAAATCTGTTCTCTTTCAGTATGATGGGATCATCCTTCCTGGCAAATAAATTCCCGTTTCTATCCAAAAGGCTAATAAAAAGTTTTCAGTGAAATGTACAATTACTGTTGTGTGTTCTGTGAAAGGAGCCTGGCCATATTCAAGTCCTTGGACCTCAAGCCACTTAAAGCTTCGATGGGAGTAGCTGGTAACAACCCTGTCATCCCCGATTGGATGCCAGTGTTTCCTGGCAGATCCAAACCTGAGAGCTTCGCAGCACTGTCTGTGCTCACCACACCCTTGTTGACAGGCTGTGGTGTGGTGACCCTGTGGAAACTGACTGTAGAGGGGAGGGAATGGTTGGGGCTGGGTTTGAATTTAGAGCCTTGGTTAAAGTGGGGTGCAGGGCTCCCCTCTGTTCAGCGATTCTGCTCTTCACTAGAGGTTTTACCAGCAATGATGTCTGAAGGGATCAGAGGCTTTGGTGTGGTGCTTGGGGTTAAATATTGGACTGAGTTTTCCTTTAAAATGAGAGTCTAGAGTTGATGAGACTATAAGTAGAGAAAGGGGGTGGTCTTTGAGACACATTGCATGGATTTGATTCCTCACCCTGCATTTTATTAGCTGTGTATAAATCTGCCTCAGCTTCCCCATATGTATCGTGAAGGCAATAATGGTTATATCCCTCAGGGTTAAACGGTTTAATACTTGTAGAATGCTTAAACTTGTACCAGGCACATAGTGCTCAAAAGGGATTAATTTTGTGTTATCATCTGTGAGAAATGTTACTCTTATCCAGTTTGCTCCCCCTTTGGTGTGAAAGTGGAACGTGTCTTGCCTATACTTTACCAGGTCACTGAAGCAGTGACATTCAGAAGCCACCATTTCTCTACTGGACACAATACTTGGCCAGTGGTTCATAGTTTGAATTTTGAGCACAAATTAACTCAATAATTTACTCACTTGTGACTAATGAGTTCAGTTGTCCCTGGGCCACCTTTTCATTGCTGTTAAATGGTTCTCTAATTTAATAGCTGCCTTCGTAGGTATTTTTAAACCTTGAAGTTATTTGGTATGCCCAACTTTTTATGAAGATACTACTTATTTTGTCTTCCTGATAAAGTCTTAGGCATCAGATCCAGATGCTTAAAGGGGAGAATCATGAAATGTGTTAGCATAAACTTTTTGTTTCACTTGAAACATCAGTGTGCATTCACTTCTCAGTCTTTTACTGTGGGCCACCACTTTGTAAATGGAGTAAAGACTTGTGAAGGAGCCCAATTCTTGTGATTCAGCTTCTCTTTTATAGGCGGGGGCACCTCATTGTTTAACATCTGTAATTACACTAACAACTACAACTGGAATAAACATCTTTGAGAACAAAGTAACTCTTGGTGAATATATTAGCTAACTAGGACTGGGTGCTAGCTGCTGTGGGAAGTCAGTATATTTTCCAGGGGTGGGAGTGTATGTATGCTAGCTTCGTCTAAATAAAGCATTGCAGGAAAATGAAATGTAGAAAGTGAAAGTCCTTCTAATAGTATTGCCGTCCTTGTGCTCTTTACTGTTAGCCATTTGCCGTGTAGCTGTGTTTTTAAGTTTGTGGTACTATTTAGTTTAACAGTGTAAACCTGCCCACCCTCCATTTGGTCCTGCTGTATTGTGTATTCAGTTGAGTTCACTTCCCATTTAAAAATTAAACTGCCCGGGCTTCTGGCCCAGAGGAAAAAAGGCCCTACGGAGTTTGGGGAGTAGCTGGATTTTACTCCTAGTTCTAGCAGTGGTATTTTAGGTGAGTGATGAGACATTTGGGAACTGGAGCAGGTGAGGATGCTTCCTTAACCAGTTTAGAGCGGCAGTGCCAGGAAAGCTTACCCGCTGTCTGATTAGAAGCTTGGCTTCCAGACAAGTGTCACACAGGGTCTGAAGCATTGATGTTTGGGTTGAGCTTGCTTGGGTCACTTGGGGGGTTGTTAGAACTCCTATAGGCCCCACCTCTGACCCGAATTCCGTTAACAAGATCTGTAGGTGATATGTATGCATACTAAAGAGTAGAAGCGCTGACCGCATCCTAAGGTCAAAACGGAGAGAGGGAAGGTATAACAGGGAGACTTCTTGAGTAAGTTTAGTTTTATGAAGTTCCTGCTGTGTGGTTTTTCTCATTTCCTCAGCTGCCACCCGTGAAAACTTAGGTAGATGTTAGGTGACTCTGCACCCACGCTACATGTGGTTGTCTTCAGAACAGGTAGTGTCCCTGGCGGGCATCTGTCTGTATCCCAGTTTCAGGCCCGGGAACACTAGATGCTGCTTGGCTGAATGAATGTAGTCCTGCAACTACCCTTTGGGGCAGAGTTCTCAAACGGGTAGTGTTGCCCCTCCCCGTCCTGGGGTATTTGGATATTTGTGGGGGTGGGCTTTTGGTTATCACAGTAACTAGGGCTGCTGTTGGCTACTGGAGGTCAAGGATACTAAACATTCCGCCATTCGGGATGATCACAAATGTGTGAAGTGCTATGGGGGTAGGTACAGGGTGGTTACTGATGACTTTAGCTACATGATGGGGCGAGCCAGCTGTGCAAACGCTAGGAGGTCCCAGTCTGGTTGAGAAACAGCAGGGAGACCACGACCAGAGGGAGTGAGGGCTGGGGAGAACAGTCAGGTCAGGCCTGCCATTGGAGGCTCCAGCTGTTTTGGCAAGACAGACTTTAGGAAGGGGAACTAGGGCAGAAAGGGAGGGACCACGTGGGCTGTTGTTCCAGGGTGCTGGCATGTCATCCACATCGGATAGCTAAACGGACAGGAGAGATCAAAATCCAGCCAGGGAAGTGTAGTCACAGGAAATCGTGTACGTGCATATGTTACTGTTTTGAGATGTTAGGTAGAAAATGTGCCAAATAACTTCAGTCAGAAATTATTGCATGAGAATCACAAGACTAAAGACAGGTTCTCTATTGGAGATGCTAATTCACAAACATGGCTAATGTTACCTTCCGGCCTTTTTTTAAAAAAAAAAACAAATTGAGAGGAAACTATAGCTATAATCTGTGCTTTTTTTCCCCTCTTAACATAAAGTGTTTTCATGTCATTACAGTGGCCTCATAACATGCCATCCTTTAGATGTATAGGCCATATACTACCTTAATCTATGCAGCCAGCACCAAATGTCAGGAATGTCAGTTCCATAGAACTGCCCCAGTAGAAGCACTGTTGTCCTGTTTTCTTGGCCCTCTGTCCAGGGAGTGTGTGTAAGGTTCTTGTATCTTAAAGCTGTTGGATGGTGTTATATAATTTCTGCTCTGCTTCTGCCAGCATTGTGACCATAGGCAAGTAACAGCAAACTTCAGCCTCTCTGGCCCTCTATAGCAAAGCCTATTGGGTTTTGTGCTTTTGCCTATTCCTCCAGCTTAACCACCCGCTAGTCCCAACCTGTTAAACTCCATGTGTACACTGAGGCGCTCTAGCCGACTGCTGAGTAAAGACAATGAGTAGGCTGCCAGAGGGGCCTGAGTCTTACAGGCTTAAGGCCCAGGCCGTCTAGGTGAGTGGTGAGGTCAGGGCCCAGAAACCACCCACAAATAGTTTAAACTGCCTGCCACTGGGGACCTAGCTGGTGCCTGGGGGAACAGTACCACTTTAAGAGCAGCTTGTTATGGAAACCAAGGTTGTGGCTGTCAGAGGGGAATCCAGCCTGAGGTACCCGGGGGCACCAGGAAGACTGAACTTGACTGTTCAAGGTGCAGGTGCAGGAAAGCTTAGGAAACAAATGCAGATGGTTTGTGCTTTTACATATCTGAACAAAAATAATGTGTGATTGTACCAATTAAGGACCTTGTGTAACATGATTTAGGATTATATTTATCACTATTGGTTTAATTTGTTATGTAATAAATATATCAACAGTTAACCTGGAATCTGAAAGTAGCTTAAAAGGCAAAGGCATTCGACAACTGAAGCAGAAGTGATGTTCTAGACTCCGCCGGTTACCCTGCTAAACACATTGCTTTGATAACGTGACTTTTAACCCTTTTAATACTGTGGTGACTGCCTCTGGAAATGTTTTCCTATAGTGTATTTCTATTTTTTGCTTTTAAAGATTGGTTCTGCTTCCTGTATTGTTTTCTATGTGTGCAATTTCTTATGGATCTATATGTAAAAAACGGGATATAATTCTATGAGGAAATGAAATATGGTTTATACCATCTCTATTTTCAAAATTCCAAATTTCTTATTGTACTCCAAAATAACTGAAAACAATCAGTTAATTAAAAAGCACCTATTGAAAAAAAAAAAAAGACTGCTTCTGCTTCTGCTTAATCATTACACGGTATATCACAGTGGGTAAGAGCACAGAATTTGGAATTTAAGCATCTCAAATCCCTTGCAGGTCCCTGACAGATAGTGTAGGCTTGTTTTCTATGAAAGGTCCCACTAGCTGCCACTTCACCCCTTTCCAACTCTAATTTTAGGAAATAGCTGTGCAATAGTTGTTACTCTGAGGGTGGTGGTCCAGGCAAACACCTGGGGGGCAGGAGTATGCTTTCCCAGATGTTGGTTGGGATTCTTTCCTGACACGCATATTATCTCATTTAGTTTTCATAACTATGAGGTGTTACGATGATGAGGACATAGAGACCGGCTGTCTTTTTGTACAGTTTTATATAGCTCTTGTTGTAATAAGGTTAAACCTTTTTATAGCTTCTGTTGTAATAAGGTTAAACCACACATCTGCCCCTTGAAATATACTTCCATTAAATTTTCCTTGAAATTAGGTTGACAGGCCCACAAAATGCTAGCCTACATTCTCCAAGTCCCCAAGAGGGCTGACAATCATAGAAATGGAGTTGGTCTTTACTTTTCAAAGACTGGGTCTACAGGGACAAACACCCAAGTAACTGCTGAGTTATAATTAAAGGAAGAAAGTTCTTGAGAATGGGAGATGTGTGCATTTTGTAGCTCATGCTCTGTAACCTCGGGCACAAGGCTGTGTCTCACTGTGCGCTCCCAGTGTCTGACCTCCGAGACCAGCTTGTTGCTCAGATAGGGCACAACCAGCAACACTGCCCGTTATTACCTGGGTGAGACTGCAGGCAAGTCAGCCAACCTCCCTGGGCCTAAGGTCTTGTGTAAAATAGGTCAACACCTACCTTTCAGGGTTATTTTCAAGAGTTAAAGGTAGTATATGTAAATCACATAGTAGGAGCTGTTATCAGTATGTAAATACTACATATTGAATATACTTTGTGGTCTGTGGTAGGCTTAAACGTAAGAGGTTTTATTCTGAGACTTGAGTGCTTCTCTTTCCTGGGAAAGGAAAGAAGATGAGGATGAGGGTTATTCACTGTAAAGGCGCTGAGTAAGCTCAGATTCAGGGGGTTGTTTTCAAAAAACTGGGCCTTGAGAATGACAGTAACTTGGAGAGGAGCCAGGCACAGCTTCCTGTTCTCTCATTTCAGCATTTCTCTCCTTATTCATTCAACAAATACTTGAGTGCTTACCTCCCTGAAGCATGGCATTGAACCGGACAGATACAGTCCTCGCTGCTAAAGTGGACGAAAAGTACATGTTCCTCCTTCCCCCACTTCTCAGGTAGAAGAAAAATCCAGTGTCCTTTTTAATGTTATAAAGAACAAAATAGGGCTCCTCCCCAGTATTACAGTACAGTGATATTAACTATGCTTTTCCAGATCATCCCTTAGCACCACCCAAAAAATGGAGAGTTGGGATTTGCTCCTTCCCAGGGCATTCCAACCCCCCTCTTCCCCCTCCCCCAGTGTTGAAAAGCACTGCATGAGTTGGGTCCTGGGGGCGGGTTTGAGTTCACAGAGCTCAGTTAAGCGTGGTCTAGGGCCACCTGCATCAGTCAGCTGTTAAAAATGCTGATTCCTGAACTCCACTCAGAGACTTGAACTTTGTGGGGCTTAGCAATTCGCATTTTATAGCACTGAAAGTTAAGAGATTCGTTGTTCTCTCAACAATAGCTTTCAGAGTTTTTTGACCACAGCACCCCGCGACACAAACACACACAAATTTTATATCACCACTTATTAAATACTTACATATATACTCACCTCTGAAAAATAGTTCATGAAACAATACCCTTACTACAGGCAATGCGTTCTCATTTTATAGTCTGTTTTGTTATTTTTTTTCCTGATGCTGGTTCTAACCCATTAAATCTGCAGTTTGAAAAATCCTGCTTTCCAGGGTAGTCAGTTGTGTTTCAATCAGAAAGTCAGAACTTCTGAGCTAGAAGAGCCCTCAGAGGTGATCTGATCCAGCAGTCCCTAAGTCCTAATCCTTGCCCAGCACTGGACTGGTTACAGGAGAATCACCTGAGACATATGTTTAAAATACAGATTCCAGCCCCAACCCCAAAGAGCTTCGAGGAGAAGTAGGAATCCTTTCTGTAACAGCCTTCCTAGATGATTTGTGTGCACAGCCACGTTTGAAAGTTCTAGGATGCAACCCTTAACGCTGTGAAGGCCCTCTAGAATGGCAGAGGATTTGAATTTGCCTGTCTGTATATAGCGGGCAGAGTTTCTCAATTTGTAAACCACCTCTAGTTTATTTCTGAAGTACTGTAATTTACCAGATGTTTTTCTTTAAAAGTCATAAAAGAACCTGTCACTGAATTTACAGGTTTGACATGTTTATTATATTACTTTATATATTTTTAGTTGGCCGTGCCATGTAGCTTGCAGGATCTTAGTTCCCCGACCAGGGATTGAACCCAGGGCCATGGCAGTGAAAGCGCTGAGTCCTAACCACTGGACCACCAGGGAATTCCCCTACTTTTAGTATATTGTACTCCAGTAAATATACTAAATAGATATGTAACTATCTAAAAAAATGTGTCCTACTTAAGTCATTTATTCTGTAAAGTTTTTGAGTGCCTACTATATGCCCGGCACTGTTTAAAGTTCTTAGGCTATATCAGCAAACACAAACAAAGATTTCTGGGAATTCCCTGGCGGTCCAGTGGTTAGGACTCCGTGTTTCCACTGCAGGGGGCATGGGTTCGATCCCTGGTCGGGGAACTAAGATCCCTCATGCCGCATGGCGTGGCCAAAAAAACAAAAGATTTCTGCCTTCGTAGAGCTTAAATTCTAGTGGAAGGAGATGGATAACAAACAAGACACAAGTAAATTATAAAGTATGTCATGAAATGATGTGCACTGTGGAGAAAAGGAAAAGTAGGGTGGGGAAAGGGGGATGGGGAAGGTGGTCAGGGTAGGCCTCATTGAGAAAGTGAGGTTTGAGAGGACTTGAAGGAGGTAAGAGTTGGCCAAATGGATCTGTGAGGCAGAGCTTTCCAGAGAGGGAGCAGCTAGAGCAAAGGCCCTCCACCGGAGGGGTATATAGCACAGAGAGCAGGAGAGCCAGGCAGCGTAGGAGGGGATGAGGTCAGAGAGGTAAGCGGGTGAGGAAGCTGCCTGGGTAGGGCTTCGTAAGCCGTTATAAAGACTCTGGCCTTCACTGTGAGTAAAACGGATCACTCTGCAGAGTTAGAGCAGAGGTATCACATGATCTGACTTCTATTTTAAAGCTAACTCTGCTGTTTGAGACTGGAATATGGGGGAATGGGTAGAAGCAGGAAGGCCTGTTAGAAAGTATTGCAATAATCCAATCATGTTGGGTCTGACATGGTGGCAGTATTGGAGGTGTTGAGAAATGGTCAGATAACAGGTTTAGAAGGTAAACCAGCAGGATTGCTTTGAATGAATGGATGAGCGATATGAGAGAAAGAGAAATCAAGAATGATTAAAATTTCTGGCGTAAGCAACAGAAAATACAGTTGCCATTAATTTCGATAGGGAAGGCTGTGTTTGGAGCAGATTCGACTGGAAACTAGGAATTCCATTCTGAACATGATTAAGATGTCTATTAATCATCCAAGGGGAGATGTGGAATAGGCAGCCCAGAGGCTGGAGTTTGGGCTGCACATGTGTGTTTGGGAGTCTTCAGCATCAGGATATCCATATTTAAAGTCTTGAGACTGGATGAAATCATAAAGGAGTGGGTGTGGTGAAAAGACGACCCAGGACTGAACCTTGGGGTACTTCAGCATTAAGAGGTCTGGGAAAAGAAGAGGAATTGACAAAGGAGACTCAGAAGGAAGGACTAGTAAAGTAGGAGGGAAAACAGAAGAGTTTGGTGTCCTGGAAGCCAAGTGAGAACACGTGCGGGAGGAGGGTGTGATGAACTCAGGGAAGTGCTGCCGGTGGGTCAAGTAAAGTGAACACTGAGAACTGACCATTAGATTTCTCAACATGGAGGCACTAGTGACCTTGACTGGAGAGGTGCTGGTAGGGTGGTAGAGGTGACAGCCTGAGCAGAGTGACTGGAGACAGCTGGTATAGACAGCTCTTAGGAGGAGTTTTGCTGTCAAGGGGAGCAAAGATGGGTGAAATAGCTTTTTCTGGTGATTGGAAAAGTCCAGTAGGAAAAAAAAAAATTGATGTGGGAGAGGGGAGATGTGCTGTAGCAATACCTTTGAATAAGCGAGAGGGGTTACTTTTAGCACACAAGTGGAGGGATTCAGTTTGGGTAGAACTGTGGCTGGTAAGTCAAGAGGCTGAGTATGTGGGTGTAGATGTTGGTAGGTGGTGGATGTGGGATGGAGATCCGTGGACATTCTCTTCTGATTGAGCTTCCATTTTCTCAGTGAAGCAGGAGAGTAAGGATGGGGGGAGAGGTGTTAGGCCTTAGAGAAGGAGTGAAAGAATCATCTGGGAGAGTCCTGCACCAAATATGGAGGAACACTCCTGAAGGGCAGGACCCTCTCAGTGGAGCACCGATGGGTGAAGAAACAGGTTGAGAGCTAATGGGCCATGTTCAAGATCACACAGCTGGTTAAAGGCAGAGCCAAGCCCAACCCAGATGGCCTGGTTTCCTGGCCTGGTACTTGATAGATGCACAAGGAACTAATCTTTTCCATGATAGAATCTTTGCTCTTCCTGGTAGCGTCTCAACCTGCGGGTCTGTCCTGATACAGAGTGCTGTCATGCGAAAAGCTTCCTCTCACCTCTGCTCTTGCTTTCTGGCTTCTGTCTTGGCTGTCTTCCAGCCCTGCTCTGTATCTTTGTCTTACAGGTCAGTGATGATCAAACCTAAGAGTGCACTAGGATCTGCTGGAAGACTTGTAAAAACCAGCTTGCTGGGACCCCACCCTCAGAGTTTCTGATTCAGTAGATCTGGGGTGGTGTCTGAGAATTTGCATTTCTAACAAGTTCCCAGTTGATACTGAGGCTACTGATTCAAGAACCATTCTTTGAGAACCACTGAACTAGGCTGTATACTTCTCTGTAACTCATTCATTCAGCAAATTCATATTATGGGCCTGCAGTGTATTGGGATCTGGGGGATACAGCAATGAAAGACAGTCTCTGTCCCTGAGGAACTCCCAGTTTAGTGGGGGAGACAAGTGAATAAATCAACAATATGCTTCCACAGCTTTTTTTCCCTCAGCTTTATTGAGGTACAATTGACAAGTAAAATTATATATATTTAAAGTATACAATGTGATGATATATGTATACATGTGAAATTATTACTACAGTCAAGTTAACTAACACACTTATCACCTCACATAGTTATCTGTGTGTGTGTGTGTGTGTGAGAACACTTGAGTATACTTCTCTAACTTTATTCGTTCCAGTACTGCTTTTATTATTATTTTTTTGCCATATCCAGGTACCACCTGTATTATTGCCTAATGTTTATTTTCAAGGGACTCAATTGTTAAATTTATATCTGTTTATATCCTACTATAAATGGAACATCAGTATCAGTAGCTGGTTAGATTCTGTTGCCTGCTAAAGGCTCTGGGCCTGAGGCTTGCTCTATTCGAGAATAAGTAGCAGTAGTCAGAGAGGAGCTAAAGAGAACTAACTATAGTAATTATCTGCTCCTGAGCGCCTACCCTGAGCAGGTAATGAGTTAATGTTATTAACTCTCTCGATCCTTGGAACGGCCCCGTTTACACTCTTATCTGTACAGTACAGATGAAGAAGCTGGGGCACAGAGAAGTCAATGGCTATTATGTAGCACAGCAGGGAGTGAGCCCAGGCAGTCTGGCTCCAGGGGCCGTGCCCTTCACCACCACCTGATCACCACCACCGCACTGAAACTTCCTGCTTGTAGTCAGAGATTAAAAGAGAAATGGAAAGGGGATACCTTTCTCACTTTGCGATTCAATATTATTTAATATTGTGTCCATGTACCCACCCCATACTTTAGGATACAGCAGGTTAGAAAACTGATGGATGGTGTGCCAGAGGTTTGCTCAGGCTGTTCTGTGATTATGTGTGTGTGTGTGTGTGTGTGTTGCAGCGGGGGAGGGGGGGGCGGGGGCAGCGGAGGTTGATGACAAAAAACTCACTTGATTTAAATGTCGGTGTCGTGAGTGAACCAGGCAAAGAAAAGGGTTGAGGAAAGTCATTTCAGACAAGGCAATAGTGATCACTAAGGTATGGAAGCGGGAAGAAGGATGTTAAGTTGTGTCTGGAGCCGAGAGCAGTGTTGGGGGCATGGCAGGAAAGCTTTGGGAAGCCGCTGGCTGTAATGGGGAGGGCACGAGCTCTGGAGCCACAGAGACCAGGGATGGAATCCCAGTCCTGGCTCTTAATGACCTTCCGATCTTGGTGAGTTTCTTAATTTCTCTGAATTCAGTTTCTTTGATAAGTAGGGATAGATATTCCTGTGTGACTTGGTTATTATGAAGAGTGAAAATAATGTAAGTGAAGTTATTATGACACAGATGGTCAAATGATTATCAGTTTCCTTTGTGTTTAGAAAGCTCCTCCTAGCAGCAGGGTACCAGGGGCGTCAAGACTGGGCAGAGGCAGAAGCACCAGGAACATTTTGCCGTACTCCTGATGTAAGATGATGTGACCTGAAATGAGGAAGTTGGAGAGGGGGTGGCAAGTAGAGATAGCTGAGTGGCGTCTGGTGTTTGTGAATTTTAGTCAGAATTACAGCTGTTTGCAAGCAAACCTGGAAGTCTGTAGCAAATTTTAATTTGTAACTTTGCTGGGACATCCTAAGAGGTATCTGTTATGAAAACCATTTGCTACTGAGGGTGATGGAGGTGAAGAGAAAATGATGTGCTCTAAAGAAAATGGTTTCAGAGACACAAGCCCATGGGAGATAAAGAGTGGAAGTCAGATTCGGCAGCCTTGAATCTATGATGTGAGGTGGCCCCTGTATAGGCAGAATACTGTGTACTCTGCAGCAAAGAGGAAATGCCATTTGTTTCCATCATTTTCATCCACAGTAAAAAAATCATCCAAGGAGAAGGAAAAGGTCAGGCAAAAGTTGACAAGATTTCATAGCTCTATAAAGCACCATAGTCCTGGATTTATGTGATCAGTGGGTATCTAAGGGTCTTTTTTTTTCCCCCAGTTATACCTTATATCATATTTTGGGGGCAATTATATGGAAGTATAAATTTGGGGAAGTCTCAAAAGTCTCCTATCCTTCCAGAATATCAAGCGTTCTCTGTAGAACTGATAGGCTTTGGTCTATAATTTTCAAGGCTATACTTTTCTCATGTTTTCAAAGATGGCAACAACAAATGAAGTCAGTGAGTGCAAGTTCTGAAAAGCGATTACAGGCCACGGAGCTTAGTTTGAGATATGTTAATCCAGTATCCTGGTCCAGGCTTTCAAAGTATATGCCACTGACCAGAGCATATCTGGAGGGCTGTGGTCAGTTTGGAGGTTTTGACATATCAAAGTAAGGTCCAAGGAGGGCCTCCAAGAGTTAAGTGTAAAAGATGTCTAGACTGTTTGAGATCTCTTGTACAAATACATCTCCTTCATCCAAGCTAGAAGCATGTAATTGTCCAGACTGGTGGGTTCAGCCTAGACTGACTCCCACTGAGCCATAACAGCTATTAGAGATGAAAAAAGGGCTTTAAATTCAGACCGGCCTTGTACTGTTGAACTTGAGCTTGTACATTAACCTCTCTGAGCTTCCGTTTTCTTATTTGCAAAATAGAGATAATGCTATTATGCAAGATTATTGAGAATTAAGTGAGATGATACCAGCGACTTCCCTGGTGGTGCAGTGGTTAAGAATCCGCCTTCCAATGCAGGGGATGCAGGTTCAATCCCTGGTCAGGCAACTAGATCCCACATGCATGCCGCAACTAAGAGTTCGCATGCCACAACTAAGGAGCCCTCAAGCCGCAACTAAAGAGCACACATGCCGCAACTAAGAAGCCCATTGGCCGCAACTAAGGAGCCGGCGAGCTGCAACTAAGGAGCACACGTGTCGCAACTAAGGAGCCCACCTGCCGCAACTAAGACCTGGCACAACCAAAATAAATAATAAAAAAATAAAAATTAAAAAAAAATAGATGAGATCATACCATATAGTAGGTCCATGACAAGCACTGGCTTTGACATTCTTACAGGAAACTTCTAAAAAGCCTTTGTTTAGAAGAATAGAATAGAATAGGTAACATCTATCTAGTTTCTCATCTAATAAATATCAAAAGCTAGTGTATTTCAGATACTGTTTAAGCTCTGGGTATACTTACTCTCATGGGGATTACATTTAGTAAACAAACATATATAGCATCAAGCATTGATTAAGTGGTATGAAAGTTAACTGGGTAGAAGATGATGGAGGATGTAAATAAAAAGAGTGGTTAGGGGAGACCTCTGGGCAGGCTACACTTGAACAGACCTGAAGTGAGGGAGGCAGCCTTGTTGTGAGTATCTAGGAAGGCACTAATTCTAGACAGAGGGAACCTTGACATGAGAAAGGACCTGGCCACTTTTAAGAAACTGCAAAGAGGCCAGTGTGACTGGAACACAGCAAGGGAGTGGGAGAATGGAAAGAAAAGAGGCTGGAGAGGTGCAGAGCAGACCACTTAAGGCCTCAAAGGCCATGGTAATAAAGAGTTTGGGTTTATTATGTGATGGGAAGGTGTTGAGGGGGGTTGGAAAGGAAATTGAGGTGGTCTGATGTAGGTTCCTCCCCTCATGCCTGTGACATTTCATCAACTTTTTTTTTTTTTCAGAGATTCATAACATTTTATTGCTGGAATGGCCCCTAGAAATTACATGCTCCAGGGTTCACATATTTAAATACCTATAGTGGCTAGGAGTAACAGAGTTGGTTGAAACTGGCATGGTGGTGGACCCTTCCCCTTTCTCAGAGGAGGTGGGGATGGGGAATCTCAATTGTGCCAATTCATCAACCTTTTTAAAAAATCTTTTTGTTTTGGAATGATTTAAGACTTACAAAAAATAGATGTCACATACACACAAATGAGTACAAGTGAAATGGAGAAGATAGGTAGATTGTATCAATATTAGTATCCTGGTTGTGATATTATACTATAATTTTGCAAAATATTACCATTGGGAGAAACTGGATGAAGTGTACAACGGATCTCCATTATTTTTTACAACTGCATGTGAATCTACAATTATCTCAATAAAATTTTCAAGATATTAACATCTTATATAACCATAGCACAATGATATCAAAACTAAGAACTTAAAGGACTTCCCTGGCAGTCCACTGGTTAAGACTCAGCGCTTCCAAGGCAGGGGTCACAGGTTTGATCCCTGGTCATGGAACTAAGATCCCATGTGGTGCAGCCAAAAAAAAGAACTAAGAGGTTAATATTGAGAGAATACTACAGACTTTATTTGGATTTCACCAGTTTTTCTATTCCAGGATCCAATCTAGATGCCACATTGCGTTAAGTTATCTATCCTTAGTCTCGTCTAGTCTGTGGCAGTTCTTAGTCTTTCCTTGTCTTTCATGACACTGATACTTTTGAAGAGTACCGGTCAGTTACTTTGTGGAATGTCCCTCACTTTGGGTCTGTCTGCTGTTTTCTCATGATTAGATTGAGGTTGGTGCATTTTGGGGAAGAATACTACAGAGGTGATGTGCCCTCCTCAGTGCATTGCTCTTAGCGAGTATATGATATTGATATTTTACTAAAGAGGTAGAAGAAGAAAGGATCTGAGCTAAGTAACTTTGGAAAATAGTGTTTGATTGGAAACTAAGGCTAAAGACAAAAAGAACTGTACACAAACACTGTATTCTAGTTGGTAAATTTGTTCATCACACTGGGGAGGGGAAGAGAGAGGAGGAGGAATGTGAGTTAGCAATTCTGAAATTACTTGATGTTTATTCTAGGATAGAACAATAAGTAAATATATTCTGGATAATGAGAATCAGGTTTCTCAGTGTTGAAAAAGAAGTGACCAGAAGAATTACCAGTAAGCAAAGGAGAAATGCTAGAATGAACCCTGTGGTGCTGGATTGAAGTTGCTGGTATTGGTTGGAACTCGAAAGAGATAAATGTGTGTAGGTACATGAGTTAGTATAAACACATATTTTCTAGCTCTTTCTGCTGAGAAGGTCTAGAAAAAGTGACACCTCAGTAACACCACCTTAATCAAGCAATCAAGATTAACATCACCAGTAGTAAGACATACTGACATCATGATGTATGTTTTAAAAGATTAGTTGTGAGGAGAGAAAGCTGTAGGGTCAAGGATTGGATGTCGAGGCACTTGCAATGAGAGGGCTTGGACTAGGTTGGTAGTGGTGAAGACATGGTGAGCAGGGTGCGATTCTGGATGTTTGAAAATTGGTTTGACAGGATCTGTTGATGGACTGCATTGGATATGGGGCCTGAGAAAGAATGGCATCAAGATTGCCACCTAGGTTCTTGGCTTGAAGAGCTGGGTCAATGGCTGTGCTAGTTCCCAGTGGGCAAAGACTGCAAATGGAGCAGGTTCAGAGAGAGAAAATCAAGAGTTTGGTTTTGAACACATTACATCTGCAATGCCTTTTAGTCATCTAAATGGAGAAGTCACAGAAGCAGTTGGATAAGTGGGGGAAATTGATATAAACTTGGGAGTTAGCAGGATACAGGATGAATCAGTTTATGCATTGTGTGTAGCAAAGTGCTTCTCAAACTTCAGCGGGTTTACAAATCTCCTAGAGAGTTTATTAAATAAAATACGTATTCCTGGGCCTCCCAGGGATGCAGGTTTAGTAGATCTGCGGTAGAGCTGAGACTTCGCATTTCTAACAGTGTAGCAGGTGATGCTGATGCTGCCGGTCTTCCAAGCGTACTTTGAGTAGAACTTGATGCTGGCCTTTCCCCCATGTATTTGATTTTTTCCTTCCTCTTTCTAAGAAGGCAAAATATCATACTCTGGAGGACAAGTGTCTAAAAGTCATATGCCTCAAGTAATCATTATTATTTATTTAAACAGATTGCCTGAGTCTCATTTACTTTATCATGTCTAAAATCACAGCATGAGTGAATGGCAGAGTCAGAATTTGAACCCAAATCTCCTGAATGGTTTGCATTATGCCCTACTGCCGTATGCAGGCTGTGTAACCTTAGACCAGTCTTTCAACTCTCCATCAGTTTCCTGCCTGTCTCAAAAAAGATAATATATGTGGGCTTCCCTGGTGGCGCAGTGGTTAAGAATCCGCCTGCCAATGCAGGGGACACGGGTTCGAGCCCTGGTCTGGGAAGATCCCACATGCCGCGGAGCAACTAAGCCCGTGCGCCACAACTACTGAGCCTGCGCTCTAGGGCCTGCGAGCCACAACTACTGAGCCCACGTGCCACAACTACTGAAGCCCACGCACCTAGAGCCCGTGCTCTGCAACAAGAGAAGCCACTGCAACGAGAAGCCCGCACACCACAATGAAGAGTAGCCCCCGCTCACTGCAACTAGAGAAAGCCCGCGTGCAGCAACGAAGACCCAAAGCAGACAAAAATAAATAAATAAAATTAAAAAAAAAAAAAAAAAGATAATATATGTGAAAGTGTCATGCAAAGTCCAACATAGTTTGTCTATCCTCGTGAGGCGTTTCCATCATCATCATTTCAGATGTGGTCAAGTGTTTGTCAATGTGCCTAACATTTCTGATCTGGGAGTAGTAAGAACTCTCTCAGCTCTAATTGTGGATTGAGCCTCTGTGGAGAGAATGTGTGGTGTATAATGAATTCCTCTGTGCCCTAGAATACGTTCCTTTGGTCTTTGTTTTACAAATTGCCCCCATGGTGATCAAAACCATCAAGGCTTTCCAAAACAGATGATCATGCCTATCAGTTGAGCACACATAATCTGTGTGTGTTGTGGGGGGGGTGCCGGGGGGAGGGGATTAGAGGAGGTGAAGAGGAGAACATTTATTGACAGCATCCCCTTGGTTCCAGGCTCTTTACATATTTGAGATAATCTTTGTAGTTGCCCTATGAATTATATAATATTCCCATTTTACAGATAAGGAGAGAGAGAGGCTCAGAGTCACTACCAGGAGGTGGTGGAGCTTGATTTCTAACCCTTTTCCTTCTGACTCAAAGCAGCAATTCACAGTGTGCTCCTGTTGCCTCATGAGAGTGAACCATAGATACTTGGATGTAGTTTTATATACTTCTACCTAAGAGCTTCAAGTGTAAGGCCGTAGACAGGATGAGCCCCATAGAAAGGCATGAAACCTTAAAAAAACAAAAAAACAAAAAAAAAACTGGGGGGGCTTCCCTGGTGGCGCAGTGGTTAAGAATCTGCCTGCTAATGCAGGGGACACGGGTTCGCACCCTGGTCTGGGAAGATCCCACATGCCGCGGAGCAATTAGGCCCATGAGCCACAACTACTGAGCCTGCGCGTCTGGAGCCTGTGCTCCGTAACAAGAGAGGCTGCGATAGTGAGAGGCCCGCGCACCGCGATGAAGAGTGACGACCCCCGCTTGCCACAACTAGAGAAAGCCCTAGCACAGAAACGAAGACCCAACATAGCAATCAATCAATCAATCAATAAATCTTAAAAAAAAAAAAACTGGGGAAAACAAGACAAACTTGTGGGCACCCTCCTTGGGACTTCTGGGAGTAAAAATCCCTGTCAGGAACTGCTGCCACTTTTCTTCTGTTTCTATCTGCTCCAGGCTTCCACCCTTCACCCAAGTCAGCTAAACTGCCATTCGTTCATTCATTTAACAAACATTGATTGAAACACCAGCTTGTGCTGGTCCCAGGAGTAAGACAGACACGGTTCCTATCTTCATGGCGCTAAAGGCAGTGTTGAAGCAAGGGGGCAGGGAGAGTATTAAAGAATGGAGAAAAGCAATATATATATATTTTTAAAAATAAATTTATTTATTTTATTTTTGGCTGCGTTGGGTCTTCGTTGCTGCGCGTGGGCTTTCTCTAGTTGCGGTGAGCGGGGGCTACTCTTTATTGCGATGCGTGGGCTTCTCATTGCAGTAGCTTCTCTTGTTGCGGAGCATGGGCTCTAGGCGCGTGGGCTTCAGTAGTTGTGGCACGCAGGCTCAGTAGTTGTGGCTCACAGGCTCTAGAGCGCAGGCTCAGTAGTTGTGGCACACGGGCTTAGTTGCTCTGCGGCATGTGGGATCTTCCCGGACCAGGGATAGAACCTGTGTCCCCTGCATTAGCGGGTGGATTCTTAACCACTGCGCCACCAGGGAAGCCCAAGCAATATATATTAAACATAGAATTACCATTTGATCTGGCAGTTCCACTTCTGGGTATACACACAAAAGATTGGAAAGCAGGGCAACTGATATTTATACACCAATGTTCATAGCAGCATTATTCACAATAGCCAAAAGGTGGAAGCAACTCAGATGTCCATAAATGGATGAATGGATAAACAAAATATGGTACATCCAAACAGTGGAATATTATTCAGCCATAAAAAGGAGTGAAATTCGGACACATGCAACAATGTGGAGGAACCTTGAGGACCTTATGCTTAGTGAAATAAGCCAGACACAAAAGGACAAATATTGTATGATTTCCACTTATATGAGGTACCTGGAGTAGTCGAATTCACAGAGACAGAAAGAACAGTAGTTACCAGGGGCTGGGGAGAGAGGAAAATGAGGAGTTATTGTTTAATGGGTATTGAGTTTCAGTTTGAGATGATGAAAAGTTCTAGAGATGGTCAGTGGTGCTGGTTGCATGGCAACGAGTGTACTTAATGCCACGGAACCATACACTTTAAAATGGTTAGAATGGTAAATTTTATGTTATGTTTATTTTACCACAATAAAAAAAGTAACACATTTTGGACTTTGTCTTGAAGAAAATGAAATGAAAAATTATGAAAATAGATTCATCTTATATTTAACCAAAATAAGGTAATACAAATAGTTCTATGATGGCCATGATGTTAAGTGCTACAGAGAAATGCTCCCTGGAGTTGGGAGAGAAGAGAGCAGGTGAACCTGCTCTGGTTGGTGGGGTTTGGGAACTGGGCAGGGCTTCCTCAAGAGAATGGCATTTAAACCATGCCCTGAAAGAGTCAGCTTGGTGAAAGGGGGGTGGGTGTGTGTGGAGGACAGAACACTGCAGACAGAAGGGACAACAGGGGGAAGACCAGGAGCAGCAAAGGCCCTTGCTTCAGTCGAGGAAGAACAAGCCTGTGTGTGGAGCAGAGGAGGAGGCAGAGTGGGGAGGGAAGGTCGGGCTTGCGGGGCCTTGCGGAGGATTTCAGGCTCCTCGAAAAGCAAATGGAAGCCACCCTTAAGGGATTTTAATTTTAATTTGCAAGCCTATTGATTTCGTTGAGATTAAGTAGAAAGGGAAGGAAATTAAAGTTTATTGAGGGATTGCTCAGTGCCAACTAGCTCCTTACCATTCAGCTGTCTCTAAGCATAACACCTGGCACAGACAAGATGCTCAGTAATGATCCAAATGGTTGATGTTCCAGATGAGGCTCAGGGAGGTGAAGCCATTTGACTCAAGGCAGTACGGCCTGTGGGATCCTGGCCTCTGTGCTTTAAAGGGTCCTTCCCTGGACGCCCTGGAGCTGTGTGCCTCCCCACATGACCCAGGAACTGTGCCAACCTAGAGCCCATACCCCCTTCCAGACCAACCACAAGTACAGAAAACCCACATTTCCTTGCTCAAATGGCCCCAGCTCTCTTCTAGAGCCTCCTTCCTGGGTCCCTCCTCTTGAGAACACTGGTGTATGTTGGGGTGGCCAAGGGGCAGCTGTTGGTGGGAGGGCCACTTAGGACTTGTGACTGGCGTGGCCCAGCAGGTAAACACGAGGCTTCCTGGTTCAGGGTAGAGCCTGGGCGGTTCACTAGTTTCCTGTTGCTGCTGTTAAAAATTATCACAAATGTATCTTCTTACATTTCTAGAGGCCAGAAGTCAGAAACGGGTCTCAGTGAGCTATAATCCAGGTGTCAGCAGGGCTACACTCCTTTCTTGAGGCTTTAGAGGAGAATCCGTTGACTTGCCTTTTCCAACTTCTAGAGCCCACCCATGTTTCTGGGCTGGTGGCGCCCTCCGTCCGTCTTCAAAGCCAGCAATCCCATCACTCCAAACTCTGCTTCTGTCGTCACATCTTCTCTGACTCTGACTCTTCTCTCCCTTTCACTTCTAAGGATCCTTGTGATTATGATGGGCCCACCAGGATAATCCAGGATAGTCTCCCCATCTGGAGGAGAGGTTGGGTGATTAGCAGTCTTAATTCCCCTGTGCCACGTAAGGTACCACATTCACAGGCTCCAGGGATTAGGCTGTGGACATTTTGGGAAAGAGGGGCATTATTCTACCTACCACTGGTGGGAAGAGAAGCAGGTAGGTTGAGCTAGTTTTCCTTGTTCCACCATATTCCCAAGAACTCTAAGAATCTGAAATTCAAACCTAGACTTCCAGGTCATTATGAAGGTATGTTTATCAAAGTAGGAAAATAGAATAGAAACTGTATTTAAATGGTTTATTAGTTTATTTGATAACTTTTAGATATTGAGACATGTGGTATGTGGGCCTCCATTCGCACTCCTGCCACTGGCCCTACAAATATTAGGGGTAGACCTAACCCAAAGTCACATAACAAGCAAATGTCCAAATTAGAACACAAATTAGAACAAATCCTCTTTTATTTCCATCACACAGGGCACTTCTTCAAAGAGAAGTAAGGCTACCACTGTCTTACTCAGTTTTGATGCTATGTAATCTATCTATCTGCCTCCCTGGTGGTTATAAAGCTGTCTATTTTTGAACCTCCTATCCAGAGCCTAGCTCCCTGAAGCAGAAGCTTCTGAAGCTGTAAACCTCCTCTAACTAGTTTCCAATCTGCTCATAACTTGCTCATACCATACATTGTCCTAGGTGGATACCTCTTACACAGACCCCCCTCTTGGTCATTCAAGTTCTCTCATTTATGGATTCACCAAACAATTAATTAGTGCCTCCACTGGGGATACAGAGATGGTTTAGTCACTATCCCTGCCCTCATGGAATTCACAGTCTAGTAAGGGTGCCAGACAATGAAATGCACAATATAACCCTAGGTACAGAGATGGGTGCATTGCTAATCCGGGCAGATCTGGGGGTGGGGTTTAGTAGAGGCTTTTCAGAGGAAGTGGTTCTCAAGCTGAGTCTCAACTAGGCCAGGAGGCTGAGGGCTAGATTTTTGGGTTGAGAGACTGGCATGTTTATAGGCCCTGAAGCTACAGTGGGGCAAGTTTGGGGAATCCCAAATCAGTAAGGATTACTAGAACAAGGAGTGGGAGGTGGGAGGAGGCAGAACTAAGGCTTAAAATACGAAGAGCCCCAGACTGACCCTGCTAGACCACAGGCTTCATGAGGGCCCTCATGTTACTCTTCGCTTAGCCTCCGTGCTGGCGAGGTGTCTGGTACACAGCAGGTGCTCAATAAATATCTGCTGAAAGACTGAATGATGTGGAGTTCCTGAACACCATACAAAGGATCCCTGGAGGCAGCATTTCTCAGCCCGGCTGCACATTAGAATCACCTGGGGAGCTTTAAAAACTAAAAATCTGGGCCCTACCCTAAACCATTTCTCGTACTAACTTATTAGCTCCTTGAGGGCAAGGGTTGTATCTCATTTCTCTTGAAATTACTCAGTGCCCAGCAAGTGCATGGCTCACAGTAGGGTTCAATATATTGTCTGGAGGAGGAGGGGAAACAAAATGTAAAAGGGCCACCGTAGATGCTTTCTCTGAATCTCTGGATCTGGGGACTTGGTGCATTAGGATCACCTTTAAGATTCCCTGGGTGATTCCAGCGTGCAGCCAGGGCTGAGATCAGGCCCGCAGGCCCCACACCATGGAAATGTCCTACCCAGATCAGACTGGCGGGTCAGATACGCTCTGAATTGACAGCTCTGCGGGAAATGAGGGGGGCTGGGTACAGAGGTGGTGGTGTTGACGGTTTAGTGATCCAGGCGAGAGAGAATGAGAGCCCCAACTAAGGCGATGTGGCAAGCAAATGGATTTTGAGAGAGTTAGGAAGACACAGTCAATAGGATCTGATGGCTGGGGTGGACAGGTGAGAATCTAAGATGCTCCTGACTTCAGGTTTGGAAAACTTAGGTGAGTAATGGGGCTGTTTCCTGGAATCTGACATATTGTGCAGACACAGGTTTAGGAAGCGTTTCGTGGCCCTGTAATCCTCTGTAAACAGCCGTCTACTCTTTTGCTGGCCTTCTGACTGTTAAGCCCCAGAGTTTCCCTAATCTTTTCCATCTTGCCTCCGGCCCTCCCTGAGTAGTTCCAGCTCCTTTCTTTCCTTCTTTACCACCTTCACTATCCACTTGAGGGCGGGATGGGGGTGGTGGGCACTTCTTCCACAAAATCTGGCTGATGGCACGTCTCTTTAGTTCCTCTCCTCCCTGCTGCCCCCAAAACACACTCTGGGCCTGTGTTCTTCAAAAAAAAGAAATCAAAGTGGGGGCATGGTATAGGAATAGGGGGCAGCAGGGAGAAGGTTTCCCTTACTGTTATCAAAGTAACAGTCTTCAGAACATTCGGAGAATACTGGGGGAAAAATTTTAATCATTTATATCATGCCCACATAAATCCAGTCACTGCCATCATTTTGGTGTGTTTTCTGCCCCCCTCCTCTTTTTAAACTAGACATAGATTATTTTGTTATGTTCTTTTTACAGTTGTAATCATACTGGTGAAACAGAACTGATTTATAAAAATAACGAAGCAGCTTAAGGGGGACAGCTTGAGAGTGGTGCATAGATAGCAATAGAAAAAATATACCCAGTGGAGGCAAGGGTGTGGAAAACAGGCCCGTGGTAGGGTGTTGGTGGGAATGTGCATTAGTAGAGCCTCTGTGGAGGGCAACTTAATATCTATCAAAATCTCATACGTGCATGACCTGTACCCCATAATTCTACTTAGAATTATCCTATAGAGGATATGTTCAAGTGCACAAATTTAGGTGAAAGAGAATGTTTGCTGCCTCAATTTTTTTTTGTTTTTCTTTTGGACCTGCACCCCTGAATAAGCTCTGGGCTCTCCCAACCTTGGCCTCTTGGCAGGTGTGGGGGGAACATCAGTTTAAAAAAAAAAAAAAGTAAGGAAAAACAGGAGACAGATGTTTATAGGGAGATAAGTTAAACAAATTGTAGTGTGTCCATAGAAATGGGAGACTATGCTGATCTGGATAAGTGGGGTGGAATACTTTGCAGGATGGTATGTGGTATCCCATTTCGGTATTAAAGGCTAACACAAAATGTCTTGGAAGGGAGCCACTGAACTGTATACTGGCGAGGTCCAAGATCTGGGAGGTGGGGACTTGTTCTGTGGATGCTCCAGAGGCCTGTCAGCATTGCCCTGAGAGTCAGGCTCTCCAATGAGATGACTGGGTTCAAATCCCTGTTCTGCCTCTTTACTGCCTGTGTGAACTTTGACAGGTTATTAACCTTTTGTGCCTTCGTTTTCTCATGAGTAAAACGGAGATAATAATCATTCCTATCTCATAGGGTTGAAGTGAGAATTACATTTTTAGTTCATGTACGACCCTTAAAAGTGCTTAAGTATATGAATGTGCTTAATCAATATTAGCTAAATCAGAGATTCCTGAGTTTGCATTCCAGCTTTGCCACACTTTGGGCAAATTTCTTAACTTCTCTGAGCCCTGGTTTCCTGCAGAGTTGTAAGGATCTGGGTTAATGGTGTGTAAAATATCTTGCTGAAGAAATTGTCTCCCGCTGTAGTTCCTGGCCCTGTTGCAGAGGTGGTAATACCAGTTTCTGGATCTTATCCCTGGGAGTGGATCTCATTCAGTCTTCAGTTGAGGGGGAGCACACTTCAGGGCTAGAGGTAATGGAAGTCAGTGCAGCAGCCCCAGTGCCAGAGGGTGGAAGAGTGGGGGGACGTGGTGGAAGGAGGGGTTCAGCTGCTACTCAGCTCCAGCCGCATGTAGACTGGCCAAGAACTGCTAGATCTTAACTGTTTTTCGAGAGAAGTTGTGAAATCGCCTGATTTTTAACTCTTGGCAATTAGCTCAATTTTGTAAACACTTTGAGGGCAAACAAAACATGGCAGCAGGCCATATTTAACCCACGAGCTGCCAGTTTGCTGTCTCTGCTCTAGCCTTTCTATTCGTGGATTAGCAAAAGGTTTAATAAGTGCCTGCTGTACCTGTGCTCCTCAGCTCCTGATCATGTTTACCGTTCTGCAACCTCAGGTCTGCTGGCCCAGTATTGCTATCGGGTACTAATTCAGTCTGGTGGGTATTTCACTGTGGTTTTAATTTGCATTTCCCTGATTACTAGAGAGATTGAACATCCTTTCATGTATCTATAGAAGTATTTTCTTCCTCAGTAGAATTTTTGTTTCAAGTCTTTGGATCGTGCTCTAGTTGCTGATAGTTTTAGGGCTTCCCTAATGGAATTTTTCTTTTGAATAACATCACACCCACTAGACTGGACTCCTTACAGCTTTGGTGCTGTCTGCACATCTTAGGGGGCCCAGCACCAAGCACAGTGCCTGCTACACAGTAGGAAGCTCAGTAAATATTTGAACGAATCAAGTCCTGTTTCAAGAGTACGATATTTCTTTATTTTGCAGTTCTCGGCACAAGTAGTATTGATTTAGCTATCGGCTTATTCGACAAGCACAACTCCCCCACTTTGATGAGAAGACAGACTGAGAGAGATTTGTCTGTGTCTTGCCCCGTTAAAACCAGGAAGTAAAAAGAGGAACTGGCTTGCCTTAAGGGAACAGTGATTCTTGTAGGTGATTAGGGAAGTGTTTACTGAAAGAGGTACTGGAGCTTGAGAGAGGGAGAGATTGGAACTCTGATAGCCAACTGCTTAGAAATTATCCTGACATGAGGCTGAGGATGACACGCCTGAGGTATGAGTGTCCCCTTGATGGTTTGTGCACATCATATTAATACGTGGAATTGAATGTGCCCTTTTCCCCGTGATACAGAGGGTCCTCCCTCCTTCATTGGTCAATTGCGAAGTGAAGCCTCTTTTGTGTTGAAGTGGGAAGAGCATTGTTTTCACAGCCATAGACCTGAATTTCAGACCCAGTGGTTCCCATTACCTCACCAAGCCTCAGTTTCTTTTTCTATAAAGTGGGGACAGTAATAAAAAAGGCTGTCCCTTAAATGAGAAAATATTTAAAACATCCATTTCTCCTAACAATACTAAGTCTTCCATATGATTTTTGTTGTTTTTACCATAACTAGTCTGCCTTCCTACTAGGTCAGAGGGATCTCTCATCTGGTGGGGAGGGGTCTAACCCATGTTTGTCTCTGAATCAATCTTCCTGTCTTAGGCAACTCTGTTCCCAGGAGCGGTCTTCCTATGGATTTGCCGATCAAGCCTGGTCTTTGTGGTGGCAGTTTCTCTGATTCTTGGTTACACAGCGGCTATCCTAGAGAGTAAGTTCCTTGAGGGCTGCAGGGAGGTCACACGGTTTGAACAGTGTGGTTCTGCACGGCTGGTTTTGCATCTGTGCTCAGATTACCAGCTTTTTGTTTTCAAGGTAGAAAAATACGCCAGCCTCACACCCCTTCAGTCAACACCCACTGGAATTATTTGTGGATGTATTTATTGGTTTGGGGTATCTTGACCAAGACTGGGTGGGGGGTACACTGTAAGCATTGCCTTTTTCCTCATCTCCCCTTCCTTTACCCTCCACTCAAGCCATACTTCCATTTCCTCCAGCACTGCAGACTCTCTCAGACCTGCAGTCCCTTTTGTTGCCTCACCTGGAGTGTCCTTCCACTCACTTTTCACCTGGCAAATTCCTTCCTTCTCAGCCTTCAAGATCTAGGTCAAATGATTCCTCTCTGAAGCTTCCTTTGGCCCTCTAGGCAGATTGAGGCCTCCCTTCTTTATAGATCTCCATTTACTCACTCACTTGATTAGCTACAGATTGATTGAGGGGCTACTGTGTGCCAGGCAGAGGCTACGGAGATTCATTTTAAAAAGAGTCTTTGCCCTAAAGGAGTGCATAGTCTAGGTGGAGAGACAGACCCAAACATGCAGACAGACATGCTAACTGCTTTAGGGAAGCACTGAGGGGGAGCACCTCACCTGCATCTGGGGACAGGTGACAGGGAAGGTTCCTGAAGGTGGGGACACCTGAGTCCTAAGAATGTGTGGGTATCCAGGTGGAAGGACTGGCTTGGGCAAAGATACAGAGTAGAGAAATAATGTGGTGTGTGCAGGACAGCGGCAAGCAGTTGGTTGTGTTGGAACATAGGCAAGGGCTAGAAAACTTAGGACTTTGTAGGTTGAACCATATGAAATTGTCATTTTTGTAGGTCAAAACAAAAATAGTCAGATATCATCAGTTTCATATGGTTCAAGCTAATATGTTCTCCTAAGGGTTTTGGATCTTATCTTAGTGTTCCCCACACTTCTGTCATTCTTGAACCACCTTCATGATTTTCACTACTGAGTATCCACTTAATTTTGATGTGAAGAGACTCACTCTTTATTTTTAACTTAAATAAATTTATTTTAAAAGGAAATTTTATGTCCAAATGAAAAAAAATCATTATTACTCAACATAAAAAGAAGTTAATTGTAAAAAGAAACAGTGAAAATAAAACTCTTGCTAGATAGATCCTGTTGCCTGCCTTGCTCTGCCTAAAAATGTCCCCTTCCACAAATAAAAGGAGTCTAAGCAATTGTTAGAGAAGTGTGCAGAGAGAGAGAGTTTGAGAGAGCAAACATATTTTAAGAGCCCAGGAGGGTTCATGGCAGTAGGAATTTCGAGGAGAAGATGGAATCAAGAAATGTTTGAGAATGAAAATCACCAGGATTAATTCAGTGTCACAGGAGAGAAAAGAGGAATCAAGAATGACTTTCAGGTTTCAAGCCTGGAGGAATGCGGGTAGATGATGGCGCCAGCTATAGATGTGGGGAACAGTGATTTAGGAAGGGAGGATGGTGAGGTCAAGTGTGCACATCTCGCATTTGAGATGCCCAACAAACAGCCAGGATGAGGGTTCGGAGCAGAACTACTGGACACAGGCAGTCCTCGAGGCTGAGGGTGTGAGCCTCTAATAGACCAGCTATGGGGGCAGCCGTTTTGGTGTGAGTGCTTCCTTGCATTTCCTCTCAGGCTAAAAACCGATCTTTGCCCTCCGCTGTGAAGGAGTAGATGGAAGTCCTGGGGCAGCAGTGCTCTCAATCATCTCCGTCTCAGCAGCTCCTAGCTCACTAGAGGAAAGGAGGTTTAAGGAGAAGATGGCAAGTTCCACTTTGAACCTGCTGAGCCATAGGGCCATGGGGGACATCGAGGAGGAATATCCATCCAGATAGATTCTGCTCTCCATCCAGGCAATCTAAAGTTTGGGACTAGACCTATAGATTTGGGAATCATCAGCCTATAGATGGTGGTAGAAGCCATGAGAATAGATGAGAATGCCCAAAGACAATGTAGTATCATAGTAGTAGCGGGCCCAGGACTAAACTCAGAGGAACTACAGCATTCAAGGGGAGAGAAGTGGTGGGAAAGGAGACCATGAAGGAGACAGAAAAGGAACAGTCGGAAACTTTCAAAGTTAATCAGGAGAGGAAGTGTCATGGAAGCCAACAAATGGAGTTTCCCAGAGAGGAGAAATCACCAGTGTCAGATACAGCAGAGAGATCCACCACAGTAAGAACACCTTCAGATATTGCAGTTGGGATTTTACTGGTGACCTTGAAAAGTTATTTTCAGTAGAGTGGTGAGACTAGAAACCAACATTCATATTGATTGAGGCAATGAGCAAGCATAGATAGCAAATGTAGACTGTTCTTTGCAGGGGCATATAACATACCTTTGTTATTTGTTCATGCAATAAATATCTATTGACTGCCTACTGTGTGCCAGGCACTATCCTAGGTGGTGGTGAATAAAGCAGTGAACAAAAAATGGAATTTATATTCTAGGAATGGAGAGACAGACACTATATGAAATACAGTTGACCCTTGAACATCATGGGTGTGAAATGCACGGGTCCACTTACAGACGGATTTTTTTCTCATACATATATATACTATTATGTTTACTATGCAAGGTTGGTTGAATACACAGATGGGGAAACCACGGATACAGAGGGCTGACTGTAAAGTTATATGGGGATTTTCGAGGGGTGTCGGCGCCCCTAACCCCCCAGTGTTGTTCAAGGATCAGCTGTATATTAGGTGATGATAAGTGCTTTGAAGAAAAATATAGTGACAGAGGTGTGTGGGTGTGTGTGCATATGTGCACTACTTCATATAAGGTGATTAGGTCAAGTCTCTCTGATCAGATGACTGTTATAAGGGATTGTTGAGTTTGTTTTAAAGCACAGTATCAAATTAATTGTAGTCTTTAATTCTTGATACCCCGTCTACAGTGTTAAAATAATTAGTTTATAGGTTTTACCACTCCCCTACCTGGGATCCATAAAACTTCACAATAAAATACAAAGTCCTTACCACGGTCTCTAAAACCCTCCATAATCTGCCCCCTGCCTTCCTCACCAATTCATCTGGTACTGCCCTTCCCCTTTCTCAGTCCACTCCAGCACCAAAGCTGGAGTGAGGGAATGAAGGAATGAAGGAATGAATGAATGAAGTGTGTCAGTTGGATGGTGTCTTCCCAAGTGGCCTCTCTGGCAAGGGGAAACAAGGCAGCTTAAGGTCAAAGAGCTTGAGCTTTGGTGCTGGACAAACCTGGCTTTGACTCCTGGCTGTGCTGCTTACAAGTTCTGTGACTTTAGGTAGGTCACAAATCCTCAGTTTCCTCATCTGTGAAATGGAGATTATATGATATCTATATTGCAAGATTGTTTTTAGGTACAGTTGATAGTTAATGCAAATTGCTTAGCATAATGTGTGGCACATTGTAAGTGCCAAGAATTGGTGGTAGTGTTACCACCATTGTTATTGTTATCATTGCTTTGATACATCAGGCCTCCTCAGCTAACAGGTGAGGAAGCAGGCCTCGCCAGCGTCAAGCAATGAGTCAGGGAACTAGGAGAGGTGACCAGCACCCAGGTGTTCAGTTATGGAGTGCAAGCCAGTGTGGGCTTCCGAGCTGAGCAGACCTTGGTTCATGTTTTGGGTTTGTCATTTACCACGTTTGAGCTAGTTGCTTTACCTCTCTGAGCCTTGGGCTCTCCATCCTTAAAATGCCTCATGAGATTGTTGGAAGGTGGAGAAATAACATATAAAGGTAACACAGAGCTGGGCCACCTATAAGGCACTCAACAAGCAGCAGTTCTTCCCACCTCAGTGGTGGTGCTGCCTTCTTTTTTTTTTTTTTTTTTTTTTAAATGATATCATATACATTTTTTTTTTTTTTAAGAAATTCACGTTCTTTTATTTATTTATTTATGACTGTGTTGGGTCTTCGTTTCTGTACGAGGGCTTTCTCTAGTTGTGGCAAGTGGGGACCACTCTTCATCGCGGTGCGCGGGCCTCTCACTATCGCGGCCTCTCTTACTGCAGAGCACAGGCTCCAGACGCCCAGGCTCAGTAATTGTGGCTCACGGGCCCAGTTGCTCCGTGGCATGTGGGATCTTCCCAGACCAGGGCTCGAATCCGTGTCCCCTGCATTGGCAGGCAGATTCTCAACCACTGCGCCACCAGGGAAGCCCGGTGCTGCCTTCTTAATCTTCTCTACTTAACCCAGTGGTTGGTTGGTTGGTTTTCCCAAAGAGATAAGGGAGACATGGACCCCTTTGAGATTTTGTAACCTGTGAACACCCAAACTCAGAGGGTTCCTAAACCTTTGCTGATAGTGGGGGTGAAAATTTAATAGATCCAGACTTAATCCAATCAATCAATCTCTCCCTCTTCTCCCTCCGTCCTCTCTGTTCTTTCTCTTTACTGTCCGGCCCTATGTGTGCCAGGCAAGCTGCTTTTATTTAGCTCACACTTTTTCTAACAACTTACCTCTAAGGGCATTCTCAGCACAGACCACAACCACACTCTCAGTTTCTGGAGCTGAGGGCATGGTGTCCCTTAAGTTTCCAAAGCATCAATTTCCTTATCTGTAAAATGGATGGTGAGGATTAATGAAGATAACATTGTTGGTTGATAGCACTTTGCCAGGTATGTTCACACGTAATCTCATTAAATCCAAACAATAATTCCGTGAGGTAGACCTTTCATTCAACTCAGTCAATATTGAGTGCCTACTATGTTCTAGGTAGTTTTAGCCACAGTGATGCCTCATGGAGCTCACAGAGGGGGAAGAGACTATAAAAACATGAACCACTAAATAAAGCAGTTTCAAATTGTAATAGATGTTATAACAAAGATGAAACAAGGTAAAGAGCTAAGGGACCCGGTGGTTAGGTTACTACCTGGATACAATTTATATAAATTCATAGTATAAAAGTATCAAAGTATATCATTGATACTTCTTTATTTTTATAGTAGCCCCCACCCCCACCCCCGTCCCCGCCCCGGCCCCATAAATACAGATTCTCAGTGGACTGCTTTCCATGGGCATTACAGAATGCTTGTCTGCCCTCTTAAGACAAAGGGCCTCAGGAGGTTTCTAGGTCTGATATCCCTAACTAGTTAGTAGAGAGTTTAACTGAACTTCAAGGCAAGTCTATGAAATGTGTGGACTTTGAATCTCAGACACCATTCCTTGGAGCTGGCAGTCTCTGCTTGCATTACCACATTTGAGGAGGGCAAATCCAGCCTGTGAAACTCAGAAAGATGCCGTCCCTAAGTAAAATAACCACCAACTGAACATGTTTGAAGTACGTGAAACAAAGATGAATGTAGTCAATTCAGAAAAATGAGCCCATTGGGGAAGAGAACAGTGGCTACAGCTGTGCAGAACAAAGCTGCCCAGATGGTTTTACATCCTCCTTTACAGCAGAACATAATATTCTCTTTACCAAGGCAATGAATTTTCTTTAATAACTTGTTCTTTAAAAAAAAAAAACAACCTCTGTATGTCAGTTACTTAATATAACATATTAATAAACCTCACAAGAAATCTATAAAGAAACAATTTCAGCCAGTTTAAGTAACTTGACCACAGCCAACATTGGTAGAGGTGGGGATTGGAGCTCAGGTTGTCACTGAACTCCAATCCTGTGTCCTTTACATCCACCACCCAACAAACCTCAGATGCCGCCCACTTGGTTAGAGAGAGGAGTGGCAGAGCCCAGGCCAGGAGAGGTCCAAGGGGGAAGCCTTTCACCCACCAGTATTCCTCACCCAGCACACTGTCCAGCCCACAGAATCCCACTTGACCATTCCATGAAAGGCAAGGGCCCCTTTCTGCTATCAAAGACAAAGTGGTTGGTTTTTTTGGTTTTGTTTTGTTTTTGTTTGGTTTTTCCCCCCTCTTGTCTTTCAGTGTTTTAAATGACTCTAGTGCTAACCAGCCTGGGATTGCTCTTTTCCAAAATTAAAATGCCTTTAAGTTGTTTTCATTATAAAAGTGGAACATATTTGTTGCAAAAAGTGTGCATAGCAGAAGAGAGCGAGCCTCCGTGCCCATTTTTGTCTCCCAGGATAGCCTTAAACATGCCTTCTGAACATGTTTTGTTGTTGTTTTAAAAGATGGGTCCTTTAAGTCCTCTCACAAGGGGCTGTATAGTGCTAACCTCCTCAGGTTTTCAGATGACACTCTGGGCTGGCCTTATGTTGAATAATAATTAGTTCAGTTTTCAAGAAACCTTCATGGAATGTCACCTGTGTGCTAGGTGTTGCTCATCCAAGGTGGACAAAACAGCCTCTGACTTTAGGGAACTCATTCTGTTGTTGAAAATCCTTGCATAAACCAAGGATTAGATAGATGGTAATCCCCCAGTGAACATATACAGAGTATCACTTTCAGAACTGGTTAAAAACTTTCTTTTTAATCAGAATGACACATATGACATAATTAACTGATTTGAGACGTAGACAAATATTCAAGTGTAAGAGTTCTTTACTTTGCAGGTAACCCTGCCTCAGGCTGGCATAAATGGGGTAGGGATGGGGTGCATACCCCCCAGCAGCAAACATTGCTTCTTTTCATTCCGGTTGTTGAGATCTCCCTGGGTAACGTGCACAAAGTGTTCCATGTGTCCTAAGTATATGCCAGGTCAGTTAGTCAGCAATTCTGTGTCAGGAATGGGCCCATTTTTCCATTACACCAGTGTTACATTTTCAAAATGGAAGGCATTGAAAATGTAAATTTAAAAGCATTTGCTGTGCAGGAGAGGGAGATTCTAGGGCCAGGACTAGAATCCAAGTCTCCTCACACCAGTTTGATGTGTTTTCCATTACACCCCATGACTGAGTCTTAGAGCACTGAATGGGTGATTATTAATCTTTATGGACTTTTTATCCAGTGCTGATTATATGGACTGCACCGTGCTGGGCAACAGAGATTTTAAGTTGGACAGTTCAGGGACTTCCCTGGCAGTCCAGTGGTTAAGGCTCAGCTCTTTCACTGCGGGGGCCTGGGTTCGATCTCTGGTCAGGGAACTAAGACTCCACAAGCTACACGGTGCAGCCAAAAAATAAAATAAAGTTGGACAGGTCAGTCACTGCACTTGATAAATAAACAGCTCAGTGAGAAGACAGAAGAATAAATTGACAATTTACACCCTGAAAAGTGTTAGTTGCAGAGGAAAGGGCACCAAGCAGAGGGGGTGGGGGGGAGGGGGGCTTCTCAATTTACTGAGTGAATGAAAGCTCATTTGAAGAAACAATTTATATTGTTTCTTTTACCTTTCCCAGAGCAAGACCTGAAGAGCCACCGGGCTTTCCCACATTGGGTGAGAGGTCAGGCTCAGTACACTGCCAAATTGTTGATGGTGATCAGATTAGTGTGTAATCCGATATGATCTAATCAAACAAGATGTAATCAATGCTGGTGTTTTAAACCAATTTTCAACTGCTTAGTAGCTTTTTTTTTTTTTTAGTAGTAATAATACTTTATTAATAGTAAAATTTAGTGCTTCTAGGATGAGGGTAAGGGCTCTCAAGGATGGTGTCATGGGCTTGTCTGATTGAGGCCCTACTGATTTAGAGGAACCAGCCATTCATTCATTTATTCATTCATTCATTCAAGAAGTATTTATTTGGTACCTCTGTACCAGACACTGTTTTTGGCAGAAAGTGAGACACAGGCTATTACCTCTTGTAGCTAAACTGTTTGACTTTTGACAAATCACTTTCACTCTCTGGGTCTCAAATCCTTGACCTGTTCAGAGATGTGCGGTCACAGTGGACCTGGACTGTTTAGATTCACATTCCAGCTTCACTTCTTTCCTGTTACATGACCACATGCAAGTTAATTTAGTCTCCCTGAGCTTCAGTTTCCTCATCTGTAACATGGGGATAATATACCTCGTTTCATTGGGTTGTACTGAGAGTGAAACTTAGCTCAACCACTGGGCTTAGTACCCCCAATCAAGGGTGGTCACTAGCGTTAATCCCTGATTTCCTGAGCCGCAAACCCACCCTGGAACCACACACAGGTGTTATTTGGGGCGTGGCTCACAGCGCAAGGGGGGCGGGCTAGGATTTATAAAGGCAGGGTCCGGCGCCGTGATCTCATCCTGCCTTGGCTGGACACCGGAGTGGTTTTCCAGGCCGTGGCTCCGCACTACGAGGACCAGAAGCGAGGCTGCCCAGCGGCGACCAGTGCGGAGCCCACGCCCCCGGACCAAGCTGCTCCAGCTCCCGGCGCACGCGGCTCCGGGAGGGCGCAGAGGACCGGACCCCCGACAACCACAGGCCGTGGGGGCGGGGCCTGCAGCCGGCCGGCCTCCCCCCCCCCCCCCCCGCACGCCCCGCGGCCCCTCCACCCCACTTCGCCGAGGCCCGGAAGGGACCAGTCGCGCTTCCGTCTCCGCCGGGGAGGCACGGAGGGCGGAGCTGCAGCCAGAGGACGCGACGCGAGCCCAGTTCCGGCGAGGAGGCCGCGCCAGTGACAGCGATGGCGGCGGAGTCGGCGCTCCAAGTTGTGGAGAAGCTGCAGGCGCGCCTGGCCGCGAACCCGGACCCGAAGAAGGTGAGCGAGCGGGCAGCGCGGAGCGGGGCGGGCGTTGGGCGCGGCGCGGCCCCGTAACGGTCGCGGGCCCGGGCGCGGCTCCTTCCCGAGCGGCCGGGGCCGTGGGGGCTCGGACCCGGAGCGCGGCCCCGCCGGTCTGCGGCCTGCGGTCGGGAAGTTAGTGGCCCTTGGCCGCTGCCCACGCGGTGGGACCCCGCACGGCGAGCGGCGCGCCTCGGCGGGCCCGGCCTCCCTGCCTCCCGGGCCGGGTGCCCGCGGTGTCCGCCCGGAGCCCGCGTGCCGGCGGGGCTCCCGGAGCCCTCCCCCGGCGTCCCGGGCCAGCTGTTTCCTGTCGGGAGAGCTCGCCCAGAGTTAACTCCTGCCCGCTCCATTCCTCGCCCTGCGAAATGTTTCTGATTTCTTAGAGTCTTTTGATGTTTGTTGGGAGAAGGAGGTGGTTCTGCCTGTGCTTGATGGAGTCTAGGCTCGGTGTGTGGTCCTGCGTCTTTAAGACGTTTTTATTGCTTTGGCTTGATTATTAGAGCGTGGACCTTTTCGCTTTCTCAGTAAATCTCTTTCAAAACAAAATAAACCTCACGTCACCCTAACTAAAAACTTAGGTTGTAAATGGAAAGGAAAGAAAAAAATTAAGGCTTAGAAGTTGCAGCTAGATTTCCTTCTGGCCTTGATAGAAAGGTAAGAGCTACCGTTTCTGGCTGCTGCGAGTGATGGGCAACCATTTTTAATTGCACTCAGCTAGTTTTTTCCCCCCTTAACTGTTTTCTTAAGTTAAATGCATTCTTCTCTCTCTGCGACTTTTCTTCCATCCAGCTTCTTGGTGTCTGGGAGAGTGTCCCGTGGATGTTAGAATTTTTTTTTTTTAATTGAAATACATTGATGAAAACACTCAAGGTGTTTGACATTCTCTGTCAGCATTATAGCTGGAGTGTACAGTGTGTAAGAGTTGGATCTCTGAACCCCGGAGTGGCTTTTGAAGAGGAAATAATCCAGGGAGGCAGTGGAAATAAAGTGGTGAGGAGATTTGAGTTCTAATTCATTTGCCAGCCATGGACATTAGGGATGTTCCTTGCTAAGCCAGTTTCCTCACCTGCTTCTTCCCAGGACAGAACCAAAAGGCAGAAGAGCTCAGTAGATGTTAATCTCCACTCTTTACAATTTTTCTTGAAGGGCCCCTTTCTCTTCACCTGTTCTTGGCCTGTCATAGGTGAGGTTTTTTTCCCTCCGTTTCTAAAGGCTGCTCAACGCATCTATCAGACCACTGTTTAACTCTTCTCGTGCATACCTAGCTCAAAGATCCACTTCTTCAGGACGACATTTTAGCTTTAAGTCTGTGAAAACTGAAATGCTTTCACTTGTTTTGTGTTATATTTTCTATAATGGCTTCAGTACCTAGTGGACAGACATATTTACAAGTTTCTTTTTACAATAACCCTTTGTGGGCATCTAATAAATGGTCATTATTTCCAAGTACTAGCTTGTTTTCCCAAACACTGTAGGTTTGTGACTGATTTTTTTTAAAACCCTAGAGCAGTATGATGTAAATCGCCCCCATCTCCCCAATTTGGTCTTCCATCGGGTTAAAAAAAATGCACCGTGTAGTGTCTACATTTTCCCACTAGAATTTAAATTTTGAAGTAGCTTTTCCAGTAGTTGATGTGCATGAAATTTAAAATTAAGAAAAGGTTGGTTTGACTTCACATCCTCCTTGAACTATTAGTGATTGTGAGTATCTGGGCTTTCTCTTCCCAGATAGAAACTCACCCTGAGCTTCTGACTTTGCATTATGAAGATCATTTTTGCAAAGGGCACAATAGTTGGCATTTACAAATGAGCTAATGCAGAGGGAAAACTGCAAGCTGGCACACTGGCCTCTCAACCTTCTGTTAACCCAACAAGCTCCCACAGGTTGTTCTTGAAATTGTAAGATGATTATATAGCAGTACTGAACTTACAACTAAATCTTGATTTCAAACCATTATTAGCCAAAGGGTTGATTCCACACCTATATTCATAGATTTCCTCGTATTAAACATAGGTGTTTAACTGTAACTCTCTTTTCACTTTAAGCTCATCTGTGATCTAGGCTTACTTGGGGAAAAAGGTATCAGGCAAACCAGGGTCACTTGGTTCCTACTATTTAAGTGGAAGCAATTTTCATGGCTGGTAAAGTTACCTGTCCTGTGTTACAGTTTGAACGTGGAAACTACGAAGAACACCGTTTGAAGGCAAGTGGAGAACGAGGGGTCAACATTATGAATATCTTTAGCTCTTTGTGTTGAAGTAGTGTGCAGAGGACAACTGAGATTCCTAAGCATGGACTGTGCAAATGTTTGACATTTCTCAATGACTTGTTATCAGTTCTTGCAAACTACAACTGGTTTGATAACGGCAAGTTTCCACCTACCTGAGGATACCCAAAGTGCTTTATCTTTTTAATGCTTTGTTCTTTTTTTTTTTTTTTTATGGCTACTTTATTTATTTACTTATTTATTTTTGGCTGTGTTGGGTCTTCGGTTCGTGCGAGGGCTTTCTCTAGTTGCGGCAAGCGGGGGCCACTCTTCATCGCGGTGCGGGGGCCACTCTTCATCGCGGTGCGGGGACCGCTCTTCATCGCGGTGTGCGGGCCTTTCACTATCGCGGCCCCTCCCGTTGCGGGGCACAGGCTCCAGACGCGCAGGCTCAGTAGTTGTGGCTCACGGGCCCAGCTGCTCCGTGGCATGTGGGATCTTCCCAGACCAGGGCTCGAACCCGTGTCCCTTGCATTAGCAGGCAGATTCTCAACCACTGCGCCACCAGGGAAGCCCCTTTGTTCTTTTTTGAACCTAATTGAAAATAGAGGGGCTCTGAAGCCCTTTTTCTCTTATGTTGGGCTAAATTGGTTTGAATATCTCTAGGGTTTTAGTTTCATCTGCTTTTAAGTCGTCCCTCCTAACCCAAAACGAAGCAGAAAGGCAGCATTTACACTTCCAGTTAGTGCTAGGCTTTGAGATGAACACACCTTCAATGACTTCTGGCCCCATTCTTATATGTGGCCTTTGTAGAGGTCCTGGGACTCTGTCCTGGTGGTGACCTTCTTTCCTCTGTGGACTCTAAACTGTCTGACAACGTAACACTAAGGAGGGGTTCTTCTGCTTTGTGTCGAGTGTGCTAAGAGGCACATGAACTACTGCTCCATTTACTTTTCCGGTCTTCTAAGGACAGTGTCTTTATGTTGGATATTTCTCCTGGCTTTGTAGTACATGCTGTGGTAAACACACTTGACCTACTCGCTTGTTAGGCAAGTTACCTAACCTCACTGAGCTCAGTTTTAATATCTGTAAAATGGGGAACATAATATCCATTTTATAGAGTTGGCTAATGAGGATGAAATGAGGTAACACATGTAAGGACTTAGCATAGTAGCCAGTGCACAGTAAATAGTATATAAATGCCTTCCAGGGAATGGCATTAGAGGAGACAACCTGTCTTTAACCTTTTCAATGATTCTAAATTTTCCTTTAAGAAAAGGAATTGGCATTCATCGTTGCACCCATAGCTTTGATGACAAGAAATACACATATACTTTGTCCTGAGTTGGATGGTGGTGGTGATCGAATTCGAAGTGGAGGATAATTTTCACTCAACTATGAAGGTGAAACTCCTTAGATACACCACTTGGCTTCTCATATGTTCCCAGTCAAAACAAGATTATCACATGTGATCCAGTTGCTCTGCCTAGCAACCAGGTTCGGTAATTACTGAAGTAGAATGACCAGAAAAACATACTTGCTACTCCACCTAGTAGCAATATAGCATACTAATTGTAGCCTGGGCTACACATAGAAAAAGAACAGATCTTGTTATCAGATATTTAAATATAAAGGGAGTCACAGTTAATCTATTTTGAACTACTTGTACTTTTCAGCACTCCTCGAATGGTAGGTATATTTATATATACATAAATATTTCCTAGAGAATGGCATAGCAGTCATGACTTTGGGTAGAAGTGGAGCAAGGAGGAATTGGCTGGGGAATATCTGGTAGAGGATCAAGGGTAGCCGTTTAAAGAATGGTCAGTTGATGAATGAAATGATTAATAAGAAGCATTTATTGAGCTTGTATAGCATTCCAGGCACTATGGCTAAAGACTGCACATGGTTTGTCTCTCTGAATCCTCACAGCTTGTGAAGTACAGACAGGATCCAGTTCCTGTTTTGCAGATGAAGTAACTGAGGTTCAGAGAGGTTAGTGACTTGCACAAGATCACCCCACAAGGAAGTGGCAGGGCCAAACTGAAGCCTGTCTCTGACTCTGGAACTCTGTCGTAACAGCTCTGCTATCTGATTTTGAGCTAGCTCAAGAGGATACAGAAAGGAAATGTGACCAAACCCAGATTGCTTCTCTAATCTACCCAGACATTTTGTGTTCACCATTTGCAATGGCAAAGCTCTGATTCTAGCAACTTGAAATTGATCTTGGTTTCCCACTTACATCGAAAAAACCCAGTTCTGTTAAACACACTTTTTCTGGAAACATGATACCCTTTTTCTGTAGAGACCTCTTCTCCTTTTTACTTTCCTCTATGCCGGGTGCATGAGTAATTTCCTAAAATTGGCTCCTTTCTCAGAAAGTCTTTCTCAAAACTGGGCAGAAAGATAGTTGTTGATTACTTTTCCTAGAGCTGATAGGTTTGATTCTCTTCTCTAAGTTTTATTTCCCCTTGGTGTAGCATAGTGGCTGAAAGCACACAATCTAAAGCCGCAGATCTGAGTGAATCCTGCCCTACTTGCATCCTGGGGCAAGTACCTTAACTTTTTCGAGTCTGTTTTCACACTTGTAAAATAAGGATAACAATCATACTGTATACTACAGAACAGTGTAAGTACTTAACCATTGGATATTATTCTTATTTGTTCCAGTGAATGATTATGATTTTATAGAAATTAATGTTCATTTTATTCTCTGCAGCTATTGAAATATTTGAAGAAACTCTCCACCTTGCCTATTACAGTAGACATTCTTGCGGTAAGAACTGTGTAATTTTAGATGTTATATAGCTATGTCCCCTCCCCTTCCCGACCAGAGAGATTGTACAGTAAGAGCATGGGCTTTAGAAGTGAAAGAAACCAGACACAAGGCCACATATTGTATGGTTTTGTTTATATGAAATGTCCAGAATAGGCAAATCCATAGATAGAAAGTTAGATTAGTGATTGCCAGGGGTGGGGAGAATTGGGAGGAACAGGGTTTCTTTTTAGGGTGATGAAAATGTTCTGGAATTAGTGGCGATGGTTGTGTAGTATTGTGAGTATTCTGGAAACCACTGAACTGTACACTTTAAAATGGTTAAAATAGTGAATTTTATCTCAGTTTTTTTTTTCTAAAAATTAAAAGAACATTGGCATTTAGTCCTGGATTCAAATCCAAGTTTGTGACTTTAGGCTGTTCCTTCGTTGTAAAATGGGGCAGGTCCTAACCTCATAGAGTTATCAAATAAGTATTAATTCAGACACTGTATGCAGTGCTCTTAGCTCAGTGCCTAACACCTGCCATGATCACTCTTGTTATTATTGCTGAAGTTCTAGAAGTGTTTTAATTTAGTGTTTTCCTCTTCTGAATCTGGTGCGCTTTGCTACTGTGTGTCTTATTAGAGTTTTGGGGCACAGACACAAAGTAAGTTTGTACTGAGACTTGCAAGGTATGTTTTTGGAAGGAAGTATTGGTTTGTTGAAAAGTAGGAGGTCTTATTTCTTTAGAAAATTGTGAGCCTGGTTCTACAACCCTCTAACAATTCCTTTGTCAACTTTGTAGGAGACCGGGGTTGGGAAAACGGTAAATAGCTTGCGAAAACATGAGCATGTCGGAAGCTTTGCCAAGGACCTAGTGGCCCAGTGGAAGAAGCTGGTTCCTGTGGAACGGTAAGAAAAGTTCCTCAGTTCTGCCTCAATTATAAGCAATAATCCATGATCATTATAGAATACTAGAAAACATTTAAAAATAGAAATAAGAATAAAAATTTCTTAATTCTACCATCCAAAGATAAGCATTATTGACATTTTGGAATGTTTCTTTCTAACCTGTTCTTCTTTTTTTTTAATTTTTATTTATTTATTTATTTATTTTTGGCTGTGTTGGGTCTTCGTTTCTGTGCGAGGGCTGTCTCTGGTTGCGGCGAGCGGGGGCCACTCTTCATCGCGGTGCGCGGGCCTCTCACTGTCGCGGCCTCTCTTGTTGCGGAGCACAGACTCCAGACGCGCAGGCTCAGTAGTTGTGGCTCACAGGCCTAGTTGCTCCGTGGCATGTGGGATCTTCCCAGACCAGGGCTCGAACCCGTGTCCCCTGCATTGGTAGGCAGATTCTCAACCACTGCGCCACCAGGGAAGCCCTCTAACCTGTTCTTAAAAGGCATTTTTATATAGTTGTGAATAAACTGATGTAAATTACAGCCCTTTTTTAATGTAACAAGTTAAATATTTCGCTGTGTTGAAAAGCTTTTAAAGTATTTTCACGTCCACAAGATGTTTGATCTTCTTTGTGTCCTGTAGTTAAACTCATCATTTTCCATTTATTGAATATTTCAGCTTTCCCAGTTTTAAAACTTAGCTGAGTGTCTTTGAGCAGAACCCATTGACCTTCTTCCCAAGACCTTGTTTCTAACTCTGTAAACTCTTCATCTCTTTCGTGAGTTCAGGTCCTGTGACGTTGTCCTCTGAACAAGGATTACCCTGAGATTTATATCTGCTGCATCTTCTTTTTCTTTTATTTTAGAAATACTGAGCCTGATGAACAGGACTTTGAGAAGAGCAATTCTCGAAAGCGCCCCAGGGATGCCCTTAAGGAGGAGGAGGAGGTAGAGGGGGACTACCCAGAAAGCTGGAAAGCCTCTGGTAGCCAGTCGTTTACTCCTGATAACAGACAGAAAAAACACAGAAAACTCTCAGAGCTTGAGCGCCCTCACAAAGTATCTCACAGTCATGAGAGGAGAGACGAGAGAAAGAGGTACCACAGAGTTTCTCCAGTTTACTCTTCAGACCACGAATCTTCCGATTACGGCCATGTTCAGTCCCCACTGTCATCCGCCAGCCCTCATCAGATGTCTGTGGACCATTACAGATCCCTGGAGGAGGACCACGAGCCCTTTGTTTCACACCAGAAGCCTGGCAAAGGCCACAGTAATGCCTTTCAGGACAGACTGGGGGTCAGTCAAGAACGACACCTGGGTGAAGCCCAAGGGAAAGAGGTCGTGAGTCAGAGCAAGGAGCACAGATCTTCCCATAAAGAAAAACGTCCGGTGAATGCCAAAGGAGATGAGAAGTCTTCTTTGAGCAGAGAAAAATCACACAAGGCCATCTCCAAAGAGGAAAACCGGCGGAGGCCACCCTCAGGGGACAGTACAAAGGAGAAACCGCCCTCTAGTGGTGTCAAGAAAGAGAAGGAAAAAGAGGGCAGCACCAAGAAGGTTTTACCCCCCTTGGAGGTGGCATCAGACAACCACCTTAAAAAGCCAAAATATAGAGACCCAGAGAAAACCAAATCAGACAAAAACAAGCAGAGTCTAGAAAGCTTAGACATAGGCAAGAGGGCAGGAGACCTGTTGCCCAAGGCAAAAGAGAAGGTTTCTAACAACCTAAAGACTCAAGAAGGAAAAGTAAAACCTTCTCATTCAGATAGAAAGTCAGTGGGCTCCTTTCTTAAAGCTGAGGAGGCAGATATGGATGATGAATTCGAGCAGCCCACCATGTCTTTTGAGTCATACCTCAGCTATGACCAGCCCCGGAAGAAAAAGAAAAAGATTGTGAAAACTTCAACCACGACTCCTGGAGAAAAAGGATTTAAAAAACATGATTCAAAAAGCACTAGTAAAAACTTGGACTCAGTTCAGAAATTACCTAAGGTGAATGAAAACAAGTCAGAGAAGCTTCCGCCAGCTGGATCCCATTCAGCCAAGCTGAAAAAGGTAACCCCTGTGGCCCCTTCCCAGCCAGAGCACCTGGGCCTGCAGAGCTCCCGGGACGACCCCAGGGACGACCCCACCGCTGTTTGTCTGGGCTGGCTTTCCCGTGGCCTGTTGAATGTCAGTTTGAAGTAATTTCCTCCCGGCCTCTCTGGCCACCTCTCTCTGGCCACCAGGGTCAGCAGAATCCAAGAAAAGTATTTTCTGAGGCATCCCATTGTGCTGGGCCCATCTCTCTGTGTCTCCTGACTTAGGTGGTGTCGGGCACGGCTGCCGCCCCTCCTTCAGGCTGGATACGCCTGTGAAGTTACCTGCCACGTCAGCGCTGCTGGGCACCGACTGTGGGAAGGAGCTGTGCTTGTAGAAGGAGGCTCTCCAGTCACTGGTCTCTTCTCTGCAGGTCCCCAGCGATGTGCTGCCAGTGTTACCAGACCTTCCATTACCTGTGATACAGGCCAATTACCGCCCACTTCCTTCCCTTGAATTGATGTCTGCCTTCCAACCAAAGCGAAAAGGTAATTTTCTTTTTTTAATGGAGAAAATGATTTTAAAAATTCATTCATAATCTGTCATCAGATTTTGGTGCATTTCCTAAGAGCACAGGTTCTGGAGTTTGATGGCTTGGGTTTGAATCCCAGCTCTGGCTTCTACTACAAGTTACATGAACTTGGGTAACAACTTAATTTCCTTGGACTTCAGTTTCATATTCTGTAAATGGGAGTAATAATGGTATCTGCCTATGAGGTGGATTGAAAGTGATAATGCTGGTAAAGCTCTGAGCTCTGGGTTTTTACACATAGTGTTTGCTAAATCTTAGCTGCTGCTATTACCAGCAGCCTTTTACTCTGTACATTCCATAGGGGCTTAAAAAAAAAGGCTAGTTTAGGGACTTCCCTGGTGGTGCAGTGGTTAAGAATCTGCCTGCCAATGCAGGGGTCACAGGTTCGATCCCTGGTTCGGGAAGATCCCACGTGCCGCGGAGCAGCTAAGCCCGTGTGCCACAACTACTGAAGCCCATGTGCCTAGAGCCCATGCTCCGCAACACGAGAAGCCACTGCAATGAGAAGCCCGTGCACCACAACGAAGAGTAGCCCCCGCTTGCTGCAACTAGAGAAAGCCCGCGTGCAGCAACAAAGGCCCAAATGCAGCCCAAAAATAAATAAATAAATAAAGGCTAGTTTTAATAGCAAAAGAATTAGATGCTACATAGGTGTCCCTTAGCAAGAGACTAACAGATGGATCATGGTTCATCCACATAGTGGCATCTTATGCAGCCGTTTAAAAAAAAAAAGTAGAAAATCTATGTACTGATGTGATTTCTAAAATGTAAATGACAGAATGGTTATAGTATGTTATTGATTGGTTAAAAAGGAATAAAATAAATATTAGTTTATATTTGCATAGACTCTCTGGAAGGACACAAGAAACTGGTAGCATTGGTTGCCTTTGAGAAAGGAAACTGGGAGGCTGGGGAATGGGGTGGAAGGAGAGTTTTCACTGTATTGCTCAGTGCCTTTTATCACTTACACTCCTGTTTTTCTTGCCCTACAGCACTCTCCTCACCCCAGGAAGAGGAAGAAGCTGGATTTACCGGACGAAGAATGAATTCCAAGATGCAGGTCTATTCTGGTTCCAAGTGTGCCTATCTCCCCAAAATGATGACCTTGCACGAGCAGTGCATCCGGGTGCTTAAAAACAACATTGACTGTAAGTCACATGCTTCTCTTTCGCTCTTCAGCACGTTGTGGCACTGGGACACTGGGTGACTTGGCCACTACTCAGTGCGTTTCCCCTTTGATTCTCTGCAGCAATCTTTGAAGTGGGAGGCGTCCCATATTCTGTTCTTGAACCTGTTTTGGAGAGGTGTACACCTGATCAGTTATATCGCATAGAGGAATACAATCACGTGAGTATCCTGTTTGGATGGGAAGAGGGCAGTGTGCTGGCTTGCGTCTCCAGAAGCAGCTTTGTCTCCGAATCTGCCACGGTGATGGGCAGGTGGTGGTCGGATCACTGTTCTGGGTTTGTCTGTGGGCCTTTAAACAGGCAGGTTTTTAGCACCTGCTCCTGGCATCTTAAGTAGGCCTCTTGGGCTAGAATCAAGATGGGATTGAAAGGTGGGAGAGGGGGACCATTTCCCACACCTCCCTTGAGCTTGCCTAGTTACAGAGGTCAAGGGAGAATTCTAGCAGCACAGCCCTTGGGATCCAGGGCAGGGACAGAGCTATGTGTTGACACTCAGGTGTCTGGTGAATATAATTGGCTGGGTGTCTCCTAGAGACAAACAGATCTATCCCCAAATCCTCCTAATGCTGGAGATGCTCATCTGATTGCATTAGCTGTCTCTAATTCAAAGGATCTATGACATATCCTTCTTAAGTGGCCCCTGGCCATTGCAGTTCAGTGTAGTGATGGGGAAATGCCTGGATTTGACTTCATCCCAGTTCCTACCCTGCACTGATTTTCTAAAGGAAAAGACTGATCTTAAACTAATTTTTGTGTTGCCTTCTCTCCTAGCCCCACAACCCCCAAAAGCAGCTAGTATTATAGTGCCTCACACTTAACATTTTTTAATTCAGTGATTTGGGTTTCTTTCCTAGAACTGTGGTATTTTAATATACTACTGCTACTACTAAGAGGACCAAAATATCATTAGGAAGCTGGTCCCCCTGGGTGATTAAGGATGGAAAAGAGATGTGTAAGAGTACTTGCATGTAAATGATGTCCTGGTTCTGATTTTAGGTATTAATTGAAGATACGGATCAATTATGGAAAGTTCATTGTCACCGAGACTTTAAGGATGAAAGGCCAGAAGAGTATGAGTCGTGGCGGGAGATGTACCTGCGGCTTCAGGATGCCCGAGAGCAGCGGCTGCGAGTCCTCACAAAGAATATCCGATCTGCGCACGCCAATAAGCCCAAAGGTAAGGGGGCAGCGTGGGTCTGGCAGAATAGTGAGCCCTGTGCTCTGGTCAACAGCAGGGCCGTGGTGGGCTCAGCTAAGGTATCACCTCTGGCCCCCAAATCTCTCCTGCATTTGCAGAAGAGGGCAAAGGGTGAGGTGTTTCTTCTGCCACTGTGCATGCTACCCTACAGAGGGGTTTCCAGGGTTGATAATCCCCTACCTTTAGCACCTCAGCTCAAGAAGGCGGGTATTAATCTCCATTTCTCTGCAGGCCGACAAGCAAAAATGGCCTTTGTCAACTCTGTGGCCAAGCCGCCTCGTGATGTTCGAAGGAGGCAGGAGAAGTTTGGAACAGGAGGTGCAGCTGTGCCTGAGAAAATCAGGTAAGATCTCTGCTCCTCTGTGGTTTCTGCCTGCTCAGGGAGAGAGAGAGCCCAAGAGCTTATCTTTCAGCCCTGAGAGGCAGCCCAGGGGCAAGAAGCGATTGATTTTGGGGGTGAAAGCGTGGCAGTGCAGAGTGGGTTCTGCAGGCTGACCTTGACCATCTGGGCACTTGACCTCCCTGAGCCTCAGCGTCCTTGACTGCACTGTGGGCCGGATAATGATTCCTGCCCCTAGGTGGGGTCAGGGCGGGGGGGTGGTCAAGATTAAATGGAGAACAGGGCCTGGCTTCTGGGACACATCCCCTAAGGCTTTTTTCCCTTTCCCCATTTAAACAAAAAACATATTACTGTGATGACTAAATTATCTAAGTACGTTAGCATTGTCAAAATACAGATTTACACCTAAACAGTGAAAAGTTAGTTGAGATTATCATTCATTCTGAAGGCCTACCACAGTCACTTCCGAGCCATCACCAGAATCTAGGGTACTAGGTCCGCTGGTCAAAGCCGCAGAACTGAGTCCTCAGACCAGCCAGCTTCAGGCTCCTGGTGCCGAGGGCAGATCTCTCCTGCTCTTGGCTAGCAGCTTTGCTCTGTGTCCCAGGATCAAGCCAGCGCCGTACCTCTCAGGAAGCAGCCGCTTGGGCAGTGGCGGCAGCAACAGCTTTAACGCCAGCCCCGAGGAGCCGGCCTACGACGGCCCGAGTACCAGCAGTGCCCACTCGGCACCCGTGGTCAGCAGCGCTGTTTCCTGTGATCCTAGGAAACCGACTGTGAAGAGTAGGTAACTTGGAGCTCCTGCTCAGATATTTCAAAACTAGTATTTGAACCCCTCTAATGTTATTCCTGCTGCATCACACTTTGTGTGTTAGATGTAGCGTATGTGATGCCTTGCACACAGCTGGTCTAAATGTCAGGGCCTCCTTCCCCTGCTTTGTTCGTAGTGCATATTTTCGTGTGTCATTTAAATTATGATCGTAGTGAATATTCATTTTGGTACTCTGCTTTTTTTTTCTTTTATTTTTTTCAACCTAAATGTAAACCTGTTTCTCCAGGCAATAACATGGAGTTTCCAACTGTTATTATTAACAGCTAAATAATTTTATTGAAGTTTTATAACCTTATAACCCCACCTTCCAAGTATTTTTTTATATGTAGTTGGGTCTATTTCATATTTTACTAACTTAACTACTGTAGACTATCCCCAATATTCTACAGCGGTGTCCTAACTTAAGAAAAGCATTATTCTGTATTTACTTCAGGGCCCACAGGAGGGTGGGAGTCCTGACTTGCACTTTGGCTCAGTTCAGGTTAACCAGGCTAGAGGGCAGGCTAGTCGTTCTTAGGTGGTATGTGCATTTAGCTCATCTCAGACCTGTTGCTACACTGGACAGACAGGTATGGGAGGGGGTGCTTTTGGCTGGTTTGGATATTGGTGAGGCAGAGTTAAATTATGGCTCAGAATGGCCTTTAGAGTCTGGCAAGGCTTGAACTCCAGTTCTGCCGCTTACCGTACAGGGTCCAGCCTGAGTCTTGGTGAAGTTGTGAGAATTAGAGGGAATGATTGTCAGGGGCCTGGCAGGTGCTGGGGAAGTGTTACCTTTGGGCTGCTGCTTTTCTATGGGGTTGGCAGATAACTGCTGCTTGTATCCATTTGTCTGGCTGTGTAGAGCCAAGAGTAACAAGGCTTTGTTTGATTGTAAACCACTGGTGTCCACACTGCCATGGATCTGAAACAACTGCCTTATTTCTCTTTTCACAGAAATTGCCCCAATGATGGCCAAGACGATTAAAGCTTTCAAGAACAGATTCTCCCGACGATAAACTGAGGACTTACCTTGGAAATGAAATTTGCGGAGAGGAATACGAGGACAGTGGGGGTTGGGGAATGGAACTTCCAGAGGAGACCAGGATCTTTCGCTTCGTGGAGGCTTTTGGTCTCCGAGTCCTGCACAGTCGGCAGGCGTCGTGCCTGTGCCTGTGTCCGCAGCTGCCGCCTCCCTGCCTGGCGAGCACTTCCGAGTTCTGAAGAAGATGTGAAGCCTCACGCTCACTGAGGATTTTAAGGTCAATTGTACCTTTGTTGTTAATTACCTTCTTTGTAAACTATAAGACATAGTTTTAATTAATAAATATTGCCCCCAGATTGTATTTATATTACCCCCAGGTTTCTTTTTGTTTTTTTGGGTTTTTTTTGTTTTTTTCCGGTCCTCTACCACACACTTAGCCTTTTATTTTTAGGGTTCTTTGTTAGACAAAAGCCTATTGAAAGCCTTTCCCCTGTCCCAGTTCATCTCTCCTGAGTAGACTTTGGCCCAGAGAGAGGACTGGGTGTCCCCAGAGCCTGTGTGGCACGTGCTGCACGTAGAGCGAGGAATGGGTCCTGGGCTGCCTGTCCTGGAGGGGGAGCCCTGGCGTGGTGACAGGAAGTGTTCAGGTCGGACCCTCCCCCCCCCCACCCCGCCCCACCTCTGAGACCCTCAGTTGCTTTGAGGTCCTGTGCAGGTGCATCTCTTTCCTACTCATTCAGGGAATTATTTATTAAGGGAAGTTCTAGAGTCTTTCCCCCCATCCTTTTTGCCAGGTCCCACTGTTTTTGAGGCTCACTAGAGAGCACAGAACTCCAGTATTTTTACAATTTCCAGTTTCTAATTCAAAACTTTAGGGTTTTTTTCCTCCCCTATTTTTCCTTCTCCCCACTGGCATGGGGCAAGACACTAACACATGGCAGGGCTTTCTGTAGGCCCCCAAATACAACTTCAGAGTTTTAAAAGCCAGCACTGTAATCTCTTAGTCCCTGTGAATTGCTACTAGAAGTGAATGGTTTTAAAAGGTAATGCTGTGTTGGAAATTGGTTTTGTTTTTGCCTTTCTTTAAAAGGTAAGATCATGTGATTGAAAGAGCACAACAATTTGCTATGTTTTGTAGAGAACTTAGCAACTTGAAACTCTACTTTTTGAATCTTGAAACCAGAATTTGGAGGTAAGGGCCAGTTTAAGGAAAGGGTCTGAGCTGTAGCATCAGGATGGGGCAGCCACAAGGGCATCCACCAGTCTTGGGAAGGGAGGATCTCACTTTCGAGTTGACATAGGGGGAAAAATCAGAGCTTGGAGGACAGTGTCAGTGTCCTTCTTGGCTGTTGAAGGGCACTAATCTAGTAGGAACCCACTTGGTTGTGACCCAGATAGAAGGAGATACTATAAATTTGAGAAGCTCATCCTTAAGAAACCTGAGAAGCAGATTGAGGGCGTGGTTAGTGTGATAGCCCATGGAGCTTGGCAGTTACCAGTCCCTTTGACAAGCTCACTCAAAGCCCAGAATATGGAGCCCACTGTTTTTAACCATCCTGGAGACCTCAGTTAGGCTAACTCTGAAGATTGCAGAGCGACGCAGCAAGAAGTCTGTGCAGCAGAAGCATTGTTCAGTGTGCGTTGCTATGCAGGGTACCTGAGGGACACAAGTATTGCTGTGTTTTAATTTGCTGTATTTTTGAATTGGGTAAAGCATTCTTTCTCTTGATTGTTTGTATTACCATTCCACCAGTCCCCCAGCCTGCTCCCCCAAGGTGGTATTAGAAAGCCTCTTATCTAAAACCAAATGAGCGTCTGGGTCAGGTGCCAGACACCTGTTGCCTAGAATAGCTTCCTCTAGGTGTCCACGCCTTGAATTTGTCTCTTACCTGTGTGTTCAAGTCTTTACCATTGAAACCAGTTTTTCATATTTGATACAGTTGTGTATGATTTAATTTCCTTTATTAGGAGTCTTTGGGCAGGGAGGGAAGAAAAGACACATCCCAACATCACTATCCATCTTTGGATCACCCCTGTTTGCATAGAGCCAGATCTTTCCCTCTCCCCCTCCAAGACTGTCTGCATCAGGGATGTGACCTGGTGAGAAGAGGGAAGAGGAAAAACTGAGTTTCTAAACTACCGCCTCTCCTGGGTTATTGAAATGCCTGCAGAGCAGACACAGGATGATGTTGAACCTTTGGTCTCATTTGTGAAAACTTGTGCAATTTTTTTTTTCTGTGCTACACTACATACAAATCACTGAATTGCAAATTAACCCCTTTGTGATCCTTGGTGTAATGAGCAGTTTCTTTGGGGCTTTTTCTTTCTTTCCGGGAAGTGGGAGGGAAAGGAGCAAGGTATTACCTTGCTCTTCATTTGTATTTTGGTCCCAAAATGTATATACAATTTTCTATGTTACTTTTTTGTGGTAACTACCAAGATGAATATTTTAATTAGATAAGTTATATGAAAAGGAAGGAAAATTCCATGTCTAAATTAAAAAAACAAAACAAAACACCATATACTGTTGTCTTTCTTCCTTTCTCCCTTATCGTGTCAGAGAATGGAAGTCGGTCACAATGTCTGGTTTCTGGGCTGTGAGGCAGAGATCTTAATCCCTGGGCTGGGCCATGAAGGATGCTGGATTTCTGTCTGTACTGTAGCACAGCAGGTCTGGGAAAAGGAGACTCAAAGGGGAGGAAACCCTATGAGCAAAGCAAGGAAACTCAGATAAAAATGAGCACTTGGTGGGGACCATGCACTGTCCCTTACTGCACTTGGAACCCTGGGACTGACCTGTTACCCCGTTTTACAGTTAGAAGCTGAGGCTCTGAGGGGTGAAATGACAGCCAAAGCCATTAAGCTAGTAAGTGGCAAAGGAAAGGATTTCAAACCCAGATTCTCTGACTGCAAAGTGTGTGCCACTCTACCTTTCAGTCACTTCCAGCGGGTGTGGAGGACCCAGATAGGTCTCCTCAGTCTTACACTGGCTTCCTAATGAGAGCACAACGAGCACACAGGCAGAAAGGTCGTGGCAGCAAGGGCTTAATAAGAACCTGCTGTGCTGGCCCTGGCTGAGCTGCGAGAGTTTCAGCATTCGTGGGTGGAGCCAAGGGCTTGGTTTCAGCCCCTACATACATCAAGAGCCTTGGTTCTCACATCAAACCTCAACATCTCACGGCAACACGGTTTTATGATCCCTTCCCTCCTAAAGAGGGTATTCTTGGTGTATGGTCTGGACTTATTTTTCCCAATTCTTTACTGGATCTAATTCTCACTGTTACAAATTACTATGCATTGAAGTTAATGATGGAATGTGGTATCTGATGGATGATTTTACCCGCTGTCTATAAGTTAGCCCTTTGTCCATTATTCATTAATTCAACATTTGCTGAGCCAGGGACCTGTATTAGACCCTGGGATACAGAGTAACATGCAGTCAAGTCTGGCGCTCATGGTCAGGTAAGAGTAACTGAGCTCACTGGTTATATACCTACCATGTTCCAGGAACCACGGTCTCATATACATACATTATCTCGATTATCACAATGGTACTATAAGGTAGGTTGTCACGGCCCCCATTTAAAAACTGAGAAAGCTGAAGCACAGGGAAATTAAGAACTTGCCCAAGGTCACACAGTGGTGACCAGTGGTGCTGTGTGCTGTTGGTCTGACTTCCAAGCACATCTTCTCAGTCACATTTCCCATCTCACATGCAAACACATACCCAATGTTAGGCTTCTGGAACAAAGCCAACCTCCAATGCAGAAAGATGCCCAGGCCAAGACCCTAATCATTTCTAGGAATGACTTCGCTGTGCTTCGTGTGACTGATGTCCAGAAGAATCCTCTTCCTGGCTCATCCCCTTAACAGATGCCCCTCTCACAGGGTTTCTCCACTAAGGTTCCACATCCACTTGAGTGTCTCCTTGGTGATTTGGCTAACCTGGTTATTTGGTGAAATAGGCAGTTTGTCCTCACAGGCCCCCAGATTTCTCTTTCTGTGATGCCTACTGTCTCAACTCTTTTCAGAAACTTCTGAGGAAAGTTCAAGCCATCAAAGTTTTATATAGCTATACCCATGTTTCGCAAGCAGAGAATCTCTGGGGTTGGGGCCCCAGAATGTGCATTAAAAAAAAAAAAAAGAATCCAAGCAATTCTTCTTATAATGCACATTAAAGTTTGAGAACTGCTCCAGAGAATTTTCCACAAACAGTGTAAAAGCTTTTCACAGCTGGCCTGTGTGTCAGGGCTGGGAAGCCTGCATACTCAGTCACACAGCAAATACTGTGCTGTCCCCACTCTGTGTCACTGCATAAGACAGACATGGCCTCTGCCTTCATGGAGCTTTCATCTAGTAGGGGAGACAGTAATCAAATAACTACACAAGTCATTGTTTTCTTTTGGTTTTTTTGGCCACACCACGTGGCTTGTGGGATCCCAGTTCCCCAACTAGGAATCGAACCCGGCCCCTCAGCAGTGAAAGCGCGGAGTTCCAACCACTGGACTGCCAGGGAATTCCCAGAATCATTGTTTACATATTTCTGGCCCCACTGCAGAAATCTGAATTGGTCAGAGGTAGGATCTGGAAGTAGGTACTTTTTTTATAGGCCTCCCCCAATGAGTTTGATGAGCAGCCTGGTTTGGGAATGCCTCGTGCAGTGCGAAAACAGCGCATGAGTTTTGGGATAAGAGATTCAGGTTCAAATCCTGGCTCCACCACTCTTCAGCTTTGTGACACCTCTCTGAGCCTCAGTTTCCTCATCTATGAAATGGGAATAATGACACCTCACAGGAATTCTTGTAAGGATTCAATGAGAGAAGTGGAGCTCAATAAATTTTACTGTCCTTCCTTCATTCCCTCTAAATGCAGAATGAAAGGCAAAGTTTTGTTTTCTCTTGACAGGAATTAAAGCTTTAGGATCACAAGATAAGGACTATTCTGAGGTCAGTGAGTCCTTCCTGATAATTGAAATCTTAGCCCCTGCTGCCCCAGATAGGATTAGTTCAGCTTTTCTGTTTTTGGACTCCTATCTATTTCAGGTGCCTTAAACCATAGCCCCTAACAACCACCAAAAAGGCAGACACTACCTAATTTCTTGTTATCTCAGGGGCCACAAATACCAGAAGTTTGGTGTAAGACAGTGGGAAGTGGTGGGAACAGAAGGAAAAAGGGCTATTTACACAGCTCCACCTGATTGTTTCCAGGCAGAAGGCAGGGCCCAGTGTTGCCACGTCATCGAGTTTTAAAGAAAAGACCGAAATCTAGACTTCTATGTAAAACTTCCCAGTATTTAAAACCCAGAAAATCTATATAAAGTGGATAATTTTCCAGAAAAATACAACTTACCAAAATTGACCCGTATAGAAATGGCAAATTTAAACAGACTAATTACCATAGAAAAAATGAGAAAGTAGTTGTAGAGCTTGCCCTATAAAAAAGCTCCAGGCCTAAGATTTCATAGGAGAATTCTCTCAACCTTAAAGATTAGATAATACCAGTGCCACTTAAACTATTCCAAAGCAAAGAAAGAGAAGAGGTTAAGGAACCCTGGACTTGGTTAGGGTGTAGCAACAACTCCCAAATCTCAGTGGCTCAACACAACGAAGATTTGTTTCTCACTCACACTACATGTCCACTGAGGGTCTGTTGGAGCTCTGCTTTATGTCATCCTCACGCAGGGACCCAGGCTGAGGGAGGCCTTCTAAGATTTTCAAGGCAAGTTAAGAATACTGCACTGGACCCTAAGCTACATCCAGAGGTGACATCCATCATTTCCATCATATTTCATTGGCTGCACCTAAATTCAAGGGGACAGGGAAGTACAATCCATCCATGCACCTTGATGCAGAGAACTGGAAATATTTGCTAACTACAAAGGCAATCACAGTAGCCTGGACTCTCAGGTACTCCACAAGGCCACCCAGCTTTGAATTCCACACTTCCAAGCTTCAGCAGGTCACTTAACCTCTCTGTGTCTCAATGTTTTCCTCCCCAAATGAGGAAAATACACCAACCTTGTGGAGCTATCATATAATGATTTAATGAGTTAAAACATGTAAAGTGCTTAAAATCGTGCCTGGAACATAAAACGAGCTCAAGACATGTCAGCCAGGATGTCAGTGATGAATTAGGTGAAGTACCCAACATGGAATGGGCATTTAGTAAAGGATTTTTGTTATAACTGAAGCTCTGAGGAAAATGACTCGCCCAATGTAACCTAGCTGGTACATGCAGCATAACATGGTGGTTAAGAGCCTGAGCTCTGGGATCTCAGCTTTGCACCAGAGTAAGTACTTAATAAATGTTAATTAATATTTGGAGGTGGTTCAGTGTGGTTAGCCTCAGCACAGCCTCTGGAGGCCCCACTGCCTGGGTTCAAATCCTGGTTCCACTACTAACCAGCTGTGTGTCCATGGGCAAGTTACTTAGCTTCTCTGTGCCCCAGTTTTCTCACCTATAAAATAAAAATAATAGGACACCTATAATTATGAAGATTAAAAAACAATATAAGTAAAGCTCTTGAGACAGTGCGTGGCACATTATTAGTGCCATATGGTTATTAGCTATTATTAGTACAATACTCTCGGTTTGCCACAAGGAAGCATTCGAAAGTGACAGAAAAATAGTTCATTTCTCCCAGCTTAATTGAGACAGGAGAGAAGGGAAGGTGGATACAAATTCAGCAGTCCTTTTGCTACAGAAATGTTTGCAGATGAACCTGGGAGTAGGAGAAAGAAAAAATCGGAAGCTTTTCCTACCTGCCCCAGGGTAGTCTTAGAAGTCGGTGAGAATTCCCATTTGTCCTCAGACATCCCTGCAACACAGGAGTGCAAGAGAAGAGGCAGACAGATTAAGGAGAGGCCGAAGGCATTATCCGCAAATCAGAGCCAGGCTACCTTGCAAGAGCTGGTTTCTTCCAAATCCAACCCCCTTAGCAATTGCAATTTCCCACTGAACCAGACGGGGCTGCTGAGCTGAAAGCCTGGTTAACAATAAGTAATGGACACTATCTACCCTTTTCCAACCCACCAGATGTTGTTCCAAACCTTTCTCATACATTATTCATATCGCCCTCATAATAAAACCCTACAGAGTAGGTACTCTTATTATTCCCATTTTATATATGACAAATCTGAGGCTTAGAGAGGCTAAGTGACTTGCCCAGCAGGCCATACTCAATATTTGCGGGATTGAGGCAAGAGTACCAATAAATGGTGGTGTACTTAAAGAGTTATAAATGGAGCTAACGAACAGTTAAATAAAATAGAGCCTAGGCAATTCCCTGGTGGTCCAGTGGTTAGGACTCTGTGCTTTCACTGCTGTGGGCCCGGGGTTTGATCCCTGGTGGGGGAACTAAGATCCTGTAAGCTGCACAGCCTGGCCAAAAACAAACAAACACAAAATACAGCTTATTCTGCTACCTTGACAAATGAACCTTCGCAGTGACCTGGAGGCCACCTTCAGATTTCTGAGCCTTTGGAGCTCTGCACTCGAAGGTGGTGGAAAGGGAGAGAACAGGGCCATAGCCCCACCCCTCTTCTCTTACCCTAAAATGTGTCCCTGCAAGGGGCCTTGTGCACGGGCGTGCGGCTGTCTTAACCTGTCTGCTCACATTCTGTTCTAGGGTCTCTAACTTGAAAAGGTCTGCCAGCTATCCAGCACAGTGAACGACAAAAGAGCCACAGCATTACATTTCACAATACTAGGGCCCAAAAGAAGATCTTAAAAGCTTCCAGAAATGGAATGAGGGCAACCCACACAAAGAATCAGGCATCAGAATGGCACTGTATTTCTCAAAGCTAGAAAACAACAGAGCAATAGCTTCACAATTCTGAGAGATTCTATCCTCATCCAAATTACCAATTAAGTATAAGAGAAATTTAAAGACATTTTCAGTGGTTACTTAACATGTATGGTAGTGTGGTAGCCACCTCCAAGGGGGCCTCTAATGATTTCTACCTCTTGGTATTCACACCCTTATGTTGTTCCCTCTCACACTGAATATGGCTGACCTATGGAACCGTGGAGTATTTTAGAATCAACAATATGTGATTTCTACGGCTAGGCCATAAAAGACACTGTGGTTTCTACTTTGCTCTCTCTTTGATCACTTGCTCTGGCGAAAGCCAGCCACCATGTCACTAGGACACTCAAGCAGTCCTACGGAGCAGTCTATATGGTGAGGCCTTGTGCCAACAGCCTGCACCAACTTGCCAGCCATACGAGAGCACCATCTTGGAACTGGATTGTCCAGCTCCATCAAGCCTTCAGAAGACTTGAGGTTTGTGAGAGAGCCAAGACAGAACCCCCCAGCCCCCTAGCAAAGCCGCTCCCAAACTCTTGACTTGCAGAAATTGTGAGATGAATGCCGACTGTTGTTTTAAGCGGTTAAATTTGGGAGTAATTTGTTACACAACAAAAGATAACCAGTATGGGTCTATTGGGGGCGGAAGAGCAGGGAGCCACAGTATTTTGTAGTTCTTCCAATTAAAAGGTGAAGTCTATCTCTCCACCCTTGAATTTGGATTTGGCCAATGAAACTTGTTTTGGCTGACGGGACATTCACAAAAATGATAGAGGTTGATGGTTAACAGGTGCTTGTGCAATTGGGTCTTCCCTCCTGTGCTCCTGGAACTCAGCAACTGCAACAATGTGTCTGAGTTCCGGTAGTCTGCTGGAGACTTGTGGCCATCACCTCAGCAGACCGTCCACATCAACAAGACTTGTGAGTGAGGCTATTCCTAACTAATCAGCCCACCCAACTTGCCCAGAAAAGAACTGACCAGGTGATCTACAGAAGCATGAGAAATAATAAATGCTGTTGTTTAAATATTTTAAGTTTTGGGGTGATTTGTTACATGGTATAAGCTAATCGATACAACATATTTACTTGATGTATACCTTTTTGTTTCAGGAAAACAAACTAGGCTCAAAACCTAGTTATTTCCCAAACTTATCTGATCTTGGGCAAGTTAATTTACCTCTTTCAGCCTCAATTTTCCTCACCTTCAAATTGGGGATAATATTGGGTAACACTCCCTATCTCTTAAAGATCATGTGACAAATAACTGAGATGAACTACATGAACTACATAATGTGCTTAGCACCATGTCTGGCACACACTGCTCGATAAATCACTAAAGGATGACAATGATGCAAATGATAGGAAAGAAGCCAAAAGTGAGTAGAAGGCCTGGGTTAGTCCTGCAGTGGGATACAGTCTTCCCAAAGAAAGGCTACTGAGTGTATCATTCTATTAAACAAATATTTGCTAAGTGTTTAGTTTAGCACGTGCCAGGCCCCTTCCCTGAAACTGTAATGTGAAAGCAGGAATAAGTCATAACATTGAGCTATCTGAACCAGAACCAAGCTTGCCTGCTTCACAAAGAATTGAACTAGGACATCAAAATATTTCTGAATGGAACTTGAGCAGATGTTTATTTTGGTTTCCAGCCCCAAGTCTGGTCTGGATACTTCAGAGCCAGGGTGAAGGGTAGGGGCTATCCAAAGTATCTCTTAACTCTCTCAACTTCCTATCTCTCCCCGTCTCCACCAAGAAGTAAGAACGCATACTACCCCGAAACCAGAATCATTTCAACTCGAAATAGTGGCTTTCCACTCTTGATCTCAACCCAAAAGATGAAAAACATTTTAAATTGCACCTGAGTATACAAGAAGCTGAAACAAAAGTTCTGTAAGTGGAGACTAAAATGTGTAATACATTCTGAATTTTCTATTTTATTCTATTTAATTTTTTAATGCTGGTCACAGTCCTCTAAATGGATTTTAAGACATATCAATGGGTCACAACCAGCCGTTTGAAAAAACTGCTCTGAAACATCACATGGGGAGGGCACTTAAAGGTCATCTAGTCCAATCCTTTTATTTTACAGGGGGTAAACTGAGACTCAGAGAGGTTAAATCACTTGCCCAAGGCCACAAAGCTAGTAAGTGGCAATGCTTGGATTTCAACCAAGATCTGACTCAACTATTGAATTCTTACCATGTGTCAGCCACTATGCTGAGTTTTTGAAGAGCATTATTTCATTTAACACTCACTGAGATCCTATGAAACAGATATTACCATTCCCACTTTACAGACGAGGAACAAAAAGTCTCAGGATGGGGAACATGACTTATTCAGGGTGTCACACAGTCAATAACAGACCCAGGACTTGTCTCCAGATTCAGCTGTCCATAAAGCCTGTGGTCTCGACCACTAAGCCCACTGTGAAGAAAGTGGTTATGAACGTGGGTTTGTGAGCTCTAAGCGCCTAAGCATGCACATGTGCGGCAGTGATAACGTTGTGCTCCCTACTCTTCAGGGCCTTATCACTGCGCCACCAGCTCCCAAAAAACGTTGGTGGTAAACGAAAAGAAAACAGACTTTAGCCTAAGGAGGAGGAGGATTCGAAACCCAGCCCCACCATTTACTCGGAACACCAGCTTGATCTCTGCTTTTCAGTTTCCACATCTGTGAAGCTGGGACTGCAATAGCAACCGTCTCCGGGACTGAAAGAGTCAACCTTAATTTCCCGGCCCCTGGAAGCGCCTTAGCAAACGTCGACTCTCTCCGAGCCCCGCCCTCTTCTCCTCACGCGCTTGCGCCGCACAGGGGCGCCTTTTACGACGCGGCGGTCGCGGCGCGCTTGGCGGCCGGAGCGAAACGAGCGAGTCGCGGGCGGCGGCGGCGGCGGCGGCGGCGGCGGCGGCGGCGGCGGCGGCGGCGGCGGCGGCGGCAGGGCACGGGAACGCGCGGGAGGCGGCGTCGCCATGTCGCATGGCCACAGTCACGGCGGGGGCGGCTGCCGCTGCGCCGCCGAACGTGAGGAGCCGCCCGAGCAGCGCGGCCTGGCCTACGGCCTGTACCTGCGCATCGACTTGGAGCGGCTGCAGTGTCTCAACGAGAGCCGCGAGGGCAGCGGCCGCGGCGTCTTCAAGCCGTGGGAGGAGCGGACCGACCGCTCCAAGGTGGGCCTTCCGGGGCCTGGGCGGGCGGGCGGGGACCCGCGCGGGGCCTCAGGCCGCCCGTCTGCTCTGTCAGCCTCATCTCTGAAGTTAAAAATAACCACGGCCCGATTGCCAAGCGCTTTCCCGTGCCCGTCTCCTGCCAGTCCTGTGAGAGGCGAACAGAGTCGAATCTCCCCGTTTTGTAGGTAGAGGAGCTGAGGCCCAGAGACGGGAAGGGGCTCTTTGCTTTACACGGCCAACGTTCAGTTCCAGGGCTGCGGGGGTAGTGAGGGAGGATGACCCATCAGGGCGTTTTCCCTACCGTTTGACCACTGGTCCCAGTGGCTGCCTGATTTCACTTGTCACCTGATGAAGACCGAAGACCAGCCTTGGGAGATGAAGCACGTTATCCTATCTAGAGTATTTACCATTGTGGGGCGTAGAGCCATTTGAAAGCTGTGGACCGCATAGGCACAGATCTCTGCACACAATTTCAGGAGGCTAGTCGGTCCTGGAAGTTAATAAGTGCTGGAAAACTGAGGGCGGTTGACTATCTGCATTGCACTCCAGCTGTAAAGCAGGGTGGAAGATGCCTAAAATCGTAGGCGCTCAGCAAATATTTGTTGCTTTCTCCTCTCTCCTCCCTCTCCCCTCCAGTTTGTTGAAAGTGATGCAGATGAAGAGCTTCTGTTTAATATTCCGTAAGTATTTCTTTGGTGCTTGCCTCAGGCTAAAGAGGCTGTACCCAGTTGCCTTATCAGGATTCATTCCATGGTTGTGTCAAGAGGACACCTCTGTTTCTGGAAATGGGGTAAATTACTGAGGTGGGTGTGAGTAGCTTTCTTGGTGCAAAAAAGATGTATTTGTTAAAAGATAACTGAGAAGTCAAGGTAAATTTTTTAGAACCAAAGAATGCCAGAGGCAGACAGGATCTTAGAAATTATCTAGCACAAGTCTGACACATGAGTAAACTGAAGCCCAGTAAGGGGAAGGGCCTTGCCCAGGGTCACACAGCTCAGCACAGATTGAACCCCAGGTTGACAACCCTCTTTTTTGCATTCTGGCAGATTTACAGGCAATGTCAAGCTCAAAGGTATCATTATAATGGGAGAAGATGATGACTCACACCCCTCTGAGATGAGACTGTAAGTGGCAAGGGTCTAGGCCCTCAAGAAGCTCCTATCCCTTTTTCTCTTTTCTCTGGTAGCACTTTATTCCAGAATAGTCTAACTTTTTCTTTTTACTGGGTTAAATATCCCCTCCCTCTCTTAAAAAAAAGCCTCATGTTTGTTCTGCATCGGAATACACTTATCTCTTCCTGAATTAACGGCATTTTTAGATTAAGTATCTTTAGGGCCACCAGCTTGTCTCTCTTCAAAGTATTTGCTGTGGCACCATTCAGAGAGCATCCTATAAATGCCAACTGTTGATGACTTTGCAGTTTTCGTAATAACCCAGCTGCAGATCTCAAATGATCTTTAAGGAGTCTACCCTTGGGGTTAGCTTCAACATCTTCCCTTGCTGTTTCAGACAATTACAATCTTTCTGTGTGTTTTGTTGAGATGGAAGCACTCCATCTGAGTTTACACGGCCTTTAGTTAGCAAAGTTCTATATACCTCTTGTAACATGGAATCTGTTGATACTAGAGCTAGTACTCCCTTTCTGACAAGTTGCCTTATTCCAGCGTAGCCTTTCTAGAAGGAGGGGACACTGCTTTCTGAGGGCTGGAGAAGCAAATATGAGAAGAACTTTACATAAAAAGTTCTTCTGAAAAAGTGATCAATTTAAATGAGAGATTTAAGAAATGGACACTATTTGAATGTTAGAAACATGAATTTGAAAGCAAATCCACTTATTTAATCATTGTAAGGAAACAAAGTATGTTTGAGTTGATTCTTTCTGGGACTTGTTTACTTGGGAGATGGATTGACTGGACAAGACTAGACATCCATGTTGCGCTGTAGTGAAGAGGGGGCTCTGGGGTAAATACTCGGGTTCAAATTCTGGCTGTACCGCTTGCTAGCTGCATGACTTTGGGCGTTACTTCTCTATATCCCAACGTTTTCATATGTAAAATGGCAATAATAGTCTGAACCTCTTAAGATTGTGGAAAGAAATGAGCTATAACATGTAAAGAGCTTAGAATAAATCTGGAACGTAGGATGTGTCCCGTTTTGTTTGTTTGTTTTTTGGTTTTGCGGGGGAGTTTGGCTGCGCTGCGCAGCTTGTGGAATCTTAGTTCCCCGAACAGGGATTGAACCTGGGCCCTCAACAGTGAAAGAGCCGAGTCCTAACCACTGGACCGCCAGGGAATTCCATAGTATGTGCCTGGTTTTGGAAAGGCAGGTGCAAATACTTACAGAGCCCTCAGTTCTAAGCACTTTGCACTTTATCAAATCTAAGATGTCATTGATTATAAAATGCACCATTATTTTATGTACCATTGATAAAGAAAAAAGCAGTATCTGTTCAACTATGACATGTCACTGATACATTCAGAAAAGTTAACTTGAGACCTTAAATCAGTGAAATTTGAACACAAACTAGGTGTTAGATGATATTAAAGAATTATTGCTAATGGTTAAGTTGTTCATTGTAAAATGGTATCATATTTTTTTTTACGAAGACCTTACTTTGTAGAGATATATACGGACATATTTGTGAATGAAATGATACGTTTGAGATTGCTTCAGAATATCAAGCACAAACAAAATGGGGTTGATAGGCAGAATTGGCATGATCTTGATTATTGAAGCTCAGTAATAAGTATATGGAGATTCATTATATTTTTCTCTTAACTCTTATGTATGTTTGAAATTTTCCATAGTAAAATTTTTTAACAAGTGTGTCTGTTAGAATTGATTCAATTTAATATCCACATCAACTGTATGGGATATGTACTATCACTATCCCCATTTTACAGATGATGAACTAAGAGACAGATTAAATCACTTGCCCAAAATTACACAGCTGGTCAGTGACAGAACCAGGCTTTAAACCTAGAAGTCTGGCTCCAGAGACACTGCTTTTAATAACCACAGTGCTGTACTGCCTCTCATAATGCTGCTTATAAATGTTCACTATTATTATTATTATTCTGTGCATCATTCTTAGAAACACTTTGAAGCAAACATTTGCTTTCCTGTGTTACCTGCATTTTGCTGCAGCTAATATCTAGGCCCCTCCCATGTGGGTGTGGTAATAAGACACTCTAGAGATTGGAGGTGTGTGTGGCCCAGTCCTTTAGAATTTGTGAGTTACAGAGGAGACTGCTGTTTCTAAGATACGTCTTTGAAAATTTGTTTCTTCACTAGCAGTTTTACTTAACTTTCCAAAGCCCATTGTGAGTTGGCGGCCTTTTGTGCTTTCTTCAAAATGGAAATCCCCAAGTTGTATTTTTTTAAGACTTGTAAGATGACTCTGTATACTATAGGGTAATTTTGAACACAGAAAAATGCTTGAGCATTGGGTTACCTGATCTTATCTCTTAACTGTGTTTAAGATGTTTCTGCCAAAGTATTTTTTCCCCGTGAGTAAGCTGTTTTATTTAACATCCCCAGCTTGGTCTGAATGTGCTGAGTTGCTTATTTTCTCCATGCATTTGCTGCATGTGACCCAGTTTGAGCTATCGCTTTGTGTATTGCTTCTCATGCGCTCTTAACCCACTCAGAGATGCCATTGGCTTATGTTGCAGTTCTCAGCTCTTGTTGGATTAAAGATATTTGTGTATAAATGCCAGTAAAATGCCATTTCCAAAATTTGATCTCCTGTTGATAGAACCGAGGGCAGTTGAGGAGTCAGTAGGAAGTTCTGAGAACCTGAAAAATGTGATAATGCACATTTCTTGATTTTTCTCCCCTTTCCTTTCTCAGGTACAAGAACATTCCACAGATGAGCTTTGATGATACAGACAGGGAGCCAGATCAGACCTTTAGTCTGAACCGGGATCTTACAGGAGAACTAGAGTATGCTACAAAGTAAGCACTGGGCCTCTCTTCCACTCTTTGGCTTCTGAGAATGGTAGGCGCTCCCTCATTTGCAGTGAGCATCTGTGCATTAGCATTTAGTGGGCTTGCAGTTGTTTTTGGCCCATCTCCTGCTTCCTTAGCATCAGAAACAAGTTAAAACAGTGGAGAGGCCTGATCCTCGGCTTGGTCAAATTTTGGCAGAGGTTCAGTGCAAGCCACAGACTTGTTAACCTGGAAGCAATTGACAGATTTGAATGAGCTCCTAGTATGGTCTTAGGAAGGATGTTTTCAGAATTCCTCTTTGCATAATGGGCTTACAGCAGCCAAGTTACATGTGACCACCTTACCTCTCTCATTTTCCTACTGAGCTTGCTTTCAGATTCCTGCGTGGTCGCACAGCATTTCTCATTCCTGTTTCTTGCGGGCAGGGGCAGTGTTGATTCATTTTTCTGTCCCTATTGCCTTGGACAAGATCTGGTAGATGTTCAGTAAATGTTCACTGTATTCATTGCTTGCCCAAAGGAGAAGGATGAGACGTAAGACCCCAAGATTGTTCTCTGACATTTGCCTGGGTTTTACCGCAAGATGGAGCTGGAATTGACTTTTTTGACATGGTAGTGAGCTTCTCACTGAACTCTTATTGTTGTCTTCTCTCTCTACTCCTTCATCCTCTAGAATTTCTCGTTTTTCAAATGTCTATCATCTCTCAATTCATATTTCAAAAAACTTTGGAGCCGATACCACAAAGGTCTTTTATATTGGCCTGAGAGGAGAATGGACTGAGGTAAGATGGGGTTGGAAGTATTATTGCCCCTCTAATATGTGTACATATGTTTGTATATCTGCATGCTGTGGTAGTAGGAGCTTGAAGGAAAGGAAAAAGAGCAAGTGAGACATTGGTTTCTCCCAGTCTAGTTTTTCTTGGTTTCATCACTGTAAACTGTCCGTCTCATTTGACAGGCTATAGGAATTTTAAGGGGGTTGAAATAATACAGTTGATATCAATGCAGTTTTTCACCTTAAGATTCTTTCCTTCATTTAACATTGTTGGTAACCTTTCTTGTTCTGGGCACCAGAGATAGGGTGATAAACAAGATAGACAAGGTCTTCTTCACATGGTGCCTCCATTATAGTGGAGGAATGACTCTTCTAAGTGATGGGGTGAATCATTGATTCGCTCTTACCCAGGCTTCTCAGGATAAAAAGTATCAGAACGGGGAAGAGATTAGATGATGACTTCTAGAAATGAACCTGAATAAGGACCACTCCGTTGTGTGGTCTGGGCAATGGCCAGCTGACCCAGCCTCTCAATTTTCTTGCAGCTTCGCCGACATGAGGTGACCATCTGCAATTATGAAGCATCGGCCAACCCAGCTGACCACAGGGTCCATCAGGTTACCCCACAGACACACTTTATTTCCTAAGGGCTGGCCAAGGCTCCCACAGAGGCGTTGTGTCAGTGAAGATGTACGACATACTGTTGGGAAAGACACAGAGAGATGGGGCTCCAGAGAGAGTTGGCTGCCACAGCCTCTGCCAAGCTTTGTCTTTGGGGCTTGCTGCAGAAACCTGCCCTACGGAAGACACCACACCCCCGGGAAGGGTCGTGTGGGTGCCGAGGGACAATCGTGGTTCCCTGGGGCCCTGCAGAAGTTGGGTCTTGGGGTGGTCAGCACCTGGCAGTCATGGATAATGCCTGCCTTCCCAGTTAAGGTGGCCATGGGATCCCAAGTGTCTTGTTGCTTTGTGGCAGGATTTTTGTGTGACTTGTTTTTTCTTAAATGGAGACTCTTCCTGGGCTGCAGTAAACTTTCTGAAGCCTCAGCATTGTGTTCGTGTTAACCATCAGGAGGGTCTCCAACTAGAAATACTTGTCCCTGCTTGCTCCTTCTCCCTGTCATCTTTCAACATTCTTGTCAAGTTGCCCAGCTTGGAGTTGTCTGTCGTGCACTAGTGTCCCATGGTTATAGTTAGAAGAACAAGAATCTCCTGATAATGCTTAATAGCTTGAGAAGAAGTTCTTTTTTCCTGCTAACCAGGTAAGCAGTCTGAGGAGAGCATGGCCATCGTTTCTGTGCTTGTGGGTATCCTGGTCGGGGTAAGATTGGGACTTAGATAAGATTCCTCTTGGGACATCCTTAATATTAGCTTCTAACTAGTGTTGTAAGCCCAGTGGCAGAATTTGGAGATCTCAGTTCTTCTGTTCATGGCTTTTTATTCACTGTGACTAATAAGCTTCCTAATAAATCCTTGCCAGACTTAATGTTTGTATATTCTTTTGAGTTCTTGGTAGTACTTATGAAACCTTTACTGAGAACTGTATGAAACTTTGAAATCTGTTGTTGTTGTTTTGGACTAGGTAGATGATAAGTGCCACAATTAAATCGACAGTAGATCAGTATCTCCAGGAAAGGTCAGGTTTAATTCTGTACAGTAGGCTAAAAATGCTCCTATACCCACCCACCCACATTTTGTAAAGAAGAAGGTGAGGTTAAAAACCTTATATTCCATTTCTCAGGTAAGGAAGTAAGTTGTGAGGTGATGTTTACAAAAACAAGGGAGAACAGATTCTGGAGCTCCTCGGAAGAAGTGATGGTGAGGAAAGTGAAGTGAGCAGCACGTAAGGTCTGAAGGTAGACCCAAGAATTTGGACTTAAGTTTTTGAAAGTCAGTACGGCAATTGGACAGAATTTAAGTATCCTAAAAGAGGGGATTTGAAGTGGTCACTATTCTCTCCTTTGCAGAAAATAGAAACACTTGATAATGGAAATTAGTGTTGAATTTAATCCTCTTGAGAGAATGCCTCTGAGGGATTGGCCCACACCGTTGCTAGCCTGTTTCTCCAGCTTATCCTGGGGAAAGCTTGCCACCACCAAGCCTTGCCCGAGCCTCAGAATTTCTAAAAATGCAGCCTGAAATCAACCAGAATGCAAATACAATTCTCGATGCACTAAGGGTCCTACTCACTCCTCCGCCACAGCCTCTTTATTTCATTTGGGTCATTTGGAGATAAAGAAGGGCTATGTTTTAATTTGGAGTAGGGGGAAAATAAAGTTAGAAGTGTTAGAGCAGACTAACCACTAATCCCACTAGCACTAATCACAGGTAGCCTCTGAGACAAGGCCTCTGAATTTGAGCTTCACTCTGAAGAATTTGCTCAAAGTGCCACAGTGTCTTAGGTGATTGGGGTGCAGGAGGAATTGTTTATTCTTCCACAAGCAGACCCAGCAGGGATTCTGGGAGTGGGAGCAACTGTGTTGTCCACATCCATTCTCCCCCTTTCCACCCCTGGATCCTTGGCCTGCTGTGGTCCTCTGGACCCAAAGTTTTCCTGTTCTGTGACCTGCTGAGCACTTAAGACCAAACTGCCTCTTAACCTGGGAAAAAGTGCTTTGTTGAGCTTCCAGATGATACTGTTTTCTTGCAGTTCAAAAAAAAAACCAGTGTACATTAAGCTGGGCAAACGAGTCCTAAGCTGCTGAGGGATGACTCATTTCCTGTGTGCAGATGCCCACAGGTTCTGTCAGGGACATGGTCCTGCAACCCAGTTTGCCTCCCCTTCCGGCCTTTATGTGGACCCTGAGCCCCATTCCACTTTACCGATGCCACAAGGAGCAAAGGGTGACTCGGTGACCAAATGAAACCCTCTTTGTTAACAACTGGAGCGCGCTGATGGCGGTATTTTGTGCACTGTCTGTGTGGTATTGCTTGCTGTGCGCAGAGCTAAGACAACACTTCGATTTCTGACCAGTTGTCTCGGACACTGCTGATGCCAGTGTTCTTTTCTCCCAGGGTCCTTTTTAGAGTCATTATGTCCTCACACTGTGACTTTACACCGTATAGAGCATTTCCACACGGCCTCATTTGAGCCTAACAGCAAAGCTGTGAAGTAAGCTGGGTGGTTATGGTCACCGTTTTTCAGCTCAGGAAGCAGGTGCAGAGGCAGCATTACAGTGTAATCCTGAGGTTGCTGTTTACTTCCCTCCCCTGAGCCTCAGTTTCCTCATCTTTAAAATACGATTGGAAGACTAGATGGTCTCAAAGTGTCTTTTCCGCTGAGTGTATGACTTTATCCATGACCCTGGCACAGGACGTGAGGGCCAGTGGTGGATACCCAAGACCGTAATGGATGGGAAGGTGGGAAACTCTGCTAGTGTGAGGAATGCCTCTCCTTCAGGACAGGTTTCCTCCAGGAGGCGCACGGGTGGTGGCAGCAGGTGGGAGCCACGGACGCACTGTCTAGATGCGGCCGGAGATTCCGTGGCTTGGTTATGGGGAGTGGCCCCACCGTACCCAACATGGCAGCTCCTATCTGAAGAAACCCCGACGCCCACTTCCGGGTTCCGTACCGCTGGCCAGGCTACTTCCGGCAGCGCGATGGCTGGGTTCCCGGGACTCGAACGGAAGTTCCGGCGGGGGCGGTAGAGGGGGAAGAGTGAGTGTCTGTGCGGGAGAGAGAGGAGAATCGCCCGAGAGGTCTCGAAACCCCCAGGAGTGGAGGTACCGTGGTCCGGGGCCAGCAGGCCCGGGGAGGGCACTGGCGGGGCATCGGCCCACCGCGAGGGTCCTGGCGAGTGGGGAGGGGCAACCGCAGTTGTGAGGGATGGGGGTGGGGAGTGAGGTGCGAGGAGGCGCTGGCCGGTCTGGGGGACTTTGGGGGTAGAGAGGGGGAGGAAGGTGGGGTCCCGGTGTGATGAGAGGGACTTCAGGGTCGGAAGTGGAGGATCCCATTGTGGGGCGGGGGCTCTCCAGGGTCAAAGGTAGAACGCCCCTTTGTGGGCAGAAGCGGGTCCGGCGTCAGGATAGAAATTGTCATTGCGGGGAGGGCGACCCTCGGTCAGAACAGAAGTTTCCATTGTGGGGAGTGGGAGACCATGGGTCAGGGTGGGAGTTTTTACTGTGGCGAGGAAGACCCCAGGTCAGGGGGGAAGGCACCACTCTGAGAGGAGGGGCCTGGGGTGAGGGGTGGAAGTCGCTCAGTGGGGAAGGAAGGGAATCTCAGCTTAGGACAAAAGGTGCATTCCTGTGTGGGAAGAGGAACCCCAGGGTCAGAGGTGAGGGATCCCACTGTGCGGAGGGGCGCTCGGGGGAGAGGGGAGGGGGAAGCCAGTTGGTGGGGTGGGAGGGGTGGGCGCTGCTCGGAAGGGTCGGCACTTAGGGGCGGGTAGCAGAAGCTGCCGGGGAGTTTGGAAGATGCTAAGGACGGGAGGAGCCAGCCAGCTTGACATTCTTTTGTGTGTTTGGGAGTCCCAGAGAGAGCATGGTCGAGCTGAGGGACCTATTTGGAGTCAGTGGGCAGCCGCAGGTGGCCTCATACAAGGGGGCGGGGGGCACTGTTTAGGAGGTGGGTGGTGGATCGGAGTTTGTGTGCCTTCTGGGGACATGGGCAGCTCCCAGGGGCTCTGAGAAGGGCTGAGCCAGAAGGCTGACGGGGGCTGGATGGGAGGGAAGTTGGAGAAAATGTGTGTGGGGTTGAGGGTAGGGGCTGGAAGCATATTTCCCGGCAGTTTTCCTTCCCTTCATTTCCCAGTAGGGCCGGGAGTTGTGGGGAGGAGGGGACACAAGGGCTCTAGAGAAGGGGGATGATTGGAGAGCAGGGAGAGGAGGCAGTTACCTGCCAACGAGTGTTAGGTGGGGAGAAGGCAGCAGGGGGGGGATGCCCTGGCTGCCCTGCCCCACGGCCCCACAGCCCTGCCTCTGCCCACCTCCAGCAACCTCAGGCTGTGTGGGGGCCAGAAGCAGGGCCACTAGGGTGGCCGCCCCTGCTTTTCAGCCCTGGAGTGAAGGCAAACTTCCTGCCCGCTTGATCGGGCCCAGGACTTCTTGCCTGGCTTTTCTTTGTGCCCAGGATAGAACCTGGGGTGGAGGGCTGATGGCCCGGTTACGCCCTGGGTTTGAGGCTCTGCTCCTGTGTCAGGATTCTCTCCCCTTCCTGGCCTTGCTCTTGACCGCTGCCCCGAATGTGCACAGGCCCCAGCCGTGGAGCCCTGCAGTGCATGTGTGGTAACACCATGTCTGTGCCCCTGCTCACCGATGCTGCCACTGTGTCTGGAGCTGAGCGGGAAACAGCTGCGGTAAGGGTCTTCTGCTACCCACGCAGCCCCCAGGGGGCCGGCTGGGGAACTGGCTGGAGGGGGCGTGGGGAAAACAGAGGTGGCAGTGAGAAGAGGGCGAGCAGCCTGCAGCCGGGAGGCAGGGGCTTAATCGCCTGACTGCCACCTCAGTTCCCCTCCAGGTCCTTGGGGGTGAGGGAGGGGTGGCCAGAAGTTGGACAGAGCGAGAGTGATAGCAGGACGGTGACTGCCCTCTTCCCCATCTCTGATCCTTTTCCAGGTTATTTTTTTACATGGCCTTGGAGACACAGGGTGAGTGAGCTGGGGAGGGGGTGTTCCTGGGGAAGTGGGGGAGGGCCCAGTGGGCAGGACTGGAGAGGCCTGCGCCCTCCCTTCCTCCCTCTCCACATTGGTGCCTTTTCTCTCTTCCCTCCTACAGGCACAGCTGGGCTGACGCCCTCTCCACTATCCGGCTCCCTCACGTCAAGTACATCTGTCCCCATGCGTGAGTGCCACCCCAGCAAGGAAGGGGCTGAGGATGGGGGGTGGTCCTGTGGTCCCAGGCCTGTTCTCTCCTGCCGGCTGCATCCTGGGGCCTGGGGCCCAGAGCAGTCACAAGTGCCATTTTCAGCCTTCATCATTCCTGTGGAACCCTCAGGAATAGGGTCCAGCCCCAGCCCCAAGGCCTCCTAGAACCAGGACCCCCTGTACCCCTTCCCCAAGTACTCACCGACTGAGCTGGAACCCCGTCACACCGAGTGCTGGGCTGTGCTTCTCCATCGCTACTGCTGATGCCCCAACCACAGCCTCCAGCCCCACGTGGCAGGTTGCCTGGCAACACCTTAAACACAGGCCCTGCCTGCTGGGAGGGTTCCCCAGGGGTTGCCCTGCCCCCACCTGGGCTCTCTGCTGTGGCTTCCTCATCCCTCCTGAGCATGACGGCCCTTCTTGCTGTCCCTCCCCAGGCCTCGGATCCCTGTGACACTCAACATGAAGATGGTGATGCCCTCCTGGTGAGTTTGGGGAGGGGGAATAGGAGCTTGAGGGAGCTGCCTGGGGCCAGCCCAGGTCTCCCGGTAGCTGCCAATGCCTCTGCTTCTCCAGGTTTGACCTGATGGGGCTGAGTCCAGATGCCCCAGAGGACGAGGCTGGCATTAAGAAGGCAGCAGAGAACAGTAAGGCCCCAGCCCCTCCTCGGCATCCTCCCTCTCCCCCTCTGCCCGCCCAGGAAAGTGCCTGGCAATACCTCTGTTTGGCTCCCTTCCTTGGGTCCCTCTGGCAGCTTTCCCTCCACCCAGTCATGCCCCCTCCCCCCAGTCAAGGCCTTGATTGAGCATGAGATGAAGAATGGGATCCCTGCCAATCGGATCGTCCTGGGAGGCTTTTCACAGGTGAGGGGAGAGAGAGGCGGGTGGGTGGTGGGAGCTGAGCTGTGCCCTCATGACCCCTCATTCTCTCCTTCCTCCAGGGTGGAGCCCTGTCCCTCTACACAGCCCTCACCTGCCCCCACCCTCTGGCTGGCATTGTGGCATTGAGCTGTTGGCTGCCTCTGCACCGGGCCTTCCCCCAGGTGAGTGTCTCCACGACCCCGCTCCTGCCCTCTGTCTCCTTGAGGCTGGGGGATTGTGCCCAAGCACTGGCTTTGCTCTCTGAGTCCCGTCTGGCCCACAGGCAGCCAACGGCAGTGCCAAGGACCTGACCATCCTTCAGTGTCACGGGGAGCTGGACCCCATGGTTCCCGTACGGTTTGGGGCCCTGACAGCCGAGAAGCTCCGGTCTGTTGTTACACCTGCCAGGGTCCAGTTCAAGACTTATCCCGGTGTCATGCACAGCTCCTGTCCTCAGGTCAGTGCTGAGGGGCTGCTTCCCACTCCCGCCCTTCTCCTTCCTCCCTCCGGCCAGGAGCCTCTCACAATACCCCCCCTGCCCCCCAGGAGATGGCAGCTGTGAAGGAGTTTCTTGAGAAGCTGCTGCCTCCTGTGTAACTACAGTTCCTGGCCCCCAGCGCGGTCCCCCAGCTCATGGGGGACTTGGCACGCGCGGCACCATCTTGGATCTGAGCCGGTCGAGCCCCTTTCTCACCCTCCTGGACCCTTCCTCTTCCCACAGGCCTCTGGGGCAGGCAGGCCAAGGCCTGGCCGGGCCTCCCTTCCTGGCTTCAGCCACCTGGCTGTCTGCCGCACGGGGTGGGCTGCTTTCTTATCCCATTTCCCTGGAGGGGGGGCCCCCCTGGCAGCAGTATTGGAGGGGCTGTAGGCAGCGGGAGAAAGGGGCCCAGCCGCTGACCCACTCACTCAGGACCTCACTCACTAGCCCCACTTTGGGCCCCTCCTGTGACCTCAGGGTTTGGCCCCTGGGGCCCTCCCAGGCCCCACCTCCCACCCTCTCCCGCCAGCTGATTCTGCCCAGATAATCGTGTCTCTCCTGCCTCCACTCCAGCTGCTTCTCAATCATGACCGTGGCCGTGGCCCGGGCCCCCTTGCTGCTGTGGGCTCCCTGCCCCTGCGCAGGAGTGTGGGTGACGGGGCGGAGTCCTTCGAGGGGGCCTCCCCTCAGCCATTCTGACTTGGGGGCTGGGCCCTGCCTCCCCATTACCCTCCGCCCCCGCGGGCCTGGAGCCTGCAGGGCTGGACTGAGGCTCAAGGTCTCCCCCAGCTGCCTCACCCCACGTTGTCCCCACTCTAGGGCCGGGGGGAGGTGGGGAGGAGTCATGTCTCGTCTTCTGTCTCCATGTAGTTTTGGGTGTTTTTCTTGTTGTGTCTGGATTCCGATAAAATTAAAGAAATTGCTTCAACTCTTAGGCCTGGATGATTCTATCCAAGGGGTAGAGTGTGATCATGTGCAAGAATCTGCTCCAGTGTAAGAAAACTTTATTTTAAATACTTTGGGAAGCTCCTTCGTAGCAGTATAAATTAGTCCCTGGGAGGGAGGGCGTTCTGTGTGTCTCAGGGCCCTGCTTCGCCCCACTTGCTCTTTCTTGGTGGTCCTCCTGGGTTCCTGGACCCTGTGGAATAGAGACCCCTGATACCTGGTCAGTGGTGCCCTTGGCCTCATGCCTGGTGGGCTGAGTGGGCACAGTTGGGGTCTGAGGTAGGGGAGGCTCTGAGGCCCCTGGGTTCCTGCCAGAGGCTGGAGAGCAGGCAGTTGTTTCTCTTCCTTTCCTGGTCCCTGGTAGGTGAGGGTCTCAGGCCTGCGCGCCAAAGCCTGAAGGATTCTGCTTCTGCCAGCGCCATAGATCTTCGCCTGTGATGGGGCAAGGTCTGTGCTCAGGGTCCACACTGGAGTGCAGGGCCCGCACCACCTCGGACAGCCCGGAGTGGGCAGGCCCAGACCCCCGGTGGCCCTTTTCCTAGCCCCTGACTCTCTCCCAGGGGCCAGGCCAGCACCCAGGGTCAGGGGTTGGGCTAGCACTCACACATCCTGTCCAGCCCTAAGGCTGCTGACCAGCCCAGCTCCTTGAGGGCCAGGCTGGGGTTGGCATAACAGGCAGCCACATCGCCTTCCCGCCGGGCCACCACCTTGTACGGGATCTGCAAGAGAGCGGACGGCTGTAGCTTAGCTGAGCTGGCCCTGGCCTTACCCGCCAAGTTGCTGACCAGGCCCTCAAGAAATGGAGGTCCAGAGCAGGGTCTCGCTCTCAGGCATCAAGTCCTGAGGCAGGCTTGAGGAGACAGGGCGGTGCTGGGATGCCCGTCACGTAGGTTAGTGGGAGGGGCTGGGGGTGGGTCAGGGTGGGCTGCCAGCCTACCTTCTTCCCCGAGGCCTTCTCCATGGCCATGACCATCTGTAACACCGAATAGCCCGTGCCTGTGCCCAGGTTGTAGATCTGTCCGGAGAGGAGAACAGGGACTGTGCCGGGGGCTGGACTTACTACCCCTCTGGGCCCCATTGGTCCAGGTCTCCGTCTCCTTCCCCTCCCTCCCTTCTCCTCCTACCCGGCAGCCACACTGCTCCTTCAGCTTCCTCAAAGCCGCGATGTGGCCCTTGGCCAGATCCACGACGTGGATGTAATCCCGGACGCCTGCAGAGGAGGAGGTGGTTGGGTGTTGGGTTCAGTACAGTCTCTGCCCCGCCTCAGTCTCCCTCCCGGCTCCCACTCCTGGCTCCTCCTGGTCCTGGGCTCACCTGTGCCATCCTCTGTGTCATAGTCATTGCCAAAGACATTCAGTGCCTCCCGTCGTCCAATCGCCACCTGGGGTGGAGGTCAGGTTAGCTTTTCCCAGGACCTTGGCACCAGCTGTAGCCCTCAAGCCTAGGGCCACCCCCTTCCTTTCCCTTCTCCTTTACCTGGGAGACATAGGGCATGAGGTTATTGGGGATGCCCTGGGGATCCTCGCCGATGCAGCCCGAGGCGTGGGCGCCTATGGGGTTGAAATATCGCAGCAGCACTGCATTCCAGGCCTGTGGGACGCAGGTCAGACGATGGGAGTTGGGGGTGCAGGCTGTGTGTCCCAGCTGAATCCAGAGCCCACCCTGCCGGTTCTCTATCCCTAGAAAGGAGCAGGGTATCGGGCCCTCCCTGCAAGTGCTGTGTGACCTTGTGCAAGTCACTGCTGCTTCCTGAACCCCAGCCTCCTCCTCGGTGGAGGCTGATCCGGATCCCATCCTCAGGCTCGCGGGCGTGGGCTGTGAGGGGTCCGTGAGCGGAGCCACGGCTGAGTCAAAGGGGGCCCTCACCTTGTCCGCCTGGCACAGGTCCCGGATCATTTCCTCGATGAAGAACTTGGACTTGCCGTAGGGGTTGGTACAGCCACCTGTGGGGTGAGCCTCATCCAGGGGCAGGTACCGGGGGTTCCCATACACGGTGGCCGAGCTGCTGAACACCAGGTTCTTCACCCCGTGGGCCCTCATGACCTGCCCGTGGAGGGGAGGCGTCAGTGGCCTCTGCCTCACACGTTATTCCCGCCCCCTTACACCTCCCAGGTGGGTGGGGCTGAGCTATGGGCTCCCATGTACAGAAGGGGAGACTGAGGCTGAGAGGCAAAGACCTGTCGAAGTTGACACAGCTTGGGCTCTGCCACTGTGTTTGGCAGCGCGTACCCGGCTAGGGGCCCTCACAGTGTCTGTGTCCTCGCCTCACGCCTCACCTCCAGAAGCTGGATGGTTCCTGTCAGGTTAACTCTGTAATAATCCAGAGGCTTCTGCACCGACTCGCCCACAGCCTTGAGCCCAGCAAAGTGGATGACCGCTGTGAAGCTGTGCTGCAGGGTTGCAAAGCTGGGGTCAGAGGTTGCTTACAGGCCTGGCCCTTGGCTATGCCCCCTGTCTGCCTGCCAAGCACCCACCTTCTTAAAAAGACGCTGTAGGGCTGCCTGGTCCAAGATGTCCATCTCCTCAAACTCCACAGAGTGGCCTGTCAGCTCCTGAACCCGCCGCAAGCTCTCAGGCATGGAGCCCCCTCCTGGTTGGGCACAAAGAGGCCATCAAAGTCAGAGGAGATGGGGTGCTGGGTTCCCAAGGGACTGGCCAGACACACATCTCTTGGAGGCGGGGGTAGAACGCAGGGTTTCCCTTCCATCCCCCTGGGAGCACCAGCCCCCCTCCACCTGCTCACCACGAATGGCGTTATGGAAGTTGTCGACGACCACGGGCGCATAGCCCGCCTCCAGCAGCTCCAGCACGGTGTGGCTGCCGATGTAGCCAGCCCCACCCGTTACCAGCACCTTCTCTGCCATCGCGCCTGGCCCAGGACAGAGACTCAGAGGTGGCCAAGGCTGCCTGCTCAGGGCCTCCTTCGATCTGGACTCTGGCGTCAGGGAGGCAGTGGTGCGTCCTAGGTAATAGGGTGGGTCTGGAGTCAGCCCTGGTCCAAGACTGGATACCATCACTTTCTGGCCTTAGGCCTTGGAGACCACTTCTCTCTTGGCCTTAGTTTCCAACTCTATACCATGGAGTTTATAACTGTACAACTATCACGTGGTAGTGTGAGGGTCAGATGAGGTGATTTTAAAGGCCTGCCACATGGTACAGGTGGGGAGACGACTGAGGCACAAGCGCCATAACTGACCGGGGGTTGGGAAGATGGAACCCTAGGCTCCACGCTGCCTTCCCCGAGCTGTCTGGGGACTGGACAGTTCTGGACAGAAGGAAACAAGGCAGCAGCATTGGGACTCCAAGAGCCCAGGAAGGGGTTCTGTCTGCTCAGACTCAGACCTTCCCAGTCCCTCTGCCATCACTAGGTATAAACTGGCTCCTTGGTTCAGTGACTAATACCTCCTGGGGTAAGCAGCCCCCTGACTCCCTCCCACAAAGGTCAACTGGGAGGAGGCAGGAAATATAGCAGATGGCCTCAAAGTGGGGTCTTTTGCCAGGCAGGCTGAGCCCAGCTCTGGGGTTACAGCACTGCACTCCTGGAGTGGGCCCCACCCCAGGTCAGCCAGGCTGGTTCCGCCTGTGCGGATGCCACTCCCCGCTTGGAGCTAAGGATCTCGCCTAATTCTAGGGGGCACTGAACAGGGTAGTGTAGACGTGGCCTTGGCTCCAAGCTCCACTGCCAGGTGTGCACCACCGCCCTGAACAAACTCTACGGGCAGAGACGGTGGAGCGGAGGAGGGGGGCGGGGGAGGAAACTCAGACACTGAGGTCTTTCATCCCGGGCGGCCTGGCCCGCAGCCGCCTTCCTCCGAGCTGCGTCAATCCTCTTCTGGGCTCATCCAGCTCCGACCCACCTGACTGAACGCCCGCTGCGTGCCAGGCTCTGTATTGGGCACTTTTGCATTATTTTCCTGAATTCCCCCAACATCCTGATGAGGCAGGTGTTACTACTGGCACTTTACAAAAAAGGATACTAAGGTCAGAGAGGTGAAGTAATTGCCTTAAGTCACAAAGCTAGTGCTGGCCGGGCTAGAATCTGGATCTCCAGGCTCAAAGTCCCGCCCCTCGCCCCAAGCAGTTCGCCCCCTGCCCCCACTGTTTCCCGCTGGACTCTGCTCCTGACGCTGAAGCCGCCCCCGCCCCCGTCCCACCGAGCTCCACGCACTGTGCGGGCCCCCGGAAAGTGGAGGCGGAGGAGCCATGGGAGGCAGGAAGGCTGGTGAGGCCGGCCTTCCTCCGACTCGCAGAGTGGCCTCGGTCAGCTGTCGCCTCCTCAGTTTTCCCAGCCCGTAAAATGGAGGGGAGGGGGCCCAGGGCCGTGAGCTATCAAGTGCACTTGAGCCTCAGGCTGGGATTCGGGCGGTGCCTCGGCCGGGAATGAATGAACCCTGGCCACCCCAGCCAAGGCAGCGGGAGCTGCGAGCAGCGAGGGTGGGTCTGCCCTGGCGGGACTCTGCCCAGAACGCAGCCCAGACCCCCGAGACTCTCCCTCGCGCCCGGTGGACCACCCGGCCCCTCGCAAACCCGCCCAGGCCCCCCATTCGCCTCCCGAACCTGCTCCGCACCACGGACCCCGCGCTGCCTCGAACGGCGCCGCCTCCCGAGCTCCGCGCCCAGTCCCTTTAAGAACCGACGGCCCGCCCTGGCCCCGCCTCCTCCACGCCCCCAAGAGACGTGTCAGCGGAGAGACCGCAGTACGGGGCGCCGGGAGGACCACGGAAGCTGCGTCTTCAGGACGCCTGCGCGGCACATCCCGCAGAGGGAGGTACCGACCCGTGCCTGGGCGGTGGGCAGAGGAGGGCACGGCCCGCAGCCGGGCCCGCGAACCCAGGCGCCAGCGCTTGTCCTGACCACGGGAAACGGGCGCCGCGCCCCGGGAGATGGGGCTTCTCAGGGGCGCCCGGCAGCCGTCCGGCGGCGGGAGCCACAGCCAGGCGCGGGGCCGAAAACCGCGGCTCCACGCTCGCCCGCAGGTTTTTCACTGTTTTCGTAGCTGCCAAACCCTTTCTTTTTAGTAACCCTGGCATGAAGCAGATGGCTGCCTGGAACAGGCAAGAGGGACGGCGCCGAAGGACGGGAACGGGTAGGGGTCGCCCAGAGGCTGCCGTTCTGTAAAGTCTAGTTCAAAAACCCGCCAAAAGGGAACTTCCCTGTCGGTCCTGTGGGTAACACTCCGCGCTTCCAATGCTGGGGGCCCGGCGTTCGATCCCTGGTCGGGGAACTAGATTCCGCATGCATGCTGCAACTAAGAAGTCCGATGCCGCACCTAAAGATCCCGAACGCAGCAACGAAGACCCGGCATAGATAGATTAGATTAGATAGATAGATAAGATAGATGAGATAGATACTTAAAAAAAAAAATACCGCTAAGGGAGCCCTGAAACTAAAACAGGAATTACAGCGCCAATTGCGGTCAGCCTGGAACGGTTTGCACCCTGCCTACCATAATAGTACGTTAGAAAATGGTGTTCTGATTTTGTTTAAAATAAAGGGAGGGGGCTTCCCTGGTGGCGCAATGGTTAAGAATCCGCCTGCCAATGCAGGGGACACGGGTTCGAGCCCTGGTCTGGGAAGATCCCACATGCCGCAGAGCAACTAAGCCCGTGAGCCACAACTACTGAGCCTGCGCGACTGGAGCCTGTGCTCTGCAACAAGAGAGGCCGCGATAGTGAGAGGCCCGCGCACCGCGATGAAGAGTGGCCCCCGCTCGCCGCCAACTGGAGAAAGCCCTCGCACAGAAACGAAGACCCAACACAGCCAAAAATAAATAAATAAATAAATTTATAAAATAAAGGGAGGGTTAAGGAATGATGTGTATAAAGGCATGACATACTGAATGATGAAACCCGAGCAAAGGAAGAAATGCACACGTGTGTGCCACAGCCTGAGTGCCCTGGGCCTGCCCGAGTCCAGCAAGGACGCTGACAGGAAGGAGAGGCTGAGGTCCTGAGAGCTGAGTGCGCCCAGAGCTGCACCTGCCCAGGCCCAGAGGACTTTGTGCAACAGCCCAGGTCACAGAGCCACGAGCCTCAGAAACAACCTCCCCAGGGTGCTCTGGTCAGCGCTGTCATTACCACCGACCTCCCCAATTCTCAAGAGGGGAAAGAGGGAGAAAATTCAGAGATTAATAAACTGAAGTCTATGTTTTCCTCTTAGAGGAAATGTTGTAAAGATGCTTTATTCCCTCTCCCCTATGTACACGCATCTGCACAACAGAACACTGGAATGGTTATGTCATTAAACCTTTAATTACGTAAGCTGTTTTCAACAATCATGTTCGAAGTGGAGATTTTCCAGAGGTGCTGGAGTTGGCAGGTGGCCACCACAGCTCAGCCCTCACCCCTTCACCAAATGCCCTCTGCCAGCTGAGGAAAAAACTCCTCCCTGCCCCTTTGCCCTACAAAGTCAGCGAGCGATGGCCCCAAGGATATGGCAGCATCAAGCTGTGTAGAGTGGCCAACTGGCAGGTTTCACCCAGAGATGAGACTTGAGGATCAACCCAAGTCAGAGAATTGGGTTCCCAAGTGCCCTCAGGCATCCAACTCCTGGGCCTTTGGGTCCATGGTGAAGGGAGACCTCCAGCTGCCCAAGCCTCTCACTCATCCTCGGGTCAGGCAGGGAGGGCCTGAGGCCGGGCAACTCCAGTCCACCTCCTTTCCGCCAGGAGAGACCTAGGTGCAGAGCTGGCAGTGAGGTGCCTACTCCTGTTGATTTCATTCCCATTTCCACATGCCCATCTGTGAGTCATCCACACATGTCCCTATTCCCACACAGTCCCCAGGGCTTCGGGGGGCAAGGGGCTCACAGTTTACAGGTAGCCTGAGCCACTTTGGAGCTGGTTCTTCTGTTCAAGGCTTGACAGATAAAGGCCCCAGCTTCCAGGAGCTTCTGGAGGTTCACACCCTTTGAGAAACAAGTTAGAGGATGCAGTAAGTCACGACATGCCCTCAACACCCAGGGAAACATCAGACTGGACCGAAAACTGTGTGAGGGTGAAGACAACCAGGCTCTCGTTCCTCTGACGACGGGATACCCGCTGCCTGTGAGGTGGTGTCCTCGTGGCACGTGGGGTTCCCCTCTGACTGCCCTCAATGTGTGAAATGGTTTGTAGCGCCGCCACCAGGGGAGGGAGCTCAGTAGTCCTGTGTGGTTCTCCAACTCCAGGGTCTAGCACAGGCCTGGCCCACAGTGGTCAGACACTGAATACTGAAGTAAGGACCGTGAGGTAGAGAGAAACAGGAGTAAAAACACCAACTAAAAGGGCCACACTGAAAACCTTGATAACAATAGCTCCTATTTACTGATGCGTACTATCTGCTTAGCTCTGGGCCAAGCATTCCACATTTTCTTATGCTCATAATAACTCTGTGAGATAGGTGCTGTTATTATTCCCATTTCTTAGGCCCAGAGCGGTGAAGTAATCTGTCAGGTCACACAGCCTGTGAGTGACAGGACTAGGTTTTAAACCCAGTTCTGTCTAATCCAAAAGCACAGATGCTACACTGCTTCCAACCCACACTGAGGGCCCTTACTGACTCCGGCAGAGCCCTGCGGGGCTAATTCTACTGTCCTCATTTTTCAGAGAACAAAACAAAGGTCCAGAGGAAACTGACTCGTTTCAGGTCATGGCTTTACTCTTTCAGGGCTCTTTCCCTACACCCCGGTGCCTACTCAGACCGAACCATCAGACTCACACTGAGGGCCTGCCTTCTCGTGGCCTCCATCTGCCACGCTCTGTTATCCCAAAACATATGACAGAACGGCCCTAATCTCTTGGCACCCTTCTCTTAACTGCACCAGCACCACCACAAAAACCCTGAACAAACCCAGCAGCTTCTGTCCTCCGGCTTCAGGCAGAGCTCTGGTCAGTTCAGGGCTGTCGCCACCAGGAGGCAGGTGGCATTACCGTGTGAACGCCCAAGCCGGCCAGCATGTAGACCAGGTCCTCGGTGGCCAAGTTTCCCGATGCTCCGTGTGCATAGGGACAGCCTCCAAGTCCCGCCACAGAAGAGTCCACGACGCTCACTCCCATCTGCAAACAAGGATGGTGAAACACGGCTGTCACTGTGGGGACCAGAGCCTACAACGCCGGTTCTTGTAAACCTACCATCTGCTGCCTGAAATTCTTTGGCTTATGATTCTGTCGACGTGAAAATCCCACTGAAAGAAACTGTTCCTCTTTTTAGTTCCTAAAACAGTGTGAGTCTTTTATGCTACACTGTTTCCTCTGCCAGGAATATCTATCCTCCTTCCTTTCATGGGTGACTCCTCACCTTCTCCTTCGCAGCCTAAAAGCCACCTCCTCAGAGGGGCCCTTCCCGATCACCGACCTAAACTAACCCTCTCCCACTGTTGAGGTTTCAGACCCCTGTTGCTTCCTGTGTTCACTCACCCACCCCCGCTCCCTCACCCCACGTCAAGCCTCTAACCCCACGGGGGCCTATCCCGTTTCCCTAGGTCAGTCGCTCCCACTTTCCTAAGATGACTGTTTCACTTTTCCTCTCTCCTTAAACCTCAACTCTGAGAAAACAGACCCAGAAGGTAATAGAATCATCTGGCTTAAAGACATGAGCCTCAAGGAGGTAATGTGAGAGCTAAAAAGAGGGGAAAAAATAAGGTGGCCCAGGATTGCTCTAGCTAACCTAAAGACAACCGGCTAGACTTAGACTATCACTACAGCAAGGCAGCCTGTGGTCAGACACTCGGAATTTTCCGTCTAAGGGGCTGCTGGGCCATGGGACCCTCATTCTGGGCCAGCCCGCAAGAAGCAAGCCTCAAAAGAAACCCAATCTGAGGTCTGAGTCCAATCTTTGGGGAACAGCATTAAAGGTTCTCCCTCTGCGTGACCTCTGCCTCCCTCCCTCCCTCCCTCCCTCCTTCCTGCCTGCTCTCGCTACACACAGGCACATGCACTTGCACTCACAGCCCTGTGTGCCAGGGCGGGGCCAGGGCACCTGAGTCCTCCCTGACCCCACCTTAGTCTTAAAATGCAGTGCTGCCTGGTCACCTTTCCGCTTCCCTTTTTCAACTGCTTAACTTCTTCGTGTCCTTCAGGCCTCCCCTGGCGAATCCTCCCTGACCTCCCCAGCTGGGACTGGGGCCTTCCCAAGCCCCATGCTTCCTCCCTGCGTGGCATCTGTCACAATGCATTAGGATTATCACCTGATTCTCGACTGTCTCTCCTAACAGACAGATGCAGGCACTTTCAGGGCAGGGTCACATGTTTGTGTCCGCCATGGCCAGCCTGCGGCCTGGCACACAGGTGTGGGCCTTCAGCACAGTGAACGCTTGCTGAAAGAATAAATGAAACATAGCTGTCCTGCCACCATACCCTTTGGGAGAACGGACATGTGCCTCTATTCTGGGACATGCCCTGATTACCTGCAGGGCCATCAAGGTGTTGGCCAGGGCCTGGCCATAGGTGTCATGGCAGTGGACAGCCAGGGCAGCCACTGGCACCTCATGCATGACAGCGGACAGCATATCCTTCATGGTCCCGGGAGTGCCCACGCCAATGGTGTCCCCCAGAGAGATCTCATAGCAGCCCACCGAGTACATCTTCTTGGCGACCTGGGGAAACAAGCAGGCGCTTGGAGGACCCCCGATTCCTCAAGCCAGGGGTCCTTGGCCTACGCAGAACACCTCCACGTCTGAGACACTAAATTCCTATCAGACCACAGACTCCTTACAACTTCATGAGTGGGAATGATAATCCTCCTTCTACTCATCAGGAGACTGGGACGTAAGGAGCAGAGCCGGCCACTGGGTGCAGGCCCTGGGGCCCCAACCCCTGTGCTTTCCTCCCGCGCGTGTCTCAAACTCCATCCACTCCTTCACTTACCACCTTCACACACTGTGTCAGACCCAAGGACCAGAATCAGTAGAATTGATTCCTTTCGCATAGCTCTATCCTTGGTAGGAAGATGTGTGAAACATGGGTCTGAGGTGCTAGTTATATATTTTTAAGGGAAGTACCTAACTACTAAAATTTTTAGAAGCGCACCTGTCCACCCCTAAAATCACTGTAGAACCAGAGAGTATACGCCCCACCCGGGGAGGTGCTGCTGCACACTGTTCCGCTGGAGAAGCGGGAGGAAGCGGGAGGTGGGGTCAGGGACATGGTGGTGCTCAACGGCGGTCTGCTGGATAAAGAAACCGGTGCGCCCCCTCCGCGGCCGCCCATGTGGGCAGAAAGACCAGGAGCCATGGCAGCCAGCGGGCAGCAGAGGGTGGAGCCAAAGGGGCAGGCTTGGGAGTGACGCGACGCTGGACGTGACCACTTCTGCTGCTCACTAGCTACGGGGCCTTGGCCACGGACCTAACCTCCCTGAGCTTCAATTTCTGCTTCTGAAAAACAATGACGAGCCTTTGCAGGGATACAGGCAGGACTGGCGGCCACAGGAGGCTGAGATTCTGGACGAGAGCAGCCACTCTCAATAAGCAGTTGCTACTGTCACCAATGCTCACTTCTGGGTGCTGCCTGGTGTGTGGGAAGAGCAAGAGGGCTTTAGAGGTAAGCAGATGGGGGTTGAGACCTGGTTTCACCATTTGCAACCTGCATGGCAAGTTAGTCTCAGTTTCCTCAACTGTAAAATGGAATAACAATAACACCAAATTTGCTGGGTGGCTTTGAGGACAAAATGACATAAGTTCTTGGGTTGGTCATTTCCCGCCCTGTGTTCTTCTCAGAGGATGTCAATGGCCTCTCCAGCCACTACAAGGAACCCCTCTGCAGAGGATTCTCACCTCACATCACCGGTCCACTGACCAGACTGGAAACTGAGTCAGGGGCTTTCACCCTGGGGTAGAGGGCAGGGGCTTCAGAGACTCCATGCCAGGCCAGGAGGTGGCCCTCCAGGGGTGAGTGCAGGGCTGTGCTCTCAGAGGGGCTTAATGAAGGAGCTGGGCAAACAAATGAAATCCGTGACCCACCATGAAAGTGTGGGGAGAGCAACCTGCGCACTCAGGGGCAGGCACAGGAGCCAACCCTCAGGAAATCCCGCCCCCCCCCCCCCCCCACGCACCTCAGCTACTTTGGCCGGGGAGATCTTCCCTTCGTAAGGGCATCCAAGCACGCAGGAGACGTACCTGTAGGAAAACAGGGAGGACTGGTGTCAATGGCCCCGGGCTCTCTGGCCAGCAGAGCTGGGGCAGGGTGGCTGCTTGACACACGTCCCTGGTTAGCCTGCACCCAAACCTGCAGCCGGGCAGGAGGCCAAGGGCTGGGTGGAAGGCTAATGCAGTGCTGGTGAGCCGGACGAAGGCACTGCTGCTCAGTGCCAGGAGGGGCCAGCGCAGTGCCACAGCAGGGAAGGGAAGAAACTAACAGGCCTGTAGTTCAGGAAGCAGGCGACACACAGAGAGGCAGCCAGAGATCAACGAAGGAGGAGGAGAAGCTGAAGAGGGCAATATGGGCAGCCAGCTGAGCCGCACAGAGTGGGGCCACGCTCGGGAGAGGACCAAGGACGGATGAAACCAAAGCAGGAACAAAAAAGCTGGGCCAGCCAAGGGCCAAGGGATCGGCTGCTCCGGTTGAGTGGCCAGAGGGTTCCAACACTCATTTATTCAACTGATATATACCGAGCTGCCCACAGCGTGCCAGGCACTGGGGAAGCGCAGTGAGCAAGACTGAAAAGATCCCCACCGCCACGGAGCTTAAGGTTTCAAGTTAGGGAGACAGCCGGTAAAAAAGTGATCTAATAAGGGAAGGAGATAATCTCAAAAAGTGATGTGCTATGAAGGAAAGACAAGGGAAGTGTGACAGAAGCAACCAGAGGAGGCCAACAACAGTAGGATGGCCCAGGAAGACCTCTGTGAGGACGCGAAGCTGGAGCTGAGATGGGGGGAGAGCCGTGCTCCAGGCAGAGAGAAGAACCAGCGTAGAGTCCCTGAGACCGAAGAGTAGGTGTGTTCAAGACACAGAATAAAGGACAAAACAGCTGAGGTATGGGCAGCAAGGGGCAAAGAAGTACAACATGAGGTTGGAGAGGAGGCCACCGGCCTGATCATGGGGTCTTGAGAGTTACGGTGAGGAGTCCAGATCTTGAGTGTAGCCAGCTTCTATGTCCACCCACCCCATTCAGGCTGAGGCTCCATTAAAACCTTTTAGAGTCTTACAAAGTACTCTGCATATTATGAGGCATAATAAATGTCTGCTGGATAAATAAATTTCAGACTCAAACATCTCAGTGTATTTTTCCATCTTAATCCTTCTTCTTACTCTCCAATCACTGCTGAGCACAGAAAAGCTAAAGAAATACTGAGGAAAGAGCACAGGCTTGGGAGTCAGGAAGACCTGACATGCCCTTGCTTCCCCATCCATCTATCCGCCCGTCGGTTCCTGAGCACCTACTATGTGCTAGGCCCAGAGCTGGGAGAGGGAGTACAGCAGGGACTGAGGTGGGCTCTGCCCTCACGGAGAGCACAGTCTAGTGGGGGATGGGAGGCAGAGGGGAATTTAACAAGCAGGTAAGTGCTTTGTTAGAGGATGTTCAGGGGACTCTGGGAGCCCAGAGGAGGTACACCAACTCCGCCTAAGGGAACAGAAAGCTTCTTGGAGAAACTGGCATCCATGAGAGGACCTGAAGATGAGCAGGAATTAGCCCTGACAAGTAGGATGTAGAAGGAAGAGTGTTCTGAGTCTACAGAAAGCACGTACAAAGGCCCAGAGGCAGGAGAGAACTGGGCCATGTGACAAATGGAAAGAAATTCCAGTTGGCTGGAATGCAGTGTGCTGAGGAAGCAGGGCCAGAAGAGGGACGTGAGCAACGAGGCTGCAGAGCGTGACAGGGGCTGAAAAACGCAGGGGCTTGTAAACCATGTTGAAAAGTCTGGAGTTGGTGAGTCACTGACAGGTTTTTAACCAGGGAGTGATGTGATCAGATGTGCACTTCTGAAACAGCGTTCTGGCTGCAGTTTGTTGTGTGACCTCACAGCAGACTCTTCATCCTTCCCGAGCCGTAGTTTTGTCATCTGGAAGTGGGGACAGAGGCCTCCTTGCTGGGCGACTGTGAGGCTACAATTAGATAATACATGGACAACGTCTGGCACTACTGCTATTAAAGATGTGATGTCGGAGACATCTTAGAGGCCGAGGGGATTCCTCAGGGAGGTGTGAAGAGTTGGTGGTGGAGCCAGGATTAAACTGACCTCCACAAACCCTGCTTAGTGTCTGTCCTGCTAGATTCCTCTGGTGAACTGACCCAAAAATCAGGTTTGGGGAAAGCACTTGCCAGGATTTCTTCTGACCAAAATTACCTGGGAAAAGATGTCTGGGTGTGGAGCTTGGGCTGCCTGCACCCAGGATAAGGAGTCTGTGAGGGATGGTCGCTGGAGCTGGAGCCTGGCCCTACCCAGAATGGTACTGAGGAAATAGAGAGAGGCAGCAGCAATGTGGTCAGACTCACCCCCGCACAGGGATACTGGCCGCCCGAGCTGCCTTCAGGATTTCGTCAAACCGCCGCACGCTCTCATCTATGGAGCAGTTGATGTTCCTCTTGCTGAAGAGCTCGGAGGCAGCTCCAAAGACAGCCACTTCCTTGGCTCCGGCAGCAACCTGCCAACAGCCAGGTGAATTCCTTTCAGCACTTTTCTCTTCAAGGAACACCCACACAGAGTGGCAAAAACCTTTGTCTAATGGTGAGTTTTATGATATATGAATATTATAAGTTGAATTGTGTCCTTCCCAAAAAGACATGTTGAAATGCTGACCCCCAGTACCTCAGAACGTGACCTTGTTTGACAATAGGGTCATTGTAGGTGTAATTAGTTAAGATGAAGTCATCTTAGTCCCTCTTCCCTTATACGATTGCGCCCATGTGAAGACAGACACAGAGGAAAGGCCAGCGAAGGTGGAGGCAGATACTGGAGAAACGCACCTACAAGCGGAGGAACACTGAGGATTGCTAATCATCACCAGAAACTAGGAGAGAGGCGTGGAAAGATTCTCTCTCAGAGCCCTCAGAGGAACCAACCTGGACTTCCCTGGTGGCGCAGTGGTTAAGAATCCGGCTGCCAATGCAGGGGACACAGGTTCGAGCCCTGGTCCGGGAAGATCCCACATGCAGTGGAGCAACTAAGCCCGTGAGCCACAACCACTGAGCATGCGCTCTAGAGCCCACGAGCCACAACTACTGAGCCCACACACCTAGAGCCCACGAGCCACAACTACTGAGCCCGTGCACCACAACCACTGAGCCCACGTGCCTACAGCCCATGGTCTGCAACAAGAGAAGCCACCGCAATGAGAAGCCCGTGCACTGCAACAGAGAGTAGCCCCTGCTTGCAGCAACTAGAGAAAGCCCACGCGCAGCAACAAAGACCCAACGTAACCAAAAATAAATACATAAATAAATTTTAAAAAAAAGAAGAAGAAGGAACCAACCCTACTGACACCTTGATTTAGGACTTCTAGCCTCCAGAACTGTGAGAGAATACATTTCTATTGTTTTAAGCCACCTAGTTTTTTCATATTTTATAATGGCAGCCCTAGGAAATTAATACAGGGAATTATATCTCAATAAAAAAGAAGCCTTGGCCTCCCCCAAGGACCAACACTGCTGCTGCCGTCGCCACCCTGGAAGTCACTCTTTTTTTTTTTCAAGTCGTAAATTTTTTAATTCTAGAAAAGAGAAATCCCATTCACACATCACAGGTGGGAAAGTAAACTAATAGACCATTCTGCAGAAAAAACTGACAATACTTAACAATTTCGTTTCAAAAGTACATATCTTAGAGAAATTCAATTTACAAATGCAAACAAGGAGGCATAAACAAAGGTGTTCACTACATCACTGTTATAATGAATAGAGGGGAAAAAATCTAAAAATCTACCAATAGGGAGATACGTAAATAATGGAGCCGCTACATTGCTAGTTCAGCGGATACACTATGGAACTCAATTACGTAAAGTAACAAAAGCAAGTTTTCATTATATTCTACTCCCTCTTGAAACCTCACCAAGGATTTTTTTAATGCATTCTTTTTTTTTAAAATTTATTTTATTTATTTATTTATTTTTGTCTGCATTGGGTCTTTGTTGCTGTGCGCAGGCTTTCTCTAGTTGTGGTGAGCTGGGGCTACTCTTCGTTGCAGTGTGCAGGCTTCTCATTGAAGTGGTTCTCCTGTTGTGGAGCACAGGCTCTAGGCGCACAGGCTTCAGTAGTTGTGGCACGTGGGCTCAGTAGTTGCAGCTCGCGGGATCTAGAGTGCAGGTTCAGTAGCTGTGGCGCACAGGCTTAGTTGCTCCACGGCATGTGGGATCTTCCCGGACCAGGGATCAAACTCGTGTCCCCTCTCTACTTGGTGACTGAACACAAATGTCTTTTATTTTAGGTGTTGAATAAAGCACTGATTTTGTGGAATTTGTGCTAAAATCACTGGCAAGACTTTTTTCTTCAAAACAATCTAGTAAGATTTCCAGTATATTCCTGCCTTGCTCCATATTAATGTCAGGTGCCCTGGAAGGTCGGCAAAATCTTCTACTATAGTCATTTTTGAGAAGATCCAGCCCCCACGCGGCCATGTTCCGGCCCGGCTCAGCCCACGCAGGGGTTGGGGGCGGAAGTCCACACAGGCCGCAGCTCCAGGCAGCCCAGCGAGGACGGAGTCACCCGAAGAGCAGCCAGGCGGAAACCCAGTAGCACCTTAAGCGAAAGACGGCGGGAGATGGCGGGAACTAGGGAGCCGCGACCCAGCCTGGAAGTCACTCTTAAAAGAAGCTTTTTGCCTAAATTCGGAATCAACATCTCCAATGACGTTCTCATGTAAAATTATAAGAAAGTTGACAGATATTAGCAACTACCTTTAACTCTTGTGAGGAGCTCGATCACCTTTCTTTAAAGAGGACATGGGCAATAACAACAAGAGCTAACGTTCATTAAGCACTCATCTTCTCCCAGGCTCTTACTAAGCAACTCATGTGCATCCTCTCTTCTGAAATCCTCACAATGTTAGGTACCATCATTAACCTTATTTTATAGGCAGAACCTGAGGCTCAAAGACGTTTAGCAGCTTGTCAAGATCAGAGAGCTGGGCTTCCCTGGTGGCGCAGTGGTTGAGAATCTGCCTGCCAATGCAGGGGACACGGGTTCGAGCCCTGGTCTGGGAAGATCCCACATGCCGCGGAGCAACTGGGCCCGTGAGCCACAACTACTGAGCCTGCGCGTCTGGAGCCTGTGCTCCGCAACAAGAGAGGCCGCGATAGTGAGAGGCCCGCGCACCGCAATGAAGAGTGGCCCCCGCTTGCCACAACTAGAGAAAGCCCTCGCACAGAAACGAAGACCCAACACTGCCAAAAATAAATAAATAAATATATAATAAAAATAAGTAAATTAAAAAAAAAAAAAAAAGGAAAAAAATCCACAAAAAAAAAAAAAAAAAAAAGATCAGAGAGCTGCGAGTGGCAGGGCCAGGACCGCCCCCAGGTCTGTCTGACAGTGCCCATCACCGCTGGAGACAAGTCCTTCAAACAGACATCTTGGGACAGGGACTGAGCCCAGGGACAAGACAGAGGCCAATGCCATCAATCTCATTTCAGGGGCCCCCACCAAAAACAAGTCTCTTACCGCTGCCTGGAAGCCTTTGAAATTTGGGGTCAGCACTGGGTAGCTGATGCCAGGAAATTTCTGGATGCCCTTCATGACTTCAGCATGGTCAGCCATCTGAGAGCCAAAGGAGACACTGCCAAGTCACCACCAAGGGCAGGCAGAGAGTTCAGGTAGAGAAAACCGTTTTAGCACAAAATCTCTGTTCTCCAGGACCCCTGGAGAATGAGTCCTTTTGCAGAGCTGAGTCTCCCCAATGCTTTTACTATCTGTTTGACTGCTGATGAGCGAGAAGGCTCCTTGGCATGGGTGAGATCCCCAGTTTCTCCATATGGCCAACACTGTCAGCTCTACATAAGGAGTAAGAGCAGCAATGGTACTTGTAGCCATTTGCTGAGAATGTGCTCCGAGCCCGGCACTGTGCTCAGCTGTCATCTAACTCAGTTGGAACAGGATCTTTCTTCCCACTTGACTATCTCTGTGAAGCAGGAGTCGCCAGTCTTTCCCCTTCACAAACGCAGAAGCCACACCTCTAGACAGGCCTAGAGATTCTAGACTTCTTAGAGCCAGAAGAGACCTGAGAGGTCCTCTTGAAGCTGGTGAGGGGAAGGCCTCACCAAGCTCACCACGAAAGTCGGGGCAGAGCCAAGACTGAATCCAAGCCACCTGCCTCCCAGGGCATGCTCTTTTGCTGCACATGCTACTAAGAAGCACAGAGAGCTCTCAAAGCCAGAGACCTGGAAACCTACGTTCCTGACTTCTACTGACTTCCAGGGCAAGTGCAAAACTTTATATCCCTCTCATCTGAGACATGCCTGAGGGCTGGGGCTCACCTGGGGAACCCATTTGGGAGACACAAAGCTGGTGGCTTCTATAACAGGGAGTCCTGCTTCGGAAAGCATGTCTATCAGTTTGATTTTCATTGGAGTAGGTATAATATTCTGTAATGCAGAGAAAAACCAGAAAAGACAGGTTGGCAAAGTCAGTAATAAAATGGTCTCAGAATGCAGTCTGTTAGTTCAAAGCTTTTACTACAGCAAGCACTTCACTATCTCAACTTTCAAACACTAACATGAATTCACATGTAATCCTAGCCAACAGGTGCAGAACAAGGCTTGTCTTCGAGTTCTACAGATAGCATTTTGCAGTGGAAGCAGTTTCTCACTTGAAAATGAGTTAATACTGACATGGAAACAATATTTTCCTGTCATACAGGCTTTTAAACTAAATTTTTATTACTTTATGACCCCACCATAAACAAATTGCCATGGCCTGAAAGGGCAGAGATGACTAACCTTCTGGGTCCTATGAATGTGGCCTCCAAAGGGTCACACTCTCCCCCTTCCGTCTCTCAGCTGGCACAGGATCTCACCCTCACATGATCAGCCTACTGCTTCTCTCTTTCCCTCCCTCACCATGTCTAGCTGCTCACCAGACTCTGTGGACTCCTATCTCCAAATCTACCATCATTATCCCATGTATGTTACGGCATGGTCACAGTCACTCTACCAATTCATCCCACACAGGAATCCTTCTAAAGCACAGTCTCCATTATCTCACTCTCCTGCTCAAAAGCCTTCCATGGCTCCCTAGTACTTACAGGATTAGGTCAAAAATCCTAAAAACTCCAAGTCCTTCTCGCCAGGCCCTTCCACCCCCAATTTCTCTCCCACTGCTTTAATTTAATCTATTCCACAAGTAATTTTTGAGAGCCTTCTATGTTCCAAGGATTGTGCTAGGAGCTACAGATACAGTGGTAAGCAGAACAGACATGATCCTGTCCTCAGAGAGCTTACAGCTTATTGCTTCCAACCAACACTCACTATTAAAGGTAGGCTGATCATGCTTTTAAAAAAAATTTTTTTAAAGAGGTTTTCTTATTGAAATAAAATAATTAATACATGATTATTTCAGAAAAACATGGCAAAAACAAAAGAAAACCACCCTTAAAACCTCCCAGAGATAACACTCTCAATACCCTGATAGGTAACTTTCTAGATCTGTGCAGTCCAATACATTAGACATAAGCCATACGTGGTTATTTAAATTTAAATTAATTAAAATTACATTAAAAAATTCAATTCCCCAGCCACACTAGTCACATTTCAAGTGCTCAACAGCCCCAAGTGTCTAGTGGCTACTGTCTGGGACAGCTCAAGCCTAGAACACTTGTGTCTTCACAGGAAGTTCTATTGGACAGCACTGTTCTATGATCCTTTTCTAGGCAGATGCTCCCACACATATATAAACTTTTTTGTTTCTTACACAAAAGTATAAGATTAAATATATATATAGACACTATCTTATAATCTGATTACATCTTAATATACTCCTATATTATTAACGGCTTCACAATATTCCATTTTATGAAGTCATTAATGTATTTGAGTTATCTTTCCCCTACTGAACATTTAGGTCGTTTCCAACTGTTCTGCTGTTACAACAGGGTTTTAAGGAACATCCGCAAGGCTAAGTCTTTGCATGTGACTTTCATGACTTCCTTTGGACAAATCCCCTTACGTGCAATTGCTGGATCAAAGGCACGCCCTCACCTTCCCTCTGCACTCCTGCAGCGCTTACCATCCACCCCACCCCCCCACAGGGCCTTAAGGTGGACCTGGGGTCACAACACTTGTGCCTGAACTGTCACAGGTGCCTGCCTGGCCTCCCCGACCCGGCCCTAAGTTGGGTATACTTCTGCACCCACCACATGGAACGCTCAATGCCTGCAAAAACTTTTTTGGTTGATTTCCATCCTTACCTTTTCATTTTGTAGTCCGTCTCGGGGACCAACTTCCACAATTTTCACTCGCTTTGGGAAAGTACCCACAGATGAGGTGCTAACCTTTGGTTTAAAAGAGGAAACAAAAAGTAACAGGAGGAAATTGTCACAATTCTCCAGGGGGGCAAATCTGAAAGAATGTATCCATCTTCACTAATACTGAGACAAGAAGCAGTATTTCTCACCCTTTAATTCACATTCGCTCTGTTTCAGAATCAAGAACAACAAAAAAATTTCACTTAGAAACAGGAATAGAGTAAGACAGCAGTCCCCAACCTTGTTGGCACCAGGGACTGGTTTCGTGGAAGACAATTTTTCCACGGACTGTGTGTGGGGGGAGGGGATGGTTTCGGGACGATTCAAGCACATTACATTTATTGTGCATTTTATTTCTATTATCATTACATTGTAATATATGATGAAATAATTACGCAACTCAACATAATGCAGAATCAGTGGGATCCCTGAGCTTGTTTTCCTGCAACTAGATGGTCCCATCTGGGGGTGATGGGAGACAGTGACACTTGAAGTGTGTTGCTTATGTCCAGTCTACTCCGTAAGATGCAGCTTGTCACTTGCCACTCACTGATAGGGTTTTGATATGAGTCTGCAAGCAACCGATTTATTATGGTCTCTGTGCAGTCAAACCTCTCTGCTAATGATAATCTGTATTTGCAGCCGCTCCCCAGCGCTAGCATCACCGCCTCAGCTCCACCTCAGATCATCAGGCATTAGATTCTCACAAGGAGCGAGCAACCTAGATCCCTCACGTGTGCAGTTCACAGTAGGGTTTGCGCTCCTATGAGAATCTAATGCCACTGCTGATCTGACAGGAGGCGGAGCTCAGGCGGTAATGGGAGTGATTCGGAGCGGCAGATGAAGCTTCGCTCACTTGCCCACCGCTCACCTCCTGCTGTGCGGCTCGATTCCTTACAGGCCACAGGCCGATGCTGGTCCATGGCCCGGGGGTTGGGGACCTCTGGAGTAAGTGATTCATGCTCCCAGTACAGGGCCATTTCCAACTCTCCTTTAGTCCAGACCCATTTCCAACCGCCTGACAGTTGAGCATTTAGGTTTATATTTTTAATTATTTTTAAAAAATATTTATTTATTTAGTTGGTTGCACTGGGTCTTAGTTGTGGCTCGCTGGCTCCTTAGTTGTGGCATGTGGGCTCCTTAGTTGTGGCTCGAAGGCTCCTTAGTTGTGGCATGCATGTGGGATCTAGTTCCCTGACCAAGGATCGAACCCTGGCCCCTGCATTGGGAGCGTGGAGTCTTAACCACTGTGCCACCAGGGAAGTCCCTAGGTTGTTTTTTTTTTTAACGTGATGATCCGTTTATTTATTTATTTATTTATGGCTGTGTTGGGTCTTCGTTTCTGTGCGAGGGCTTTCTCCAGTTACAGCAAGTGGGGGCCACTCTTCATCGTGGTGCGCGGGCCTCTCACTATCGCGGCCTCTCTTGTTGCGGAGCACAGGCTCCAGACGCGCAGGCTCAGTAACTGCGGCTCACGGGCCTAGTTGCTCCGTGGCATGTGGAATCTTCCCAGACCAGGGCTCGAACCCGTGTCCCCTGCATCAGCAGGCAGACTCTCAACCACTGCGCCACCAGGGAAGCCCCCCTAGGTTGTTTTTTTAAACAAACCTATTTGCGCTCTCACAGATGTCCCCAAACAGAACTTTAATTTCTCCTAAAGCCCAGTCCGACTTGAGTCTTCCTATCTCAGTAAGAAGCATCCCATACACCCTGTTGCCTAAGCCAGAAACCTGACTCATTCCTTCCCCACTCACCATGGCCTATAAGATTCTTATCACCTGACTCCTGCCAATCTCCGTGAACTCATTACTGGTTCCTTCTGTTCTGCACCCACCCCTCAGATGGGTCACTATACTCCAGACCCACCAGCCTTTCTCCCACAGCAGGGCCTCACGGCTTACAGTTCCCTCTGCCCAGGATGCTCTTCACCTGGCCCTTCCCACATCTGGCTCCCTCTCATCTTTCAGTCATAGATAGGCCCCTCTGACTACCCTTTGTAAAGTTGCCAATCCCCTCACCCTCATTATTTTCTATTTCAGGACTATAATTACATCCTGAGAGCACTGCAAATAATGCCTGCTCAATGATTCCTCCAGTAGAATGTATGCTCTGTGAGCGAGTTTGTCATAACCTCCACTTCCTCTCACGTTTGACATTGTGCTTGGCACAAAGGAGGCACTCATTAAATAGTTATTAAAACAACAAATAAATGCATGAAGAGCATACCTGCCCCAGAGGAGGGCAATTACTGAGTGTGGCGAGAAGTAGTCTTGGACTTTGTGGGGCTGTGGGTATGGACGGGGCTCTGTTCTCTTATAATCATAGGCTGGGTGATGACAAGGAGAGTGAGTCTGAGAGGAGATAAAACCTTCAGCAGTTGAAGACATTAAAAAAAAGACCCCGAGTCTCCTCTGTATAAAGTCTGTCCTATATAAAGTCCTCTATAGGAAATCTCCCCTTCCCCACCACCACCGACTAATACAAGGTTTTTCTCCCCTCTTTCCTCTATTCTTCTTAGTACTACTTAATACTGTTTAAATTAATTACATTTTACCAGATTTGCTCTGGATAAACATATTGCAATGGGGCAAGGGGCGAGGGGTACTGGGAATCTGACAAGGATCCCAAATTCCTCCAACCCTTAAGGAAGGAAATATTCCCAGCTATGAATCAGCTGGAACTTAAACAACTCACCTGAACTGGCCTTGGTTTTAGCCAGCAAAGCTTCCTAGAGACTAAGGTGATGAGCCACTGAACTTCAGGAAGTCAACAGGCTAGGTTGGAAGGTCCCTGCAAGTTGAATCTCCCTCCAAAAGGGATGTTCAGCCTCTGCTGGTACATTACCCTAAAAGGATCGCACTGGAATGTAAGCTCCATGAGGCAGGGACTTTGTTTTATTCATTGTTATGTTTCTAAGGCCCTGCTACCTAATATGGGCTCAATAAATAACCAGTGAATGTTGTTGAAAGAAGGTAAAACCTGTTTCCAGGTTCCTTTTATGAGAACAGAATAAACTCAATTCTACTTCCTACCCCATAACAACTCTTCATATACTAACAACAAAACAAGTATTTACTATTATTGAAGCATTTACTATTTGCCAGGCACTTAGAAGAGCCTTTTACATATTAACCCATATCATCCTCTCAACAACCTTATTAGGTAGGAACTATTATAATCCCCACTTTACGGTGAGAAATCTGAAGTCCAAGGAGATTAAGTAATTTTCCCAAGGTCACATGGTTAGCTAGTCACTGAGCTCATATCTGAACTCAGCAGTGTGGATCTAGAGCCTATGCTCTTAACCCCTAGGCCATGTTGCCTCTGTCACCCTTCGGTCCCCCCCGCCCCGGTCTTCTCTCGCCTTGGTTAAACACCCAGTTCATTCCCTCTGTAAAGTTCTGCATGGAAATAATCCCCTCTAACCACACAAATCCTGGGCCACAGCCTCCTGAGCTATGGTACCTATATCAACAGCTAAAACTGACTAAAGCCCAGTGCTAACTTCCAGACATCAGCACCTCATTTAGTCCCTACACGACAGGAACTATCACTATTCCAATTCCATAGAAGAGGAAACAGCCTCAGAAAGACCCCAAATCACACAGGTAGGAAGTGAGGAAGTTTGGATTTAACCGTCTGGTTCCGACATCAAGTCTGTGCAAGTTACCCCATGGAGGGAGGGCCTACTACCAGCATTTCATTACACCAGGAATTTTTTCAAATCACATTTACATCCACCATCTCATTTAATATTCTTAACTTTTCAAGTTGGACTTACTGGATTTATCTGCAATGAGCAATCGGTGGGGGAAGGTGGTCTAATAGACACTGAAGTGGTTTTCTGAGAGGGGCCCCTACTGCCAAGAGTGTAATTTTTACCAGTTTAAACTCCTCCTAAACTCTAAGGCAACAACTGAGCAATCACTTCCTAAGAGCTAGAACAATGTTAAATGCTTTACTTACGTTTTCCTTAATCTCCAAACCAACCCTGAGGTAACGTTTTTTCATGTCATAGATCAAGAAAACCGGGGTTTAGAGACCTGTCACTCAACCGAAAAAGTGGCTTCAGAACCACTGGGACATCTCAGCTCGAGCTTTTCCCAACACAATGTATTCAACCCTTTATACAATTAGGTCTCCTACACTTTCCTTCCACTCACTGAGCATGGGCGAGAGATGGAAACACCAGGATCAAACTGGCCCAAAGTACAATTACAAGGGAATCACAACTGGCCGCACGCGATGCAAGTCCTGCTCGGCACGCTGGGATAGCTCGCCAAGCGTCCCCAAACGCGACAAGAGCTGGAAATGGAGACGGACGGAGGGGGATGACTGGCTTTTTCCTCTCGAACTGGCAGGGTAATCATGATTTTCCTTAATGAGGGACTTGAAGAAGTCTGAAGCTCAATTAGAAGGAGACAGATGCCAGGGTCACCAGAAAGAGCCTTGGCCAGGGAATTAGGACGCCTGGGATGGCGACCCACGTCTCCACGACAAGGGCGAGTCGCTCCCCATCTCTGGGCCTCCGTTTCCCCATGCCCCTCAAGGGATTTGGACGGGTCAGAGAGGGTCCAAGATACCAAAGCCCTCCCAACCCTGGCCTGATGAGCTCTCCGGCTTCGCCTCTCAGAGGGCAGCCGCTATGGGCCACGTCCCCGACCCTGACCATCACGGTGCCTTCAGGAGCGCCCCTGGGCGGGCCGGGGCACTTACAGCCCGGAGGGACGCCGAGCCCACCAGTCTCCGCAGGAGCGCCTTCTTCACTGTCGCCATCTTGGCCCAGCTTCGCCGGCGGCAACCCAGCGGAGCCCCACGTGACCACCGACAGCCAGGTGGGCAGGGCCCCGCCTGTGGGGCGGGGCCTCTGGAGCGCCGTGGTGACGCCCTACGCTGGCTCCGTACCCAGTCTGTCTACGTTTTTATTTCTTCTGGGCAGTGTTTCCTTAGCCGTTGTTTATGCGCGCCCTTTGTGTGCCAGGCGAAGTGAGGCGCTAGGACTATAAAGATGAACAAAAATTAACCAAAGTCTCTAACTTAATGAGTTTGTAGTCTGGGAGGTGTGGGAAGACAGATATTAACAGTCACACGAATAGTTGTAGAATTACCTTCCGCATTAATAAGATGAAGCATTACTATTTGCCACGCGCTGTTCTGAGTTATTTGCATGTATTAACTCATTCATCACGATCTTCAGGACTTAAATGCAGGCAGTCGACTCCGGAGAGAGAAGCATCCTTTGATTGAAGAATGAGTAAAATTTACCCAGGTAAAGAGGATACAAGAAAAGCTTTCCAGACAGAGCATAGCATATGCAGAGGCCCCGAGGCAAAGAAATTGAATGCTCAGAGCAGTGGTTTTCAAAATGTGTGTTGTACCTCATTGGTAATAATATCAATTTAGTGGGTACTTTGTCAAAGAAATAGAATAGAAAATATCAGAGTGCATTGTATAAGTAGTAAAGCTAAGTACTGTACTGCTTTACAAAACTTTTGTTTGTTAATGCGTAACAAACTAGGTTGCACTATAAAATAAAATCCTTTCTGTAGGCTGCAATTAGAAATGTTTGAAAACATTGTTTTAGAAAGATGAAAAGAAGGCCACAATGACTGGAGAGCCGGCAGGGAGTTAGAAGGAGTCTTCCTACTAAGATGGGAGAGATTGGCAGGGACTGTACCACAGGGCTTTGGAGAACACGTTAATAACAGCTATCTTAATAGCAATGATTTTGAAGGATTTTAAGCAGGAAGATACGATCAAATTTGCATTTTGTAAGTAGTCACTGTGGCTACTGGGTGGGTGGATATCCAGCTAGTAAGTGCACTGACTGGCATTCTCAGGAGAGGCAGAGAAGTCCCTGTCCCTGTTTTCAAGGGACTCAGATTTTTAGCTAGGGAGAGAACAAGACATGATATGTGTTTTGTTATGCTTCCACAGCACCAAAAATTTTCTCCATCATAACAGAGCACTACTGACAGAATCTTCAAGCGTGCAGCTAGAGGGCTGAACTTGACCCCAAAATACTAGCATGACATTTAAAATAAATATGACATTTGAGACTTGTACACTGAAAAGTACAAACCATTGCTGAAATTAAAGACGACATCAGTAAATGAAAAGATATCCGTGTTCATGAATTGGAAGATTTAATGTTGTTAGGATGTTAATACTACCCAAAAGTGGTCCACAGATTCACTGCAATCCCTATTTAAATCCCAGTGATGGTTTCGGCAGAAATAGAAAAAATAAAAAATCCTACATTTCATAAGGAATCTCAAGGACCTTGAATAGCCAACATGTTCTTTAAAAAAAGAACCAAGTTGGAGCACTCACACTTCCTGATTTCAAAACTTACTATGTTAATTAAAATGGTGTGGTACTGGCATAAAGGGGGACATATAGACCAATGGAAGAGAATAGAAAATCCAGAAATTAGCCCTTGCATATATGATCAAATAATTTTCAATAAGAATGCCAAGACCATTCAATGGGGAAAGAATAGTCTTTTCAACAAATGGTGCTGGGAAAATTGGATATCCACGTGCAAAAGAATGAAGTTGGATCCTTACCTGATGCCACATACAAAAGTTAACTCAAAATGGATCAAAGACTTTAACTGGTTGTTCACTGTGGTGCCCACAAGCCAGGTACATGGCTGGCACTAAGTAAATATTTACAGTAAGAGTAATACTAGCAAAGGTATGAGAGTCAGCCTAGGGTCACCTGCAGTTGGAATCTTATTTTAATTCAAGATGTGAGAAAAAGAACAACTGGAAAACTCCAAGTAAGTATAATGAAGGCCAAAATAAAAGGTAGAAAATTAAATGATATAGGGAAAAATGTTACAATAGAGAGGGAATCATCCAATTAAAAAAAAAAAGAAAACTGGCTTTTTGAGACTAATAAAACTGACAACATTGTATAAGCACATTGATCACACACAAAAAAGCCATGAATAAAAGAAGAGGACAGAATTAAAGACACTGCACTGTTTAATATACAAATTTATGGACAATAAATCTGAAAACTTTGTTGAAATGGATTTCCTGGAATATTATAACTTTAAAAAGTGGTTTGAAAATAAAAGAATCTCCCCACATCCACTAGGATGGCTATAGTCAAAAAGACAGAAAATAAGTGTTGGTGAGGATGTGGAGAAATTGGAATCTTTATACATGACTATATAAATGGTGAATATAAATGGTGCAGCTGCTGTGGAAAACAGTTTGGTGATTCCTCAAAAAGCTAAACTTAAAATTACCATAAGATCCAGCAATTCCACTCCTAGGTATATACCCAAGAAAGCTGAAAAGGAGGAACTCAAAGAAATAACTTATTCATCAATGTTCATAGCAACATTTCTCATATCCCAAAGGTGTAAACAATTCAGGTGTTCATCAGCTTATGAATGGATAAACAAAACGTGATATATATGTACAATGGAATATTAGCCTTAAAAAATCCATTTGACCCAGTAATCCCACTCTATATACTCAAGAGAAATAAAAACATATGTCCACAAAAAACTTGTACACGGATGTTCATAGCAGCCTATTTATAATTAGCTGGAAAGTGGAAGCAACCCAAATGTCCATTAAGCGATGAATAAGTAAATAAAATGTGGTGGTGTGCCCATACAATGGAATATTATTCAGCCATAAAAAAGAAATAAAGTACTGATATGTGTTGACATGCATTGACCTTGAAAAAATTATACTAACTGAAAGAAGCCAGACACAAAAGACCACATATTGTATGGCTCCACTTGTGTAAGGTACCTAGAACAGGCAAATTCACAGAGATAGGAAGTAGATTTGTGGTTAGCTAGGGCTGGGAGAGTGTTGAGGGGAGATGAGAGTGACTGCTAAAAGGTACGGGGTTTCTTTTGGGGATGATAAAAATATTCTAAAATTGATTGTGTCGATGGTTGACACCACTGTGAATATACTAAAAGCCACTGAATTGTACATTTTAAATGAGTGAATTGTATAATGTGAATTATATCTCAATAAAGCTGTTTTTTACATGGCAAAAACATAATTAATAAATAAATTGAGGGAAAGTCCCTGAGACGACTGACGGTAGAGTCCATTGGGCCTCAGAGGCCCAGTCCCACTTTTCCACCAGCTCGAGGTTGACCGGCTGGGTCTATGGCCCAAGAAAGTCCCCCCAAGTGCGGTGTCTTGGGCCTGGAAAAGGTCTCCTCAGCTGCACCACACGTCCCCTGGTGGCCACTGGGCAGGATTGCCTACCTTCAGAAAATTCTCAGCCCATTAACAGACTATGGGAGTCACTTTTATCAGTTTTCTAAGATAAGCACAGTGAAAAAATATTTTGATGGCAGATGGGAGGACGTGGCCTCCCAAAGTCCCCGGCTGAAAAGTCCAGACATGCCTTAGGCCACAGTTTTGTAAGGGGTTCAATCCACTCTTCACTGCAAACTATCCAGTCCTGGCCTGGTAATCCTGGCACTGCATTATTTGAGACATTTGAATTGAAGGCAAACCCAAGGAGTTCAACTTACTCCTCTCCACTGAGAAAGATCCTCCATAGTAGACTTACTAAGGATATTTGATATAATCTAGAAAGTTTAAGAGTTGGGGACACACCTTAAGCCTCCATTTTGTAAGGGGGTCCATCCACGTGGTTGCACAGCAAACCATCCTGGTCTGTGACCCTCCACTGAGCTATTCCACCGAAAGAAACAACACACCTCAGATCTCGATTTTGTGAAAAGTCACATCTACTAATCTCCATTGTAACCATTCTGGAATCTGGAATCCTGTCCTACAGTGTGGATTTACTCCAGACTTTAAGATGCAATCTAGAAGTCTTAGGGTTGGAGACATAGTCTGGGACTTGAGTTTGTAAGGAGTTGGATCTCCCTGTCTCCAATGGAACGATCCTGGAATCAAGCCCAACAGCGCGGATTTACTCAACACATTGCATGCAATCCTGAAGACAGAGTTGGGATCATTCTTTTGGATGAAATTTTTAAGGATTTGGATCTACTCTTCTCATTAGAATCATCCTGGAATCACACCCCAAAGCATTCCAGACATTCAGTATCTACTGGAAAATTTACAAGTTGAGGACACACCTGGGGCCGTGATTTTGCCAGGAGTTGGATCTATTTGAGGATTCACCCAACAGGATTTACTGGGAACCTTCCATACAATCAGGGAGACTGGGGTGCCAAAGCGTCCAAAAGGTCTGAGATGCTGCCTGGAGCCATCTTGTTGCCCCGCCATCTCCTTCCGGTGGGAAATGGCGGTTGGAAACTTAGAGAAGTTGGAACTTCGGCTGTTGAGTCTCTTGCACAACTTTTGCTAATTTTGTTTTAGGTATTTTACATCTTTTGTTAAGGTAAATGGAATTTTTTCATCGTTTTCTAGTTTCTGGACTGTAGGTATGCAATTGCTTTTTATTGATGGATCCAAAAACCTGCTAAAGTATCTTATTAATTCTAATAACTTTTTTTTTGGCCATGCTCTGAGGCTTGTTGGATCTCAGTTCCCCGACCAGGGATTGAACCAGGCCCCGGAAGTGAAAGCCCCGAGTCCTAACAGCTAGACCTCCAGGGAATTCCCCTAATTCTAATACTTTATTTGTATATATTCTTTGAAGTTTTCTATGTGAACAATCCCATCATCCAAGAACAATGACTGCGTGATTTCTTCCTTTCTGATTCTTACGCCCCTGATTTTTTTTACTTGTTTTACTGCATTGGTTAGGACCTCCCAAACAACACTGAATAGTAGCAGTGATGCTTGGCGCCCCATCTCACTCCTGGTTGGAAGAGCTTTTTTCTAAACATCATGCCTTTAAGTATAATGTTTGCTGTAGATTGTTAGTGTTACCAAAAGCAAGTCGTGTGCCGGATGCACAGTGAGGCCAAACAATACCGAAACATCAGAGTTTGGAACAGAGAAAGGTTTATTGCAGGGCCATGCAAGGAGACGGCTGGCTCATGCCTTAAAAACCCTGAACTCCCTGAAAGCTTTCAGCAAAGCCCTTTTATGGGAAAGGTGAGGGGGGGGGCGTGGTTAGCTGTTGCAAACTTCTGGGGTCAGATCCTTTGTTCTTGAGGTCAGGTCACGATGTTCCTATAAACCTCCACTAAAACAAATGTTAGCAAATACCAATCAGAAACTTGAACGGAGAGACCGAAGCTGGTGAAGCTGTCGCCTTAATGGCAGTGTCCGTATACTTCGGTTGCTGAGGCCTCCATGGACTGCGACCCATGGAGACTGCTGCCACCATTAGGTCAAGGGCTGGGCGCAGCCAGTGGGCGGCGTGGCAAGGGCTCTGGAGGTCTGCAGGACACAGCCCTCAGCCAGCCCCCCGGGGCCTCCCAGCTCACCCGCCGGCCTGAGGCCGGGATGGGGAAGGCCGATCCACCTCTCACTGTGCTCTCTGCCGTGACCACTGGCAGGCCGACCGTTGGCGGAGCAGGATCTCCAACTGCTGCACGACAACGGTCTCGCGCTAATGGTCGTGCGCCAGTGAGCGCTGGCCAACAGTGACGCACCTGCCCGCCCCCATTACAGTGGCAGATACACCTGCAGGTCAGGCTCTCGAGGCCGAGTGGGCACAGGCCTGTGCTGCCTCCTCGCCTTCTCCCCGGCCGCCTGCTTCACCCTCCTGTCGTAGTCGTCCCCGCGGGGAGCTGAGCAGGAGTCACGGGTGGCCAGGCCAGGCTGGGGGCAGTGGCGGTGCGCGGGGCAGTGCAGCACAGGGCGAGCTGGCTCCGCCGGATGTGGTGCACGAAGCTGTCGCTCCTGTCCGGCCCCCCGCCAGGCTTGCAGCAGAGCCCCGGCCCGGGACGCGGCACTGCTTCCTTCTGGAGCCACGGTGCCCGGAGCTGCCGCTGCCTCAACGGCCCCAATGGCCACCCTTCTGCCCCATATTCTTTTCCATTATGGTTTATTAAAGAATATTGAATATAGTTCCCTGTGCTATACAGTAGGACCTTGTTGTTTATCCATTCTATATATAATAGTTTGCATCTGCTAATCCCAAACTCCCAGCCCGTCCCTCCCCATCCTCCCCACCCTCCCTCCCTCTTGGCAACCACAAGTCTGTTCTATATGTCTGTGAGTCTGTTTCTGTTTTGTAGATAAGTTCATTTGTGTCATATTTTAGATTCTACATATAAGTGATATCATATGGTATTTGTCTTTCTCTGTCTGACTTACTTCACTTAGTATGATAACCTCTAGGTCCATCCATGTTGCCGCAAATGGCATTATTTCATTCTTTTTTATGGCTAAGTAGTAGTCCATTGTGGATATAGATATAGATACATGTATCTTTACATATATATATATCACATCTTTTTTTTTTTTTTTTTGGCTCAAACAGGGATTGAACCCGGGCCCTTGGCAGTGACAGGGCAGAGTCCTAACCACTGGACCACCAGGGAATTCCCATCTATATATACCACATCTTCTTTATCCATTCATCTGTCGACGGACATTCAGGCTGTTTCTGTGTCTTGGCTATTGTAAATAGTGTTGCTATGAACACAGGGGTGCATGTATCTTTTTAAATTATAGTTTTTTTCCAGATATATGCCAAGGAGTAGGATTGCTGGATCATATGGCAGCTCTAGTTTTAGTTTTTTGAGGAACCTCCATACTGTCTTCCATAGTGGCTGTGCCAGTTTACATTCCCACCAACACTGTAGGAGGGTTCCTTTTTCTCCACACCGTTTCCAGCGTTTGTTATTTGTAGACTTTAATGATGGCCATTCTGACCGGTGTGAGGTGGTACCTCATTGTAGTTTTGATTTGCATTTTTCTAATAATTAGCAATGATGAGCATCTTTTCACGTGCCTTTTGGTCATCTGTATGTCTTCTTTGGAGAAATGTCTATTTAGGTCTTCTGCCCATTTTTGATTGGGTTAGTACTGTAGTATTTATTTTAAAAATCTGCATATAAATGGACTTGCACAGTTCAAACCCATATTGTTTAAGAATCAGCTACATATATATATGCTTCCATGTTTTAGCTATTGTGAATAATGCTGCTATGAACATGGGACTACAAATAATCTCTTTGAGATTCTGTTTTCAGTTCTTTTGGGTATATATCCAAAAAGTGGAATTGCTGGACCATGTGGTAGTTTTCTGTTTAATTTTTTCAGAAACTGCTATACTGTTTTCTGCAACCAGCTGCACCATTTTACATTCCTACCAGTAATGCACAACAGTTCCAATTTCTCCATATTTTTGCCAACACTTGTTATTTTCTGGCTTTTGTTTTTTGATAATAGCCATCCTAATGATTATGAAGTGGTATCTCACTGCGGTTTTAATTTGCATTGCCCTAGTGCTTAGTAATTTTGAATATCTTTCATGTCTTATTGGTCATTTGTATATCTTCTTCGGAAAAATGTCTATTCAAGTCCTTTGCCCATTTTTGAATTACTTTTTTTTGTTGTTGTTAATTGAATTTTAGTAGTTCACTATGTATTCTGGATATTAATCCCATATCAGATATATGATTTGCAAATATTATCTGTCATTCTGGGGGTTGCTTTTTTTTAAAACTCTCCTGAGAGTGCCTTTTTTTTTTCTTTTTTTTTTTTTTAATTATTTATTTATTTATTTATGGCTGTGTTGGGTCTTCGTTTCTGTGCGAGGGCTTTCTCCAGTTGCGGCAAGTGGGGGCCACTCTTCATCGCGGTGCGCGGGCCCTGAGAGTGCCTTTTAATGCACAAGATTTTTAAATTTTCATGAAGTCTTTTTGTCTATTTTTTCTTTTGTCGTCTGTGCCTTTGGTGGCATAGCCAATAAAGCACTGCCAAATCCATATCATGAAGGTTTTGTCCTATGTTTTCTTTGAAGACTTGTATTGTTTTAGGTCTTACATGTAGATATTTGATTTGTTTTGAGTTAACTTTTGTATGGTGTCAGGTTAGGTTTTAACTTCATTCTTTGCATATGGATATCCAGTTTTCCCAGCATCATTTTTTGAAGACTGTCCTTTCCCCATTGAGTGGTCTTGGCACACTTGTCAAAAATAATTTGTCCATATATGTGAGAATTTATTTCTGGTTTCTGTTTTATTCCATTGGTCTACATGTCTGCTTTATGCAAGTACCATGCTGTTTTGATTACTGTTGTAACTAACAGATTTTTTTGTGTGGAATCTTTAGGGTTTTCTATATATAAGATCATATCATCTGCAAACAGAGATACTTTTAATTCTTCACTTACAATTTGGATGCCTTTTATTTTTCTTGCCTAGTTGCTCTGGCTAAAACTCTAAGTACTATGTTTAATATGGTGAAAGTGGGAATTCTTGTCCTGTTCTTGATCTTGGAAGAAAAGCTTTCAGTCTTTCACCCTTGAGTATGATGTCTGATGTAGTTTTTTCATATATGGCTTGTATTCAGTAGGTAGTTTTCTTCTGTTCCTAGTTTGTTCAGTGTTTTTTTTTCTTTTTTTTTTTTAAATGGGATTTATTTATTTATTTATTTATGGCTGTGTTGGGTCTTCGTTTCTGTGCGAGGGCCCTCTCTAGTTGCGGCAAGCGGGGGCCACTCCCCATCGCGGTGCACGGGCCTCCCACCATCGTGGCCTCCCCCGTTGCGGAGCACAGGCTCCAGACGCGCAGGCTCCAGACGCGCAGGCTCCAGACGCACAGGCTCAGTAATTGTGGCCCACGGGCCCAGCCGCTCCGCGGCATGTGGGATCCTCCCAGACCAGGGCTCGAACCTGCGTCCCCTGCATCGGCAGGCAGACTCTCAACCACTGCACCACCAGGGAAGCCCTGTTCAGTGTTTTTGTCATGCAAAGGTGTTAAATTTTGTCAAATGCTTGTTCATCATCAATTGAGACGCTCATGTGGTTTTTTTTCTTCATCCTGTTAATGTGGTGTGTTACACTGATTGATTTCTGTATGTTGAACCATACTTGCATTCCAGGAATAAAACCCAGTTGGTCATGACATATAATCCCTTTACTATACTGTTGAATTCAGTTTGATAGTACTTTGTTGAGGATTTTTGTACTAATGTTCATAAGGGATATTGGCCTGTAGTTTTGTTTTCTTGTAGTGTCTTTGTCTGGCTTTGGTATCAGGGTGGTATGGAATGAGTTATGAAGTGTTCTCTCCTCTTCAATTTTTGGGAAAAGTTTGAGAAGAATTGGTGTTAGCTCTTTTTAGTTCTTCTTTAAATGTTGGTAGAATTCACCAAAGAAGCCATCAGGTCCAGGGCTTTTCTTTGTCAGGGGATTTCTTTTTACTGATTCAATCTCCTTACTAGTTATAGATCTATTCAGATTTTTCTATTTCTTCATGATTTAGTCTTGGTAGGTTTTGTTTCTAGGAATTTGTCCACTTTCATCTAGGTTATCCTGTTTGCTGGCATACAATTGTTCATAGTTCTTTCTTATAATTCTTTTTATTTCTGTGGAATTGGTAGTAATGTCCCCACCTTCATTTCTAATTTTAGTAATTTGAGCCTCTTCTCTTTATTTCTTAGTCCATTTAGCTACAGGCTTGCCATTTTGTTGACTTTTTTAAGAATCAACTTTTGGTTCCATTGATTTTCTCTATTGTTTTTATATTGTTTATCTTGCTCTAATCTTTATTGTTTCCTTCCTTCTGCTGGTTATAGTTTTAGTTTGTTCTTCTTTTTCTAGTTCCTTAAGTTCTAGATTTAGGTTGTTGATTTGAAATTTCCCTTCTTCTTCTTCTTCTTTTTTTTTTGGATGTGTTTATACCAATAAATTTCCCCCTTAGCACTGCTTTTGCTGGCTTTGGTATGTTGTGTTTTTGTTTTCATTCATCTCTAAGTATTTTCTAATTTTCCTTGTGATCTCTTTTTTGATGCATTGGTTGTTTAAGAGTGCATTGTTTAGTTTCCACAATTTGGTGAATTTTCCAGTTTTCCCTCTGTTATTGATATCTAACTTCATCTAGTTGTGGTCATAGAAGATACTATGAAAAATACCTATTTAAAAATATCTACTGAGACTAATTCATGGCCAAATATATGATCTTTTCTTCAATCTTTTTTCTTTCTGTTCCTCAGACTCAATAATTTCCACTGTCCTATCATCAAGTTCACTGTTCTTTCTTCTGCCTACTCAACTCTGTCTTTGAATCCCTTTAGTGAAATTTTCATTTCAGTTATTATACTTTTCAACTCCAGAATTTTTATTTTTAGGATTTTTGTCTCTTTATTGATATATTCATTTCACTCATACATCATTTTCTTGACTTTCTCCACATCTTCCTTTAGTTATTTGCACATTTTAAAAACAGTTATTTTAAAGTTTTTGTCTAGCATATCTGCCATCAGTTCTTTTCCAGGAACAGTTTCTGTTGATTTACTATTTTCTTTTGAATGGGCCATACTTTCATGTTTCTTTGTATGTCTTGTGATTTTGTTGTTGTTCTTGTTGTTGAAAACTGGACATTTGAATCTAATAATATGGCAACTCTGGAAATCAGACCCTCCCCCTTCCCCAGGGTTTGCTGATTTTTGTAGTTTTTGTTCATTGCTTTTTTTTCCTTTTTGATTGTTGCAGGCTGCCACGGATAAGCTAGAGGTGTAAACTTAAGATCTTCTCAGGCCTTTTCTGACTCTTTCTCTGGACATGCATGGTCACTTTCTAATATTCCCCACATAAGCAGTTGTTTTTGAATTTCCTAACCTTTAATGTCTAGCTCCCAAAAGGGGGGAAAAAGAGCACCAGCCCTTTAAATCCTCTGGAAGTGACTTTAGCTGTTGGAGGAGGGGCTTGCAACAATGGGGAAGGTACAACAATGGCTTGCCCACCTCTCTGCCTGTAACTCTGTGGTCAAAAGCAGCAATCAGAGCACAAATCCCTGACATTTGGAGGACAGGGTCCTTTTGCCCAGCTAGGCTCTCACAAGCTGTGTGTAAGTCGCTCCAAGAACACATGCACAGCTGCCTACTCCATGACTAGGGATGAGGGATGGGTAGCTGAAACTGAACAGAATTAACTGGAATTTACCATCCAAGTCTTCCTCTGGAAGTTGCAAGCCTTCCTTAGACTCCAGAGTTTCAAAATAGTTACATTAAAATAGTTACACCAGTTACATCAGATTCTGCCAGTGCAATTGTTGTCTAGGCGAGGAGACAGATTCTTGGTGATTCCTCTCTGCCATCTTCCCAGAACCCTCTCTAAAGACTTTTTTTTAAACCTACATTTCACAAGTTTCAATGCATAGTGTTTTCATTATCATTCTAAGTATTTTCTAACTCCCCATATGGTGCTTTCTTTGATCAATAAGTATTTAGACGTGTGTTTTAAAATTTCCAAACATAAGTTTTTTTCCTCCAAGTTCTTATGGTCCTTTAAACATGTTGCAGACATACTATATAGTCCATATGCTATTGCGTCTTTGGTATTTACACTTGTAAATGTTTCATATGTGCTTGAGAAAAACAAATTTTCTGTAAATGTAGGGTAAGGATTTCCAAATACATGTAGTAAATAAAAAAGAAACAGAACACTTTATTAGATCTATAACAATTAAAGAGGGTGAACTGATAGTCACCTCAAAAGAATGGTACTAGAAGTGAGGAGTAGAAGAACCAAAGGAATTACTTTCTTTGCTCTGCATTAAAGAGACTTGGCAGGTTACCCCCCTTCTACTTTTTTATAAAACATAAACGTAAGGCTATAAGCAATCCATATAGAAACTGGAAGAAGAAAGCTACAACATGCTTTTTGGTAGAAAATAATTTGATGTACAAATTTATTTATTTGATTGTATTCAAGAAAGCAGGGCAGAATCACATTCATTTTCTTCATAGTATCACTGTATATAGACTGAATTTCAGAGCTCTTAGTTTGCTTTGGAAACTTCTAAAAAGCTGACTATTAGCAGACTAGGAAGCATTTTCCTTCCCCTCCAGGATCTCCTGCTCCTGGGGGTAGGTGGGGGTAATTGGTCACATTTGATGCTAAATAAATAGCATGTGGTGGATTTTGCCAAATCCTTTTCAGCTCCTCCCATAGGCAACGGGATGACTTGGCTTATTCTTGATCTGAAGTCATTTGAGTAAACAAGCAGGTTATGAAACACAGAATAGAGTGAAGTTTCCATCGTAGATAATTCCCAAAGTTAGGATGAGCTTAACTGTTCAATCCCTTCTGCTGATCAGAGAGAGAGATGCTAGCAATCGATCTCAGATCTTTGATCCTGTGAGACATCAGCGTAACGTAATTCATTCCTTTTATTAAAATGCGTTGGAAAAGAGATGTGTGAGTACACAAGAGCAGTTTATTACAGTGATGGTACTATAAGAGGAAAATCAAAGTGCAGGCAGTGTCCCTTTCTTGTTGAACTCCAATGATCACTCCACTCCTGTCAGCTTTACAGTCCAAGCAAACTCAGTCGGAAGAGCAGAGGGTGGTAACTGGGGCAGGTACACGAGGAGACCTTCACCTGGATTTGGGGACCACTTCAGATGCTTTTCGATTCCCAGCATTGTTACCTGTAGAAAGCAAAAGGGAATGGAAAAAACATTAATGCACAGATGAGCACAGACTGTGGCCCGAACATGGTGGGAAACAACTATGCTGGGCCATGGCAGGGAAGACAGTCCAAAAGGGGAATAAATATGGGAAAAACCTGGGGAAGGAAGGAAGAATTAGAGAAGGCTTGCCAATTCCTTTACAAAAAGTTACATCTCTGACAAGACTGACTGAGGCTCTTTACCTCTGTAGTCGAAGTAGTTATAGGGGATTTAAGGCTTAAGATTCCATCTTCTGGCCAGTGCAGGAAAATGGCATAAACAGCTGATCCTTTTGAGGTATACCTGGGAAAAAAGAAACATCACTGTCAAAGATACCTGGCTTATTACCCTGCCACATGACCTTACATGTTCCCCTTTCAATTATCTACCAATTCCAAGACCTTCAGTCTGTCACTGCTACGAGGAAGCACTAATAACTCGATACCAATTAAGGTCCGTGGGAAGAAAGCAGCCCTGGAAGATTCTTTCTGGTGATATCTTCCATTTTCTCTCTGGATGGGGTTCTAAGTTTTCTTAAAAAATTTTTAACTCTTATACTAGTTATCTCACGCTGAAGCCATTTGCCTCATTATTCAAATCATTCTTTGACTCCAAATCCATATGAAAACAGTCAAGGATATAACAAGGGCAAGGTGTACAACGAAGACAAATTTGGGTTTTTGTTTTTAATTTAAAAATTTTTTTTGTCTTTAAATTTTTGGCCACCCAACACAGCTTGTGGGATCTTAGCTCCCCGACCAGGGATCGAACCCTGGCCCATGGCAGTGAAAGCGCAGAGTCCTAACCACTGGACCGCCAGGGAATTCCCAAGACAAGTTTGTTGTTCTGAGATTTCACCATGCTTAGAGAAGAGGGTGAAAATCACTAAATAGAAACTCATCCAAAACAGAAGGATGAACGTGTTTCCCCTGATCCAAAGACCCCTGCTCTCTGGTATAACACTTACAGAGGTCTTTCACTGAGCAGTTAGTTTGTGCCTGGCACTCTGCTGATACTTTACATATGTTATCTCATTTAACCCTCACAAACACTCTAGGAAGTTACATATCATCACCCCATTTTGCAGTTGAAAAAAACTGAAGCGCAAGATCAAATAACTAGATCCACAATCCAAGTATGAATCGTGACTTCTCCATTTAGTAGCTCTGCAATTCTAGGCAAGTGATATTACTGCCCTGAGTCTGCTTTCTCACTTGTAACCTGATAATGATAGTATCAACTTGGTGGGATTGTTGAGGGGATTAAATGAGGGGAAAGAATTTAGAATGAAGCCTGCGTATTGTGGATGTTGTACAAATATCAGCTGTTAGTATTTTTAGGAGGTGGGGTAACATTGTCAAGCAAATTGACTGATACTTTGTAGCTCTTTCTTTTTTCACCAAGCCTTCGGCCTCCCTTACTAGTCAAAGATACCCTGGGGCCTAAAACATAAACCTGGGCACAAATTGAATAGCAAAAGGACCGCTTCTGCATTTCCTCAAGATGACTCCCAGCCTGGCTTGTACCATTGTGGACCCAAGGAGATGCCGGCTCAGGATGGGCCACATCCCGTTCCTGCACGTAACAGAAGACTAGACTCACCACACAGAGGTCGTGTTTTTTTCAGATTGTACCCTCCATGGTTTGGAGGCATAGATAGCCTCCCCATTGATGCTCAGCCACTTCCCAACAGCAAGAAGCCTTTCTTGGAAGATGGGAACAATCAGTCCATCTTTAGTTGGTCCAATGTTGAGAAGATAGTTGCCTCCCAAACTTACTGTCTGAATCAGTTCCTGGAGAGAACAGAAACAAGGAAAATCCCAGCTCTGAATGCCAAGACTGGAGAAATGCTTAGAACACACAGATGAAGGGAAGAAAAAGAATCTAGGCTACATTCTCCCTCTGTTTTGTGAATATCCTTTACCCTTTGGAAAATACTATATATTTTTGTCATTATAAAAGCAGGATAGGCTTATATGAGAAAATTTTAAAATCCTGCTACAAGGCGGAGAAATATATTAACTCGAATTCCAGGGAGTAATCACAGGCACTTCCCCGTGAACCGGCACCTGCTGTGGTGCCATATGCAGTGGGAAGGGTCGTGTGTCAGAAGCACAGAGTGTGAGCAGGGGAACTGAAAACAGAGCACTTGGCCATGAAGGAATCCCATGGAGCCATCCAGAGAGAAGACAGGGATCAGAGAGGAGAGATTCAGAGCAGGTGCTGTGGAGACTCTGGGGAGGTAGAAAAGATCTGATGAATTTCAGGACACTGTGTATGTGGTGGGCTATATAAATGTGTATGTTGCCCCTTCAGGAAAACATGCTGTAAAGAGATATATTCTTTAAGATTTTTGGAGTGGGATGCATGTGTGTTTAGTGTGACCTCAAACGGTAGCACTTCAAGGCAGCCCAGAAAAATTAAGGCTACATACAGAATATTTTAAAAAGGAGGTTTTGTTACAGTACCCCAAAGACATCACACCATTAACTTTTGATGTTTCCTTTTGGTGTTTTTCTTATGCAGTTACTTCTATATAGTTGTGATACTACATCAACCCTCTAAGCATTAATCCATATTACATTCAGAAACATTTTAATGGTTAAGGAAAATCCCTAAATCTACATAATTATTCCTTTATGGTGGCAAGAAATTGAAACAACCCAAATGTCAAACTGAAAATAATCCTGGGAAAAACGTCTCTGTACAGAACTCTTCTTAATTATACCTAGTTCCTTAGGACAGGTTTTATGAGTGTGTTCAGTAACCCTAAAGGGATCTATCAGCCTGCACTTCCAACCACAGTGCTTCCACCACTCTTAGTCAGAAGGTAGTTAACAAATCACTACCTCACAGGTGCTCTTACCGAAATGATTCGAGATTCACTTGTGATGTCAGCCATTGCCATGTCGCGACGATAGCCCCAGGACAGCTTGTCTATTGAGGTGCACATCTCCCATTTGTGATCTGGCAACGTCTCTGGCTTGAATTTATCTTGACAGTTGTAGTATCCTCCATGGCGACAGGAACAGTTCTGACCCCATCGGTCATTTACTACAACAACATCCTAAAGGAGGAAGGAGTACCGGGGTCATCGGGGGTAAAATCACTTAGCTTCCTTATGTAACACAGTTTGATATATTAGGTGCCTACTTGCAAGCAAGAAGCAGACTTAGTCAAGAGCAGTGTTTCTTTTTTTTTTAATTTTATTTTATTTTTGGCTGTGTTGGATCTTCATTGCTGTGCGTGGGCTTTCTCTAGTTGCGGAGAGCGGGGGCTACTCTTCGTTGTGGTGCGCAGGCTCTAGGCGCGCGGGATTCAGTAGCTGTGGCGCGCGGGCTCAGTAGTTGTGGCTCATGGGCTCTAGAGCACAGGCTCAGTGGTTGTGGCGCACAGGCTTAGTTGCTCCGCGGCATGTGGGATCTTCCCGGACCAAGGCTTGAACCCGTGTCCCCTGCATTGGCAGGCGGATTCTTAACCACTGCGCCACCAGGGAAGCCCGAGAGCAGTGTTTCTTAACTGTGGGCCATTTTGCCCTGGACAAGACTTTTAGCAAAATCTAGAGACAGTTCTTTTGGTTGTCACAACTGGGGATGGTGCTACTGCCACCTAGTGGGTGGAGACCAGGGATGCTTCTAAACATCTTACAACATACAGGATAGTGCCCTCACAACAAAGAAAAACCCAGCCCCGAATGTCAATAGTACCGAGGCTGAGAAACCCTGGCCTAGCAATGTGTAATGTCAGAGCTGGAATGGCCTGTTTAAATCACCTAGTAAACCACTTATTCTATCAGAGGAGAAATGGAGAGGAGGAGACTTGCCCGAGGTCACATCCCCAGGCAGAGTTTCAGAAAGCTGGGCCTGTGAATCAGGTATTTGAACCCAGCTCAGGATGCTTTCCACGATACAACCCTGACTTTCTTTACTTAGGTAAGAAAAAATCAGACATTCTTTTCCTTCCCTCAAGGTTTTGCTGAACTTTGAGAAATCCTTACATGGAATAACAATGTAAATGTTTACTACTACTATAAGGGACTTCCCTGGCCGTCCAGTGGTTAACAAGCCACCTTCCAGTGCAGGGGATGCAGGTTCGATCCCTGGTCGGGGAACTACGATCCTACATGCTGTGAGGCAACTAAGCCCGTGTGCCCTAGAGCTCGCGCGCCACAACTAGAGAGCCCGTGTGCCACAACTACTGAGCCCGTGCACCGCAACTAAGACCTGACGTAGCCAAATAAATAAATAAATAAGTGTTTTAAAAAAATACTACTATGAGGCTCATACTGGGTTATATAGGGTAAATAAAACACAGTTCTTACCCTCAGAAATCCAGCAGAGACTAGCTGAGGAGACAGATATGTGAAAAATTATACTGTGACATCACAGCAGAGTTAGGGATGAACATAAACAGGGAACACCGATCCAGGAGTGTTTCTTGCTTCTTCCAGGAAAGAATATAAATGGCCAGGAGCCAGATTTAGTTTACATTGCACCAATACTTACTATGCGCCTAACTGGGCCAAGTACTGTTTGTGGGGTTGGGGACATAGCAGTGAACAGACCCAAACGCTTGCCCTCACAAAGCTGACACTTTAGTGAGGGAGACAGATAGTAATGAGGTAAATGATATCTGAAATATGTTAGGCCAATATCAATATCTTAGTGGTAAGAGAAAGATAAAGCAAAGAAAGACATACAGTGTGACAGGGGCATGTTGCAATTTTAGATAGGGTGACGAGGAAGGTGACCTCCCAGGGAAGACCTGCGGAGAGCTCAGGAGTGAGCCACGTGGGAACTAGAGAGAATGGAGGATAAGTAAGGAGAAGGGACTATTTCTCCTAAAAGTACTTTCCTAACATGAGTATATCTCCAAAACAACCCTCTTTCCCAATGCGTGAGAGAGCATTCAGAACAAGAGTGGGTAGAATAGGGTCTGTGGTGTCCCACCCAAGGATCCACAACGGAGCCACCCGAGCCTGAGGACCATCGGGGAAGAACCACAATACTGCGCCACTAGAGGTCCCCACACATCTCGCAAGTCCCAGAAAACCAATCTGAATTTGCTTCAGTTTGTCACATAGGATCTTTCCTTTTTTCTTTCTCCCCATTTTCTGAATTTAGTAATATTTACCCAATGAGATCCTTAGAGGTTTACGAATCTACCAAGAAAGCTCAGTTCAAACTGGTCTTATACTTAGATTTTTCTTTAAAATCCACAACAAATCTAGACTATGTAAAATTTCTGAAATTTTCTATAGTGAAGATTAAGATGTCTGCTGCTTTGTAAGTGTACTGAAATACAAACTTTAAATGGGCAGCTATTGTGCAGCGTAATAGTGTTGATTATGGGGGAGAGGACAAGGTAGGCAAAGTTCCCTCAGGAATTTGGAGGGACTCCCCTGGTGGCACAGTGGTTAAGAATCCGCCTGCCAGGGCTCCCCTGGTGGCGCAGTGGTTGAGAGTCTGCCTGCCAATGCAGGGGACACGGGTTCGAGCCCTGGTCTGGGAAGATCCCACATGCCGCGGAGCAACTAGGCCCGTGAGCCACAACTACTGAGCCTGCGCGTCTGGAGCTTGTGTTCCGCTGCAAGAGACGCCGCGACGGTGAGAGGCCCACGCACCGCAATGAAGGGTGGCCCCCGCTCGCCGCAACTGGAGAAAGCCCTCGCACAGAAACGAGGACCCAACACAGCCAAAAATAAATAAATAAATAAATAATTAAAAAAAAAAAAAAAAAAAAGAATCCACCTGCCAACGCAGGGGACGCAGGTTCGAGCCCTGGTCCGGGAAAATTCCACATGCCATCCACGGCAACTAAGCCCGTGCGCCACAACTACAGAGCCTGCGTTCTAGAGCCCGTGAGCCACAGCTACTGAGCCCGTGTGCCACAACTACTGAAGCCCATGCGCCTAGAGCCTGCGCTCTGCAACAAGAGAAGCCACTGCAATGAGAAGCCTGTGCACCGCAACGAAGAGTAGCCCCTGCTTGTCTCAATTAGAGAAAGCTGGTGTGCAGCAACGGAGACCCAACACAGCCAAAAAAATAAAATAAGTTAATTAATTTAAAAAAAAAGAATTTGGAATATAAGGGAAATGAAATTTCCCCTTAAGAGTTAAACTACATAATCAACATAGAGTAGGTGAAGTCATAGATATTCACATTTTATTCTTATCATTTAATTTTACATGTTTTATATATTAATTTTTGGGGTGGTTTTCTCATTTATAATGTCTGTTTACTTAATAGTTTATTTTCTCTATGGTGGTCTGGGACTTCTACATACTATTTCTAGCCTACTTAAATTTAAGAAGATTTAAAACTATCTTGTAAAAATCAATAATTAAAGGAGAAGAAGAAAGATTATACTCCAAGTAAGGGGCCAAAAAAGAATTAACGGAGAAACCTTTAACATCCACTAAGTTCCCTGATCCCTACCACACCCACGTTGATATTACTATTTATTATTGTTGCTGTTGTCGTTATTGTTATTACTCTGGATCTTGGTTCCTCACATTTTCTTTTATCAAAACAGAAAAATAAGAGATAAGTCATATAATCATGTACCTTAACTGGGCTATCATTGTAGAGCCAAGCAAGAAAATTTGTCGAGTTCCAATAAGTATCAGGACATTCCCACTCTCCATCAGACCAAATCAAGTCAGGTTTGTACCTGAGAGCCAAGCAATGAGAACAATGTTTATTATCTGAATCCATTCATAGTAAAGTCTTATGGATCTATCTTTGCAACAAATATTTTAAAATTAATTTTCTCCTATTTGGAAAGTACCAAAAAACTACCGCAGTGCAGAGAAGGTGGAAAACTAAAGAGACAAAAACGACAACACAGGCACACACACACACCCCTTAGCTAACACAACCACTGTTTAATACACAGCACTTTGGTGTATTTCCTAATCTTTTTCTTTTTAATGTCTTAACTTAAAAAGTAGAGTTGTAATCAGTGTGCATACAATCTGGTTTCCTTCCGGCAACTAATTCCAATGAAAAGAGTGGTGCTCCAGAACTATAGGATTAATGTTTCTGCTTTTAAGATGTATTAAGAGCTTGAACTGTTCTGCCAAATGCATTTTTGGGGACAACTACCCAAAACTTTGACTATAAAAATCTATTGAATTCACTTGAGCCACAGTTGCATCTTTCACATATTATTACTCTGAGTCCTATGAGGTGTGAGTGTGTGTGTGTGTATTTATAACTATAAGGTAAGCATTATTATTCTCACTTTAGAAAGCAAGAACCTAATGCTCCGTAGGGTACTTTGTTTTAGGTGACAAAGCTGGTAAGTAACAGGAGCTGGAACCCACATGCAAATCTGCCTGATGCCTAATCTTGTGCTGTACTCCGTAACTACTTAGAACAGCAGGTTGATTCCAGGAAAATGACTGCCTGTCTGAGAGGTGAGAGAAGCACTGTTGGTCTGTGTTCCACTGTGTACGAGAAACTGTACTAGGCACTTTATACTCATTACCTCATTCATTCTCACGACAACCCTGTGATGTATAAACAGATAAAGAAACTGAGTTCTCGGAAGATGAAGTAGTTTGTTCAAGGCTATACAGTCAGTAAGAAAAAAGAACTGGACTTCTGACTTAAAGCCTATGCTGACCTCTTACAACTGTACTATTTCCTTAGAGAAGTCATCTGGATGCAAGGAGTTTTTTTTTGTCTTCTGGTCTACAATGAGCGTCCAGGCAGAGGTGGCTGCCTCTTAACCTTTAAAGGTCCACCATCCTCTAGGAGCCCCAGAAGCAAGAAGGGTAAACTCAGAATAAAACGTGGTGAAGACTAGGGACAAATGCCAAAGTGAAAGTCATCATTTTAAGAATAATGGTAATAACACCACCATTATTCTGTACCAGGCATAGTGACAGATACTTTTCACATACTATGCTGAGCCCTATACAGAAGGCATTATTATCCCCACTTCACAGAGCAAGAATCTGAGGCTCAGAACGGTGACCTGTTTAAGGCCTGTAAGTAACAAGAGCCAGGATTCAAATACAAATCTGCCAGATGCCAAATCCTCTTCAGTGTCCGTTAGACCATGTTGCCCTTCTTCAAGGTCCTGACAAAGAAAATAGCATGTAAGGAGGGAACTGAAGTTTTGACTTACTACCATCCTCAGTTTTGTTGGTTTCAATTTATAGAGGCAATATGACCATATTATGAAAGTTCTGAAAAGTAGGAAGAAAAAATATATTTTGTCTTAACACAACCACTACTTTTACTATTTTGATGTCCTACCCCTTTTCCCCTTCCCCTCAACTTAACAGTATCCTATAAGAAGCTCAGGTGTCATTGCTGAAGGTCATAAGGCCAAAAAAATTTCTGTTTTGTACCTGCTAACAAGGTCATATAGCTCTGGCATTGTTTTTGCACGGACAAAATGCTGTGTTTTGAAGCCATTTTTCTTATCACGTAGGTAGAGAGGATGGAACCATTCTAAGAGTGAGTGATAGAGTCCATAGCGTATGTTCCTTAAACAGAAAAACAGGACAGCAACTGTCATTAAGCAAAGAAAAAATAATTTATTTTAAGAAAAATCAGTTGCAGCATTTTTACATCTCAGTGAAACTTATCCATAGGGCATGCAGAGGGGCAGGATCCACAACCATTTCCTTAAATTATATCATCATTCACTTAAGCAAAATGATTGGGCTTACTATGTTTTTGATAATACACATAACAAATTATTTTTATACATAAATACCTTAACACCAAATGTCATGTAAACCATCTTTTGTCTTTTAAGTCAATTATCTCAATAACATGTAGTCCCATTAAAAAACGTTTTCTGTCAATCGTAAGAATACATATGGAAGAGATACTAGAAAATAGAGACAAGTATAAAGAATAAAATATCTAAAATCTTACCACTCAAATAATCATTAGTAACATTTTCTGTGTAGCTGAATTAATTAATATAGGTTTATTGTTTCATATAAGATTTATTAATAGTTCTTAATGTGAGCAGAAGCAAGAAGAACTACAATCCTGCAGCCTGTGGAACAAAAACCACATTCACAGAAAGACAGACAAGATGAAAAGGCAGAGGGCTAGGTACCAGATGAAGGAACAAGATAAAACCCCAGAAAAACAACTAAATGAAGTGGAGATAGGAAACCTTCCAGAAAAAGAATTCAGAATAATGACAGTGAAGATGATTCAGGACCTCAGAAAAAGAATGGAGGCAAAGATCGAGAAGATGCAAGAAATGTTTAACAAAGACCTAGAAGAATTAAAGAATAAACACCTACAAGAATTAAAGAACAAACAAACAGAGATGAACAATACAATAACTGAGATGAAAAATACACTAGAAGGAATCAATAGCAGAATAACTGAGGCAGAAGAACAGATAAGTGACCTGGAAGACAGTATGGTGGAATTCAATGCTGCGGAACAGAATAAAGAAGAGAGGATGAAAAGAAATGAAGACAGCCTAAGAGACCTCTGAGACAACATTAAACGCAACAACATTCGCATTATAGGGGTCCCAGAAGGAGAAGAGAGAGAGAAAGGACCTGAGAAAATATTTCAAGAGATTATAGTCGAAAACTTCCCTAACATGGGAAAGGAAATAGCCACCCAAGTACAGGAATGCAAAGAGTCCCAGGCAGGATAAACCCAAGGAGAAACACGTGGAGACACATAGTAATCAAACTGACAAAAATTAAAGACAAAGAAAAATTATTGAAAGCAACAAGGGAAAAATGACAAATAACATACAAGGGAACTCCCATAAGGTTAACAGCTGATTTCTCAGCAGAAACTCTACAAGCCAGAAGGGAGTGGCATGATATATTTAAAGTGATGAAAGGGAAGAACCTACAACCAAGATTACTCTACCCAGCAAGGATCTCATTCAGATTCAATGGAGAAATCAAAAGCTTTACAGACAAGCAAAAGCTGAGAGAATTCAGCACCACCAAACCAGCTCTACAACAAATGCTAAAGGAACTTCTCTAACTGGGAAACACAAGAGAAGAAAAGGACCTACAAAAACACATCCAAAACAATTAAGAAAATGGTAATAGGTACATACATATTGATAATTACCTTAAACGTGAATGGATTAAATGCTCCAACCAAAAGACACAGGCTTGCTGAATGGATACAAAAACAAGACCCATATATATGCTGTCTACAAGAGACCCACTTCAGACCTAGGGACACATACAGACTGAAAGTGAGGGAATGGAAAAAGATATTCCATGCAAATGGAAATCAAAAGAAAGCTGGAGTAGCAATACTCATATCAGATAAAATAGACTTTAAAATAAAGAATGTTACAAGAGACAAGGAAGGACACTACATAATGATCAAGGGATCAATCCAAGAAGAAGATATAACAATTATAACTATATATGCACCCAACACCTCAATACATAAGGCAACTGCTAACAGCTATAAAAGAGGAAATCGACAGTAACACAATAATAGTGGGGGACTTTAACAACTCACTTACATCAATGGACAGATCATCCAAACAGAAAATTAATAAGGAAACACAAGCTTTAAATGACACAATAGACCAGACAGATTTAATTGATATTTATAGGACATTCCATCCAAAAACAGCATATTACACTTTCTTCTCAAGTGCGCATGGAACATTCTCCAGGATAGATCACATCTTGGGTCACAAATCAAGCCTCAGTAAATTTAAGAAAATTGAAATCATATCAAGCATCTTTTCTGACCAGAACGCTATGAGATTAGAAAAAATTACAGGGAAAAACACGTAAAAAACACAAACACCTGGAGGCTAAACAATACGTTACTAAATAACCAAGAGATCACCGAAGAAATCAAAGAGGAAATCAAAAAATACATAGAGACAAATGACAATGAAAACATAATGATCCAAAACCTATGGGATACAGCAAAAGCAGTTCTAAGAGGGAAGTTTATAGCAATACAAGCCTACCTCAAGAAACAAGAAAAATCTCAAATAAACAATCTACACTTACACCTAAAGGAACTAGAGAAAGAAGAACAAACAAAAACCAGAGTTAGTAGAAGGAAAGAAATCATAAAGATCAGAGCAGAAATACACGAAACAGAAACAAAGAAAATAATAGCAAAGATCAATAAAACTAAAAGCTGGTTCTTTGAGAAGATAAACAAAATTGATAAACCATTAGCCAGACTCATCAAGAAAAAGAGGGAGAGGACTCAAATCAATAAAATCAGAAATGAAAAAGGAGAAGTTACAACAGACACCACAGAAATACAAAGCATCCTAAGAGACTACTACAAGCAACTCTATGCCAATAAAATGGACAACCTGGAAGAAATGGACAAATTCTTAGAAAGGTATAACCTTCCAAGACTGAACCAGGAAGAAATAGAAAATATGAACAGACCAATCACAAGTAATGAAATTGAAACTGTGATTAAATATCTTCCAACAGGGTTTCCCTGGTGGTGCAGTGGTTGAGAATCTGCCTGCTAATGCAGGGGACACAGGTTTGAGCCCTGGTCTGGGAAGATCCCACATGCCACAGAGCAGCTGGGCCTGTGAGCCACAATTACGGAGCCTGCGCGTCTGGAGCCTGTGCTCCGCAACAAGAGAGGCCACAATAGTGAGAGGCCCGCGCACCGCAATGAAGAGTGGCCCCCGCTTGCCACAACTAGAGAAAGCCCTCGCACAGAAATGAAGACCCAACACAGCCATAAATAAATAAATTAATTAATTAAAAAAAAAATCTTCCAACAGAAGTCCAGGACCAGATGGCTTCACAGGTGAATTCTATCAAACATTCAGAGAAGAGCTAACACCCATCCTTCTCAACCTGTTCCAAAAAATTGCAGAGGAGGGAACACTCCCAAACTCATTCTATGAGGCCACCATCACCCTGATACCAAAACCAGACAAAGATACGACAAAAAAAGAAAATTACAGACCAATATCACTGATGAATATAGATGCAAAAATCCTCAACAAAATACTAGCAAACAGAATCCAACAACACATTAAAAGGATCATACACCATGATCAAGTGGGATTTATCCCAAGGATGCAAGCATTCTTCAATATATACAAATCAATCAAGGTGATACACCATATTAACAAACTGAAGAATAAAAACCATATGATCATCTCAATAGATGCAGAAAAAGCTTTTGACAAAATTCAACACCAATTTATGATAAAAACTCTCAAGAATGTGGGCACAGAGGGAACCTACCTCAACATAATAAAGGCCATATATGACAAACCCACAGCAAACATCATTCTCAATGGTGAAAAACTGAAAGCATTTCCTCTAAGATCAGGAACAAGACAAGGATGTCCACTCTCGCCACTCTTATTCAACATAGTTTTGGAAGTCCTAGCCACGGCAATCAGAGAAGAAAAAGAAGTAAAAGGAATACAAATTGGAAAAGAAGAAGTAAAACTGTCACTGTTTGCAGATGACATGATACTATACATAGAGAATCCTAAAGATGCCACCAGAAAACTACTAGAGCTAATCAATGAACTTGGTAAAGTTGTAGGATACAAAATTAATGCACAGAAATCTCTTGCATTCCTATACACTAATGATAAAAAATCTGAAAGAGAAATTATGGAAACACTCCCATTTACCATTGCAACAAAAAGAATAAAATACCTAGGAATAAACCTACCTAGGGAGACAAAAGACCTGTATGCAGAAAACTATAAGACACTGTTGAAAAAAATTAAAGATGATACCAACAGATGGAGAGATATACCATGTTCTTGGATTGGAAGAATCAATATTGTGAAAATGACTATACTACCCAAATCAATCTACAGATTCAATGCAATCCCTATCAAATTACCAATGGCATTTTTTACAGAACTAGAACAAAAAATCTTAAAATTTGTATGGAGACACAAAAGACCCCGAATAGCCAAAGCAGTCTTGAGGGAAAAAAACGGAGCTGGAGGAATCAGACTCCCCGACTTCAGACTATACTACAAAGCTACAGTAATCAAGACAGTATGGTACTGGCACAATAACAGAAATATAGATCAATGGAACAGGAGAGAAAGCCCAGAGATAAACCCACGCACCTATGGTCAACTAATCTATGACAAAGGAGGCAAGGATATACAATGGAGAAAAGACAGTCTCTTCAATAAGTGGTGCTGGGAAAACTGGACAGCTACATGTCAAAGAATGAAATTAGAATACTCCCTAACACCATACACAAAAATAAACTCAAAATGGATTAGAGACCTAAATGTAAGACTGGACACTATAAAACTCTTAGAGGAAAACATAGGAAGAACACTCTTTGACATAAATCACAGCAAGATCTTTTTTGATCCACCTCCTAGAGTTATGGAAATAAAAACAAAAATAAACAAATGGGACCTAATGAAACTTAAAAGCTTTTGCAAAGCAAACTACAAACAAGACGAAAAGACAACCCTCAGAATGGGAGAAAATATTTGCAAACGAATCAACAGACAAAGGATTAATCTCCAAAATATATAAACAGCTCACTCAGCTCAATATTAAAAAAACAAACAACCCAATCCAAAATGGGCAGAAGACCTACATAGACATTTCTCCAAGGAAGAGATACAAATGGCCAAGAAGCACATGAAAAGCTGCTCAACATCACTAATTATTAGAGAAATGCAAATCAAAACTACAATGAGGTATCACCTCACACCAGTTAGAAGGGGCATCATCAGAAAGTCTACAAACAACAAATGCTGGAGAGGGTGTGGAGAAAAGGGAACCCTCTTGCACTCTTGGTGGGAATGTAAATTGATACAGCCACTATGGAGAACAGTATGGAGGTTCCTTAACAAACTAAAAACAGAATTACCATATGACCCAGCAATCCCACTACTGGGCATATACCCAGAGAAAACCATAATTCAAAAAGACACATGCACCCCAATGTTCATTGCAGCACTATTTACAATACTCAGGTCATGGAAGCAACCTAAATGCCCATCGACAGACGAATGGATAAAGAAGATGTGGTACATATATACAATGGAATATTACTCAGCCATAAAAAGGAACGAAATTGGGTCATTTGTAGAGACGTGGATGGATCTAGAGACCGTCATACAGAGTGAAGTATGTCAGAAAGAGAAAACAGATATCATATATTAACGCATATATGTGGAACCTAGAAAAATGGTACAGATGAACTGGTTTGCAGGGCAGAAATAGAGACACAGATGTAGAGAACAAACGTATGGACACCAAGGGGGGAAAGTGGCGGGGGGGTGGTGTGATGAATTGGGAGATTGGGATTGACATATATACACTAATATGTATAAAATGGATAACTAATGAGAACCTGCCGTATAAAAAAATAAAATTCTAAAAAAAAAAAAATAGTTCTTAACGTTCCCCAAATGAACTATGGTTAAAGTGACCTATTTTCATACACAATAAAGCTTGTTTTGAGTTAAGAATAGTGAGTGTTTTGGAAACGCTATAATACAAGTAAGAAGTAAATGTAACATTGCAATGGCACAGATAAGACAGAAACAATTGATGTTAAGTATTTCATCACGTGATTCAGGGACTAAATAAATATAAAGAAGGTAAAAATCAAGGATCTTAGAGTCCAGATCTAATCAACATCTCAGAGTCTTACAGCAGGACTATTAGCAGAGCACAGCATTGGGAAACTGAATATTTAACCCGTGACATAAGTCAGCAAATGCTTTCTCAATGGACCAGATAATATTTGAGGCTTTGCAGGCCTTGCGATCTCTATCCCAGCTCTGCAATTGCAGCCTGAAAGCAGCCAGAGACAATGCATAAATGAATGGGCACAACTGTGTTCCAGTCAAACTTTACTTATACAAACAGGCAGCTGGTCTACCCCTTAAATAGGACATCAAGTTTGCCAAATCACAATACAGCTGAGACTGGGCATGACACAAACACCACTTTTCCTCCTTAGAGGCAAACATACCCAGAAATATAGGATCCAAAACCAGAATACCTGGGTTCAAATCCCACCTCTGCCACTTCCCAGCATTTTGATCTTGGGAAGTTACTTTTTATTAAGTGGCAAATATTAGAAAATATTAATTAGAATCAACAGGGTGGCTCCTTATCTCACTTTTTGCTGCTTTAACTGCCCTTTTCAGTTCTCTCTTGATCTACTATTCATCTAAACCTTCCCTGAATGCCTGCAAAGCTCTGTGTTGACAGCTAAGGAGGACACAAAGATGAGAGGCCCAACCCTGGCCTCCATCAGATACTGGAAAAGGCCTGGGGTGGTAGGCTTTCCAGAAAAAATCCTTTGCAGAATACAAATGAAGCATTGGGGTCTACGCTGGGTATCCTTCACCTAAGCAGACAGGGCTATGAACTTCTCTGATGGTGTCACCTTTGGTCATATGAAAACTGCCAAGCATCAAACACTGCTAATTCAAGGCCAGAAGCCCTTCAAGGTACTGGTTAAATGCAAACTTAGAAAACACACAAGAGTAGAGAAGGCACGGCACATTGGATGGCTAGATCAAAAGTGATGATGGAGCAATCATCTGTGAACACACACCTATTTCGGATGGCTGTTCCCAACTCACCAACCAAATCACGATGGGGCCCCAGATCCTTAGAGTTCCAGTTCCAAGACACAGGACTTGGCCAGTTTGTGAAGCCTTCGTGATGCTTTGTTGTCAGGACTACATACCTGTGGACATTGAAACCATATGAACAAAGGAAGTGGGCAGTGGGCCACCGGCACAAACTTACCTGGTATGCCTGAGGCTTTTAAAATGGTTGGGAGAACTTGACTACAGGAAACGTATGGTTGACCCTTGAACAACGTGGGGGTGAGGAGTGTCAACCCCCTGTGCAGAAGAAAATCCATGTATAACTCTTGACTCCCCGAAAACTTAACTACTAATAGCCTACTCTTGACTGGAAGCCTTACCAATAACATAAATGATTGATTAATGCCCATTTTGGGGGACTTCCCTGGCAGTCCGGTGGTTAAGACTCTACGCTTCCAATGCAGGGGGCACAGGTTCGATCCCTGGTCGGGGAACTAAGATCCTGCAAGCCATGCAGTGTGGACAAAAACAAACAAACAAACAAAAAACCCCACCCATTTTGTACGTTATATGTATTATGTACTGTATTAATACAATAATGTAAGCTAGAGAAAAGAAAATGTTTTTAAGAAAATCATAAGAGAAAATACATTTATAGTACTGTATTGTATTTATTGATACCATAAGTTTACATTGACTGTTTACAAGATGAACCACCTGTCAGTACCTACATCAATATTGTCTTACATGATAGAAAACACTGCAGATGTTATAATTATTACTAAAACTAGATATAAAAAGTGAAAAGGAGGATTCCCTGGTGGCGCAGTCATTGAGAATCTGCCTGCCAATGCAGGCGACACGGGTTCGAGCCCTGGTCTGGGAAGATCCCACATGCCGTGGAGCAACTAAGCCCATGAGCCACAACTACTGAGCCTGCGCGTCTGGAGCCTGTGCTCCGCAACAAGAGAGGCCGCAATACTGAGAGGCCTGCGCACCGCGATGAAGAGTGGCCCCCACTTGCCGCAAATAGAGAAAGCCCTCACACAGAAACGAAGACCCAACACAGCCATAAACAAACAAATAAATAAATAAATAAATAAATAAATAAATAAAAATTAAAAAAAGAAAAGAAAAGATAACCTGAAAATGACAGTTCCATTTTTAAAAAAAAGTGAAAAGCTGGGGCTTCCCTGGTGGCGCAATGGTTGAGAGTCTGCCTGCCGATGCAGGGGACACGGGTTCGAGCCCTGGTCTGGGAGGATCCCACATGCCGCGGAGCGACTGGGCCCGTGAGCCACAACTGCTGAGACTGCGCGTCTGGAGCTTGTGTTCCGCAACAGGAGAGGCCGTGATAGTGAGAGGCCCGCGCACCGCGATGAGGAGTGGCCCCCGCTCGCCACAACTAGAGAAAGCCCTCGCACAGAAGCGAAGACCCAACACAGCCATAAATAAATAAATAAATAAATAAATAAATAAATTTTAAAAATACTTAAAAAAAAAAAAAAAAAGATGGCTGTAGTACCAGCAAACGGCCAGAGGTCTACCAGATAAAATTTCAAAATCTTCTCACTGATCCTAGTTTAAAAAAAAAAAAAAGTGAAAAGCTAATGTGAAAAAGAAATTCATATTTATTTGCAGGTATAACGATTCGTGCGTTGACCATAAAGCAGCAGCAATATGATTGCTTTACAGTAGCCTAGTGTAATCAGTATGATTGCTTCATGGTAGCCTAGCCGATACACTAATGAATGAATCATTATAAAATTTTTATGGCATATGGTATTATAATCCTATTCATAACACAGTACTGGAAACATTGTTACATTAAAAAAAAAAACTACTTGCCTGTGATGATAGGCTGATACACAGTTTATCCAATTATGAGGGGGTAGAGGGGAGGGCATACTGTATGGTAATGTAATTCTTTGAAAGCAAAGTTTTAAAACAGTAAGAAAATGGATACATTAGTAATTTTTTATTGTGTCACTTACCTTATGCTTATGTAAGGATTGGCTATTCACTTCCATACCAATCTTGCATATGATGTTCTACGTGCTGAATACTCAGGCAATGTTGACGATGATGATGACACAAAAACGTTTCATACAGTTCTTGCCGTCCAGTTCTTAGGTTTTCACATGAAGGCACTTACACACATACGCAGCAGATACGTTTATTAACTGTATGGCATAATGATTACTCACTGTTCATTAAGTGGAAGTGGATCATCATAAAGGTCTTCATGGTGAGTAGGTGGAAGAAGAAGAGGAAGAGGAGGGGTGGGTCTTGCTGTCTCAGGGTGGCAGAGGCAGAAGAGGTGGACAGGGAGGCAGGAGAGGCAGGCATTCAGTGTAACATTATGGAAATACATCGCAATTTCTGTCTGCCTTTTCTGCTTTTACATTTCTCTAAAAATGCTTCTACATGATACCAATCCTTCTTCCACTATTTGCTTTGTTTGTTTGTCTGTTTTTATTTTTTGGCTGCACTGCTTGACATGTGGGATCTTAGTTCTCAGACCAGGGATCAAACCTGTGCTCCCTGCACTGGAAGTGCGGAGTCTTAACCACGGGACCACCAGGGAAGTCCTCACTGTTTGCTTTAGTTTCAGTGCTCATATCATAGAAGGGTCCATGTGGTAAAAGAAGTCAAAAGCTGTCTTGAGTAATCAGAATCCTTCTGCCAGATTGTCTAACGTCAATCTGTCTTCTGGCACTGCTTCTTCTACATCTCCTTCCTCTGCACTTGTTCAGAAGCACTCATCTCCATCAAGCTGTCCTCTGTTAATTCCTCAGGTGTGAGGTTAATTAGTTCCTGAATTTCTCCAAGATCCAAATCTTGAAACCCTTCACCCCGCACCTTTTTTTTTTTTTTTTTTTTGGCTGCATTGGGTCTTTGTTGCTGCGCGTGGGCTTTTCTATAGTTGCGGCGAGCAGGGGCTACTCTTCATTGTGGCGCACAGACTTCTCATCACGGTGGCTTCTCTTGTAGAGCACGGGCTCCAGGTGCGCGGGCTTCAGTAGTTCTAGCACACGGGCTCAGTAGTTGTGGCGTAAAATGTCAATATGATTTTAATACTGCATCTTTACGTTTCTTTACATTTCTGTGAGTGGCACCATGTACGGTCTGAAAGTGTGTGTGTAACTTTTGATAAATTTTAACTTTTTACAATAGATTTGTATATATTTTATGGTAGTAAATGATAAAATAGACTAGTGTCTATATATTTTATGCATTCGTGACATCCTAACTTTTTCTTAATTTTCGATATTTCTGTGAGTTTTTCAAATTGTCGCAAATCTCCAAAAATTTTTCCAGTATATTTATTGGAAAAAATCCGCATATAAGTGGATCCATGCAGTTTAAACCCATGTTGTTCAAGGGTCAACTGTACTTGTATGAGTGACTATATTAGTGACACCCCGGGAGTTGCTTCAGGCACAACACCCCTTGGGTATTGCTCCAGGAATGAAAGCAAACTCAGGGAAGCCACAGTCCTTAGTTCCCAAACAAGCAGGAGACTTGGAAAGAAGGAAGGAATAGGTAAGGGAAAATATGTACACCTTGGCTTTCCAGTTCTTCAACCCTTCTGTGTATCGATGATTAGTTTCTTTTAAAAAACCCTTTGCCCTAAAGGAGAAAGAAATCTCTACTGGAAATAGTGGATGATAAAAAAGTAAGCTGTTTTACCAAGCCCATATGAATTGGCTCTCATTCACAGAGGTGACAAAAGGCCAAAAGAAAAGGGGAGAAAAGGCAAGTGTTGAAATAACAACCAAATCACTCACCATTTCATTTACTTTTATGGCAGAAAAATAGCTGGTGCTCACATGTGACAATTTAATCACTGGCCGATGTGGAAAGCTCAAGACTTTAAGGTCTAGACAGTATTTCAGGCTCTGTGGATCAAAGTCCTCTCTGTGGCATATTCTTCTTCTACTTCTTTAAAGCAACCTCTTAAAATGTAAAAATCCTTCTCATCTCAAGAAACTTACCAAAATAGGCAGAGGACCAATCCCTCTGGCCATGGTTGCAGACCCCTGGTGTGGTGGAAAGAACCTTCACCTTAGAGTCACGGGATTTGGAGTCTAGGACATTAGTTCCCTTCTTCTGTCTGGGCCAGTCATCTTGTCCATAGCAAGGGCATCTTGTCCTGGACAAAGTATGTCTCCCAGATTTTAACTTCTTCCTTTGAAAATTATGGATTTCTAAGGCTTCTGGAAGACAGTGAACTCCTCCTTTGTTTATTCAAGGCTTAATATTCCCACACACTTAATTGCAAACACTAAATATCAGTTGTAATTTCTATTTAGTACAAGAGAACTTAAAGTCCAAGAGAAACTAAAACCTGGAAGATGGGTGAGGAGACAAAGTAAGGGTGGAAGACTGCCCTAAGTCAGGAGCCGGGAAACCTACCTGCCTTCATTTTTACTCTCCTCCAACCCACCTCCCGCCCAGCAGCCTCAGGGTCACCATTCCTTGACTTAATACCTGCAACATCCTGTCTTCAAGGATGATTCCTTCAGGACTAGCCCCAGCCTTCAACAGCCTTGTGAGTCCTTGCCTCTCTCTTCCCAGCCCCAGTGCTCTGCACTTTCAGTTCTCTGAACCATCCACAAGCAAGTTGCAACAGTTCTCAAAACAATTCTGACATTTCTTGAGCACTCTCTACGTGCAAGGCATTGAGAAGAGCAGCTGAAAGAGAATCTGTATTGTTGCCCAAATACACTGCACACCAGAACTCCCTTCCCTCCGGGACATATTAAAAGCTGAAAGGAAGAACACAATCCCTGTCTACAACCATGGAAGGAGGCGGTAGGGAGGTAAAATGCCTTGTTCAAGTTCGCAGCTGAACTAGGATCAGACTCCATACCACCGGCTTAAAATCCTGGAATCCTGATTGCCTTGTTGACCCGGAAGGGACATGAGGTATCACTTAGCTCAGTCCTCTCAATATTCAGGTGCAGGCACTGAGGGCTTTGCAGTCAACCACCAACCGGAAACCTTTATTTCCTTCTAATCCTCAACCAGACGCACCTTTTTAGGATCAGGCGTGCCATATTCAATACTGCATCCTTCAGGAGGCAAAACAGTACCCCCGGTATCTGAAGTCAGACGGACACCTGTGTGACCCGGCAAGTCGCCTAGCCTCCCTAGCCTCCCCCCAGCTCGGTTTTCACCTGCCTAAGCCCCCTCCTGGCGCTCGGGTCGGCCCTAGCCGGGGAAGGGGGGCCATGCCCGCCCCCCGCGGCGGCACTCACTTGGCCCCGGCGGCCTCGAACAGGTTGGCCCAGCTGTCCGGGTGGAAGAAGCGCGCAGTGAATCTTGGCCCGAAGTCGCCATAGGTGAAATTGGGCGGGTAGTTCTCGTTCATGAAACTCTCGTACTGTGGCAGCTTTTCGCCCTTCCAGTGCCACCAGAACCACTCACTGCCCCAGGCCGGCACCGAAAACACGCCCCAGTGCACAAACACTCCGAATTTGGCCTCGTCGAACCAGGCCGGCAGCGGCCGGGAGTCCAGACTCGGCCAGTCCGCGGTGTAGCGGCGCGGAGGGTCGGTGCAGCGCGCAGGGTGGGTGCAGCGCGGAGCCCGCACCGCGCCGAGCACCAGCAGCAGATGCAGCTGCAGCTGCAGCAGTAGCAGCAGCAGCAATAGCTCGGCGCCCACCACCCGCGACTTCATCTCGGGATTTGGCACAGCCGTCTTGGAGCCCCACCGCCGCCACTGAACGCGCAAGTGCGGGGCGCGTGGCCCCGCCCACCCTAGCTAATGATTGGCTCGGAAGGAAAAAGGGGTGGGGCAACCCTGGCTGCTTGGCTACCGAGCGTCTTCCCTTCCTGGTGGGCGGTCCCTACCACCACTGGCTCTCAAAGGAAGAAAGGTGCAAGGAGGATGGTGGTGTGACCGATGATTGCAAACTTTAGAATTCACTGTGGGGTGAAATCGAGGGGGTGTGGAAGGCATGGTGTGTGCAGAGAACTGGGAGTGGTCCATTTTGCCGTTGGCAGCTATGGGGGACTTTTTGAGCTGTAGTATGGAAGAACAAGTCAGGAGGCAGGAATACCAGATGGAAGGGCATTGTAACAGCCCTGGCAGAAATGACGGGGCAGAAGGACGATGGGAAGAAGCACTATAAGGGGAGAGGTGGGAGGAAAGTGGGCGCTGAAAGAGGAAGAACAGGTGTGACCATTTTGCCTGTCTAATAAATATTTTTTGAACTTGCTTTGGGAATTTTGAGGCAATTCAAAGAGCTTAACATCTAGTTGGAAAAACAAGACCCATGCACAGGCTACTAAGAAGGAATATTTTTAGAGTAACAGCGTGAGAAAATTGAGAGCCTCAGGCCCAAGGAGTGCCTGTGTGAACCTTGTCTGGCAGGGAGGTCACCAAATTCCTCTACAGGTGGTAGATGCTGTGCCTGCGCAAACAGGCGGTGAGGCTGTCAGGTGTGGGAAGTCTAATGACTCACCCGTGGCACAGCTGGTACCTACATATCAGTGAGAACTGCTGCAGGTAAGAGTTGGAAGGAACTTTGGAGACCCTCGACACTATCCCCTTCTTTACTCATACCATTTTATGGAAGAGGAAACTGAGACCCAGAGAGGGGATTGGAGTTGCCCAAGATCATGCAACTAGTTTGGATCAGAGGTGGGACCAGAACCCAGGTCTCCAGATGCAGAATCTATGTCCCTCAAACGCTGCTTCTCTCTTGCACCCCAGGAGGTGCAAGAGAACCTGTCAAAGACTGTGTCGACAGAAGCAAGCACTTCCTCATTCTAGGAGTGATAAAGAAACACAGTGGCTGTTGCTGAATGAACAGCCATTTTCTTTATTTTCCGTTACTTTCTCTGCAAGATTATGTTGTAATATTGTCCACAACAGCAAGCCCAGACACCTAACACAAGCAAACAAACAAAACAACAACAACAAAAAGCATTCGTACACATCTTCTAGTGATCAGGATGAGTAATGGTCTTTGATGTTACAGAACTCATCTTGGGGGAGATAAAATAGGACACCATGACCTTCATTTCTCCTTAGCCTCATAACCAAAACGTAACTCTGCAGGGGCAGGTGAGAGGCATTGCAATAGGGTGGAAAAAACTGGAAGTTGGGAAACCTAGGTTTCTTGCATTGGACACCACCTTGTTGTGTCTCCTTGGGCAAGTCTTGTCCACTCTCTGGTCCCATTTCCTTATCTAAACAATGAGAACAGTTCTCTGTGATACCTGAGGTCCCCTTTCTCCCTTGCTCTCCCCCTCCATAAACTCTAAGCAGAAATAGAGTGTGATTGTGAAAGGAGAGAGGAAGAAAGTGTGGAAGTGCATTTAATTCAATGATTTTTAAACTCTAGTTTAAAACTCTAGTTTTATTCATTAAACAGATGTTTACTGAGTATCAATTTATGCCAGGCACTTGGGCATTTTCTTTGCTGAAATGAGATAGGACCCCACCAATGAATAAAGAAAGGCATGCCCCAAATTTAAGGAGCCACATATCCACCTTTAAAAAATCATCCCATTTCTTTGCCTTACAAAAAGATAGGTATTTGGGTTAAAATAAAATTCGATTTTCCAAAATGTAATCTAAAGCTTTTCAGAAGCAGTTCAGTGCCACAGATATTGACCAGTCCCTTTAAGACTCTATGCTGGGTCTTCACGTAACACTGGGAACTGAGAGATAAACATGGAGCTCATCTTGTGGGGGAAGACAAGCCAGTGACTCCCACTTAACACAGTCCATGATATGGGCTGTAAGAGAGGGTTGAAATTCGTCCTTGGGGGCTGTACTGGGTTGAAGCGTGTCCCCCCAAACTTCATGTCTGCTTGAATCCTGTGAATGTTACCTTCTTGGGAAGTAGAGTCTTTGGAGATGTAATCTGTTAAATTAAGATGAGGTCATACTGGATTACAGTGTGCCTTCATGCAATGATTGGTGTCCTTAAAAGAAGGCACCAAGGCGGCCCGGTGCGGCCCGGGCATGCCCAGTGTGGGCACAGCGGCCCCGGCCCTGGGAGCGCCCGGGCGGGAGCGGGTGGCCGGGCGCGGAGGGGTGCGGAGGGGCGTGGAGGAGCCGAGCGGGCCAGCGGTGGGCCAGGGGCCGGGCCGGAGCCAGAGCCGCGTGGGGGGGGGGGGCGGGGAGGAAGCTGCCGGAAACTTCTCTACCTGAAGTGAGTGCATCTGTGTAGGATTTGACCCAAGGAGAAGATGGTACATACGGTGTTGTGCAAGTTGCCTTCCCTCTGCTGTATTCCCTGCTCTTCCTGTTCTGGGTGGCAGTAGTCCAGTTGGGTCAATAAGGTGCTTCATGATCAGACATCTGGGGACACTTCTCTCTCCTTTGTGTAGTTGATAGTTTGGGCGGTGAAGAGATGGCTGACAGTGTCAAAACCTTTCTGCAGGACCTTGCCAGGGGAATCAAAGACTCCATCTGGGGAATTTGTACCATCTCAAAGCTAGATGCTCGAATTCACCAAAAGAGAGAGGAGCAGCGTCGAAGAAGGGCAAGCAGTGTCCTGGCTCAGAGGAGAGCCCAGAGTATAGAGAGGAAGCAAGAGAGTGAACCACGTACTGTTAGTAGAATTTTGCAGTGCTGCGCTTAGAATGGTGGAGTATTCTGGTTCAGTCTCCTTTTGTTTTATTGAGTGTTTATTCCCGTGCTTCAGTCAGTAACGGCCCAAATTATTTGTGATCCGTCACTACATGGGGATGTTGGGTCGTGGCTCGAGGTTTTCCTCACGTCAGTTTTCAGTGCTCTTTGGGTGCTCCGCCTGTTTGTGCTTAGCAAAGTTGTGAATGCAATTTGGTTTCAAGATATAGCTGACCTGGCCTTCGAGGTATCAGGGAGGAAGCCTTACCCATTCCCTAGTGTCAGCAAAATAATTGCTGACAAGCTCTTCAACCTTTTGCTGCAGGCTCTTTTCCTCCTCCAGGGGATGTTTGTGAGCCTCGTTCCCATCCATCTTGTTGGTCAGCTGGTTAGTCTCCTGCATATGTCTCTCCTCTACTCACTATACTGCTTCGAATATCGTTGGTTCAATAAAGGAATTGAAGGAATTAAAGGAATTGAAATGCACCAGCGATTGTCAAACATAGAACCCCTTACTACCTTGGATTTGGTCTACCCTTGGCTTTCCTCACAGCAATGCAGTCCTCCTACATTGTCAGTGGCTGCCTATTCTCTATCCTCTTTCCTTTATTCATTATCAGCGCCAATGAAGCAAAGACCCCTGGCAAAGCATACCTTTTCCAATTGCGCCTCTTCTCCTTGGTGGTTTTCTTAAGCAACAGACTCTTCCACAAGACGGTCTACCTGCAGTCTGCCCTGAGTAGTTCAGCTTCTGCAGAGAAGTTCCCCTCACCACACCCATCTCCTGCCAAACTGAAGGCTGCTGAGGGCCCCTGAGTCGCCTGCCACCTAGAGGGGATGGGTGGGATTGGAAGGATGCCACGTCAGCTCTTTTTCTCGTTCACCTCACCCACCAGGGAAAGCAGGACCCACTCTGCCAAGGGCCCTGTGCATATTACCTTCTCTCTGATGAATCGGGATTTTTTTCTCTGGTGCACGTAAGGCAGAATCGTCCTGACACCAGTATGGATTTTAAACACCGGTGAGTCTCAAAGGACCACAGGTTTTTCTGCAGCTCTTTTCTAGCATTTGCCAGCCCCCGTGCCTGGACTGATTTGAATACTTCTTCTCCCTGTGCCATCTATCCTCCCACCTCCCCTTCCTGCCTTCCACCACCCCTGGATGAATGGATTTTTGTAATTCTAGTTGTTGTATTTTGTGGACCTGTTGTTTTGGTTTTTCTGTGAAGCACATATATTGGACGTGGGAAGTAAAGGAGACTCTGCTGCTCCTGGTCACTCCCGTTATAGCCATCACTGTCTTGTTTCTTGTAACTCAGGCTAGATTTGGTCTCTTGCTCCACCGCAAAAAAAAACAAGCCTGAAGAGATGGGACAGGAGGAAAGACCTCACAGCCAGATCTGCTGGGTTTTGAGGAGTGGTTTTCTTTCTTCCCCTTGAAGGGGAAAAAGCTTTTTTCACTGGTACATTTAAAGCTCCCCCAGCTATAGGGAGGTACCAATTTTGGACAAGTGCCACTGCAACACAGAATGCTCAGAGAACCTAAACTTTTAAACTCTGGAGGTCTGAACTTTACTGTTGGCCACTGCTGGGTCTGTCTGGTATTTCAAAGGAATATTGGGTGCTGCAAATAGGAACTGAAGGGGTAAACTTATTAAACCCATTAAACCTGTGATTGGTTGGTGTTTTCCTGTCATTTTAAAGAGACTAAATATGGGGTATGGGGGGAAGGGCAGGTGTCAAAGCACTTGCACAGTTTTAAGACATCACAAACGTGAGCTTGTTTCCCACAAATGTGTAATGGTTGAAATTTACAAGTCGTCATTTCAATAAACATATTCATGGAACCCAGGACTTTATCTTGGATAATTTGGAAGATTAATTCTGAAAAATGTTCCCTGAAAAAGTTTGGGTTATGTGATTATATTGAGTTGTTTTAAAGTCTATATGTACATCTGTCCTGTGTACTCATGAAGGAAGAGAGGGCCTTCTAGACTTCAAGAATTGAACATTCTCATTAGGGAAGAGATTAGACATTTGGTTAACAGACACCTTTACTATGTACAGGACAAAATAAGGATTTAAAAATCGTTGCCAGCAGATGTGAACCAAGTTTGAATACAGAAGATTTTAAAATAGTGGGTATTTTGGAAGTAGGTGTTTCTAGCTCGTGAAAAAAAAATTGTAAAAGACAGTTTAAGATTTATTTTCAATATCCCTCTGTGACAGACATCTCTGGTCATTTGACAGTAGTATTGCAGAGAACTACTTTCAGGTTGCCGAGGGGGTGGTTGAAGAAGACCTCAGTATTTCATCAGCTTGCAACTGATCAGCGACTGCCTTACTTAAGATTAGTTGTTGTAGTTTTTAAAATGAGATTAAAATGACCACATCTTTGCTGCCTGAAATTTGTATTTGTGTCAGCTAAGCTGGCCTTAGAAGGGTGAGGGAAGTTGAGTAGAGGAAGGCAAGTGATATTATCCAGCACTGTGCCTGGCTATAGAAAATGCTTTAAGTCACTGGACGTGAGGAATCTGTAAAGTTTTATTAGTGTAACTGAGAGGCCAGGCCTGTACAAAGGCTAGATTACCAAATGTCTATTGTTGTAGGTATTCCTAATTTCATGAGATGTACACAAAAGCAGTGTAAACTTCTCTCACCTTTTCACTAGCATATGGGCAGTGAGGGCAGCGATTAGGAAATTGGGATCAAAGGGAGAGTAGGCTCTGTTTTTGCCAAGTTCAGAATGGCAGTTTAAGGCAGACTAATAGTAACTGAAAATAAGGGAGGGCACATCACTACAGATGAAAGTGAGAGCTTGAGTTTCAATCATACAGCCAGGAGGATCTAAGGAATCATGTTCACAAATCTCTCTTCAGGGACAGACATCACAGCTTGGACAGGTAGGTGTGGTTGAAAACACGACCCTTTTATCCTATCTAGAGCTGAGTTGTCCGTTATAGTAACTCTACAACGTAAATGCTTTCTAGACCTGAGTATGTTAAGTCTGTTGGAAACTTTTAAATGGACAAATTCATGCACTGCCTTGTTCATTGCTCTGCACTTGGTAAGGGGCCAAGAGAAAATTTAAGAGAAATTATGACAAACTGGAATAAACCCAGAAGAGGGCAACTAATGGTTAGGGGTTCGTGACCACCTTAAAGGATAACTTCTGTGGGAGTAAAAGGGCAACTATGAAAAAAAAAAAAAGAAGACACCAAGAGAAAAGACCTAAATGTAAGATGGGAAACCATAAAGCTCCTAGAAGAAAACATAGGCAGAACACTCTCTGACATAAATCGTAGCAATATTTTTTGGAATTTGTCTCCTAAGGCAAAGGAAATAAAAGCAAAAATAAATGGGGTCTAATTAAACTTAAAACCTTTTGCACAGCAAAGGAAACCATCAACAAAATGAAAAGAAAACCTACTGAATGGGAGAAAATATTTACAAATGATATGACTGATAAGGGGTTAATATCCAAAATAGATAAACGGCTCATACAACTCAATATAAAAAAAGGAAAACAACCTGATTAAAAATGGTCAGAAGACCTGAATAGACATTTTTCCAAAGAAGACATACACATGGCCATCAGGCACATGAAAAGATGCTCAACATTGCTAATTATTAGAGAAATGCAAATCAAAACCACAATGAGATATCGCCTCACACCAGTCAGGATGACCATCATCAAAAAGAACACAAACAACAGATGTTGGCAAGGATGTGGAGAAAAAGGAACCCTTGTACACTGATGGTGGGAATGTAAATTGGTGCAACCACTATGGAAAACAGTATGGAGGTTCCTCAGAAAACTAAAAATAGAGCTACCATATGATACAGCAATTCCACTCCTGGGCATATATCTGAAGAAAATGAAAACATTAATTCGAAAAGATACATGAATCCCAATGTTCATAGCAGCATTACTCATAACAGCCAAGATACGGAAGCAATGTAAGCGCCCATCAAGGGATGAATGGATAAAGAGGATGTGAGAGAGAGATATATATATATGAAATGGAATACTACTCAGTCATTAAAAAAGAATAAATTCCTGCCATGTACAACAATATGGATGGACCTGGAGGGTATTATGCTAAGTGAAATGAGTCAGACAGAGAAACACAAATAGTGTATGTTATCATTTATATGTGGAATCTAAAAAAATAAAAGAAAAGAATGAACATAACAAAACAAAAACAGACTCACAGATATAGAGAACAAACTAGTGGTTACCGGTGGGGAGGGAGAAGGGGGGAGGGGCAAGATAGGGGTGGGTGTTAAGAGGTACAAACTACTATGCATAAAATAAATAAGCTACAAGGATATATTGTACAGCACAGGGAATATAGCCAATATTTATAATAAGTAAATGGAGTATAATCTATAAAAATGTTGAATCACTATGTTTTATACCTGAAACTAATATAACATTGTAAATCAGCTATACCTCAATTAAAAAAAAAAAAAGACACCTGGAGATAAAGGGTGGGGAAAGGCCATGTGAAGACGGAGGCAGAGATAGGAGTTTTGTTGCCACAAGCCAAGGAACACCAGGAGCTGCCAGAAGTTGGAAAAAGCAAGGAAGGATCCTCCCCTTGCAACTTTGGAGAGAGCATGGCCTTGCTGACACCTTGATTTTCTAGAGTCCAGACCTGTGAAAGAATAAATTTCTGCTGTTATAAGCCACTCAGTTTGTGGAAAATTGTTGCAGGAAGTTTAATACAGGGCATAAAATGAAGTATGTTGAGAAATAATGATGAGTTATTATCATAAGTTTGCAGCAACCTGATGTTACAAAAGTCTAATATTATTATTGGACCTATTAAGTCATATTATCACTTATACTTTATACATATTTATCACTGTTAGACTTATTATTATTGAAGTCATTATTATTTATAGACTAATTTATTATTACTATCCTAATCGAGCAGAATTTGACTGAACTAGGCCAAGAGGTTAGTGGTAAAGAGGCTTAGGAGTCAAACAGAACGGGGTTGAAAACCCCAGCTTTGGGTACATGTTAGCAGTGTGACCTCAGGCAAGTGATTTTGCCTCTCAGAGATGTCCTCATCTGTAAAATGAGGATACCAAACCCTCTTCATCAGGTTACTGTGAAGGCTAAGTGAGATCCCTCATTTAAAACCACATAGCCCAGAGCCTGGCACATAGTAAAACCTCAGTAAAAGCCAGTTGACTCTTATGACCAGAGCACATAGTAGTTCTACCTTACCTAATGTTACCTCAGTTAATCTCTATCCCACCACCCTGACGATTTCCTTCATTGTACCACCAGTAATCATCTTCTTCCTTTCTTTATTGGCTCTCTTCCCACCAGAATGTAGAATGTGAGCCCCATTAGACAGGGGCAGAGTCTCATTTATGGTTGGACATCCAGGACCTAGCACAGAGCCTGGCACATATTTGTGAGATGGGTGGATGAATGAATGAATAGTGAACACCTTGTCTTGTAAGTATTAAATGAAGACACATTTAATCAATATCTTTCCTCTTATTCCATCTGTAGTTCCAAATAATTGCATTAGGATTCCTCTGCAGTCCTCCTCACCATCAACAGTTTCTCTTGCCTACTGCTTTAAGCCCCTTTGGTAGGAACCTAGCCTCCCTGATATGTAAGATATGGGTGTCCTGGGATCTTCAAAAGTATGGGGCTGAATCCTTGCTGGAGATGATGGACTGTGGGATGTCAGCACCATACCTGGCACATAGTAAGGGAATTTCCCCCTCCTCCCACTTGCTCTGTTTATTATTCATTATAGGGCATGGGGGTGGAGGAGACAAAGGGGCTGAATTGAGGGATGACCGGGAACAATTCGGGGATTTATAAAATCTCTGTGAGTATCTTCCTTTTTTTTTGGAGTTGGGTTAGACTGGGACACTGCCTGCTTCCAGTGGTACCATCAAATAGGTCTTCACAAAACCAATCTGCATCTCAAGCGATCCGAGTCTCCTCTGTATTCCCCACATACCTAGGAGGACACAATGGTTGTGAGTGGGGATTATCAGGGTGTCAGAGAGGGCCGGTGCCATAATAATAAGATGCCCTGAACTGGAGGCTTGTCAGTTATCTCTGCAACAGGTGTATCAACATCCTTGGTCCTCATTGCGTTGCAGTTCTTGGTCCTCTGTGGGAAAGGGTGACCTGCAGGTAGGGCCTTTCATAGCTCTAGAACCAAGGTGGACCCAACAATTAAACAGGAAGAAGGGCTAGCCAGCCATCCTGAGATCCCAGGAGAGTGATCCATTCTTCCCAGATTTCCTCCAGGTCCTTTACTGCTGAGCCTGAAGGCTCTGCTTGGCTCCCGTGGTCTCTAGAGAATGCAGGCACTAAGCCGTCTTGTTGGGAAGGTTGTCCTGACCTGCAATGAGCCTGTCCCAGGCCTCCTGCCTCCTGCCCACCTTGCCGCCCCTCACAGGGCCTGGCTACCCAACAGACTGTGTGCAGACAGGCGTGGCCAGGTTACCCTCCAGGGGTCAGTGCCAGCACTCAGTGAAAAGGGGTAAGTGTCCAGGCCTCTGGGGCTGGTTCAAGTAAGGTGAGAGGATCAAAGACACTCTCCTCCAGGGATTGAAATGACTTCTGACTTGGCTTATTTAAAATTGTGAAAGTGGCCTCATTAGTGATCAGAGCAGTACAGCTCTCTGGAATCTGGCCCCAGGGTGATTTTCACATCAGCCTCTGTCTCAGTGACTGAGGACCTCGGGACCTCTTCTTTTCCTTCAGGCCCGAGGCCCCTCAGGCACTTCTTCCAGTGGGCCAGGCGGTGGTGCGCGGAGGAGCGGATCTCCCCACTCCGCAGGGCGTAGATGATGGGGTTGACCATGGAGTTGACAAGGCAGAGCAAGGAGCAGAAGGCGAAGACCTTCTTGACCTGTTTGCTTGGAGTGGTGGCCAGGCTGTAGACCATGAGGGTCAGTACCGGGACCCAGCACGTGAAGAGCACAGCCAGCAGCACCCCCAAGGTCTTGGCCAACCGCACATCCAGCCTCATCCGGGCCATTCCGAGCACTTGCCTGTCCCGGTGCTCAGCCAAGCTGGCTACATGCTGATGGGCCTTCCAGAGGACATGCGCATAGGTATAGATGATGCCAGAGAAGAGGACAGCAATGAACAGGAGCCAGCCCAGCAGATAGTCATTGGGGATCAGGGGGAAAAGCTCAGAGCAGGGCTTGGGACAGCAAGTCCATCCCATGAGAGGCAGAGAGGAAACCAATGCTGAGAGGACCCACATGATGCCCAGGGTCACCAGTGCCCTCCCACGGGTGAGTAGGGCTTTGTATGTAGGTGGGTAGCGCAGACAGAGGTAGCGGTCAATGGCCGTCAGCAGCAGGCTGCCTACAGAGGCCGTGAAGGTCATAGTCACGCTGCCAATCTTCAGCAGGAAGACAGCTTTGGAATCAACGCCATGGAAGACGTGGAAATTTACAAAGTTGAAGGCAAAGACCACACTGGCCAGAAAGTCAGCCCCAGCCAAGCTGCCAATGAACAGGTACGAGGGCTTCCTGCGGAGACGGTGTGAGGACAGGATCAGATAGAGCACCACCAGATTCTCCAGGGCGCTTAGTAGGCCCAGAGGGGTGCACAGCACCGCGATAGCTATCTTTTGGGAACTGCTCAGGATCATGTAATCCTTCATGGGGTTGAAATCCAAGCCATCAATGGAGCCATTGGCTGCCTGTATCTTCCAGCATATCTCCATGGGTTGGGTCCCTCGGCTTCTGCCGGGCTTACCAAGAAGCCTTTGCTGTAGTACAATGAGAAGAAGAAATGAGTTCTTTTTCAATCAGCGCAGTAATGACCTCATACCATCACTGACTCTAACCAAACACTTTACCTGTGCGATGGATCATATGTTGAAACAGCGATTTATATTGGTTTCTCTCTATTTTACCCTTTCTTCATCCTAGTGGGGTGCTAGGTCTGTACTGGTTGCCTTAGGAGAGGCATGTGGGAATTCAAGAAGCAGAAGTGACCTGCAAACCATATGATCTCACTTACATGTGGAACTGAAAAAAAAAAATCTAATTCATAGATACAGAGAAGAGATTGTTGACTGCCAGATGCAGGGGTTGGGGTCGGGGGGTGAAATGGGTAAAGGTAGTCAAAGGTACAAGCTTCCAATTATAAAACAAATAAGTCTTGGGAATGCACGTACAACATGGTGACTATAGTTACTAATATTGTATTTGAAAGTTGCTAAGAGAATAGATCTTACAAGTTCTCATCATAAGAAAATAAATTTGCAGCTATGTGTGGTAACGAATGTTAATGACTTATTGTGGTGATCATTTCACAGTATATACAAATATCAAATCATTATGTTGTATACCTGAAACTAATATAATGTTACATGTCAATTATACCTCAATAAAATAAAATAAGAAATAAAATAAAAGTGACCTGCCTTTTTTGGTCTTTTTAAAAAAACCAGAAAACTACACCTAAGACTTCCCTTTGAAAGTAAGGAAATCTCCAAGGGTCAGAAACCGAGAGGAAATCAAAACCAAGAAAAAATGGAATCCAGAGTGATATGGTGGAGGGTTTTTTGCATTGATGTTTTATTTTGTTTTGTTTGCCAGTTTTGGTAAGTAAGATGCTGAAGTTTTAACAACTATTTAGGGATGGGAGACAAGACTTGGGTTTCACACCAGTAGATTTGCCAGATAAACTATAGGAGTCCAGATAAATTTGAATGTCAGATAATGAATCATTCTTAGTATAAGAATGTCTTAAATATTGAGAAAAACAAACAGGGCACCCAAATATTGTATGGGACATTATTAGAAAGCAAACTCTGAGTTTCTCTAGAGGGATATACTCTCATATCCAGGTCACACAAGATTTCCACATATAAAGGCCCATGGAATTTGAGCTCACGATGCAAAATTACAAAATGCACAAGGAAACATGAACAAGAGTTAGCAGAAATGTCAGACCATTAGAAGAAGGAAATTCTTCACAGAGGGAAGAACGGAAAGGCAAGCAGGAATTGTGAACAAATAAATTGACAAATGTATGATTAAATTAAAAAATATGTATAAAGCAACAATAATAATAATAATGATGCCTGAGACTGATTTGGAGGGTATAAAAACAAAGTGGAAGTAAAATTGTGAATGACAGTAACACAAGCCAAGAGAGATGAATAGAGTTGAAGCTTTATTTAGGAAGTGAGTAAAGGTATTGATCTAATTTAGGATTTTAAAAATCAGGCATTATCTCTTACTTGGTTTACTACAATAGCTTCCTAACTGACTCCCTGCTTTTAACCAGGCCTGTCTAATTTCAATACAACAGCCAAGGTGATCCTTTTAAAATATGTCAGATCCTTTTCAAATATGTCACTCCTCTGTCCCAAACCCCACACAGCACCCATTCCATTCAGTGTAAAAGCTAAAGTACTAACAGTGGCCTAGAAGGCTGTGTGTGTTCTGGCCCCATTGACTCTCTGACCTTCCTACTAACCATGCTTCCCTTGGTCAACTAGCTTTAGCCACACTGGCTTACTAATGGGTACTCCCCACCGCCCCACCACAGGGCCTTTGCATTAGTTGTTCCCTCTTCCAGAACACTCTTTTCTATGCATGGGTCAATCACACCTTCTTCAAGTTGTGGCTCAAATTTTGCCTTTTCAAAGACATCTACCCTATCATCCTATTTAAAACTGTAGCTCACCCCACCCTCCCGCTCTTCTGGTCCCACTTACTCTGCTCTATATTTTATTTTTTCCATATCACTAATCACCTTCTAACATATAATTTACCCTACATAATCTTTATTGTTTATTATCTGTTCCACTAGAATTTAAGTTCCATAAGGTCAAGGAACTGACTATTTTGTTCACTGATATAAGGGTTTAGAATAGTTTTTGGTACATAGTAGATACTCAATAAATATTTGTGGAATTGAAGTGAAACTGAATAGTCAGTGATTTTTAGCATTCCTCTCTCAGAAGTTAATAAATTAAGCAGACAATATACTAATTAATATGATATATAAGATTTGAACATGCAATTAACAAGTTTGATCTAATAGTCATATATGGAACTCAGCACCCAATAATTAGAGAATACCCATTGTTTTCAAGCAAATGTGGACATTTACCAAAACTGGTCTTGTCTTAGGTGAAAAGTAAATTGCAACAAACTTTAAATAATCTGTAACATACAAGCCATGTTCTCTGACCACAGTGCAATTTATTTAGAAATCAAGAACTTAAAAAATATAACTAACAAACTTCACAGGTTTGAAGCACCTGAATAATTCCTGAGCCAAAAAATCATAAAGGAAATTAGAAAATTCTTAGAATTATAACATATTAAAATGAGTGGGATGCATCTGAGTAGTACTGAAAGGGAAATTTATAGACCTACATGCTCATATTAGAAAAGAAAAAAGACTCATGAGCTAAACATCTAACTCATGAAATTAGAAAAAGAGCAACAGCAAAAATACAAAGAAGGCAGAAGGCAGAAATAATAAGAGCAGAAATTGATGACATGGTAAAACAACAGAGAATAAGAAGCCCTGACAGAGATCGAAACTAGTTCTTTGAAAAGATCATAAAACAGACAAACCTCAGGCAAGATTACTTAAGATGAAGGAGAGAACCTACAAATAAGAAAAATATCAGGCATGAAAGAGAAATGGTTAATAATCCTTTAAAAAGATGTTTAACCTCAATAGCATCCACAGAAAGGCAAGTTTCACTCCCATCAGATCAGCAAAAAGATGAATCTGACAATATCGAGTACTGGAGAGAATGTGGAGTGCGAATGGTCAGCACTGTGACGGGGGTGTAAGTTGGGGCAAACACTGTGGAGAGCAGTTTGGCAAAATCTAGTGAAGTTGAAGACAAGCCACTGCCCTGAGAGGCACCAATTCCACTCCTGAAAATGTGCCCAAGGAGACATGTACAATCAGCATTTTTGAAATAGCAAAAGAAAACCACCATCACCACCACCAACAAAAGTCCATCAATTGCAAAATGCATAGATAAATTATAGTACATCCATACACAGAAATAAATGAAACAGTAAAAAATGAACTAGAGCTATATGTGTCAACAAGGATAAATGTTAACATCACACCATTGAGCCAAAAGTCCAATCCCTTAGGAGAATGTAGAGGATTTATAGAGTAGATAAAGAGAAGAGAGCTTGCGGACAGTGGCAGAGGAACTAGAGAAGCAGGAGGGAGTGCAGGTTTTTTCCCCGACTAGACTAGAGAACAATGTCTTGCCTGAGGCAAAGGGAAAAAATGTGTTCCTCTATGTAGACATTTCCCTGTATTCTTTACTGGCTTTTTTTTCCCCCTCAAAACATTAAACATTAAAACACTAAAAAGTAGTTATTATTGAAAAATGGAAAAGTAGGTCATTAAAACTCACAGCAGTATTTTTTAAGGTTTAAATATTTTATTGACACTCGAAACAGAATTTATTATAATTTTTTGGCATCCATTTAAATTTTGTGCCCATGGTGAGGGCCTCACTCTCCTCCACCCTACTTCTGGTCTTGCTAGAGGTTATCAGGGAGTGGGAATTGGGACAAGAGAGGTCTGTGGTTCCCGAGCAGTGGTCTCCTGGTGTGTCTGGGTGAGAAGACCTTCACGGCATTTTCAAGTCTCCCCTCGCAGTAACTTCCAGGGTGGTTATGCTTAAGCTCATTTTAGAGTGGAAGAAGGTTTAGGAATGATAAGCTCTCTGGGCTCCCTGTACTCAATTTCCTTATCTATAAAATGGGGATAATGACGGTAACCCACCATTATAGATAGTTCACGTTATAAGGATTAAGTGAATTAATACACAAAATATATTTAGAAGAGAGCTCGACACTTCACTGAACTGTTCTTAATTTGGAAGCCGCTCAGGATGACCTAGTTATTTAAGAGTTGAGAACTGGGGTTCAACTCCAGTTCTGTCTATACCTGCACCATAAATGTGGTTAGTCTGAATGGAGATATGCCTTGAGTGTAAAATACACACCAGATTTCAAAGACAGTATGGAAAAAAGAAGGTAACATAGCTCATTAGTAATGTTTTTATATTAATTACCAGTCGAAATGATATATTGGGCTAAATAAAAACATTTATTTCTTCCGTTTCTTTTTATTTATTTATTTATTTATTTTAACATCTTTATTGGGGTATAATTGCTTTAAAATGGTGTGTTAGTTTCTACTTTATAACAAAGTGAATCAGCTATACATATACATATATCCCCATATCTCCTCCCTCTTGCGTCTCCCTCCAACCCTCCCTATCCCACTATTTATTTATTTTTTATTGTGGCTACTGGAACATTTTAAATGACAAGGGGCTCATGGGACAGCGCTAGCCCACCCCAATGTGCTGTACTGTCTGGTGACAGCAAGGTCAGAAGTATTCCTTTGCCGCTGTTGTAGGCAGCCCCAGTTGGGCTCAACTGGTTGCCTCACCATTCCTCAGACAGTTCTGCTTTCTTGCACCTTTGCCCCAGGGGTTCCTCTCCCTGGCTCATCTTTTTTCTGGACTCGTCTTTCGCCCAGTGAAAGCTTCCACAACCCCGCAGTCACACACCAAGTTCCTAGACTTACTCTGTATATATTATAACCAGTTCTGATTAGTCTTTTCTCCAACCAGGTTGATAATTGCACCAACCAACATTTGTATGCAATTTAACTTCTACACAATATTTTTTCTCAGCCACAATCTAAAGTAATCCACACAATCTCTGATATAAGAATTGTGGTTATTGTTATTTCATAGATAATGGAGGCTCAGAGACGTTAAACTACTTGGAGGAGGGCACACAGCTTGTCAAGGTCAGGGACTGAGCCTTCATTATTTCTGGGTCTTCTGTGCCTTGCACAATGCCTGCTACCTAGTCGGTGCTAAAAAACTGCTTAATGGGGAATTCCAGTGGTTAGGACTCTGCATTTTCACTACTGAGGGCCCAGGTTCGATCCCTAGTTGGGGAGCTAAGATCCCACAAGCCGCAGCAGGGGGCCAAAACAAACAAACAAACAAACAAAAACTGCTTAATGAATGAAACCCATTTGGATGGAAAGGGGCTGTTGCCAAAGTGTAGATCCCAAGTAAGAGTGTGAGGGGGAGGGGAGCACATAGGGTAGGTTCAAATCCTAGCCTGGTGACCTTGTTCAAGATACCTAATGCCTCTGTTTTCCCATTTCTCATCTGTAAAATGGGTTTTTGTGAGGATTTCAGTAAATTAATATAACATATGGAAGTGCTTATTACTGTTATTATTATTAGGAGCATCTTCAAATGGGATAATTCAACCTGCTTGGTGAGGTTGTTGAGAATAATGTGCCTGGAGCATTATAAGAGCTTAATAAGTGGCAGCTCTTATAATCCAGTGTTTTTTAAATTTTAAGAGAGCAGAATGCTTTTTACCGTCAATGGAGCACCTATTCATAAATCAGGTAAAAATCTGAATTCATGTCACCTATGTCCTCTCTTCCAGGCAGCCCAGATTCCTCTGTGGCGCCCTCAGGCTCCAAGGAACAGATTGAAAACTTCTCATCTAATCCACCTCTGTTATTTTACCATCAAGGAAACAGTCTAAGGGTGGGGATGTAATTTTCTAAGATCACCCAACAAATCAGCAGCAGAGCTGGAACTAGATTTCACATCCCCCAAACCACAATCAAAACCCTCGTGCTGGGCTTCCCTGGTGGCACAGTGGTTGAGAATCTGCCTGCCAATGCAGGGGACACGGGTTCGAGCCCTGGTCTGGGAAGATCCCACATGCCGCGGAGCAACTAGGCCCGTGAGCCACAGCTACTGAGCCTGCGCATCTGCAGCCTGTGCTCCTCAACAAGAGAGGCCACGATAATGAGAGGCCCGCGCACCACGATGAAGAGTGGCCCCCGCTTGCCGCAACTAGAGAAAGCCCTCGCATAGAAACGAAGACCCAACACAGCCATAAATAAATAAATAAATAAATAAATAAATTTAAATTATTAAAAAAAAAAAAAAACAACCCTCGTGTTGTAAGCATAGAAGTGACCCTTCTTTGAAAAGCTGAAGAGAGGTGTTTCCCTGAGATGGATGCCCTTTGCTGAATGTTGCCAAGGCCACCCCAGAGTGAGAGTGAGACAGGAAATGGTGCCAGCCGAGTTCTCAACCCTGGACGTGAATAAGAGACAGTGTAAGCCTTTCTCAGCTCCCATATCCACCCTCCCACTTCTGGAAGCTTCCTCCCTGCACCCCTGCAGCCCCAGTCCCATCCCCCTCCAACTCTTGTCATATTTCCCTTAGAAAACAGCCCCCCATCATCAGAGAATGGCTTACCCCACGCCGAGTCCAGCCTAGAAGAGGGGCGTCGGGGTGGTGGTGGCTGGTATTTGCGCCTCACCCAGGCCTGACGTGGCCACCAACCTATGGCTGTTGTCCAAATTAAGTAAGGCCAGGAAATGCAGGCATTTGGGTGGAGGTCCTAACAAGAAAACATCCGACAACAGGATGCACAGAGCAAGAGGAAACCCAGCTCCCTGTCTGCCTTCCCTCTGAGCAGATAGAAATCCCTTTTGGAGTCAGAGCTTCTGGCTTCTAGATGAGCCTTCCTCCCGGGCAAGGACTGGTCTGAATGCCCGGCGCAGAGAGAGACTCGGTGCTTGCTGTGCTGCACAACTGTTCCAGTTCCACCTCTGCGTGGCTTGTCATGTGACTTTGGGCAAGTCCCTTCAGCTTTCTGAGCCCCTCTTCTCATTGTGAAATGACAATGACCAGACCTGTCCGATTCTCCTTGGGAAAACCAAATTGGCTGGCCATCTCCCCCATGGCTCTTTAACCAGGTCCATGGGGAGACTGTGACGGGGTACCAATCCTTTCAAAGTGTAGGTAAGACTTCATGTCTGTGTGTTTGTTAGGGGGAAAGGGTTCATTTTTTTTTTTTTTTTTTTTAATTAATTTATTTATTTTTGTCTGTGTTGGGTCTTCGTTTCTGTGCGAGGGCTTTCTCTAGTTGCGGCAAGCGGGGGCCACTCCTCATCGCGGTGCGCGGGCCTCTCACTATCGCGGCCTCTCCTGTTGCGGAGCACAGGCTCCAGACGCGCAGGCTCAGTAGTTGTGGCTCACGGGCCTAGTTGCTCCGTGGCATGCGGGATCCTCCCAGACCAGGGCTCGAACCCGTGTCCCCTGCACTGGCAGGCGGATTCTCAACCACTGCGCCACCAGGGAAGCCCAGGGTTCATTTTTTTAAAAAATCAGTGTGTCAGTGGAGTTCCAAATATTAGGAACCACTGATACGTGCAAAAACATTTTGTGACTTGACATCATACAAATGTAATATTAAAAGAGAAACAAACAACCAAGTGCTTTTCCCACCTAAGAAAAATGCCAAACCCCCAAACTACATGACACTCTTTCCCCAGAGAGCATGCCCATGCTGCAGTGGGTGTCCAGGACCTGGAGCCCTGACTCCTGCTGAGTGTCTGCGAAGGGCACACCGAGTGCCGGGAAGCTGCTCAGGAAAAGGTGCGCCTGGGGGTTTTACTGACCCGAACTGAAAGTGTGAAGTGAAAGCATGCCATGGTCCCAGCTGGCTCCTCTGTACTGCTGTGTTGAAAGCCCAAAGGCACTGGGGACCATGTGTGAGTGAGAAGGAGCTGGCCCTTTGATTGTGGCCGCTACAAGTGCAGTGAGAAGCTGAGACTGGAGGCCGGGAGCCATCATATTTATCTCTTACTGGGAGTGGGGAGGCCTGGGTTCCGGTCCCTGTTCTGCCACTGAGTGACTTTGGGCAGGTCCTTTCTCCTGTCTGGGTCTTTCTTTTCTCATCTTTAAAGCAAGTGGGTTGCCTGGGTCCCTTCTTAGGTCTCCTCTGGGAAACTCACCATGTTGGATCCCAATGTCACAGGCTTGGCAACCAGACCTCCTTGGATTCAACCAGCCCTGGATTCAAATCCAGCTCTGTACCTTGTGGGCTGTGTGATCTTGGGCAAGTTACTTCACCTATCTGAGCCTCTGTTTCATTCATCTGTAAACTAGGAGGAATACTACCCATATCACACTGTTGTGCAATCAAGTGATAGAAATTTATGAAATGTATGGTGGCTTACAGCATGTGTCTAATGAACGGCAGGACATACTCAGTAGAATTAGTTTATAGGATTCTTACAGGATTCTGTGCTTGTCTTGTCCAACTGTCGTCTGAGAACTTAGGCATATAGAAAGCTCTTCACTCATCCACAGTGGACACTTTACTACCATGAAGTCCAGACCATCACATTAAAAAAACAAAAACAAAAACAAAAAAAACCTGTTTGACCTGCATGAATGATCCATTAGTAATAGACCAAGTTGAGGCTCTTGACTTGCTTCCCAGCAGGGCTCTTGGTGCTATGTTCAGCCATAGGAAGGGTGTCGTGGGGCCTTCCTTCCATCTTTCTTCTCTTAATTCCCCTCCGTGCTTGGTAGCACTTGGTTGCAGTTGCAAGAAAGTTTTCTGGAGTTCTGGGCTGTGGGCTATGTTCCTTTGCCCAAATCTTATTTATTTTTTCAGGCCCTATATCAAAAGCCACCTCCTCCAGGAAGCATTCTCTGGTTTCTCCTTACCTGTCCACGAAGATGAAACTCATTGAGTCCTAATGCATGGATCACTGTCTACCTTCCATTATTTGTGTGTTTTCCTCATATTGCTCCCTGGACCGTGAGCTTCTAATTTTGAGCGTAGAATCTGGGTCAGGGAGTGGTGGCATCTTTGTATTCTACTCCCCCTCACACCAAAAAGAGCCCACAGTAGACGCTTGGTGGAGATCTTTTGATGAAGGGCCCGAGCTAAGCTAAGCAGCCCTATGGAGATGGAACTCAGCCCACATAAGCAAGGCAATTTGATGGCCCCCAAGCCACCACTCCCCATTCCCAAGTCATGGCAGACATTGTCCATCTGTCCCAGTCCTCCCGTGCCCTAAGCCTCACTGTGAGCTTCTCACCATAGTGTTCCTGGCCCACAGATCCAGACTTCCGCAAAGAGGCAGGACCCACAAGCAGCAGGTCGAAAGCAGAGAGTTAACTAGAAGGTTGGCAACTGTCCAGGCTCCTTAACCTTATAAACAGAGCACCAGGATAGTCATTCCTAAAATGGATTTGGCAGGGGAGGTGGGATGTGGAAGAAGGAACTTAAAATTTCTCCAGTGATATGAGTCACAGGAGAAGTTTATCGATGCGAGGCAGAGTATAGAAATTGCCTTAGAGGAGATATGCAAAGGGCTGCCAAAGGGGTTATTTCCCAACCTGATTTCTCTAGTACTTTCCTCCTGGATTTCCAGCCCTTGGGCACAGGGCCTGGCAAAAAGTAGGCTCTTAAATATCTTCAAATCAACTTATTGAATAAATGAACAAATGTCTATTAGGAAAAAAAGCAGGTTTCTTCAGACAAACTTTCGTGTTTCCTTTCCCCTCAGCTGCCAGGAAGCTCAGAGCTAAATGCAGTACAAGCCAGCAGTGCTGGATCATTCAAGGTTGGTTCCTCATTCATTTATTGCTCCTTTTAGTAGTTTCTAGTGTTTTGTTTTTTCTTTTTTTTTAATTAAAAAATATATACATATATCTATATTTATTTGGCTGCTTCGGATCTTAGTTTTGGCACTCGGGATCTCGTTGCGGCATGCGGAATCTTTAGTTGCGGCATGTGGGATCTAATTCCCTGACAAGGAATCAAACACGGGCCCCCTGGATTGGGAGCGTGCAGTCTTAGCCACTGGGCCACCAGGGAAGTCTCTCTAGTGCTTCACTTTTATTTCCACTGCCCTAATTCATAACATAGGCCACCTCCAGTCCTTTTAGGAAAGAGTTTGTATTTTACAGAATTGGGGCAAAAGATCATCATTGAGGTCTCCTCCACAATTCCTTTCTCAAATGTCTATTGGTCGTCAAAGAAACCCAGTCCCCATGAATCTGCCTTGTGGGGCTGAAGGATTCTGTCCCAAGTCTGCTGTCTACTCACCATTCATCATTCCCGCTCAGGGCTCTGTGGGGTCACCACCTGCTGTCTGGACACTCATTCTCCCTGGACCTTCCTTCCTCATTAATCTGTATCATCTCCACCCTCTCTCCCAGGAGGAATTGAGCTAAATGATGCCTGAATCCTCTTTCCACTGTAGCGAAGGTTAAATGCCACATCTTCGGAATGAAGCATTGTAGGGTTCAAATCCCAGCTCTGCCACTGATGGGCTGTGTGACCTTGGGGCAATTTACTCAAACTCTCTGAGCCTCAGTTTCTTCATCTGTATCTGGGGAAATTAATACCTGAATTCTTTTTTTTTTTTTAAACTGTTCGCAAGTTTACTTCTGAGTTGAAAAAATATTTTCCCTGTAATACCAGCATTCTTGATGTGCAGATGAAATAATTATTTAAAACAATTAAGCAGTAGCTTGGCCGCCTAATTGAACGACATAGCGTGTGTGCGATGTAGTAGAAAGAAAAGTGTCCCAAGTCAGGAAGCAGATACTCAGGGTTTGAACCTGGCTCTGGCACTGGTTAATTCTATGGAGAAGTCACTTACTCTCTGTTGCCTCCATACTGCCATCTGAAAAGAAGATTGGAGGATAGTGGTGATGGGCACTTGGCATTGCACTAGCACTTTTTCTTCAGTATCTCATTTAAACCTGATCTTATTATTATTTTCAATATTTCATAAATGAGGAAATTGGGTTACAGGGTTGCTAAGAGACTGGCTGGGGGCGTGAGGAACCTGTGCTCTTGTTCATTCCTCTGAAGACCCAGGGTCCCATCCTATTGCTTTACATTCTTTACCTCCTCCAAACCATTACACGGTAAATTAACAAACCTGAAATCTGCCCACAGGACAGTTTTGTTGAGTCTTTTCAAATATCTTCTTCCTCTTTTCAACTACCTTATACTCCAGCAACTTCCCTTTCAGAGAATAGACTCATAAGGCCCACATTCAGATCATACTTGACAGTTTGCACAGCAGGGGAGGGCTCATGGCTATTATATGAAGCAGGTAGCATTCCTTGAGCAAACGGGTTTAGAGAGGGCAAGTCACTTGCCCCCAGTTCACAGCAAGTGGCAGGTCAAGCCAGGACTTGAGCCTTTGTGTTATGACAAAGTCAAGTTGATAAAGGGACAGGATCTAATGCATGACCCTGCCCAGGTGACACCAGACACAGGCAATCTTTTGTCTTTAGTCCCAGGGGCAAATCACATCTCTTTTCTCTTTTTGTCTTTTTCCTCTTCTGACCAGTTTCACTCAGTCATGCCTCCATTGCTACCATTAGCTGGTGTAGATTTTAGTCCTGCCCCCATCAGCCTGGTGAAGTCCCAACCCCATGGATTTGCCAGTCAGGCTGATTTCCAGTCCTGGCTCAGCCAAGTATTAGCTTTGTGCCCTTGGATAAAGTCACTTACTTCATTCACTTCTTTTCCTCAGTTTCCTCATCTGTAAAATGGGAATAACATATAGTACACATTTCATCGGTGGTGAAGCACGAGGACTAGTTGGGAGAGCATCATGCTTAGTATAGTGCCTGGCACACAGTTAGCCCGTCACTGGTGGCAGATTATATATGTATATATAATATGTACACATACTGTAGCTTTCTCCTCAAAATTTTTTTTTTTTTTTTTTTTTTTTTTTGCTATGCCACGTGGCATGCAGGATCTTGATTCCCTGACTGGGGATGGAACCCGCTCCCTCTGCAGTGGAAGCGCAGAGTCTTAACCACTGGACTGCCAGGGAAGTCCCTCTCCTCACTTCCTCAAGTTCTTTGTTAGTTGGCAATAAATGAGAGTGACAATGCCATGTCTGCTATGTCCTTGGGCTGGTGTGAGGGCAGGGGCGTGGTCAAGGAGGGAGGCAAAAGGCAGGAGAGAGGGGTTGAGCAGAGGGAGAAGATCCTGTTTCCAATCAGGATTTCTGGAGCTGAGTGAACAGGAAGCTGAGAATGTGCCTGGGAGCCTGATGGATTATTAACCAGGCTGCGGTAAAGAAGTCAGTACCCGACAGCCTGCAATCATGAGAGCCCTGGGCCAAGGAGATAGGAGTCTGGATTCCAGTTCCAATTTTGGGTGGAACTGATGCCTGGGAACCTCAGGCAAAACGGTCCCCTTCTCAGAATGTCCATCTGCACCAGGTGAGATCTCAAAACCCAACTTGGTCCTTCCATTTTGTGAGTTGTGCAATTAACCACACACAACTGGGGCGGGCTGGGGCAGGGCTGCGGCAGGGCTGGGGCAGGGCAGAGGCGGGGACTGGGTGCAGGGATCTGTCAGGTTGCAAAAGAGCTAACAGTGAGAACGCCTGGAGCAGCAGTTCTCAGACTTCGTGGGCTCAGCACCCCTTTACCATCTCAAAAGTTACCCAGATTCTAAAGGGCTTTCCTTGCAGGTTACATCTTTCAACACCTACTGGGTAGAAACTAAAACTGACAACTTAGAAACAATATTTAATAAAGCTGTTACATGTTAATAGAAATAACATGTTTTTAATGAAAATAATTTGGGGGGGCAGTTATCTTTATTGTCAGGCAGCTGGATTCTCATCTCTGCTTCTGCATTCAGTCTGTTAATGTGTCGTTGTGGTTAAAGCGTATGAGGAAAATGAATTTTGCACTGTCTCCTGTGCTTCCTTTGTGGCGGGCACTACAAGGAGGCATTTTACCTGCACACTCTCCTTTATCCTGCAAACTGTCCTTGCAGATAGAAATGTTTTATTCTCACTATCTTAGAGATCAGGAAAGTGAGGTTCAGCTGAATGGATTTGCCCAGGGTCACACAGCTTGTAGGTGGCAGAATCAGAACCCAAAGCCAGGCTGCTCTGCTACGGCTGGTGCCAGACTCAGTCCATGGAAGGCAGGCCGGCCTGGATGGAGGGGGACGGGGGTCTTTCTCACACTCTGGGCAACAGTCTCTTCCCTGGTCTCCTTTTCCTCCTTTCCTCCTTTCCTCCTTGGACAATTTCCTCTAACCAGGGCCTCCAGCACCACCATTAGCTGCCAGGGCATTGACAGGTCAGCTCCAAGAGATCCGGGGCTCATTGTCTGTTTTGTTCCCTGCTGCATCTCAGGGGCCTAGAACGCTGCCTGGCCCATGGTAGCTGCTCAAGGAATATTTGTCCGGTGAGTTGGTTGAAGGAGTTCTGTTACACTTGTGAAAATCCTCAGGGAGGGCTACCTTCTTCAAGATTCTCGAAGTAGACACAACTGATCGATTTATGGGGGAAAAGACCGACTGATAGAATATACATCAACAGGAAGGGCATGCCTGGCTTAACATTTCAAAAGTGACTCTCAAAGGTTCTGTGGCAAGAGGACATAGGAAAAGCCTTTTAGAGCCCGACCTGCCCGCCTTGAATATATGGGCAAGAGGGGGATCGCAGGGTAGGGGGGACTTTACCTTAATGACAATGGCTTGCTGTGTGCCAAGCACTGGGCTTTGCATGTAAACTCAGTTACTCCTCACAATGAGGAGGGGAAGGTGGTGCTATTCTCATGTCTCTCTTTTACAGACGAGGAGATAGAAGCACACGGGAATGAAGTGACTTGCCCGAGGTCATACAGAGGGTAAAGCCCAATTTGAACCCAGGCCCAGGCCCATCATCCTCATACCTCCTGCTCAGTCAGATCCTGAAGCTTTCTCCTGGGGACCTCTATCCTTTGTGGGGGAGGGGGTTCTTGAAATACTGTAAGTACATAGGCTTCCCTGTTTCCTGCTTTAGCAGATCCCAGGGTTCAGAGTCTCAAGATGGGCACCTTGACATGCTGTCTGAAGACATGTGTCTTAGTTCTGCCCCTGCAGGGAGCATCTCTACGATTCAGGGCTTCACTCTGATTCTGTGCTGGTTATCGTCATCTTGATAATAGGAACTAAAGGCCTATCCTCCTCTTTCTTTTTTGTTTTTTTAATAAATTAATTTATTTTATTTATTTATTTTTGGCTGCGTTGGGTCTTCGTTGCCGTGCGCGGGCTTTCTCTAGTTGCGGCAAGCGGAGGCTACTCTTTGTTGCGGTGCGCAGGCTTCTCATTGTGGTGACTTCTCATTGCAGTGGCTTCTCTTGTTGCGGAGCACGGGCTCTAGGCGCACGGGCTTCAGTAGTTGCAGCACGCAGGCTCAGTAGTTGTGGCGCACGGGCTTAGTTGCTCCGCGGCATGTGGGATCTTCCCAGACCAGGGATCAAACCCGCATCCCCTGCATTGGCAGGCGGATTCTTAACCACTGCGCCACCAGGGAAGTCCCTATCCTCCTCTTTCAAAGAAAACCTACTACAGAAAATTTTAGGAACTCAGTCATTAAAGTGTAAATGCCCGATAAGAGTCTCTGGCTCCCCCTCACCCTGGGGGTACTTGCTGCTGGTGGAAGCTTGGTCAGGAGTCAGTGGGAAGCACGGTGGGGGGAGCAGGTGGGTTTAGGAGCATTGTTAAAACTGTTAAAATTACACCTAGAAGTGGCTGGTCAGCCCCCTCCGCCCATGAAGTGCATTACAAGCAAAGCGTTGTAATGGGGTAGGGGGTGGGGGGGAGCAGAGAGGCCGTTAAAGGATGCTGAGGACTTTTCACGGTGGCTCCTCCGTAGAGCAGAGAGCAGGAAAAGGTTAACCGCGTGGTGGGTCTTCTGAATCCCCTGTAGTTTCCTTGTAGGCTGCTCTGCCTCCTCCTGGCTTGGCCAGATCCCAGAGGGTGGGGTCCCTCCCTAATCTTGATTCTGGTTGTTTCTAGGGTTGCAGCAGTGGGGGTGGTGGTTACAATTCGGGCTGGTCCCCCAGCAGAGATGGGAGTGGTGGGGTGATGGTGCGCAGAGCCCTGGAGGCTCAGCTCTTGAAACACACCGGTGCTCATGACAAAGACAGAAAGTGACACTGAATGAGCGCTTACTGTATACTGTGGGCCAGACTCCATGCCACGCCCTTTACACATTAACTCACACATTCCACATGACAAGCCAATGTGGGAAGTGGTATGACTCCCATTGTATAATTGAGGGAACTGGCATCAGGAAAGAGGCTGAGTCGTAGGCCTGCAGGCCGCTAAGATGTGAGTGGTGACAGAGTGGCTGGAGGGTCACAGGGACAGCTGGACAGCAGCTGATGCTAAATTAAACCCGGTGTGGGCACTCAGGCCACGGGCAGATAAGGAGAGGCCAGACATCTGTGGAGCTGACCCTCATGCATGTTCCACAATAGCCTTTTGTGATAGAATGAATTCATGTGTGTTTGGGGATCTGTCTGGCTTCTGACCTCCGTGGTCGTGAAGAGGAAAGCACATTACCATTTCTGGCCTAGGATTTGGGATCAGATCCAGCAATACTGATTCCTTCAGTACACCCACTTACAAGGTAACCTGGATTTCTATCTCCTGCTTCTGTGAAGAGAGGTGGTGAACAGGTAAGGATCAGCTCAGAATAAGAAGGTAATAGTTAGAGGTTTAAGAGGCAGCCTTGAGTCACAATTGTGAGTTCTGATTCTGCCCCCTTATTATATCTGTGGGCTCTTGGGCAAATTACCTCACTATCCTGAGCCTCAGTGTCCTCATCTGTAAAATGGGGATAATGAAATTATCTCCCTTCAGGGCTGTTGTGAGGAGTGAATGGGGTGGGCGGCATGTAGAAAATGCATAACACAGTGCCTGGCTGGCACTTAATAAATCCTCATAAACGTTAGCTATTATGTTTATTGTTTTTGTGTGCATTTTCTCTGCCAGATTACTTAAGGATCATATCCAAAATTTAAAGAGTAAAATAAAATAGAATGAGATGGTTGGACTAGACCATCTCTCATGTCTCCTGACTCAGGAACTATTTCACAGTAAAATATAATTTTACAAACCCCCATGAGAATTATTTGGGCTATATCATAATTTTCTATGGTCCATGAAAAAGGAAGTGTTTTTAAGTCAAATGTACTTTTTTTAAAAAAATTAATTCATTCATTCATTTTTTGCTGGGTTGGGTCTTTGTTGCGGCGAGCGGGGGCTACTCTTCGTTGGGTTACGCGGGCTTCTCATTGCTGTGGCTTTTCTTGTTGTGACGCGCAGGCTGTAGGTGCGTGGGCTCAGTAGTTGTGGCTCACGGGCTGAGTTGCTCCGTGGCATGTGGGATCTTCCCAGACCAGGGCCCGAACCCGTGTCCCCTGCATTGGTAGGCAGATTCTTAACCACTGCGCCACCAGGGAAATCCCCTAAATCAAATGTACTATTTTTAATAAGTGTATTATTTCCAAAATTTCCCTAACATTTATTTTATTTAAATTATATGCATAATATATAAAAACAAATTTTGACTTCTCCCCACTTTACAGTGGCATATGTGCTTGATTTGCTTTAAATTCATGACAGAAGAAAATGCATGGTTGCTGAACAAATTTTAAAGTGATGTTTTATGGGGGGACCAAATAGACATTAAAATAGAATGAAATGGGGAATTCCCTGGTGGTCCTGTGGGTAGGATTCAGCGCTCTCACTGCCAGGGGCCCAGGTTCAATCGCTGGTCGGGGAACTAAGATCCCACAAGCCCTGCAAGATCACTTTCATAAGTTGGGGGTTTGCATTCTGGCATTTGATGCTTAAAAGTCTGATTTGTAGGGCTTCCCTGGTGGCACAGTGGTTAAGAATCTGCCTGCCAATGCAGGGGATGCGGGTTTGATCCCTGGTCTGGGAAGATTCCACATGCCACGGAGCAACTAGGCCTGTGAGCCACAATTACTGAGCCCGCGCGTCTGGAGCCCGTGCTCCGCAACAAGAGAGGCCGCGATAGTGAGAGGCCCGCGCACCGCGATGAAGAGTGGCCCCCGCTCGCCGCAACTAGAGAAAGCCCTCGCATAGAAACGAAGACCCAACACAGCCATAAATTAATTAATTAATTAATTTAAAAAAAAATGGAAACATTCTAATAATGTGAACCTTCTGGAACACCTTCTTCCCTGTTGGGAAGAGCTGGTGGAAAGTAGTGGAAAGACAGACCCAGGCTTGACTCTTGTCTTTGCCATTTACCTACTGTGTCTGAGCCTTGGTGGCCTCATCTGTCCAGTGGGTATTATGTGACAACTTAGAGAAGGTGCATGAAGCACCTCACTCCCCCCTGGCCCTCAGCAGGCTCCCATCTCCTGCTTTTGGCTCCATCAGATTCCCCAGGATCCAGGCAGATCCACGGAGACACATAAAGGATGGACTCATTAAACTCGGACAGAGGCAACACTGTGAACGCAGCTGTGATTCTCAAAGAGGAACTTTGGGGTGGCCGCAACCCCCAGAGAGGAAGGCAGGGGGACTTTGGTGGGAGGGGCTGCTTCTGACTCACTGGGTGAGCAGATCAGGGGCCTCCCCTGTGGGGGTGGGAGCAGGTAGGGGAGGAGAAGAGAAGCAGCAAAACCCACAGGACGCCCAACCCACGCATGTTGTCACTTCTGCCCGAGGTCCCACAAACATCCTCCCCATTTGGATGGGGTACCCCCAGCTTTCCTTCCCATGTCTGGGTCTAATGACACTGGGGAGGCTCTTCCCCACCTGACCTACCCCATTGATCTGCCCTGGTCTGCTATTTTCTTTCCTTTGGGGTCTTCGTTGCATGGGGGTGGGGGCAGGACACACCCCATGCTCTGTGGACCCTATCTCTCCAGGATATGGTGGGAATAGGGAATAATGGTCTTGTCCTTTCCTGCTGGAAGAGGGCTGACCCTGGAGCCTGCATTGCTCCTTACTGCTTATGAGGCACTTTCCACAACTGTTTTCCTGTTTGATTCTCACCACAGTATACCATGGTTCTGGATTCAGACAGACCTGGGTTTGGGTCTTGGCTTTGCCATGTGACCAGCTGTGTGAACTTGAGCAAGGTCTTAAGCCCGTGTCAACTTCAGTTTCTCGCCTCTCAAATGTGGGTAGTGATAGCATCTCCCCCACAGGCTGCTGTGAGGATTGAAAGAGGTAAGTCTTCAGGGCTAGCAGAGCTCCAGCGTGTCGTGCTAGAAAGCTCAATAAATGTTAACTTCAGAAAATAAACAAGCACCCCTTTGAGACAGGTAGGTAATGCTACCATAGCTTCATATTTAGAGTTGAAGAGACTGAGGTTGAGAAAGGTGATGTGGCTCAGCCAGGGCCACCTGACTAATTGGTGAGGGAGACTTGGGTCTTCCACAGGATTCGGTGATTGACAGCACAAGCTTTGGAGCCCTCAGAGCAAGACCCAATGCTGGCTCCTCTCTTTCTCGGCCACGTGACCTTGAGCGAGTACCCATTGCCTTTGAGCCTTGGTTTTCCTCCTCTGTAGGGTAGGACAGCCTGTCTCCCTTCAGAGTGCCCTCGGTGTCTCCCGGCTCAGGGACTTTGTGCAGGGGTGGGGTGGAAAGCAGAAGCTGTTTGAAGATGGCCCTTCTTCCTGTCCTTTGTGAAAGACCTAAGCTCGGTGAGAAGATTAAGCTGGTGTCCCAGGTGGGTGGGGAGAGGAGAGCCTGCATCTGCGATCCAAAGCCGAGGAGAGAGGAGGGATGGCCCCACACAGGGAGGGGACCAGAGGTCATGGGCAGATTCCTCCTCAGCCCCTCCCCCACCTCAGTCCTGGTCTTTATGCCCTGAAGGTGTCTACATGCCACTGATTCTAGGGAAAAACAGCCCGCAGCCTAATTTATTCTCATCTCTAATCCAGGGCCAGAGCAGATGGGGTGAAGATCAGAATCTCTACCTCAGCCACCTGCTGAGCCCAGCACAGGTACCCATCCTAGTGCCGGCATCATCCCGTCAACACTCCCACGAGCCTGTGACTGATGGTCTCAGGCCCAAATTTCTCAGAAGAGGAAGCTGAGTGGGAGAGAAGCAGAGTGATTTGTCTGAGGCCATAGGGCTACTAGAGGCTGCGCTGGGGTTCACACCCGGGCACTGACCCCAGGGCACACTGGTCAACACTACTGTTCGCTGAGTGGAACCTACAGGGAAGTGGACCCCTAGCCTCCTGGGTCTAGTGTGGACTAGACTACACTACATTACCGAGCTGCCTCAACCGGGCATGCTGCATCTCTCTGTGCCTCAGTTTCCCCACCTGTAAAACAAAGGCCAGGACTCACCAGATGGTCTCTTCCAACCTTAGTCTTTTGGGGGTTTTTCCTGGCCCACCATCTGCTATTTAGGCCTGTAACTTGTAAGGCAGGAGAGCCAAGTGGTTGAAGAGTGGGCCATGGAGCCAGAATGCCTAAGTTCAAGACTAGTGCTCTCATTTAACGCCCATATGACTTGAGGTAAGTTGCTGAGCCCCCGTCTGTAAAGTGGGGAATGATTTAGACCGTCGCGAGGATTTAATAAACACAAAAGGCCGTTAGAGCAGCAGCTGGCACACAGTGAAGCTCTGTGCGGGCTGTGATCATCACCTTGTGTCCTGACTTTGGCGGACATGAATGCTGAGAGCTGATTCTTGTCCTGTCCAAGGGTGAGGACTGCACCAGCCCTTAGCCTTCCAGGGGTTGGTCCACAAAAACCTCAGGAGTCCTCTACAACATCAATCCCCTGGCCCCAGGCAGGCCCACCCAGCTTCTTACAGCCCTGGAGGGAAGGGATAAGGTAAGAACACAGGTTTTCTGGAATGAGGAAGAAGCCCAAAATAAGACAACAGAAAAAGCTACTCACGGTTGTCCCTGGCTGAGCTCCCTGACCCAGCTGGACGTTGAGGGGTCCTGGCAGTTGTGTGTCGAAGGCCCAGCCCTGGGTCCCAGTCAGAGCTCCTGCGGGGCTGCTGCCCTCACACCAGCTTTCTCTTGCTTTTGCTTTCTCACAGATGAGTGAGTGTGCGGAGCTCTGGCCTTCCGTCCCTGTCACCACTTCCCCTCTGGGTACCCAGTGCCACAGCGTCCTTGCCCTTACAGTTGAATTGTTTCTCATGGGGCTCTCTGGCCAGGGCATAGGCCCTGGAGTCATGGGATTTGGGTTCCAACCCAGCCTAGCTGTTATGATCTTGAGCAATTCACTCAACCTCCCTAAACCTTAGTTTCTTCATCTGTAAAATGGGGATAATGCACCCATTTTTTACACAGATCACCTAAAAGGACGTTCCATTCTAATGCTCTTCCCCAGCAGTCTAGAGCTTTGAAATCCAAATGCCTACGGGCACCAGGCAGATAACAGAAATGGGTGAAGGATGCTGGTATGGGGCAATAAGGAGTGGTGGGGACTGCAGGGGAAAAGGGGAACACATCTCTCAGCTCCAGGCAAGCCTTGCTACTTGGGAGTGCAGGCCCGATTGCTAGCTGTTCCAAGCATTTGGAAGATGTACCACATTTTTCAACAGATACTGGAAAACTTGACTTTTATGTAGTGGCCTCCAGTTTTAGAATGTTGACCACAAAGTCAAATCTTCTAAAAATGCTAAGTGGGTCAAATCAAACACCATTTTCAGTTTATGTTTGCTGGACCATGGGATCCCTGAGGGCAGGGAGTGTGTAGCCAATGTCCAGTCCGACACCTGCTACAGTTCGAACTATTCTCATACCTGTTATCAGCTAGAATATTTAATGAGAATCTACTTCTCCTTAGAGATACAAAGATGAGTATGATAAAGTTCTCACTCCCTAGGGTAATGGCCTTTAATTATCTCTTCAGATCTTTTCACCTAATGCCCCTCCCCGCCCCCTGCCATACACACACACCCCAGACCCCAAGGGATAGATCTGGGCCAGTAATTCTCAAGAAGGGAGATTTTGCCCCCGAGGTGGAGTTACTAGATTCAGCGAGTAAAAATATAGGATGGTAATATTTGAGACATACATATACTAAAAAATTATTTTTTGTTTATCTGAAATTGATATTTAGCTGGCCATTCTATATTTTATCTGGCAACTCCACCCAGAGGGGACCTCTGGCAATATCTGAAGATGTTACACCGGGAAGGGATCCTACTGACATCTAGTGGGTGGAGGTCAAAAATGCCGCCAAACATCCTACCGTGCGCAGGACACAGGAATTATCCAGCTCACAATGTCAATAACACGGAGGTGGAGAAATGGCTCTAGACCCAGCCCAGGTCCCTTCTGAGCAAACCCCACTCTGGGAGGCCTTTCATTTGATGACAAGTCTTTTGGGGAGCACTCTTGTGCCTTTCCTAAGAGCAAGTAATTGACAGTAAGGATGGGAAGAGACCCTGGGATGCTAAGAAAGAGGAAAAAGGAGACAGGAGGTAGCTGGGGTGTGGGGGCCACCTGCAACCTACATCAGACTTCTGTCTGGACAGGAATTGGAGAACACCAAGGTTGAGCTGGCAAAGATCCAGCAGACGCTTCCATGACACTGACTCCCGGACCCCTGGTTTTGAGGAAACCTTGTCATGAAGAAGAAGGGGGAGGTTGACCCCAAAGCCTGCTCTCCATGGCAGCCCAGAGAGTGGAAGGGCAAGCTGAATGCATGAATGAGGAATAAATGAATGAATGAATGAAGAAAAGAAGGAAGCTACTTAAAGGCTAAGGTGGAAAGAACACTGGGAATCTGGGTTCTAGTGTGGTTCTGCCACTGCCTGGCTGTGTTATTTCCTTTGTCTGGCCTCGATTTCCCCACTTCTAAAATGATAGGTGCTTCTGTAACTTCCGCGTGTATCAGAATCACCCGAAGGGCTTGTTAAAACACAGATTGCTGGCCCACCCCGCCCCAAGTTTCTGACTAAAGTATTCTGGGGTGAGGCCTGAGAATCTGAGTTCCTAACAAGTTCCCAGGTGATGCTGTTGGTCCTTGGACACACCTTGGGCAGCACTGGACAACGTGATGGATAAGGGCCCTTCTTGCTCAGTCGGTCCAGATCTCCAAGTCCTCTGGCTATTGTGGGCAGGGCTGAGGGGGCCCACACAGGAAGTCTGTTCTGTTTTTCCCCAGGGAGGGCTAGGTACACCTGCAGGGAAGGGTCCAGGAGTCGGTTTTTTCAGTTCCTAGTGGACAGCTTCCCCCGGCCCTTTTTCTGTGAGACACTGCCATCTACTGGATGCATCTGCCCATATTTGGGCCCAGAGCACTGCCATATTCGGGGGGCCTGAATGAAGGAGGAACCTTCCTGGGTCGTGTCTTTCCTACCAGGCTTCAGGGAAGCCGCCTTGGTAACTTCTAGGCCATCTGATTCCTTCAGAGGACTCAGCTTCCTGTATATATAGCACCTGAATTCACCTGGGAAAATGAAAATAAAATGCTCTGGCAAGCTTGTGGAATAACATATTTTCACCAAACCATTGCTATTTTCTGCTTTAAAAAAACCTGATGTACAATTATCTTAATCTACTAAATGCAGATATTGGTGGTGATATTTACACGGAAAAGGATTTGTGTATCTTTGCAAATTTTTACTACCAGCACCCTTTTAGGTGGTTGCATAATGCATGCTTAAGTCATGGTGATTCACTTATCAAATTGGGCAAAAAAACCCAAAAAAACAAAAAAAAACAGTAGCAATGATGGCAAGCCTGTGATGAGACGCTCTTGTACATTTAGTGGGAATATAAGCTGAAAGTAAGTGGAACTAGGTTCTCCAGCGTGGTGGGTGGTTTGAGTGCAGTCTCTGGAATTGGGCTAGCCTTAGGTTCACATTCTGGTTTGGGGAAAATCTACAGTTGCTCAGTCAAAGCACTTTCTTTTTTTTGGTCTCAATTTCTTCAACCAGGAATGAGGAACCAGGTCCTGGTCAATGTTTCTCAAACGTTAACTTCATCAGACTCTCCAGGAGAACTTATTAAAGTACAGAGATGCTGTACAGATGGCCAATAGGCACATGAAAGATGCTCATCATTGCCAAGAGAACTTATTAAAGTACAGAGATGCTGTACAGATGGCCAATAGGCACATGAAAGATGCTCATCATTGCTAATTATTAGAGAAATGCAAATCAAAACTACAATGAGGTACCACCTCACATCCGTCAGAATGGCCATCATTAAGAAGTCTACAAATAACAAATGCTGGAGATGGTGTGGAGAAAAGGGAGCCCTCCTACACTGTTGATGGGAATGTAAGTTGGAGCAGCCACTATGGAAAACAGTAAGGAGGTTCCTCAAAAACTAAAAATAGAGTTACCATATGATCCAGCAATCCCATTCCTGGGCATATATCTGGACAAAACTATAATTAAAAAAGATACATGCGGGCTTCCCTGGTGGCACAGTGGTTGAGAATCTGCCTGCCAATGCAGGAGACACAGGTTCGAGCCCTGGTCTGGGAAGATCCCACATGCCGCGGAGCAAATGGGCCCGTGAGCCACAATTACTGAGCCTGCGCGTCTGGAGCCTGTGCTCCGCAACAAGAGGCTGCGACAGTGAGAGGCCCGCGCATCGCGATGAAGAGTGGCCCCCGCTTGCCACAACTAGAGAAAGCCCTCGCGCAGAAACGAAGACCCAACACAGCCAAAAATAAATAAATTAATTAATTTAAAAAAAAAAAAGATACATGCACCCCTATGTTTACAGCAGCACTATTGACAATAGCTAAGACATGGAAACAACCTAAATGTCCATCAACAGAGGAATGGATAAAGAAGATGTGATACATAGATACGATGGAATACTACTCAGCCATAAAAAAGAACAAAATAATGCCATTTGCAGCAACGTGGATGCAGCTAGAGATTATCATACTAAGTCAGAAAGAAAAAGACAAATACCGAATGATATCACTTATATAGAGAATCTAAAATATGGCACAAATGAGCCTATCTACAAAGCAGAAACAGACTCACAGACATAGAGAACAGACTTGTGGTTGCCAAGGGGGAGGGAGGGTGGGGAGGGAGGGACTGGGAGTTTGGGGTTAGCAGATGCAAACTATTACATATAGAGTGGATGGACAACAATGTCCTACTGCACAGGGAACTATATTCAATGTCCTGGGATGAGCCACAGTGGAAAAGAATATAAAGAAGAAGGTAGGGCTTCCCTGGTGGCGCAGTGGTTGAGAATCTGCCTGCCAATGCAGGGGACACGGGTTCGAGCCCTGGTCTGGGAAGATCCCACATGCCGCGGAGCAACTAGGCCCGTGAGCCACAAGTGCTGAGCCTGCGCGTCTGGAGCCTGTGCTCTGCAACAAGAGAGGCCGCGATAATGAGAAGCCCGCGCACCGCGATGAAGAGTGGCCCCCACTTGCTGCAACTAGAGAAAGCCCTCGCACAGAAATAACTGAGTCACTTTGCCGTACAGCAGAAATTAACACAACGTTGTAAATCAACTATACTTTAGCTGAGAGAGCCCTTGCCATGTCTCAGGAGGTTGACACAAAGGAGGTTGTGCCTCTCGGCTCTGCTGATTGTTCCTTGAAGGAATGAGCCCAAGTGGCCAAACCATATGACTTTTCAAGAGATACCCCAAATCTGGAATTCCTTGATTTTTTAATCAAACATGTGTTTAAACAAACAACACATCTTCGGCCCGGATCTATCCTGCGGGCCTCCAGTTTGCAACCTCTGCCTAAGGACCCTTCCGGCTCTGCATTTCCATGTTGTCCAATCCTCTCCCTCTCCAGCCCTCCCAGTGAGGATAGCTGGTATTTTCTCATAGATGAATGCACACACATCCCCTCCCCAAGGGTACCTATTCTTCCCTTTCCCAAGGTATTGCCTTTGTATGTCAAAAGAAGGGGACATGTGACTCCGCATCCACTCACAGCTACCTCTGAAATCCATCAGACCCCACCTTTGCTATTTGTTGGGCCTTTTTTTCTGATTATGAAATTAAACAGAAGTCACAGACAATGTCCACATATGTGCAAGTTAAAAAAAAGAGAGAAGCAGAATAAGACGTGTGGCATACTACTATTTTTGTAGATAAGTAAACACCTACACACAGAAAACAATACAACATATTTTACAAGGATACATTTAAAGTCAAGGTTATTTGGTGACCAAAGAGGTACCACATAGAGGTTACCTGTAGTGGAGGGGGAGGGGCAGAGGGGAGCGCAGGAGGAAGGGGGATAAAAGAAATTCAGTACATCAATGAATCAGTTACCTGCGAGGAGGGTACCCTGGACTGGAGGGGGCTACTTAAGACAGTAAACTCACCCAAGGGGCCCCCCTAAAAGTATAATAATTCTCATTGCAGACATTTGGGAAATTTAAAATATATGTGAGGAAGAAGATAAAAATGCTTGCCTCTGATCCCTCTGCAGGGAACCAGAGCCACTGCCAGCTTTTTAATCTTTTTTTCTCGGCTGCCGCAAGTCCAGGCCAGAGGTGCTGAGGGCCTCAGCATGGCTATGGGGGCCTCGGGGACGGAGGAGAGAGGACGGCTAAAAAGATGAATTAGAAGGTGGATCAACAGAACCTGAATTTGGAGCCAAACTTTGAGCTCTGGTGCCCAGGCGAAGCATGTGGGTATTTCCATCGGCTCTTTGCCCTGGGGGCAGAGCCCAGCCGCAGCGGGAAACAATCAGCTCTATAAATAACAGTGTCGGCAGGGGCTGAGGGCAGATCTGAGCCTGCCAGGCTCAGGGACCTGAGAGAGTTTAATAATAACCTCGTCTCTCACCATTGGGCTCAGACAGCAGTGCAAGCGCAGGCAGATAACATCTGGGCTCCCAATCAGGACCTGTGGCAGGCATCTTCAGTAGCAGAGTACTGGATTTGGATTTTCCAACTGGGTCTGGCCATGAGAAGCAAGGCAGCGCAGTGGTTAAGCATCTGGGCTCTGAAGCAGATGGACCTGGGCGTCCATTCCCAGTTCTGCCACTGAACAGCTGTGTGACCTTGATCAAGTTACTTAATTTCCTTGAACTTCAGTTTTCCCTTGTACTAATACTACCTAGCAACTAAATGCAAAAAATGGAAAGCACTGTATAAATATCAAGGACAAGTGTAAACACAAGATTAATAAGACAGATATAGATGCCATCACTAAGACTCTCTCCCCGACCAAACGGTAGACAGCCTCCTCTGAGTCCCCTTTTCAACTAGGCCTTGATGTTGGCCCCTGTCCTGCCTTAGGCCTGCCCAGCCCAGTCTTAGCAAAGAAGGCTACTAAGTCATCCTCCCCACCCACCATTGATATCTTTTCAAATTCCTCATCCCCCAACTTTGTTTTGTTTTTTGGCCACGTGGCATGCAGGAGCTTAGTTCCCTGACCAGGGACCTGCAGTGGAAGTGTGGAGTTTTAACCACTGGACCACCAGGAAAGTTCCCTCATCCCCCAACTTTGATGTCTCAGTCCTTGGCCTGCCTTTAGCAAGAATCCCCCTAGCCTCAATATCTCTTCTTAGTAACTTTCAACCCCCTGGCACCCTCACCCTGCTCCTTGGCTTTAAATCCTCAGCTGCCTTTGCTGTATTTGGAGTTGAGCCCCATCTCTCTTCCCTACTGCAATATTCCTATCTCAGTATTCCTGAACAAAGTCTTCCTTACCATTTTAACAATTGTCAGCATAATTCTTCTTCAATGTCCCCAATCAGAACAAAAAATTTTAAAGTTAACCCAAGAGAAAACCAACGTCGGGCAGTAAATCCTACATTCCCATCGTAAACTTCATACTATCCCAGTACCTGGCACAAATGCCCAACCCATGGTGGGCGCTCAACAAGTATGTGTTGAATGAAAAAATGGGGAGTGTCCCCAGGAAGGGAAAAATAATGGGAGCCATAGTGCTTAAGAGCCGAGTTCTATCTGCTCCCTTAGCTCAGGGGGTGGGATGCTTTGTGGAAGAGCACCAGGGGTCAAGAGATCTGTGTCTGGTCCCTGGGGCTGCCCTAGCTCTCTCCATGAGCCCCAGTCCCCCCATCTGTGAAATGAACAAGCTGGTTTAGTAAAAGTTTAAAAAAAAATTTTTTTACTGTAATCCATGAAAAATTCATTTTACACTATGACCCAGTACATTTCTAACATTTACACTCAGCCATAAAAAAGAATGAAATAATGCCATTTGCAGCAGCATGAGTGGTCCTAGAGATTGTCATGCTGAGTGAAGTCAGACAGAGAAAAACAAATATCATATGATATCGTTTATATGTGGTATCTAAAAAAAATGTTACAGGTGAACCTATTTACAAAACAGAAATAGAGTCACAGATGCAGAAAACAAACTTATGGTTACCAGGGGGGAAAGGGGGGGAAGGGATAAATTGGGAGATTGGGATCGACATATACTCACTACTATATATAAAATAGATAACCAAATAAGGACCTAGTGTACATCACGGGGAACTCTTTTTTTTTTTTTATGGAATAACTTTCATTTATTGAGGTTTTTTTTTAAACAGTCATCTTTTTTTTATTGGAGTATAATTGCTTTACAATGGTGTGCTAGTTTCTGCTTTATAACAAAGTGAATCAGCTATACATATACGTGTATCCCCATACCTCCTCCCTCTTGCGTCTCCCTCCCATCCTCCCTACCCCATCCCTCTAGGTGGTCACAAAGCACCGAGCTGATCTCCCTGTGCTATGCGGCTGCTTCCCACTAGCTATCTATTTTACATTTGGTAGTGTATATATGTCCATGCCACTCTCTCACTTCGTCAGCACAGGGAACTCTTCACAATACTCTGTAATGACCTACATGGGAAAAGAATCTAAAAAATAGTGGATATATGTATATGCATAACTGATTCACTTTGCTGTACAGCAGAAAGTAACACAACGTTGTAAATCAACTATACTCCGATAAAAATTAATTTAAAAAGAAAGATTAGCATCCAGGACACAATACAACATTGACCCAGCTGTCCTTCCTCCCCCTCCCCCATATCCTTTAGTTTTGTGGGTCTTTCCAAGGGAAATGAAAGTGAATCATGCAAGATCATCTTAAATTGATTTCGTCACTTCTCTCAGGACCTGTGTTTCCTGCTCTGGCGAAGAGCATATGAATTATGAGCTGCGTGGAGCTGAGGCTGTGCCAACGTCGGGTGAGGCTGTTGAACACGCATAGTGTGCTCCTCTCTGATTACTTGAAACACAGATCCAAGTGGTTACCGTATCTAATATTTCCTTCACATGCTCTGTGATGGAGTTTGCTGGTCAAAACATCATTATTTCTTTGTTGGACAGTTTGAGATTTGATATCTAAGTCTTTGAGATATTCCAAGTTTTCCATTAGCTTTTGTGGCAAGCACTAGTAAAAAAGGAAAATTGTACTTAAATAGCAATTTAATTGCTTAAATAACCAACTATCTAAAAAAAAATAACATTTACATGCTATGAATAAAATTACAGCATCAATTTCATGTAACAGTAATAATCCTCTTTATTCTCTTCAAATCTACTCTGTTTTATTCTTTAAAATGTTATTTGTAGCCAAAAACATAATTTTTAATCACCCACAAATGGGTCACCAACTGAAATTTGCAAACACTTGTTAGAGGGTCTCCTGTCCAGGTCTGGAATTCTGACCCACCTGCATATCACTGCCTCTGCATCTTTGGTTATGCTGTCATCCCAGCCTGCAGTGCCCTCTCCCTCCTGCTTTTCTGTCTGATCTTGACTCCTTCTTCCAGGCCTAACCAAATCCTTTCCCCTATAGATCTTCCCTGCTAGGTCACAAATCCCACTTCTCAATCTGTTTTTGTTCTTGTTTTTTCTTGAATGGTTACATCTGTCAAGTAGCTGGTAGGTATTTATTTGCCTACTTCTGTGTCTAGAACTGTGCTTGGGTCTATGGAGGAGTCCAGAAGGCACAAGACACATGTGATCAGCAAGACGTAGGGAACAGGGAACAGGAGAACGCAGCCTGAATGGGGTGGGGGCGGTTTGAGTATTGAGTAGCGGGCAATGTCCTGGTGGAGCCGGGAGGGGAGAGAACCCTCTTTTCACTTCCCAATTCAGAGAAATGCAGGGAGGGCAGAGAGAGTTAAGGCTGAGGACAAAATGAGCCCAAAGGCGGGGGAGGAGCAGGAAGAACCGTTCTTTAAACAAAGCGGAGGCTGCATCCAAGGCCTCCATGCAGGGTCAAGGGAAATGGGTCAGAGGGAGGCACTTCCTGATGCCTGACTGGCTGGGCCCAGTGATTAAGCAATCTTAGGGTCAGCAAAGGTGGTTTCCACTCTGGGCAGATTCCAAAGTGTCCAACTGGCTGTGGACACTCCTGACTCAGAGTTGGCTCAAGAAGCTGTCGATAGGTTTATCTTGAACCTTCCAAGAAAAGAAAGTTGACTAAACTATTTCATGGTTTTTAATCGTAGACTGAATAGCAACAAAGATTCTCTCCTTGACCAAATTCTACTCAGGCTCCCCTGAACTTTTCAATCAGGCTCCAACTTTTGGATTTTCATGTTCATCTCTGCGCTGTCCAATTTTAGCAAGAATCCTGTGAGGTTGGTTTAGTTAGAATTCCCCCATCCTCCATGTCTGATCTCCCTCCATATCTAATTGGGCTTCTCAGCCTCCACCAGCCCCAGGTGATGTCTGATCGCCCTGGCCGGCCTTCAGCAGGAATCCTGTTAGGGCAGTTTAGCCAGAATCCCACCCCCCACACCCCTTACTCCTGATGTTGCCTCTTAGTAATTTTCCATCCACTCACACCCACCCTGCCCCTTGGCTAGAAATCCCCACTTGCCCATACTGTATTCAGAGCTGAGTCCTATCTGTCTCCCGCTGCAAAAAACCATTGCAGTGGTCCCTACACTCATCATAATGCTCCCCCACCCCCAGCCCTTGAATAAAGCCTCTCTTACCATCTTTAACATGTGTCATGAATAATTTTCCAATAGCTTTCAGGACCCATGAGAGGACATAGGAAACAGTCCACAAGCAAGGGGTTGTGGGGAATACCTGAATGGTTGAGGAAGCAACGGTGGAGGCAAGACTGGATTGGGGTTCAAGTTCTAGTTCTGCCTCATCCTGGCTGTGTGATCTTGAACAAATCTGAGCCTTAGATGCTTCTCCTGTAAAATTAGAGGATGGGGTGGACCGCCCAGCTCTGACTTTCAGTAGGTACTTAGTAAACGTCCATTGAATAAATGAAAGGAAAATAAAAACAACCTCCAGGTATTGAACCCTCACCATGCAAAGTTCTAGACACATAAGCAGACAAATAAATACCTACCAGCTAATTGACAGATATAACCATTCAAGAAAACAAAAACAAAAACAGATTGAGGGGACTTCCCTGGGGTGCAATGATTAAGAATCCGCCTGCCAATTCAGGGGACATGGGTTCGAGCCCTGGTCCGGGAAGATCCCACATGCCGCGGAGCAACTAAGCCCGTGCGCCACAACTACTGAGCTTGCGCTCTAGAGTCCGCGAGCCACAACTACTGAAGCCTGCATGCTGCAACTACTGAAGCCTGCGCACCTAGAGCCTGTGCTCCCCAACGAGAGAAGCCACTGCAATGAGAAGTCTGCGCACCACAACAAAGAGTAGCCCCCGCTCACTGCAACTAGAGAAAGCCCGCGCACAGCAACGAAGACCCAATGCAGCCAATAAATAAATAAATAAATTAATTAATTAAAAAAAAAAAAACCAAACAGATTGAGAAGTGAGACTTGTGACCTAGCAGGGAAGATCTATAGGGGAAAGGATTTGGGTAGGCCTGGAAGGAGTCAAGGCATAGAACTAAACTTTTCAACAAACACTTTTTCATTTGTGAGAAAATCTCACAAGCCTTAGCAATAAGGATCATATATCCATGTTACATTACATATGGAAATATAACATAGTCTTTCCTAGGAAGGAGTTAGAAGGAGGTCCAAGTGATTTGGCTGAGATGAGGTCTACCATCCTTTGTGCCCTGGATTAAAATCTTCAAAGGGTCTTATAGGCCAGGAGGCAAATCTTCTACTTTACTTCAGGATTTCCTGTCCTCCTGCTTCGATTTATGTTTCTTCAAAGCACTTATCAAGGACTTCCTTGGTGGCGCAGTGGTTAAGAATCCACCTGCCAATGCAGGGGACATGGGTTCGAGCCCTGGTCCGGGAAGATCCCACATGCTGGGGAGCAACTAAGCCCGTGCACCACAGCTACTGAGCCTGTGCTCTAGAACCTGCGAGCCACAACTACTGAAGCCTGCAAACCCTAGGGCCTGCGTGCCGCAACTACTGAGCCAGCGTGCTGCAACTACCGAAACCCGAACACCTAGAGCCTGTGCTCCGCAACAAGGGAAGCCACCGCAATGAGAAGCTCGCGCACCGCAACGAAGAGTAGCCCTCACTCGCTGCAACTAGAGAAAGCCCGCGCGCAGCAAAGAAAACCCAATGCAGCCAAAACAAACAAACAAAACACTTATCATCATCTGACACCCACTATATATATATATATTTTTTTGAAATATCACCAAACACTTTATTTAAAAGGCTGACATTTACTATTACTCACTCATTCATTTATTGCAACGTTCAAAGTGATATTGAATGCCTACTCAGTTCTTGACGAGTTCTTCATTTATTCCTTCTACATTGCTCTTCTTTATGTGCATCCAAGTTTCTGACCTATATTTTACTTCTTCTTGAATAACTTCTTTCAAAATTTCTTGCAGAGAAAATCTGCTAGCAATTAATTCCCTCAGTTCTTGTTTGTCTGAGAGTCTTCATTTCTCATTTACTTTCGAAGGATAATTTTGCTGGATAGAATTCTAGGTTCACGGGTTTTTTTCTCTCAACACACTAAATTATTCACTCCACTCTCTTCTTGCTTGCCTGGTTTTGGATGAGAGGTCTGGTGTAATTAGTATCTTTGCTCTTCTATAGATAAGGTATTCTTTCTATCACACTATCCCCAACTTCCTGACATCTTTCAAGATTTTCTCTTTGTCTTTGGTTTTCTGCATTTTGAATATGATATGTCTAGCTGTGCATTTGGGGGTATTTACCTCATTGGATAAGATTTCTGTGCTTCTTGGATCTGTGGTTCAGTGTTTGTTATTAATTTTGGAAAGTTACCAGCCATTAATATTTCAAATATTTCTTCTACTCCTTTCTTTCTTTCTTCTCCTTCTGGTAGTCCAAGTAAGCATATCTTATAACTTTTGATATTCTCTCATTGTTCTTGGATACTCTGATTTGCTTTTTTCTCTTTGCATTTTAATCCAGTTCAGCATTATGGTCTGAAAGCCAGAAACTTGTATTTATCCAAAGGTCCTTTCTATAAATCTCTATATTTCACTTATTTGTTCACTTGTCTGTTTCTCTTCCCTAAAATATAAACTCCACGAGGGCAGGGATCTATGTCTATTTTGGTCACTTCTACATCTCCAATGCCTAGAACGGTGTTTGGTACATACTAGGTGTTCAACTAATATTTATTGAATGAACAAATGAGTGAATGAAGTAGCTGAACCTCAGAAAGGTTAAATAAAATGACTTACCCAATGTTATCCAGCCAGCAAGGGGCAGAGCTGAAATTCAAACCCATGGAATCAACCCATTTAACTTCTATGTCATAACTGTCTCTTTTATTCAATGAATGTTTATAGAGATCCTAATTCCCTTTGGGCCCTGTTCTAGGTGCTGGGGTTATAGCAGTAAACCAAACAAAGTCCTTGCCCTCATGGTGCTTGCATCTTAGTATCCTCCCATAAGAAAAGAGATGTAACTTTATAATATTGGGAAGGTGGATGCAAGGGCCGAGAGTTGAGTTGCAACTCCCAGTTGCATGCCCATGGTAGACATGACTAGTCGATAGAGGCCCTTATGCCTGCTGAGCCCAATGCTACTCACAATCCTCCACAATGCAGCACCCCAGGCTGCCACTGTCCACTGGAGTTGGCACTGAAATAAACCTTATTTGCCATGTGTGAATAGTTGAATCAATAAGGGCATGAATCCCAGTCATGCACTGTGCAGCCAGAACCTCTGGAACCACAAATGCAAGGCCCATGGCTGGCCCAGGACTTGGGGTTTCTTCCCACCGGTCCCAGGCAGTGTCTTCCTCATTCCTTTTCCCAGCCACTGACCTACCCTGGGGGAATGGAGGGCAAGGAGACTCACCAAGGTGCAGATCAGATCAAAAGGCCCTACAGGTGACCAGGTTATGTCGAAGCTGGGAGCGTAGCCTGGTGTAAGAAATGGGCATAGGCTCCGGAATGGGCAGTTCTGGGTTAAAATCACTGCTTCTCCATTATTTGTGTGACCTCGGGCAAATCACTGCACCATTCTGAGCCTTAGTTTCCTCACTTGTTAAATGGGATAATGCATTGGCTTCAAAGGGCTGACATGAAGATTAGATGAAATAATCTATATAAAGGGACTGGCTTAGTGCTTGGCACATAGTAGGCGCTCAACAAACGTTTGATGAGTGAACAAATGACTGCATGAGTGAATGAATGCACAAGCGTTCTAGCATGGAAGGTGGACACAAAAGCAAGAGTGGCGGACTGTATTATCCAGAGACGACCTAAGCAAAGTCTCCCATCTGTATGACTTCTCCCACTGAGAGGTGAGGTTTATGTCACCTCCTCTTGAAATTAGGAAGACTTTTGTGATTATTTTAACTGAAAGAGTATGCCAGAAGTGATGCTATGTGACTTTCAAGGCTGGGAACCCTCGCTCTTGAAGACATCAGTTACCATGTAAAGGATCTGACAGCCCGGAGGTTGCCAGGCTGTGTGCAAGCCCAAACTCGCCCATGTGGAGAGACCACAAGGAGAGGCTCTGAGAGACCATGAAGACAGAGAGATGCCCAGTCAGCTTCATCCACCATCTGCCACCAGCAACCACATAAGAGACCCAAGTCAGGCCACCCAGCCGATCCTTCCTGTATGCTGGACCCACAGAAACTTGGAGAGATAATAAAACCATTGCTGTTGCTTTAAACCATTAAGCTTTGGGGTGACTTATTAGGCAACAATAGTAACTAGAACCGCAGGTAACCCAAATACCCTCCAATGAGTGCTATAACAGAAGTTTGCACTGTGTGTTTGAAAACACAGAGGAGGGAGCCATGAAAAGTAATTGAATGTACGACGTGAAGAAAGAAATTACACTAATACATCTAAGGGGATACACTGTCAAACTGAGTTGTTGTTGGAAGAAATCTTTATTTTTTATTTTATTGAAGTATAGTTGGTTTACAATGTTGTGTTAGTTTCAGGTGTACAGCAAAGTGATTCAGTTATGTATATAGATAGATAGATAGATAGATATAGATATACATATATTCTTCTACAGATTCTTTTCCCTTATAGGCGATTACAAAACATTGAGTACAGTTCCCTGTGCTATAGAGTAGGTCCTTGTTGGTTATCTATTTTATTTATAGTGGTGTGTATATGTTAATTCCAACCTCCTAATTGATCCCTCCTCCCCCTTTCCCCTTTGGTAGCCATAAATTTGTTTTCTATGTCTGTGGGTCTATTTCTGTTTTGTAAATAAGTTCATTTGTAGCTTCTTTTTTTCTTTTTTTTAGATTCCACATATAAGTGATATCATATGATATTTGTCTTTCTCTGGCTTACTTCACTTAGTATGATAATCTCTAGGTCCATCCATGTTGCCGCAAATGGCATTATTTCACTATTTTTAATGGCTGAGTAGTATTCCATTGCATATATGTACCACATCTTTTTTTTTTTTTAATAAATTTATTTATTTATTTATTTTTATTTTTGGCTGTGTTGGGTCTTCGTATCTGTGCGAGGGCTTTCTCCAGTTGCGGCGAGCGGGGGCCACTCTTCATCGCGGTGCGTGGGCCTCTCACCGTCGCGGCCTCTCCCGTTGCGGAGCACAGGCTCCAGACGCGCAGGCTCAGTAGTTGTGGCTCACGGGCCCAGTTGCTCTGCGGCATGTGGGATCTTCCCAGACCAGGGCTCGAACCCGTGTCCCCTGAATTGGCGGGCAGACTCTTAACCACTGCGCCACCAGAGAAGCCCTGTACCACATCTTCTTTATCCATTCATCTCTCAATGGACACTTAGGTTGCTTCCATGTCTTGGCTATTGTAAATAGTGCTGATGTGAACATTGAGGTGCATGTATATTTTTGAATTTATCTTTAGATGAAGGTTTTCAGATACGGGAACTCAAGGACAATCTCCATTCCATGCTGTCTTAGGAAACCTCCCTGGATTTCCACTGCCCCCACCCCCAACCCCTTTTCCCAGACCCGGGGTCAAGTTCTGAACTCCCATAGCTTTCAGGCTGCTGAACAACAGAAAGAGCATTGGACTTGGTGTGAGAATTCTTGGGTTCAAGCCCTGGTCCACTGACTAGTAGCTGCATGATTCTGGGCAAGTCAGTTTGCCCAAGTCAGCTAAACCTCAGGCTCCTCATTTATGGAAGGGAAATGCTGTAACTGCTAATGTTATTAAATGCTCTGTACCTCCTGGGCTCTGAGCCCTTTAAACACACCACTTCCCTTAATCCTCACAACCACCCAGTGAGATAGAGATTATCATCTCCGTTTTCCCAATGAGGAACCTGACCCAGAGACATTAAGATACTTGCCCAAGGCTGTGCATCATTTGAGTGGCAGGGCTGGGATTCAAAACCAGGCTGTCGAGCTCCAGAGCTTGTGCTCTTAACATTGTGTTGACCCAGTGGGGTGGGGCGGAACTCAAGGAGAGCTTGTGAAAGTAAGTGAAAGGGCTTCTCTGAATGAAAGTAGTGCTGCGTGCAAAATGTGAAGAAACTTATTTATAGTTCTTTGCAGCTCCTTCAGAGCACTTAGCTTGCTCTGTTGTATAGTGTACACAGTTGCTCTCATTTCTGACTCCTGTTGTCAAAATGCCTTAAAGGCAAGATCCATGTCTCATTCATTGCTGTACCCGCAAAGGATCCAATCCAGCTCCAAGGACTGAATTGGAGCTCAGGAAAAAAGAGTGGATGGAGTGGATTCCTTGTTTAAGCTGAAGGGCTAAGGCAATTATATTTGCTCATTACAATGTAAGGAAAACAAGAACACCTTTCAGGGCTTCCCTGGTGGCACAGTGGTTAAGAATCCACCTGACAATGCAGGGGATACGGGTTCGAGCCCTGGTCCAGGAAGATCCCACATGCCGCGGAGCTACTAAGCCCGTGCGCCACAACTACTGAGCCTGCGCTCAAGAGCCCGCGAGCCACAACGACTGAAGCCTGCACGCCTAGAGCCGGTGCTCCACAACAAGAGAAGCCACCACAATGAGAAGCCCACGCACAGCAACGAAAAGTAGACCCTGCTCGCCGCAACTAGAGAAAGCCTGCGCCCAGCAACAAACACCCAACTCAGCCAAAAATAAATAAATAAATAAATAAATAAATAAATAAATAAATAAATAAAATAAAATAAAATAAATATTAAAAAAAGAACACCTTTCAAAAACCCATTTAAAAAAATCTCAGTGTTCCTGAAATACTTCTAAACCACGCTTTCTATCCTGGGCTTTAAAACTCAATGTATCATTTTCTTGCTGAGAGTGTGCAGATGCGGTCTCAACAGAAGGGGAAGAAAGGGAAGCAGAGAGTCTTTATGGCTCCAGCAGACTTTCCTGGACACATTCCTCAGGGTAGGAAGAGGACCTTCCATTCACAAGCAGCAGAATCTGACTGGAGAGGAGATGGGGGAGAAGTTATTTGAACGCAGAACTCTCTCAGGCCCAGAGGTTCTGTGGAAACCTGTTTTTTCAAAGTTCTCTTGTGTGTGACCTGACCCAGAAACTCTGGGGAAGTTCGAGAGATTTGATGTTATGAGCTGCCCATGAAGTTAGGTCCAAAAGCTTCCCTCAAGCTGAGGTTCTTCTTATAGAAGTCGTGAGAACTGGGACCTCCCTGGTGGCGCAGTGGATAAGACTCTGCACTCCCAGTGCAGGGGGGCCTGGTTCGATCCCTGGTCAGGGAACTAGATCCCACATGCATGCCGCAACTAAGAGTTCCCATGCCACAACTAAGGAGCCTGCCTTCTGCAACTAAGAGGTGGTGCAACCAAATAAATAAATATTAAAAAAAAAAAAAAAAGGAAAGAAGAAGTCTGGAGAGCCTATACCATTTCCAGTATAGCAAGAAGAGAAATTCTTCCACATGTTTGTGTTAGTGGGCTTGTCACTCATTTTCCACAGTGAGTAGCAAACTTCCTTAACAAGTTGACATTGAACCAAAATAGGATTCATTTGACTAGTGCTAAATGCAGGTGAAAGAGCTCATTCCTCTGCTCATGAACAGTCATCTGAGACTTCTGGCAACTGTAAATTTAAGCTCTAAATTATAACCAATAACATTTTACATTCACCTGAGCTATTGAAACAGCCAAGTGTGCATGGATAGTACAACAGCTAAAAACAACAGCTTTGGAATCAGACAGGCTGGGTTTGAATCTCAACCCCATCATTTTGTAGCTGTGGGGCCATAGGTAAATAGTTTAATCTGTTTAAACCGCAATACCTTCCAGTACAAAGTAGGTCTAATCATAGTTAAAGATTCCCAGGGTTATTGTCAGGATTAAATGAGTATATGTACATCTACGTGGCTTAGTATATTAAATCCTCAGTAAATGTTGGCTCTTCTGGTAGGCAGCCCCTAAAATGGCTCCCAGTAACCCCTGCATCCTGGCACAGTCAGCCCTCTGTATCCATGGGTTCTGCATCCCTAGATTCAGCCAACCACAGATTGAAAATATTCCAGGGGGAAAAAATTCCAGAAACTTTCAAAAAGGAAAACCTAAATTTGCCACATTCAGGCAACTATTTACATAGCATTTACATTGTGTTTACAACTATTTACATAATATTTACATTGTATTAGGTGTTATAAGTAATCTAGAGGTGATTTAAAGTATATGGGAGGGTGTGCCTAGGTTATAAGCAACTACTACGCCATTTTATACAAGGAAGCTGAACATCCACAGATTTTGGTATCTGAGGGGGTCCTGGGACCAATCCCCTGCATATACTGAGAGACAACTGTATTTACATCCTTTCCTCCTCTTGACTGTGGGCTGGACTCAGTGACTAGCTTCCAATAAACAGAATATAGCAAAAGTGGTGAGATGTTAGGGACCCTGAGTACCCAAAACAATCCTGAAAATGGAAGAACAAAGTTGGATGTCTCACACTTTCTGATTTCAATACTTACTACAAAGCTACAGTAATCAAAACAATGGGAAACTGGCATAAACATAGACATACAGATCCATGGAATAGAATAGAGAGCCTAGAAATAAACCCTCACACATATGGTCACATAATTTCCAACAAGAGTGCCAAGACCATTCAGTGGAGAGAGGACAGTCTTTTCAACAAATGTGCTAGGAAAACTGAATATCCACAAGCAAAAGTATGAAGTTGGACTCTCATTTTATACCATATACATAAAATAACCCCAAAATGCATCAAAGACCTAAACATAAGAGCTAAAACTCTTAAGGAAACATGGAAAAAGAGCTTCACCATGTCAGATTTGGCAAAGATGTGTTGGATTATGACATCAAAGGCACAGACAACAGAAGAGAAAATAAGCAAACTGGACTTCATGAAAACTAAAAATTTTGTGCCTCAAAGGACTCTATCAGCAGAATGAAATGGCAACCTATCGAATGGGAGAAAATATTTGTACATCATATATCTGATAAGAGATTAATATCCAGAATATATAAAGAACTCCTAAAAATCAACAATGACAAAATGATCCAATTCAAAAATGGGCAAAGAAGTTGAATAGATATTTCTCCAGAGAAGATATACAGATGGCCAATAAGTATATGAAAAAGATGGTCTACATCACAAATCATTAGGGAATTGCAAGACAAAACCACAATGAGATACCCCTTCACAACCATTAGGATGGTTAATATAAAACAAAAACAAAAAATCCAGAAAATAACAAGTGTTGGCAAAGGTGTGGAGAAATTGGCACACTTGTGTAGTGCTGATGAGAGTATAAAATTGTGCAGCTGCTATGGAAAGCAGAATAGTGGTTCCTGAAAATTCTTTAAATATAATTACCATATGGTTCATCAATTCCACTTGTGGCTACATAACAATAGTTGAAAGCAGGGACTTGAACAGATATTTGTTACACCCATGCTCATAGTAGCATTATTCACAGTAGCCAAAAGGTAGAAATAACCCAAATGCCCATCTACAGATGAATGGATAGACAAAATGTGGTTTATCCTTACCAGTGGAATATTATTGTCTTAAAAAAGAATGGAGGGGCTTCCCTGGTGGTGCAGTGGTTGGGAGTCTGCCTGCCAATGCAGGGCACACGGGTTCGAGTCCTGGTCTGGGAAGATCCCACATGCCGCGGAGCAAGTAAGCCCGTGCACCACAGCTACTGAGCCTGCGTGTCTGGAGCCTGTGCTCCGCAACAAGAGAGGCCGCGATAGTGAGAGGCCCGCGCACCGCGATGAAGAGTGGCCCCCGCTCGCCGCAACTAGAGAACGCCCTCGCACAGAAACGAAGACCCAACACAGCCAAAAATAAATAAATTAATTAAAAAAAGGAAACATCCATGAGTCTTTAAAAAAAAAAAAAAAAGAATGGAAATTCTAATACATATTACAACATGGATGAACCTTGATGATGTTATGCTAAGTGAAATAAGCTGGACACAGAGGGAAAATATTATATGATTCCACTTCAGTGAGGTACCTAGAATAGTCAAAATCATAGGGACAGAAAACTGAATGGTGGTTATCAGGGGCTGGGGGGAGGGGAACATGGGGAGTTAGTGTTTAATGAGAACAGAGTTTCAGTTTGGGAAGATGAAAAAGTTCTGCAGATGGGTAGTGGTGATGGTTTCACAACAGTGTGAATGCATTTAATGCCACTGAACTGTACACCTAAAAGTGGTTAAGTTGGTCAATTTTATTTTATGTTATGTATATTTTACCACAATACGAAAACAGCGGTGGGATGTTACTTCTGAGATTAGGTTGAAAAAGACTGTGACCTCCATCTTGCTTGCTCTCCCACTTCAACTCACCCTGAAGGAAAATATTGCCGTATGGTGTGCTGTCTTGCGGAGAAGCTCCCGTGGCAAGGAAACGAAGTTTTCAGCCAACAGCCAGGAAGAACCTGAGGCCTGTGGACAGCCAGGTGAGTTACTTTGGAAGTGGATCCTTCCCCACATCCAGCCTTGAAATGACGGGCTGACTCCTTATTGCAATCATGGGAAGACCCTGAGCTTCTTATTTATTGAATAAGAGAAAAAAATGAAAGCTCAAAATCAAATTACAAAAAGAATTGTTAAGAATGAAATACATGGGGCTTCCCTGGTGGCGCAGTGGTTAAGAATCCGCCTGCCAATGCAGGGGACACGGGTTTGAGCCCTGTTCCGGGAAGATCCCACATGCCGTGAGCGACTAAGCCCATGCGCCACAACTGCTGAAGCCCGCGTGCCTGGAGCCCGTGCTCCGCAACAAGAGAAGCCACCGCAATGAGAAGCCCGCTGCAATGAAAAGCAGCCCCCGTGCAGCAACAAAGACCCAACGCAGCCAAAAATAAATAAAAATAAAATAAATTCAAAAAGAAGTCTTTGCTCATTAATGCCCTTTCTTTGATGATTTATATGAACTCTCTTACCCCTTTAAAAAAAAAAAGAATGAAATACATGAACAGGTGATTATCATCCTATCTCAAAATGAATGAACACAGGAATGAAAACCGGACTATTTAAATAAACCTAATTTTGCCAGTCATAGGAGTTCCAGGACTGTCTGCTCATACGGGTTGCTTTGCATGGCAAGAACACATGGGCACTTCCGGCAACCAGTGCTGGTACAAGACAACCCTCAACATCCACTCTTAATGATTAACACCGTTCAGGCCCCAGGGAAATGCTTTCCACATCTCTTGCCCCATGATCTTGAAACATAAGGCAATTGCACCCAAATGACATGAAGGTTTGTGGTTGATTTTGTCATTATGAATGTAAATTTGACAAGGTACTAAGATAGGACATCTTTTATTTAAATGATTTTTAGTTTGCCCCATTTAAATAATTAGACAAACGATATGTGGGTCTCCATCTGCACCCTTGCCCCAGACCCCATATGTCAGGGATAGGTCTCAGTATCATAGTATGTTGAAAAAGAAGATCCATGCTATAAAGAAGTATCTTTATTTTACTTCTTCTTTTTTAACTGTGGTAAAATTCACATAACTTAAAATTTACCAACTTAACCATCTTTAGGTGTGTAGTTCAGTGATTAAGTCCATTCAGATTGTTGTGCAACTATCAGCATCACCCATCTCCAGAACTTTTTCATCTTGCAAAACCGAAACTCTACATGCATTTTTTGTTTGTTTGTTTTTATTGAAGTATAGTTTACAATATCATGTGAAACTCTATACTCATTAAACAATAACTCCCCATTCTCCCTCTTCCCAGCCCCTGGTAAGCACCGTTATACTTTCTGTCTCTATGAGTTTGACTACTCAAGGAACTTCATATAAGTGGAATCATACAGTATTTATCTATCGGTGATTCGCTTATTTCACTTAGCATAATATCTTCAAGTTTCAACCATGTTGTGGCATCTGTCAAAATTTCCTGCCCTTTTAAGGTGGAATAGTGTTATCGTATGTATATGCCACATTTTACTTACCCATTCACACATCAATAGACACGTGAGTTGCTTCCATGTTTTAGCTATTTTGAATAATGTTGCTGTGAACAGGGGTGTAAAAAATAATCTGTTTTTTGGCCATGCCGTGGGCATGCAGGATCTTAGTTCCCTGACCAGGGATCGAACCCACACCCCCTGCAGTGGAAGTGAGGAGTCTTAACCACTGGACCGCCAGTGAAGTCCCTAAGACCCCACTTTAAATTCTTTTGGGTAGGTACACAGAAGTGGAATTGATGAACCGTATGGTAATTATATTTTTAATTATTTTAGGAGCCATCATACGCTTTTCCACAGTGGCCATGCCAATTTGCATTCCTACCAGCAATGCACAAGGGTTTCAATATCTCTGCATCCTCACCACCACTTATTATTTTTTGCTTTTCTGTTTTTGTTTTTATAATAGCCATCCCAATGGTTGTGAAGAGGTATCTCATTGTGGTTTTGTCTTGCAATTCCCTAATGATTTGTGATGTAGACCATATTTTTCATATACTTATTGGCAATCTGTATATCTTCTCTGGAGAAATATCTATTCAACTTGTTTGCCCATTTTTGAATTGGGTCATTTTGTTGTTGTTGGTTTTTAGGAGTTTCTTATATATTCTGGATATTAATCTCTTATCAGATATATGATGTGCAAATATTTTCTCCCGTTCGATAGGTTGCCATTTCACTCTGTTGATAGTGTCCTTTGAGGCACAAAAGTTTTTAGTTTTCGTGAAGTCCAATTTGCTTAGCTTTTCTTTTGTTGTCTGTGTCTTTGGTGTCATAATCCAACACATCACTGACAAATCTAAATCTTGTGTCATGTTTCCTTAAGAGTTTTAGCTCTTATGTTTAGGTCTTTGATGCATTTGGGGTTATTTTTTTGTATATGGTATAAAATGAGAGTCCAGGGGCTTCCCTGGTGGCACAGTGGTTAAGAATCCGCCTGCCAATGAAGAGGACACAGGTTCGAGCCCTGGTCCGGGAAGATCCCACATGCCTCGGAGCAACTAAGCCTGTGCGCCACAACTACTGAGCCTGTGCTCTAGAGCCCCTGAGCCACAACTACTGAAGTCTGCGCACCTAGAGCCCGTGCTCTGCAACAAGAGAAGCCACCGCAATGAGAAGCCCGTGCACTGCAATGAAGAGTAGCCCCGCTTACTGCAACTAGAGAAAACCCGTGTGCAGCAACGAAGACCCAACTCAGTCAAAAATAAATAAATACATAAATAAATAAATAAAAACCTTGAGGATATTAAAAAAAAAAAGAAAGAGTGGGATTCTTTTAAAAAAAAATGAGAGTCCAACTTCATACTTTTGCTTGTGGATATTCAGCTTTCCTAGCACATTTGTTGAAAAGACTGTCCTCTCTCCACTGAGTGGTCTTGTTGGAAATCATGTAACCGTATATGTGAGGGTTTATTTCTAGGCTCTCTATTCTATTCCATGGATCTGTATGTCTATGTTTATGCCAGTTTCCCATTGTTTTGATTATTGTAGCTTCGCAGTAAGTATTGAAATCAGAAAGTGTGAGACTTCAACTTTCTTCTTCTGTTTTCAAGATTCTTTTGGTTATTCAGGGTCCCTTGGGACCCACATGAATTTTAGGATGGATTTTTCTATCTGAAAAAGAATGTCATTGGGTTATTGATAGGGATTGCATTGAGTGTATAGATCACTGGGTAGTATTGACATCTTAACAATATTAAGTCTTCCAATCCATGAACATTGGTGACTTTCCACTTATTTATGTCTTCTTTAATTTCTTCTAGCATTTTTAAATTTTTTATTTTAGTTTTCATTGAACAAGACTTTCACCTCCTTGGTTAAATTAATTACTAAGTATTTTATTCTTTTTGATACTATTATAAATGGAGTTGTTTTCTTAATTTCCTTTTCATATTGTTCATTGTTAGTTTATAGAAATGTAACTGATTTGGGGGTGTTGACTTTTTATTATGCTACTTTGTCAAATTTGTTTATAGTTCTAATTGATTTTGGTGGAATTTTAGGGTTTTCTACATATAAAATCATATCATCTGCAAACAGAGATAATTTTACTTCTTTTCCAATATGGATGCCTTTTATTTCTTTTTCTTGCTTAATTGCACGGTATAGGACTCTGGGACTATGTTTAATAGAAATGGCAAAACTGAGCATCCTTGCCTTGTTCCTGTTCTTAGAGGAAAAGCTTTCACTCTTTCACCATTGAGCATGATGTCTGCTGTGGGTTTTTCATACATGACTTTTATTATGTTGAGGTAGTTTCTTTCTATTCCTAGTTTGTTGAGTGTTTTATTTTGTCAAATGCTTTTTCTGCATTAGTTGAAATGATCATGTGGTTTTTTCCTTCATTCCATTTAAGTGGTGTATTACATTGATCAGTTTTCTGTATGTTGAACCATTCTTGCATATCAGGAATGAATTCCATTTGGTCATGGTGTATAATCCCTTTACTATGCTGTTGAATTCAGTTTGATAGTATTTTGTTGAGAGTTTTTGTATTAATGTTCATAAGGGATATTGGTCTGTAGTTTTCTTTTCTTGTCATGTCTTTGTTGGCTTTGGTAGCAGAGTGTTATAAAATGAGTTAGGAAATGTTCCCTCCTCTTCAATTTTTGGGAAAATTTTGAGAAGAATTGGTGTTAGTTCTTCTTAAATGTTGGTAGAATCCACCAGCGAAGCCATTAGGCCAAAGCTTTTTCTTTGTCAGATTTTGATTACTGATTTAATCTCCTTACTAATTATAGGTCCAGTCAGATTTTCCATTGCTTTTTGACTCAGTCTTGGTAGGTTATATGTTTCTAGAAATGCTTCCATTTCATCTAGGTTATCCAATTTGTTGGAGTACAGTTGTTCATAGTACTCTCATAATCTTTTTATTTTTGTAGAATTGGTAGTAATGTCTCAACTTTCATTCCGGATTTTGAGTAATTTGAATCCTCTCTTTTTTTCTTAGTCAATATAGCTAATTTGTCAATTTTTTTTTAAAGAACCAACTTTTGGTTTTGTTGATTTTCTCTGTTGTTTTTCTATTCTGTATTTTATTTATCTCTGTTTGAATCTTTATTATTTCCTTTCTTCTGCTACCTTTGAGCTTAGTTTGTTCTTTTTCTCGTTCCTTAAGTAGTAAAGCTAGATTGTTGATTTGAGATATTTCTTGTTTTTAGTGTGCTTATACATACACATTTCTCCCTTAGCACTGTTTTTGCTGCATTGCAAAAGTTTCGGGATGTTGTGCTCTCATTTTCATTTGGTTTTAAGTAGTTTCTAATTTCCCTTGTGACATATTTGACCCATTGATTGTTTAAGAGTGTGTTGTTTAATTTCCACAATTTTGTGAATTTTCCAGTTTTCCTTCTGTTATTGACTTCTGACTTCATCCTGTTGTGGTCAGAGAAGATACTTTAAATGATATCCATATTTTAAAATATATTTTGACTTAATTTGTGACCTAAAATATGGTCTATGCTGGAGAATGTCCCATGTGCACTTGAGAAGAATGTGTGTGCTCTTCTTCTTGGGTAGAGTGTCCTGTATATGTCTGTTAGATCTGGTTGGTTTATTGTGTTGTTCAAGTCCTCTGTTTCTTTACTTATATTCCATCTGGTTGTTCTATCTTTTAATGAGAATGGCATATTGAAGTCTCCAACTATTGTTGTAGAAATATCTATTTCTCTCTTCAGTTCTATCAATTTTTGCTTCATACATTTGATTGTCTGTTATTAGGTACATAAACTTATTCTTTTAAATCTGTTCAGGTTGATCGTTCTTTTCCAGTCAAAACACCCATTTTCATGGGGAGGTGACCTTTTTGCTTACTCGTAGGCAGGGCTGACATTTAGCCAGTATGCTCCCAATGGCCTTACTGGCTGTCTAATTTTGATTGGTCAAATGTCTGATTGGATGTTGTCTGTCCTACACCAGTTGTTATTTTACATTACCGTCCTTTCTTTTGGGTAATAGAATTCTGTGGTCACTTTGAATTTTAAACTCAATTTTGACTCAGTAATTAAAATTGGTCAGTCCCGGTTATAATCAGAACTCTGAACTTGGTTGAGAGTTGATGCTCTCTTCTTCCTTATTTCTCCCTCAGCAGCTTGCTAACTATATAGCGTTTGACATCTCTGAGATTTCAGTCACAGAGGAAGAAGTGTAAAGGAGAGCAGGAAAGTTCCTTCTGGACCAGAGCTCTTGTCAGATGGCTTCATGTTTTCCTGGCTTGATGGATATCAAAAGCTGCCTCTTGCTCTTGGGCACTTTTGGGGGTCCTTCAGGAACTCCTCTTCATGAGTTCACCTGGCTGTAATCTCTTTGCAGTGAGCTGTGCTCCTCCTTAGGCTGGCTCCTGCAGAAGCTCCCTCAGCTTCTGCCTCTTAGCAGTACGCTTTCACTGCAGGAATACCCTTGTGGGCAGGATCCCTCTGAAAATAACCCCACATACGGTAGACTATATTTATAGTCTAGTTTTTCTTTGCTTCCTTTCTAATTGGCGTTAAGAATATATGTGCAAGTTTACTAGGCTGATGATAGCCTGGACTCAGAAGGGTGGCTACCTTCCATTCCAGAGCAAGCTGTATTCTGAGCATTTTCTAGAAATACAGACCCTGAAGACTATGTCAGTGTAGCAGGCTAAAAGCAGAGGCTTTGGTATCTCATTGACCCAGGTGTGAGTTCTCTGCGTGTGACTTTGAGAAAATCATTTAACCTATCTCTCTGAATCTCAATTTTCTCATCTGTTAAATGGGGATAATAATATTACTTACCTTAGTGGGATTGTGTTGAGGATTAAATAAGATAATGCATATAAATTGCTTAGTACACTGTCTTGCTCATTGTAAAGTGCTCAGTACTTACCCCTTATTATCTAATGAGGGGCACATTTGGAATACGCAAAAGGTCATACCTTGGAATTGCACAAGCTAACAGTTATAACAAAATAAAATAAAGATCTATCAATTAAAGGCAAGGAGACGGTATAAAAATTCAGCCACGGTGAACTGGAGTCAAGAGATCAGACTGTCCTGGGGGAAGATATTTCACTTCCCCATGCATTAGAAGCTGTGGGTTTAATGGAGATTCCTTGGTGCCTGTGTAGTCACACCATGGTGTCAACTAGGCCAAAGTGTTAATCATCTATTAAAGCTATGTCACTATGTCTTTTGTGCTGTGGCAAAACACAAGCTCTTGGGCCATGGAAGCTTGAAGCGCAGTCTCTTCCCAAACCTATGCAATCAGCCAGAGAACATCAGCCACCTGAGTCAGTGGAAAATTCCAGATGTTTGTAGCTCATTAACTGCCAATCGATGACTATGGAGGCTGTCAACTGTGCTGAGTAAGTAGACCTTATTAGCATCATGTTCCCTGAAGAAAGAACTGTCTCACAGGCATATTTCTTAAAGGGGCCACATATAACATGCCATCTTTAAAAAACCTTTTCAGATTCTTTAGACTATTTCCCTTCTGTGTAAATTCACTAACTCCTCTTACAGACCCAATGTCACAGAAGCAGCCATAAATAACAAGGAGGGAGAATAGTATCTCAAAGCTGGAAGCCTGAGACTTCACTTTTACCCTGATGTTGAGGGCATACATTAAAAGTCTTACCTATATATTTACCCTAGTAATTTTACCTCTAGGAATTTATTTAAAGGGAATTTATTTTAAATAAAGTTTATTTAAGGAAGTGAAGATTTATCTATAAGGATATTCAACTCAGCACGTAATAGCAAAAGATTGCAAGCAACAGTAGGGGGGTTGGTGAAATTAACGACAGATGATCACAACATAAAACACTGTTAACAACCACGTAGGCATGTATATATACACAGAAACACATTCACAATATATTGAGTTTAAGAAGTGAAAAAGGGCTTCCCTGGTGGCGCAGTGGTTGAGAATCTGCCCGCCAATGCAGGGGACACAGGTTCGAGCCCTGGCCGGGGAAGATCCCACATGCCGCAGTGCAACTAAGCCCATGTTCCACAACTACTGAGCTTGAGCTCTAGAGCCCGCAAGCCACAACTACTGAGCCCACGTGCCACAGCTACCGAAGCCTGCATGCCTAGAGCCTGTGCTCCGCAACAAGAGAAGCCACTGCAATGAGAAGCCCGCGCACTGCAACGAAGAGTAGCCCCCGCTCACCGCAACTAGAGAAAGCCCGCGCACAGCAACAAAGACCCAACACAGCCAAAAATAAATAAATAAATAAATAAATAAATTTATTAAAAAAAAAAAAAGACGTGAAAAAAAATCAGATAACAAAAGAACATACGCCATTTATTACCACTCTTATAACTAGAAAAAAGAAAAAGCTCAATAACAGAGGGCTTTCTATGTGCCAGGCATTGTTCTAAGTACTTCAAGGATGTTGACTTAGTTAATTCCCTACACTAACTATTAGGTATTGTATTATCCCCATTTTACAGATGAGGAAATTAAAGCACAGAGAGGTTAAAAATTCTGCCAAGGTCATATGCCAGTAAGTCACAGAGCTGAGATTTGACTCTGGACAGGCTTTGGAGTCTGTGATCTTACCACTCCATACTGCTTCTCAGTATAGAAAAAAGGCTGGAAGGACATCCTCTGAAAGCCTTATCTTTGTGCTTATCTCTGGGAGGTAAGATGTTTTATTTTATTTTTTTGTTTATCTGCCTTTTCTACAGTTCACAGACGTTACTCATGTAACAAGATAAACTCCAATAAAAATGTTTAAGAGAGAAGATCTTTGTTGCAGACTTGAAAAAGTCTCTCTGAGCCTCAGTTTCTTCATCTGTAGAATGGTAATAACACCTCTCCTGTAGAGCTAATGACAAGATTGAAATAATGCTTGTGAAAGCACTCAGATAGTGTAGATTTGGAACGTGTTAAAAGTGCTATGTGAGGCTTCCCTGGTGGCGCAGTGGTTGAGAATCTGCCTGCCAATGCAGGGGACACGGGTTCTATCCCTGGTCCGGGAAGATCCCACATGCCACAGAGCAACTAAGCCCGTGCGCCACAACTACTGAGCCTGTGCTCTAGAGTCCGTGAGCCACAACTACTGAGCCCGCGTGCCACAACTACTGAAGCCCACGCACCTAGAGCCCGTGCTCCGCAACAAGAGAAGCCACCGCAATGAGAAGCCCGCACACCGCAACGAAGAGTAGCCCCCGCTCGCCGCAACTAGAGAAAGCCCTCGCGCAGCAGCGAAGACCCAACACAGACAAAAATTTTAAAAATTAAAAAAAAAAAGTGCTAGGTGCTACAGTACAAAGCAACACAAAGTAGAAAGTGACAAGGCAAGATGTCTGCAGGAATTCAGAGATTGTCAAGTTGAGCAGACAGGATGTGAGAGTTTGAGGGGGCTCATATCTCATCTGATTCTCTTTAGCAACTCCAACGACTTCTGAGCTGAGGATTGTGTGCCTCTTCCTCATGCCCTGGGCGTGACTAGTTGGGAGACAGGTATTGTCATGATCTTATATGTTCCATAAGTTGTTACAGAAAAATCTGAACGAACTTTCTGGCTAACCCAATATAAGTAGATGGCTCTCATCTCCCACTATTTTTTTTCAGTGAGTGTCCCAGATTTCCTCTTATTATCAATCCAGTTGCCCGTCTGAGCCTGTTTTGGTTGTTCTTCTAAACATTGCTTCCCATCTCGCTGTTCGCACAGCTTCTGATCTGAAGGACTGGGAGCTCAGCCCCTGCAGCGGGCCAAGCAGCGGACAGCTTGGCTCAATGGACTAGCAGGGAGCTTGCTGGCAGAGCCGGGGGTCCACTTGTGAGATAAACACCTTCTGAAGTTAATCTAAGTACCTCTGGGTGTTCAGGAGCTAGTTTCTCACTCTTTCCAGTTGTTCGTGTGATCACTACCTTTGAGGATTATGGAGGACAAAGGGGGTCCCCTTCACACATACATTCCCACGCGGGGATCACCCTTAGAAAAACTTAGAGCAGGAGCTGTCAACCAGAGTGAGACACTGGAATCAGATGTGCGGTAGGCAAAATTTTACCTCCACCTTCGTAAGCTCTTCAGCTGGACCTGAGAATTAAACTGATGTAAAGCAGACTAACAAGGTAGAAACATTCAAGTCTATTTAATATAAGTTTTATGTGACGCGGAGCCTTCATGGGGAAATGAAGACCCCAAGAAGTGGTAAATCCTAAATGCTTTTCTACTAGATTGAACAAAGGCAGGCAACTGTGGAAAAGTAACTAAAATATATGGAGAGCCTAAAAGAAGATAAAGAGTTGTTACTGAATTTGGTCCCACTCTTCACTGCCTACAAAATCAATACTCTATCAGTGCTGATAGAAAGGAAAGTTGCCTTTAAACCGAATGCCTGCAATCTGGGAAGAAGGTGGACTCAGCATCCTCCAAAACCATATCTCAAGTTTCTGCTCGGCCATGAAAGTTTTTAAAAGGAAACAGGGAAGTAATCTTCGTTAATCATTGAGATCGGGGGTCAGAGTCGTCACCATACCCCGCTGTGCAGGCTTGGGTGCAGGCTTGTCGACTCCTCCTGATCTTTATTTCTTTATTTAGAAATAAGCCAAAGGCCAAATGAATTTTAAGTAAAATAAGTCCTTGGGGACTCATGATCTTTATTTAGATGCTATTTTGTTTGCACAGTTTGTTCAAGAGATTACTGAAGGGGAAGCTAGGAAAGAGATCTGGTCATCCGTTAATTACTTATTCTTCATTTCTACTTCACTCATCTATGGAAAGAACCAACAAGCTAGGCAAATTATTGTGTGATCAAAAGATTTAAAAGGGGTACGAGGGCCTGAGATGAGTAGAGCATGGGGGTGCCTGATTTAAGATTAGTGTCAAGATAAAGGGGTGCCTCCTGTAGAGAGCTCTTTCCTGCAAAGAGCTTTTTTTCTGCCAAAAGCGCTCACAAATCCCCGCTTGTCAGAACATCATTCCATCTCTATGGGATCATGGGTGAAAGTCCGACTTCTGTAACTTCTGCATGCTGACATAGGGCACTGTATCCTTAGAGTGGAAGATGTCGACATGGGTATGTAGCATCTCCCTGCTGACAGCTGTCTCGCCCCTTTACATATATAGGCAGAACAAGCTGCAATTATTTTGATGCCCACAAAGATATAGATTATTATGAGCAGTAGTGTTAATCCCATTCTCTTAAGGCCAGCTCTTGGAGCTGTGCTAGCCATAGTTTCAGTACTGCTCAAGATGCAGCAGTTTATGTCACAGCTGCAGTCTGGTCATCAATGCAGTTAGCTTTTTCCCTCTGGTGGCAGTTACAGTATCTGTAAAACAACTCAGGAAGGTGCATCGGACACTGAGTCTGTGACTCTATTGTCCTAATCATTAGCTGCTTGAGCCTGCTCTTTTGTGACTCAGGGAGGCCTGGGAGACTTCAGCTTTTCTACAAACAGGAGGCAGGAGATGTGACTGGGCCTTTGTATCAATACTTGGGGAGGGGTGGGGGGTGGCCCACAGGGGTCTGCTTGGTTCCAGACTTACTTTGACAAGGTCTGTTTGCACAGAATTCTCCTGGCCTTGACACCATCCCCACCCCCCGCCACCCGTCTCTGGTGATAAGAACGTTTCTTTCCTCTTGGTATAGGAAGGGTATCTTTTTTTTTTTTCTGGCTGTGTTGGGTCTTTGTTGTTGCACACGGGCTTTCTCTAGTTGCGGCGAGCGGGGGCTACTCTTCGTTGCAGTGCGTGGGCTTCTCATTGTGGTGGCTTCTCTTGTTGTGGAGCATGGGCTCTAGGCATGTGGGCTGCAGTAGTTGTGGCTCGCGGGCTCTAGAGCTCAGGCTCAGTAGTTGTGGCCCACGGGCTTAGTTGCTCCACGGCATGTGGGATCTTCCCAGCCCAGGGACTGAACCTGTGTCCCCTGCGTTGGCAGGTGGATTCTTAACCACTGAGCCACCAGGGAAGCCCAGGAAGGGCATCTTTCACAAGGGTGTTTTCTCCTGCTTTCAGGAAGAAAAGGGGAGGTGGGTCAGAGCACCCTTCCTGCACCTGCTGTTTTTCAAGTGCCTTTAGCTCAAAATAATCATTATGCCAAAGTGGCATATTTAGGAGTGGCATATTCTGCCAGCCTTCAGCTGTAACTGGAACACCCAAGCACCCATCCTCAAAGATTCTGATCCTGGGCTGGGGGTCCAGGCAGCAGAACCCTTTAAAGGTACTGAAGATTGAGAATCGCTGGGTCAGAGTCAGGGGAAGTGTGGGAGTTTCACATTGACTTCCTGTGCCCCATTTAGTAATTAGACCGAAATGGCTGTAATGGCTGAGGACTGATTTGCAATCGCTCTGGAATGTGTGAGCAACTGGGGAGCGAGCAGCAGCTGCTTCCCCAGGAAACAAAACCACTGTGCATGGAGGGGTGTGTGTTTTGATACCAGTTTGGCAACAAGATAAGAGTCCTAAGGCACATCAAAACATCAGGCAGGTTGTCCGTCCACTTTACTCTTGGCAGAGGCCAAGAACTTGCTTGCCCTAAATGAAATAAGCCACCAGCTGACAGACCTGCAAGCATTCAAAGCTGTCCTCTGAATTCATAGATGAGCTTGAGGAAGAAACAGAATCAAACTGGCTAGTTTTGAGATAGACACCCTGGCGGAGTAAATGATCCAGCCCGAAAGCCAGTCAGTTCAACTAGAGACTTGTTCCAAATATTTGGCAAACTCGGGTGTTTGTCTCACTTGCTCTGGCCCTCGTGGGGTCTAAATAGAATAAGCATCAGCCTGCAACTTGCCAGTCCTCCAAAGCTGGACTTTCAGAAACGCCTTTTTGCCTCACTTCTACTTACAGATTAGGCAGGTAATGTTGATTTTTAGCTCCCACAGATACATAATTCAAAACAGATTATCGGGGGAAAGGATTTCAGCGAGTGTGGAAATCCTCTCCTTTTACCTTCCATTCTACAGGGTCTGAGCACAAGGTCTGGAACCTGCACTCCTTCGCAGTGTTAGCAGGTTGATTTTTGTGTTTGCATACAATTGGCACTGCCTGTCCTTGACTCTCTGGGGAAGAACTGAGGAAACGAATCTCCTCAGACACCAGCTTCCCTCTCTGAAAAGTGGTAAAGGGAAAAGCTTTTTGAGTTTTTTAGGGCTGGGATGGAGCCTCATTCACTGTTGTATTCCCAGGGCTTGGCGGAGTGCCTGCCTCAAAGAAGGCACCAGGTAAATCTTTGTCAAATAAATGCTTGGTATTAAACACCCACGTATTTATTATGCATTTGGTGCCCAGTATTGGTGGCTGATCGACATGTTGAGAGCTGTTTGTTTATATCAACATTTTCCTATTTGAACTGAGAATCACTAATTGTATCGTGTTGGTGGAACTGGCTTTAAAGCCCAGCCTGGCACAGCCAGAGGCTGTACCAGACGTCCTGAAAAGGATGTGATTTTTAACTCCTGCTCTCCAGTTCTGAGCTGTTGTGGGCACTTGGTAAATATTAATGAAGGATGAGGCTGGAGCTATATTGGGAGGCTCCTGGGAGTCTGGGACATGGTAAAGGCTTTAACGGCAGTCTTCGGCGGGCAGCCTGACTCTGATCTTCTGGCAGAGAAGCTGGCTCAGCCAGACGGCAAGATGGAGGCTTCACCCTGCCCAAGCTTCCCCAGCACGCCAGCCAGCAGCCAGTCAGTGTCTGCTCTGGGCAAAGCACATTTTGGGCCCTGGGGAGGACATAGAGGTGACTCAGACACGGATGCTGCAGGGAACATAGGGTGGGCTCTGGAGCCTTAGTGTGTGGCTTTCAGCTTTAAACTGAGCCTCAGATTTCGGATCTGTACAGTGGAGATCAAAATAGCACCTACTCCACAATTTGTGAAAATTCAACGAAATGATGTAAGCAAAACAATTTAGCACAGGGCAGAGGGAGGCAGAGTAAGTATCCAAAACAGTACATGGTGTGTGTGTTTACAAGCACCCGATACATTACCCGTATGTTTATACAGATAAGATCCGGAGGGTGATTTAATTTTGTAATACAATTTGGGGCCAATGCTGTGTTTGTTGTTGTTGTTTTAAAGTAACACAACCAGATCCATGAGGGTAGAAAGGAGGGCGAGGTAGGAGTATAGGAGGGATGAATTTGAAAGATATTTGGATGATGATAATAAAAAAGAATTAGAAAAGAGAAGTGCTCAGACTGAAACCAGACTGTTCATTTTACAAATCACTTTATTAAAAAATATATTGTAAGGGTCTTTTCTTAAGTCAAAGTCTTGAATCCATTAAATACAGCCTGGCTGTAATCTGGCTGGATGTCTAAGCCAGCTTCTTGAATTTTTAGAAAATAGATTACACTTTCAGTAAGGTCGCTTACTATGTACATCTTACTTGACTATAATGATTAGCAGCTGAAAGTCCCATGCTCAGAAGTATCTTTTCTATTCTATTCTACACATTTCACCAAATTAATTTGATTAACAAACTCCTCTTTTAAATTGGTGTTCTTAAGAAACTTAATTAAGGTCCGTGGCTACAAGAACATAGGGGTGGGGGATGATGGTAGCAGAAAAACTGAAGATTAAAAAAGGAATTATGTGGGACTCATAAAAAGTACATATAAATCCTGTAACAAATAAAAAGTACATATAAATGCTGTAACAAAAATGCGTACATGTTCATAGAAATTGGTGTTCTTTAAAACACAAACTCTGGGTTGCTATCCATTTACTCCAAAGAAGTTGCCCTCTTCCCTGCACCTTGGTGGCATAATCAACTGAACTCTACCTTTTCTCCCGGCTTTCACTTACAAACTGGGCAGAAAGGGGACTAAGGGAGCCCCATTCTCTCAACAGATTTTTCTTGTGCGCTTACAGGGTGCTCTGCGCTCGGAGAAAGAGGTGTGTGTGTGGGGGGGGGGATGGGCAGACACGTAGCCACCACACCGTGTGACTTAAGTTCAGGACCAGTGGGACACAAAAGAAGAACTGATTAACTTGATCCGCACCTGTGTCGGAAACGCCTTCACAAGGGAGGCAACTACTCAAGAATTTCGAGGCTGCGGGCAGGGAGGACAAGAGGGAACCGCAGGGGAACTGCAAGCTGGAGAGCTGCAAAGAAGTCCCCGTGACCGGGGAACAGAGTGACAGGAGTGTCAGGACTAAGTGGTCAGGGGCCAGCTTCAGAAATAACTTGCTGGAGTATCTTCCGTCAGTAAGAGATCGGGTACACGGCTCGGTGAACTTAACTCGGGAACTCAAAGCCCCTTCGCTGACTCCCCAAGGCGGGGAACCACCGGGTTCCGAGGGCCGCGGGCCCCGCGAGCCGGGCAGCCCGGGTGAAAGCCGCTGCCCGGGCGGACGGCTGACGCCCCTTCCCCGGCGCGCCGGGCTCGGGCCCCGGAGTCGCCACGAGGGGGTGGCGTTGGCCGTGTTCTGTAGTGCCGGGCGAGGCCGGGCGGGCGCCTCCGGGAGAGGCCGGTGTCAACCGGCAGCCGGCGGAGGAACGGCAGCCGGGGCCGCGGCGATTGTTCCCGACATGCTCTTCTCGGGGAGGATTTCAAACCCTCGGCCGCGACCACCTCCCCTCTCCCGGCCCCGTCGGGCCCCAGCAACAGGCGGCGGCCCGCGTATCATTGGCCGGGCCGCGCAAAGGCGTGTTTTGATTGGCCGCCGCGCCTCCCGGCCCCGCTCTAGCGCTCACCGCCGCCTCCATTTTGTCGGTAGAGGCAGAAGGGGAAGGTCGGTCGGTCGGGACGCTGAGGTGGCCTGCAGCTGTCTCGTCGGTGCTCGTGGGCTTCGCTCGTTCCGTGCCTCGTCTCTCCCTGGAAGGGGAGGGGGGCTTCGACGCCGAGCAGGAGCCGCCGCCGCCGTAGTCCCGGGTTCGAAGTCGGTGAGTGGCGGCGGCGCGGCGGGTGCGGCCATGTTGGCGGCCGCGCTCCCCATTGTTGGGGGAAGGAGGCGAGATCCGAGGCCGGGCGGGCGCGAGCGGCCCGGAGGAGCGGGTTCCCGGGCCGGGCTCGAGGAACGCTGAGCCGCTCGGAAGCCCAGCGCCGTCGGCAGAACCGAACTTTCCGGGCTCGCGTTGGGAATGACTCACGATCCGGGAACTAATTTTTTTAGGGCTGTTAACATAGTGTGGAAGGGCCTCTCACCTTTTCGAAAAGAAGAGGGCTTATTATTTGTTCGGTAACTTGGTTTCTTGGAATATTAAATGAAATCTCGAATGTTTAATGTTCACGATAGGGAGGCAATTTTTTATATTTAAGAACTGACTTGGCTTGTTACGGCTTGTGAAACTTATTTTAAGACGGGGAGGAGTCAAGAGTTCATAACCAAAGGAAGAGCTGCAAGACATAAACACGTTGGGAGAGGAGGCTTTGTGAAAACAGATATGTGATGTGTCCAAAGACTGGGAAATTCTGGTGGGACTTTAAAAACATGGTCTTTAGGAAAGATTTTAAGCCCATTTCTTGGCATGGCTGTAGAGGTTAATGCTTCCATGGTTTAACATTTTGGTCACAAAATCCGTGTGAGAATCTGAAAGGTTCCTAGGAAAAAGATGCAACTTGTTGCGGGATTTGGCGGACACCGCTCCCCACATTCCTCAGGGGTTCCTGGATCTCGAGGGTTTTAAAATGATGACAGTTACAAGGTCAAAGCCATCTTGAGAGACATTATTTTCTGCCTTTTAGTTCAGGAAGTAGTCACTCTTTAACTATTTCTGTAGTAAATGTAAATAATCACTTTCTCCTGTGTTTTTGAATTGAAATAATGAAATATTTGCTTTTCTAGCTAAGACTTCTCTCAAACTTGTGTGCTGAGGAGACTCAGATGTTGGCCTCAGCTCCTAGGCTGAACTCAGCAGATCGGCCCATGAAAACTTCTGTATTGAGACAAAGGAAAGGATCTATCAGAAAGCAACATCTATTATCCTGGGCGTGGCAGCAAGGAAGAGGACAGGTGGTGGAAATCCTGCAATCTGAAAAGCAGACTGAAAGGTATCAAAAACTTCCCGTTGTAATGGGGCAGGCATTTTATGATGGACTCATCCTAAACAGTTTTTATTTTTAGATAGAGGATTATTCGGATTTGTGGATAAGCTCACTTTTCTTAGAAAGGTAGTAAAGTGCATGTAATGAAGTGTGAACAGTATAGTGAAGTTAAAGCAGCTGAATAGCACGTATTTGAGTCTTACCCAAGATTTCTGGAGTTACAAATTGGAGCTATTTAAGTTTCTTAAAGTTTTGAACTATTTGAAGTGGAATTCTACTCAATGTTTTGTTTGCATTCACTTACAGGTGACAAAGAAGCTGAAGATGGGTGGTGGCGAGAGGTATAACATTCCAGCCCCTCAGTCTAGAAATGTTAGTAAGAACCAACAACAGCTTAGTAGACAGAAGACCAAGGATCAGAATTCCCAGATGAAGATTGTTCATAAGAAAAAGGAAAGAGGACATACTTACAATTCATCAGCAGCTGCATGGCAGGCCATGCAAAGTGGGGGGAAGAACAAAAATTTTCCAAATAATCAAAACTGGAACTCTAGCTTGTCAAGTCCCACCTTACTTTTTAAGTCTCAAACTAATCAGAACTATGCTGGAGCCAAATTTAGTGAGCCGCCATCACCAAGTGTTCTTCCTAAACCACCAAGCCACTGGGTTCCTGTTTCCTTTAATCCTTCTGATAAAGAAATAATGACATTTCAACTTAAAACCTTACTTAAAGTACAGGTGTAAAATGAGATAAAGTATTAATGTGTTTAAATTTAGTCATATTTAGGGATAATTGGCAATTGTCTCAGACCAAATTCACTAGGGAATTTAATGTGTAAAACTGCTAATTAATGTAGAAAATATAATTAGACTTAACTGTTTTGTGTGTTATGTGCACTGTGATGGTAGAATCAGTGCAACTTAAAATAACTAAATTATTGATTAATTGTACTTCATATAAAATACTAAGTGTTCTCAATTGAGTAACCAAGTGAAACCAGTCAAGTTTAGACTTGGGGAATGGTAAAGGAATCAACTTTTTCTGTTGCCTGTTGGGGGAAAATAGTAATTTAAGATTATCATTCACAGATCAGCAGATTGACTTGTTGAGATCTGGTAAATGATTATAAGCATCCAGTTAAGACATACAGGGGTTGAAAACTAGTTGAATATTTGAAAGTTTAATGTCCTAGAAACACCTAAACCAGTAATATGCCAACAATCTGATGCACTGCCAAAAGAAAATGTGAATTTTTTTTTAGAGTATAGTTGTATTTTAGTGAACTGTATGGTGGTGAATGCGGAAAGGGCACTAGGGGCTATTTAGAATGAAACAGTATACCCCATTGTCCCTGTTACTGACATGCAGTGGATAGGTGTCTGCCAACAAATGCACCGAAACCATTTTTTATAGAAATAGTATTCGGTGTTCACCGAGTAGCTTTCAGAATACATTTTTGTATTATGGCACTGCACAAGCTATTCTGACAGTGATCTGGCTTCAAATCATCCCTGCACAGCTTGTTTAAAGTTGGGAGCTATATAATGTGAAAGTTTTACGTACCTAGGAAAGAGCCATGTAAATATATGTAATAAACTTGTAGCATATGTAAAGTTTTGTTGGCATTTATCCTACAAAAATAGAATATTTTAGTATGAATTTGCTGAATGTAAGACATGGACTCCTTTTATACTATGGCCTAATTTTAAAGGTCCAAAAAAACCTTGTTTTTAAAGTTTGCCCTTGTGCTAAAGTGCCACTGTACGTATACTATGATTGATCTTGTTGTAAACTATATTTCAAAGTAAATCCTAGTGTAAGAAGTTTTATATAACTGAAAAGGTTTTAAGCTGCTAAAACACTTCCTATTTTTGAGAGATGTGAAATGCAGTATGGGATTATTTTAATTTCTTTCTTAAGCCCAAAGATGAACTATTAAGGGGTTCCTCTAACCTTAAAAGATTCATTTTGGCTTTCAACAGTTTGTGTAACCTATGAGTATAGTGTACAATGCCAGCGTTTTTTTTTTTTTGGTCAACAGGTGCAACCCAGGGGACCACTCATAGCAAAAGATGCAATTTCTTGCCTAATACCATGATAACATGTTTTGTTTACCTTAAAGATAAGCGCTAATTATAACAGCCAACCCAATGAATTAAAAGGAAAGCGAAGCGTGGGGGGGGGGTCTATTTAGAATATGGTGGTAGGTGCCCTCTTTTCTCACTTGGCAGCTTTTTTGATACTTTTAAGCAAATGGGTAAGTTGTATTTCTCCTAATAAATTCAGGTGAGATAATATTGCCCACATCAAATAATGATATCCTAAAGACAAGTTTATATAATAGTACTTAATGTACATACAGGAATTTGAAGCATGAAATTAAAAAATAAAATTGCTTTTTCCCATGTCTTGTTTTTATTGTATAAAAATTGTTATGACTATGTAATATTCTTAGAATGCACATAATTAACCCTACTGAAATACAATAGGACTGTTGGTTTTAAGAGGCAACCAGTTTGCTAACCGATAGACATTTGGATTAGCAGCTATACCGTTAAGAAAGCAACTGTGGCTTCCCAGCAGGGCTAACAGTAAACGGCCACAGAATATTACTTTGGAAACTTACATAAAGCTTCTGAATTCATCTCATACCAAATTGAGTAAAGCAGGTTTAACCGCCTGTCTGTCTCCCTCTTCTTTAAGATGACTTAGGTAACACAAGAGTTCTTGTCAATTTGAGAAATTCTGCAAATTTTTTTTTCTATAAACCTATTATTTTCACAAGGGGACCTTGGAGGAGAAAAAAGACAAGAACTAAACTGGCTTTCTAATATGTTCCAAATGATAGGATAGCTTAAACTAGTTCAAGAAAAATCTTTTTAATTTCTATACTAAGCAAGCAGTGAATCCCAGGGCCAGGCTGTATTTTCTCCTGCAAACTGTCAGAATAAATTGATTTGGCAGAAATTAATAATGTCTTTTTTCCTGTTTATTCCCAGTGTAATTTCTATTAACAGTGCCAAGAATTGCCCAGTTCTTTGCAGTACTGCACTGGAATCCCACTAGAGTCAACAATTTTCATCCCAAGCATCTTTATGTTAGGTTTTGATGTATACATGTAAATACAGTATATACTAGATTTTTGGTTTGGGACGGACTCAAGTGGTAAAAGTGTTCAGAGAATTAAGAGCACATTGGCTTTAACTACAAAAATTTTTAATAGCTACGGTTAACTTAAAAAGTTAATTGTATTGATATCTCATACCTTAGAAAGGTACTAATAAAGTTATGGTTAGCGTACAGGAAGTATGGTTGACATGAATTTCTCAAATCGTACTTGTAAGAACCACAAAGTTGTTAGAGCTCATCTACCCTGTAGGGCTGCAGTCAGCCATAGCATGAGCCTTGTCAGTGTTACAATTTAAACTTGTATCTTTCTGATGGCAGCATATATAGTATGATGGAATCTTGAGCCCATAACCTATCTTTACACTTAAGTTCTGGTAAATTCTCTTCATCCCAGAAGCAAGCACAAAGTGGAAAAAAACTGAAGGAAAACACTAGTTTTCTAGTGTTTCTTTAACTTTCTCATAGGCAATTACTTCGTAAACCAAGTGGGATAGAGTACATCTCAAACCTCTTACACAAATGAGGAAAGCCTACCCAGCCACAAATCTGTCAGGCAGAACTAAACCTAAAAAAAAAAAAAAAAAAATCCAAGATTTTTTGGATCCTAGACCAGTTTATTTCATTATCTAGCATTCAGAGATGTGCTCTACAACAAACGACACAAAAAGGCCTTTTACTTCTTTACAAACTACTCTGTCAATTTTCAACAAAATGAATTTACATGCCTTGCTTTGTACTCCAAATAAAAAAGGAATCCCATCTTTAACATAAGGGTGAAACAACTGTTAGGAATACATAGAAACAACACAATGAACATAAGCGACACTGCTGGAGGAAGGGACAAAGGGAAAACCCCAAAAAGATCCTTTTCCATAGCAGCTAGCTATGTCTTACAGATGTCAGTCGTTGAAGATGAATAGGTTGCTGACTTCTTTCATCAGTGAGGACAATTCACTCCTGGGACTCCTAAAAGCTTTGACAGACCGCCTAGTTGAACACTTACTTTATTCCTGAGCTGCCACTGTGCTGTTCAAGTCACAGCCTCCCCACTTCAAAATTATCTCAGGATTTTGTAAACAGGAATATGGTCAAAATGCAATACGAGATTGAAATTTGGAAAGCCAGGCTGGAAAGTGAGTCAACAGCTGTTGAGATCTTGGATTACATTTAACCCCTTTTCCATCCAAGAAAGTTACAAATACTTTTTGTAATTAAACTGTTTTCATAAATCTATTAAATCTTCCCTCTAAGTGAACTCTAGATTCCATTATATTAATTGTATTGTTATAAAATTTCCCCATTTGATAAAAAAAAAATGAACCAAATGAAAAACCTTGGACACTTAATCTAGTATCTGCCACTTACTGTGTGATCTCAGGCAAGTTTGAAAAATTAAAACGGGTAAAAATACCTCCATTTCATATCTCCCTTAGGTATATTCTTCTATATTTTCAAAATCTTTATAAATTAAAGGCTTAAACACTTCTGTATTTTTAGATGAGTAACTTCACGCAAAAAGTTTTAATTGTGGCAGAAATAAAGACAAAAATCAAATATGCAAATGATGAAATCAATGTATAGATAAACTTCATATCCTAATAAGGAACTAAGGAATCCAAAACATTTTGTGATACTATAAAAGTTATTTATTCACTATACACAGAACATGTCCCCTATAAAATGTACATGTAAATCACTAGAAAGTATATTTGGTGAACATTTTTTCAATTACAGAACATACTAAATCAGTTGGGAATAACAGCTGTCTGCCTCAAAATAATCTAATTATAGCACCCAGAGTCTCCTTTACATCTGATGCAAAGTTAAATACTTATTTTGGGGATTGTTTCCTAACGTGTTTGAGGAGGCAGAGTTAACAATTATATATAACTCTAGTATATTACAGTCACTGCACAGTAAATCAGTTTATTACAGATTAAAACATCATTTTTTCATTATTTGTATTAATGGGATGAAAACAAATACTGGATACTTTTAAATGGCAAATAACCACAAAATTACTTATCTTTGATAGTATATTGGGTTTTATAATTACATAGGATATAAATGGTGTAAAATAGTTATAATACACCTCAAACAAAACAGTGAGGCCACACTGTAATGATTCACTAGATTGTGCTCAGTAGACATTTATTGAATAAGTGAATTTTATCTATTTTTCTCCCCAATTACCCAGTACAATTTTTGCCCACAGTAAGGGCTCAGTAAATGTTTGCTGAATATACTGACTAGGAAAGAGGTGAGAAGAGATGGACCCTCTTAGCTGGATGTCAAGTATAATTGGAATTTATGTGGGAGAGTGTTTAAGGAAGATGTAAACCGCATGTGGCATACAAGTAAGGAAACTCAGATGCCAACAAAGCAAACCATTAAGCAGAAAACACTGGCACTGGAATAAACAAAGGCAAGATTTGCCAATAGCAAAAACAGAACTGACTTTAAGAGATAAGCAAGTTTATACTGGACCATACCTTTTCTCACCCAATTCAGTTTGAGACAGACCAATAGAGGCACTGTAAGAGACTATGGCTGTCTTCCTTGATATTCAAACATCCTAGTTTCCAATTTAACATGGACCTGTTACCCATGAATCAATATAAACCTATTCAGATTTAGGGATTAGTTTCCACAAGTACAAAGTTGAATTTCCTTTTATTTGTCCTAAAATGCTTACTTTCAAACTTGAAGGGACTTCAATTATTCCATGTAGTTTCGATAACATTCTTTTATCTTTTCAGACCAGAGTCAAAATATTCGTACAGTATTCATACTGCAGCACCTTCCACCCACCCTTTGGTCGCTTGAACTGCCCTTCTTTGGTTCTTTTTCCGCTTTCTCAGATCTTTCTTGAAGTGTAGTAAGCAGAACTGTACTGGGTATTCCAGCTGCAGTTTGGTCTTAAATAAAAGAAGGATGTTTGTCAGTTTGGTTTTCTTTATTCTTCTCTGTGGTATACAGGATTTTGTTAGTTGAACTGGATGTAGCAGCTTACAGGGCCAAATTTTCAAGAGAATAGTATAATAGTTCCCAGGTCTTTTCCCTGGGTTGTAACTTAACAGCTCATACTCTATGTAGCACCTTTCCTTTCTCACTGAAGCATTATCTGTCATTATTCTTCTTGCTTACTTGGCTTCAAAAAAAAAAAAAAAAATGCAGAGAGATCTTAAGCAAAAAGAGAGGTGAAGTGTCAGCTCTCACTTGAGTCTTGATATGTTCTACTCCAATACTGAGCCGTGCCAGACACACAGTAGATACTCAATAATTATGGAACTCAACCATGTAACCCAACATTAAAGCCCTGTATAAGGATCCTTAAGTATCAGTAGGATCCTATCATGGGTTCAAATATAAAATAGTCCCTTTGAAGCTATGTTATTTAGGTATGTCACTTTAGAAATAACATATAAGGTTCTCAAGAAAATAGCATGAGTCTAAAAATAAGTGACACAAGTAAAAAATAAAAACGAAACTATTACTTCTAATTCTATACAGACTAAGAAAAATTAAACGGGTTATTTCCCCAATCTACTCTAATTACAGTCCATTAAAAAAAAAAACATCTAAGGATCCGGCTGAGCTCAAATCCTGGATCTGCCTTTTATTGCTTTTTCTTTGTGCCTCCATTTCCTTATCATCTGTTACACGAGAAAATAAAAGTATCTTTCTCATAGGGTTTCGTGATGAGCAAATGAGTTAACACATAAAGCTTTTAGAACAGTGTCTGGCACATCATAAATACTCAATAAATATCAGCTATACTTGTCATTATAAAGCAGCTTGAACTCAAACCACAAAACACCTAAACCAGTTCCCCACAGTGATTATCACTTAATATTAAGTGCTCACGAACATTCAATGCAAAAATATTTTAAACCACACCATAAACATAAGGCCCAATCCATCTTGTTTAGGATGGGGAAGAGTAGAATTATTGGTCCATCTAATAATGAAAATATAAACTTAAAATTAGCTGACTCAAATTTCATTTTAATGCGTATCTTAACACTACCAATAACCTCTAAGTTATTTAACCCAAGGGGTTTAATAAGCAATAATGAAACAACTCTGACATTACATAAGGAATTTTTAACTACTACGTAAAAGATGTACCTTTCTGGCAGGTTCTATCATTTCCAAAGTAAAACCTGTGCCTAGTGCAACACTGATTTAAAATACTCCTAAATCCGCTGTTATTGTATAATCTCATTCAAAACTATAATAATTCCAGTTAATCATTATTTCCTTCATTTTGTTTTTATTATAGCATGTTTGCTTAATTTACAGCAAGCAGAAAATAAGCTGGGTCTTGTTTTGATCCAAACATTGATGTTTTAAAGGTTGTACACAATATTTGTTAAAAAGAACATATAAAAATACCTTTTTAGAAGCTTCTATAAGAAAGAAAATACAAAGTTTAACCCCACAACTTTCCTCTTTGCTAGAACTGCAAACTACTGCTACAGTTTTAAATAGACTTTTTGTTGTTTAAACTATACATCCAGGAAAATCTAAAAAAATTAAAGAAACGTGCATATAAATGATTGCATAGCAGAACATGAACATTAACTGCAAACAGTAAAGAAATGAAAGTTAGAAATACTATCAAATATACAAAGGTTCTAGAATCAATCCTTTAAACACATTCCACAAACAGTATTTAAAACCACCTTTTGTTCTTTACAGGCAAGGCCTAGATTACTAAAACCAAAATTGAAAAAAGTAATCCTCTAAAAGGAATGGTTTCCCCACAACATTTCTTACTTATTATGCCTGTAAGCAAGCAATCTAAAAATTTTAAGGATGCCAGCTTTTATTCTGAAATGAGATTGGACACGTCAAGTCACTTTTTATTGCCCCCAAATGATCTCGCAGAGAGATGTTAGAAATTATAAAGAGTTAGGGTATTATTTTCATCAGGTACTACATGGATAATCAGTCAAAACCTCAAGAGATGTGACTTTCTTAGTTTTTTCCAGAATTATTTAAAATCTCATGGCACCACAGAATCATGTAGAATGGGAGTGTTGTCTTTTTACTTGCCTCACATTAAATAAACTGAGGCGTGAAGAACAAGCCTCCTTCATAAAGATACGGGCAAATTTTGATACAAATGCACACACCAAGTGCTTTAAGCATCAAAATTCAGTCCTTTTACACTATGCGCACACACAAACAAAACCTACTTTGAAAACACTTTACTTGCTTTTAACAGCAGTGAGAAAACTAAGCAATATTATGGTCAACAATGCTCCTTAAAGTTTAGAGTAACTGCATAAGAGCATTCTTTTCCCCTTAAAATTATTTCTGCCATCATCAACCTGCCCAAATTTTAAGGGGGGTTTTTCCGATGTTTGTATGGTTCCAAATCTTCACAGAAACCAGAAAAGTGAAGGCTCCGTGTTTCAATCAAAAACTCCATCTCCCTGAAAATGCTACTTAACCCAGTTGGCGTCATTTCCCGAGACAGTGGGGTTAACAAAAGAACTATTCCACACTGTGCCATAAATTATCATCGTGGGTCTCGACACCTTGACAAGACAAAAAGGTCCACCCTGAACCTAAATGTGTCTAGTCGGGTCAGTGTTGTACGGTGGCTACAACTTCACTTTTGTATCATTCTACCTTATTAGCAAGCTACATTTCTAGGTTAACAGTTCTACCAAATATGGATATGAAAGTTTATTTTTAATAAGACAATGTTGCAAATTATGGTCAACCAACATCTTTTCACCAATACCTCAAGCATTAAAAAATGAGAATCTTTACAAAAATATACAGAGACACCACAAATTGGTAGCTGCCCATAACATTAAACAAACTGGACTCTTAAGAGTGGCTTCTCAACAGCATTTCATTTTAATAATAACCATTGCCTGGTACAGGGAAAACTGACAAGTGTTTTTTTAAGCATCATTGCAACATTGTATTCCTGATAATTTAAGTAAACCAAACTATGAGTAAATGAATGATACATGCCTAAAAATATCATGGTTTATACTATCAGTGGCCACTGGACTTAGGACTAGTCCAAGACCTTGATCTAGATTTTGACCTAGACCTAGACTGTGATCTTGACTGAGATTTGGATCTAGGTGGTTCTTTTTTCCTTGATTCCTTTTCATATCTTGAGCCAGACTTATAATGTGTTTTGGAATCTGTTTTAGAGGTGCCTCTAGTTTTGGTGTGAGATGCAGACCTAGAACGTGATTTAGCCTTCATTTCTTTCTTGGGCTGGGACTTGGACCGTGATCTTGAATTGGATTTAGATCTTGAAAAAGATCGATTTCGGTGTTTGAATCTTTCAAAACAGAGGAGAGATACAATTAGAGTAAAAATTAGATTCTATATTAATCAAATTTGTTATTTTTAGAGCAAAAGTTCACTCTGAAATTGAAAAATGTATAGTCTTTTTCAAAGCAAAGTTATTTACCTATCATTGTCGGAATGGCTTCTGCTACGCCGTGGTCTTCCAGTCGGTCTACTGCTAAAAAGTACATCAGAAAAAGCAAACAGTGACACATGTCTATTTACAAGTTTCTAATTAAAAAAGTGAACCATAAAACTTTTAAAACAAAGCACTAAAAATATTTTTAGTCTCAATGAAGCATACAATGTACATAATTAAAAGTACACAAGATTTTAAAAAATTAAAGGCCAACAAACTAAATCTTTTCTGTGGTACACATCACTTACTTTCTAGGACTATAAGATCTTCTATAGTTGTAATCAAAGGAACGACTTCTTGATCTCCTTCTTTCGTAACTTCGGCTTCTAGAACGTCTGTATCTGTCATAATCATCATAGCGTGAAGAACTATACACATTCCTCCCTTCCTTGGCTTTCATCTGATTTGGAGCTATGAAATACACAGAACAGAAATATTTACAAACATTAAAAACGTAGTATTTAAGCCTCCAAATTATAGGAAAAATTCCTGCATCCCCTTCCTTTATGCCTCCAAATCTGTGGCTACTTGTGAATGTTAATCTTGGAAAAGGTATTTATTTTCAAGCAAGTCTATCAGAAGACTTTTATGTTAAAAATGATACCCTCAAATATCTCCCCAACTATTTTGTTTTTTCAAAGACCTCTCACATCTAGTTTGTTGTCCAAAAATATGCCAACTACTTCGACATTAGGAAAATATACCATGAAAGTACTTTTAAAATTCCGAATTAAGAAACAAATGACTTCTGAACCATATGCTAATTTGGAATTATCCTACCATGGTCTCCATTCATTAGGAACAAAATTAACAATGACAAAATACTTAATGGTGGCCTACGAATGATATGTAGTGTCAAAATGCAATAATATATAGTTATACAGTTCTGAGAAACCATGACAAAGAAAAGCAGAAGAAAACTAACACTTGTCGAATGCCTTAGACAATACCCACATCCCGGACAGTCCTCAATCCTTACGTTATCTCATTCCATCCTATGAAGCAGATACTTTATGCATGTGTGTATGAATGTATAAATAACACTGACTACCCCGGAACCTATCATTCAACCCAAGAAACCAATAGCTTGTGTCTACCTAAGTACTCCCCCTCTCTTTAGCAACTTTTTTTTTTTTTCCAGCAGCTATTTTAATCTCTATCTTTTAATATCTTGCTTAAGGAAACATAACAGTTGAGCCAGAATTCAAAACCAGGTGTATCTGACCCCAAAGCCTGTACTTATGCCTCATTAGCATGCAGCCAACACCTGGTGTATGCCTGCATATTAATAAAAACCAAGTACTAGTATAAAATCTTTTCTAAATTTAATCTATATAGTCTTTCCCAGTCTATCTGTTCATTTCTAAAGCCAGGCACCTACATAATTACCCAATTACACCTTGCTGATCTTTATGCAGAAAGAAATGGCTCAAGAGAACTAAAACTTTCCAAAGTTTATTCTTTTCAATTCCACTCTTAGTCTATTAAACATGCCACAGCTGACAGTACTGATCTACCTTCTTAAAGAGTCCAAACATATTTCAGGCATTCTGATCACTGCATTCTAAATCCTTTTGTCTACCCTGAAATTCTGCAAAGTATTCAAAATACTCTATCTTCCCAAAAACTATCTTTCTGGGTTTTGAACAGATAGACATATTGCACAATACTTCCAAGAAGCACTCTCAGAACAATTTGTATAAGTATGATGTATTTCCGCGTGCCACAACTACTGAAGCCCGTGTGCCTAGAGCCCATGTTCTGCAAGAGAGAAGGCACCGCAATGAGAAACCCATGCACTGCAACGAAGAGTAGCCCCCGCTCACCGCAACTAGAGAAAGCCCGCGCGCAGCAACGAAGACCCAAAGCAGCCAAAAGTAAAATAAATTGGCTAAAAAAATAAAATTAAAAAAATCTGTATTTATGTCAAACCTAACCTCCCAATTCATCCCACCCTCCCCCCTTTCCCCTCTTGTGTCCACACGTCCATTCTCTATGTCTGCATCTCTATTCCTGCCCTGCAAACAGGTTCATCTGTACGCTTTTTCTAGGTTCCACATATATGCATTAATACATGTTTGTTTTTCTCTTTCTGACTTACTTCACTCTGTATGACAGACTCTAGGTCCATCCACACCTCTAGTGGGAACCTGTGGTATAGCACAGGTAGCTCAGCGCAATGCTCTGTGATGACCTAGATGGGTAGGATGGGGGTGGTGGTGGGAGGGAGGCCCAAGAGGGAGGGGATAGATGTATACACATAGCTGATTCACTTTGTTATACAGCAGAAACCAACACACCTTTGTAAAGCAATTATACTCCAAGTAAAAAAAAATCTATATACAGAAAAAAAAAAAAAGAAATGATGCATTTTACATATAGGCATAAAGGTACTTACTCTTTCGATCCCCCTGTGCAAACTGTATTTCAATTTGGCGTCCACAAATCCATTTTCTGTCCAAATTATGTAAAGCATCTTCTGCATCACGAACATCCTCAAATGTGCTAAATGTTAAGGGGCTTGGGAAGTTTTGCAAACTTTGATAATGAATGAAAGTTCAGTTGGTAAGTCTGGAACAATTCACAATCTCTCGATATTATTCTAGAAAATCAACCAGACCCCACTAACTGGTTGGTTGATTCAGCTATAAACACTTTAGAGTATTAAAGCACTTGTGACTCCCTAAGGCATGAGTTTGAAAACACTTATGAATACATATTATAAAGTTATCACTGAAATAAGGCCTGTTATAGCTGAACTACCAAGTAATCCCATCAGAAGATTTTCCTGAGTTTTAAGAATTTTACAAGACAAAAAAGAAAAACAAATGCCAATTTTATTTTGTATGCTAAAACAAAAATTTCTTAAAATAAAACCAAAACTGTTTTTCATATTTTTGTTTCAAATGAAAAAAAGAAAATGCCAATAGTTCTTGTGTAAGCAAGCGGAATATACCTTACAAGAAACTAAAGCATCAACCTCAAATTAATCTTGCTATTTTTCTCAGACATATCTAACATTATTATTTCACTTAGTTGTCTTCCTTATTACACCTACTGGGAAGACTGGTACACCAGCCACTTGTAGATATCAAGACAGTATCAAGCAATACTTAAGACATCATATTATATCCATGCACAGACTATAAAAGCATGCTGCCAAGAAATAACAGACCATTTCTAAAGATTCCTGGACTGGAAAGCCCTAACCTTGACACTAAACATAAAGCTTCCCGTAGAGAAGTGCGTTTGGGACTGGTTTTCAATTTGAGAAATTTCAAGATAATATTTATAAGCCTAAAGCAGGATCTGCTGGTACCCATTTTTGATCTGAGAGGCCGTTGCCTTGTTATCCCCCAACAAAGCTATTCTGACCAAATTTAGTTCCTTTCATAAAACCACCATTCTAATAGAAGCCAAGCACATATTCAGAGCAGTGTTTGATATAAAAGCTTCTGAAGGGAAGCTAGGCTAGGTCTGGCTGTGGATTTTCATTCTGTACTAAAATTCACTATTCTAACTTGTCCATTTCTATTTCTTAAATTTGAGAGGAGTGCAGATCTTGAGTGCTGATTAAAAAACATCCCTGAAGCGATATACTCCCTTCAAGACTGATATTAATATTCTTTTATTCCAGAGACTAACTTTAAGGTCTGCCTCACTAGATTTCCTATTTTTTGTTCTGGAAGGACTTAAAGACCACAACAGGGTCCCAGTTCTCTCTCTCTGAGGCTATTATGTGTAGTGAACGAGAGGTTTTCTCAAGTCCTAAATCACGAGGATTTCATCATGAAAAGACAAAGGTTGATGGGGAGTTTAGAACCTTGAACACTATAATCAAACACCCCTCCAGGTTAATGCAGTTGAGCTCTAAAATAATTAAAAAGAACAAGTTCATTTGAAGGGTATACTACTTTGCTACTTTGAGAGACAGAATAACTTCTTAAAGGATTTAGACCAAGAAGTATAAAAATTATTAATGAAAGCCAATCATCCTCTGGGGCTACCCTCAAAAACAGAATCCTGGATTGGATGAACCATGGCAAGGTTCTACCTGACCTGTTAAGAGAAAGCTAGCTGGGAATGGGGTCAGATAGAAAAGAGGACCACAGCAGGGACAGTCAAATATCATTCTGATGCCAGTTACGGAGAAATTTGTACTCAGGGTCTTTGCAAAATCCTGATACCTATTTCGTTTTAACTATTTGAAGACCACAGACAGACTTTGTGTTTTTTTTTAGCCATAATTCACCTTGAGATTCCTTTGGTTAACTCTTTCCTGGCTCAAGTATCACATACTCTTGAGTCTAACTGCTGATCCTGGTTCCCAGGCCACCTCCAAACCAGGTAAACTCAGGCCAACATTGTAAGCCAGAATGTACCGTTACCTTTTTTTATTTTAACCAAGCCAGATATACCTCTTATCCTCTCTGTAACAGAGCTTTGCAACCAATTCCCACAACTGTCCTTGATCACTGGCCCTGCAGAAGTAGCAGCTTTTGGCATTTTGCCTAAGTCTCATTAGAACTCTGCTAAGTTTCAAGAGATCCACTGAATTTAAGCAATGAGAATTCTTCCTAGCCTGAAGTCCACAGCCCAAACCTTTGTTGCCACAAGGAGGTGATCTCACTGAAGGAAGTAATGTCACCTGAAACTCTGGGCCAAGGAACAATTTCCCACAGATCCTGATTACGTACCCATACCAAAGATAAGGCCTTCTGCAACCCATTCTGGGCCAACTGATCACATGTGCTAAAGCAGTCAGGGCCAGCAGGTTTCACAGAGCTAAGCTTCAGATGTTAGGAGTATGTGTGTGCCCCTAGCAGCCCCTTTAAAAAAATCTATAAACAGACAGTATCTTTAGTGGATCTGACCTTCTAAAACCACCAGAGCCGTTTCTAAGTAGTTCCCAGTGCATGCACCTGTCTGCCCTCTAAGCACGGCTCTATGGAGTCGGCTTGACTCCAGAACCTCATGCTACTCCAAAGAGCACTGCCTGCTACCCTATAGCACCTGACCACTTGGTCCAAAACAGAAATATGCTGAGTTTAAGCTTAACAACATTACATCCTGGTACACTTTAACTTCACAAGCTAAGAGAGAGTGCATTTATACAAGACCACATCACAACATCAAAGGCCCACGTAAATCAAGTTACAGGTTTTGTCACTAGACCAAACCAGAATAATTTTGAAAATTAACTGCTTACAAAACATGAGGAGGAAAAAAAAAAAAAAAAAGGAAAATAGTTATTCTGTAGGATACATCAGGTATGACTCCTTTAATCTTGGCCATCATTCAACTTCATCTTGACCTTTAACTCTTTAAGTGCTTGTCAGAAGGACTTGTCATGAGATGCTTGGCCAAATATGACAGATGGCTTTATCTTTAACTTTGAAAAACAACCTTTTCCCCCTTTTGTAGATAAAGCGAGGCTTTGTCTCCCATTAGGCTTGTCCTTCTTCCAGCTTTTCTTTATATTTTCTTTTCCCAAACTCTCCCTTCTCTTCAAGCCTGATCCTTAAGGTCTTTGGCTTGTCTACTTGCCTTAAGTGTTGAACTCTACTCTAAAGGTTCTTTCATGCTTTCTCTTTGGGGTCGCCATAACTGTACAGCTTTACATTCTCTGAGGTAACAACAGAGGACAGCAAATTAGGGGACAATATTAAAGAAGTTTACCTCATTGTTATACAATTTGTTTTTGATCACGTGATTCAAGTTAACAAACAAGAATACCAAACTTTAATTGCTAAGCACAAGAACATACTAACTTTTGAGTTACATTAAAGGTGGTAGCAACCAGAGTGTATTCAGATTTAAATCACATATTATAATCATTGATTTGAGTTTCAGCAGCATGAATGGGAATTGAAATATGTTACTGTTTTTGGATCAACTTTAAGAAATAGTAAGAGCAACGTGTGAGTCAGAGTCAGAATTAACTTAGAAAAAATTGAAGACAAAACATTTATTAGAAGACCAAAAAAAAAAAAAAACTACTTTTTAGATGTTACCTCTTACAAAAACTTGAATTTCAAACTTCAACACCCCTCACTAATCAGCCATCTGAAGAAAGGATATTGAACATATGCAAATCCTCTTGGACGGCGAGTGTAGAAATCAAGTGGAACATACACATCAACTATAGGACCATAACGACCGAATTCGCGTCGTAAATCTTCAGACCTAAAACATCATAAAAAGATGCCAAATTTTTAAGTCCACTCCTTTGAAAGTTTATTTGTAAGAAATAGGTTTCTTTCTGTAATATCTCAATTAATGAAAGAGGCTGTGCTATGTTCCTGGGTGACCTGAAACAAACAAGCTTTCTAAATCTCAACATCAGGAGCCAATAGTAAGAATATACAACAATATGTCTTTTTGAAAAAGAAAAGCCAGAATGCAAGATTCTGGAAGATAATAATGCAGTTTATAATAAAACCTATTACTATTTTACATTAACAACAGGAAAACAGACATTTAAGTAAACTTGATTACAACTTATCTCTATTGCTTTTATCCACAGCCTTCATTTTTCATAAAAAGTATAGTAGCATTAAGTTGTAGGTAACTACTGCTATGTTTTTTTTTTAACAGTATCAAAGCACCTCTAGTATTCTGAAAAATACAAAGCACTTATTTTACCTCCAAATTTTAGCGACAGGGTTACACACTTAATAGTAGGTAGATACTGTTTGAAAAATAAAAGTCACAAATATATAAATGTCAATATGACATAAAGGGGAAAGTTTCCTAGATGCTAGAGTAATTACTATTGCTTACTTACCCTACTTAAAGGTAAGACAGAAAAATATAAATCATACGAGGCTACCTAAATTTTTTTGATTTGTGTGTGTGTAGAGTGATTATTTGTTAAACAGTCAATCTCATCCTGTGATAAAATCTCCTCCAAAAAAGTCTGACGGCAACTCCAAGCAATTAAGGGAATTGGCGAGAACAAAGGGACGGTCCAGACTAATCCAATTTAGCTATCAACGTCCTAATGGTAGAGGCTTCCTAAACCTCCGTTTTCAAAGGGTGGCCAGTATTTCGCGGAAATGGGAAGAACTAGTTCGTACCGTTTAAGTGGAAGAATTTTATATCTCTAATCTCAACATTCCCTTTATCCAAACATCTACAACACCAAAAAAAAAAAAAATCGCAAATAAAACACAACAACAAAAAGGGTAGCAAATGCTTCGCCATACTCCCCTCCCCCGATCCCGTTATTTTACTGCAGAGCAGTTTTTCTTTTTAACTAGGAAAAAAAAAAAATTTCTGGGCCAAGGGGGCGTGCACCCCAAAGAACGTGAACTTCAAATCAATGGGGGGAGCTGATGTTCGGTGGAGGCTGAGGCTGAACGCCCGGAGAGGAAGCGGGAAGGAAGGGGCCCCCATCTGCGGAGGGGGAGGGGACCGAAACGCCGCCACGCGGCCCGCTCTCCCGCGGCTACCCGGGAGGACCAGCGGCGCCGCCCTCGCTCCCACGCGGCGGTTATGCCGGCTGCGCGGCCTAGTTCGGGCCAGAAAGCCAGCGCGGGACCCGCCATCTTCAGCCCTTCCCCTCCCCCGGCGCAGGCCCAGCGCGCCGCCGCCGCCGCACCGGTCCTTTCCGAGCGCCCGCGGCCTCCCCTCTTGGGCCCGGAGTGCCTCCCCTGTACATACCTGGTATCGTCCGCCACGTTCCTTACGAAGAGAGACGTGTTGGGGGGACGCAGGTACCGGGACATGACGGCGGCGTGGGTCTCAGCAGGGACACTAACGGGCGCAGCAAACCGTCCGCAGCTCCGGCGCCGGAACCTCGAGACACACAGCCGGAGAACTCCGCTACGGCAACCGCCTCTTCTCGCGAGAGTTCACTCCCGCCTCCCCCCCACCTCCTACCTGAGTGCAACGCCGGGACCTGCAACGGTTCTTTCCCGCGAGATCACGCGGCGTGCGCCTGCGCATGCGGGCGGCGGGAGTACGTGCTGCAGCTTAGATCTCATTCATTGGCTTCTTGAGCTGCCTCCCCTTCTCCCGGTAGCCCGCTCTTTCTTTCTTAAGTGCTTTATTTTGCCGCCCTTTTCTCCCTTGCACCGCGTTCTCCCCTCTTAACCGCCCCCGCCAAGTCAGGAAGCAGATGTTTTAACCCGTACACCATACTGTACAGTTTTTACAAACTGGACGGAGTTTTAAATATTACAATTCGGAGGGACAGGTTTTCCCCTGTCTGGCCCATGTTATAACCTGGCTTTTATCAGATCTCTCAACGGCAAGAGAAGAATTTACGGCCTCTCGTGTTCGTGTGCATGGGAAGGAGGTGTGTGTCCTTGCAGAGATAGGCCTGCCTCTCCAGTGCTTTCTGCACGCGGTGGACTCACTCCCTGAGCGCCTTTGCCCAGGTCGCCCCTCGCATACACCCTTCTTGGTTGTTTCCTTCACCTATGCACGGGGTTTTCTCCCCATTAAAGGCTGTTCCCTACCAAGATGGGACGCAAACCTCACATCTTAGTCTCCATTGTCATCTACACTGTCTTTGTTACTAACGGCTTCCTGAGTGTGCATTGTTCATGTATTGCAGTGTTTCTCCATCTGTTAGAATGCTTCTGGCATGTAGCACATTGCCAAGCAGATAGCAGAGACTCAAGAACTGTTTAAATGAACTTTTATTTTACAAAACGACAAAAAAGCATTATTTTTGCATCAATCTGCATCCATAGCAATTAAGTGATTTGATAATCTGTTGTGCTCTGTAGGAGAGATGTTGTTTCTCTATGTTTATATTTTCCAAGACGCTTTGGACACTTAGTTTATTAAAACATTTATTGATTACCTATTATGTGTCAGACATTACGTTAGATGCTGTAAATTCAGTGGTGAAAAACATGGAGCTTATGTTTCCGTAGGAAACAAGCTGGTCAACAAGTAATTGCAGATCTGTGATATGAAAGAGACTGTAATGTGACAGTTTAAAAAAAAAACCTTTTTTTTAAAGAGTTGCTGAACAAGTGTTTCCTTACTCCCCCCTCCCAAATTAATTTAAGCACTTTTTAGTATCTAGAAAACAGACTCCTGTAAATTACCCTCAGTAATGAGGAAATTAATACAGTTTGGTGGTACTCCACCCAACTTTAATATGGATAAATGTTTAGAACAGAGTCTGATGCATAGTGAGTGCCCTATAAATGTTAATCGGACTGGCTACATAATTTGTGGGGCTCAGTGCAAAATGAAAAAGTTAAAAAATTAAGATGACAATAGCAGAGCACTAAGCCAAGTGCGGGATTGTTCCGAGAGTGGTGTCCTGTGCAACTACACATGTGGCACGGCCATTGAAGCCTGCCCTGAATGTTAGCAATTATTATTATTACTCATAATGCCTTGAGAAATAATAAGAGCAAGTGAGGTACAAATATTTACTCACTGGAATCGCTTTCTGCCTCACATACCAAGTGCCCCTTTATCTTTTGTGCTTCAGTATCCCAGTCTTGAAAAAGATGATACTGGGAAAAGTAGAGAAAGTAAGCACCGCTCAGCTGGGGCTTGAGCTGGGCAGTTTACCAAACTCTAAATCTGCTGCAGGTGGTGGTGGGAGCACGTGAGGCAGGTGGGGAGGGAGATACACCAAGGAATTTTGGAAGTAAAACACTTCCTCACAAAAGTGCTGCCATGTGTGGTTAAGAGCACCGTATTTCATTCCAAGCACAATACCAGGGTTGGTAATTTTTTTGAAAGCCAAATGTTAATCTCTGAAAACGGTCTGTTGGCACTGTACCTCTTCTTGAAGAAATTATGTTTTATTGGGATTTATGTCAGAAAACCACTTTCCTTGCATACTGTTATCAGAATTGCACAAGTAAGACCCAAGTGTAAAAGATATACCTATGAATTTCCTTGATCCTAAAACAGCTCATTCCTGATTTGTGGAAAATAGTACAAACATCACGCCTGAGAGGGCCGTGCTGCTAGCTAGAGGGAGACTCACAGGGACAAATTCTGTGTGTTAAAGCCATGGAAGTATGACCCTGTCTCCACAGACAAAACCAAAACCTTGAGTCAGTACATCAAGCTTCATTTTATTGCTACAACTGTTTGACTCAGACAATTGCCATGGATGGGGCTCGGCACTGCCTCTGTCTCCATGAACAATCAATTAGAAGCATGCTCTTTGAATGCGTTTAATAAGACATGCCTGGTGTTTCCTAGATGCCTTCTCACTCTAATGAGTAGGCAGCAAGCCAAGTTCACCAGACTGAGGAGGACTCAGTGTTGCCTTTTAGACATTCCTTACTTGTGGGTCAGAAACTTTGGGGCACATACATAAACACATTATCAATTTACCTATGTACAGACTCTTCTTTTAACCTCAGGCTCCCACTAGTTCTGCTCCGTGGGTGAATTCACCACTACTGCACATATTTGTTTATCTTACTCCTTAGATGATCTATTCTAGCATGTGGATTGCTACCTTGAATCTGCTTAAGGTAAAAATCACTTGTTATATCTTAGCCTCCTTTTTAATGTCTTAAAATAACATTTTTCCCAGTTATAAATGTCCTGTGTTTATTGTTAACATTTTGGAAATAAACTATAAAGACAACAAACATTACCTGTGATACCACTCAGAACTAATTACTTCTAAGACTTTTCCAAATTTCTGAGCATTTCTATAATTGTTTAAATTGGGGTCATACTATATATACAGTTTTATAATGTGTCTTTTTCCTCACTAAACATTTTATAAAGAATTATCTTCTGGGGCTTCCCTGGTGGCGCAGTGGTTAAGAATCTGCCTGCCAATGCAGGGGACACAGGTTCGAGCCCTGGTCTGGGAAGATCCCACATGCCGTGGAGCAACTAAGCCCGTGGGCCACAACTACTGAGCCTGCACTCTAGAGCCCACATGCCACAATTACTGAGCCCGTGTGCCTAGAGCCCCTGCTTGGCAACAAGAGAAACCACTGCAAGGGGAAGCCCACGCACTGCAAGGAAGAGTAGCCCCTGCTCACCGCAGTTAAGAGAAAGCCCGCGTGCAGCAATGAAGACCCAACGCAGCCAAAAATAAATAAATAAAATAAATAATAAATTAAAAAAAAAAAAGAATTATCTTCCCTGGCCATTAGATAGTTTTAATAGGTATAGTTTTTAATCACTGCTGTATCAGTTATGACTTGGGTTCAATTGCCTGTAACAAAAACTCGAAATAATAATAATGTTGATCATGTTAGCTTACACTTATTACTGAGCACTTAAATGCCAGGCATTTTTCTCACAGAAGAGCAAGGGAAATGGCTCAAGAAGTAGCAGAATGTTACAACTTTCAGAGGTCATTCTGCTCATAGTTTTCAGTTATTTTAAGTCACATATATTAACCCATTTAATCCTCACTCCAAACCTATGAGCTAGGTTACTATTATTCTTTCCATTTTATAGATGAGGAAACAGGTATACAGAGTGGTCCAAACAAATTAGAGTTTCACTTATTTATTTATTTATTTATTTATTTATTTTAAAAAATTTTTATGCGGTCCAATTTATCAATTTTCCCTTTATTGCAACATATTTTTTGTTTTGTTATTTTGTTTTTTTTCTTCTGCTTATTTATTTATTTATTTATTTATTTTTGGCTGTGTTGGGTCTTCGTTTCTGTGCAAGGGCTCTCTCTAGTTGTGGCAAGCGGGGGCCACCCTTCATCGCGGTGCACGGGCCTCTCACTATCTCTGCCTCTCTTGTTGCGGAGCACAGGCTCCAGACGCGCAGGCTCAGTAGTTGTGGCTCACGGGCCTGGTTGCTCTGTGGCATGTGGGATCCTCCCAGACCAGGGCTTGAACCCGTGTCCCCTGCATTGGCAGGCAGATTCTCAACCACTGCACCACCAGGGAAGCCCTTATTTATTTTTTGTATAATGAGAAGTCAGGAATAGGGAGTCCAGGACTGGTATGGCAGCTTCAGGATATCCAGGCTCCTCCTTCATTCTTTCTTCTCTGTTATCCCTAGTTCTGGCTTCTATACTCAAATTGCCTCATGGTCACAAGATGGCTGCTGGAGCTGCAGGCATCATGTCTACATTCCAAGAAAAAAAAGTAGGACAAAGTTCAAAAGGCATATGCTACCTGAATCACCACCCACCCCCCCACACTCAAGGAACTTATTAAGTCAGAGACAACAATACCCACTTATACTTAATTGGCCAGAACTGAGTCTTGTAGCCAACCCTATCATCAAGGGAGGCTAACCACTCTTATTCTCAACAAAATTAGAGTTCTGTTTGTACGGAAAAAGAGGGAAAGGAAAGATGTTGTGGATACATTAAAAGGGTACATTTCATTGCATGGTTGTAGCATAATTGATTTATGTAGAAACGGTGATGATGATGATGATGATGATAATAAAAGCTAACACTGAACAAGAACTAACTACATGCCAGATACTGTGTTTATCATTTTATCTGCATTATCTCATTTAATGATTTAATCCCCATTCTACAGATGAAGAGACTGAACCTTTGAGACATTATAAGGCTTTCTGACTGTATATAAGGCTGAGGGAATAAAAGGTAATTTAAGACAGTTCCTGTGTTTTCAAGGAGTTCTTAAGCTAGTGAGGTACACAGTATTTGTAAAATGGAGTTTTAGGTTAGTTTTACTTAGTTCATACTTGACTTATCTTTATTTTAATCAGATTAGTTCTATATCATCCAAGATGCCCATCAATTACCATCCAGTCCCAGAGAGTAACAGTAGGCCGAGTAAAAAAGCTTGCTTACAGGTATCTATACCTTTTATGAGTGTCACTGAGCCTATAGTCAGAGACTGTTTGAAGCATAACGCACAAATAGACAAACATAGTTAACTTGACTAAGCTTTGGGGTGCCAGACATTTGGTCAAACATCTTTCTGTGTGTGTCTGTGGAGATGTTTTGGGATGAGATTAACATTTCAACGGGTAGACTGAGTAAAGCAGGTTGTCCTCCCTAATGTGGGCAGCCTTCAACCAATCAATGCGAGACCTGAATAGAACGTCTGAAAGAGGCTGTGTAAGAGGGAACTTCACCTGCCTAACTGATTGAGCTGGGACATTGGTCTTCTGCTCTCGGACTGGATCCTGAAGGCGCTGTGGCTGAGGCTATTAGCTAACAACACACGTGGTGGGGGAAGGTCACTCTTGAAAAGGAGACCTAAGCGGACACATTTCTGTTACTGAACTCACGTTCCGAGTTCATGTGCCTGACACACAGTGAGGCCAAACAAACCAAAACGTTGGACTTTGGAGCAGGGAAAGGTTTATTGCTGAGCCATGAAAGGAGAATGCGTGGCTTGTGCCCCCCAAAACCTGAACTCCCCGAAGGGTTTCAGCAAATCATTTTTAAAGGCCAGGTGAGGGAGGGGGTGGTCACAGGGTGTGTCATCAGCTCATGCACAGTTCTCTGATTGGTTGATGGTGATTGATCCTCAGATAGGCCTACTTGCACATGATCATCAGGTAGTTAATTTCTTGCATTTGGTGGTGGTTTTTAGCATCTGAAAAACTCAGGAAATATGCATGAGATACTATTACCTGGGTACTTCAGAGAGGAGCTACAGCAGAGGATATGGGGGAGGGGTCTGTCCCAGGAAGGCCCCATAGGGTCCTGCTCGGTTACACTTACATGATGGCTAAAGTCCATGCCTTGCTCTGTGCAGATCTCCTTATTCTGACATTATTGGGGAGCATCGCCTTCATGGGTCCCACGGGTCTTTCCTACTAAGGGAAAAAATTGGAAGAGGGAGGCTCTTGGGATGAACTACAGCTCCGTAGCTGCAGCTGGTCTTGGGCCACAGCTGACACCCATCTTGTCCCTCCTCCCTTTCCTCATGCTCATGTCACTTCTTCAAATCTTGATGGCTCACCCGTGGTGGTCTGAGCCCCTCGTCACCACGTCCTTCTCAGGTCAGAGTTGCAGCACTTGTCCATTTACAGTACAATTGTCAAGTAAGTGATATCAAGAGAGACCTGACTAGATCACCTGGGTTCTTTTTTTTTGGCTGTGCCATGCGGCATACAGGATCTTAGCTGCCCAACCAGGGATTGAAGCCATGCCCCCTGCATTGGGAGCTCGGAGTCTTAACCACTGGACCACCAGAGAAGTCCCTGAATGTCAGCTTCTTAAAAGCAGGGACTTGTCTGTTTTATTCATGCCAGAACAGTCTCACATCGCAAAAGCACGTAATAAAATGTGAATCTATGGAACCCTTGTGCATTGTTGGTGGGAATGTAAAATGGTGCAGCCTCTGTGGAAAACAGTTTGGCCCTTCCTCAATAAATTTAACATAGAATTACTGTAGAACATAAACATAGAAATACCCAGCAATTCCACTCCTGGTGTATATACTCCAAAGAACTGAAAATAGTGATTGAACAAAAATTTGGACATGAATGTTTATAGCGGTACTATTCACAATAGCCAAAGTTGGAAACAACCCAAATGCTCATTAGCTGATTAATGGATAAATAAAATATGGTATATTCATACAATGGTATATTATTCAGCCGTAAAAAGGAATGAATTACTACCACATGGTTGAATCTTGAAAACATTATGCTAAATGAAACAAGCCAGACACGAAAGACCACATACAGTATTGTATGATTCCATTTATAAGAGATATCCACAATAGGTAAATCTATAAGACAGAAAGCAGACTGTGGTTCCCCCTTCTGGGAGAAGAGGGAATGGGGAGAACCTGCTCAATGGGTATGAGGTTCCCTTTTGGGGTGAAGAAAATGTGCTGGAACAAGGTAGTAGTGATGGTTGCACAACATTGTGAATGTATTAAATGTCACTGAATTTCACATTTTAAAATGGTTAAAATGGTAAATAGTATGTTATGTGCATTTTACCACAATAAAAAAGGACATAAAAATTAAAAAAAATTTAATCTATTACTGAATGTTTGACATTTGCATTGTTTCCACATTTAAAACTAACCCTGAGATAAATATCTTTGTACATTTTGGTTAGGACAGACTTCTCAATTTTGAATCACTGAGTCAAAGAATGTTAAAAAATTTAAGGACTTGATAGACATGATCAAAATGCCCTTTGGAAATCTGTACCAATTTCACTCTTCTTATTCATTCAATAAACATAGAGTAAACGTGTAGAGTTTATATTCTCTGCTAGAACTGGGAGTACACTGAAGAATAAGCCACAGTTCTCAGGGGGTTGAAATTTAACTGGGTGATACAGTCATGTAAGTAGCCAGTAACAATAAGGGATAAGAGATGGAAGTTTAGGGTGACACTGAAACAAAGAAGGAGGACTTAATTCCCTCTGGGTTAGGAAGGGAGATGATATCTAGGAGATCTAGGAGTTTTCCCAGCCTGGGTCAGCTACTCTCACCAATTCTGGACATCATATTAAAAAAGAAGTTGCAATTTTCTAGATTCTTATAGATTAAAACTTTTACTTCTTAAAACTACGTTTATTTGATTGCTAGTGAAATGAAGATTTTTCTCATGTTTACTGACCATTTCTGTTTCTCCGTTAGCCCATTTTTCAATTCGGATGTAAACATTTTTCTCAGGATGTTGAAGAGTTCTTTACATAGTAAGGATACCTCTGTTACAGTTATTTTCATGGCAAATATATTCTGCTAGTTTGTAGTTTGTTTTCAAATCTTGTGTAGGGTGGTTTTTAAAGACAGCTTTGTTGAGGTATAATTTACATACCATAAAATATGCCCACTGTAAGTGTACAATTCAATAATTTTTAGTAAAACTTTTAGTAAAATTTAAAGTGTACAATTCAGTGATTATATGTGTATACATATATAGACAAATTCTCTCTATATGTATGCACACACATATATATGGTGTATAAATATAGAGTAACTATGGAATTGTGCAGGGTGTTTTAAAAATATGTATATATCTTTCACTGTATATAGTCATAGTGTTTTTATTATTATTTTTGAGCTCAAACTACTGTAGAGATTAAAAACACCAGTAAACAAGTCTTCAACATTCTTTTTGGAACCATGTTTCATAATCAATTGTTATTTATTTTCCTGTCTGGAACATGAGAGGAGGCACACAGTTATGGGGGAAAAAAAATCACATTAGATTTTTTCACATGGAGAGACCTTCAGCATGAAAAGCAAAGAGGCAGAGATTTAATTGTTTAGCCTAACTGCTGCTGTACTGGCAACTAGGTGACTTGGTTAACAGGCAGCCCGCAGGCATGTGGGAAGATCCGAAGGCTTGGAGCCCTCTGTGAGAAGCTGCCTCAGTTACCCAATCCTGATTTAGGGCAAGATGACCTCTGTTTTAGCACTGCCCTACGTTTTGACTTTCCTCCCTCTCCTGGCTCCATGTGCACACAGTGTCCCATTTTAAAGCACCTTTTTCTTTCTCTTTTTCCTTTCCTGAAGTCTGACTCCTTCTAGAATGCTCTTGGCTCAGTGTTAACTTGTGGGAAGCATGCAGTCTTAGCCGGAGGTAACTCCTGGAGGAGACAGTATGTTTCTCACAGAAAGCAAAGCCCTTACCCTTGACTTGGAATGCACTCTTTTTCCCAGGCCTGAAGGATGTAAAAGAGATTAGCAAAGCTATCTCAAGCCAGGAGACCTCAGGGAACTGAGAGTCCTGCTTGTTCCTTATGGCTGGGGGCTGTGTGTGTGCCTGGTTAAGGGAAGATAATGTTCAAGGATAGTTGTTGTAAACTTGTTGACGTCCATGGTGGTGATTGAACTGAGACGATAAGCAATTCTATGAGTTCATTGTCTAATAATGAGCTCCTCTTCTGTCTATATTAGATTCAGTAAATTCTAAATAAAGTGCCTTGCAACCATCAGTTGTCTTGGTCCTTCTGACCCCATACTCACGGTGCTATTCAGTCCCTTACCCCTCTCCATCGGGACCTGGAAGACCCCCTGTGGTGGCTGGACCATCTCATTAACTGTTGGAGAGGGATAACTTCTGGATGATTCCCACTTTTAGAGCGCATTTCAGCTCTGGTCCTTGCCTTGATGGTCAGAACATATCACCTCCAGGCATGCTCCCTACATCTCATCCCTCCCCTGGGATTTTGGCTCCCTTTGCCCCGTCCTGACACACCCAGGAGACAGGGAGGCTGGGTCGCCCAGGTATGCCTTTGTCTCCTGGGCTTTTACGCTGTGAAGTCAGTGTCATTATCTCTATTTTCAGTTGAGGAAGCTGAGCCCAAGAGAAGACAAGGGGTTTTGCCAAGATCCACAGGTGAAAGCAGTACAGACATTGTCCTTCTTTGCTCCTGCCCATGACTTGTCTGGGGAATCCCTCGCTTTCCATGTCTTGGTAAGAGGCAGAGCCTGCCTCGCAGTGTAGATGCTTGTTTTCCCAGCCTCCCTTGTAGCAAAGGTATGGACCTGTGATCTAAGCTTCACCAATCACACGCCCCTTTTCCAGAGTTAGACGGCAGGCTGGAGCCACACAGGAGCAGGGACCACAGAGAACTCTCCCGGGTGGCAGTGGTGGTCACAAGAGTGGCAGAGACCAGTGCCCAGCCACCAAGCAGCATTCCAAGAGGGGCTGCTCCTCTGTTGGAAGTGATGCGTGGAACCTGGGGTTTAAACCCTCAGCATCATGGGAATCTTGGGAGTGACTGAGGTCCCCACTCACTTTGAACTGGGCTATGAACTGTCATCTTTTAATGGGCCATATAGTTTGGGGTAATGAGCCTCTTAGTGTCAACCTCGACACACCGAGGATCAGAGAACCTTCCCGCAAATTTCAGCGTTGCCCAAGTGCCCTGATACCCAAGTACAATTCTGGGGGAAGGGGAAGGGGAAGGATGTGGGCCTCTACATATAATGAAGATTATATTTTTTTCCCATCCACATAGATAAGAGTTCAGAGCCAGATATAGTATGACATAGACAAATAAAGAAAATATTATATCTTGTATCCAGGTGTTATGGAGCAGAAAACAGCTGCACTTGGGAAATAATTCACATTTTAATTTTATTTAGATCTCCTTTTTCCCCTACCCTCATAATCATAGTCATGATGATTGACTATTCATATTGAGAAGGAAAACCTGGTCTGGATCTGAAAGTTTTATGGCTGCTCATTAGGACATCCTCTAGTTCTGTTGATTGACGCTGAGTCGAAAGACAGGGTCTGTGAAGGAGCAGCCAGCAGCTGTCCTTCCATTTCACCTCCTGTTTGACCACAACTCTGACATCAGCCCTCTTTAGGAATGCAATGCTCGATTCACTGGGAAATCCTGAAAGAACTGGAGAAACGAGAGGGAAGGAAACAAGGGCTGCTGATAATAGGCTAGTGTCTCAAAGCCTACAAATCTACATGGAATAAGTTCTCAGACCTGGGATCTTGAGGCTGACGGGGAAGAAGTACAGGAGTGCCCTGAGGGAGGCACAAAGAAGCAAGGACCACAAAGAACTCTCCTTGGTGGCTGAAGCGGTCACAAGAGTAGCACAACTGTTTAGCTGGAGCCAAAAAGACTTACGAAAACTCAGAGAATGCAAATAATTAAATGCTCATTGCTATAGGAATTGCTGGTACTTAGCTTACCTAAAAAGGTCCCAAGACATCACTCCTATTTGAAATGAGAGCACAGGCCCACAGAGAGGTAAGCACATCTCTAGTTAGTGGCAACATCAGGATGGAAATGGGTGAGTGTTGACTGCTCTCTAGTGTGATTATGCAACGTTACTGCTGTTTTTGGTTAACTGAATGTTCCAATTACTTGTACGTGTTCGCTGATATCAGAAGAATGTCAAGCTTGTTGGCAGAGTATGGAGCGTATAGAAGGTGTCATGGATGGTGGAGTGGAAAGAGGATGAGTTTTGGAGTCAGACGTGGCTTTGAATCCTCATCTCAGCCACTTTCTAGCTCTGGCTAGGAACACTGAGGTAGTTTACTTAGTCCCCCCGAGCCTCGACTTTCCCATCCAAAGATAAGGATGAAATATTTATCCCTGATAGGATTTCATAAGGATTAAATGTTAATATATGTAAAGTATCTTGCACATATGTGGTCAATAAATAGTGTATTAATGTTATTTTTCTCATTTCTTGTCCATGATTAAAAGTTAATCAATAAGAGAGTACTTAACTCAGTACTAGATATTAATGTAGTTTCATCTCTGCTGGTAGGGACCCAAGGTCAGGAAACAACGGGTATTAAGAAAATAAAAGGTGAAAACTTAAATATTGTCAGAATTGAAGAACATAATCAAGGCTGCTATGTTTAGATGTTCAGGTTGTGTACAACTCAATACAGGGGTACAGTTCACACAAACCTAACGTAGATGGTGCCCTCTGGATTTGTTCAGCGTACAATCTGAACAGTCATATGTGGTGGCTCTCAAGATAATAGATGATTAATAGTCTTCAATGAATAATTGGATGTTTTGTAAAAGGAGACCAGAAAGTAATTAAAGATGTCTTTGGATTTTATGATTGCAAGGGCCCTTGGGGATTGTCTAGCTCAAATTCCTAATTTTTCAGATGAGGAAACTGAGATCCAGAGAGGGAAAGGCACATGCCTCATGCAGGGCAGAACTGGGACAAGAACCACGTCTTTGGTTCTTTGCTGATTGCCGTTCGTGTTGATGAACAATTTTCTTTGTTGGTAGGAGTTAGTATTCTGAACTACATCTTTTTTTTGAATTTATTTATTTTTGGCTGCGTTGGGTCTTCGTTGCTGTGCGCAGGCTTTCTCTAGTTGCGGCGAGCAGGGGCTACTGTTCATTGAGGTGCATGGGCTTCTCATTGCGGTGGCTTCTCTTGTTGCGGAGCACGGGCTCTAGGTGCGCGGGCGTTGGTAGTTTTGGCACGCGGGCTCCGTAGTTGTGGCTCGCGGGCTCTAGAGCACAGGCTCAGTAGATGTGGCACACGGGCTTAGTTGCTCCGCAGCACGTGGGATCTTCCCAGACCAGGGCTTGAACCCATGTCTCCTGCATTGGCAGGCGGATTCTTAACCCCTGCGCCACCAGGGAAGCCCTGAACCACATCTTAAACTTCCATAGAGAAGGAGGATTTATAGCTGCTTTGCTTCTTTTAATCTTTGTCAGGAGCAGATTCAGGATGGCTAAGCAGAAATTTGTTTAGTTCTGAGTCTTTGCAAGTTTTCTCAGTGCACATGATTCCTGTTGAGCAACACCCTTGAAAACATTTTGTTTGCTTCTGCTTTGACTTGACATTAGCTGGCAAGCTGTGTGGTTTAGTAATACCCTCAACCAGGTTGCTAGCTTGGTAGTAATCTGAGAACAATGTCTCTGGAGGCCCGCTGAGCTCCTCTGAAGGTTGCTATGGAGAACTGATGAACTGCTCCAAATTATAATTCAGAATTAAACAGGCAGAGCCTTAGTGGGGCCTATGGGAGACGGCAGGAAGCTGATATCGGGCAGTAAGTGCCTTGGGCTTCCAATTAACAGTCAGCTATGTATTGCCAATTCATTTTCCCTATCCTCCACCGCCAGAAATCAGCCAGTAAATGGCTAGGTTGGAGGCAATATGCCACTAGGTGCCATGGGGATGACAGGAAGGCTAGTTGGTCTCTATCAGTGGCATAGACTTGAGGAATTCAGTGAGTGGAAGAGTGCTGAGGGCTGGCGCCTTTGGGAGGGGGCTGTGTGGAGGAATTGAACCTGAGCCATGCTGTGATCGTTGGGTAGGCTTGGAGCAGAGGAGGTAGAAAAGATGAGAAGGGGAATGCATTTTGGGTGGGGGAAGTGACAAGCTCAAAGGCTTAGAAGGAGAAATATACCAGATGTGTTTGGGAAATGAAATATGGATCAATCTAGTTGGAATAGTGAGAAGTTACGAAAGGAAGCTTGGTCTAGCTTGGTAGGTTTTTAACCTCCAAGCTATGGGGTTTTGACTTTACTCTGAAGGTAATGGAGAGCTATGAAAGGTTTCTAAGATGTAGGCAACATTGGTAAGTAACTTCAATTTAGTCTTGGAGTCTTTGACCTAAATATAGGTAGAAGAATGAGAAAGGATGCTGAATGACCAGAAGGGTAGACTATGCTGGTCATTTGTCTATTGCTCTCGGCCCTTATCTGCCTTTCTGTGCTCTGCTATGTATCAGAGAGAGACAAATGATATTTTCCAGACTCCCGAGCTAGCTGGTTTCTGTTTAGGTTTTGTCAATGAAAGGCACTGGAAGATGAGAGGAAGAGAGAATTGCCTCCCTTTCTGACTCTGGTTTCTTGTGGTGTCTTTGGCATCAGTGACAGCAGTACACCTGAGCAGTATGGCGTTGGTGGTGGTGACAGTATTGGCTCTAGTGACAATGGCAGTAGTGGATCTGGGTGGTGCCTGTGGACACAGGAGCAACAACCTGTAAGTGCAGGCTCCCAGGCTCCTGCTCAGACAACTGGGCTCCAACAACCAACAGGAACCTTAGGGATACTGTGCCCCGGGCTTCAGGTAATATTTTTGCACCTCTAGCCCAGAGTGGTGATGGCTTCCTGAAGTTAATAATCTTTGAGTAATCGCCCCTCTCCTCTTCTGCTCCTCCATCTCTTCTAATACTCTTGTAGCCAGTTCCTTTATTAAATTCTTCTGTCTGAAATACCTAGAACTGGTTTGCTTTCCTTTGATTGGATCCTGATTCATACAGTACCTAGTATACTTTCTTCGTTTGGTTTCTACGACACCACACAGGGTTCCCCACCCCATCCTAGTAGACACTCTTTTTCAGTCTCCCTTGCTGGCTGGTTCTCCCTCTTCAACTTGACTTTTCATATTGGAGTGCCCTAGGGCATGAGACCAGTTAATGACTTTCACGTGAATAGTTAATTTTCCAGTGATCTAAAGCTCTAACCTTATCTGAATACAGCTCCATCACCCAGGGGCATGGGAATACTTTCTTTTTATTGATGGGGAAATTTAAGATTTCTTGCCCTAGGGACTATTTTATTCATACCATCTTGAGAGGTGATTCCACATGTTGCTTCTACCTCTGAAGCTGAGGCTAATCCCAGATTATTATAGCTGAAGAGGAGTCAGAAAGGATTTGCTCACTTGTAGGACAGTCACTCAGTAAAAAATAGGATTGTCCCCAGTAAAAAACCCACAATCCCAGCTCTGGTCATCTCCTTTGCAGGTTCAGAAACTACTTTTTTGTTGCGCCCACCCTGAAATCAATCAAATTCAACAATATAGAGTATCCCAGTAAAATGCTTACACTTTTCAGTTGTTAGTAATATAAAACATAAATCACCATTTTAAATAATGAATTACTGCTGATGGGCATTAGTGGTTTTAAGATAACTAAAATATCTCAACAATATTGAATGTTACAATCTATAAACATGGTGTATAACTCTCTGTTTAATTAGGTCTTCTTTAATGTGTCTTGGCAATGTTCCGTCAGAATTTTCAGCTTTGTGGTCTTGCATGTGTATTGTTAAAATTATGAAAATGAATTCTACAATTTTATATCTAACTTTTTTTTCTTAACATTACTTCCAAAGCATTCTATCATGTCCTTTCAGGGTTTTATTAACATTTGTGGGACTTCCCTGGTGGTCCAGTGGTAAAGACTCCATGCTTCCGCTGCAGGTGGCAATGGTTTGATCCCCAGTGGGGGAGCTAAGATCCTGCATGCTGCGTGGTGCGGACGAAAAACAAACAAACAAAAGTAATGGCTGCATAATCCAGGTGGCAACTTTTAAACCACTAATATTACTGGTTTTGCTTAATACATTTCCTTAGTGATAATTTCTGCACCATGTTTCATTTTATTTTTTAGTTTTTTTAGTTTTTGTTGTTGTCATCTTATTGCACCAAGTTTTATAACATCAGTTTTACTGTATTAAGCAGGTCCAGTGTTGCACTGAGCCCCTTGAGGAATACAGCCTAGAGTAATTGCAGGCTCATTTCCAAAGCCAACACTTCAAATAAAGAGATGTTTTAGTGAAAATGTCAGTTTACCTTGAATATCTTCCTAATCATGTAAGCAAGATTTTCTTGCCAACATTAGATGTATTAGTCCACGATCTCTTAGCTACTTCATTGTGGTTAAAAAAATCTTCTACATTTTGACCATATCGAACTTAAAAACTTTTGTGCATGTAAGGGCACAATCAACAAGAAAAGGCAACCTAGGGAATGGGAGAAATTATTTGCAAATCATATGTCTGATAAGGGGTTAATATCTAGAATAAATAAAGAATTCCTAAAGCAAACAAAAATAAACCCAAATACCCCAAACAAAAAATAGACAAAAGACTTGAATAAACATTTCTCCAGAGATGAATACAAGTGGCCAACAAGCATGTGAAAAGATGCTCAACATCACTAATCATCAGAGAAATGTAAATCAAAACCACAATGATATATCACCTCACACCCATTAGAAAGGCTATAAAAAAAACCCCCACATCTCACACCCACACCTCACACCCGTTAGAAAGGCTATAAAAAAAAAATAAGAAGGGTTGGTGAGGATGTGGTAAAATTGGAACCCTTGTGTACTGTTGTCAAGATTGTGCAATGGTGCGACCACTATGGAAAACAGTATGGAAGATCCTCAAAAAATTAAAAATAATACTACCATGTGGTCCAGCAATTCTATTTCTGAATATATATCCTAGAGAATTGAAAGGAGGGTCTCAAAGAGATATTTGTTCAACCATATATAGAGTAGCATTATTCACAACTGCCAAGAGGTAGGAGCAACCCAAATGTCTATCAACAGATGAATAAACAAAATATAGTATATGCATACAATGGAATATTATTTAGCCTTAAAAAGAAAAGAAATCCTGTCACACGCTACAACATGGATGAAACTTGAGGATGTTATGCTGAACGAAATAAGCCAATAATAAAAAGGTAAATACTGTATGATTCCACTTATATGAGGTATGTAAAGTAGTCTAATTCATAGAAACAGAAAGTGGAATGGTGGGTACCAGGGGCTGGTGAGCAGGGGGAAAAGGGGGGTTGTTTAATGAGTATAGAGCTTCAGATTTACAAGCTGAAAAAGTTCTGGAGATGTGTTTCACAACAATGTGAATATATTTAATACCACTGAACTGTACACTTAAAAATGGTTAAGATGGAAAATCTTATGTTAGGCTTTTTCACTACACACAAAAAAATAGTCTCCATTTTGCTATATTTCAAGGATTTTGCGGGGGAGACCTACTGATTCAATCTTTACTCAAATCTAATCTTGAACTTAAATGTCTCTATAATACTCCATATTACTAGATGGCTGTGCTGAATTCCATCACAAAGAGTATAAACCCGCAATCATTCAATCAACAAACATTCAGCGAGCTTCATTCTGGTATGTGAGGTGGGCATCTGTTACATTCTGGAGTTACAGAGCTGAGTAAACAGTTTTTGCCCAGGGACTTGCAGGCTTACCCTGTTGTGCTGTCTGATTCCGTTTGAAGCAAATCAGTACAGGCCATCCCTGACACATTCCTGGAGACCTGAATCATGTCCACTCCCTCTGCTGTGTTCAACTGCTGATAGAGTCCTGGGGACTAAATAGAACTTCATGGGTCAGTGTACCTGGATGAGACCGTCTTCAAAACCCAACCAACTTAGGACAAGACTGACTTCTTCCAGAATGCTCTGAATTTCTCCTGCCCATCAGAAGACTGGTAAGAATGATTCTTTGCAAATATGTGGCCAGCTGAACCTGACCTTCCCCACAACCCTCTGATCCTTGGTTTAGTGCTCAAAATATAAGCCTCCCCATTATATATCTTCTTTCACACCCTCGTCTACATTCTGCTCTGTGTTGCCTCTTCCTGCTGCTTTGCTCCCCTAACGCCTCCCACTGCACCCCCTGGAGCCTCATCCTATGCTAAGCAAACCCTCCCGAGGAGTGTGAGCTCTTCATGGAAATTTCCCTCTACCTCTTGGCTAACATAAACCCAGAGCTTCTCCGAGAGATTTCTCTGCAGCTCTCTCAAAAGGATACTATGCGTTGCCCACACCTCGAACACCTGGGGTCAGAAGGTAGGTTAAAAGCCCTCCTTCCTTCCCAGTGCTACTTTCTGAACTATTTCTAGTATGGAGGTCCTTGGTCCTACAACTACCGTATAACCTGAGAACAGGGTAGTATACCCATCTCTGCCCTGCTCTCTCCCCACTTCCTGGTCATCTCCTGTCAGTCACTGAAAAGTTTTTGGAGGTGTTACCATTAAGAATGTGGGCTTTGGAGTCAGATGTTCCTGGGTTCCAGTCTCAGGTTTGCCACTTACTCACTGTGTGCTCTTGGGTAAAGCACTTAATAATATCTGAGCTTAAATTTTCTTAGATGTAAAGTGGGATAGTAATAGTAACCACTTTGGAGAATAGTTACTGGCATTCGACAGTCATTCAGCTAAAAAGTGAACAGAAGAAAATAATTATAAATTGATATATGTTCTATGAAGAGTTTGAGATAGAATGAAGGAGAACTATGATGGGAAGGGGGTTAGGGAATGAGGTGCCGTTTAAGCTAAGACCTGAAGGAAGAGAAGGATGAAATGAGATAAAGCAGGTGGAAGCACTCAGTATGTGTCAGTGATGGCTGTTACTGTCAGCATTTCTCCCTGGCTCTGAGGCTTCCTGTGCGTCTTCAGTGTCCATGTACATGACCCGTTCCACACCCATCCTGTTAGTTCTCTTTTCTTTTCCCCACTTCCTAGAACTTTATTAAAGAAAAAGCAATGATGGTAAATCTCTAGACCATCATCCATTTTCTGGGGTTTCTCCTCTGAAAATGTGACATTTGATTTCCAAACATATGCCAGAGTGTACGTGGTTCTCAATTGTACTAAGCAGGGTGAGAAGCTGAAATCCTACAGTGTTCGTCCTCCAACTTTCCCCAGCCTGTGGTCTGTCTTTGGATCAGCAAGAATCGTCTGAACAGCCACTCTGGCTGCATTCATTTTTGTCTGCAGCTCTCTGAGCTCTTCTATATGCAACAGAATTTGAGTAGCTTCATGCAGAACTGCATTTCCTGTGTCCAAGCCAAGAATATGCTTGTCTAAAGCAACAGGCAAGCCTTCTTTTGTTCGATTTCCTCCAGCAACTGCATCCTGTTCAGGAGCTCCTGGACCATAATGAGAAGTGCCTTAATCGTTACCAGGTAATCACTGTGACGCTGAACCCAAAGGAGGTTAGCAAAGCCTTTACCCCAGCCTTCCTAGCAGGATTATTTACATCCAAATTGATCAATGGCTCTGCATTTTTAGTTGCACTGTCTGCATGTTTTGCACCATCAGGTCCCAAGTCTTTGTATTTTTCAGTATTACCTCCATAGTCAAGTCTAACAGCTAAACCAAGAAGCCAGTCAACTGCTACTTGGCGATCTTGAAAAACAGTTCATGGCGCTGAGATACCTTTCAAAGAACTTGGGTCAGTCACTGCTGTGAACGTTTCTTAAATTATTTCTGTCTTTAATCTCATAGTGTCTGGTTTTCTGGTCTTCAAGCCAAACAATTGTTCCTAAATTCTGTTTCATCCTTGCACTGTAGTTGGCAGGATTGCAGTGGTCCCAGCTTCTGGCTGTGGTCCCCCAGGCTTCAGCCAGGAGAGGAGAGGGGAAGAGGAGTGGGTGATTCAGGCACCAGCAACGTAGTGAGAGCAGCCTGTTGGTTCTTTGACCTCCTCAACTCCAGTGACCTTCCCCTCTGTTCCACCTTAGGTAAACCCACCGTAATGGCCACAGCCTGGACCTTGCATCATCATTTCTTAAATCTGGGACCACACCCTCTCATCCGTCCACATTTTTTTAACACAGTTGCTCCCACAATACCTGTTCTTCAAATTTGTTAAAACTGCCAAGCCCCTGGCCTCTCCGTTGTCTCCCTTTCTATTCAGTTCTAAGGTTCTAAGTTCCTTTCCTGCCCAGGAAAGACCGAATGCCTTTACCACATCTTTGCCAATCACTCCTCTTTTGCCCCACTGTCCTGTTATACCTGGATGCTGTTGGTGTTTGTGCCATAATAAGGTCATGGTCTCTCTCTCAACTGGGCCTTCACTGTTGCCTGGCAATCTTTCTGTACCTTCCTGATCAGCTTTCTCTTTCATACTTTATTTTTTATTTATTATATAAATAAATAAATGTATTTATTTTTTAAATAAATAAAATAAAATAATTTTATTTATTTATTATATAAATAAATAAATATATTTATTTTTAACATCTTTATTGGAGTATAATTGCTTTACAATGGTGTGTTAGTTTCTGCTTTATAACAAAGGGAATCAGCTATACATGTATATATATCCCCATATCTCCTCCCTCTTGCATCTCCCTCCTACCATCTTATCCCACCCTCCCTATCCCACCCTTCTAGGTGGTCACTAAGCACCGAGCTGATCTCCCTGTGCTATACGGCTGCTTCCCAAAAATGCGGAATCCTTCACGAATCTGCTTCCCCAAAATATGGAACGCTTCACAAATTTGAGTGTCATCCTTGCACAGGGGCCATGCTAATCTTCTCTGTATCATTCCAATTTTAGTATATGTGCTGCTGAAGCGAGCACCTCTTTCATACTTTAAACCTTCTTCATTCTCCTCAAATGTCTTCCCTATAGAATAGAAGGGGATATAGAATCTTTCATGTGTTACTCTCTTGTTGTCCTGCCAACCCACAGCTGTATAGCAGAGGCTGCCAGAACTCTGCCCATGTCACCTTGGATTCCTTCATTGTCTGAGGGCACACCAGCACCCCCATGTGCCTTCACTCCCCACAGCCAGCACCTCTGTCTCTTGTCTGAGGACTGCCCTCAGGCTGCCTGAATCACTCTGCCTGCACAGAAAACCTGAGGTGGCCGGGAATTTTCATCCTCCCCACCTCCACCCACAAAGGGCAGCTCTTAACCTTTGACTGACGGGTTCGGGAGTATAAATACCCCCACAAACTTGCCCCATGACTGGGATGACTCCGAGGTGTGAGAGCTCCCCGGGGGGATGAACCCAAGTCAGGGTGCTCTTCATGGCACTTTGCTGTCATGGCATTCTTGCTTGGCCCCCTTCCCTTCCTGTTTTCTTTTTCCGCTTCCCTTCAGGTTATTCCTGAGAATGCTTCCTAATAGGTCACTGCCCAGGAATCCTCAACTCACCTGCATCTGGCTTTTCCTCCTTCTTCTCATGGAGGAAGAGATGTCTTCCCTTTAATATGTCCCCAGGTATTAGCCCTCGCTCCCCTTCCTTACCCTTCCGAGGTAGGAGGTAGATGGGCTCCTGGGCTGGAGAGCTCGTGTTTGTCAAGTGGACTAAAAGTGAAGCTTTGTTTTCCCCCAGACACTCCAAGGACAAAGCTAGCGGCAGAAGCTCAGCTCTGCTGGAATAAAGAAGTAAGATGACCACTGCTGAGGTCAGGGAAACTTCCCCGACTGCACAGGAGCAGAAAGACTCCTTGGGGGTCAAAAAGGAGGGGGCGCCACCCCATAATAAGGATGGACATACCGTCACAGGCCTCTGCTGTGGGATCCGTCTTAGCGAAAAGTTGAGCACCCATGTTGGGGAGGATCCTGGGCCCAGTCAGGTGTGAAAAAAGAAACAAGATGATTGGCCAAAGGTAAACCAAGACCCAGAAGGACTGCCCTATACAAGTGATTTGTTTGTTTGTTTGTTTTTTAAAATTTCTATTTATTTATTTATTTATTTATGGCTGTGTTGGGTCTTCGTTTCTGTGCGAGGGCTTTCTCTAGTTGCAGCAAGTGGGGGCCACTCTTCATTGCGGTGCGCGGGCCTCTCACCATCGCGGCCTCTCTTGTTGCGGAGCACAGGCTCCAGACGCGCAGGCTCAGTAGCTGTGGCTCACGGGCCTAGTCGCTCCGCGGCATGTGGGATCTTCCCAGACCAGGGATCGAACCCGTGTCCCCTGCATTGGCAGGCAGATTCTCAACCACTGCGCCACCAGGGAAGCCCTATACAAGTGATTTAAATCACCTCTTTCCTGCGCTCCTCCTCATTAGGAAGGACGCCCACACCCTTTCTCTCTGGGCGTGTATTTCAGCCTTGCTTCAGTCTTAAACTCTTTCTCTGTGTGCTCTCCCACTTGTTGTGCTGTGTCTCTAATAATAAACTTTGTACTCGTTTTTACAGTTTCTGCCTCCTTGAAACATTCTTGCTTTCAAACGGGGACAAGAGCCAGGGCCACTTTCCTTCCAACCTCTAGCCCCTGGTGGTCTAGTGGTTAAGATTCCTGGTTTTTATCCAGGCTACCCAGGTTCAATTCCTGGGCAGGGAAATAATATCTCTCTTTGGGACCGCTCACTGCTGTCTCGAAGTCCTAGATCAAGGTGTGGTGGTGTTGGTTCCTTCTGAGGCCTGTGAGGAGAAAAACCTGTTCCCTCCCTCTCTCCTAGCTTCTAGTGGTTCGCTGTCAATCTTTGATGTTCCTTGGCTTGCTGCCTTTATCTTTACATGGCATTCTCTCTGTGTCCAAATTTCCCCTTTTTAGAGGGACACCAGTCATGTTGGATTAGGGCCAATTCTCATGATCTCTTTTTAACTTGATTACCTCTGGAAAGACCCTATCTCCAAATAAAGGCACATTCTGAGGTAATGGAGAGGAGGATATCAACATATAAATTTTGGTGAGACACAATTCAAACCATAATACCACCTCTGTGCTCCCAAGCCCAGGCAGCTCTCCCAAACTATAGATATGCATAGTCGTCATCTACCAGATTGCTCCACTTGAGTGCCCCACAGAGCTATGTTTTCTGGATTCTCAGTACTTTTTGCTCTGTTTGGGGGAATTCCCAGCCTCATCAGTCCCTTTTCCTCAGAAAGGTGTTTCCCAGTCTCTTTTGTGGTCAGGCTTAGACCTGTGAGCTATTCTCCACCAATGGGACTCGCCCATATGAAACTTTGATTCAGAATGGCACAATCTGAGGAAGGAGGCTTGGCGTGGAGACCATTTTCCTGGCAGTGGCAGACGTGAATTGCTTTCAGGGATACAGCATTTTCAAGTCGAGCTGAGCTCTTGATGCACAAGTGATAGCATTACTGGTGTAGCGGTGGTTATAATCAAATGGAGATTCTGGTCGAAATGCAGATGGCGCATTAGCACATCATGGTGGCAAGTGCAGTAGCAGAAGCAGCAGTTTCTTCATCAGGCCAAGTTTTCGGTTTTCGATCTTTTCTTGGAAGCTTAATCTTGAGCCAGTTTCTTCAGTTTCACACAGATTCTGTGGGCTATTGAGATTATTTTAAATACATTTATTTTCTCTGTAATCAGCCAGGATCAGCTTCTGTTGCTTACAATTAAGAACCCTGATGCATGTAGACTTTCATATTTTAAGGTGGTTTCTGGAAGTCACAGGCCCTAATCTGTGGAATTGACGGAGTGGAGGAGAATAGTAGTTAATGAGGTCCCAACAGCTGCAGCCTGGAAAGCTGGTGAGCTTTGTTATGCAGTGGCATTCAATCAAACTGTTTTTTGCTACACACTGGGACAGAGTCATGCCAATCAGGGCTAGAGGAAATGATAGAAAACATTTAGAAGGTTGCTGTGTACTGATTTCCTGCCCCTTTTGGCAAAGTCCTCCAAAAGACATTTTCCATTAAGAAGTATCTGCCAGTTCAAGGGAGTAGGTCTACCAGCAAAGAGGGCATTGGGCATTTCCTTCCCCACTCCAGCCCTCCCCCATCTTTAATTTTGGATTGCCTCAAGACAAAGACCTTTAAGTGAGAAGTAGGTTGGCAGAATACAGAGGTAAAAAATCACGTCTTCAGACTTAAATCTGTAGGGGAGGCAGAATTGTATCTCTATTCTCGCAGGGTCGCTAGCTGGGCCTGAGAATTAAATTGACCAAGATTAATAGGAGAAAAGCATATGGATTTTTATGTGGACATTTCCCATAGGAAAATGAAGATGCGCCCCCCCCCCACCTCCCGCCCCCTCCACAAAGCCAAAGGCCCAAGTGTTTATAAACTTAGTTGAACAAAGAGGAGCAACTGTGGAAAAGTAAAACATATGGGGAGACCAAGGTAGGATGGGTTGTTTTAAAAAAGTCTGTCTGTTTGTATAGAGTTCTCCTGCTTCCACCCCCCATCTCTGGTGGTAAGAATGTTTCTTTCCTCCTGGCATCTTGCACTAGGGAGTTATTTATCTCCTGCTTTCAGGAAGAAAAGTGCAGGGGGTAGGGGGTGGGCACAGGTGTTCAGAGTGTCCTTCCTGTACCTGCTGCTTTTCAAATGTCTTTAGCTCAAAATAATCCTTATGGCAAAGTAGCATATTTGGGGTTGGCATATTCTGCCAATTTTCAGCTCTGGAAAAGAGCTGGGCAAGATCTTTTGATGAGGGTTATTCATAGAACTGAAACAAATAGAGGAAGCCTGCTAAGATCTTGAAGGTTTGGATTATCAAAGAATCCCCCAGGCTGTTCAGTACAGCCTGTGAAACTCCTAAGGCATTGATGGGACCTGATCTACATGAGCAGCAGTGTCTACTGAAGCTTGACAGCCTCCAGGAAGGGTATTCTTCCCAGTGCCCGAATCAGGTGCAGCCGCAGTGATAGGGATAGAGTAGGATAAATAAATAGTTATTTTAACAAAAAATTCCACTAGGGGATTAAAGGCAGAGAGAGGGAATTTTAAGGGAGTTTGGGAGACTGTTGTAGGCTAATGACCACTCAAGAAAAGAATCCAGTAACCTAGTAACAATCTACACTACCTTGAAGGAAGACCAGGCACATTCAAGCACCAGGCACACTCAAGCCACAGACCTGAAACACAAGACAATAGATAATGGGGTCTGAATCTTGTTACATGAAGTCAGGGAGTAAATGGTCCTTGAAGAGTAGCATTTCTGCCTGTAGCCAACATAGGAATAGAGGTGAAAGGGGAAAAACACTAAGTGAAAGGAGACATTATACTGAAACCTGAGATGAATTACCAGATTTTAGTATATATTACCACCCTTCTGCTAATATACATATGATTTAAATGGTGGCATGGCAGTCCCGGTTAGACCATATAGGGTTTAAGGAGGAACTAATGATACAAGCCTTGATATCTACACCCAAATGAGGAAGAAGGTGGTCTTCTCCCCCTCCCCACTTTTCTTTTGCTTATAAAAATAAAGTCCTCTCAGTCCTCGGGGTAGAGCCTTCTTGCCTGCCCGCTTGTATCTCTCACAAGCGTCCCGTGCTAATAAACTTACTCTTTGCCTGCTGCTTTGCCTCTTGCTGAATTCTTTCTGCTCTGAGACAAAGAACCTGAGCTTCAGTAAGTCCAGACACCAGGTGAGTGGTTTCAAGTAAAAGGCAGTGGGGGGACTTCCCTGGTGGCACAGTGGTTAAGAATCCGCCTGCCAATTCAGGGGACACGGGTTCAAGCCCTGGTTTGGGAAGATCCCACATGCCGTGGAGCAACTAAGCTCGTGCGCCACAACTACTGAGCCCACGTGCCACAGCTACTGAAGCCCACATGCCTAGAGCCCGTGCTCTGCAACAAAGAGAAGCCATTGCAATGAGAAGCCCACGCACTGCAACTAAGAGTAGCTTCCGCTCGTGCAACTAGAGAAAGCCAAAGAATAGCTTCCGCTTGCGCAACTAGAGAAAGCCAGCGTGCAGCAACAAAGACCCAACACAGCCAAAAATAAATAAATAAATAAATTTATTAAAAAAAAAAAAGACAGTGGGTTCGAGTTCCCTCCTAAGTCAGGGATCGTGGGTTCAAGTCCCAATCTGAGTTTTGACTGGGTTCAAGTGCCATCTGAAAAGTGCCATCTGGTTTCAGTAGGGAATAGCAAACAAGGAGAATCCTTCCAGAGGCCAGAACGAGGGCTGCTATGGTGCTAACCAAGGAGTTACACTGCCAGGACAGTGAATGCTCACTGTTCCTGCCCAGTGGGATTGTATGGGCACCATGGACCAGTGGCAGCTGGGTGTTTGCCATGCTCTGCTCTTCCCAAAGAAGGTTTAAAATGTGATCAATCAGTCACTTGTATAAGTGATCACTTAAGTTATATCTTTCTCTATTTATATCTATATCTACATCTGTATCTGTATCTATAACTCGCTACTGTTGGGGAGAGAAACTAGTCTTTCAGCTTTAAGCTTATGGATCCTTGCTCAAGGGAAGCAACATCTTGACTCTAAGCCTCTAAAGATCCTGGACTTCACACTGGAGTCGGTGACAAGATGGAACTTTGCAGCTGTATTCCTTGGGGAGGGGTAAGTGCTTTTTATTTATGGGAAGAAGGATGTGTTTGAATGTTGGCTAGCCAAAGGGGTGGACTGTGGCAGAAACTGCTGGTTTTCTACCTCAAATCTACTCTCTCTTTATCTCTCTTTTTTTTTTTAAAGAGTACTTTCTTTTTTTATTTTATTTATTTATTTTTAATTTTTTTTAATTTAATTTTATTTATTTATTTATTTATGGCTGTGTTGGGTCTTCGTTTCTGTGCGAGGGCTTTCTCTAGTTGCGGCGAGCGGGGGCCACTCTTCATCGCGGTGCGTGGGCCTCTCAGTATCGCGGCCTCTCTTGTTGCGGAGCACAGGCTCCAGACGCGCAGGCTCAGCAACTGTGGCTCACGGGCTTAATTGCTCCACGGCATGTGGGATCTTCCCAGACCAGGGCTTGAACCGGTGTCCCCTGCATTGGCAGGCAGATTCTCAACCACTGCGCCACCAGGGAAGCCCTCTTTATCTCTTTTTAACAGAGCCCTGATTTTGTTCAGGGTGGCAATGTGCCAGCTAAAAGTACTGTCCACTTCAGTCTCCTTTGCAGGCAGAGGTGGCCAGATGACACACAGGCTTAGGGTTTCTGGGATGTTTTTGCTTTTCTAACAGTTTCCTCCTGTTTTCACCTCCTTCTTCTTCTGCTTGTCTGGAATGTAGTTGCTGGAGCTGGAATAGCCTGTAGGTGACCAGGACACACAGACAGGAGGGTGAAGCCCTACATGGTAATGTTGGCAACTGGAAAGACAGAAGGAGCATGGCTTCCTGATGGCAATGGGGTACAACTGTACCAGCTCTGGACTTTGTACCTCTGGGCTTGTTATATGGGACAAGGAAACCCCCATAGCCTTGGGGTTGTTTTCTTGCTGCCGAACACATTTTTAAATTGATACACATCCAAAATGAAACTCATCACTTTCTTCCTGAAATCCACTTTCCTTCCTGTGTTCCCTACTTGGTTCCCTTGACCACTATCTACTCAGAAATCAACATGCAACCCTTGACTTCTATCCTTTATTTGCCCCTCCCCCAGTACCTAATACATTTATTAGTTTTATTGATTCAATTTTTAAATCTCTCCCTATTACAAGTTGAATTGTGTCCCCCTAAAAGCGATGTTAAACTCCTGGTCCCCAGAACCTCAGAATGGGACCTTATTTGGAAATAAGGTCGTTGCAGATGTAATTAGTTAAGATGAGATCATGCTGAAGCAGGGTGGGTCCTTAATCCAATGCAACTGGCGTCTATAGAATATGACGTGAAGAGACAAAGACCCACAGGGAGAACACAGAGGCAGAAATTGGAGAGATACAGCTGCAAGCCAAGGAACACAAGGATTGATGGCCCCACCAGATGCTAGGGCGAAGGAAGGATTCTACCCAGAGTCTCAGAGGGAGCTCAGCCCTGCTGACACCATGATTTTGGACTTCTAGCTTCCAGAACTGTGAGAGAATACATTTCTGTTATTTAAGCCGCCAAATGTGTGGTACTGAGACAGGCTGGGACATGGGACACTTTGCTGGGACCTGGGATACTTTTGCTGCAGGGCTGCAATGCTTGCACCTGACACACCTCTCCTTGAGCAACAAAATACAAAGAAACTATATGGGACTAAAAATAACTGCCTGCATGGGCAGTTGGGACAAATTCTGGACCCAAAAGATACAAAGAGACGGAAAAACCCAAATGCCACTTTTGAAGAGCCTGGAGAAAAAACAGGGTGTCAGGAGCAAAAGCAGCGCATACCCCCTGCACACACCACCACCTAAGCCACCCCTCTGGCCCGACTTCTGGACGCATCCCTACCCTCACCCCATATAAGAAACAAGCTCTCCACCCCCTCAGTGATGGAGCAAGCAAGGGAACCTGTTGTTTGTTCTCACTCTCCCCTGGGGCAGCAGAGGCGCCAATAAAGCCACGCCTGAATTTCTTGTCTGGCCTCTAGTCAATTTCTATTGCTTGGGGAAGGCCAAGAACCCTGTTCGGTAACAGTACTTTGTTACAGCAGCCTCAGGGTACTTATACACGCCCTAATGCATTCACACTCTACCAAGTCACCAGACTCTTGTTTTGCTGCAAGAGCCTCTGAACTGGTGCCCCAGCTAACAGTGTTGCTTCCTTTCCATTCCTGCCCAACGTAACAGCCTGAATGAGCTCTATAACGTTCAAATTACTCACCTGTTTACACACGTTTCAATGGCTTCCCGGTACTCTAAATTCTGAACTCCCTTACCTGATACAAAAGGCCCTGAGTGCCTTTCCGGCATCAGCTAGTCCCATGCTTTTCAGCTACTTTCCATGCCTGCAAAATTCCCCCCAATGTTCCTACCCTGTTTGACCTTTGGGCTTTAATTCCCATTAGATGTCTCTTCTCCCAAGAAGCCTCCTCTTCTCTCCCAACACTGACAGTGCCCCTGGTCTATGCTCCCTTAAAGCCTGGTTCTTCCTTCATCAGAGCATGGATCCCATTTGTTACAATGCTCGCCTGCTTGTCTATCTACCTCCTTAGTCTGCAAGCTCCCGGGAGGAGGGACTGTGTCTTCCCCAGCAAGACAGCGTCAGTGACCAGCAGTGACTGCCCCATGTCCGGTGCTCAATATATTGGATTGAGGGGAGCAGAGGGGTGACTGCTTTTATTGTCTTTCCCCTGAGTTTCAGATTTTGAAAGATTTTAACCAGTAAACACAATTTATTCCTTAAGTTAACCTATTGGGTCTTATCAGGGGATTCATGCATGGTTTTCTTTTCTTTCTTTCATTCTTTTTAATATTGAAGATTGCTTGAAGAACTTCTAAACTGTTTTCTTTTTGAGGAATAACTTGGGGACCTAACAATACTGGTTTTTGAATCTAGTCAATCTCCCTCCATTTAATAGAAAAGGGAACTGAGGCCCCGAGAGGTGAGACGACTTGCCTGAGGTTGAAGTGCGTTAGTAATATCACCAGGTTAAAACTCAAGTTTTCTGACTTCTATCCAGGATTCTCTCTGCTCTTTCACAATAGCTAAGCCAACTGTGTGTTGGTGCAATGTTTAACAACCGGCTCCCTAGGGGAAACAAAAAAGAGCCTCAGTTTAAAGCATTTGTCGGTTTCTGCCGTGTAAATGCTTTCATCTTGGCTAATTTCAAGCTACCTCTGTGAAGTCACTGAACAGGATCGTTGGTTCAAGCAGGCTCCAAACTCCACGCTCTCTGCTTTCTTAAAGGTTTGTAGTTGGAGGCTTCAGCCCCTTGGAAAGTGGCTGTTGCCAGAACATGATAAATTCTGGCAATGAAGTGATGTAAACGGCTATAGATGGCTATACGTAAAAGTACGGGGTCCCAAAGGAATGACCTGCTGAAAATATGACAAGATGGAAAACTCATATGAATACAAAGTGCTGTTGATTGTCATGTGTTGGAACCAAAAGCCAGTGATAACCTCTGCAAACACAAGTTAAATGAAATAGAAATACAAGTCCCACCTCCCCTCGGTAGCTTTTCTGATTTATCTCAGGCAGAAATAATTCCTCCTTCCTTAGTAGTTCCCATATATTTATAATCAGTTGCTTTTTTTAGAATTGCCAACAGAATGTATCCAAAGTCCCTAGCTTGGCAAAGAGGCCTTTTACCAAATGAATTTTCAAAGGAGGTGGGGTGGGGCGGCAGGAGGAACACAGGCTGTGGGGCTTGTCAACTCTGGGTTCAACTCCTGTCCCACTACTTAATGCTCTGAAGCCTCAGGCCAGTGTCCTGACCTCAGTTTGTTCATTCTTGGATACATTCCTTGTAAGGTTGACACAGGATGAAACAATATAAAACATGTCAGGTGCCTAACACGCCACCTGGCACATTCAAAGAAGGCAAGAAATACCTGTTCTCTCCTTTGACAGGTTAAACATTTCCTGCCTGTACAAATCGTCTGTACATAAAAAAAATTTTTTTTAATTAATTAATTAATCTTATTTTTTTGGCTGTGTTGGGTCTTCATTGCTGTGCGCGGGCTTCCTCTAGGTGCGGCGAGGGGGGGCTACTATTCGTTGCGGTTCGCGGGCTTCTCATTGTGGTGGCTTCTCTTGTTGCACAGCACAGGCTCTAGGTGCGCGGGCTTTGGTAGTTGTGACACACAGGCTCATAGTTGTGGCTTGCAGGCCTAGAGCGCAGGCTCAGTAGCTGTGGCACACGGGCTTAGTTGCTCTGTGGCATGTGGGATCTTCCCAGATCAGGGCTCGAACCCGTGTCCCCTGCATTGGCAGGCAGATTCTTAACCAATGCGCCACCAGGGAAGTCCTCGTCTGTACATTTTAAAGACCTTGTTTTCCTATGAATTAATTAGTTCATTTGCTCAGTCTCCTAACAAATATTTAGAGAGAGAGAAATGCCTCTGTGCATCAAATCTCTGATTCCATTGTCTTTAATATCTAGTGGTTTTGCAGAACATGGACACAGGTAAGTTCTTGGACTCAGGTTAGGGTGGCAGGTAAGAACCCAGGAAAGTTGTTTTTAAATGTGGACCAAAGTGCAGAAGGGCGGTAATGAGGAACCTGCTCACAATTAAGCCTCACTAAACGAAGACTCTGTGAGTTGCCGTAGTGGAACCCCACTAAGGGCTGGGGACCTAACTCACAGCCTTAAACCCACTCCTTTAACCCTCCCATTAACCCCACAGTGGTAGAATGATCCCCATTTTGCTGATGAGAAAGCTGATGTACAGAGAAGTCCATGCTCTGTCATGTTCCTTGTGCACTTCTACTATGTGCCAGGTACTGTTCTAGGCATTGGTGAGAGAGCATGGACAGACGAAAATCCCCGCCCTTGTGGAGCTGACATGAACAAGACAACAAACAAGATGAATAAGTGAAATGTCTCATATGTCAGGTGGTGCTAAGTGCCATGAAGAAAAATAAAGCAGAGCAGGCCTTTGGGTCAGGGGAGGCTGCAGTTTGACGTAAGCTTACCGGGAAAGGTCTCAGAGAGAAGGTGACCTCCGGGCAAAGAAGGGAGGGAGTGGGCCAAGTAGATAACTGGCTCAGAAACTTGCCTGAGGTTACTAGGAAGTGTCACTCGGCACTGGAAGGGCTGTTTGTCAGGCTCTAAAGCCAGGGCTCTCATTTCATCAGGCCTCTTTTTTCAAAAAGCAGTGCTGCTGTTCTCCAAGCAGGGTGTGTGTGTGTGTGTACAAGTCTGTCTGTCTGTCTGTCTGTGAATGTGTTATATTTCCCTGGGGCTGATCCTGTGGGGGCCTGAGCTTCCCTGACAGCTCCCAGGTCCTCAGGCCTCACATTATTGGTTTTCATGGAAACTTGGCAACTTTCTCCCCCTCCCCCCCCACCCCCCCACCCTTTGCCCTGCACCACATTCCAGTGGCTTTATTTGTGTGCCTTGGAGCCTGGCCAGGGCTGGGCCTGGGACAGGTTGCCATGGCGATCTCCCACTCCTTCCAGATAGAACTTCTCAAGGATGTTGCCTTTGGGCCTGAAATAGTTCAGGCCTGCTCTCCGCCACAGCAGGAAGAGCTGAGTTAGGAAACCCCTTTCAATCAGCTTTTGAACTTGCACAAACCCAACCCTGGGTGAGAAAGACTTCTGGGGGGTGTTCTCCAGGGCACCCCAGATTCGGGATTGGGAATGGTTTTCCTTGGGATACTGGAATAACTACTATCAGTTGTTACATACCAGGTGCTGTATTCAGAGCCTGCCTCTGAGACCTGCAGAAACAGAGCAGTTTTTTTAAAAGCTCAACTTTACTGATGAATCTGCATCTAATAAAATGCACCCATTTTAAGTGCACAGTTCAATGAGATTTGACAATGTATATACACTTGGGTAATGACCACTACAATTAAGATATAAAGCTTTTCCATCACCCCCCAAAGTTTCTTCCTGCTGCTTTGCAATTATCCTCCCCCCTCCCCAACCCCTGGTCCCAGGCAGCCACTGATCTGCTGTCTGTCACCATGGATTCATTTTGCCTTTTCTAGAAGTTCATGTAAATAGAACCATCTAGTATGTGCACTTTTGTGGCGTGTCTTTTGTTCAGCATAACGTTTTTGAGATTCATCTGTGTGGTTGCCTGTTTATTCCTTTTTATTGCTGGTGCTATTGTATGGAGTGACTGTAACAGAGAACAAACCTGACTCCATATTGGATCTAGTCCTTTAGCGCTAACCCTTGAGCTCTGTTGCCTGTGCTTAGTCATGCTGGCTCTGCACCTTTGTGAAAGAATGTTGCCTGTAGCCTGAAATATACAGGATAGCCCATCCTCAAGGCTCTGACCTTTAAAGGTGTAACACTTTTCCATTAACATAGACATGAAAAGTTGCAGAAGAGAGAATAACATTTGTCTTGTGGGAGGTTTATAGGAACATCCTGACCTGACCTGCAGGGACAGCTGCAGGAACAAAGGATTCCAGCACCAAGAAGTTTGCAGCAACCAGCTACCTCCTCCCCCCCGACCCCCCCCACCCCCACCCTCCCCTTTTAGTATACAAGAAGCCTGAATTCTAACTCGGGTAAGCTGGTTCTTTGGGACACTAGACTTCTTGGTCTCCTGGCTTTCTGAGTAAATTCACTCTTCCTTGTCCCAACAACTCGTCTCTTGACTTGCTGGCCTGTTGTGTGGTGAGCAGTACAAGCTTGGACTCCGTAACATGACCACAGCTTGTCCATTCTCTTGCGGATAGACATCTGAGTTGTTTTCCGTCTTCAGTTATTGCAAATAAAGTTGTTATGTACATTTGTGTATATATCTTGTGTGAACATATACTTTAACCCCTTCTGGGTAACACCGGGAGTGGAATGGCTGGGTCATATGGTAAATACTGTTAAACTTTAGAAGAAACTGCCACAGAGCATGTTTTGAGGTAGCACTGACTGGGTGCAATTGGGTTTTGCTCACAGGGACTAGAACTAGTGATACCGAGCTCCCCTAAAACCGAGTTCCCACGCTGGGTTTATTTTTTAATTAATTAATTAATTAATTAATTTTTAATTTTTTTGGCTGTGTTGGGTCTCGTTTCTGTGCGAGGGCTTCCTCTAGTTGCGGCAAGCGGGGGCCACTCTTCATCGCGGTGCGCAGGCCTCTCACTATCGCGGCCTCTCTTGTTGCGGAGCACAGGCTCCAGACGCGCAGGCTCAGTAGTTGTGGCTCACGGGCCTAGTTGCTCCGCGGCATGTGGGATCTTCCCAGACCAGGGCTCGAACCTGTGTCCCCTGCCTTAGCAGGCAGATTCTCAACCACTGCGCCACCAGGGAAGCCCCCATGCTGGGTTTATGATTAACCTCTCAGTTCAAAACTGTATTCCCTTTATTATCCCACCCCCTTCCCCTCAGGATTGAGGAGTATCAAAGAAAAGCAGGGATTGAAACTGAGCAGGATTCTGTGGGGCCTTCCCAGGTGCAAAAGCCCCTCTGTGTCCCCCGTTTCTTGATTGTAGAAAAAGGCTTTAGTCTCCTAGGACTTCCCTGAGTTCCAAAGAACAGACTCAAGCAATTACTAATTAGGGAGGTGAGGGAATGCAGAAAAAAAGGAAAAGCAGTCTAGAAACAATAGTTCAGTGGATAAAACAGAGTCCTAGTTCTTCCTCAAGGGATATACATAACTATCTGATGCATATTTTTGAATTGTTCTTCAGATACTAAGACACCCCCCCCCCACACACACACCCCCAGATGGAGGATGGTGACTACTTGCTGACCACAATCATGTAGATCCTAGACTGGTTGCCACCCGAAGGTTGATGATTAAGATTCCTGAAACACCATCCTGTTACCTCACCACAAACCAATCAGAAGAAAGTCTGTGAGCTGCAACCCTCACCCCAAATGTGGCCTTTAAAAACCCTCCCCTGAACACCATCTGGGAGTTTAGGTCTTTTGAGCATGAGCTGCCCATTCTCCTTGCTTGTCCTGCAATAAAAACTGCACTCTCCTTTACTGCAACCCGCTGTCAGTAGATTGACTTTGCTGTACATTGGGTGAGTGGACCCATGTTTGGTTTGGTAACACTACCAATACCTTGTGAGAAGGGTAGAGCAAGGATTTCAAGGTAGCAAGAAGGGAGAGCAGGGTCCTTTATCAGTGAGTAACTTGCCTGCCTATTTAGGGACGTTTCCATAAATACCTACTGGTAGGTAGCTAAGAACAGGTGGGGAAAGAGTCAGGTAGTGAAGTGGCAGCAAGGAAGAATGTTTAAGGGCAGTAATGTGACTGGGTGAAGGGGGATTGGGGGTACTTTAGAAAGATGTGTGTGTGTAGTGGGGAGGGGACTCAATCACACGCCCCAAAATCTCAGTACAAAGTCTGGTTTTCAGTGGTTGACAGTTCTCCTTAAGGCAGCTTGCTTTTCTGCCCCATTTTCCACTTCTGAATATCCACTACTGTCCAGGAGAAAGGAAGGCAAAAAGAGGAACACATATTTGCTGTGTCTGCTCTCTCTGGGCAGTAGACATACTTTTCTTATTTAATCCTTCCAAACACTTGGCAAGGTCTATGTTCTTCATCCAGACTTTGAGACCAAAAGTATTTTAATGAATAGTTGTAGATAATCATCTAAGGAGGGTGTTAGGTGGAGTCACTGCTCTTCATAAGAAAGGAATAGCTGGACCTGGGGGGTAAGGCTGGAGGGGGATCGGCAGCTAAGAGGGTGAAGAGGGGCTGGAAGATATAAGTGAGAGAGACAGAGAGAGGAACAACTGTAGCAGCTGCTAAAGGGAAAGGAATTTGAAGAAAGAGCTGAAGGCTGTAGAATATGCCACCACAAAATATGACTGTAGGCGTTTAGGCCATGCCACGCCCCAAAGTATGCTGCTTTGATATATCTATTATTTGGAACTGTAGGCATTTGAAAAACAACAAATGCATGGAGAGGCTTTCTCTGAACTCCCCTATCTGCCTAAAGATAAATCCTCCCAAAGGAACTCAGATGTCATAAATCCCCTCCCTGGGAATTTCATTAACAGGGGAGGATTCACTCTTATCATAGGAGAGGAGACTGGACGTCAATACCACACCCAGGTAACTTTGTCACAAACTATCTTATCTCCCACGTATTCTTCTAAGAGCCCATTCATCTTTCCCCCAAATTACATACTCTCCCCTAAGAAGCCTACATTCCCTTACCTCTTTCCCTATTAACATAGTATTTAATCCTGAATTCTAAAGCCACCTCTTTGGGGTGCTCATTTTTCCTGGGTATCTCCCATGTATACATGAGTCATACATGTTAATAAACTTCTGTTTGCTTTTTTCTTTTATGCTTTTCTCTATCTTTTATTACAAGGGTCTCAGCTAAGAACTCATAAGTGTAAAAGGAAAATTTTTTTACCTCCCCTACAAAGTCAAGATTTTGGGGAAGTTTTGCTATGTGATGTGTACTATAATTCCAGGAAAAATACTCATTACTCATCTTTGCCTTCAGAGGTGTGTGTGTGTTTTAATGTGATTATGTTTGAAATTGATTTTGTCTTGAGTGGGTTCATAGAGGCTCAGTTACTTGTAAATAACATGTAAATGGAGAAGCAGAATAATTGAATGAGTAATTTGCCCAAGGTCACACAGCTGGATCCAGATTTGAACTGTTTCCTGACTCCAGTGTCCTTTCCCAACCCACTGCCTGGTTTGCTGAGGTTCTAGGAACTTGCCTTGGGTGCCAAGATAAGACACTGTCCTCTGTTTTGTAATTCCCCATTTTTTTTCAGTGATTCCACCTACAGATGGATGGCTGGTCTACATAACTTGTGAAGTAAACCAGAATATGTCAAAATATCCCTTTTTAATGTAAGAATTATTTTGAGCTGAAGGCAATTAAGAAATAGTAAATGCAGGAAAAGCTCTCTATACCTTCCCCATTTCTGCTTAAAGGCAGGATATAAATTTTCCTTTACTATAAGACTCTGGACTCTTATCAGCCCAGAGACAAACGTTACTGCAAACAAATAAACAAACATTACTCCATTAATTTTCCCCCATGTATTTACTTTCACACAGTTTGTTGCCCTTTGAAGCCTAAAACTTCTTTCTTTTGACCTGCCATTGCTCTACAAATTTATTGTTCTTTGTTGAAGATGCTACATAAGCTACATTAGCCTGAGTTCTAAGTTACCTCCTTAAGTTACTCATCTCTGAGTTTCTCCCATGTTTATATGAAATATACATGTTGACAAAATTCTTTTTGTTTTCTCTTGTTAATCTGTCTTTTGTTACAGAGCCCCAACTGAGGAACTTAATTAAGATAGGTAGAGGAAATATTTTTCCTCCCCTACAGCTGACCTCTGAAATTCACACATGTGGCATTTGAATCACAGAAGACAAAACAATATTTGCCTGCAGAAGTCTGATTAAGAAACTCACATCTCTTTTAGGTTGTAATTTCCTGGATAACTGCACCTCTTCAAAATATGACATATACCCTCTTTGTTTAAAAAAAAAAAAAAGAAAAAAAGAAAAAAAAAAGAAAATAAGAAAGACAAACAAACTAAAAAAAAAAAAAAAAAGAAACTCACATCCCTGAGTCCCAGTTTACAGCTCTGTCCACATGTTGAGCTTCCCCTGCATATGGTATTAGTTTTCTTATTCTCACTGTGTGATGAATATGCTACCTGAACAGAGGGAGAGAAGGTGAAGGAAGGCCTAGGACTTCAGAACTGGAAGTGGTGTCCAAGATACCTTAGCCTGATTCCCTCATTTTAGAATGAGGGAAGATCTGAAGCCCAGAGGTGGGAAGTGCCACCCCCTCCACCCCTACTCTCAGGTCCTCCCCCATTTATGCCACCAGCATTTACTTATTTTTAAGCCTCCTCTGTGAACTTTTTCAGTCTGTCCCAGTGTGCTCATTCCCCGCCCTGCCCCATAAAATTGTCCATTTGCTTCTTTATGCCTTTCCTCTCTCTGCTCAGATTGCTATCAGTGGTCTGTCTGTGTGGCTGTCACCTTTAGGCTGGGAGCTTCCTGAGGGCAGGGACAATGTCCAGCTCAATTTTTTGATCCTAATGCCTAGCACAGTGCCTGGTATATAGCCAAGTACTCAATGAATTTCCTTTTATTATAAATGTAATGCACATTTATAAACTCTCAAACATGTGGAAAGTATGCTTCACTCTCCCACAGCTCCTCTCTCCAGCCATCATTCAGTCTCTTTTGTGATCTTCCAGACATTTTCTCTGCATATAGAAAGCATACATAGGTTTACCCATCTTTAAAAACATAACCCTCTTGCTATAGAAATGATTATGTTGTTTATTTCTTTTTCCCAGTACAAATTTAAACAAATAAAGCGATTTTGTCCAAATTCACTTATCTATTTCTGTGTAATTAACCATTCTTTTTTTTTTTTTTTTTTGGTAAGAGGTCTCCCTAAGGACATGATATTTTTTATTTATTTATGTATTTATTATTTATGACTGTGTTGGGTCTTCGTTTCTGTGCGAGGGCTTTCTCTAGTTGCGGCAAGCGGGGGCCACTCTTCATCGCGGTGCGCGGGCCTCTCACTGTCGCGGCCTCTCTTGTTGCGGAGCACAAGCTCCAGACGCGCAGGCTCAGTAGTTGTGGCTCACGGGCCCAGCCGCTCTGCGGCATGTGGGATCTTCCCAGATCAGGGCTCGAACCCGTGTCCCCTGCATTAGCAGGCAGATTCTCAACCACTGCGCCACCAGGGAAGCCCAATTAACCATTCTCAAGCTCAGTGACTTATAACAACAATCATATGATTTGCTCAGGTTTCTATTTGGGCTGCGCTGGGCGGCATTTCTGCTGGTCTTGGCTGGGACTGCTCATGCAGCTGCAGTCAACTGTTGCGTTGGTTGGGGCCTCAGCAAGGGTGATTCTCTGCTCTTGGGTCCTCTGTGAGCCTTTACGGGATTCTACTGTCATTTCTATTCTCGAGAATGGGCCGGGATTGAAGATGGCAGGGAGCAGGGCCCCTTCTCAGCGACACACTAACACTTAAGCTTCCCTGCTCTCCTCCCCAACTCACCTCTCTCCTCTCAATCCTGCAGCCGGAAAAACTGCTTTTACTTTCTTGCACGTTCTTCTGAATTTATTGACACATAAATATTGTGCTTTGAATCTTTCATGACTTAGGTTTTAAAATTCAACAGCCTTTTCCCCTCCCAACCCCCACCCTCTTTTTTTCAAATATGACCTTGGCCATAAATTTCCAAGGTCTATTTTGAAACTAAAAAAACTAAGAATTGACTTTCTGTTTTGCTGCATTCTCCATGACTTCCTGGAGGGTAAGCTTCAAATGCCCTAGCTGCTTCTTGATGAGGGGAAGGATTCAGGACCAAAAACCACACTGGATAACGCTGTAAAACTCTACCCTCCTGCATGGTTAGAGCTGTTTATTTACGTAGGCCTAGGAGCACCAGGGAAAATAGTTTGGACTTTGCTCTCACTTAGGGGTTGAATTTACCTGGGCATGTTTGGTGTCGGGGTGGGAGTAGACTGGGTGGGGGGTTAATGGATCCACATCAGCTCAATTGTAGGTGGAATTGTGTTCCCCAGGAGAAGTGACAATAGGGAAGAAGGAATGTGGCCATGCCAGGCTCAGCTATGGGGCCTTGGACAGGTGTGGGCAGTGGCTTCTCCACACAGGGTGATACAGTAGCTGGAACTCTTGCTGGTGGCTCATGGTTACACTGGGGAAGGAAAATGCTCCTGGTGTAAAAGCTGAGAGAGTTGTGGCACCAGAAACCCAAGCAAAGAGAAAGTTGAGTCCTTCCCCTGCCAGCAGGCTGCAGAGTCAGATGTGTAAGCAGCATTTGGGGTGGTGCTGTTGGCAGCTTGTGGACAAGAATTGAGGTGGGTGGCGGGCAGGCAGGTAGCAACAGCGAGGTCAGGAGCCCAAGGGTGGGGATCTGGGTGATGGGTAAGGAGAAATGCAAGAACTCTTGGCACACGGTGACTCCATCCAAACCCCTACACTAAGAGACCTGACCAACCCTAGCATGGCTTCTAGCAGCCTAAGGCTGTATCCCTGAGACCTCAGAACCCACTTTTGAGTTCCTTCCAGTCTGGAAAAGCTCAGGGCTGTCAAAAGAATTTACTGTTTGTTTTAGCCAATGCCTGACCTAGGTCTCTGACCTCCCTTTCCTAGAGCGTTTACTGACAAAGGCTTATTCTCCGCTCTGTCCCTTTGAGATGTATATGTAACTCCTACAACTCAGGAGTGTCTTTTCCAAGGACCTGAGAGTCATCCCTTTGAAAGGCACTCATCGGGAAGGATAGGGCCTCCAGTCTCCCAGTCTCTCCCCTCCCTACTCCCTCATTCTCCCTTTAAAATGCCCTAGTCACCTCTGCGCAAAGTGCATGGAGCTCAGCAATATCCCTACTGTCGGTAGTTACTGAATAAAATCTGTTTTTGCCCTTTTAACTCATGTCCAGCTTTGTTTATCTTTGACAGTTGCTAAGGAGTTGGCAATGGCCTGGGAAACTCAAAGCTACGGACAGATGAGGGGCAAGTCAGAGGTGTGCTGGTGTCCAGGCCAATGTGACAAGGACCGATGGACCAGTGCCTCGGACAGCATTGGTTTGGGCGGCGTTTGAGGACACAGTGGGGGCTGCAGACGGGGAGCTTTGGTCCAAGAGGGGCAACAAGATGTGCAGTCCTGAGTGGTTGGCTGTCGGCAGAGAACATGGGAGACACCACCTCTTGGCAGCCCTCAGAGAGATACAAGAGGGGGCCAGGAACCCCAGAAAGGAGGCAGCTGGCATCCTCCTTCACACGTATCGGTGTTGGACCACAGTCTCTCTGTTGATGGGACCACATTTGTGCACACAAACCTTAGAAGGAAACCCCTGTGTGTTATTGTGGCAATTCTTGGAGATTCCTGTTCACCCGTGAATCTCTTTATTGGGGACCATTTCTGGAGGTCATGGTCCCTGACCTCTTGACTGAAAGGAATTTTTTCCTTTTTCCCAGCAGGAGGGAAAAGTTCCTCCTGACAGGGGAAAAAATGGTGAAAAGAAAATTCTAGCAAATGGAAAATGATGTGGAAGGGCCCTCTTGTATGTGATAGGTAAGTGAATGGGCCCTCAGGATGAGGTCAGACTTTTGGGAAATTAAGGAAGCCCCATGGAGGTGGGGGTGGGGGAAGAGAGCTGGAAACAGGGCACAAAGCTGAGAACCCAGGACCCGAAGGCTCCCTGCCTGCCCCATGGGTGACCAAGGGTGATAATTTCAAACCTGAATTTCGAGTGATATTCAATTTTTACATGTGGGCTTAATATTTGCCATAGTATTCGCAGTTAATTATGTTTCCTTCTATATTTTTGTGTTAAGATGAATCATTGTTGTTCCAGATATTTTTCTGAGATAAGTGGAGGGGGGCACATGCGAAGTGAGGCCTGCGGAGGGGGTGGGAGTGGGTCTCGAGAAAAATGATTTTGCTTCCTTTTTTGGATTTGTATGTATACTTGGATAACTGCCTGTTTGATTAGGACTCATTTGGTTTGGTTTATGGGTCTGCCTTGTTCCCTGCCCACCCCCCACCCCCCAGTGTCTTAGAACAAATCTTCACCTTCCTCCAGGGCAGGTGCCTATATGTTGCAGGAAAATGGGGCACGAGAGGATGGTCATGTCCCCGGTCTCGGGCAGGTGACCAATAGGGATGGGATAGGCTGCCAAGTGAGGGTCCTTGGCTTTGCACAAGTAAGAATTCAAGACCGAGCCATAGTAAAGTGAAAGCAAGTTTATTTAGAGAGGTACACATTCCATAGACAGAATGCGGTCCTTCTCAGAAGGGAGAGTGGTCCCAGGGCATAGGGTCGTTTTGGAAAGTGATGATAGTGCCCTGAAATATGGGGTTGTTAGTTTTCATGGGCTGGGTAATTTCATAGGCTAACGAGTGGGAGGATTATTCCAACTATTTTGGAGAAGGGGTGGGAATTTCCAGAATTTGGGCCACCGCCCACTTTTGGGCTTTTAGGTCAGCCTCGGAACCGTCATGGCACCTGTGCGTGTGTCACTTAGCTTATGCTAATGTATTACAATGAGCGTATAATGAGGCTCGAGGTCTACTGGAAGTCGAATCTTCCGCCATCTTGGGCCTAGTAGGTTCTAACCAGTTTTTGTCAAATCCCTCCTGTCTCATGTGGGGTGATGTTGGCCATACAAAAGCCCTGAAAGGGTTAGGATGCAAACAGAAACATGATTTACTCTTCCCTCTTTCTCCAATCCTCAGGGCTGGGGAATCAGTTTAGGGAGACTGCCGCCTCTCAAGGTTTCTTCTCTCTAGGCAGCTGAGGGGAAACCGAGAGCAGTGGAGCTGCTTGGTCGGGGGAGGCTGTCACCAGGAGCCATCCTCTGTCACCTGGGGTTAACTGGGGTGGGGGTTGCTCCCAGCCCTGGGGCTCAGCCCCTTCCCTCTCCTTAAGTTCATAAGGGCTGATGTCAATTCAGGCTTAAACTTTAACTCTTTCCACTTCTTACTTCCAGACAAATTAGTTGATCAATAGCTGATTTGATCCTGATCATTTAGCCACAGATTGAAACTTTTTTCCATGTCATCAGTCTCACTTTTCTTTTTTTTCTTTTCTGCTTAGTTTGGATTGAATAGACACAGCTCTTTTCCTTTATTGCATGCTTTAATTTTTTGTGCTTTAAAACTGTTCCCACGGTGACAGTTCCTTCCAGATGCACCTGTAACTTTCCATTCCTCATTTTCTCACCACTTTCAAAGTAAATGTTATTTCTACATTTGTTACTTTTGCAATTTTGCCTCTTATTAGTGCTTTCAAGGTTCTCACGGGCGTTATGCTTATTGGTTATTATGGGGTTGATAATGTGTGAACAATTACTTGGGCACAAGGATGTCAACACAGTTGAGTAATGGACTGTATTGTTCACCATGGCAGGTCTAAAATGACCTTTCACTATAGCCGGTGCCATCTGTTGGTGGAGGGAAGAGTTGACATTCTTTTTTCTGGAGTGTATCTTTTTGTGAATCTATAGACATTGAAATTTAAGTGGAAAAGCTTCTTTATACAAATTCTTCTGTGGCTTTAAAAGTAATTCATTATAGGGGGGTGGAGGAGAGATGGATTGGGAGTTTGGGATTAGCAGATGCAAACTATTATATATAGAACAGATAAACCACAAGGTCCTACTGTATAGCATATGGAACTATATTCAATATCCTGTGATACCGTAATGGAAAAGAATATGAAAATGAATGTATATATATGTATAACTGAATCACTTTGCTGTACAGCAGAAATTAACAACATTTTAAATCAATTCTACTTCAATAAAATAAAATTTAAAAATAATTCATTATATACAATAGTTGTATTTCCTTGTCAGTGCACCTAGATCTACTTCATTCTCTTTGTTCTGTGTAGTATTCCACAGTATAGGTACACTATAACTTATTAAAAAATTCCCCTGTGGGGGGCTTCCCTGGTGGCGCAGTGGTTGAGAATCTGCCTGCTAATGCAGGGGACACGGGTTCGAGCCCTGGTCTGGGAAGATCCCACATGCCACGGAGCAACTGAGCCCGTGAGCCACAACTACTGAGCCTGCGCGTCTGGAGCCTGTGCTCCGCAACAAGAGAGGCCGCGATAGTGAGAGGCCCACGCACCGCAATGAAGAGTGGCCCCCGCTTGCCGCAACTAGAGAAAGCCCTAGCACAGAAACGAAGACCCAACATAGCAATCAATCAATCAATCAATAAATCTTTAAAAAAAAAAAAAGTCATAGGAAAAATCAAAGGGAAATAGTACTTATAATGCCATCACCCTAAAATAGCATTTAAAAAAAAAAAAATTCCCCTGTGGATGGACATTTAGGTTGTTCCTAGATTTTTTTTTTACTACAGATAATCTTGTAAAATACATTTCTTTAGGTTTAAATGTACTTTTCTTTGATTTTCATTGAAGCTGAGCATCTTTTTATGTGCTTATTCGTCACGTCAATAAGTAGACTTCTACTCCATGATTTTTAAGTGCTACACAATATTACACGATATGGCTTTATCACTACTTACCCAGGTAGCCCTTGATGTTGGACATTGTGTTGTTTCTTTACTAATCAAATGTTTTTTATATCTCCTGAACTGTCCTTCAGCAGGGGTAGGGGTGGGGGACTTGTGTAGCTGACCAGCTGTCTGAAAAATGTCTTGCAATTAATGAACTGGCTTATGTCATCCACTTGGTTAGGTAGTTTCAGATATTTATATTTTATTGTGGAGACAGAGAAGCATAATTTTTGAACTGTTTGTTCAAACACTGAGCGCCAGCCAAATTCCACACTCTCCTCTACTATTCTAAAGAATACTGATCAAATTATATCAGAACTATTTGTTTCCTTTTTTTAAAAATAAATTTATTTATTTATTTATTTTTTATTTTTGGCTGTGTTGGGTCTTTGTTGCTGCATGCAGGCTTTCTCTAGTTGCGGTGAGTGGGGGCTTCTCTTTGTTGTGGTGCACAGGCTTCTCATTGTGGTGGCTTCTCTTGTTGCGGAGCACAGTCTCTAGGCACACGGGCTTCAGTAGTTGTGGCACGCAGGCTCAGTATCGCGGGCTCTAGAGCTCAGGCTCAGTAGTTGTGGCACACGGGCTTAGTTGCTCCGCAGTATGTGGGATCTTCCCAGACCAGGGCTCGAACCCATGTCCCCTGCATTGGCAAGTGGATTCTTAACTGCTGCGCCACCAGGGAAGCCCTGTTTCCTTTTTTGATTGATGTATATATTTGGTTAAGTGCCTTTTTGATGAGGACTTGCTTTAATTTGTCCATAGGAAGATTTAAGGCATCACTATTTGTCATATAAGAGGAAACACAGGACAAACTTTTTAGTATTTTAAAGGGTTTTTTAAGGGCACTTGTCCAGTTTGTGGAGCTGACTAGAATAACCTTCAAAGATTTTACAGCAGCTTGAATTTTGTTTATAATTGGTTTGTCCTGAAGTGTTTCTCTTGATTGACAAAGCTGCATCATATTTGATAGATTTGAGCACATACTTCTCTTTGAGCAGTCAGCTGATGATTATAGACTATTTGATTTCTTACCATGCTTCCCTAAGGAAAGATGCTTGCCTCCCTCTCTTCCTCTCTTTTTCTTTTTTCTGTTGAGGTATAACACACAGATTACAAAGTTCGTAGCCAGGCTAATCCTAAATGCTTGATGAATTTTCACATATGTACATATCCACATGACCACCACCCAGATCAAGGTGGAGAATGCTTTCAGCAACCCAGCTAGCTTCCTCGAAACTTCCCAGTCCATACCACCCCGCTACTGGAAGTAACCACAGTTCTGACTTCTATTATCATCAGTTTTGCCTGTTCTTGCACATACGGTATGTGCTCTTGTGTGTGGCTCCTTTTGTGCAATATTTTTGTTTTTGGGATTCATCGAAGTTATTGAGTGTGTTATGGAACCAAACTTGAGTCTGCTTGTCCCTGTGTAGTAAAGCCAATCTACTGACACTGGTGGTGGTGAAGGAATATGTACATTTATTGCAGGGCGCCAAGCAAGGAGTCCAGGCAGCTAATGCTCAAAAGGCCCAAACTCCTTGATGGCTTTCAGGGAAAGGTTTTTAAAGACAGGGTAAGGGAGGGGGGTTATGGAATGCATGATTAGCTTGTGGACATACTTCTGATTGGTTGGTAGTGAGGTAATTGGGAGTCAACATCATCAGCCTTCTGGTTCCAACTGGTCTGGGGTCTACATGCTTGTGGGCAGCATACAGTTAACTTCTTCCATCTGGTGGGGGTTTCAGTATCTGCAAAACAGCTCAACGGATATAGCTCAGAATATTATCTACAGCGCTTGAGGAGGAACTAAACGTCCCTGACTCTGTTTAATGGCTAAACTATTATTATTTTGTCTTGCTTGACTGTCTCCCTTTGCTTCTGCATTTTCTCACTTCTCTGATTAAATTTATTCTTTGGCATTTGGGGAAGGCCTAGGAGGCTAAAGTTTTTCTACAAACAAGAGGAAGGTGGAGGACATAGGGAGGTCTGTACCAGGAAGGCCCCATAGGGTCCTGCATGAACAAGTGTACAGAGGGCTGTTTTGTTGTCATTGCTGTTGAGTAGCAGCCCATTATATGCCTCTGCCGCAGTTTATTTACCCATTCATCTGTTGACTAATTTGAATTGTTCCCAGTTATTGGCTATTACAAGTCAAGCTACTAGGAACATTCTGTACATGTCTTTTTGTGCAACCATTTCTCTTGGGTATATACTTAGGATTGGTATTGCTGAATGAGAAGGTAGCCATATATTGAGCTTTAGAAAAATATGCTAAACAGATTTCCAAAGAGGTTGTACCATCTTATATTCCTACCAGCAAGAGATGAGCATTCCAGTTGCTCCAAGTCCTTGTGAACACTTGTCAGTCTTTTTTTTTTTTTTTTTCGGGCAGCCACTGGCTACTTTTTTTTTTTTTTTAAAGGAATTCCCTTATTTTTATTTTTATTTATTTATTTATTTATTTATTTTTGGCTGTGTTGGGTCTTCGTTTCTGTGCGAGGGCTTTCTCTAGTTGCGGCAAGCGGGGCCACTCTTCATCGCGGTGCGTGGGCCTCTCACTATCGCGGCCTCTCTTGTTGCGGAGCACAGGCTCCAGACGCGCAGGCTCAGTAGTTGTGGCTCACGGGCCTAGTTGCTCCGCGGCATGTGGGATCTTCCCAGACCAGGGCTCGAACCCGTGTCCCCTGCATTGGCAGGCAGACTCTCAACCACTGCGCCACCAGGGAAGCCCCTTGTCAGTCTTTTTAATTCAGCCATTCTGATGGGAGTGTTGTGATGTCTCCTCATGGTTTTAATTTGTATTTCAAGGCTACTTAGTTCTGTGGGTCACTCTACCCAGGCTTTTACTTTTTATCTGAAAAGCCCTTATATTTTACATAGTGGAATATGCCAATGTTTAAAATGGTTTCTGAAACCTCAAAGGTGCAGCATTACTCTTATTATTATTAATTTTTTTTTGGCTGCACCACACGGCTCGTGGGATCTTAGTTCCCTGACCAGGGATTGAACCCAGGCCCTTGGCAGTGAGAGCACAGAATCCTAACCACTGGACCACTAGGGAATTCCCCCTAAAATGGTTTCCGAGATGACTGGACAGCTTTCACAAATTTGCTTATTCCCAGCCTTGGCATCAATAGTCTCATAGGCTGAAGAATGCCTCTGTGTGTGTGTGTGTGTGCGCGCGCATGTGTGTGTGTGTGTGTGTGTGCATGTAACTGGTAAGTCTCTGTTTCAGAGAAGAAGCTTTCTCTAGAATGTTCTTGGAATATGGAGTCATGCCAGGTGATTCCACCTGTGATAAATCCCTCAGATCAGGTATCTTTTCAGTTTTAGGAAAGGGCTTTGTCCCTGACATTCAGTATAAAGCATCTGTTTACATAGGATTGGGAAAGGAAATGTGAGAAATAGGAGCAGTTCTGTCTCAAATATAAATCCGGGTAAGAAAAGCCTGAAGGAGTGAATTTTGCTGGTCCTGGACAATTACTGGCAGTGCAGTGACTGCCAGGAACACATCTTGGATAGGACCATTGTTAGGTTAGTGGTACATCTCATCACTCTAAGGTATAACTCAAAAATCACCTTCTCAATGAGGCCCACCCTGATTGCCCTATTTAAAATGTAACACTCTCCTGATCCTCTTTACCTTGCTCTTTTCTTCCCCCCAAGGCCCTTATCATCTTCTAACCTTAATTACCTTTTTATTATTGTGCCAGTGACAAGCTATTTTAGCTCCAACTCACCTTCCTATATTCTTTGCAGTGCTGGTGCTGGGACTCTGCAAACTACACTTCTGCTTTGCCAGCTGGTCCCCGTTAGACTCTGCATAGACAATACCTGAGGGAGATTGCAGGGATGGAGGAGGAGGAAGGGACTTGCTCCTCCCAGTTTGCTTCCTGTTCCGGTGAACATCTCTCCAGCTACAGATCTTCACCCCAGCAGTGGCAGTTCCTTCCTGTAGCAGCAGCTGAATCCACTTTGCAGTGTTGTTAACACCTGCAGAAGCAGCTTCACTGTACCCCCTCAGAGATACTGGCACCAGCCGAGCAGCACCCCTCTCTGTTCCCCCCACCCCTCTCTCCATCCCCACTATAATGGCAGCTTCATAAGGGCAGGGATTTTGTCTGTTTTGCTCAAGGAGCCATTCCAAGCAATTAATACTGCGCCTGGGCACTTTGTAAGTGCTCAGTAATATTTGTGGGCTGAGTGAGTGGGTGGGTGCATGGGTGGATGGTTGCTGGTTTATGACTTCATGTGAATAACTTGTTTGACTGAGTTTTCAATTTAAGTTTTTGTTTTTCTGAGCCAAGATTAACTGTAAAGTGAGGTTTAAATAAATTAGAATGGCATGTTCTTTTTTGAGATAGACGCAGTCCTCAGAACTTGGGTGTTTTGACTTGAGGTTCATCTAGTGAAGTTTTGGGGACAGCCTTGGATTGGGAGATAGAAAAGCAGGATAAAGCTACTAATGACAGGGACAGCAGAATATTACTTTGGTCAGTGGTCAGCTCAGGAAATCAATGTATTTAACAAAATATGTTTCGAGACAAACTCATTCTAGACCAACCAATAGCCTTGCATTCTTTTTTTTTTAGAAACTAGAATTTTACAGTCAGGGCAAGATCATTGGTAAAAGCCTCTGAGTTACAGAGACAGGAGTAGAGAAAAATCTCTCCAGCAAGAAGCAACAAGACCAAGTAAGGTCATAGTGGCAACTTGCCCAAACGGAATTAATGCAGTGGTTTTCCATTTGATCAAAGAACAAGTGAGTGATTAAGATCCAAAGGTGTCTTGAAGTGATCACTTCAGCAGCACATATAGTACTAAAACTGGAATGATACGGAGAAGATTAGCATGGCCCCTGCACAAGGATGAGATGAAAATTCGTGAAATGTTCCATATTTTTCAGCTCCCTCACTCAAACACAGCAGAAGACAGCCCTCTAAGACTCAGGAAGTGGGTTCTCACCAGACATCTCATCTGCAGGCATCTTTTTTTAATTTTTTTTATTAACATATTTCCATACAAATAACCCAATGAAAGTTTAGTATTAGTTGTTTTGTTTGTTTGTTTGTTTATACTGCAGGTTCTTATTAGTCATCAATTTTATACACATCAGTGTATACATGTCAATCCCAATCGCCCAATTCAGCACACCACCATCCCCACCCCACCGCAGTTTTCCCCCCTTGGTGTCCATATGTCTGTTCTCTACATCTGTGTCTCAACTTCTGCCCTGAAAACCGGCTCATCTGTACCATTTTTCTAGGTTCCATATACAATCTGCAGGCATCTTGACCTTGGACTTCCCAGCCTCCAGATCTTTGGGAAATGAATGTTTGTTCTTTAAGCCCAGAACAAAACAAAACAAAAAACCCCCCACAAAAGTATCTTGGAGACACCAGTGACTCAGAAAGTCACTGTTCATTAAAATAACTTTTTTTTTTTTTACCTAGAATTTTAGTTCATCAAGCACCATTTAGATAGTGCTAAATTTTTAGTTTGACCTTGGAAAATTCTTTTAAAGATTTTATTGTCCATTTTTACAGAGCTGTAAACATTGTCACAGGCCTCCAGGACAGTTTAGACTAAAAATATATTACTTACCTGCAGCACGCATCATGGAGTTGCTTCTTTAAGTTTTGGCTTCCTGTGAAGAAAATGGGATCATTGAGTAATTTTGGTCACTTTGTTAATGTGTGTGTCTGAAGCTTTAACTCATAGTGATATTGCATAGAGAGGGGTTTGGTGCACTCATTTTATCAATATTACTAGTGCTGTTATATCTACTGAACGCTTTAAGAAAAGAGTCTGGTTCACTGGGTGTTTGCATGGGGTAGGTATCTTCTTAGAGACTGACTTGTGAACCTACACTGAGAAACCCCGATGCTTCCCAGCAGTTTATGAGCTCAGTGGAACAAGGTAAGGTCTTTTCCAGCATGAATCTAAAGAAGTTTTCCTTTGTTGGTCTTGAAAGTGGATCCACCAACCCAGGTGCAAATTGATGGCAGAAACAGGGAAGTGTATGTGGAATTGTTTGTTTTGCAGTGCTGTGAATGATAAGATTTCACAAAACCCATACGAGCTTGGCAGAAACTTACAGCTTTATGAGTGCTTTTGAAGATCTTTTTCGGGCTTGTTTTCTTTCTTTCTCTTTTTTTCAATAATAGGGGTAAATCAGGATTATTTTTTATGCATCTTCTCCTGACAAGACAGTAGGACCTCAGATTAGTTTACCTGTTGGAATTTCTGCAATGTTTATTAGCCAAAGGGGAGTGATTCAGGCTGCTTAATGTTTGTAGGGACATGTATTTTAGCTAAATTTGTCTTTTATTGATAGAAAAAAAGTTTCAATGCTTCTGAACTCTGGGGATCACTGAGACCCTGTCTTGAATTGGGAAGAATTTGGAGGTTTTTGAAAACAATCTTTCAAGTGAAATGAGCACCTCTGTTGTTTGACATGGAGAGGGTTGGTCTCCAGTGGGGATTAATATCACAAAGGAGTTTTTTAGCAACAGTGGCAGAAACAATATTTGTGCATAGGAAGGCCTTAATTCTTCCAGGAAAAAACCCCACAAAACACTTTATTTAATTATGAAAGAGGACTGATAGAAATCAGCCTTGGGAAACTGAATGAACATCATTTGGAGGTGCAGGAGGGCTTACCTCATCATTCACCATCTTTATGGGCTGGCCTAAGTTGGACTAAGTGAACTTCCTTGAATGGGTCATCCAGGAATCTACCTTATGCAGAAACAATACTACCTCTTTGTATATAAAACAAAAGTTAAAAAACTTAAAAAAAACCCAAAACTGGTGGGTTTGGCAGACAGGGTAATAAAAAGCCCCAGTCCAGTCTGATGTAAAACCTTCAGACTTTCATCCAATTTAAAGCTTCCCTTTTCCCAGGCTCAGAAGCCTGCAGAGTGGGGAGGACACATGGTTGGCATCTCCTCTTTTTTCTCCTTTCCCTCCCTCCCCACTCCCTGGGCCCTGTTTTGGGTCCCTCTAGGGCTGGGGCAGGGGGAGGGAAAGATTGTTTTTGGTGGCTTCACTACTAATCTGACGTTGGTGCCAGATTACTACTGAAGTAGTGGAAATCTAAAGATGACTGTCCTGTGAGGTGATTTTGTGGATTTTTTTTGCGATCCCCTCTCTGGGGACCCCCCCTGCAGTTCCACAGAGTGGGGGATGCCTCATCTGATTGGCCACCCCATCTCAGTTCTGTGTTTGATGCTCTGAAATCCAGCCTTTTACAGGTGATGTCATCTGACTTCTGGCAGATGACATCTGACTCTCTGGGGCAGACTTCTTTGTGGGTGTCTCATTCCTGGCAGTTCCCCTGGGGTCTGCCCATGGAAAGCATGCACCTTTACCTTGCTGTCGGTCAAACTTCTCCCTGGAGATAGATATTTTACCAGTTTCTAAGGATAGTCTGGGTTATTTGTTTGTGGTGTCAGTTAACAATTTATTGTGTCTCAGCATTAAAGCCACCATTCATTGCCCTGCTTTTGATAGTTAAGATGGACCCCGGTAAATATTTCCCCTTTGCCAGCTGGCATGATGATCAGCCTTGTTTGTAGAGCATGCTTGGGGGACACTGCAGGAGGAAGGGGGCTTCTCTTCAGGATTTCCATGTTCTTCTTTTCTTGCTCCTGTGATGCGTAGCAATGTTCAGTGTTCAGTGACCAGTGGTATGTGGGACAAACAGTCGTGCTCATGCTAGTGAGTTTTAGAGTCACCCCTGTGGGCAGCTTCCCAGTGAGTTTCAGGGGCACCACGTGGGCATCTTCTAAGTGAGTTCTGTTGGCATCCACTGGGTGGCTTCCCAGCTATTCTTCTCCATTAAGTAGTTTCCTAGTGAATTTTGTTCTCACCCAAGTGGGCAGTTTTCTGCTTGTCAGCCCTGGCCTATGGCGCCTCAGCAAACCTCTCCACCATCTAGTGGAGAAACATCTCTCATGAGGTCTGAATTTCTTCCAGATTTGTTCTTTCCTTGGGCACTCTGCCTCAGTCCTATAGGGAAGGCCTGTTCCCTGTATCAGCTATTGCGTCATTCTTGGGCATTCTCTCTACACCTTAGTCATTAATTATTCTAAGAGTTCCCTATTATTAGATAACAATTCTTTACATTAAGCTTTCCCCGTTCAAATTACTGTGTGGTTTCTGTCACCTGACTGGACCTTGACTAATACATTTGTCTTTTTCTTATTGATTTTTGGTAATTCTTTGTATATTCCAAATCTTAATACTGTGTTATGTATTTGTTACATATCTTTCCCCAGACTCTTACTTATATAAAAAGTACACATATGGGGACTTCCCTGGGGTCCAGGGGGTAACACTCCGGGCTTCCAATGCGGGGGGTGGGGGGGGCCAGGTTGGATCCCTGGTTGGGGAACTAGATCCTGCATGCATGGAACCACTAAGAGTCCACATGCCGCAACTAAAAGATCCCGCCTGCCGCAACTAAAACCCGGCGCAGCCAAAATAAATATTTTTTAAAAAGTACACGTATGTAGAATTTAACTAATAATTATAGAGAGGACACTTATGTATTCTCCCTCCCAAGGTCAAGAAGTAGAGCATTGTAAACACCCTGCAAGTCCCAGCACGCCCACCCCCCAACCGCCAACCACAATTCCATCTTCATCTCCCCTCCTCCCACTCCAGATAACTACTATCCTGGCTTTTATAATAACACTATCCTTGCTTTACTTTAGAGTTTTAGTACATCTGTGTGTGTCTGGCTGTTAGCATAACTGACACAATCTTGGGCCCCGTTTGGTTCCTCCTGTCCTTCCACTGACCCTACCTTGGGCTGTACTATGTAGCACATCTCTTCTCTGTGGAGGGCTTTGTAGTTAATAGATAATGTTTAATGATTCTTAGGTCCAGGTGGCCTCTATGCTCTTAGTTCCCAAACAATGATGAAGACCTTGGCTGACTTACTCCCAGTGCTCAGGAGACTAGTTACTCATTCATAAAGCTTGACTTAGGAGAGCACTCTGTGTTTCCAAGCATGTACCCCCGTACGCTAGGTTAACTATAAAATTGTCCCAATGGCCCCTCTGTGCTGTAGAGCGCGGCCGTGAATGCTTCCAGATTGTCATCTGCCTGATCCCATTCTGTGAGCAAGTTATCCTATAATAAGCTGACCCATTGAGTATATGGAGCTGCCTGCCTCGTTTTTCAGTCTCAAGATAATCTCAGTTCAGTGGGCGCTTTTCATTCTCTTTGTCCTCCAACAGTATGCATCCTCAAACAATGTAATTACGTTTACTTTTAGTTCTATATGAATACAGTCTTACTGGATGTGTTCTTTTTTTTTTTTTTTTGGCTGCCCCCGCGAGGTTTACAGAATCTTAGTTCCCCAACCAGGGATTGGACCCGCGTCCTTGGCAGTGAAAGCGCCAAGTCCTAACCACTGGACCGCCAGAGAATTCCCTGGATGTGTTTTTTCTAACTTATGTTTGTGAGATTCATCCATGTCATTGTGTATAGTCCTAACTTATTGCTGTATAGCACTTCACTGTGTGAACGTATAACATCTAATGTATCCATCTTACTGGTGATGGGCAACAGAGTTGTTCAAAGTTTTTAGCTATAATGAACCATGTAGATATGGATATATATATTTTTAAACATCTTTATTGGAGTATAATTGCTTTACAATGGTGTGTTAGTTTCTGCTTTATAACAAAGTGAATCAGTTATACATATACATATGTTCCCATATCTCTTCCCTCTTGCATCTCCTTCCCTCCCACCCTCCCTATCCCACCCCTCTAGGTGGTCACAAAGCACCAAGCTGATCTCCCTGTGCTGTGCGGCTGCTTCCCACTAGCTAGCTATTTTACGTTTGGTAGTGTGTATATGTCCATGCCACTCTCTCACCCTGTCACATCTCACCCCTCCCCCTCCCCATATCCTCAAGTCCATAGGTATGAATATTTTTGAACAAGTCTGCTACACTGGGCTCCTTCAACTGCTGGGGAACCCCTCCCTGGCTGTTGTCTCTGCCTGCAGCGTCCTTCCCCAGGGACATTCTCTACATGGCTGGCCCCTTCTCACATTTCAAGTCTCAGTTCAAATGTCAGCTTCTCAAAGAGACTTGCCTTGATAATGCCACCTAAAATAGCTCCACCTTCACCCTTAATCTCTACCACCTCACCCCATTTACATGCTGCTATCTGAAATTGTTAGTTTTTTTAATTGATTTTTTTATTGTGGTAAAAATATGCATAACGTTAAAATTTACCATTGTGGCCACTTTTAAGTGTATGATGCAGTGCCATTGTACATTCACAGTGTTGTGTAACCGTCACTACTATCTATTTCCAGAACTTTTTGTCATCCCACACAGAAACTCTACACCCATTAAATAATAACTCCCCCTTCCCTCCTCCTCTCAGCCCTGGGTAACCTCTATCTCACCTCTTCTTTTCTGGCCGTGCCATTTGGCATGCAGGATCTTAGTTCCCTGACCAGGGATTGAATCCATGGGTCCTGCAGTGGAAGCGCAGAGTCTTAACTACTGGGCCGCCAGGGAAGTCCATCTATCCCACTTTTTTTTTTTTTTTTAACAATTATTTTTAAGGCCTTTTTAATATATTTTTCTTAACCATATTTGCTTATTTATTTATTTTTGGATGTGTTGGATCTTCGTTTCTGTGCGAGGGCTTTCTCCAGTTGCAGCAAGTGGGGGCCACTCTTCATCGCGGTGCGCGGGCCTCTCACTATCACGGCCTCTCTTGTTGCGGAGCACAGGCTCCAGATGCGCAGGCTCAGTAATTGTGGCTCACGGGCCCAGTTGCTCCGCGGCATGTGGGATCTTCCCAGACCAGGGCTCGAACCCGTGTCCCCTGGATTGGCAGGCAGATTCTCAACCACTGCGCCACCAGGGAAGCCCCCCCACTTTTTGTTTCTATGAATTTGCCTATTTCTAGGTTCCTCATATAAGTGGAATCATATAACATTTGTCCTTTTGTGTCTGGCTTTCAGGATACATTTATGTTGCAGCATGTGTCAGAATTTCATCCTTTTTAAAGGATAAATAACACTCCATTGTACGTAGGTACTACATTTTGCTTATCCATTCATTGGTTGATGGACACTTCAGAGTTGTTTCTACCATTTGGCTATTTTGAATAGTGTTGCTATGAAGTGTACAAGTTTCTGTTTGGGTCCTTGTTTTCTATTGTTTTGGGTATATATCTAGGAGTGGAATTGATATTGTTTTTTTGTTCATTTGTTTATTATCTCCCTTTCATTAGACTACAGACCCCAATGCCTAGAAGTGTCTGACTCACAGTAGGAGCTCAAAACACATTTTTTTTTTTTTTTTTTGAAATGAACGAACTTCCCAGGTAAACTGAACAGAGCATTATAATAGTAACCTGCGTCATGGTTAAGAGGATTAAATGCCACATGTCCCAGCACAGGGTGCTAGCATTTGGTCACAGTTCAGTTTACATTAGCTCTAAATGAAGACTTCACTCAGCCCAAGTTCCTGAAGTTGATGACGGCTTCTATTTAACTCTCTGTTGCCAGCAAAGATTTTTTTTTTTGGACATTCTCCAATTTGCCCAATGCCATGAGGGCACCAAATATCAAGATGCTCAAGGCCCTGCACCTGTTCTCAGGCAATTCATAATCTAACTAAGTTCAAAACATAGTCTTAAAAGCAGAAACTAGAGGAACTGCTCAGGAAGTGAATTCACTTGCGTTTTAATTTTAATCAAATTAGTTTCATAATTAACAATGTGACTTGGGAGGCCTATTCAACATGGGTGAAAACAGTCTCAGAACAAAAAGTTGTCCACTGTTTGTATTCTGCAACCTCTGATGATCCTAGTAGAATCCCAAGTCCTGGGCTGGAAGGTGACACCCACCCTTCAGCTTTACACTTCGCCGATGCATATAGGGTGACAAGAAGTTGCTTAAACTTTTGCCAAACTACACTCTTATTTCACGCTCCTTGGAATTGTAATATGTGAATCTTTGGGGAAATCCCGGGTGGCAGGGGGAGGGGGGAATGGAGAGATGAAGGAAAAGGAAGCAGGGACTGTTAATAATAGACTTTAAATAAGTTTCAAACCAACAAGTTATGATTAAGTGCCCACTGTGTGCTTGCTACAGTGCAGTGAGACTGGGGCTGGGGAACAGAGAGGTGATAATTTACTGTTGTTCTATCCTCAAGGAGTTTATGAGCAAGATGGGGCAGATAGAACTCCTAGCTGAGAAATTCCCACAAGACAAAGATGTTAGTAAGTGCCGAGAGCTGAGAGATTTGCTGGTACAAACTTAGACTGTCAGGGTGGAAGGGCTCATGGAAATAATCTGATCTAGTCCCTCATTTTAGAGAGGAGAAACTGAGGCTCAGAGAGGGTGAGGGGTTTGCTTAAGACCACACAGCTAGATGATGTCAAAGCTAGGACTTGAACTCAGGTTTCCTGACTTCTCCACCAGTGTTTTTTCTATTGATCCACAGGTGTCTCTGTTAATTGAACAGTCTAGCTTGGCTTTGTCCAATAGACAGATAAAATTCTATAACATGAACCACACATAGAATTAAAAAATTTCTAATAGTCACATTGAAAAAACAAAAAGAAACAGGTGAAATTAATTCTAATAACATTGTATTTAACTCAGTATATCTGGAATATTATGACTTCATCATGTAGGCAATATGAAAATTATTAATGAGCTATTTCACATTTTTCTCATTGTACTAAGTCTTAGAAATTGGTGTATATTTTATACTTCAGCACATTTCAATTTGGACTGGCCACATTTCAAGGGTTCACTGGTCACATGCGGCTGGTGACTGCTGTATTGACCAGGGCCAGCTGGCTCTTTGAATTGAATGATTTATGTGCCAGATTTTCAGGGGAAATCTTGAAGAATGTGAAAGGTGTCATACAGACATCATGGTTTACAGTCAAAAGAGTCTTAGAGTTGGCAGCCTGGGCTTTGAATCTTGGTTCAACCATTTACTAACTGTAGTTTCTGGCAAATCAACTAACCTCCTTGATCTTCCTTTGGTTTACATCTACCAAAGGGCAGTTGTAGAGATCAGTTGAGCAGAATATATAAAATATATTTATGAATTATATGTAGATATATATGGATGTAATATATGTACATGTATGTATGTATGAAAATAATTTGCTAGTATAGCATCTGGTACTCAAAGTATTATTCTTATTTCCTGAGAATACAAATGATTTGGAAATATTGTCATGTGCTGAGCACCAGATGGGTGAGACAACTTTATTAAGCATGTTTAGTATCCTGTGAGATTGGTACAAAAGCAAGTGGGAAGCCACTAAAGATGTTACAGGATGTCAGAGGTGGGAAAGCCAGCTCATCTGGTCAAAGTCAGGAGGAGCAAACCTTGCTGAGTCGCCAGTCCCTTTGCCCATGGGGCCCGACCCCAGCTGACAGCTGCTGGGGAGATCTGAGCTCTTTGGCCAGCAAGCTGCATGCTTTTGTAATCTGCTCTGTTAACATATTCACTTCAATTTCGGAGTCAGAATTAAATAGGCAGAGGCTCTGCTGGAAGCTGAATTGCCTCAAAACCCAGCTCCAACCAATCCTTTGAGAATGGAGAGGCTCACAATCACCTGGGTAGGTAGGCACACTTGTTTTCATCACTTGGCAGATGAAAAAACTGAATTCTGGAAAGGTGAAGTGATTGGGCCAAGATAAGTGAGCTGAGATTTGAACCCACATAGCCTGCCCCCTGAGGCTGCTTTAGGGACTAGAGATTGTTATTGGAAAAATACCAAGTAAACTAAATGCTGTTAATTGCCTTCCCATCTTCAGAAAGCAATCTGGAATCTACCACTTGAAATGGTTCTGTTTTTAGTTCTTCTAGTGGTCACCCTACACCTCTAAAGATAGATTTGTGTGGTTACTTCTCAATGCATTGATTTTAGACATTTCTACTGACTTCTCATTGTGGGTTATACAACCTCCAACCTCCTCCTGTTCTCATTTTTTTTTTTTAACATCTTTATTGGAGTATAATTGCTTTACAATGTTGTGTTAGTTTCTGCTGTATAACAAAGTTTGGATACGTTATGTGCATTTGAACTTCATAAATATCTTTTCTTTTCTGTCAACTTTCCACAGTTATCTTTTGATCTCCAAGAAACAGAGTTTACATATTTATCATTATGTAAATAGAGCCAAGTAATGTGCTAGGATGGCATTTATTTCTCTGCTCATTCAATGCCATTCAAGGAGAATGCCCCCAGAGTCAATTTCAAATGGATTCTTCTTTAATACACATCACTGATTCTTTAAAATCATGACATATTTTATTTTTGGATTATGTCTTTCCCATACTATTCCTCCCCCTCCCCTGGCATTTCTGAGCCTCGAAGTTGGGAGAAGCTAATAAAAATTGCTAATCTTTTTTGAGCAACTGCCACATGCTGGGCACATTACAGAGTGCTTTACACATAATAATTAATTTAATCCTTACAGCTACCCAAAGAGGAAAGTACAAGAGTATCCCCATTTTATGGACGAGGAAATTGAACCACAGAGAGGTTAGGTGGTGGAGCTGGGGTTTAATGCAGACTCTGCCTGGTGCCCATGTCCACACGCTTAACTACTATACTCTTCTCAAAAGGGACATGGGTCATCTTCACCACATTCCTAATCCATTCTAGCTCCCTACTCACTCTGTGTATTGCTCCCCTGTTCTAATTTAGATCTGTTTCTTTACATTTTGACCACGTCTTTCTTGTCCAACTATTAAAATTTATTTTAAATGGGCATGTTTGAAGGGCCATTATTTTGCCTTCCACATCTGTGGAAGAGGTCCATGCAGGTCCTGGAAGTGAGTTGGGACCATTTGGCCAGAGAGTTCTGGGTGCTGGGTATTGCATGCATAGTTTGGAGAGGAGAGATGTCACAGACTGTGTTACCACGTTCCCTTGGTTCCAAAGACTCCTTGGCCCGTGGAGAGGGGTGCAGCCAGCAGAGGGTCACAGTGCCCACTAAAGCATGGGGCCCAGAGAAGAAGACCCTCTGGCCTGGGTCTAAGGCCAATACTATTTTCTCCAAGTGGTTTTTATTTTATTTTATTTATTTATTTTTATTTTTGGCTGCGTTGGGTCTTTGTTGCTGCACTCGGGCTTTCTCTAGTTGCAGTGATTGGTGGCTACTCTTCGTTGCGGTGCTCGGGCTTCTCATTGCAGTGGCTTCTCTTGTTGTGGCGCACGGGCTTAGTTGCTCCATAGCATGTGGAATCTTCCCGGACCAGGGATTGAACCCGTGTCCCCTGCATTGGCAGGCGGATTCTTAACCACTGCACCACCAGGGAAGTCCCTCCAAATGGCTTTTAACAGCTTTTGAAAGTAAACTCATCCTCAAAGCTCAGTGATTTGCTACCACTGAGATGATTCAAAAAAATGTAACTTGAGTTCTGACTGTCCGGTTGCGGGCGACCACTTAAGGGTCAAACCTGCCGACAGTCTCTGGAGTGCCAGGGCAAAGGGTGCCCAACCCTATCTAAAATCTGATCAGAGGCAGATGCCAGAAATCGCTGAGGCATTTCCCAGGAGGAAGGGATGGTCTGAGCAGCACATCCTCTTGGCCATGGGGAATCCTCACCTAGAAGGGGCTACTGAATATTGAAGCCCGGAGAGTAAGTCACAATGAGGAGTTCCACTTACAGTATGCCCAAGTAAGCTCCAACTAGACTGATCCTCCTACAGACTGCAGCTATTAACCTCTGGACAAAAAATAAAAAGATAAAAAAAATTTTAAAAAATAAACAATAAACTAAAAATCTTACCTGAAGCACTGGAGAATAAACAAAGGCAGACAGATTCCAGAGAGGAGTCAACACCTGGAGGAAGGGAATGGCACAGGATGAGTTTCTCATTTTTTAAATGCCTTTCAGTATACTGCAGTCAGCACCATTTGAGGTGTTCAGTAGAACACCTGCAGTACTTCTGGCCTGAAAACTCAAGAGGACAGAGTTGAGGGCAATCATAGCCACTGGAAAGTGAGGTGGAAATCCTGGAAAGGTGAGAGTCAGAGGGAAGACTTCTTTATAAACTCTGTACAAATCTCTGGCCAACCTCTAAATTACACATACATAGGACAGACTACAAGCAGATCAGCTAAGGGTAAAAGAAGTGAACTGACATTTGAGCTGCTTGCCGAAAGACAATGTTTGTGTTTGTAGTCCAACCAAGTTAATTACCTGACAAAACGAGCACAAAAATCAACACTCTGTAGTGGAAATATAACATAATCCAGGGTCTTCATAACATAATATTCAAAACAAAATCCAAAGTTATTTGACATGCAAAGGAAAGGAAGATGTGATCCTTTTTCAAGAGAAAAGATAGTCAAAAGAGACTGACCCTGAGGTGACTGGTTAATGATTTTAAAGTAGCTATTATAGCTGTGCTTTTTGCTGTAAAGGAAAGTATGCTCATAATGAAGGAAAAGATAGGAAAAGCTTGATAGAGAAATAGAAACTATAAAAAAAAGAACCAAATGGAAATTCCAAAACTGTAAAATTCAATATCTGAAATTTAAAAAGGCATTGGGTAGGCTTAAGTCTCAAAGGATCATGAAGTGAGGGTGTTAGGTAACATTGATGAGTGAATTACAAAAGCAAAATAAACAGGATCTTGGAACCAGGAAAACAGAGAATAAGAGGCTAGTTTGGCAGAGACAGGGTGCATATCTGTGGTAGCTTTTAAAACATTCAAAAAAATTTTTTTCTCTCTTCTGTTTAAAATATAATGCAAGTTTATAGAGATTTTGAAAATGCAGATGAGAAAATAAACATCAATTATAATCCCACCACTAGAGAATCCACTGTCAATATTTTGATGTTTATTCTTCTAGTCTTCTAAAATATATACAATTTTAATTTTCATTAAATAAGCTTACACTTTATATACTGTTTGAAATCTGCCTTTTGATTTTTAAAAAATTAATTTAATTTAATTTATTTATTTTTGGCTGCTTTGATGAGTCCTCGTTGCTGCCCACAGGCTTTCTCTAGCTGAGGCGAGCGGGGGCTCTCTTTGTTGCGGTGCTTGGGCTTCTCATTGTGGTGGCTTCTCTTGTTGCAGAGCACGGGCTCTAGGCACACGGGCTTCAGTAGTTGTGGCTCGTGGGCTCTAGAGTACAGGCTCAGTAGTTGTGGCGCACAGGCTTAGTTGCTCCGCGGCATGTGGGATCTTCCCAGACCACGGCTCGAACCCGCGTCCCCTGCATTTGCAGGCGGATTCTTAACCACTGCGCCACCAGGGAAGCCCTGCCTTTTGATTTTTAAAACCTATCCTGAACATCTTTCCATGCCTCTAAATATTTTTTTTGCATCATTTTTGATGATAGCATACCAGTCATGATATGATTGGATCGTAATTGTATATTAAGCATATTAGCCTTATATTTTCCATAGAGATCACAAATATTTTTCTCATTTGCTTTTTAGCTTTATGGTGAGCCTCTCCTTTCATCAGTTGGCCATGGTTCAGTAAAAACCAGTCACCATCTTTCTGGGTGGCCATCTGAGAAATGGTATTTCCCATGTGGGCAGGGCCCATGTCTGTTTCAGTCATCATTGTATCGCCAGCATCTAGCACAGTACCTGGAGTGAAATAGCTACTCAATAAATATGTGTTGGATGATTGACTAACTTCTGATTTGTGTCCCTGAGGGGAAGGCTAGGATACTATCAGTTAGTTCCCTTCCACTCCTGCCATGTAGCTAGTCTGCTTTTGACCTAGTAATTCATGTCCTTTGACTCAGTAATTCCTCTTCTAGAATCTATACAAGCGAATTTTTCAGAGATGCAAGCAAAGATTTTTATATAAGGATGTTCATCCCAGTCTCATTTACTAGTGAAAAATTGGAAACTATTTCTGGGAACATGGAAATGATGTATAGTTACATGATAGATAAACACTAACATAGGGTTTTGGAATGCTTTTTGGTGATGTGAGAAAATTTTTATGACGTCATACCATAGGAAAAAAGCTCAGAATGTAAAATTATATGTAAGACTTCTCAATTCTGTTAAGACTGGTAGGAAATACATCAAAAAAAATGTTAACAAGTGGTGTGTGAATTGGGAATGCTTTTAGCTCAAAGGATCAGAAAACCTGACTTATGGTGCCTTAAGCATAGAGGGATTTATTTTTCTCTCATAAGTTGTCTGGGGGTCTGAAGGCCTGGCATCAGCAGCTTGGTGATGTTGGGCTGGCATCTCTGCAATCTGCTTTTTAAGGTCACAAGATGGCTGCCCAGCTCCAGGCACCACGTCCACATTTGAGGCAGGAAGGAGGAAGGGGGGTAGTCTGGTGCCTGCAGTGTCTGTCCCTTCTACCGGGAACATGAACCTACCAAAGAGCCCCAGCAGATTTCTGTTTATGTCTCTTTGACCAGAACTGTGTCCTGTGGCTGCCCCCAGCTACAAGGGAGCCTGGGAAAGTGAATATTTTGCTTTCCAGTCTTGAGAGTGGAGGTGGCAATGGGGAAGGGGTGGGAATATCTGTTAGGCTAGTTAATAAACAGTGTCTTCCATTGTATTTATTTCTGGTTGGAGGGCTTATGGATATATTTTTTAAAAATTTTATTGAAGTATAGTTGACTTACAATGTTGTGTTAATTTCTGCTGTACAGCAAAGTGATTCAGTTATACATGTATATATTATTTTTCACGTTCTTTTCCATTATGGTTTATCACAGGATATTGAATATAGTTCCCTGTGCTATACAGCAGGACCTTGTTGTTTATCCATCCTATATATAATAGTTTCTGTCTGCTAATCCCAAACTCCCAATCCTTCCTTCCCCTCCCAGGCAACCACAAGTCTGTGCGGCTTATGGATATTTTTACTTTTCTTCTTGGTTCTTTTCTGTCTCGTCCAATTTTTCTACAGCAACCATTTATCATTTCTATCATTGGAAGAATACAACAGATGCTACTTTAAAAATCCCTTGTGAGGTTGTGGACTCCTGTCTCTGGAAGTGTCTGTACTGTCATCAGTCAAAAAAGTGCAGAAGGAACTGTTGAATTCTGTGGGAACTGGATTAGCCCTTCTATCTTCCCCAGCAACTGAGACTACAGGGAATGGGTGGGTGGGTGGGGAAATCTGTCATTTATTTTGATCCTCTCAGGCACCACGCTAGTTACTCGGCAAGCATCCCCTCATTTAATTTTCACAGCAGCCCTCCTTTACAGACGAGACACAGGAACTTTAAATTACTGAATTAAGGCACACACATCAAGTAAAGCAAAGCTGGATCTCAGATTATAGCACCAAGCTTTAAATCTGTATATTCCTGCCACATAGTAAGCTCAGCAAACTTGTGCTGAATGAATGCAGAGTCAACGAATCAATAGGATGTATAATGTTTTTTTTAAACTACAGCTATGACTTGATAATTATTTCTTGTAGAACATCTCTGTTACCATTAATTTTAATTAGTGTGATTGAAAAATAGCAGGCTGTGTACATTGCCTGCCAGAGAGGAACCCTGTGCTCACTCGCCTGTAACTAATGTCCTTGACTAATTGCTGGCTAAGTAACTCATATGACTCTAGATGAAAAGACGGCCAAGGGTTTGTCTCCCGTAGAGTCTTTAAATATTTTTATTATGAAAAAATTCCAAACATATACGAAAGTAGAGAGCATGGTACCCATATACCCATCACCCAGCTTCAAGAATCATCAATGTTTTGCTAACTTTTTCATTTACTTCTCTTTATTTCATTTATTTCTCTTCCTCTTACTTTTTTTTTAAAACTGGAGTATTTTCAAGCAAACCCAAAGTCTCATTTCGCCAAGAACATTTCTATAATTGGAATGAAAAGGCTTTTGTGTGGCCCCGTGTTTCTCTTTCTTTAGATGTGCTATAGCACAGGAAGCGGTGGTATAAAAGTCAGCCCAGGGACACAAGGGTTTCTGGGAGGCCCAGGAGAGGAGGGGCACATTCCTCACAGGCTGTGCAATTTGTTTTGCTCTCAACCCAGGGCACTTCTTGGCTGAAACTCCTCCAGCCTCAGAATTGAAACTTTTCTCAAATGCTGAAAATAAACTATCTGGCTTCTAGCTAGAGACATCTGGGAAGTGTTGCTTCTGAAACTATTTTTGGCATGAAAATGTCACCCGGAGCTGCTGGAAGTGATTTGGAAGTTTTGAGGTATTGAAAGCATCTGATGAGCGGTGCCTGAGGCCAAGTGGGTAGAGGTTAATTATTACACAGGCCAGGCATTTCCCATCAGGGTTCTTATTCCTCATGCGCTTCCTGTTTACGGCTCTCAATTCTTTAGGTCAAGGATGGCACTGGGGTTGGTATGTGAAAGGTGGCAGAATGGGTGTGGGGAGGGGGCCGCGGGTATGATCAAGGGGGAACGCACTGGCTGGCTGGCCTTCCTTCAGCCTGCACGCCCTGCCTGGCCCCCGGAAGTCCAGCGTGCCAGGAGATCCGCGGAGGGTTCCTGGAGAATGCCGGGACCATGTGTTCGCTGATGGGTTTCACCAGATAAGAGACAAAGTTTCTGACTTTCTGAGTCCCATGCAGGGTACCAGGGATCAGGCTGGACCAACTGAGATGCTTTCCAGGATGAGCCAGTGAAGAATAACACAAGGAGCAACTGGGAACTGTAAAGATGGAAGGATCAGAGGGGTTCAGAAATTGGGATGCTGGAAGCGGCCCAGGCCAGGGGTAGGAGTGGAGGCCATTGGGAACAGGCTGAGGAGAGGAGAATAAAGTCAAGGCCAGTGGTTCAGGCTGCAGAGTGTGAAAGACGTGGAGCTGCGGAGTCTGGCTTCGTTGGTTGACGGTGTGCCACCGCTACCTACCCTGGGCTCAGGGAATATAGACTAGATGAAGATGGGAAAGACCCCTGGGGAGGTGGTTGATTCATAACTCTGAGCTGGTTTGGCTCACAACACTTCGGACACCAAATGCGTGGGTTATTTTAACACCAACAACCAGTTCTCCAAATATCCAGACACCAACTGGGTGTCCTACAATTCAATTCAATTTTGACACTAACCACCCAGAGGTAGAGTCAGACTCCACAAGGCTGCCACCTGCACTTCTGACCAACTGGCAATAAGTCGAGGGTTCCCATGACTCCCTCCTCAGAGTCGATAATTTGCTGGAATGGCTCACAGAACTCAGGGAAACATTTTACTTACGGTTTCTGGTTTATTATGAAGGATACAAATGGACAATCAGATGAAGAGGTCCACCGGGCAAGGAGCCGGGGAGCGTGGAGGGAGCTCCCACGCCCTCTCTAAGTGCACCACGCTCCCAGCACCTTGATGTGTCCACAAACCCAGAAGCCCTCGGAACCCTGTCGCTTAGCAAGTTTTAATGGAGCGTTCAGTACTTAGGCATGATTCATTAAATCATTGGCCATTGGTGATTAACTCAATCTCTAGTCTCTCTCTCCTCTCCAGAGGGAAGTGGAGGTGGCTGGGGGCAGAAAGTTCCAACCCTCTAGTCCTGCCTTGGTCTTTCTGGTGACCAGCTCCCATCCTGAAGCTATCTAAGGGCCCGCAGTCACCAGCCGTCTTATTAGCATGCAGAAGATGCTCTTTTCACCCTGGAGATCCCAAGGGTTTTAGGAGCTGTGTGTCCCAAACCAAGAACAAAGACCAGATATAAAATTTTTTAATTTTATCACAATATCCTTTAGCAAGGTCCTTTCTCCCACCTGAGTGGCACTTGGGGTTTAGTTGGGATTAAGTGGGAGGAGCTAAGACAGAGAACAGCGAAAGGTCTCAGGGACCTCCATCCCCACTGCCCCACCCTGGACCTGCCCTGTCCACAGTCTTCCTAGGTAGGAGGTAGTGTCAGCTGAAAGGACCCTCAAAAATGACCTTTCAGACTTCTTGCTTTATAGATGGGAAATTGAGGCCCAGACAAAGGAAAAAAACAATGCCCAAGATCCCACAGTGAGTGCTTGGCTTCAAGCCTGGTTGTGTTTGCCTCCAAGACCTGCATAATCCTCCATACTCGTTCCCAGCCAGGGCACGGCAGGACACCTGGCCCCCTCGCCCCCCTCACTGAACACCTGACCTGACTGCAACTGTAGCTGCTGGGGGTATAAGTTACCCATCATGCCTTGATGCGTGTGTAGGTGGTAAATGTAGGAGTGATTCATCTTACCTTTAAATTCAGAAATCATTTCAGAAATCAGAGGTGGGTGTTATGTTTTGGTGTTGGGAGTACAGATGAGTTTTATTTTCTCCTTCAACATTTCAAGGTTTTCCAAAATTTTTACAACAAACGTCTCTAACTTTATAAACCCCACCCCTCCCAATCTGATTTTAAAAAAGAAGGAAACTGGAGGGTGGTGAAATGCCCAGCTCCGTATTGAGGTCCAGCAAGCAAGGCCAACCAGCATCGGTCCCGCCAGGCAGAGGCCCTGAGCTGGAAGTCCGGAAGGTCATCCAACTCTCCAGCCTGGCATCCAAGGCCACCCAGGCGGCATCACCCCCACGCCTCACCTTTGCTCTCACCATCCCCTGCTCCTGAAATCTCTTCCCATGACCATCACCAAATCCAACTTCTTTTTTCAGGGCCCAACCACCAATTCTGCTAGTTCCATGAAGGTGTTTTAAAGCTCACCTTTCCTAGTTGGGATGAACGCCTGTCTCCCTCCTCTGACCACCAGTGGAACTTTATGTGAACCTGTTTTATAATCCTGATCATCTGACTTGTCCTGGAGTCATTTGCACCCAGGTCTGACTCTCCTCCTGGGCTGAGGTGTCCTTGAGGGCGGGGCCCGCATATTATGTATCTTTGTGCTCCCGATGCCATCTGCAGCCTGGCACACGCTAGACTTCAAATGAATGTTCGTTGAACTTAAGTGAATTGAAAATACAGTATCCAAAAGGGGGTACTGTGATAAATCCATTTACAAGGGGGGTGGGCGGTGCATCAACCTCGGCACTATTGTCATTTGGGGTTGAATTCTATGTGCTGTTGTGCTTAGTAGGCTGCTACCTACTAGACGCCAGCGGACATCCCCAGCTGTGACAACCCAAAATTTGGACACTGCCAAATGTCTCCTGGGGGACAAAACTGCCTCCTGTTGAGAATCACTGGTGTGTGGTTTCAAGGGTTTTCATAAACAATCCCTAGGAGTAGGAATTCCCATGTGATAGATGAGGAAGGCAAGGCTCATGGAGAGTTTAGAGCTGAAACAGTTTTGCACGTAGGTCTCCCATTCCAAGTCCAGTGCTGATCCCGTTATCCTGGAGGCCTCCCAGGACCCCAGCAAGGTCTCTGCTTCTCCACTTTGGTGTAGCTACTCCACTCCCATGTCCCGGGTTCCACAATGTCCAATCCCCCCTGCCCCGCCTCCGTGGCTTGTGCCAGGCTGTGAGCCGCTGGTTGACCCTCCTAGTTCGCGCAGACTAGACCTCAGGCTGTGCCTGGATCCGACCGTCACACCTTCAGCACCTTGCCCTCCTCCCCGTGCTTGAACACGCTGATGGTGACCTGGCCCGTCTCGGAGCCATACTTGTTCTTGACGAAGACACCGTAGCGCCCGCTGTCCTCACTGTTGACCCTCTCGATGGTGATGGTGACCTCCGACCCCCTCACCTCCATGTGGTAGCGGTCAAGGAAGGTGATGGGCTGGTCGTTCTTCAGCCAAGAGATTTCAGGGAAAGGATCTCCTGAGATGACGCAGGTCAGGCACAGGGTCTGTTTGAAAGGACAGGAAGGGAACGCTCAGTCCACCCACTTGGAATAACCCTTGGTATCACCTTCACACTCCCAGGGAGCTCCCAGTGCAAGCTGCTCCTTGTGGTAAGTTCATTATGTGTGTTTTATTGTGACCCATAAAGTAATAACAGTAAAGGGAGATGTTTTACTCTAACCCCACATCCTCCATTCTCAACATTTCTATGGGAACACTTAACTAGTTAGACTGTCAGGCCGTTATTACTTTAGCAATTACCTGCCCCAGAATGGCCTGGACTTTGCTTTATTGCTTTTTATTGTATATTTCATTATGATTTTACCATGCAAATAAGGCTAGATTGCTTTAACATAAAGATTTAAGAATTGAGTTTGAAAATTCTCAACAGAGCAACTCTCACTGCAGAGGCTCTCTGGTGTAATGGCCAGACACTCAGATTCTGGAGCTGGGCTGCCAGGCTGTGAATCTCAGCTCGGCTCCTTTAAGCTGTATGACCTTAGGTAAGTCCCTTAACCTTTCTGGGCCTCAGTTTCCTCAGCTATAAAGTATGACTAGTAATAACACACTATTTCATGTGGTTGCCTTGACGTTTAAATAATGGAATAGTGCCTGGCACAAAGTAAGCAACGTGAAAACGTTAGCTATCAGTTTCTAGAACATTAGACTTGCGTAACTTCAGTCCTGAAAGGGCTTTTTAGGTATCATCTAGTCAAACTCCTGGGGAAACTGAAGCTCACACGGAAAAGTCCGTGACACCCAGGGCCACCTGGAGAGATGGGGTAGAACCGGGGTGAGCACAGGCCTGTCACCCCCACCACGGGCCTGACACCAGGCTCAGTGTCTTTCCTTTATACTACATGTGACCAGTGAGGTCTGGTCACTCGGCCAGACTCTGGCGCATGCAGCCCCTTCGGCTCTGGAATCCACGGTGCTTCGTTGCTTCGTGCCCTTTGATGGATACAGGAGGGAACCCAGGGTGGGACTGCCGGCCGTGGGCTGGGGGACAGTCAGTACCTTATCTTCCATGATCGTGGCCACGTCCGGCAGGCCCCTCACCACTTTGGCACGATCTGGAAGGGAAAAACGAGACCCCCAGTGATGAATGTTTTCCTGCCAGCTGCTTCCCAGCAGCAGGTTCCACGCAGTTGAGGTTTATTTTTAAGCAATGCTTCTTTTTCTTATTTGCATCATTTTGGGTGGACATCCTTAAACTTGTATTACATTATTTCCTTGCCTTTATAAACAGAAGATAGGGGACAGAATGTGTTTCTGTCACTGACTTGAGGTTATTATCGTGGCTGGTGGTACCTGGAGGTGACAGTGAGGTGCCCCTCCCCTGAGGACTGGGAGAGAAGGTGGTAAGATTGCTCTGACCCTAAACTGGCAAAATGCACACAACAGGTGTGACGAACCAGCTCAGGCAGTGAACAGGAAGGAAGCTTTCGGGACACTGATTCTGGTCAAGGGAGGGGACCTGGTGGCCATGGCGGCTGGACAGGAAGAGACTGTGGTTGTAAATCACTAAGCAGAAAGCCAACACGTCGCAATCGAGGCTGTGGGAACGGACCCTAGACCACGATCAGGGATGTGCCAAGAGCCTAAAGTGGCTGGTGTCTGTGCAACGGATGTAGGGGAGAAGGAGCCTGAATCAGGGTTGAGGGGGGAGGGGAAGGATGGCCCCAGAGATGGACACTGTTGTGGGAGGATCGTTCACCAGGCCCATCATGGCGGGCGAAACAATCCACTTCCCTCGACTCTCAACTCGGCCAGCCCTAGCAACCACAGGTGGTGAGTTCAGACCCCTCTCTTAGGGTCCTGGAGGGGGGTGTCCTGTGAAGAGACTCGGCAGTCCAGGATCGGGGGGGCGGGTGATTAGACGGAGGCGTGACGGGCTGAGTCGGGTCTCCAGGCTGCGCTCCTCCCACCAAGGTGGCCGCCCGCTGCAAGGGCTCCTCACTGCTCTTACACCCCAGATGGCCCCCTTCCAGATGGCAGTTATGAACGGCCTGCATTTCCCGCCAAGCGGGGACACTCAGGGACAAGACGCCACATAGGGCTAATGCCCCCTCCTACCAATGGCCCCAAACGGTCAGTTTCCCTCCTCACTGTCAGGTTGAACGGGGCTGCTTTGCTCTGCTGCCAGGACGCTTCCCCTCATGGAAAGTCCTACACTGACCGGCTGGCTCACTGAGACCAGAAAGCTAGCCTCCTGGAACTGGGTAGAACTGGTTGCGGGGACCCGGAGAAGCTCCAGTGCATGGACCTGGTGGTCCCCCTGGGCAACTCAGAGGCTGTGTCCTGGATTAGATGAGGCCCTAGTGCCCCGACAGCCAGAACAAGCTTCAGCTTTAAAGCCATCTCGTCCCGGGCCTCGCTTGGAAAGATCAGCCCAGCCTCGGTCCCGTCTGCCCCTGCCTTTGGAGTCCCACCGACATCGGCCGTGTGCCTACTCGCCACCAGGCCCACACCAGGCGCGTCCACATCCACGGTCTCAGGTATCCTTGGACTCCTCATCCACCTGTCTTCACGCTGCCACCATCTGGGTCTCCCAGCAGCTCTGTGACAGCCCAGAGCCACACAGACCCCATGGGGAACTGGGACTCCAGCTACCTGCCAGGAGGCGTGAGCAGCTGGGAAGCCGCCCCAAACTCAGAAGTGGAAACAAGAGAAATATGGCTGGACTTACTCTTCTCGATGATGGCCAAGGCTCTGAAAAATGGAAATGGGAAAAAGCTTTGGTGTTTCATTTGTTAAAGGACAGTCCTGCCCGGGTAGGGGGGAGGGGGTGACGGGGGAAAGGTGGAACTGTCCGGCCTCCCAGGAAGGGTCCTGTGCTCGTGCACCCCAGGGGCCTTGATCACACTGAGAAACGCCAAGGAAACTTACTTCAGTCTCTGGTGCTCAGCCAGGGCGTCCTCAAAAGCTACGAGAAGGAAAAGGGGAAAAGGTGCGTCAGGGCATCTACCCCCAATCTCCCCCTCTCCTGCAACCCACAGGTATAGAGCTCAGTGCTGACTGTTCCTCCACTCTGTTCCAGCATTCTCTGGGGCAGTGCTAGGATTGGGTGGGGAGATGGGAGCCCCCCCAAAAGACCATGGGGTTTTCTAAACAGGTTTCACTGAGGACAGACAGGCAGAGAGCTCACCTTGTCCCGAGAGATCAGCTGAGAGCTGCCGGGCTTCTTTCCCGGCCGCTATCTCTAGGGTGTATCTGCCCTTGTCTGAGTCTTTGGGGTCCAGGATGTGGAGCCAGATCTCATCCAGGGTGGTGCCAGCCCTCAGCCGATCACCACTCTCCAGGCGTTTCTCTCTGAACGTGAGGGCAAAGAAATGGTTAACAGAGCTCAGCCCGGGACGGGCTGTCTGTCTGCCCATCTACAGGCACCCCTGCTCCAAACTCCTCTCCCAGGGTTTTGTTCCCAGATGTGTGAGCTGAAAGTGGTGGCCATCCATGAGATATTTGATAAATATCTATCCACTCATCCATTCATCATTCATTCATTCATCAAACCCTGTGCCAGCGCTGAATCTATATTTGTGACATGTCCTGCAGGCTGGGACTTTGAGGAAATGGTGCTCCAGGGTCAGTGACCACCTCCCCCCACCCCACCAGTGGGAGCCACTTCCTCACTTCATCCTTTTCCTCATCTTAAAACCTCCCAGGATTTCTTCCCACAATCACTCTTACATAATTCTTATAAACTATATAAACTCCTTTCCTTCTTTACTTAAATTTCATTCCTAAAGACACCTGGCCCGTGTCAGTGTTTTGTCACAGAAGTGACACCTCTGGGCTTAGTCACAGGGCTCAGAAACTCTCGAGGAGGAGCTTCACTGTTCTGAAATTCAGCTTGGCCTTGGTCTCACTCACATGACAAATCTGACTAAGTCCCGTCTAGCCTTCTCCATAGAAAGGGTGCAGTAATGTCTGCTCCACAAGGCTGAGGTTTGCAAGTAAGAAGCACTGGGAATATCCTGCTCCCAAACTCTCTGGGGTCACTTAGCTCCTGGCTGAGTCTCTGATACCTGATACTGACTTCAAGGCCTGGCCCTCAGTTAGTCGTCAGCCCCCCAGGTCCCTCTGCCTGCACCTCTCCCCTCAGCCTGGCTGCCTGAGTTTGCTAAGGCTGCAAAGACCCACAAGGGCACCATGACCCACTTGACCATCTGGTTCTCCATCGTTCCTGCATCCATCTCTCCCCCAGTTCCCAGATGGTGCTCTAAGACAATGGTCCTTCTGTGGCCATGGATGTTCTGGGAAAGTGATCTTAGCACCAGGATTCCCACCTTTCCTGGGGAGACTCCCTTCTGTGCCTCCAACGGCTGTTCCCTGTCCCAGACTCCCTCTGTGGACAGCAGGACCGGTGAGAGACCCTGTCTCTGCCAAGCCCTTGGGACTGGGCTCTGAGGCGGGTGCTGGGCCCCCTCCAGCCTGGCTAGGGCTCCAGGGCAAGGCCAACCTACTTGTGGAACCAGCTGGTTTTCATGTAGTTCACGTTGTAGTACTTGACCCTGCTGAAGAGCCGGATCCCCTCCTCGGTGCCCTGGATTTTCAGTGGGGTCGCAGAGAGGGCTGGGGAGGCATGGGAGAAGGGTGAGTCTTCCCCAAGGCCCTTTGGGCAGCGCATCTGGGGGGCAGCCAGCTCGCCCCTGCTCTGGGGCGTGGTGGGGAGAACAGTGTGGTGAAGAGGCAGGAGCGTCTCCCCCAGTCTTTGAGGCTGGAAACTAAACCCACCCCCGGCAGCCAAGGATGGCTAGAGGTCCCCCGGAGGTTATGCAGCATCACGGCAGTGCTGAGCAGAGAGGGGCTTGCTTACCACCAATCCTGCCCAGCTCAGTGAAGACGGCATCCAGGGCTGGAGGGAGACAGAGGGAGTGGTCAGCTGATGAAGGGCTCCCCTAGGGATGCACCAGGTGGGGCCGTCCTTGGAAAAGGCTGGTGGACCTTATGAGCAGCTCTCAGAACACAGGCTTAGGGGTGGGGAGGGGATCCGGGGCACTGCGTGACTGATGGGGCAGGGGGGCAACACAGATGGAGGACGAACGGGCCGACGTGACAGTTTTCATGCAGGCTGAGACGACCAGCCTGGTGAGGAGCCTGGGGCCCGCTGGGGGGGCAGAGCAGAGAACTCAGGCTCCGGGTCTTGAAGCCTGGGCTCGCTGTGGGATAGTGCAGTGAACATGGGCACCAGTGTCACACAGACCAGGCCCTGCCACTGACCAGCTGTGCAGCCATGGGCAGGTCACTTAACTCCCCTGGGCCTCAGTTGCCCCAGGTGAGGATCCCAGACAGTTTCCCCACAGGTCACACTGCATCTCTTGGTTCAGTGTGAGGCCCTCCTGGCCCGTCTCTGATGTCTCCGGCTCCCACCTTCACCTGTGAGGTCCAGGATGGTGTCGTCCTCCCCTCGCTCATCCGAAACCTCTGCTCTGTAAATGCCCTTGTCCTCTTTGGAAAGCTGGAAAGAAGGATGTGGGAAGGCGGTGTCGGCATGAGTTCCAGAAGGAGCGATGGACAGCAAATCAGGAGGCCTGGGCTCTAGGCCTGCCCCTAACTCTCCTCCCTGGGCCTCAGTTTACCCCCCTGCGATGGGTGATCTCTGAGGCTCCTTCCAGCTCCAGAGCCCTTTGATCCCAAGCCCAGGGCTTGTCTGGGCCTGGAGGTGGGGCGAGAGGGGGAACTGAGGGCAGAAACAGACGCCCCGCATGTGCTTCTCAGGCGGCTGCTCTGAGCAGAGTAAAGCGAGCCCTCGTAGCAGAGCTGGGCCGAGCAGGGCGCACCCTCCACCAGCGCTGCCCTGCTTCCCAGGGGCCCTGGATAGAGGGACCTCTCTGCATCTCTCAGAAGGAAGTGTGCTTTCTTTTGCTCAGGACAAGGGGGTCCTTACTAGCACATGCTTGTCAACCCCAAGTGAAGCCTGGGTCAACACTCAGCAAAGCAAGAACTTGGGTCATGCTTTGAAAGCAAGGTCAGAAGTCAGCAGTGCCCTCTTATTACACAGCAACTCCTCCAGGGGCTGCGGGGGTGGGGGCGTGATATCTGCCTCCCTGTCCCCTCAAAGGGCCCCTCTCACCCCAACCATCTCTACATAGTGTGCTTTGAGGCAGGATTCAAGGCAGAAGCATCTCTTAACTGGGGGATCAAAGGGCTGAAAACCCCAACAGTCTTCTCCCATGTCCCCTGCCCCCTCCCTCAGTGAAGGCTCCAAAGTCCCAGCCAAATTCCGGTGAGAGTGATTGGAGAAACTTCCGGCCCCACTCTCAAGCTTTGTATCTTGGTATTTAAACTCTCTGAGCCTCAGTTTACTCATCTGTAAAATGGTGGCATAATCCTTGCCCTGGCTACGTACTATAGTTGCTGTGAGGATCAAGGGAGATAACTCTTCGGAAGCCAGAAAGTTCTGCACCAATAGGCTGGATGATTATGACAACACTCAGTAGCTATTAAGCACCTACTTGATGCCAAGCCCTGTGTGAGGAGTTTGCACTGTGATGACAAAGGCCAACTTGCCATCGTCTCGGCCAGGATTTGGGAGAGGACCCTGAAATCGTTATTTCCTTCCTAGTCCGCAAACCTGCGTCTGCCGCAGTCCTCCTTGGCACGTGGTGAGGCCACAGAAATCAGGGGCAAGGCAGAAAAACATTGAATATTTAAGGATAAGCCTTGCATTTCTACCTTAACCAGGTCACACTCCTCCGAGGGCCACGGGGAGGTCGTGGGTGGGAGAAGTGAGCTCCAGGCCCTGTTTTGCTCTGCCCAGACCTGCCTCACACAGAGACCATCTTCCTGTCCTGAATCTCAGGCTGCTGGGGCAGGAAGGAATCTCTAAGAGAGCATCCCTCTGACCCGCTCGTGTAACAGATGAAAACTGAGGTCAGAGAGGCACAGTGACCAGCCTAAGGCTACGCAGTCAGTGGCAGGGCCAGGACTGGAATCCAACTAAAAGGAAAAATCAGTATTACTGAGCCTGTCTTTATTTAAAGTTTTGGTATTGTTTTCCCTCATGGTCTTTTTTTTTTTTTGGCGTGAATTTTGATTCTTGAAAATATTGCATGAAATATTATTTATCTTGAGTACTGAGCCTTTCAGTGCTTCCTTAAAGTTTGTGCGTGAGGTCAGTGCCTCACTTGCCTCACCCTGGTCCTGACTCCCTGCCCAGTGCTCCTGGCACTGCCTGGAGGCTGTGAGCCCTGAAGTCAGAGCTGCACTTACCTCTTCGATGCAGAGAATCCCTGCTCCAGTCTGCGGGTCGTACTGACCATCTGGGAACTCTTTCTTCTGGAAGAACCACTGGAAGCGGGTTTCTTTCTTGGTGTTGGCCACCTGAGGAAGGTGGGGAGTGAGGAGACTCCTTCAGGCTTTCTCTTTTATGTGAAGACTCAGTTCATCAGAACCTTTTTTTTTTTACAAACATGACTCCCCCCCACCCCGCCCCCAGGCTAAATCTCAGCTAACCCCTTCCTCACACCATATGTCTCCTCTGATGGTTTCTGGACTCTGGACTTTTGCTAATGCTATTCCCTCTGCTTCTTGACCCCTTTCCTACCCTACTTTTTCTTGTAAATGCCTGTGTCACCTTCTCCAGGAAGCCTTCTTTTATGCACCCCAGAGTGTGCCCCATCATGAGGAATCAATTTCCTGCATGTCTCCATCACAGCAGGAGCTACACTGTTTTCCCCACGATCTTGCTTTGGACTGTGGGATCTTACAGGCCTAAGGAGACCACTTCTTCATCCTTGTATGCCCAGTGCTTGCAGAGTGTGTAACACAGAGTAGGTACTTAGGTTTGCTGAATGGATAGGCTTCTGGGAGTGCGCCCTCCCCTCCCCTGCCCTCCCCTGCCCTCCCCCAGTTATCTAAAAGGCTGCAGGGTGCTGAGAAAGAACACCCGCTTTGGAGTCAGGCACATCCGGTTAAAACCTGGGCTCTAGACTCTGCCTGTTACCATGTAGTCTTGAGCTAATTCCCCACTTGGTTTTTCATCCTAAAGTGGGGATTGTAACACCTCTCTCACAGATGATTGTGAGGCAGATGAAATAAAATAATGCTCTGAAGTGCTGAGAACAGTGTCTGGCAGGGCTACTAACAGACACAGGGACTACCGCTCAACATACAGAGCCCTCACTTGCTCCCAGACCCCTGACCCCCAGAACCCCTCCCAGAGCAGCTGGGAGATCTAGCTCAAGGCTGACTCAGCGCACACTAATTCACACTAATTCTGCTCCCTGGGCTTTTGTTTTCCAGTTAAATGCAAAATCCCTGGGGCTACTTCCTCTGCTTGGATCACACCAGCACAGGGTGTGGAGTTGCCGGGAGTGGGGCAAAAGACAGCCACAGGGCTTGGGGACAACCACAGGTCTTGCCCCACGGGGCCTGGGGGCAGGGCTGGAGGCGGGGGCGGGGCTTTGCCTTGCACGTCAGCAGCACTTGGCAGTCCTCGGTGACCTTCCACTGCAAAGGCTCCTCGAAATGCGGACCTATGAGGGCAAAACAGCACGCCCAGCGGTCAGAGCGCCGGGCTCGGCCCGGGCGCCACCTGGTGGCGAGACAGGGGAAGGCAGCTGGGGAGGGGCACCTAATGACTACTGGCCCCTCGGATTCTGGGAATTCGCCCCCACGAGGGAGGGGACTGGGGTGAGGCATCTGGGAGGCATCTAGGGTGCAAAGTTTAAGGCGCTCACTCTCGGGGTTGGGCAAGTGCTGTTTCGTTCTGGCACGGGGACAGCACTGGATCAGATGGCAGTGGCCCTCCCTCGGGGGGTCCAGCAGGGCGGAGGGATCTATTAATCCACTTGCCCAGCGGTTCCCCGGCGCTGTCTGCTGGCCTGCTGGCCTGCTGGTCGAGGTGTTTGAACTTCGCCCCAGCAGTTCTTACCCTGCTTTCTCTTCCAGTCTCTTCTCTTAGCACCTGCCTCCCTTAGAAGTTTGTCGAACTCTGTGGACACAGAGGGGGGAACGGGCGTGAACCAGGAGGAGCGCAGGTCCAGAGGAGGGCGTCAGCATGGATAGAGACGCCCAGGCTGAGAGCTGAGGCCGGGTGCATGGGGCAGGGCGGGGGTCAGGGCACAGCTGACCGTCATCCACCAGAGCCAGGGTGATCTGGTTCTTGGCTTTTCCGTCTTGGAGCTGAGCAGTATACGACCCTTTGTCGTCCTCAGTCAAGTTTTGGATGATGACTTCCACCAGGCCCTTCTCTCGGACAAAATTGATTTTGCGGTTCTGGGGAGAACAAAACCCGAAAGTCTTTCTGCCCTTTTCCAATCCCAGGGAATTTGTGCTGTGGGGTGCAGATCGGGGCGTGGTTGGACTTGGGGGTAATATATGCAGAGTTAGAAGCCTTCAGAGACTGGGGAGGGGGCCCTAGGTACCCCTGTACTGTGTATAGACTGGACTTTTCCCACACCCGGCCCCTGAGAACACCCTGGGGCCTGGCAGACACTGGAAAGAGTCTTGCATGCTTGTATCAGTTGCAATTAATAATAATCCCCAATCTCCTACTGCGCCATGTTTTTTGGTTATTTTCTACTTCTTTTGCAATTTAATATAAAAAAAAACCCCATAAAACTATAAAGGATAATATAAAAAAGCCTGTGTACCTGCTACCCAGAATTAGCACGTATTTACATTTTGTCACATTCTAACAGTTTTCAAACGTTTTATTTTCCACATTTAGGGTGTATGTATGATTTGAGAGAATCGTCTAGTTTGATTTTTCTATAGCGGCACCTGCTAGTATCAGCGCTGTGTACCAAGAGTCCAGACTTTGTTACCCTGCCTCTACCATGAGCCAAGGTCATGCTTAATCTCTATGCAGAACTTTCAAATCTATTTTTTTTCCAGTTGCTCCTCCTGTTCCTGGGGCAACCAACCCCATTGTACCAATGTAGAAACTGAGGCACAGAGAGGTGAAGAGACCTGCCCAAGGGCAAACAACCCACAGGAGATGAATATGTCTTCTGACATCTAGCCCTGAGCTCTTTCTCCTCTGTCAGAACCAGCTCCCCTCTTTATAACACATATTTTTTGATGGCCATCTGGAGATGAAATTCACAAATAAGATCTTCTCATGAGTACATGAAGAACAGGAAAATGAATGAAAGAGCATAGGTAATGTGGCTAATAGAATAAAAACTCTCTATTCAGTGTATATTAACACTGCAAAAAAAAAATTATTTGTCTTTCTGAGAGTTAGGGTCTAGGCTTGGATAATTATAAGCGTGAATGTAGGTTTTTCATCTTACAAATGTTTGACAGGACAGTGAAAAATTGTGGGAGGCATGGGAAGTTCTTTGCGGGAGTGTTCCTTGTGTTGGCAAGTGTCTAGCATCCCTGCCACCCGCACCCCAGGTACTAAAATCCAGGTGTCCCCGCCCCCCACCCTATCACTGTGACAGCCAAAGCTGGTGGCTGTTTCTGAAATGTCTGCTAGGGGAAGGTGCAGCCAGTGGAGACCACTGCCTGTGAGGCCACCTCCTGGGCCAGGAACCTCACTTAGGGATTCTGAGCCCCCAATTACCGGTGAGCTGAAGATTTCCTGCTCGTTGAAGATTAGATGCAGCTCAGCGGCTGGAGACAACTTTTCTACTTCCAGCCAAAGCCGCACCTCTCCTTGCTCGAGGATGTCAACGTTCCAGCCGGAGATCAGCTTGATCACTGGGTGGCAGAGGACAGGAAAGGGTGGGCAGGGAACCCTTCTCCCCTCCCCACTCCCGACAGCCCCACCTTGAGCACACTGTGGGCATTTAATGTGCAAAATGTTTCAGAGTCTGACGCAGACACGACTGGGGCGAGGGGCTGGGGAGGGTTTCCCGCATTCGGTCCCCCTAGATTGAATTCATCTCAGGGAATTCATCCTCCTCCCACAGCTTTGAGGTCGTGCTTCTCACCCTGGCTGGACACTGGATCCCCAAGGACTTTCAAAAACACCAGTGTCTGGTTCCAGACCCAGAGGTTCTAATTTGTTTGGGGTGTGGCCTGGGCATTGGGATTTTGAAAAGCTCCGGGGGCGATTCCAATATGCACCCAAGTTTGTGACCCCTGCCCCAGGGACTGCAAAAGCTACTCCTGGCCAATGGAGGGCAGCAGGGGTTTAGATGATCCGCAGTGCAAGAAGAAGAAGAAGAAAGCAGCCGCTCTGCCCTCCCTTGCATCCCATGTGCTCTCTGCTGGCCGCTCTGTTCCCTTCATGGACTGAGCACTCCCTGGGTCTATGACCTTCCAGCCCCAAGACGTCCCCATCCTTTGCCCGCCGCCCCCCGGCTAGTTTCTGGCTCTTGGCTGACTCCGCCCTGCTCAGAACACCCCAGTGGGCCTGGTGGGACTGCCCAAGGCTGGTGGCTTGGACCGCTTACCTGGGTTTCTAATCTCATGGCTCAACTTCTTCAGCTTGTTCAGCTCTGGGACAGGGAGAAGCAAGGAAGAAACCAAAGAGAATGACATATCCAGGCCAGTGGGGCCTGTGGAAGCCGTCCTAGCATCCACACTGGGTGAAAGTCCTGAGAGACTCAGCTTGGGGTCACTTGGCTACTGAGGGGTTGATGATGACCACTGTGGGCCTTGGCTCTGGGGCTCTGAGGGGGCTGGGGGGCTGCCGCAGGCTACCCTGAGGTTGCTTATTCTCCTGTCCTTCAAGACCTGATCAAGTGCCACCTCCCCAGAGAAGCACCTACTGTGTGCCAGGCTCTGCATGATCTCAGCAGTCCTCACACCATGCTGTGGGGTGAGCATTACTGTCTGCCTCCTGAGGCCCCTTGTTACCCCACTGAGCCACACTGTCCAAATCTGAGGGTCTGTTCTCCCCACTGAGCCATACTGTCCTAGTATCTGAGGGTCTGCTCTCCCCACTGAGCATTTCAGTCTACCTGTGTCTAGGGCAGGTTGGTAGAGTGCTGTCTCACTGCTAACTGCTTCTTTGTGTTAGGTTTGTCTCTTCTGCTAAGCTGAGCTCTGGACCTACATGGTATCTGGCACACAGTATGTGCTCAATAAATACATGTTGCATGAATGAATTGGCAGGGGCAGGGCTCCTATCTCATTTCCTCTTATAAGCTCCAGAGTCCTTAGCATGATGAGTCTGGACACATGGCAAGCATCCAGTCCAAAAACAAAAAGCAAACCCCATTACTTTTGTGGATGGCTTTAGTTTGCATGGAATCATCTAAGTATATCTGCATAACAACATTGTTTCACTTAGGACAGCAGGGATTATAATCCCCCTTTACAGATGAGGAAACTGAGGCCCAGAGAGGTGTCATGACTTATCCAAGGTCAAGCAGCCAGGAAATTGTGGAACTGGAATTGCAATCTGGACCTGCCTGGCTTCTGCTTCTTAACAAAATCAAAGGGCCTCCAGTGCAATCATCAGGGAGGACAATGGGCTGCCCCAGTTGCTATGGAGACAGCAGAGGGTGAGTCTCATAGATGACCGCTGAGGCCCCGCATTCCCTCTCTGGTTTACCACAGTCCCCACTGCTCCCTTTTGCCGTCCTCATTCCTCAGACCGACTGCCATTTGCAGTTCATCATTCTACTTATGCTGTTGTTTTTCTTAGGCTACGGAAGGAAGTGAAATAATTCAGTGGTACCTTTGCTTTTTATCAAAAGTAGATAAAGTAAAGAGAGAGACAAGAAGAGCGTGAACTCCATCAGGCAGGGGTTTCTGCCTGTTGAGTTCACTGATGTAATTCAGTGCCTAGGACAGTCTCTGGCATACGGTCGGTGCTCAGCAGATACTTATTCACTGGCTGACTGACTGAATGGGTGGGTGAGGGCCTACTTCCCTGGAAATCTCTGCTTTACTCATTTTTACTGCTTCTTGCTGGCCTCTGGGGTATTTGTGTTTGGGACTCCGTGTCTGGGTCGTCTCTCTGGGGAGGTGGCAGTGGAACAGGGGGCATCACCTTCCTCCGTCAGCGTGTGGCTTGCTGAGATTTCTTCGTCAGCATCGGTGACCACCACCGAGTAGGTGCCCAAATCCTCGAGGCCAGGTTCTTTCAGGATGATCTTGGACCTGCAGAGACAGGAGGGCAGAGGCTCTGAGAGGGGCCGTGTGCCCTGGAGGCCTGGGAGCTGGGGAGTCTCGGTCGGCTTTGCAAGCCCTGCACCCCAGCCCAGACCCCGGCCAAGCCAGTAAGCAGGGGTGGCAGCCTCCTTACACCTCTTTGGGGTCCCCTGCCCAGGGCACGTCTGGCCTGCCACCTTCAGTGGTCCTCACTAGCCAGGCTCTCTGGAACAGTCTTCATACTGGCCACATCCCCCAGGCCTGCCTCTCTCCACAGGGCTCAAGTCATCAGCTTTGTCTCCTGCTGGACAGGGCCAAGGCCAGAGCTGCTGGGGGTGGAGGAGGGAGACCTGGGGGCACTTGACATCCTAACCCCTCTTTTACTGATGAGGAAGCTGAGCCCAGAGAACTTGCAAGACCAAGTCACTGGCTCTCAGGCTAGAAACCAAGTCCTGAGCGTCTCCTCGGAGGGGCCCGCACAGAGGCACACACATTCCTTACAGCAAAAGGACCTCCAAATGAATGGCACCGTTTCAGCCTCTCCAGTGCACTCTCCCTCACTTCTCCCCGAGGTGGCAGTCAGCATCCCTCATGAGAGACCAAGCAGTCCTCTCAAGCTCGCTATCTGGGGGTCCTGCCGGATGGTTTCACCCATGAGCTTCTGCCCACCCATCCGACAACGTCTGGGACCTGTGGACGAGTCGGGCTGCCCCCTCCCCTCACTTACTTGTTAACTTCCTCCTCGACCTTGACCCTCTGTGGGTCTGGCGGGCCCTTGTAGTCCTTGGACCACTGAAACTCCGAGGAGTCGGGGGCCTCGGGGGCTTCGAAAGCCATGTAGATAAAGCCCTCATCATCCACACCGACCTCGATCTCACGAGCATCTGAGGGCAGGATCCAACGGAGGGCACCAGGCATTTAGGAACAATAAACCGGGTCAGGTCCCTCCCCTGCTTAACCCCTCCAGTGGCTGCCCATTGCTCTTGAATAGAATAATAAACCCCAGACTCCTTGCTGTGGCCTCCAAGGCCTCGTATGATCAGGCTCCTTCTCAGCTCAAATGTCACCTCCTCAGACTACTGAGGCTACAGTAAAGCCCACCCCACCCCATCACCCTGTTTCACTTCCTTTATAGCACTTATCACTGACTTTTTCATCATTTACGTGTTTACTGTCCATTCGTCCTGCCCCTCCCCCCACCAGTGCAGGGACCTTGCTTTCTCATCACTGCCATGTCCCCAGTGCAGTTGTGGGTGTCACCAAATACTTGCTGAATGAATGAATAATTAAAAGAATGGAAAAAGAACACACTTTATAGTGAGGAGAGCTGAGTGATTCCATCGTATACTAGCTGCGTGACCTGGTCATTTAACTTCTCTGAGCTACAATAAAATCAGTTCTAAAGTGGGGACAGTAACGGCTCCCTCAGGGGCTCATTGGGAGGGCCAGACAGTGTAAGGACCCAGCACAGCATCTGGCGTGTGTGGTAGGAGCGGACCTCGGGAGCCGTGACGGCAAGGCAGGCAAAGCCACACGGCATATCTGAAATAAAGTTGGCTATTCTTCTAAATATCCACGAAGAGCTGTATGAGTTTAAGAATGTGGCATATAAAGAATGGAAGACCCATCACATGGAAGGAAACCATATGTTCATATCTTGGGATCCCACAGAAATAAAGGAGAGTGTGGACGGGAGAGAAACAGGCAGGAAGGAATGAGGGGCAGGAAGGTGTGGCGGGGTGAGGGCCCAGCAGGTTCTGTCCTCCTGCTGCAGACCAGCGCCCTCCCGCTGCCCCTACCTGGCTTGTCCTCCAGGAATACGGGGTCGGTGGGCACGGACGGCTGCCCTGGGCCCGCTGAATTCACAGCCTGTACATGGAACACGTAGGTCTTCCCCGGCTGTAAGTCAGAGATCTGGGGGAAGGGAGGGGGCAAGAGTGAGCACCGAGGATGGCAAAGACCCACCCTTCCTGCAGCCCTGGCCACGGGCTGCAGGGGACCCCCAGGAGGGCCAGGCTGCCCTGGGGGTGGGGGGCAGGCTAGGGGCACATTGCTCTCCTGAGTTCCAGCTTCAGGTGAGCCTCTCCCCCTGAGATTACCTCCCACGCTTGTGAGGCCTGGAACTCCACCTGCTCGGAGCTTAACTCATCATCAGCCTCTCAACAAGAAAACCCTTTCTCTTCCTGCGCCCCCTGCCTCTCCTCCATCTGTCACCCTAGAAAGAAGCTTGGGGATCATCATCTTTGACATCTTTTTCTTGAGCCCTACACATCTAATCACCGAAGTTCCCATTTTATTTCCCTAACGTTTCTTGAATGTGGCCTCTCTGTGTCCCAGCCACGCCTTTGACTGCAGCATTATTTCTCCTCTCCTGGATTAGTCCAACAGTTTCCTAAATGGTGCCTCTGCCTCTAGACCCTTCTTCCGGGTCTATCTTTCCCTCTGCCGATGTTTCCAAGATGCCAGTCTGAGTACACTTAACTCTTTCAGTGGCCTTCGGGGTAAAGTTCAGATTTCGAGGCTTGGTACCTAAAGCCTTCCTCATCCATCCATCCTCAGCCTTCTGTCCTCTTCTCTGCGCCCCCTTCACTCCCTGACTCCTCAGGGTCCCCCATGCATCACGTCGCTTCATGCCTCCCTGCCTTTGCCCTTGCTGAGCCCTCTGCCTGGAACGTCCTCCCCTTCTCTTGGTCTAGCAACAAGAGCTCACCCTTGGCCACTCAGCTTAGACAGATGGGATGAGGCCAGGAGAGGTCTCTTACCTTCCTCCTTGGGAGCTCCCAGAATCCCTCGGACCCTCCTTGATTGTACGACACACAGTATTGTAATTGCCTGTTCCCTAAGGACTGTTACTGTAGCTTTTTACATCTACGACCTAGTTCCAGATCTGGCACTAAGTAGGGGTCCAGAAGTGTCGAGTGAATGACTGAGTGAATGCCGGCCAACCATCCGCATGCAGAAACGGTGCCAAGTCACCGAGGCTCCCCGACCCTGGGCCAGCCTGCCTGGGGAGCAGAGGGGCCATCCGTCTTGCGGGGCTCTCTCGGGCCAGCTGTCCAGCACTGGCCGACTCTACGGTAGGGACTTGGGCCCCATGGGGGCGGAAACTGCACAATCTCAGAGCCTTCCACGGGCTGACGCTTGCCCTTCTTCATTTGGTCTTAGATAGCCTTAATGTTATTGTTTCAAAAGGAAATATTTTTATTTTTTTCTGATTATGAAAGAAATTCATGTTTGTTGGAGGAAATATTAAAGCAATAGAAAAGAATATAAAATGAAGGGGTAAGGCTCTCCTGGCAGCCCCATTCCCAGAGATGCCCAGAACTGACAATTTTGTAACAATCCATTTAGACTTGCAAATGCACGTAAACCATGCAGAAGCGTGACATGTGGCATATTCTGCTTGTTCGTATCTTCTTTCCACATTGTTTTGGGCCTCTCAAGCCTGCTTTCTTTCCTCTTAGTGCTAACAGAGTGCTAACGTGTGGTCTTGAAACCCACACACCCTCCTGCCTGCTGGTGAAAGATGCCTCAGGAAAATGAGCTGGAGAAAATACTCCCTCTCTCCCTAGAGCTGCAGAAGATAAAATCTAATACACATCACAGAACTTTCCTTACAAACTTTCCTTAAACAAAGAAGGCCTGTGAGACATGCTGGCTTCAGAGATGGATTCTGTGAAGTCTGCGATCCTGATGGATTGTCTGTTAGTAATTTGTGTCTGCTAAGAATGCTTCAGCGGACACCTTTGTTTCCTGACATGACAAATATGTGTGAGTCGTGTTTGTTATGCCAGGAGAGCATTGTTTGCGCTTTCCCTTCTACACGAGGGCAAGTGAAAACAACCACCACAGGTGCATAAAACCAACGATTCTGCTAGATTTCTTATTTATCCAAAGAGTTTAGAGTTTGCTTATCATTTAAATTAAGAAATGCATATATGCCTCTGTGTTCATTAATGTACAATATGATATACATGTTCTAAATGTTATCTAACATATAAATATCCTGCTCTGTATTGTGCTTTTTTTTTCTTAGCCACATATGGTGGATATGTTTCTATGTCACAACATACAAGTAGCTCTACCTCACTCTTTTTTTAAAAATTTTAAAATTTTTATTTTTTATTTTTTATTTTTTTAGCTCTACCTCATTCTTTATATTATTGCCACTCCTTCAGCTACCGTAGCCTTTACACTCACTGACATTGAGTCCACATTAAGGATACACTGTGATTTATTTGAGCCAACCCCCTACTGATGGACATTTAAGTTGTTTCCAAATTTTGCCTTTATAAACAACGCTACAACGAGCGTCGCTGTCCTTAGGTCTTTGCACACTTGACTAATTATTTCTCTACAGTTCAATCCTAGAAGCAGAATTCCTAGCTCAAGGGATGTGCATATCCAATGCTAATCTACCTTGCTGATTATAAGTGAGGTTTTAGGGAGGAGTCTGAACAGCATGGAGCAGGTTAAGACCAACCACCGGCCAGATCTACTACCAACTCGCTGCGTGACCCTGGCTAAGCCACTCCCCCTCTCTAGTCCTCTGCTGCCATGAAGTGAGGGCAGTGATCTCTGAGGGTCGTTCCAGCTTTGATGTTCTGTAGTCCTGCCATATCCTGTGGCAGGGAAGGCTTAGGGCGGGTCAGAGGATGAAGGGGCAGGGACTCACCCTCAGGTGGGTGTCAGAGATGGGGTCTGGAGTGACTGGCTTCCACTGCTCAGAGCCTTCCTCCTGGACACTGATGCAGTAGCCTGTGACCGGTCCGGCCCCTTGGTACAGTGGGGGCTCCCACGTCAGCATCAGGGAGGTGGCCCGCACTTCAAACACCCGCACGCCATACGGGGGTCCTGTGGGAAGACGGGGTAGAGAAGGAGATGGATAGCCAAATGGCCAGCCAGCCAGTCAGGCAGTGGGCGGGTGGCGAGTCAGCAAGCTTGTCAATCTTTCAGTCCCAGCCAGGCCTGGAAGTGCCTGCTCTGGACATGGTGGGGACCTGGCCGGCCTTGGCTTCATGGCAAAGCTTGGTCTGTGTCTGCAATAGAGTTAACTCTTCAAAGCGTGCTCAGTATCACTTCCTCTGGGAAACATCCTTGACCCTCCCCATCCCTGTCCCAGACAGCATTAATCTTTCTAATCTCTTTGCCATTTCAGTGTTTAACGTAGAAGCTCAGGGTGTGGACTCCAGAGTCAGATCACCGGGGTTCATGTCCCAGCGAACGCCCTTTTTCAGGCTATGGGGACTCTGGGCAAGTTACTTAGCCTCTATGTTCCTGCCTCCTCATCGGTAAAATGGGGATAATAATAGTTCTTATAAAATAGTGCTGTCGTGAGCATTAATGACATAATTTATGGAAAGTGTCAATACATAGTAAGCACCCAACAAATATCAGTTGTTTGTAACTGTCGTTGTCTAAAGCATCACGCATAGTGATGATCTGCCATTCAGGTAAAGGTTTTGTGCAGAAAACAGAGCTGAGCTGAACAGCATGATGGAAGGTCGTCATCCTTCTTTCTTAAGGGGGAGATGAAGGGCTAGTTTGTGAGAAGGCTGATGGGGCTGCGGGAGTGGTGCAGAGGGTGACCAACCTGCCCTGTTTGTCCAGGATTGGGACACAGGACTTGCGGTGGTAATACTGGGAAAGTCCTGAGCAAACTGGGACGAGTTGGTCACCTAGCAGTGTGCCTTTGGGGTGTGATATTGGTCTGTGTTGAGAATCGGAGCTCAGATGGGGTGTTGAGCTAGAGGATAATTTGGATGGGGGTACAGGACCAGTCAATGGCCAAGGTCAGGGCTCTTGACTTGGCAGAGTTAAGACTGTGTCAGAGGTTACAGGGGGCAGGGGTCTGGGGTTTGGGACCGACAGAGCAAGCTTGAATGCACAGCGAGCCCGGCGGTAGCGGTCATCTTGTTTGTTAGTTTGGGGGGGGGATGGGAGGGTAGGTGCTGGGCTTTGGCACCTCCCAGCCGCTCACCTGGCTGAGGCATCGTCCACTTTTTGCACTCAAACAGGCTGCTGGGCGCCGACAGCTCTCCAACACCAGCCCAGTTTACCGCCCGGGCACGGAACTCATAGAAATGGCCTTCATGAAGGTCACTGACCTTGAAGAGCAAAAACACAGACCGTGAAGGCGGAGGCTGGGGAGGCAGGGGACGAGGTTCACAGCAGGAGGTCTATAGGAGCTTCAGATAAGATTGGTCTGCACTTGACAATCAGCTGGATTATTGAGGCACCAAACCTGAGGCCCCTCTCAGCCTCGGGACCTCCAACCCTGACCCCCGCTCTCCACCCACACAAATCAGGACAGCAGGCCAGTGGCTGCACTCCAGCCTCACCTTGCAGATCTGGGTGGGGATGGGCTGCTGGTTGACCGAGCGCCAGTTCAGCTCCTCCGAGTCATGTTGGTCCAGGAAGTAGCCCAGGATCTTGCCCCCTCCACGCCGCTTGGGGGGTTTCCACCCGATGACCATATCATTTTCCCCACAGTTCAGGAGGGCGAAGTCATATGGGGCAGATGGTATCGCTACGGGGAGGCAAGGGGGTGAGGGCCACTGCTCCCGAGGGGCGGCTGGACTGGGCAGTGGGGCCCGAGGGAGGCAGCGAGCCTCCCCCAGTGGGTGCCCACCCCCTCTGGGGCACGGACTTAGCCAGTAGCGTCCACTGGTAATGCTGACTCAGCTACGTGCAGGGCACCTGGGCCTCCGAGCTGGTCAGACTTCACCCCATGGCCTCAGGCCATTGCTACTTCCTCCCCAAAGGAAGGGGTGGTCGGGGTCAGCACCAGATCCCCTGAGAAGGCTTCTGCCTCATGGCCTCTGGAGTTGGACCCTCCAAGAGGTGGTCGATAGGCCCCCTGCTCTCTGCTCAGCCCAGGTCTGTCCCCAGAGGTTTGCAGGCTGCACCTGCCCCTTGGACTTACCAAGAGCCTGCTTGACCTTGATGGGTTCGGTGGCGGCTGAGCTCTCCCCAACTCCAGCCTCGCTGACTGACCTGATACAAAACTCATACTCCTGCCCTGTCCTCAGCCCGGGAACCGTGAACCTGGGAGAGAAATGTACAGCCTTCAGGAAAGGCCAAACCAACAGCATGGAGACATTCCTGAACTTTCTAGAACAACCTTGTGGCGATAAGTGGCCACCAGCGTGGTAGGATCTGAGGCTTCAGTTCTTGCCCAAAGACCTTGCCCCTGCCCCCAAAGTGATGCCTGCCCCCTGGAGGATGAGGTCCTTAAGGTTTTAAAGGATGTAGCTTCCAGAGCCTATCATTAAGATGCAAATACGCTGGGAAAGTTACCAGTTGAAGGCCCAGGTAGCCAACCCCTAAACTGAGCAACCTCGTACATCTCTAGGACTTTGGGCCTCGTCCTGGAGACACAACAGATGGCTCTTCTTATCTGTACGGTTGCTGTGACTAAAGCACAGAGTCCTTTTAAAGACCCCTGAATTATCAGCCAGAGACATACAAGGACACTCTGGCTTAGAGAAAAATGTCCTCCTGTCCTGTCTCTTCTTGATAAGACCCAAATTGTGAACCTCTTTTTTCCCTTTTCACTTATCAACATTTTCCTGTAGCAAATCTTGTTCTACAGGGAGCTTCCCTCGGCCAGTTGACCCCGAGGAGTTGAATGTTGGAATGTCAGAGGGGCCTTTATAGATCAGACCATCCAGTTTCTTCATTTTACAGGTAGCGAAGGGCTCCCCCAGAAGGAATGGGGTGAGCCAAGGGCACACAGCCAGTTAGGAACACAACCTGGACCGAGCCCGGGTCTCCTGAATCCCAGCACAGCGCCTGCCCGTTCAGTATTCATTCATTGAGGTCTTTTTTGAGCATCTCCTGTGAGCCAGGCTCGAAGGAGCTCGTGGAATGGTGGTGGACCAGACCCTGCCTCCCAGCTGAGTTCCCTTCACACCATCACCCCAGGCAGCACCCCTGGGCAGCAGTGTTTAGCCTCTTTCCAGCCCTGACACATGTAACCGATAACATGCACACATGTGACAAGGTCTCTGGATGTACCAGAGGACCACGCCACGCCCCACATGTGACACATTCTTCCGACACGCCACTTTCATCACATGACTCTCCCTCAGCCCCTGTCCTCCCCTCCAGGGACGCACATCTGAATGCAACTCAGGGGAGAGATGTCATCCTAGGGATAACCTGGACTCCGAGCTCATTGGTCCAAAACCCGATTATTCTCCAGCTGGAGAACTTTAGCAGTGACAAAGCATGAGTGACCGTGAGGCACCGCGTGCCAGAGGGGCACCAGGTCCTGTCCCCTTTTCTGGGTGAGATAATCTTGGGGCTCGCAGCCCAGGGTGAGGGGAGCCCACAGGTGTGCTCAGAGCCCAGCCGGTCGTCTGATGGAAAGGGAAGGGGGGTGGGTGTCATCACCTGAGCCCCTGACCCCACAGAGCCTCAAAACGGAGAGAAGTCATGAGTCCAGAAGCCTCGAGGCTTCTGCCTGCAAGGACCAGGGCCACCGTGTGAGGAGGGCGACTCAGAGCGGAGTGAGAGTGGGATAGGCAAGAGCACCGGAGTCTGAGCCGAGGTTCGGAGAGGGCGAGTCTCTGTGCAGGGCCGCCCGGCGAGGGAGGGGCGGGTGTGGAGCCTGAACCCCAGCCGCCCTGGCTGCACTCTCCGCCTCTCTGTCTCTAAGCTCCTGGAAGGACAAGACCTAGCTAGTCACCACTACCTGCAAACAGCACGCTGCTGGTGAGTGCTTGCCGAAAAAGAGGCTGTCTGGGTCAAGTCCACTTACTAGCTAAGTGAGCTTTGGCAAACTCCACTTAAACTGCTCTGTGCCTCGGTTTCTTCATCTGTACAATGATAATAGAAATAATAGTCCTAAGTTCATAGGATTGCAGCCAGAACTAAATGACCTAATATATGAAAAGAACTTAGAACAGTGCCCAACGCCCAACCGTACCGTGAATGGCAGGCTTCATTATTATTACGGCCCTGCCCTAGTGCAGGAAGGGGGTGGGGGCAGACTCACCTGTTGCCCTGGATGGGTTTGTTGTTAACTGTTTTCCACTCGGATGATCCTGCCTCCCGGGAGTAGATGTAATAACCCAGGAGCTCTGGGCTGTCTTTCACAGGATCCCAGTTCAGGGAGACAGAGGTCTGTGTGTCTCGGAAAGCTTGAACTTGAGTTGGAGGAGGGAGAGTGGCTGAAAATCAGAAGTGTGGACTGAGTGAAGATGCTGAGTTACACGGCTGGGGAGGGGGAGGCGTGTGGGAGAGGCGGGGAGGTGCGCACATGGCAATCACGGGGGGCACTTGCGTTCCAGACATACCCTGGGACTTTGGGCAGCTCTCTCCTAGTCCCAGAGGTGTGCTCCAGACTCTTGTATTCTGAAAGTCTTCTCTCATCTTACCTCCAAACATCTCCGCTTCCTCACTAAAATCCCCATTCATTAATCCTTACTATCACTCTGTCTCTCTTAGAAGTCACCAGATCTGACAATTTTCCTCAGCCTTATCTTTGATCTCTAGGAAACTTCATTTTATTTGCCTTGAAACTTTAACTTTCATGGCTCCCTGAGACTATGCTCCTTGAGGTAGGGTTTGCCATGATGTGTTAAATGGACAGATCTGGATGGATGGATGGAAGAATGGATGGATGGATGGATGGATGGATGGATGGATGGGGATGGATGAATGGATCAATAGACTAATGGATGGATAGGTCGATGAATAGATGGATAGATGGATGAAAGGATGGATGGATGGATGGCAGATACAGGACCTGCCTAGTTCTCTTTTTACTTCTCAAACTCCTTACACATCCTTTTGTGGCTCCCCCTCTTTCTTTTGTCCCCAAATGTGGGACTCCTCCAAGTGTCTGTTCCTTGACTTGCTCCATTTTTCTCCTCTTTTCTCATCTCAAGTGTCCACCTATTCCCATGTCTTCAACCCTCACCTCTCTGCAGGTGACTCCCCAGGCTTTACCTCCAGGCTTGCTCTCTCTCCTGAATTCTAGAGCCTCATCTTCCATTTTTCCCTGGACACCTCTCCTTGTGTTCTGGTGGTGCCTCAAAGTCAACAGGCAAAGGCTGAACTCAGCATCCATCCAACATAAATCCAGTAACTACTGAGTGCCTGCTCTGAGCCAGGCTCTGCATTTGGCCTGGGGGAAGTACTGAGAAACAGACTTGGGGTCCTGGGCTCAGGAAGGTCCTGTCAGCAACTTCAGCCTCTCAGGTTGAAGACAGTGTGACAGTGGATGAAGGCTGGGTGGTGGGAGAGGGTAGTAGGAGGGCACTCAGAGGCCCCACGTGTCCAAGAGACCTGATTCTACCCGTAGGCAAGAACTTGAGCTGAGGGCATCCACGTATGGAGTAGTACTCACCCACTAAAATCATGATTTCAAGACCTGAGGATATGTTTGTGGCGTAATGTTAATTTTAAAAGGTAGAATGCAAAGCTCTACATGTGGTTTGATTGGACTTTCAGAAAGATGCATTAGCATGCATGTGTCAAAGGCCAGAGGCCCAAGCACCTAGATGCTCACAGTGGTTACCCTTGGTCAGCGGAATCCTGGGGTGGAGGGAATTCTCTCTCTCTCGCTTCTTTTGTATTTTCCCATTTTTGTACAATAATTTCACTTTCATAATACAAGTAAATGCCTTTTCTTTTTTCCTCTCCTCCCCTCCTCTCTCTTCTTTCCTTCTCCGAACTGTACCAGAACCTTGCCCTAAGGCTGCCTTGTGGTCCAGAGACTGCCCACATCCAATCACAAACCACTCACTGGCCAGGCCCCTGAGTCAAGACTAAATGTTAACCAGACCAGAATTAAAGAAAAACTCCATTTGCCCATCAACCTATTTATACTTACTATGAATATATATATATATATATATATATATATATATATATATATATATATATATATTTCTTTTTCCTACATTATTGAAACAGTACAAATCTAGGACTTTGAAATCTTCCCCAAACAGGCCTTGCAGCATATCAGGCTCTTCTCGGACGGGCAGTGCTGCAGCTGGGTTCCTTAAAGGACTAGTTGGTGATGGCAGCTGCAGGGAACCTTCTGATCTTATCAGAATCCAGAGGCCTCAGAGGAGAGAGGGAACCCCGGGAAGTCAGGACCAGGATGGAGCTGCCGCTGGGAGACTCAGGAAGGAGCCACAGGTGGGGGCGATAACCAGGCCTTCAGAACAATGGGTTTGGCAGGTGAGGACACCAAGGTTCGCAGCTCAGAAATGACCTGCCCAGGCCCACGCTGTGCTGCAGATGAGAGGGGTCCCACCTGGTGAGGCGGAGCTTGGGGTGGGACCAGGGAGAGGGCCGGAGGCCTGCCCAGGGGCTCACTCCTGGCTGCACAAGGTGGGGTCAGGCCCTGGTTGGAGACGTTTAGAACTGAGGGACCACTTGGTCACACTCAGATCCTGTGCTGGACCTGGCTGGATTCTGCAACCTGTGAATTGTTGATCTAGAAAAAACGTCTATACTTTCAAGAGCCTCCTGCCCAGAGAAATGTATCAATAATTCTTGATGGTCTAAAACTTTACAGGCCTGTGATCATGTTGCTTTTCAGCTTCGTGACAGGTAGAAGTGGTCAAGGACAGAGAAATGCGCACGGCTCTGTCCCTGCAGCCATGGGGTCCTGAGCCCTGGACGCTGACAGCCTGGCCTGGCCTGGCCCCATCTCCTGCGTCACACAGGTACCTGGCTTCCCCCTCAAGGCGATGGGCTCGCTGGGCTCCGAGGGATCGCTCATGCCGTGCTGGTTTATCGCTCGCACTCTGAAGACATACGACTTCCCTTTCTCCAGATCCAAAAGGGCGAAGCTCGGGGATTTCACAGGCGTTTCTGAGTTGATGGCCTCCCAGGTGCCACTACCTATGACCGACTGTGACAAGGGAGAGAAACTTGCCTTTGGTTAAGTGGTTGCCTTCCCACATGTGCTCTCACTAACTTCTATCCTTGGCCCAGGCTGCCCCTCAACACCTGAACTCTGGATCCACCTGCCTCCGTGACGTCTCTACCTGGATGCCCATCGAGCATCTCGCATTCAACAGAACTGACCCTGGAACTTGCCCCCATGCCAATGCAGCCCACACCGAGTTAGTGGCACCCGTCCTTTCAGCTGCTCAGGCCAGAACCCTGGGAGCCATCCTGGACTCTTTCTCTCATTTCTCATCCCCCGAAGATGCTCTGTCAACAAACCCAGTTGGCTCTACCTTCAAAATTTATCCAGAGTCCAACCATGGCTTATCACCCCCATGCTCCCCTCCACAACCCTGATCCAAGCCACCATCGTCTCTCGCCTGAGTTATCTTAATAGCCTCCTAACTGGTCTGCCTGTTTCTACCTTTAACTCCCTTCAGTCTTTTCTCCAACTGACAGGCAGAGGGGCATCCTTTTACAACACAAGTCAGATCACATCCGTGTCTGCCCAGAACCCTGCCAAGCCCCGCATCTCCCTCAGAGCGAAGTTCTCCATGGCTTGACTCCTGCCACCTCTCTGGCCACATTCCATGCCCCCCTTTGCCCACTCACCAGGCTCTGTGTCCCCCTGCAGTTCCTTGATGGTGCCAGGCCCAATCCCTGCCTCTGGGCCTTTGCACTTGCTGGTCCCTTTTCTTGGAATGCTCTTCCCCCAGAAATCTCTGGTTTGCCCTTTATTTCCTTTGGGTCTTTACTCAAAACTCACCTTCTCAGGGTGGCCTCTCCAGCACCCCCCCCCATATGAAAGGTCAGCAGCCCCTCCCTCAACACTTCAAATCCCCTCCATGCTTTCTGTCTTTCTCCTAAGCTCCTACCATTAGCAAATGTGCCAAATACTTTTCGGATTCATCTTCTTTGTCATCCATCCCCCACTCCCTACTCCAATCTCAGCTCTGGAGGCAGGAGTTTGTCTGTTTTATCCACCACTGAGAACAGTACTGACGCGTGAGAGGGGCTCAGTCTATGTTTGTGGGATGAATACATGAGTAAATGGATGAATTCTCACAAAACTCTGCAAAGTAAGGGTTAATTTCCCCACCAATGAAGAAATTCAGGTTCAGGAAGTTTTGGTAACTTGGCCAAAAGTCACACGTCTAATAGCTGGCATATTTGGTATTTAAGCTCAGGTGTGGGTACCCCCCAAACCTGCTACTCTACACAGCATCGGGGGCCCCAAAGGCAGCCATAAATCCTGTGTCTCTGGGTAGATAGAGGGTGAAGAGCCGAGGGTGATGCAGGTTAATAAGGCACCCAGAGGCCACTTCTGCTGAGTCTGGGTGTGAGAGTTAAAACCTAGAAGCCCTGGGGGGACCCACTGACCCTGCCCTCTCTATGCTTTTCCCTCCCAAGGCCCACCTGGCTGTCAGTAGCCTAGAACCCAGGTAGGCTAAGAAATCGCTACAAAAACCAAGGAACATGGCTGAGCACCACCCACTGTGTGCCAAGTTCTGTTCTAAGTCTTGACGTGCTTTAGTTAATTTGATTCTCACATCAACCCTATAAGATGTACAATTATTATGTCTATTTTATGGAAGAAGAAACTGAGGCACAGAGAGATTAAATTTCTTGCCCAAGGTCACACAGCTAGTAAGTAGCAGAGACAAGATTAGAACCCAGGCAGTCAGACTCCAAGGTCTTAACCATTATACTCTATAGCCTCACAAAACAAATCCTCCATTATCCATAGCTTTCCCATGTCAGAGAAATAGGATCACCTGTGAATGTGCAGAGAGGCCCATCTGGACAACGAGAGCCAGAGACTCTTCCCTGGAACATTTTTATTCCTTGATTCACTAAACCTGTACTGCCCACCTGCCATGTGCCAGGCACCGTGCTGGACCCAGCGAGTAATGAGAAGGTAAACCTGGTGTCTTCCTTTAGGGGGATCAGAGGCAAGAGCATCTCCTTGGGAAGGGTTTACAGTCCCAGGGCTGCGGGCCCTGGCTATGTGCTGCTTTTATTTCGTCCTCCCGGAGTAGGGTCTCCATTCTCTGCTGGAGGAAACTGAGGCTCAGAGAACTTAGCAAAGTAGCTCACACAGCGGAAGTCAGGATTGGGATGGATCTTAACACCATGCTGTTTTTTACTCTGCCACGATGCCTCCCCTCCACTGTGAAATCCAGTTCACATGAGCTGCCCCCCTCCCCAGTCTCCCGCCCCTACTCTGCCCCCAGGGAGAACTGCCTCCTGGTGCTACCCGCCTCCACCCCCCATGCCCTGTATGTGCTGTCTATCAATGACCCTAGCAGGTGGGCACCATCCTGACTTCCCTCCCACCCTGGCCCTGGCCAGGGTTAGGTGTTCGACCCAATGTGTGACCAGATGCCAGACAGACTTGGGTTGGGGGTGTACGCAGGAAATGGTGGATCTTACTGTTGTTACTGTCTGTGTCTCTTAATTTTGTGTATTTCCGTGAACAGCTTCCGGAACTGCCATCAGTAACTGGCCTCTCGGGGCTGGAGGTAACCTCAAAAGGTCATTTAATCCATTCCCCTGCCTCTGTGCAGGGTTATGCTCAAGTCTTCCAGGCAGGAAATTCTCTTCTCTTCAGGCCTCCCCAGGGGGCAATGCCGGGGTCTCCCAGCGCCTCCCTGAACACCCCCCCCCCCACGTCCTGGTAACACAGCATGTCTATTTCTCAGGCCGGCCTGGGGCTGGGGCCCTTGGGGGCTCTGTACCTTCTCCAGGAAGTACGTCAGTGGGGCTTTGCCCCGGGGTCTTGGCTCCTCCCATCCCAGAACCACATAGGCCTCGCGGATCTCGCTGGCGTGTACATTGGTCGGGGGCGAGGGAATGGTCACGAAGTCTGGAAGCAGAGCCGTCCAGGGGCGGAGATGTGTGGGCCATCAGAGACCCCGAATCTCAGCCCCTCACTTCACTGAGGAGGGAACTGGGGCCCAGAGAGGGGCAGGAACTTGCTCCAGTCACCCAGCAAGGCTGGGCAGAGCCAGGGCCAGAACCCAGGTCTCCCCACGTCCTGCCGGGACTTTCCCCGACGTGTACTTCCTCGGCGAGGGGCGCAGTCGCCCACCAGAGAGTCTGGCCCCTCAGCCTGGATCCTACCCGCGCTCGCCTCCCCACACCCTGCACACGACAGCTTCTGCCTCTGGGTTCAGTTTGTGGCCCAGAGTTTCCAGAACCGCAAAGGGGGCTGGAGTCTTGAGACAAAGTGTCAGGAGGTTCACACGTACCTTCAGAATCATCTGTGCTGACCGTGATCGTTTTTCCCATATCAAAGGGGATCTCTAGTGGGGAGAAGGGAACATGTTAGGGGAGAACTAAGGGGTGCAGGGTGTGTGTGGTGGGCGGGGTCAGCAGGCGACAGGGAAGGGCCTGCCCCACTCTGGGTGCTGATTCCTCCCCGGCTCCTGGCCCTGGCCTTCCGGCCCCTCACTGTGGGCACTCAAGCAGGTCCATCTGGGCCCCAGCGATCTCAGGGGTCCAAAGTGTAGCACTGCTGCTCTTGGACCCCAAAGATGCTCTGTCCTCTTGGGACAAAGAGGGACAGAGAGAAGTGATGGGGTCAGATCCCTAGGGCACAGCAAACCCAGATCAGGCTGGCTCCTCAGGGCTGAGAGGGCTGTGTCCCCCCCGCCGTCCAGGCTGGGGGCTTCTGAGGCAGGACGGTCTTCCTCCTTCAGATTAAGGGCATCTGAAGAGGGTGCTGTGGTTTTACCCCAGATTAGCATCTTGTGTGGACAGGTTTGTGTTTCTTACATCAGACGAGCTGTACCTTCCCCCTCCAGCTAGGGGTTGCTAAGGACAGCACTGTGTCTCCTCCATCAGATTAGGGGTTCCTGAGGGCGGGGCTGTGTCTCCCCTCCTGGATCAGGGCTTGGCATGGGGGCTGTGCGCCTGTCTGCTGCGTGAGGCAGTCCTGAGTATGCCCTGACTGATGCTCTGGAATGTCCCTGCAGGGCCTCTGTGCCCACCTGTCTTCCTCCGGGCTTCCTCAGGGTCGCCCATGGCAACCGGTTCCGAAGCCTTGGAGGGGATGCTGCCGCCGGCTCTGCTGATGGCTCTCACCCGGAACCGATAGCTCTGGCCTTCGGCGAGGCCTTGGATTGGGCACCGACAGGTCCCGCCGGGGGTCTGGTGGCAGAGCACCCATTGTTCGGACTCGCCCTGGCACCTGTGGGAGAGAGGCCCCGGCTGCAGCCCCTGCCCACGACTCACATCGCCCCAGTTTGAGCGTCTTCCAGGTCCCTTCCCCCGCCCTGGGCTGCCGGCCCAGCTCATCTCTCTCCATTTAAAAGCCCGGCTCCAACCTCGGGCCCCAGGAGGCCTTCTCACCATCCTCCACCAAGCACGGTGCTAATCAAAATAGCTAGTGCCTTTCATGGAGCTTTCCTGCGTGCCTGGAGCTGTGCTGTGTCCCTCCACACCCGTTATCTCGTTTAATCCTGACGGTCCTCACGGTTAGGTGTGATTACCTTCACTCTACCAACAGGATCCGCGTTTAGAGAGTGAGATGACTTGCCCAAGGTCACACGGCTTGTGAGTGGGCGAGTTAGCCTTTCCCCCGAGGGCTGTCCACTCCCTGTCGGAGTGCATTCCAGAGTGACCCTCGGAGTCTGGGGTCTCTGCGCCCCCCTGGGTGCCACTGTCCTCAGTACTGGCTGGATGGGGCCGCGTACCTCAGTTTCCTCATCTGTAGAATGGGGCACTAGAGAGTCCCCCTCCCCCTTAGATAGGGATTGTTGTAAGGATCCGAGTGGCTGGATTAGGTTACCTCCAGCTAGGGCCTCGGAGCCAGCGGCAGGTGAAGGAGGTGGGATGTTCTGGGCCTTCCCTTTCCTGGTGTGCCCCCTCCCTCCCGCGTCAGTGCTACTCCGTCTCCGTCACTCAGGGAGGACAGCCTCCACACGTGCTCAGGTTTCAAGCACTGATGTTTGCCCCTCCCAGTGTCAGCTCCTGCTGTAAAGGGTCTAGAGGGCAGCGGCTGACTCCAGGGGCGGACACCCTTCTACTGCCCCTAAATAACACATCTACCTCCTGCCCTATTCCAAGGACAGGCATGGGGGTCCCTCTTTCCTGTGGCCCCCACTCTTATCCTCACAGAGCCATCTACCCCCATGGGCTCTGCCACTGAAGAGACCGACTCACAGCTCAATGGAGTAGCTGGTGATGGCGTTGCCACGGGTGTCGCTGGGCGGGGTCCACGTCAGGGTGAGGCAGTCCCTGTTCACGTTCAGGCATCGAACATTCAGGGGGGAGCCTGGAGCCCCTGGCTTCTCGGCTGCAGCATCTGAAGCCCGGGGTGGGCGGGGGTGGGAAGAGAGTGAGGGGGAGGCTCTTCCAGTGAATGTCCACTTGGCGACAGACCCCCTCCCATTCTCACCCCTTGTCCTCTTCTCATTAACCACCCCCCAGGGGCTCAGTTTGATCTTGAGGAGCACGACCTGAATAACAGCCTCTTCCTTTCAAACAACAGCATCTGGGGGTAGGGGGTAGGAGGACTGTTTATTAGGGGCCCATTCTATGCCACACACCTGAATGATTGGCATAATTAATCTCTGAGTCCCGGCGCAAACCCCCATCTTACAGGTGGGAAAACTGAGTCTCATAGAGGAGAAGTGAATTACCCCAAATCACCCAGCTAGTGAAGTGGCAAAGCCAGGAGACAGAAATCAACCAGGACTAGAATGATCCCAGCCCACGATCAGCCCTCCCTCTCCAGCTGTCTCCGCGTCTGAGACTCTCAGGCTGTGTCCCTTTGGAGGGTCATGGGATGCACAGGGATTCTTAGAGAGACTCTACCCCAGCACCTCCAATATATAGCATGGAAACCGAGGCCTCAAGGAGCAGGGACTCACCCAAATGTCCCACAGCAAATCAGTCAAGGCAGAGCCCCGGTCCCTCACCGCCCCCCTCACCTCTCACAAACACATAGGCCCTCTGCTCCCGGAGCCCAGAGGGCGAGAGCACCTGGACCGTGTAGAGACCCTCGTCCTCCTTGTAGGCGCAGGACACCTTCAGGGACGCCTGGCGGTCTGCGTAGAGCATCTGCCGGCGGCTGGAGGACTTCAGCAGCCTCCCTGCAGGGGGAGGGGTCCAGGGTGAGCTCGTGGGGGATCTGGGCCTCACCTGGGAACCCACAGATGCTCTGGGGGTCTAGGCAGAGGTGAGCTTGGCCTGGCTAGAGCCTGAGGCTCTGCTGGGGAGCTGGGGAGGGGGTGGTGACCTCTAGGACTCTACCAAGGTGGCCTCTGAACTTTCCTCTGCAGAAGGTTTGAGGCGGGGCGGGGGGGGGGGGGGGGTGGGTGGCAGGGCCGGGCCCAGGGAAGGGGCTGGGGCTTCAGTGAGGTAATGAGGGTTCAGGGAAGTGGTCGGCGGCTCGGTGAGCGGCTCGGTAAGGAGTTGGAGGTCCTGTGAAGAAGTGGGAACAAGAGAGATGGGGCCCTGTGTGAGGATCATGGGCTCTTTGGGATGCTGGGGGCTTGAGAAAGGAGATGGGGCTCGGTGGGGAGGAGTTGTGAGCTTAATGGAGGGAGGGGGGCCTGTTGAGGTGGGTGAGGACTCAGGAAAGGGGTAGGGGACTTACTGAAAGAGTTGGGGTGTCAGTGAGGCAGGTGGGGACTGGGCAGGTGGGACCTTAGTGAGGGCGAGGGGAAGGGGCTCTGGGGCTCTAGGCCTCGCCCTGAGGTCCTGCTGTTGGACCATCCTGCTCCTTGTGCCACGCGAAGGCCCCTCCCTCCTGTCAGCACCTCTGTTCCGGAAGACCTACAGGTCTGGGAAACCTCTCGGCCTGTTATCGCAGCTGTTTCTCAGGGCTCGTGGCTTTCCCACTCCTCCGCCTCAGCCCCCAGCAGGGGCAGCTTCCCTAGGCTCAAGCTCTGTGGGGTCAGGGGGCTGTGCTCCTGGCCCTTTGGCTGCAGGCCTGGTCACGAATGGGGCAGGAGGTCCAGCTGTTCCTCTCCTCCCTGGCTGACCGGCCTTCCCCAGCCCTGGTCCATGACCCGCCCACCACCCCCAGCATCTTCCAGCTCACGAGTAGCAGTTATGTACCTGCACCTCCAACCCTGACTCTGAAAAGCCCAAGGCAGTTGTCACAACCTGCCCTGACCCTCCTCAGGCTGACCTGCTCCTGGCCTTGGCCTCTGTTCTTGTTGCTTCAAATGTCATCACCTACCCCTAGGGTGCTGATGTCGAGCCCATAGATGTAAAGGGCTGGGCTGGTGCCTGGCCAACCACAGGCTCTCAATGGGCAGTGTGCAATTGTGTTTTGGCTTCCTGCTCCCTCCCGGATGGAGAGCCGTTTGAGCTCATGCATGTCTGTTCCTAACCCTGCCCTGGCACCCAGCACAGGGCCTGGCACCACGGGTGCTCGGTGACACTTTGCAGGGTGACTTGATCTGAACCCATCTGGCTGTGCTCTGCTTCCCTCTACCTCATTGGCACCCATCGCCCAGCTTGTACGAGTTAGGGGGTGGGCATAGCTGAGTTCCTCTCTCCACCGGGGGCCCCAGAGGTGGGGGTGGAGCCCGGGCTCTAGTCCCTCTCTGGCTTCCACCTCTGCCTCTGAAGGTTAGGGGCCAGGACTAGGGGTCCTCACCATCTCGGAACCACTGGATGTTCTGCTTGGCGTCTAACACATCTTCCGAAAATAGGCAGGACAGGGAGAAGGATTCCTTCTCACGGGCGAAGACTGGTTTCAGCACCGACGTGAATTCCACGTTGGGGCCAAACATCAGTCCTGGGCGGGAACAGAAATTTAGGGCAGAAGTCTTCTGAGGCTGCCAGCCTAGCCTGGGGCTTAGATGGGAGTGAGGACCCTTCTGGGGTGTCCCCACTCCTCTGGGTCAGGATTCACAGTTTTGCAGGTGGTGTTAACAAGGAGAAGAGGGGGCCTGATCCTGGGGGCCAGGGTTGGGGAAGAGATTTCTCTAGGTGGGACCAGATGAGCTGAAACGGCAAATACTGGTTTGTCTTTTTGGATTTGCCTTTGTCATTCAGTTTTGGCCACTGAGAGTGCAGCAGCTGGAGGCAGCTCTGGGGTGCCTAGGGACCCCAGAAACCAGTCTACAAGTATTAACAGTTTATAGGCAAACCACCCGTGGACATCCCTTTGTGGGCAGTGGATGGCTATATTCTAAAGGGGACTGTTGGGGGCCCTGAAGAGGAGCCCCAGACACCCTCCTCCCTGAAGGCCCATCCCTCCCCCAGCCTCCTTACTTTTAAAGATCTCCGAATCGAAGCCAGCATCCTTCCCCAGGTAAGCTGAAAACCCAGAGCAAATGGAGTTGGAGAAGGCTCAGAGCCCACGTTCCTACTGGATTTTGGAGGCATGGCCTTTGGGCGTGGGTTTGAATCCTGATCTGGCAGTGGCTCCCGCTTCGGCTTGGGGAAAGTTTCCTAGCCTTTCTGTGCCTCAGTTCCTTCCTGATTCCTCCCTGATGGAGGTGGTGGTGGGGTTCTGAATACATGAGTTCACATGAACAAAGCCCTCAGCAGGAGCCTGGCATACAGTCGGTGCTCAATAAATGGTGGTTTCCTTCCTTTACCCAAATCCACCGGCAGAATCACAGTCCTGCAGGTGGAGCCTGGTCAGACTGGGATTTCTGGTGGGTCCAGGGCAGCGCTAAGAGAGCCTCCTGGAGGCTTCAGGGTGAAGTCCAAGGTGGTGTGGACACGGACCACCAGGGGATAGTGAGAACAGTTTTTATTCACATAGCGTGTACCACGTGCCACTTATTAACTCGTTTAATCCACAGAAGCCTTGTCTGTTGTTGTCATTATTATCCTCTCATACAAATGAGGAAACTGAGGCATAATCACCTAGCGAGCACCCCAGCAGCCTGAAGCCAGGACATGACACTGGTCCCTGGGATGGCCTTGATGGAGGAGGGATGGGGATGTGGATGAAAGGATGGGAAGGATGGGCGGACAGAGGAAGGCAGGGCCCAAGGGCCCGACGCCTGACCTTGCAATTGACTCTGGGCACTGCCTATAGGGACGGCTCAGATTCCACCCAGAGAGCCTGGCCTGGCAGCGGGGACAGCTGCCTCCCAAGAGCTATTTGGGGAACAGGGCAGAGGGGTAGAGAGGCTGTGAAGGACAGTTGAACAAGGTCCGATGAGAGGCTGGGAGGTGAGAACTAGACTCCGGCCTGTCTGCTGCCGTGTGTGTGTGTGTGTGTGTGTGTGTGTGTGTGTGTGTGTGTGTGCGCGCGCGCGCGCACGAACTCACACACGTGCAGCTTCTCTCTCGGGGCCCTGAGGGCAAGGCCTTGGGCTCAGAGGTGTGGCCTCCTGGGCTGGGCTTGGCCCTGGCCTTGGGGTCGGGGGAGGGAGGGTTAGCCTTCCCCCAAGAGCCTGATCCAGCAAAGTTTTACCTAAACCATCTCATTTAATCCACAGGAGTATCTGAGGGAGGCAGTCGGATTCCCCCTTTGCAGGTGGGGAGGTCAGGTAAGTGAGATGGCACCCAGGCTCTCACGGCCAGTCAGCGCCAGAGGCAGCATGTGGACTGGGGTCTGGCAGATTCCTGAGCGTCTCCTCTGCTTCATGCTGTGATTAACCTCCAGGAGGCACCTGAGCCAACTGGGGAACATGCACCAGAAGCCAAAAGGGGCCGTGGGGGTCAGGAGGGGAGTTGGTAGGACTCGGCCTTTGCCCCTGAGGACCGCTGGTAGCCAGGCCGCCCTCCCAGGGGCCCTGAGCTGGATCTGGACCGAAGCCCAGCTCGCTGGGATGAGCATGGTCTTTGGGGACAGGCAGGTGGGGTCCCCTTGAACAGGGATGTAGGTTGTACAGTCTGAGGGCGGAGACTCTCACTTGCTCTGAAGGCCCCGGGGAGCGGGAATCCCGGGGGCTGCCCTGGTCACCTGATCCCAGACCAAATACCCCTGGGCTGGGGGTCCCTCCCCGAGTCTGACGCAGACTCATGTCCTCATCTGCTCATGTGGGGCTTGCTGTGGGCTTTCTGGCCTGTTGGTGACGGCAGGACTCACTGCGGACAAGGACTTTGGCGAAGGAGGAGGCCTGGCCGTAGGCGTTCTTGACCATCACTGTGTAGGTGGCTGCGTCCTCAATGGTGCATCTGGAAAGGAGGGAGGGAGAAGTTCCCCCCGAGACGGCTGGGCTCCACGGGAAACTCAAGTCCCCGTGCAGGTGGGGTGTGGGGGGAAGGCGGGGCTTAACAGGAAGGCCTGGGGGAGGGCTTTAGGCTCTAGGTCAGGGCCTGCCTCTGAGAAGCTGGGGGCCTTTGGGCTGCCACTGTCCCTCTCCACGCCTCCAAGTCCTCCGCTGAAAATCTCGGGACGTAACACCAGCCTAAACCACCTCGGGGGAAAGTGCTTTGAAAATATGATTGTTATCAGAACACTTAAGCTGAGTGACTTGTCCAGAGTCCCAGAGCAACTGGAACTCAACCCAGCTTTGAGGTGACGAGCCCTCTCCCAGGCACGGCCTCTGGCCCTATCAACACCTCCAGAGCAGAACCCTGGAGCAGTAGTTGCCCCAGGTACACTGCCAGTCTGCGCCAGAACTGGGCCGGATGCCCAGGGGTTCTCAACCGCAGGCCTGGGTCTCACCACCAGCCAGGACTGCCTTGTCTTGTTCCCAGTGGAGGCTTGGGCCAGCTCCATCCCAGGGGCACCATGGTGGCAAAGAGGGTAGATGGTAGGACACAAGTCACACATCCAGCCCCATCAGCAAGCAGAGAGGCCCCTTGGTGCCCCCTCACCTCCCCTGGCTGCTCGGGGCAGGAATCCCTCTCGTTTCAAGGGCCGGTTCCATGTGTCCCTCCAGGCTGCCCAGCCCTGCACGCTCTCCCCGACTGTGCAGCCCACGGGGCACCTCCCTTTGTAGCCTTGGATGGTCAGGTATTTATGTCCGTGTAGCCTCACTTTGTTTCTCGAGGGTCCTGTTCACATTTGTGTCTCTGAAGCCCGAGTTGGTTGAGATGGAGGGTTTGGTGTATTGGAAAGAACCCAGATGGAGAGAACTGACTCAGACCCAGGCCCTGCCCTGTACAAGCTGCGCAAGACACTTAATCTTTCAGAGCCTCAGTTTTCTCATCTGTAACACGGACAGAACAATGCTTCCCGGCGTTGTTGAGAATGGTGGTGGGCATTATCAACCATATGTGTAAAGCAGCAAGCACAGGCCTTAGCACCCGGAGGAATTCAGCACCTGGCAGCTCATACGAATAATGCACACTTCGGGGCAGACGGTACTCATATTCTCCCTCCATACATCCTGCCTCTTCTTTTAAAACCATGCTTGAGACTCACCACCTCCTGAAAGACCTACCTAATTCTCTCCTTCCAGCTGCTTCCCCTTGCACGTGTGTGTGTGTGTGTGTGTACATGTGTTTTCTCTCCTCCAGCCAGGAGCTCTCCCCGCACGCCTAGCTCAGCAGTCATTCAGTCCTTGCTGCTAGCCTCTGAGTCCAAATTTCTCACCGCATATTCCAAGGCTTTAGAATCACATGGGGGTGTCTGTTAAATACAAATGCCTGGGCCCCACCTCAGACCAATTTAACCTGACTCTCTGGGGGCAAAAGGAGGGTACATCCCACAAATCAGTATTTTAACAAGCACCCCAGATACTTCTGAAGATGAGGCTGACTTGGTTCATAGCTCCGAGGAAGGGTTTGGACTCATTGCTCTGGCCGTGGTAGTGCTAGGACTGGGGGCCGTGGATCTCTAGGGTTCATGGTCTTACCTCCTAATCTCCAGTGTCAGCAGCCCATAGTTATTGGTGATTCGGTACTTTCCGGCAGGGAAGAGGCGGAGATCAATTCGCATGTCATTTTTGTACCTGTAGAGACACAGTGGTCTGTGGAAGGCAGTGTGATTCTGTGTGGGAAGGATCCCGAGCCTCTCAGACCTGGATTCCAACCTCGGCTTTGTGCTGCTTACCTGTGTGACCCAGGGCAGCACTTTCACTGCTCTGAACCTCAGTTTTCCTCATCTGTGAAATGGGAATAATAATTGCACTGACCTTGTAGGGTTGTTGTGATGATTAAATGGGATAAGATACGTAAAGCTTGAAGGCTGTACATATCACTGGTCCCCAACCTTTTTGGCACCAGGGACCGGTTTTGTGGAAGACAATTTTTCCACAGACAGGGAGGGGTGGGGAGGGGGATGGTTCAGGGGTTGGGAACCCCTGCTGTAGATGCTCAAGGGTTCATTCTCTTCTGGAGGGTGAGAAGAGGGAACTGTAATTAGGGGTATCTGCCCCTCCCCCTACCAGTGGTATCCCCCAAGGACCAGGCCCCAGCTTTTCCTTCCTCTCTGAAGGGGGTACCAAGGAAAGTTCCCCATCCCTACCTTCTTGTCAACCCCAAGGACAGCAGTTCTTGATCTCAGTTCTTGTTAAAATCACCAGAGGAAGCTTTAACAGTCTCCATGCTCAGAGTCTGAACGTAAGCCTTTGAGAATTTGCACCAGAAACTGCTCATTGTTCTCCAGTAGCCATTCTCCCTCTTATTCTAAAGTAAATATAACATGTTTCTTAGCCTCTCTTTCTGCTAGGTGTGGCCATGTGACTAAACTAAGTCTTGTCAGCAGAAAGTAAGTACAAGCTTCTGATGACATCCTTTGCCCCTTTTCCCATCATCTTTCCCTCCATTCTGTGGCAAGAATACGGCCATGAGGGCTGCATCTCGAACCGGGAAGGCCTGAGCCCTGAAGCAGTGTGAGGGAACAGGCCTGCGTCCCTGAGGAATCTGTGGGTGGAGTTGCCATAGCAGCCCTATCCTGTCTACATCAGACATTTACATGAAAGAAAAAAAGATCTATCTTATTTAAGCCTTTAAAAAAATCTCCATGCCCAGTCTGAAGCCCAGGTCAATGAAATCACTTACAAGAAATGTAAGTGATTCACTTACAAGAAATGCTTACATTTCACTTACAAGAAATGCTCAGTTTGAATGAATGCCACCTGGGCATGGGACCTGGGTATCAGTAATTTTTAAAATTTCCCAGGTGATTCCCGAGCATGGCCCCGCAGATCGCCCTGCCCGGCTGTACCCTGGATACTTCCTTTTGTTTTCTGTGAACTCTGGGGTCTGGTTTTCTCTGCCACAGGCACTGGACAATGAGGTGGCCTTGTGTCTGTCCACAGCCCACTGGGGTATGTTCTGGAGGCCTGAGGAGTCGGGGCTAGCGAGTGAATGTCTGTGAAAGTTAACTTGCTGTGTGACCTTGGGCAAATCAGTCCCCCTCTCTGGGCCTCTGTGTCCATGAGAACTTTGCATGAAAAGTCAGCCCCAGTGGTGGTTGAGGTCAAAGAGGAGGCCTTGGCCAAGAGAGGGCACCCCAACCTCAGTACATCATCTTCCTTGGACAGCCCCTGCCCCGTTTGTCTCCATGGCAACCAAACAGTGCTGTGCCCACGCCCCACTACACAGCCCCCAGGCTGTGACCTCTTCTGAAAGGAGCCCAACTAAGTGTCCTGTGGGGAGGATGGTGCCTAATCTGCATGCCCAATCTTTCCACGTCTCCCAGGTCTGGGGGCCAAGGTCAGCCCCCCCAACCCGCCAGCTGTCAGGAACATTCCAGACAACTCAGCCTGGCCAGCTTTCTGCCTTTCCCAGAAAAAGCAGCAGCTGCAGCTCTGGGCTCGACCTGGACAGCCAGAGACCTGAGGTCTCATTTTGCCTCTCTCTGGGCTTCAGTCTCCTGCCTGTACGGCAGGCCCTTGAAGGATGAGGCTGAATGGCAGCCAATCATAAAACAGCATTAAGTGAGACAGCTAAGGCGAGGCACCCAGCCTAGAGCCTGGCTCAGAGAGGCCCACATAAAAGAGTGAGATTTTTATTATTTTTCTAGGTTTATTTTTCCCCTACATATTCTGGTGTTTTTTTCCCCCTCCCCACCCCTTTATTTTTTTAATTTTTAATTTTTTGGCCATGCGGCTTGTGGGATCTTAGTTCCCCCACCAGGGATCGAACCTATGACCCTGGCAGTGAAAGCGCCGAGTCCTAACCACTGGACCGCCAGGGAATTCCCCATATTTTGGTGTGAGATTTTACTTTTGAAGGCTACTTGGCCTGGGAGAGTGATTCTGACATTAATGAATTGTGGCCAGGGCCCACTTCTGCAGTGTAAACATAGCCAGCCTGGGCCTTGCCTAACTCGCCCTGAAGTTGCTCCTGCATTCAGGAAGTGCTCAATATTGCTGAATGAATGGACTCGCCTGACAAGCCTGGGCAGCCAGGATCTTCCTGCTGACCGGGGGGGCTGGGTCTCTACCAGGGCCTGGGCAGAGCTCTGGAGGCCAATCCCAGGATGATGTGTGGCCCTGCCGGAGGTGATTGATGACGGGAAACCAGATCCCAAAGCCAGGAGCCCCGGGGGCCACCTGAGTCCCTCTGGCTGGAGGTGGGCCTGGCCTTGGCCTCTGCCACTTACAAGAAATGCTCAGCTCCTTGTTGTGGCAACCTTGCTGGCAAGGGTGGAAACAAGACTCCCTCCCAGGAGGCTCCCATGCAATGCCTTAGATGTGGGCCTCAGTGCCAGGGCAGGGCAGGGCTTGGCTGCCAGGCCAGGCCAGCTGAGAAGCTGACCCCCACTTAGCCCAGGCTGGCTGTTGGGAGCAGTCCTCCTCCCGGACTGCCTTGGTCCCCAAGGAATTTGAATGAATGCCACCTGGCAATGACCAGCCCCAAGGCCACCTCCCTCAGAACACTTTTCTTGATTGCTCTTGGCCTAAGCTCTTTTTCTTTCTCTGACTTCTGAGGCATTATATATGCTTTAAGGAAAGAAAAAAAGAAAAACCAACTGTAATGATCACTTTCCTACTCTCTCCTACTCTCCACCCCCACTTCCCCCAGGCCCATTCAGGAGGCTCCTGCCTCTGCCTGCCTCCGCCAGCAAGGCTTCGACTCTGTGGTTCTGTTACGTGTTCATTCCCAGGAAAGGCACCTCCTGCTTTCCCAGCACCTTTCAAGTTCTGAGGGCTTCCACGTTGTCGTGGCATTAAATCCTCACCACGTGCAAGCCAGACAGGAGGTCTTCAACCCATTTTACAGAACAGGAAATGGAGGCAGGACCAGAGAGGTTAAGAGCCATAGTTGAGACCACACACCAAGTTGGCAGAGAGAGAGCGAGGCCTGGGCTCCTTCTCACTGCGGGGCCCCCACCCTCCCTGCCTCCCCCCATCTTCCTGCAGCCCCAGAGATGTCCAGCTCAGAGCAGCTGCCTTCACATGCCACCAGAATCGTATTTTTATAAGCGCTGACTCCCCGGGCAGCCCAGACTTCTAGCCCCAGGCTGGCTGGGAGGCAGCTAAGAATAACCCCTCCGGAGCCTCCCCAGCAGCTGCTGCTCTGTTTGGGGCGGGCAGAGCTCGGGGTCTGTGGGTCTGCAGCTTTTCTAAGGTGGCAGGAACTTCTAGGGGAGGGGCCGGGTCCCTGGAAGGGAGGTGTTGGGTGTAAGGAACTCACACTCAGGGAACCCCCAGAGGCCCAGAGCGTGGGGGCAGGGCAAGGACCCCTTCTCTCCTGCCCCCGGGGACTTACCAGGTGACCTGGGGTGGAGGCGAGGCCTGCACGGTGCAGGTCAGTAGGACCGTGGTGCGCTCCCAGACCGCGTGGGAGCGCAGCGGGATACAGAACCAGGGCCCGCGTCCGGAACACAGCTCCCTCAGCTCCTTGGCCTCCCGGACCTTCTTCTCTGTCTGGAGGCGGGAGGGGGCCTGTGACTTCTATGAGCCGGGGCACCACCTCTCCCCCGTTTTTGCTGTTACCTCCCCCCCCGCCCCCCCCCCCCCGAAAACCCAGGCTCTGGAGTCGGGCCCACGTGGGCTAGAGCCCCTCCCCCACCAGCGGCTGAGAGGCAGCGTGCCACAGAGCGCAGGGCGTGGGGTCAAGGCCAAACGCTGCCACTTACTAGCTGTGAGACCATAGGCCAGTCCTCCATTTCCTTATCTGCAAAATGGGGATGATAATAATATTCCCCCACCCGCCTGTGGGGTTGCAGTGAGGATTAAATGAGTTAATATGCGAAAAACATAGGCACTGATAACACCCATGTAAGTATTACAACTATTGTTGTCCTGCCCAAGGAGGGGGTATGGAAGTGGCTTCAGATCCCTGACATTTGTCAGGAGTAGCATTCCCTGAGGGTCTTCTGTGTTCTAGGCACTGGGAAAGTGACTTTATCAGCCTGATCTCATTTACTTCCCACCTCGACACCAAGCATTGGTACCACATACACCCATTTCACAGATGAGAAAACCGAGGCTCAGTTAGAATTATTGCTTGACCAAGGTCACGCAGCTAGAGGGTAGGGGCGCTGGGATGTCCAGCACTTCTTGCGAAGGGGGTAGGTCGAGTTGGATGGCATGTGATGGGTCTCAGTTTCCAGGGCCCTGGAGGCCCCAGCCCATCCCTCTCACCTGCCATCTCAGCGCCTTCTGGTCTCGCCTCTGGCGCAGCAGCCACCGGGTCTGTAGGAAGGCGATCTCCATCTTCTCCCACTCATTGCCGAAGCCCACCCGCTTCTGCCCTCGCTCCTCCAGCTCCACGGTGCTGGTCTGGCGCCTCAGCTGGGCCTCCCTGCGGTGACGGAGGCTGTCAGGGGTGGAGACCCTGGGGGTGGTGATGTGGGGATGCCCTGGCCCTGCCTTCCCCAAGCTCAGCACTGCCGGCCACACTTAAAGCTTCTTGAGGACAAGGGCAACTTCTAATCCTCTCTTGCCTCCAAAATACCCTGAGTGGGTCCGGCTTTTAGAAGGTGTGTAATGAATATTATTGATACAGTTCATAAGGTTCTTTCACAAACCATTGTTCCTCTTGTTTTCACTACAAGCAGGTGGACAGGTCTTAGTCTCCCCATTCTACAGGGTAGGGACCTGAGGCTGGGTAACTTGCTCCAGGCCAGCCAGGACCAGGACCCAGGCCTCCTGATGCTCCAGGGCTCAGAGGCCTTCCCATCTCGGGACTCGTGTCCAAAATTTGGGCTGGTTTCCTTGCTCCTCCTCTCCCTATCCCCAGCCTCCTTCCCCGCCATGGAAGCCGGATGGTGGAGTACAGACCCCCACCAGCCTCTCCCTCGGGGATGGTCCCTCACTACTGCCTGCGGGCTCATCCAGAGGGTGGTGCAGCGGGCTTTGTGGTCGGTCAGCCCCGGGCTTAAACCTCTGACTAGCCGCTTACTCTAGATGTGTAACTTCGGGCAGGTTCTTCAAGCTGAGTGTGGGAGCCCAGTGGGGAGGCAGAGGACTGGACAGGATGACCTCTTCCCAGCCCAGGGCTCTCTGGAAAGGTCACCTGACTTACCACGATGTCTCTGAGGAGGCCGTCAGAGCCAGGGCAGCTGCGAGGGCGTAGTCTGCCGCGCTGAACTGATCCTCTTCCTCGCTGCCCCCGGGAAAAGAGAGTTCATGGCTCCTGCAGGTTTGGCTGGGGGTCTGGCTGGGGGATCCACCTGCCTACCTCAGGGCACTAGCAGGCACAGCTGTGCCTCTCTCCTCACACCGGGTCTCAGAAAGCAGGGCTGTGCCTGTCTCCTCAAACTGAAGTATACAGAGGTCAAGGCTACGCCTCCCCCCGCAGACTGGGGCCTCCAGAGAGCAGGGCTGTGCCTCCCCGTCAGACCGAGGGCCCTGGGGGAAGGGCAGGGGCTGGGGTGGGTCCCCGAGGCTCCCACCTGCTGCGGAAGGTCCATTTCCGCGTGGAGGAGCCCATCTGCAGGCTGTGTTGCCGCGCCTCCTTCTGTTCTTCTTCCTGGCGGTGTTCTAGCCTGTGCACCGCCACGGCTTCGGGTGCCCGGGGCTCCCCCATACCTCCCGGGCTCTGGGGCAGAGTTATGGCTGCAAGAGCGACAACCTGCCGAGCCAAGGTGCACGGTCACTCCACCAGGCGTCCACCCAGCCCTTCCCCGTGGGGTCCGCCAGCATCTCTGGAGGTTTGCCGGTAGGGGTTCTCTCTCCCGTGGGCAGACGGGGGAGCTCAGGCCCGATGGGGGGGGTCCCGCGGGGTCCCGCCCCAGGTGACAGAGGCAGGCTTTGCGCTCTCAGCCTGGCTTGTCCACCACTCCATGCGCTGCCCCAGCGGCCCCCGGCTTCCACCGGCACCTGCCCCCCTCCCCCGCATGACCTGGGCAAGGCCCTCCCTTCTCCGGGTCTCAGCTTCCCAGACGGTGAGGGATTGGGCACTCTGATGTCCAGGACATGGAGAGGCAGGCGAGGAGAGTGGGGGACCCCCAGCTAGCTAGCTCTGGGTTCTTGCACTAAATTCCTTCCCAGATCTGGGGTGCGGTGTCACCACCAGGCCTCTGAGGGCCCTCTGATACTGAAGCTCTAGGATGCCTGGTGGAACCCCTGGAATGGCTCCCAAACCTTCTCCAGGTGGGAATTCGGGGGCAGGCCTCTGACCTGGGAGGCCCTGATGTAGACCCTGGGCATGGAGGCGGAAGCAGAAGCGGGGACCACCCCCTCAGCCCTCTCCTGTCTGCTTCTATGAGGTCCGGCTCTGCCCTGTCCCTGCCTCTCCCTCGGGGCCTGCCGGCCACGGCGGAGTGTGTACGTGCGGTCTGTGTTCTGACCGGGGTGTGAACTCGCCCGTGGGGGACCATTTCTCTAAGTCCATGATGTGTGAGGTGGGCCCGCTGACCTCATCAGAGATCCTTGGCCTAAAAGGGCCTGTTTTGGGGTGTCAGGGGGCTCAGGCTGCCAAGGGTCAATTTTAGTGGGATTTGATCCTTCCGGTTCCTAAAAGTTTGCTCCCTTTGGGTATCCACAAAGGACACCCAAGGCAGACTGGGTTACTGCAGAGTGTCCTCCGGGACCAAGGGCTGCCCGTGAGGCTTCTTTGGCCTCCTGCAGTGACCTCGGCTGAACACAACGGGACAGTCACCCCTTGGGCTTCGCATCCGGCTCCTCCTGAGGAGGAGGGTCTGCCTGCACCCAGAGAATGACTGGCCTGCTCTTTGTGTTCCTTCCTCCTCACGGCCCAAGGAGAGAGCCGCTGGGTACCACCCTGCGCAGGGAGGCCCCCGGCTTTCCTGGGACACACGGCCCTGGCCCCAGCAGCTGAGGGTTAACGTTCCCTGGCATCAGCTGCTGGCTCCCTTCCCCGAATGCTCTGTTCCTGATTAGCGCAGCAGGACGGGCCTGGCGCTCATCCCTGACCTCCAGGGCCGCCTGCAACCAGACCCCTGGCTTTAGTGGATGAGCCATCGATTCTTTTTAAAGCACTGGCTGAGGCTAAGGATTAGGCAGCAAGGAGGAGATCGCAGCTTCCTAGTCCTGTCTCCAGAGTGCTGTGTGTGCCTGCTGCGGAGGGGTCAGCAGTGTGCGGTTGGCCAGGAAGGGAAATCGTCCCCCCTGCCCTCCCCAGAGGGTGCAAAGCCGCGGGCCAGGGGTCCTGCTGTGTGGCTTTCCCCACCCACTCCACTTTCCTCCCCAGCCTCGGTCTGTCTGCCGCCCACCCCCAGCCCTGCCCCGCCCGGTCCCCTGACGGCATCCCTCGGTGAGAAGGGGCAAGGAGGCCTCTCTTATTCCTCAGGAGTGGAAGAGAAGCGCACCGAGCCACAGTGACTCAGAGCCCTGATGGCAGAAAGCTGGGTCCTGTGGGTGGGAGCAGAGACACCGCCTGCCCAGGCTGGGATGTGCTCCTAATGCTCCCCACCAGCTTCCGAGGCTGGAGTGCTGGCCTCGGTTTCGTACCAGTGGGCCCAGGCTGGATGAACGTCCTCCCCGCCTCGCCATGCGGGCCCTCCGGGCTTGCCCTCATCCCCCGCCTGCCGGGCCGGCCAAGCAGGGCTCCGCCAGGACTGCTCTAGGTTTGCTGGACCTGCCGGCCCACCCCGGTCCTTGCTGATGCCTGATTCCTGCAGGAAAGCCTCCACTTCTCAGGGCATCCCCAAATGATGTGTGTGTGCGTGTGTTTTGTAGCTTTCACATCACAGAAGGCTCAGCTCAGAAGACCCAGGGCCACACAGAACAGTGTGATGGCGCAGAGATTTTTTCTAGAATCCCCTCTCATTTCCACTTGGGGTGATACCTAAGCATATGTATACTTTTTCTTTCCAAATCTCCCAGGATCCTTTCCCAACACACACGCACACACACACACACACACACACTCCACTTGCCAATGGAAAGCTGAGGGTCTCATTATCTGGAGGTCTCCCTCCCCACCCCTGATCCCTGGAGGTGACTCACAGAAGCAGCCGTGCCCACTTAGGTGTCTCTGGGGAGAAGATTCCAGAGGATGAGAGGGTCCTTGATTTCTTCTTGCCCTGGACTCAGCGGGGACCGGGAGAAGAATGTGATCTTGGAGCCTGCATGGGCCTTAAATATAGCAGCTCTGAGGCAGTGTGATGACAACGGATGAGAACTTTGGGTGGGGGGGGGGGCGACAGAGGGAGGGGCCGTTCCCTGGGTCCAGCATTGCCAAGACGGCAACAGGTGGAGCTGTCCCCACCCCCACCTCCTCCCAAAGAGAGCTCCTCCCCTCGGCTCCATCCCTTCCAATCCAGCTCTAGCCCCACCGCCGCTGCAGTGGAAAGGAGCTCATAGCTCAGGCCTGACTGCATGGAAAACAGATCAGGGGAGGTTTTCTCAGCTGCTGGGAGCTCTGAGCTGAATTCTACCCCCCCCGCCCCGCCCACCACCGTGACAGGTGCTTTGGGGAAGACCCTCAGCTTCTCTCATCCGATTCCCCTTCTGAAAATGGAGATAGTGAGGCTGGGCCCCCAGACTTTGTGAAGACATGGAGGGGATGTGACCTAAAAATGAGTCTTTAGTGCTCGTAAGTGATCACTGGTGAAAATGGAAGTGGGTTCCTTCTCATCTCTCTACATAGCCCCCTCCAGCAGCTACTGACCAGCCCCGCCCGGCCACAGTGGGGTATGTGCGAGGGTGTGTGCAGGGGTGTGGCACAGCCAGGACAGGAGGGGAAGCCTTTTCCTCCTTCACTGTCCAAAGTTCTCAGGCTTCCTGAGTGGCCACTGTGGGAACTTTCTTCCCCACCTTTGCTCCCTCTGCTCCCATCTCAATTTTTTCCCCTCATGTTCATTCATACCTAGGCCTGGTGGGCACTGAGGATGCAGAAGGAAAAAGATAAGATGCCTGACGTTAGGAAATAAGCCCTAATCTAGACGGGGAGACAGGCAGTTACAACAGGACGTGATGAGGAAGAGACACCTGAGCCAGGTCTCGGGGGGTGAGCAGATTTGGGGGAGGCTGTGCCCCAGTGCAGAGACACAGCTTCCCTCCTGGCCTCCTCCTGGGGCCTCAGGGGGCCCAGCAGCACTGTGCCTGTCATTCTTCCTAGTGCTTTGGGGACCCCTCAGGAGAGGGTGTTGGGGAGAGAATACACAAGTGAGCTCTTCAGACAAAATCTCAGTCTCCTAAAAGGGAACCCTCGTGCACTACTGGTAAGAATGCAAATTGGTGCCGCCACTATGGAAAACTGTATGGAGGTTCCTCGAAAAATTCAATAGAACTACCATGTGATCCAGCAATTTCACTCCTGGGAATATATTTAAAAAATGAAAACATTAATTCGAAAAGATACATGCACCCCAGTGTTCATAGCAGCATTATTTACAATTGCCAAGATATGGGAGCAACCTAAGTGTCCATCAACAGATGACTGGATAAAGAAGATGTGGTATATACATACAATGGAATACTACTCAGCCATAACAAAGAATGAAATTTTGCCATTTGCAGCAACATGGATGGACTTGGAGGGCATTATGCTAAGTGAAATAAGTCAGACAGAGAAAGAAAAATACTGAATGATATCACTTATATGTGGAATCTAAAAAATAAAACAAACTAGTGAATATAACAAAAAAGAAACAGACTCACACATATAGAGAACAAACTAGTGGTTACCAGTGGGGAGAGAGAAGGGGGGAGGGGGAAGATAAAGATAGGGGATTAAGAGGTAAAAACTACTGTGTATAAAATAAATAAGCTACAAAGGTATATTGTATAACACAGGGAATATGCAATATTTTATAATAACTATAAATGGAATATAACCTTTAAAGTTGTTAATCACTATGTTGTACACCTGAAACTTATGTAATATTGTACATCAAATATACCTCAATAAAAAATTTTTTGTTTTTTGATTTTTATTTATTTATTTTAATTTTTTTATTTTTTATTTTTTTTTTCCACAAACACACACACACTGTATTTTATTTTTACAAGAGATAAATAGACTGACACCAAGCATTGTACATGGATGACCACAACAAGAGCAACAATGATTGCAATTACCAAACATGAAACACACTCATACTATGTCATAATATTGACAAAAAAAAAAAATCTCAGTCTCCTGCCCTATTTGAAATCCCCTTCCTAAGCATCTCCCTTCCTCCCTGGCTGCAGGGTTAAGAGCATCTTTGGGCAGAGAACATTTGATGGCTCTCTCCTATTTTTTTTTTTTTAATTTATAAATTTATTTATTTTTGGCTGCATTGGGTCTTCATTGTTGCACGCGGGCTTTTCTCTAGTTGTGGTGAGTGGGGTGCTACTCTTCGTTGTGGTACGCAGGCTTCTCATTGCGGTGGCTTCTCTTGTTGCGGAGCATGGGCTCTAAGCACGTGGGCTTCAGTAGTTGTGGCACATGGGCTCAGTAGTTGTGGCTCACGGACTCTAGAGCACAGGCTCAGTAGTTGTGGCACACGGGCTTAGTTGTTCTGTGGCATGTGGGATCTTCCCGGACCAGGGCTTGAACCCACGTCTCTTGCATTGGCAGGTGGATTCTTAACCACTGCGCCACCAGGGAAGCCCTCTCTCCCATTTTATACTGACCCAACCTAGGAAGGGATTTCCAAGACCCACATTTATACATTCATTGTGAAGAGTGAGTGTGAATCTGTTTTACAGCCAAGAGGTGTGGGCTTCCAATCCAGCACGAGACAGACATTTAAACTGGTTCTATAACCCCTTCCCCCCAAAGCAGCCTGATGGAGGTGCCCCCGCTTACTAGCTCTATGACCTTGGGCAAGTCACTTAGCCATTTTGGTTTTATCACCTGTGCAGTGGGGTCAATGATGCCTGCCTTGCAGTCTGATTACAAAGATTCAATTAGGGAATGTGGAGCCTGTGGCGCAATGTCTGGCACCCAGCAACATTTGCTAAGTGAGAGCTCCACCAATAACTGCACGACTGTAGGCGTGCTGAGAGCTTTCTCCACCCCTCCTTCTGGGTGTGGGATTCCCATGTACTCCATGTACCCTAACCCAATGATGCCCTCCCTCCTCCTGATGTGCCTTAATGTGAGCACAGCTAGCCCTCAGGCCATGAGGCTGAGCAGAGGTCAGACTTGGAGCTATATGAACCTTGGTTTAAATCCCAACCTCAGGACTTCCCTGGTGGTCCAGTGGTTAAGAATCTGCACACCCAATGCAGGGGGCCTGGGTTCGATCCCTGGTCGGGGAACTAGATCCCGCATGTCACAACTAAGAGCCTGAATGCTGCAACGAAGATCCCGCATGCTGCAACTAAGACCCGGCGCAGCCAGATAAATAAATAAATAAATATTAAAAAAAAAAAAATCCCAACCTCTGGCACTTGTACTCACTAATGAGGGGATCTTGGCCTCCTTACTGGGCTGTTTGTTTATCTGCAAATTGTATACAAGCTCTAAGACAACAGGGAACTTGCCTGCCTGTCTTGTTCACTGTATCCCTAGCCCCAGGAACAGTGCCTGGCATACAACTGGGTCCTTGATATATGCTTTTTTTTTTTCTTTCTTTCTTTCTTTTTTTTGGCCATGCCATGCCGGATCTTAGTGCCCCGACCAGGGATGGAACCCGTGCGTGGCCCCTGCAGTGGAAGTGCAGAGTCCTAACCACTGGGCCGCCAGGGAATTCTCCGTGTATGCTTGTCAAAAATGAATGAATGAATACGTATCTTGCAGAATGTTTATGAGATTCAAGTGAGGTTAAAATGCATGAAATGCCTGGTATAGTACTTAACTCTTGGCTAGTACTTCTTAAATATTTCATTCTTTCTCCCCTCTTTTCCCCTTTCGTTGCCCTCCCTGGACTTATGAATATTACGGACAGTCATTTGAACCCTATTCCACCTGCCACCCATCCTGAACCTCCACACCATTTTCTGACAGCAACCAAACTGTCTTTGGCTGATGGCTCCACCTGGTGGTCAAGTGGAGAACTGTCTGGTCCAATGCGTTCTCCCACTACCTCCTTTCTCCCTGCTTTAGTCTCTCTTCCCTCCCTCTGCTGCTCTCACACTTCAGTTAATTCCAGTTACTGTTCTTCTCATACTAGCAGGTCAAAACGCATCTTCCTTATGCCCCTTCCTCCTTAGAGTGGGAAGGGAAAATCAGCTGAGGGGCTGAGGGTGTGGGGATGTGGTCTCAGAGCTGTGTCCCTCTGTCCAGGCTGACACTCAGACTGGGGATGGGCACAGAGGGATCCAGCCTTGCCCTCCAGGACTCTGGAGGAGCCCTCGTCCCCGATGGCCCTATTCTCTGGGTGGAAATTCAGGCAACCCCTGTGTGCTCTTGGGGCCGGGGGTTTGGGAGGCCAGGGATCTGTAGCCATCCCAGATTGAAATACCACCCCTTGTTGCAGCTCCCCAACTCCCATACAGGGGAGGAGATGGGGGTGGCTCTAGGGGGATGATTTGAGGCCAAAGGATAGGAAAACTATTGGTATAAGAGCATGGTTCCCTCCACTTGCCTAAGAGGAATCATCAAAGGAGTTTACTAAGAATCTGGATTCCCTAGTTGCTATGGATTCAGCAGGTCTGGGCTAGGGCTGAGGAAGCTGTATTTTTAGTAAGCTCTTCAGGGGATTCTCATGGTGAGGCAAGTTCAGGAAACCGTCTTGGGCAAGAAACCACTCTGAGCCACATTTTCCTCCTTTGCAAAATATCAGTAATGCGGCCTATCATGGCAGGTTAATGGAGGAATGAGCCATCGAGGGCAGGAACTTCCCAGGAGCGGGGCTGAGTTCCTCCTCCTCTTACTTCTCCTCGTGCAGCCACTGCTGGACTACTATTCGTTTGCTCCTGGGCTGGACTCTGCCTGCCTTAGAGGCAGATGACACCTCGCAGACTCACCTTTCTCTGGACTGCGTGGGGCCAGGCTGTGGAGAGTCCTGGTGGTGGAGTCAAAGCCTAGGACCCTCAGGAATGCTAACGTCCCAGCCCAGCTCCGGGGCCTTGGACACGCTGTCCCCTAGCTGGTAGCCTGAGCTGCCTGCCTGGGAGGCCAGAGACCTGAGGGGGTATGCAGCCTGGTGGGGACAGGGCCAGCCTGACGAGGGTCACAGGACCCAGAGAGTCATGGACCGTAGGAACGACTGTCACCCCAAGGAGCTTAGAGAGCTTTGTGGCCTTGTGAGTTGGAAGAGGTGTTTATGGCTTTTAGTAAAAAATCCTGTGACACCCTGGCCCACTCACCTGGTGAGAAGAGTCCAGCTGTTAAGCTGTTTTTCATGACTAAACAAGGTGAGACAGTCAACCTTTGGCCAAGTTCACCCCGAGTGACAGGAAGCAGACTTGTTTGCAGTTTGGGGGAAGGGAGCAGTCATTAGGGCCAACGTAGCAGCTGCCGGGAGGAGAAAGGGCTTGCGGGTGTTGGAGAGGGCGGTCCACCCCTCTGCTATGGAGCTATTGGGTCTAAACCAGTGACCCTGAAGAGATGTTAAATATTAATTACAAACAGATAAGGACAGTGTTCCCTGGTGCTGTGTCGCAGGGAGGGGAGGGGAGGGGTGAGGAAGAGGAGGGGACTCGTACTGGGTACAGAGGAGGGAGGGCGTTGCACGCTCCGGAAAGGGTCTCACCGGGGCAACTGGACTTTGATGCTGTTCCTCAGAAATGTTCAGACAGGGCTTTGGGACAGGATGGGGTCGGGGGCGCTTGCCCCTCGGGGACCCCATGGGGCCCTCCCCTCCTTATGCCTCAGGAGTCTCATCCTACAAGAATCCAAACTGGTGTGGAAAGTTCCTTCTCTTGATGAAGACAAAAATCGCTAGGTTTGAGCTCCAACTGTGTCACGGGCTCTGTGGGGGCCTGTGGGGGGAGCCCCTTCTCCTCATCATAGGGGTCACGTGAGATGCAATGATACAAAGGATGTGACAGCGTGCTGAAAGCTCAGACAAGGACCCTGTGCAAGGGCAGGAGGACAGGGTAGCCCTGTGCTGCCTCTGGTGGGGTGTCGGGGAGGAAGGTCCTCTGAGAATGCTGCTGTCACCCCCAAAGCATCTTCCACCTGTGAACTCAAGGAGAAGGTTCCATTTGTCCCTGGACCCTGTTTCCTGCAATCCCTTCCCTCGCCCCCTCCTAGATAGTCCAGCTCCTCCAGCTCGGCCTGGAGCATCCTGAGGAAATCAGGATAATTTAAGCCCATGAGAAAATGCCCGATCCAAAATCAAGCTGAATTGGGGGAGTGGGTCACTCCTGTACCGTCCTATTTTTAAAAAATCACGACAGGAAATACTACTGTTTATTGGGCACTGTCCATGAGTCAGGCACTATGAAACACTTCGCAGACATTATCTAATTTCATCCTCACCACAACCCTGTGAGGTCAGTGTTATTATCCCCATGACACAGATGAGGAAACTGAGATCTTGAGCCATGATTCATTTGCTTGAAGTCACATGGCTGGTAAGTACTAAGTCCGGAATTTGAACCCAGGTAGGCTGAATCCAAGGCTGAGTTTCCATAGTTGTGAAGTAGGTACAGTTTGTAGTTGTGTCTCCTTCAGTTGCCCCATGGCCCAATGTTCCTTTCAAACCCTGCTGCCAGGATAGGGTCTGAAACTCCTGCTGACAGAAAAGGCTTCTGTGTTCTCCCTCCCTGGTGGACCTGCATTTCACTTGGGGTAAAGCCTCTAGCAGAGGAATGAAGCTGAAATGGTGCAATTCCAGGCAGTAGCCCTGGTTGGGGATGAGCCGCAGGCCGCACCCCTCCCTGGAGTCTTGCCATCAGGCTGCCTCTGGACTTGGCAGAAGTGCAGGTTGTTCTGGTTCTGCCCAGTCTGCTATGAGGGGTCCTTTTTCAGGCTCCTTTTCTCACCTTTGGGGAACCACAGAGGAGGCAGAGGCCTCACTCTGCTGAACTAGATTATGAAAGTGGCCAGGAATGAAGAGAGGTAGGCTCATGGAGAACTTTGTGTCCAGCGTATTAGGAGCCGGGGCCCTGGATCTCCGGGAGATTCCCCATATTAACTCCTGCACTCTGACTGTCCGTCCTGCCCTGCAGAACTTGGCGTGCACGTGCTCATTTGCACTTGCTCGTTTGTATATGATGCACTTCTGTAACTCCTCTGGCTGGAGCCCTTCTCACGTCTTTTTGCTCCAGAGGGAGCTCAGCCACGGCAGGGGTCCGGCAACCTCCTTCCGCTGGTTCCTCGAGGGCCTCCACCCGGAGCTGGGCTGCAGAGTGCGTAGCGCCGCTGGGTGCGGGAGTGACGGCCAAGGATGCGAGGTGAGGGTGGGGACAGGAGAAAGCCCCAGGCCCACCCTGTTCCCTCTCAGGACTCCCACTGCACCGTCAGGGCCAGGCCTCTGAACAGAGAGTCCAGCTCCGTGGGCGACTCCAGGTCTGGGGCCCGAGGGCCTGGGCTCTTGGCCTCAGTCTCGGATGCTGGACCCTCGTCACTGGGACACACGAGGGACTCCAGCAAGCCCCAGGGACTTGGACCCTTGTCTGTGGGGGAACATGGGCGGGAAGGAGTCTGCAAAGGGAGGGACATGGGGTGACCCTCGATCTGGACAGAGGAGAGGAGGGGCAGCTGGCCCTTTACGTAGCTTCGTGTCCTTGGTTCCCCTCTGCGTATGACATCAGAGTCAGGTTCTCTGTCCGTGTGAACCCCCAGATGCTGGTGGAAGGATTTTACTTCTTGGGGGTCCTCCATAGCCAAGGAGGTCACCTGCTGCAGAGAAAGGCCACCTGAGCTGCAGCTTCCAGCTGGTGCCTCTTTCTGGAGCTGACCTTTAGTTCCGAGGTGTTTGGGACCAGAGAGTGTCATGGGTGGGGGGTCTCTGCCAGAGCCTTCCCCGCATATCCCGTAGGAAGGAGGCCAACTGTCCGGAGTGGCCTGAGGGGTGTAGGAAGGGGTCTGGACCTCCGAGATGGCCTGGGGAGTGTAGGAGGGGGGTTTAGCTTTGGGGGTTACCTGAGGTGCATAGGACGGGGGCCCGCCCTCAGGGGCAGCCTGCGGGGCATAGGACAGTGGGGGGAGTGTCTGGAGAGGTGGCCCGCCAGAGGGCTGGAGGATGGAGAGGTCCGGCTGCCCAAGGTAGGCGATCTCAGACAGGCTGTGTCGCGGTGGGGCTCCTGGAGGCTCGATGGGCCCGGAGACCTTGACTTGGGAGTACTGGACAGGCTGGGCCAGGCCGCTCGGGCCACTGAGGTCAAAGACGGGGCTTAAGATGTGCTCCTGGATGAGCTGCAGAGGCTGGAAGGTCAGTACGTGCTGGACATTCTGTGCAGGGAGAACAGTTTGCCCGTTAGAGTGCGTTCAAGCTCCCCTGGGGTGCCGTGCGTGCCGCGGTCCTCCACAGGGCTGGGGGTGGAGGGGAAGGGGTAGACCATCTGGGGGCTTTTCCGAGATGTGTGAGCCCCGTATCCCTTCCCAGGGATTCCTCTAAGTGCTGGGGCCTCTGTGAAGGGACAGGCCTCCCGGCCTGTTAGCTGAGGGCCGCTTCCAGAGTCTGGGTGTCTAGGGAGAGCGGGTAGGCTGTGACTTCTCTAGGAGGCGGGCACTCTGGAAGCAGCTGACTCGGATTTGGGGTGCCCTTGGGGAATGCTCTCGAGGTGGTGGCTCAACTGCTCCTCAGCTCTGGGCCCCTAAGGGCCTCACGCGGGGAGAACGGTGGGGAAGAATGGGGGGCAGGGGAGGCCCGGAGAGTTTTACAGGAAATGGCTCATCTGGCCTTTGACTTGGAGGGGTGGATGGACGTGAGCTGTCTCTGCGAGCCCCAGACTGTGCAGGCGCTGCAGCGGGTGTGGCTGCTTTAACAAAGACGCAGCTCTGGTGGCCAGACTTGGGCCGCCGCTGTGACGTGTATGGTCTGCAAGGGCTTAGTTTAAAAAAATTAGTTGCCAAGATTTGAAACATGGGAGATTTCACATTACAATCTGAAATTCTGACTTCGCTGGAAAAAATGTGAAGATGTGGCAACAGTGGGCCTGCAATCCCAGGTGGCAGTACCTGGGCTGCCCGTTCAGGCAGGGTGTGCGTCCCCTTGAAAGCCACGTGGGTTTTCTATTCCGTGCCTTCTCTTCCTGATCCCTAGCTCTCTTCCGTACACCGGGGGAGCTGCCAGCCACATCTTTAGGCTGGAGGGAGAAATGAGGGAGAGCTGGGGTCCCAGGGCCCGTGCCCTCCCCTCGGCCTCTCCATCCTCCCCAGGACCCCTGCTCACCAGGGAGTTGGGAGGCAGAGGCGGCTTGGTGATGTATCTGTAGCTCAGGTAGCAGAGCCCTGCGAACAGGAAGCCCACGGAGAACAGGAAGGCGCCGGAAAAGGAGTAGGTCCACGTCTGATCTAGGTGAGCAAGAGGCCAGAACAGGAAGGGTGAGGCTGCCAGTGTGGGTACTGCCAACTTGGGCCTTTTCCTCCCCTGCCTCTCGGGCCAGGCTTGGGAAGGCCTCTCCTATCCCCAGTACTTACAGGGCCCGGGGCGAGGGCACAAATGGAGGGCCACCCACCGTACGTCTAAATATTCGGAATTTCATCATGTTTTTACATTGTTAAGTAAAATATGTTCTGTGCTCCCACCTTGACAGATATACTTTTCATAACAACACGGAAGGCTTGACTTTTGATTCTTGGACGCCTCGGGGTGCCGTGCGGAAAGGTGGAGGTGCAGGGGGAAGCTCCCGCAGGCCCAGCCTGGCTCCAGCCCACACTGCCAGGGGCCTCACGCCCAAGGATACGGGCTCATGGTCAAGCTCATCCACGCCGCCTACAAATACCCACCCGCTGGCCACCCTTTGGGCCGAGGGCCTGAACATCAACAGAGTGTCTGCCCTCTGGAAGAAAGACCCAAGGAGGAGATCTGCCGAGACTGGACACAGGCTCTGGCCATCTGTACAGGGAATTTCGGAGCTCACAGATTCCAGGGGGATCTGCCCATGTGGACCTAAGGACTCTTCATCTTGTGGGGAGGGCCAGAGCAGGGCGGGAGCGGGGCTTTCTAAAGTGCGGGGCTCAGAAAAGGGTCCCTCTTGCCTGGGTTTAAGGACAGTCCTGCCTTCCTGGTGGGGGCGGGGGAAAGAGTCAAAGGGAGGGGAGATGTGACAATGGGAGGGGTCTGTCCTCCCCACCTCTCTACCAAGATCTGAGCTGGGAAGACCTCACTCAGAAGTGAGCCTGGGGAGGCACCACCCTTCGAAAACGAAAAGGAGAGGATGGCTAAGGGCTCTACGCTGAGCCTCCTCCTTATGGCCCTGCATCTTCGGGATGGGTGGGTGCAGCCAGGTCTTGGCATGACACACTTCCTGTCACCAATTCAAGTGGGACTGGCGAGTGGCTTGGTAAGGAAGAGGTAGCTGGAGTTTTTGTTAATACTGGAGATTTGTATTACCTGGGGGTCTTGACTCTCCAAGTCACCATCCTTCTGTTCCTGGCCCCTGTGTGGCTTCAGCTTGGGGAGTTGATCATCAGTTGCCAGTGACCTTGGCAATGACTGTGAACCCTGGGAATTGCTGGAGCCTTTACTTCTAGCCCACTCCTCGCTCCTCCCCCAGCCCCTGTGGCTTGGGCCTCTCTGGGTCAGCTTCCCACTTCCCCTGTCACATGTACTTCCACCAGGGAGAAGACAGGACCCAAATGCCTCTACATGACATGCCTAATGTAACTGGAAAACTGTTGCTCCCTGTACCAGGACAGGACAGGGACTTGGAACATTTCTGCCATTTCACTCACGGGGAAGTAGGAAGAAATAATGGAAGCAACACTGGAATGTGGGATGTTAGAGGTCTGGCTCAGCCACTGATGAGACCCTCATCTTCTGCACGACCCTCTCTGGTCTACCATTTATTAATAACAGTAGCCAGCGATGATTGAACTCTTACTACATGCCGTGCACTGTGTGGGGTGCTCCACCAATGTTATCCCACCAAACAGATGGCCATGGATGTTCACTCCTTACAGATAATGAAGCTGAGTCTCAGAGAGGTTAAGTGACTTGAACAAGGTCACACAGCTACTCAGTGGAGAAGCCAGGATTGACATGTATAATTCCAAAGCTCATTCTCACAGCCACTACACAGTGATGCCTCCGTTTCCTCATCTGTAAAATTAAGAGATGGGGTGAACCAACACCTAGAGCCCTTTCCAGCATCAAGATGCTGGGTTGATGGTCCAAGACATTCTGAGAGGTAGATAAAGGAGGGATTCTGGGCTCTGGGGATAAGACAGACCCCGGGATACAGGGTCAAGGGCAGGACGTTTCATTATGATATGGAAGTAAAAGGAATAAATGTGCAGTAGAGGGGACAGGCTCTAAACAAAATTGCAAAGTGGTGATTAGAGCCCAGGCTTCAGGATCAGATGAACTTAACTAGGTTCACTGACCAGCTGTGTGGTCACCGGCAAGTTGCTTAACCTCTCTGAGCCAGAGCTCCTCCTCTGTAAAATGGGGATAATGCTATACAACTTGCAGGATTGTTATAAGGATTCAATGGGATAATATATGTAAAGAATTTAACACAGTGCTTGGCAATAGAGTAGGTACTTAATAAATGGTAGGAATTGTTATTAATATACTTGATTATAAAGGATAAGGTGCTTTCTATATGTCACCAAGAAATAGCCACCATGAAGTATGATTCATATAAAAGCAGCTACAGTCTTAGAAAAAAATGATATCATATCATGAGCTAGATCACATAAGGACAAACCAACAGAAGGATATGGGTGGAGTGGTCCACATGTTGTCAATAAGCAGGAGGGCAGGGGTGGGCCAGGAATGAACAAGATTTATCTAGAAGGTCCAGGGGAGAGTCACAAATCGTATACACACTCCCAACTCAGTGCCTGTGAAGTTGGTTTCCTCTTTCTAGTTCTCTTATTGCCAAATTCTATTCTGGTCTTCATGTGGCCCTTTCCCCGGGAAGGGCATGCCCCGTGCAAGAGGTCAGTGCTGGCTGTTGTTCCACCAGGCATATCTTCCCATGAAAACAAATGCACTGGGACTCGGGTGGAGAACTGAGTCTCTTGTGGGCTTTTGGGGAAACCAATGAGCTGAGTTTCTGAACAAAGCTGAGGACCAGAACCTGACCTCTGATGTTTCTACCAAGCTGCAGTTATACCCTCGGGCCCAGCCTCTAGCAGCTGCCTTGCTTCTATTCATCAGAACAGAAATCACCTACTGACATCATTAATCTAAACAAGATGACTAAGGTGGAGACTGTTTTCCAAATCCATCCAGTCCAATGCGATCGCTTTTTTCATCCTCTAAACTTGGAGTATTACATTTCTATCTCTATGAAAATAAGCACTAATAAAAACATTAGGATGCTTACGATGAGAGTAGAGTTTCAATGTGCTAGAGTCGAGTGGGCTGGGACACCATCCCACTGAGCCAATGACTCAAAACTCTTTCTGTGGTAGTGCAGTGGTGAGAACGTGTTCTCTGGAATTAGGCCTAGTTCCATCCCTCACCACCTGTGCAATCTTGGGCAAGTTACTTAACCACTCTGAACCTCAGTTTCCTCAGTGGAACAAAGATGCTTCACAGAAGCACGAGAACTGTGTTTCGTAGTGTCTGGTCCCTGGTTGGCACTGCAGAAATGCTATTATAATCACTGTTATTTTTATTTGACTTTAGAAGGTACGGAGGGATCTTTTTATCTTCTCTGCTCTCCCATCTGCAGATTATTTCCTGGGATCTCTCACTTGAGTTAACATCAAGGTGAATATGCTTTGCCAGGATACACACGCAGCTTGCCAGAGAGAGGAAATTCAGACATAGGCTGGAGTGTGGAGATTAAACATTTGCTATGATAACCCAACAGCTAACTCATTTATGAATAAACAAAGATTGACTTTAATAATACACTAGTAATCCTTCTATGGTTTTTTAGAGCACTGCCAAGCCTCACCTTGGTTACAGGGGGGAAAGCACAGAGTCAAGGTTTGAATTCAGGAGTCCCCAGTTCCCTCTGGCTTCAGCTGAACTTACCTGGCAGCGTTTTCGCTCGGCACATGTAGGGGGTGCTCTTCTTGGACCAGGTTGGAACAATACTCACGATGGTTCCAAGGAACTCCGTGTCAGGGGTCAGGCCAAAGAACTCAAATTCTCTCTGCTTCCCTCCAAGGTGCTGAATTTGACAGAGAACACAGAACAACATCTCATAAACACCAACCTCTATGTGGAGGCTTGCTTACACCTCTGCCTGGGTTACTGCACTTAGTAAAATGGTACCACCAGCTGCCCAAACCATAAACTGGTAGGTCAGTCTGCAGTGCTCCATTCCCATTCCCCTACCTTCTGCTTTCTCCCTAAATCCAATCAGATGCAAACTTCATGCACTTTCACTTGGAACAGTGTCTGGCACATAGCATGCAGTCTCTAAATACTAGCTGCTGTTATTATCGCCACCATCACCAACACCAACAATACCATCACCACCACCCCACCATTCTTCCTTCTTCCAATTCTCTTTCCCCCCCTTTTTTAAAATAAAATATCAAAAATGCTTTGAATATCCATCCCTCTCTTGCCTCCTCATTGCTTCTGCCTTAACTGGGCCTCAATATCTTTGGCCTGGACTCTTGCAGTGGCCTCCTTACTGGTCACCAGTCTCTGGTTTTGTCCCTGTCTACTTCCAAATTTATCCTGGTGCCACAGTGATCTTTCTAAACAATTAATATAATTATAAAGCTCCTCTATTCAAAATCCTTTGGTGGCCCGGGTCATATTACAGGTCCCTGCTCCCTTTGTTCACTCTTCCCTCCCTACAGCCCGCTTGGTCCTTTAGGCTCTGGTGAGGCTGAATGCCTGTCGCTCCTGCAAACACTCTGCTTCTGAAGTAAGCCCTTGCTCCTTTGCATCTGCCCATCCTTCTGCTAGAGCTTCTTCTCAGTTCTTGCCCTCGTGTATGTCTCGAACCTCTCTGACCTTGAACTCTTCCCTTGGCTGCCTCATTCCATCATTCTGGTTCTCCTCTTACCTCTCCGATTGCTCTTTTACTGGTTTCAGCCCCTCAGTGTTGTTCTGCAAGTTTCACTCTTCACCCATTCTTTCTTCTCTTTCCACGTATTTTCTCACTTAGTGATCTTTTCTGGACCCGTGGCTCTGGTGATCACCAACGTGTGGATAACCCCCAAACTGATCTCAGTAAGAGCTATGGAGTTCCTGGCACACACCGCCAGTGTCCTGCTGGACAGCGGTCTGTGGGCATCTCTAACTTGACATGTCCAAACATCCTGATCTCCTCTCTCTGGGTCCTGCCCCATTTCCAACCCCAAACCCGCACCTGTATTTGATTCCCTAATTCTGTTAATAATGTCTCTCTTGTTCTAATATCCAAGGCTCAAACCTTAAAACCATTCTTGACAAATCCCTCTCATATCCTTTGTATCTGATTACCCTGAAATAATCCATGAAATTTTCTTTAAAGGGCCAGGAGCTATGTTCTTGGGAGCTTAAAAGCTAAGAATTTTCTTTTTGGTCCTTTGCATTTCAGCTACGCCTTCTCTTTTCCAGGCACATGGAGGCCAAGGTTTAGGGTTATTTGTTGTTTTTTCTTTTGAAGGGGGTGAAAGTGGGTGAAGAAGTGCATGAATGGATTTAACAGCTTATTGTTTTGTGGAACTCATATGGTTGAAATTAACCCCAGTAGAGTTGTCAAGGCCCCAAGAATCCTCCTTCCCCAGGTTTTCACTGCCTCCACCCTGGTTCAGGCCCTTATCGTTTCCAGCCTAGTACCATTGCAATAGCCCCCCTGACTTCCCACCCTGATCACTCTTTCATTTCTACATTTGATCTCTCCTCGTCCTGCTCCCAGTAATTTATAGCTTCTATTGGACCAACCTTCCGTAAAATAACAGCTATAAACTCTGGCCAAAATGAAAACTACCTATAAGCATTGGAAAGTAAGTAAAAGCAGGCAGATACCAGAGACAGGAGGAAGGGAATGGCACTGAATGAGTTTCTCTCTCTTTTTTAATGTCTTATAGCCTGGAGGCAGGCCCCCATTTATACCATGTGGAGTGGGTGAAACCTAGATGAAAAACCCTGTAATCTTACTGGTTTGAGTAACCAGAAGACAGAGTTCAGGGCAATCACAAAAGTTGGAAAGTGAGGGAGAAATCACAGATAGGAGAGCTTCATAGAGAGAGAGCCTGAATTCTGTGTATAAACTTTGCCCAAATCCCTGGCTGGTGCCTGAAGTACGCATGAGCAGGGTAGACTCCAAGCAGCCCAGCTAAAGTTTCAACTGAACTTTACTGAACTGAGATTTTGGAGTTTGAAGTTCAGCCAAATTCACTGCCTACTAAGACAAAGAAACAAACAAAAATCAATACTCTTTGGAGGAATATGACAGAATCCAGAGTCCTTTCAACATATCATTCACAATGTCCAGGATGCATTCCAAAATTTTTAGACATGTAGAGAAAGAGAAAATGTAATTCATATTCAGGAGAAAAGACAGTTAACGGTGACCTATCCCAAGATAACCAAAATGTTTGAATTATCAGACAGTGTTAAAGTGGCTGGTATAACTATGCTCAGGAAGTGAAGGAAAATGTGCTCATAATGACAGAATGACTAGGAATTTTCAGTAGCATAAACTATAAGTACTAGAGACTATAAAAACTAGAAACTATAAAAATTAGAGAATTTAGAACTGAAAAATACAATATCTAAAGTAAAAATTCCCACTGAATGGTTTTAACAACAGATTGGAGATGACAGAAGAGTCAGAGAACTTGAAAATAGAATAGAGAGAATTAAATAGTGGTGACGGTTGGACAACTTCTTGAATATACTAAAAACCACTGAATCCTACACTTTAAAGGGGTGAAGTTTGTGGTATGTGAATTATATCTCAATTTTTAAAAAGGGAAAGGCTGTCAGAATGCTGTCTACAAGAGATACACTTTAAATATAAAGGCACAGGTAGGTTGAAAATAGATGGATGTAAAAAGATATACAATGAAAATTATAAATATAAGAAGGCTAGAATCACTATATTAACAGCAGATAAGGTAGAGTTCAATAAAAAGAGTATTATTAGTGATAAAAAGGGAAATTTCATAATGATAAAAGGGTCAATTCACCAGGAGGCTATAACAATCATAAATGTGTATGTGTCTGATAATAAAGCTTCAGATAGGCACAGAATTAAAAGGGAAAATAGACAAATCCACAATCAAAGCTGGAGATTGTAATACTCTCAGCAATTAAGAGAACAATAGACCTCCCCCAAATCAGGAAAGACATAGATGATATGAATAATACTATTAGCCACCTTTATCTAATTGATATTTATAGAGTACTCCACCAAACACCCGCAAAATACATATTCTTTTCAAGTGCACGTGGAACATTCACCAAGATAGCCCATATGCTGGGCCATAAAACAAGTCTCCATAAAGCACTGAAATCATACAGAATATGTTCTCTGATCACAAACTGAATTAAGTTGTAAATCAATAACAATAAAATATTCAAACGCCAAATATTTGCCAAAAATTAGTTGTGATAAAGACTCTCCTTGCTCTGTAATCTCTAATCGCTCCCCCTGACTACTGAAATAAATAAAGATTCCCCCATCCGCCCTCCCGACCTCTACGGCATGGTCCCAGCCTGGCTTCTTAGGGTTAGCGTTGTTCCTCTCCATCAGTGTTTCTCAAACTTCAGAGTGAGTAAGAAGCACTGGGTTGTTCACTAAAATTCAGATCCCAGGGGCGCAACTCTAGAATTTGATGAAGCGGATTATAAGGGGGCCCAAGAACCTGCATTTTATGGGTTTTTTGTTTGTTTGTTTTTTGGCCGTGAGGCATGTGGGATCTTAGCTTCCCAACCAGGAATTGAACTCGCACCCCCTGCATTGGAAGGCGAAGTCTTAACCACTGCACCGCCAGGGAAGTCCCCAAGAACCTGCATTTTAAACAAAGGCTGCAGGAGATTCTGATGCCATTGGTTTGGGACCATGTTTTGAGAAACTGTTTTACATGTCCCTGTGCTTCAGCCCAAATGGGCAGTTTTGTGCTTTCCAACAATATCCTAAGTGTTCCTGCTTCTCTCTCTGATCGTGGTGGGACAGTGTAGGCCATTGGAGCAGGGAGGGGAGGAATGTGGGCTTGGAACAAAGCTGGATTTGAATCTTGACTATGCTATTATTTGCTGAACAATCTTGAGCAAGTGACTTACCCTCTCTGAACCTCTGTTTTCTCATTCAGAAAATGGAGATAATAGCAACTACCTCATAGGTTTTGTGATGAAGATTAAATGACACAGTAAGCATATATTACCTGGTACACCTCAGAAATTGATATCAGCGCCAGAAAGTTTTCTGTTCTAGAGGTCTTTCCAGATCTCTCTGAGCTGACATCTCCTCTCTCCCCTCCCAGCCTCCATTCTATCCCACACAACACTCTTATTTCCCTCTACCTATAGCTGTATGAATTTGAATTTGAATTCTTGTTTTAACTCTCTCCCCACCCATTAGATTATAAGCTCCTTGAGTGCAGGAATAGTCATTCAATGTAATTATGAATTAGTGGCACACACTGCCGGGGGAAACACTACATATTTTATTTTTTGAATACAAAAAGAAATGTATAACATTTGACAATTTATGCCTTTGCCTTCCACATTTCAGTATTACTGATCTTAAGACACTGCCTGTATCCAGTTCCCACAGAAAGTGGAGAACCAGCAGAAAGAACTGCAGCAGTAGAAATTGATTCCAGTGTTTCCCAAAGTGGACACCTGAGGATGTTAATAGAAGTTGTTCCCCTGGATGTTAGAAGGCATTAGGCAAGAAAAAAATACATGTAATGCAAAATAAAAGGAGTTTCTCTGATCAAATACATGCGAGAGAAGTTGTATTAAGCAAATTGAAACTGGAGTCTTGACTTTGCAGGACTTGTCAGAAGCTTTAGCATGCTATTGTGTGTGTGAATCTACAAGAGGTAGGCTGTAGACATGTTCTGGGAAACACTGATTTATATAACACACCTCCTTTCTACTTGAAGCAATGCAGAGAGGGAAATGGGTTTCCGAGGCAGGGAAGGACCAAGGTGGCACATATATTTACCCTTCATTTACCATTTGGTAGGTGTGGTTGATATGCAGCTTTAAGTGATAGAACAGGTCCTGGAAGATGTCCTCCAAGGTTAGCCGGTGGCCATTCCCTGTGTGGATGGGCGTGTAGGTGGGATGGACAATCATCTGGATGGATCTCACCTTGGGGATACAGGTCACATCAGGTGGTTTGATGATAGCTGGAAAAAGGGAGAGAAAGAAAAGAAATGAAAAAGTTAGAATCAGCCAGGAGTGTCTGAGAGGCTGCCTTGGACCTTGGGAAATGACTGCTTTCCACCCCCTCCCACCACAACCCCAGCCATGCTTCCGAAAGCATCAGCTAAATGAAAAGGTGAGAAGAGAAGCAACTGGTGTTTGGGTGTAAGGCTGGCAAAAGGGTGATCAAGGGTGAGTGGGAAGAGCCCAGGGAGAGGGGCCCTGGACCCCTAGGCTGATCATACCCTTGTCCCAGCCTCCACACATCCCTACCTTGAGTTTTCCCGGAGCACCTGCCCCCTAGTCTACTGGCAATGACAGCTTTGGGGACTGATGGTTCAACTACATATCCAAACAATGTTTGCGGTGCCCAATATTATTGATTCAGCCTCAAAGGTCAGGCCTAAACTTCAACCTCTCTCAAGATGGAATTTCCAAATAACCAAACGACCTTGACTGGTTTATAGACCCCTTTGGGAATTTGAATGCTATGGTTTGAAAGCTATTGAATGCTATGGTTCTTTTCTCCCCCAAAATGTACATATACAAAAATCTTGCACTCAGTTTCAGGGTTTCATGAACCTCACTCCCCCGAAGCTAATTTATAGAAAGTCCTCAAAGAGTCCATTGACCTCCAAGATTAAAAAGATCTGAGCTAGAAGAATGTTCACTTCAGTGTTGTTTATAAAATTGAAAAAGGTGAGTTAAGTGTCCTCCAAAAAGGAATTAGGGAAGTCAATTAGAGTACCTCCATCGAATGGGTCATGTTCGCAGCCGTGAAATATCGTGTTGTGGAAAAATATTTAATGACATGGGCAAATGTTCATGATACCATTATATAAAAAACAACCAACCAACCAACCAGATCACAAAAGAGTAGATACAGTTGCTAGTAACTGCGGTTATGTTTAAGTGTTCAGATTAGTTGGGCCTACTTTTATTTTTCTTTGTGTATTTCTATATTTTCCAAATTTTCTACAATAAGTATGCATTAACTGAACAAGCCAAGAAACAATATAAAATAACTTGTTTAACTTTATTTTTTATTTTCTTAAAAAACCCTGTGGCTTTTAAATCAGTTAGTGAACATCACCTACTTAACATGTGTGAGGAGTTTGGCAACTCATCCATCCATCCACTCAATCCTTCATCAGCTACGTATTGAGCGTCTCCTATGTGCCAGGAACTATGCTAAGGGCTGGGAACCCAGTGGGTTCCACTGCCACACACGCCCTCATGGAGCTCACTTTCAGTAAGGGAGGCAGATGATGTAAGTGCCAGCAAACACAGTAACTGCAGATTGTGATCTGAGCTCTGAAGACAGTGAACAGTTTATGGTGACGGAGAATAGCAGACGATGACCTAGTGAAACGGGGTTGTTGAGGCTGGCGGTGGGGATGCTCACTTAGGAGGTGATGTCGAAGCCGAGACCAAGACCGAGGATCGGAAGAGAGTCAAGGCAGGAGTAGGAGGGCCGAGTTAGGGGGGCCTTGGTTGCACTCAAGTGGCAAGATTAAGGTGGTCTGAACTAGGCAGGTGGGGATGGAGATGGAGAAAGATGAACGACCACACTGGGGATGCCATCCGGTTGAGGGCGCCTTCCCTAAAAAGCCACATCCCTAACTGGCCCTGGGAGGCAGAGCCCTTCTGGGCCCTCCACCCACTCCGGAGGGGAAGAGGCCATCCTTTTCCCGTCCCGCACCCCGTGCAATGAGGGGCTGGCACTCACTGTGCTGCAGTGAGCTGAACCGGTCGGTCATCTTGGTGGCGGACCGGCCTCCCGCATCGATGGCGGTGACCCGGGCGTAGTAGAGATCCGTAAGGTTGCCTGTCTCCACGGTAAGGTTGCAGGATTTCCGGGTGATCCGCTGGCAGCCCTCCTTCACCTGCCACTCTGTCTCTCCGTAACTGTGGGCAAGGGAGGGGCCAGAGCACACCTTTCATGAACAGGCTTGGCACCAAGCCTGTCGTTTATTAATAATGGTAACGATATCGAATATTTACTTAGCACGTGAACCCAGGCCCTTTATGCGGATGATCCTCACAACGGTGCTGTGAGGTTCATACATTATTCTCCCTCCTTTTCAAGTAGGGGAGCTGGGGGTTAAGGAAGTGAAATTTGCCCAGGTGTCTGAAGCATGCATACAGGGAAGCAGGATGTGAGGCCAGCCAGCCTGAGTTCACGCTCTGGGCACCGTTAGCCCCACTGACAGATGAGGGACCTGGGCCTCGGAGAGGGCAAGTGCCTTGCCACAGGATGAAGTGGCAGGACCAGGAATGGAACCCAGGTTTGCAGACTCCTGAGCCCATGTACCCTCCTCTCCTGCCTGGGAGAGGAGACGAGCAGGAACGGGGAGGGGTGGGGGCCCGGGAGGGGGTGGGCACGACTTTTTGTTGACCCAGTCTAACCCAATATAAAGCAATGATTGGGAGCTTGTTGTTTGCCAGGCACACGTGCTAATGACTGTCTCATTGAACCTACCTAACAACCCTAGGAGGAAGGTACTGTTGCTAACTTTACTTCATGGATGAGGAAATGGAGGCTTGGTGAGGTTACCCAACCACCCAGAGTTATAGGGAGAGAGCTGGCGTCTGCCCCCAGAGCCCGTGCTTGTAACCATTATTCTAACCTCCCCCTGCAGCTGCAGAAGAAACATAAAGGAGCAAAGCTATGTCTGGGAGAGGGCTGCTGTGTGACACCAGTCCGGGTGGGGGGCGTGGGGACATAGGAAGAAGGAAGGGTTTTCTTGGAGGGGTTGGTTCCAGAGCAGAGTCAAAAGGGGTTGTGTTGGAGGGATGCCTACGTCTTATACTGCACACTGTAGACGGTGTCTGGGGCACTCTCCGGCCTGCTGTCCCACGTTAGGATGTTTTCGAAGTTGCTGGACTGGAATTTCACGTGCTGAAGAAGATCTGAGGTGTCCTCAGCGATGTGAGCTGCAGGAAGTGGAAGCAGGGTGAGAAGAAGGGCGCAAAGACTCTGCCCCAGCCCCCTAGCAAGCTGCCCCCGAGGGGCGAGCCGGCACTCACTCAGCGGAGACTGTGCTAACTGACCAGCCCCGCTCCCCTTCACTTCTTTTTTCCTTGGTATTGAGCTATGACTCTCATTCCATGAAATGCACCACTTTAAAGCATACAATTCTGTGGTTTCCTAATATATTCACAAAATTGTGCAACGGTTGCCGCTAACTTAGTCCCAGGATGTGTTCTTCGCCCACAAAGAAAACTTGTATCCACGAGCAGTACTCCCATCCCTCCCCTCCTCCCAGCCTCAGCAACCAAAAATCTGCTTTCTCGATGGATTTGCCTATTTGGACATTTCCTGTAAATAGAGGGATCCAGTATGTGGCCTTTTGTGTCTGGCTTCTTTCATTTAGCATCATGTTTTCAAGGCTCATCCATATTACAGCATGAATTGATACTTATTTCCTTCTTATGGCTGAATCATATTCCACTGCGTGGAGAGACCACATTCTGTTTATCTTCTCATCAGTTGATGGACATTTGGGTTGTTTCCACTTTTTGGCTATTTTGAATAATGCTGCTGTGAACATATGTGCACAAGTTTTTAAGTGGACACGTGTTTTCAGTTCTCTTGGGTATACAGCTAGGAGTGGGATTTCTGGGTCGTACGGTGATCCTATGCTGAACTTTTTGAAGACCTGCCCAACTGTTTTCCAAAGTGGTGACTGCACCATCTCCTATTCCCACCAGCAAAGTTCGAGTGGTGCAATGATTCCATATCCTTGCCAACACGGGCTGTGGTGTTCATTCATTTCTCAGCACCGTCTGAAGTTAGTGTCCTCACCAGTGGAATATTTTAGAGGTATTCAACTAAACGTTGACTGTCTAAGAAGTAACTTGCCCAGAGTCAGTAATTTCAGACAAGGGTGGAGAAGATGTCTGTGAATTCCTGCTTCTCTGCTGCTCGAACCAATCCCTGCCCACCCACCACATGCCTTCTGAGGAGGGCAAAGGCGCCTTCCCCAGCCACACGGATATCGTAGGAGGTGGATTCTGACTGAGGTTACATATGGGCAGCGTGACCTTGGGGAAGCTGTTTAAGCAACCAGAACTTCAATTTCTTCAGCTCTAAAATGGGAATAATTGGACTTACCTAAAGATAAACAATAATGACCACAGCAGCAGCTGACATGTCTGAAATGCACGTAAAGTGCCGGGCACTGGGCTAAGTCTCCTTATCAAATCCTCCTGACAACCTGATGAGGCAGGTACTATCATTATGCCCATTGAATGGATGAGAAAAACTGAGGCTCAGAGAGGCGGCCTGCAATGCCCATCACAGCGCTAGGCTGCTTGTGGGGTGGATACAATGGGGCAAGGAAGGGGCAGCAAAGGCCAGAGTCCCAAGAAGAGGAGCCGGGAGGGGGCACTGCCCCAGAAGCAATCTTCACTGTAAATGAGAGCCCTTGACTTACAAATCTCTTCTCTCAGCCCTCCTAGCTCGGTCTGTGGAAAGGAAGAGAGCGCAGGAGAATGGCGGCCAGAGCCGGCAGCTGCCTCTGCGCGTGCTCAGAGGTTGGCTGGGGTGGGAAATAAACAGGTGCAGATCCGGTTGAGTCAAGGCCTTGAGGTCTGAGGGTACACGTGTCTTTGATATGATGTGTGTGCACCTCCCTTCCCCCACCCCCCCATGATCATGAGCGCCAGCAGGTCCGGAGTGTGAGGGAGTGAAGGGTTATTTACCCCTCCACTCCAAGTCTGCATACAGTATTTCTGTAAGGGAGGCATTTGTGGGGAAGGGGAAGTATATTAGGACAGTCCAACCCTGCTGTGCATCCACCTGTTAAATCTAAGGCCACATTCCTCTTTGAATCTGGGTTGATCAGGCCCAGCAGCTGCAGAACTCTTTGTGTTCCAGGCTTCCTGGAGCCCCCAGAATGGGGCCTAGGGGACCAGGGGGTTCCTTCTGCCTCTAGCCAATGTGATGGATGTGCTGTCCAGCCTCAAGTTGTGGCTGGTATCTTGTTTGGACCCGAGTCTGGGCAGAATTGGGGTCTGTTCTGGAGGGAGGGACATGGGTTCAGGGCTGGGTCTTAAGTTGAGGGAGGGAGTCCACTTGAAGTCAGAGCTCAATGGTGGCTTTGGGTGAGGTGGTGAGGTCAAGGGCAGGCAAGAGAGAGGGTGGGATTTGAGAGAAGGCCAGGGTGTGTCTGGGGGTGGGCTTGGCTAGGGTCTGCAGTGGGAGGGTTGCTGGTTAGGGTCAGTATCCTGGGGGGGCCATGTGGGTTTGGAGGAGGTAAGTGGCTGAGGTTGGGACATGCTCGGGAGGTGAAGGGCCCAGGCTGGGTGGAGGTTGGCACCACTTTTCAGGAGGGAACTCAAGTTGGCTTCCTGAAGTCGTGTGAGTGGACCTTGGCTGGCCCCTCTCTTTGAGGAGGTGTTGAGGGCTAACGAGATCTTCTGTCTCCTCTCGCCTACTCATTCCTTTTCCTCCTCAAATCCAACACCGGTTCCTCAGCCCAAGTCGGTTCTGCACTTCCTGGGTGAAAGTCTACATTGTGAAATCGTGGGGAGATGTGTATTGTCTAGAAACTGACAGCCTGGGAGATGTGATCAAAGGAAGTTTTCTCATTTGCTTGAATAAAACAAGTCTATGTCAACCAGTTGGGAGGCTAAGGACAAACAAACAAACAAAATCAGTTCAAACATGTTCTGGAATCAGCCTAAGAATGCCAGGGATGAAGGCACCTGGGGCTCCAGAGTGACCTTACTGACTCCTAACAACCTCCTAAGGGCTGTTTCCCCTGTGTCCCACATTGTAAAGGGCCAAGAGCCTCTAAGTCTTCCAACCGGAATGGGTGAGGGTCTGGAGAGACATGTCTGAGGTCTCTTGGGAGATGCATCAAGTCTCCCTAGATCACAATGAGTCCAGTGTGCTGTGAATGTTCTGTTTGATGCCAGGGGGAGGACGGACTGGAGAGCCAGGGTGGCAGCTAGAAGCGCTGTGGATCTGGTCAGCACCTGCAGGGCACAGCTGTGGCCCCTTATGGCCTTCATCCTGCACTTAAGGTAGAAGGGGTCTTGCAGAGGCCAGCCCTCCCCTTTCTTCAGTCAGGACTATGCTTTCACTTCCTCAGAAAGTTCCCTGAATTTTTTAAGCATCTCAGGGAGCAGAGAGACAATCTAGGATCTCATGCATTGGTCTGGAAGTTCTCCATAATGATACATCAAAAAAGTCCACTTTATTGGATTTGAAAACTGTGCCTTTTCGTCCTGTTTTCATAAGAGCTCTGGTGTTTTAAGACCTATTAATGCAGCAGACCTGGGCCCTCTGGGAGAAAATGTTCTTTCAGGTCTGGCACGAGGGGCTGGAAGAGGCCCCCTCAGGGGCGTGGAAGGAGGCAATGGCTGGACTCAAGCTTTGTCCTTCCTGACGCTCCCTCACCTCCCCACGTGAGGCCAGTGCCAGCCAGAAGCAGAGGAACAGAGGTACAATTTCTACCAGAAAGATTTGAGGGGTCCAAGGATGTCTAACTCCCTTAAGCTAATTCTCCATCCACTGGAGTGGGGGGATCCACACCCCCAGTTCAGACAGGTGTCTGCATCCCCAGAGTCTTGAGGGTCAGTTGAGTCTCTGAAGAACCCAGGGTCTGAGGGACCCTCTCATCCTCCCCAGCAAACTGAGCTGGCATCTACTTCTCCAGGGAAACTCGGCACCCAGGTCAGCCCAGCAGAGAAGAAATTGAAACTGGTCGTGCTGGGGCTGGATGCAGTTCTGGGGGAGACGACCCTGATCCTTGGCTCCTGGGTGGGGGTCAGGTCTGACCACAGGGTGACCGGCACTCACCGACCAGGGATCCGGCCGTCAGGATGATCAGCAACGTCCTCATCGGGGCCCGGCACAGAGCCCTCTTTTGGTCTCCACTCTGGACTGAGCACAGAGGGAGGGCTGGGAAGCTTTGGCGCCTTGGCAGCTGGCTCCACCCAGGTACGAGGGCGGGGAAAGGAGGGAAAGGTGGGACCTGAGCCATGGGGAGCTGGGTACAAAGGTACCTGGCCCGTTGCTTCGGAATTCCAGGTTCTGGGCGGGATCCAAGGGAGTTCCCTTCTTAGTTGCAGAAAACAGCAACAGTGACAGACTGGCTTGTTTATCTGGTCTGGTGGCTGATTCATCCCAAGATTCTTCAGTGCTTTATTAGGGAACTGAGAGGCAGAAAACGTAAAAATAATCCACGACATACAGCCTTATTAGAGAGCAGCTTGGCACCGGGTATCAGAAGCCTGCAACTTACAAATACCTTTTGCCTCACTGATTCCATCCTCAGGGATTCACCTTGAGGAAAACAACTGGAGCAGATGAAGGAGCAGAAAATATGTTCCGGAATGTTCCTGGTGGCAGAGGAAGAGCTAGACTCCTCGGCTTTGTTCTGGCAGGAGGAGATATAGGGTGTCTGCTGCCCCTGCTTATGCCACGTATTAAAGCAGGTCCGCCACGCTGGATGCTGGGCTTGGGGATAGCATTCCTCCTAGAGAGGCTGCTGGGGGTGAGAAGTCCAGGCACTCCTACACGGAGCCTTTGGGGTCTGGGAACTGCAAACGTTAGGAAAAAATGGATCAGAGATTTCAGTGACTCTTACTACTGTGCTAGAGATGGGGGCAAAATTCAGGAGTGGGCCTTTGGTTTGGGACAATGAAGGCTCAAACTGCTCACCCAAGCTGTTCCACCATGTGGAGGTGTATCTATAGGGATAACATGAAATCCACTGGGATGGGTGTTTAGGAAATGATTTTCCTCTTCTTGCTGGGCCTCAAGAGAAGATTGAAGGGGCCTGGACTCTGGTTAGGGTAGACATGATCAGAGATCGCTGCCTCTGGGGAGAGTCTGGTCGGCCCCAGCCACACAACAGCAGGCTGAGTCCTATAGCAGGACAGGCAGACCCTAAGGGAGGCTCTAGAGGGCTTGGCTTTGGGATGTAGTAGGCCGTGATATCCAGGGATCTGTATTTAAGGGTTTTTTTTTCTGTGTTGTTAATTGTTTTCTGTCATCTCTGAGTCTTTGGCAAAGTTTGTTTGACAGCACAGCCACATTTGAGCTGTGCTTTGGGGGAATTAAGGTATGATATTGTGCCAGTCCTTTCCTATTAATTGCAGGAAACTACATTTCCCAGGCTCCTTTGTCAATGGTTTCCTGTTAGGTCCAGCCAATGGGAGGCACTGGAGGACGGCCAGCGAGCTGGAGGAGAGAAGTCAGGGTATTTCTCCCCTTCTTCCTCAGCTCTGAGTGGCATCCCCTGCAATGGCTGTGTCTCCTCTGGAGCTGCAGCTGCCTCCAGCCAGGCAGCTGCCACCATTTCTCTGTCAGGTGGCCTGGGCTCTGATAACAACATCTCCTCCTATTTTCCCCTTTAGCTCAAAGGACAGAGCAGCTGCCTGCTGTGGTGACTCTCTGGGCTGCTTCCCATCCATGATTGGATTCTCAGCTCTTCCATCACCTGGGTAACCAGTTCCCCTTTGTGAGAGTCTCTTGGTTTGAAAGACTCAATAGGTTTCTGTGTTCCTGAATGGACTATGATGGATGTGGGGCCTTTGATGACTTTTGGGACAAAGGGGCGTGGGGCGATCAGGGCCAGAGAGGTTACAAAATGCCAAGAAGGGCCCGTCGGGAGAGGTGCAGTCGCTGGAGCAAGCTGGGCTGGCTGGCCGAGAGGACAAGCTGCAACCCAGCTTGTCTGGGTCTGTGGAACACGAGGTCTTCCTTGGGGACTCTCAGAAGCACCTGGAGGAAGGAACCTATGAAAGAACTAGGACCCCCATAGTCATGAGGAACTATGATTGTGGGACTATTAATGACAAGGAAGACACCTGGATTATTTTTATTTATTTATTTATTTAGGCTGCATTGGGTCTTTGTTGCTGCGCGTGGGCTTTCTCTAGTTGTGGCGAGCGGGGGCTACTCTTTGTTACAGTGCGTGGGCTTCTCATTGCGGTGGCTTCTCTTGTTTTGGAGCACGGGCTCTAGGCGCGCGGGCTTCAGTAGTTGTGGCACGCAGGCTCGGTAGTTGTGGCTCGTGGGCTCTAGAGCGCAGGCTCGGTAGTTGTGGCACACGGGCTTAGTTGCTCCACGGCATGTGGGATCTTCCCGGACCAGGGCTTGAACCTGTGTCCCCTGCATTGGCAGATGGATTCTTAACCACTGCGCCACCAGGGAAGCCCCTGACATCTGGATTATTGAAGAACTTGGGAACATCCAGATATCATTTCTAACAGTAAAAAGAATAAAAGTAAAAGAGAACAGCATCCATGTCTGACAATAGGGGTTTGGTTAAATGCATAATGGTAAGTCCATCCAATGCAAGGCGAATGCAGCCTTCAAAATAACCCTGGAGAAAACTGTTTTGTGGCCTGGTAAAGAGTCACCGTATTTTGTTAAATGAAAAGAAGCATGGGGAATTCCCTGGAGGTCCAGCAGTGGTTAGGACCCCGCGCTTTCACTGCTAAGGGAACTGGTCGGGGAACTAAGAAGCATGGCACAAACTATGTACGGTACAGGCTCGTTAAAACACATACACACGTAGAGAAAAAAGTCTGAAGGATATATGTGAAAATATTCATGGAATTATCTCTCGATGGTAGTAGAATTAAAGGTATTTTTATTTTCCTTCCTTTGCTCATCTGCATTTTCTAAAGTTCTTACAGGAAATGTATTATTTTATACTAAGGAAGAGTAAGGTGACTACACAAGATAAGTACACTGAAGAAGTGCCTTTATCTGAACTGGACCCGTCTCTGGGGATGCCATTTCTTCTCCCTCAGCCAGAGTCCCTCTTCTTCAAAGCCAGCTGGGATGATTTCTCCTCCTGCAAGATGCTCATGACAACTCCAGCCCACCACAGATTCACTCAAAAAAATCCTTCTAGAAGATGTGGTACATATATACAATGGAATATTACTCAGCTATAAAAAAGAATGAAATAATGCCATTTGCAGCAACATGGATGGATCTAGACATCATCACGCTAAGTGAAGTAAGTCAGACAAAGACAAATATATGATATCACTTATATGTGGAATCTAAAAAAATGTTATTTACAAAACAGAAACAGACTCACAGACTTAGAAAACAAACTTATGGTTACCAAAGGGGAAAGGTGGGAGTAGGGATAAATTAGGAGGTTGGGATTGGCATATACACACTACTATATATAAAATAGATGATCAAAAGGGACCTACTGTATAGCACAGGGAATGCTATTCAATACTCCATAGTGACCTGTATGGGAGGGGAATCTGAAAAAGAATAGATATATGTATATGTATAGCTAAATCACTTTGCTGTACACCTGGAACTAACACAGCATTGTAAATTAACTATATCCCAATATAAAAGAAATATTTTAAAAATCCTTCTAGAGCTCTGGTCTGCTGTGCACTTGGCATTGTCCAATATTTTTCTTCAGTTATGCTCACGTTTATGACTGGAAAGAAGAGACTTGGGTGGGGGCGATGTGTGGCGCCAGCACCGTCTGCAAGTATCGGAGGGGCAGCTGCACGGAGAAGGGTCGAGCCCATTTTTGTGTAGCTACCCCTAAACAGGAAAACCAGGGTGGGTAGTAAGAGGACATATTAAGGAGGCAAATTTCTTTTCTTTTCTTTTTTTTTAAAGATTTTTTGATGTGGACCATTTTTAAAGTCTTTATTGAATTTGTTACAATACTGGTTCTGTTTTATGATTTGGTTTTTTGGCCGCGAGGCATGTGGGATCCTAACCCCCCGACCGAGGATCAAACCTGCACCCCCTGCATTGGAAGGTGAAGTCTTAACCACTTGACAGCCAGGGAAGTCCCGCAAATTTCTTTAGATTTAAGGAAATAGCTCTCCCTGCGAAGGCGTGGCTGCCTTTAGGATGGGCTGCTCTTGGTTGCGGGGCGTATTCAGTGAGAAACTGTGACCAATGGTAGATGTTCCCTAGATAACCGCATAACCTCATTTATCATAAATGTCTCCTTAGAAGTTTGAGTTGGTGGTAGTTTCTGAGGCCAAATTCCAAGGATGGGGGAAGTAAGGCATTGCAACCTGCAGTTTAGGCTTTGAGGCTGGATTAGAGCTACTTAGAGGAGGCATATCCCATGAAAGGGCCTGGAACTCAAAGATGGGATTTGGAGTGGGGGATTCTGAGCCCCTGTTGGAATCTGGCTTCCACGACATCCATTTAGTGTCCACAGAAGCCAAGGCTTGGAGTGGGGTGGGATATGTCGAGCAACACCCAAGAATGGATGGGACTCACCCTGGAGGGACCGGCTCCTGGAGAGGGGCCTCCCACCCCTTGCTGATGGTTTTTCCCACCAGGACAGTGTACTCTGAGGCATTCTTGCCTTGGGATCCCCACCTTCTTCTCCTAACCCACTTAAAGAGGCAGTAAGGGGAAAAACAGACTGCTGATAATGTAAAAATTGCAGTCACACGCCTGCATCCTATATCATCATAAGCCAAGGGGTGGGGTACCCTGGGCTGGAACAGGTCCTGGCGCCAACCAGTATCTCTTGAGTAATTGATTCATGGAACTGACTCACTCATTTAGATAGAGTATAACTTCTAGTGTTTTTTTTAACCCCCTCAAACTCCCATCGCTTTAGCCTAATTTTGTGCACACAGGAATGAGTCTCCCACTTCTGCCCCCTCCCTCACCATTTCACTCACTGGGCAGCACTGATACCCCCTTGGAGCAGACGCTGGGTTGAGGGAGGACAGTCATCCACATGTGACAGGATTTGGGATCTGGGATAGAATCTAATGCAAGATCTCTGGCTGCTTTATATGTAAGTCAGCCACAGCCAGCCCCTTACTGACTCCAATTCATATACCAATTCACTCATTCATTCCTTCGTTCACTTATTTAATATCAAGTTTCCACCCTGTGCCAGATGCTGGTACCGGGAAGAAAACAGTCCCTTCCCTAAAGGAGTTCTCAGGATGTAACATCCATTACCCCAGCGCTGCCCATTCTCAGCGGCCCTGAGCACTGTTCTTTTAAGAACCTGTGCACTTGGCAGCCCTGCCATCCCACCACTGTCCCGAAGCTGGCAGCACACAGGCAAAGAGGAGCTCAAAAGGTGAGGTGGGCAGGATGGAGGCCCTTGGGGATCACCTGGAGAGGAAGTTCTGCCCTGGTTTCTGGAAAGGACCTACTGCACACCCATTCAAGGGGGCAGATGCCCCAACCTGACTACAAGCTGCAATATGCATGAAATGTGAATTGGCAAGGATATTTGGTCATGAGTAATAGAAGGCTCTGGAAGTTGGCTTAAAACTAGGATGCAGGGAAGCCGAGGACAGGGCTGCAGCTGGGCCTCAGGAATGGACTGGATCCAGTCCATTTCTCATCCTGGAAGCTCATGTGGAGGTCCCATTCTCCTCTTTGTACCCTGAGCTTTCCTGTTCTTTGGAGTGGGAAATAGTGTCAGGGCAGGTTGGAACTTACTTGTTCCAGGCCAAGCCAGCCAGGAAGACATCTGAATGCCAGGGAAAGGGACTTGTTGCATCAGCTCATCTTGGGTCTAGAGCCTGCCCTGGCATTAGTAAATGAAGACAATCTGCAAGCACAGCTCTGGGCAGGGTGAAAATGAACAGAAACCTCATTTTTTTTTTTTTTTTGTGGTAATTTAGTTTTGTTTTTATTTTTCAATAAAGTTACTATTAGCTACACAGTCTTGCCTGAAATTAACTGTTCAGGGTTAACAAATGGATTTTTCTATTGAATTTATAAAACATTTAGCTTTGTAAGAAACAAATTTTTATCTTTTTCTTCATTACTTACTAATACACAGCATTCAAAGATAATAAAGCTGTCTTAAGATTTCAAATCTGAGAAGTCTATGGCAAGAGTTTAAAGAAGTACATTAGTCAAAGTGTACTTTAAATATGAATACACACATATTCCATAACCCAAATGTACTTAACATGAACGTTAGCCTTTCTTTTTGATAATTTTCCCCCTACAACACGGCCTGACTCAGCAGAACAGTGGTTCTCAACTGTGGGTGACGCTGTCCTCGAGGAGACATTTGGCATCTGGTGTCACTGGGGCTGCCATGGGGGGAGGGGTGCCAACAGCAATTTTTTATGTAGAACCTGGGGATGTTGCTAAATCCTACAACACAAAGGATGAGCCCCCAAAAGAATTATCCAACCCAAACATCAGCAGTGCCAAGGTTAAAATACCCTGTTGTAGAGTATGACCCAACTGACCCAAGTTCCATTTTACAAATAGCCTGTCTGTTCCCAGTAACTCTGAAAACCACAGACTTTGCTAATCAGCAACGATTACTTAAATGACTTAACCTAGCCAATGTCATTACCAAAAACAATGTTTGACTTTAAGTATCAAAATACTTCCAGAATGATTAAAACACAAAATTAACAATGACAGAAATCAGGATATATACCATTTAATTCCCTTGAATCTGGTCTATATTAATCTCAATCTGAAAAGTTAATTTGAACTGTTTTGAAGTAGATAAGCAAATAGTTTCCACTGCATATTTTTCTGGACTATGATAAAAATTTAAAGATATGTCAAGCACCTGGCAAACAGCAAAGTGCTCTACAAGTCTTCTGAAAATGTTTATCACAATATATAAAAAAATGAAGAACTTCACTTATTTGTTCAAATTTGTCATAACCATGTGTTTAGATAGGTTAAATTGTTTATTTGCTCTTTTTATAATAATCTCATAAATATTTTTAACAAATTGCAGTTAACATATATGGGTTGTATGACACAAATCAAGAATACTCTTCCACACAAATTCTGGTTGTAAAGTATCAATATTTCCAATGAGAGTTCTAATGGGGAACCGGGTTTTTTAAAAATTCATCTTAAATTTACTAAGTAGAGAAATTCTTTAGTACTTTAGTAATCATTCATCTCCACATCTACATTCTGTGTATTTTCTCATGGTCAACAAACTGATTCAAATGATTTAAGTTATCCCACCACCTAAAGAGAAAAGGCTCGGCAATAATTTGAAACCACGGAGTTATCTTAATTTCACCATGGGCTGCCTTTTCCAGAAGTTCTTCTAGTTCTTCCTTTGATGTGTAACAATAGCTTTTAATCTCATTGGGATCTGGATTCAAGGTCACGTTCTTCTTCACAAACAAAATGTAATCAATTTCATGTTCTCCCCAGATACCATCAGATTGAGCCTTGTAATGAATTCGTGTTAGATAATTAATTTCTTCTGGAAGAACCTCTTCCATGGGAATTCCCAACTCGGCCTTTAAACGCCTCTGTGCTGCTCGCCTTACTCCAATTGCATTGTTTTCTTCAAGCTCTAGTGGATTATTTAAGGGATGACTACAGCAAGTATTCGTAAAACAACCTGGAAAGGTAATTTTAGCGTCTGATCTCTGCTAAAGCAGGAGCTTATTTTCAATGTTGAATAAGAAAACACTAAAAGCTCGATGCAATAATCCTCTCTCGATGTTCTCGTTCAGATGGCAATTCTTCTTGGTCTCCGCCCCGATCCTCCGGTCGTTCTCGTCGATGAGGATGCACATCTCCGCCAAGAGCTGCACTTGCGGCTCGTCCAGCTCGTCAGTGCTCACCTCGGGCATCGCGGCCCAGCCTGCGCACCGACCCGGGGACCTCAGAAGACGACCAGCCGGAGGACGATACTCAGAAACCTCATTTAAGATGGAGTTGGGAGGACTGAAGGGAGAACTCTCAAGCTCTACTCTCGCTGTCAATTGCAGACTCAACAGAAAGAGACATACCTTTGCATCTCCAACAGGAAGAGGGTTACTATTTTACTACCCAGCAGGAGGAGGAATTTCTCTTTGCCTGGCAACAGCCTAGCCAATAAGAGACTGTTGTAACTCAGCCAATGAAAAGCACTACACTTCGAACTCCCAGTTTCCTCCAATAGACTCTGTGTTTATAATGGCCCCTCCCAACTAACCTCTTTTCCCCTGTAAAGGAACATTCCTCTCCGTGTTCTCTGGACTTGCCTGTGGTTCACCATAGATTGCATGTCCCAAATTGCAATTCTTTGCTGTTCCTGAATAAACCCGTTTTGCTGGTAAAATAACAGGCTGTTTTATTTTTTTTTAGGTCTTCAGCTGTTACCTTGTGGGAGAATTGGTGGGACCTGGGAGACCCTCCCCAGTAGAGATCTACTGGAATGAGTTTGGGTTGCAAGGCCGCCACATAGGATTTTCTGTATCCTTCCATGGACCATTGTCGCAACAGGGTGAGCTGCCAGGGTGGTAGGTACAGCTCTGGCTTCATTGTAGCACCCTTCTCATGTACTCAGCTAGACGGATTCCAACTGCAAGTCCCTGCAGCTCCCTGGGAGGGAGTGGCTCTCTACACAGGACTGATGGGAGGTGGTGGATAAACCTCTCAGCTCCTGTCCCTGGCAGGGGAACAAATCTGGAGGGTCCAACACTGAACTCCCAAAGCTCCCTAGGAGGACTGAATCCTAGTTGCCCAGAGCCATGACCTGTTTGATTATGCATCTGGACTGGCTGCCTCCCCTCCGTCTCTTCCCACTCCCCTGTTGATGCTTCCTGGAATCGCTGCACTCTTTACACCCCCCAGTCCTCGCCTCTGGGTCTGCTGCTGGGCCCCCAACCCAAGACCCTGTAGTCTCAACAGCGAGAAGGAGGTGAGGAACCTTTGAGAAATAAGAGCACACGCTCTTCCATTCGATTTTGCCTTTTTCTCTAAAAATAGAGCTCTTTATTTATAGAGCTCTTTATTTAAAAGTTTAGGGTAGGCCCCAACAAACATTAGGAAATTATCTAAATACGACATAAACATAAAATAAAATTAGATGTCTAAATATGACATAAACATAATAAAATTAGATGTCTAAATATGACATAAACATAAAATAAAATTAGATGTCTAAATAGGACATAAACATAAAATAAAATTAGAAATAACTACAAATATCTTAGAACAATATATACTCTCCTCACTACCCTAAAGAATGGGAATGTTGCTTTCACCCAGGCATCACCCGCTCTGCCCCTGACATCTTTCATGCGTGGCCCTGGAGTTTCCACTATGCAGTTCCTGGCTGCTGGGGACGTGAAAGGGCTTTGTAAACAGTTCAGTGCTGAGCACACCTGACAAATGATAATATTGAATAGCATGCTCTTTCCTAAAGCTGCCCACGGTTTTTTGTTTATGACTTAATGACCATAAAGGAGCTGGAGTTTAGAATTAATAGAAAGCTCAGCCTCTGTCAGAAATTAAACTTTGAAAAAATGCTTAAGAAACACACAAGGTTTCAGAACAGAGATAAAGCGGTTCCTTCACACAAGCCTAAGACAATAGTGAGGATAGCTTTTAGTTATTTGGAATTTACTTCCACGAAGCAGCTCGGCTGGTTCCAGAAAGGACGCTGGGCTTGGTCTGGGTATTGTCCTGGGAACTGGCCCTGAGCCCCAGCCTTCCCCAGCTCCATGGTTCCAGTTTGTTCTTCCTCTTCTGTGCTCAATCATGGATGTGGACAAGCCTCATTGCAGGGAAACCCCTGCAGAAATGCATGTATGTGTGTGAGTCCCAGGAGTGGTGAAGGTCTCCTGCCAGCCTCGTGCCCCTTGGAAACCCTTGCCGAGACCTCGGTACTGTTTACATGGCCAAGGGAACAGGGGTTGGCCCAGCTGGCCAGAGACCGACAATCTCACCCTCAGAGACGTACACAGTAAGTCAACATTTTAGCTTCCTCGTTTGAAACAAAAGACAGGTGTTCAATTTAAAAAGGGGTTTGCGGGCTTCCCGGGTGGCGCAGTGGTTGAGAATCTGCCTGCCAATGCAGGGGACGCGGGTTCGAGCCCTGGTCTGGGAGGATCCCACATGCCGCGGAGCTACAAGGCCCATGAGCCACAGCTACTGAGCCTGCGCATCTGGAGCCTATGCTCCGCAACAAGAGAGGCCGCGATAGTGAGAGGCCCGCGCACCGCGGTGAAGAGTGGCCCCCGCTTGCCACAGCTAGAGGAAGCCCTCGCACAGAAATGAAGACCCAACACAGCCAAAAATAAAATAAATAAATTTAAAAAATAAAAATAAAAAAAAAATAAAAAGGGGTTTGCTAACGTTTTCTTTAGCAGTTGAAACTCCTAAGCACAATCTTACGTAGAGGGCCACTGGAGAAAATCAGGGCCCAGGGAGGCTGCTCTGGTTGCACTGGGGTGATCCTACAGCCCACGGCTCCCCCTGAGATTAAGACGCCTCCCGTGAAGCCCAAGGCCTTTTGGGAACACAGTTTGAGAACCCCTGGACCAGATGCCCTCGAGAAGCTTTTCCAGATCTTTCATTAATGTCCTACCCTCGCGTTGGCTTCAAAACAGCACAGCCCGGTGGATAAAATGCTTATGAAGATGCTTTTTACACAAATGGAGGAACTTAAGTCCTGGCAGGTGAAATGGCAGAGCCAAGGATTGTTCTGATCCCTGTGGTCCCTGCAGGGCCACAAAACTGACCAAACGTTGGTCTAACGAGTGAAGACTCAGCTCTGCTCATCCATATACTGGTGGGTGTAGGTTAATAAAGCTGTTGTTTGAGAACATCCATCACTACCTTCCGGTAAGGACAGTCACCTGTTTCCAGAAGACAGTGGTTTCTCAAAACTGGAAGAGGAAATGGGATGTCTTTACAACCACAATGGTCACCTAAAGGGTCTGAAGTGCTAAGATGGGGATCACAGGCCCAGGGGTCCGACTCCCTGCTGGGTTGCTACCCCACCACCAATGAATCAGACCCCCTAGAAGGTGGGCCATTTGGTATTTTCTTCGCTGGGAAAAGGGAGAGGGACCCTTGGCTGGGCTCCATCTTCTGAGAACTCAGTTTCCTGACCAGGAGGCAGGGGTCAGCGAGAGCAGGAGGCAGGAGAAAGACTAGAGGTGAGAACTCCAGTCACTCTGAATTTAGGGTCACAGGTGGGAGATGCCCAGCGGTCCCCTCAGAGTCTGGGTGGATGGAGAATCCTACCAGCCACCACGTGGTGAGTGCCAGTGGTGTGGCAGGCATCACACGCCTCTGTCGGAACCCTCACCGTGCCCCAGGTGGGAGCTGTAGAAAGGAGACTCGGGTACAGAGAAGGAAGGTATCTCCCCTAAGGCCACACAACTGGGAAATGGCAGAGCTGGGATTTGGACCCAGGCCTCTTTGATAATGGCAACTGTGCAATGCATGACTCAGAGACTGGGATTTGAAGGACCATGCCCTTCCTCTTCCTCTCCAACACCCTCAGCCAACTGGATTTTTCTTCACTGGGGCCCACCCTAGGGGACTCATAAATCAGGATGCCGAGCCTCGGGGAGGAGGGAGCCCAGCGGGTGCTGGAGAAAGGCATGAGTCCTGCTACACTTGGTGTGCCTCCAGATTTCTTCCCTCCCCAAATCCAGATGGGCCCTTGTGCTGTCAGCCTTCAATGTCCCCTGTGACCTGACCTCGCCTCTTTCATGTTGTGCAGGGATGACTTTTCCAACTGGCCTGTCACCCCGGGGACAGTGGGGTGGTCTGACACACAACCAACCTCTGACCTCCGCCCATCCCTGTCTCCACCCCTCTTGGCTCTCGGCCCAAAGCTGGCAGGTCACAGGACGGGGTGGCTTCTGACTGCTCAACCTGGCAGACACCTCTAGCTGGGTTCCCCGAGGTGCTGTAAGAACCCTCTGCTGCCCCAGCGATGGTGCTCCCAGGATTTCAAGTCTTGGTGGCATGCTGGGTCCCCAGAGAGCTCAGCAGCACCAGACTGGGAGGGATGGCTCACCTGGCCAAGTAGTGCCCCAGTGTCCTACCTCTGACCTCAATCCCCTGGAGGCTCTCAGCCCCGCAGCTGCCGCCACCGCTGTCCTCACTTTCTGATTCCCTCCCACCCTCTTCTTCCTCCTCCTCCTCCTCTTCCTCTTCCTCGGGGCTGCTGTCCCAGCAGAAGGTCAGTGTCTGAAGAGAAACTGGGGGCTCCCTGGGGACCAGAATCAGCCCTGGCGATGGTAAGCCCCAGCTGACCCAGGAGGATGGGTTGTCTTTTGGGGGCTCTTCCAGGGAACTCGAGTCCTCGGAGAATTCGGGTGGTGGGAGAGGCTTCTGGAGCTCCTTCCCACCCGGTCCTCGGCCTGGCCTCTTCTTGGCCAAGTAGCCAGAAGACCCAGCCCCGTCCCAGGGGGAGGAGCCTGCAGCGCTGGCCCAGCTTCTGTCTGAAGAATCGCAAGCAGGGGAGCCTTGGACCTGGACCAGAGGAGTCCAAGGCCCTCCCGCCTCAGCATGCCCCGGGCTCTGGGCTTCCTGCCCCAGGAAGCGGGGTAGCTCAGTGTAGGGCTGGAAGCTGACACCTTCGTCCGTGTCCTCCTCATCTGTGTTCTCCTTGTCGTGCTTCTCCCCCTCAGCGCTGTCCTTCTCGGATCCCGCCTGGACGGTGGCTGGGGCCCTGACTCTAGGGGTCAGCCTGACCCGTCTGGTCAGCTCCTTTTGGGGACAGAGGATCAAGACATGCAGGCACTCTGGGCCACTGGGTTGAAAGGTTGCCCCGGGGTGTCTGTGTCCAGAGAGGTCCTGATTTGGGGAAAGGGGAGAAGAACAGAAAATTCAGCCTTTCCAGAAGAGTGACTGTTCTAATTTGGGTTCCCCTGGAAATAGACTCTGAGACAAGGCTTCAAATGTAAGTAGTGTCTTTGGGAAGTGATCCCAGGAAGTGTCAGCAAGGCATAGCAGCCAAGAGCGGGGTGTTATCAGGCAATTTACCCCAAGGGCAGCTGGAACTTAGCCCTGCCGGGGACACAGGCCTCAGAGCACCGTCGGGTGAGGCATGGAGGGGGTGGTGGCGGTGTGAATTCTCTGGCACATGCAGCTGGTGATGTGCTCGGGCAGAGTGGACGCCAGAGGCCAGAGAAAGCCTCCAGGTTTCAGGTGCCAGCTGCAGGAGGTCGAGCTGGTAACTTACCACATAATGGGAAGGCAGAGGGATAGGGCAAGGTGCAGACCCATCTAACACAGAGGCTGTCCTTCAGTTAGTGGGAATTCCCTGCAGGTCCCATATCCAGGAACGTTGAAACACTCCCGTGTGGCAGGGACTCTCAGAATCCATCCTCAAAGCCCCCACGGACCCGAGTGCCCACGGAGCCTCATCTACCACAGCCTCACTTTCCAGGCCTTCATCTGAACAAGTCTGACCTCTCCAGGCTTCCCCTGTCCCAGCTGGCCCCAGGTTCTAAGCAAGCGAGCTGGCAGACCGGTGGGGAAATTCCAGCGTCTTCCTGGGCAAGACTGACCCTCGGTTAGATTGTGAATGAAGTGCTGGGACCCTTTTAAGATGTCCCCTTTAGGTGCCACCCTCCCGCCTCCCCTCTGGGCATCTCTCCTGAGGCATATTTGCTATTTTAATTTGGTGCCAAAGGAATGAATTACTAATGGTGAAAATTTAGACAGGAAGATAGATGTTTCGCAGTCTGGGCCATCTTGATATTCTAGCTGAACTACCTCTAAGTCTAGCTCCACTTCCTTGCTCTTCGACAACCCTCCCTCTCTGTCGCACACCCCCAGATTTGCCATACCAGGGCCTGTGGCATCTTTGCCTGATGAAACCAGGGGTTCCCCCTGAAGCTCTTCCAGATCACAGGCCCTGTGACAACGACCAACAGCAGTGGCAGCAGAAGGGGTAGCAGCACCAGGAGTGCCCAGTTGGATCCTAGGAAGAAAAACATAATAACAACTAGAGAAGCAGGGGCTCCTGTCTATCAACGGCATCTGTGCTGTGGGCTTCACATACATTACCCTATTTAATCCTCATCAGAATAAACCCATCCTACAGAGTGTGGAAAGCAAGGTTCAGAGAGGTTATGTAAGCTGCCCAAAGATACAGTGAGTGGGGTGGAGCTGGGATTTTAATGGAGGTGAGTCTGTCTCTAGACTTGTGCTCTTAACCACCATATTATGAAGATCCTAAGGCCCAGGGGAAAAGTCCCCACCTCTGTACCACTTTTGCACCCACCTGGGGCCTCCAGGAAGAAGCAGGTGGGCTCAGAGAACTCGCTGTATTTAGGGTAGCCAAAGGTGTAGATAGTTCTGGCGCTGAGGCAGTGGTGTCCGCTGGTGTCTGGTTGGAGAGAAATCTGGACTGGCTGGCCATGGGGAGTGGCTGGAAACGGGGTCTGTTTGGAGAGAGAAGCAGAGGTGGGTGGACCTGCTGGGGGGCACTGGCTCCATGCAGCCAGGACAGGGCAGGGTTGGCAGGACACAGCTGTGACTCCTACACCTTTTCTTGCATTAAGGCTTAAGCTTTCAGGGAGCACGTCCCAACACTCTCTGGTTTCTCTTCCACGGAGTTTCGAGGTAGAGATGGTCTGGGTTCAAAAGCAGCCCTGCCACTCAGGGTCACTCCCATGCACACCCCACCAGGGCCCACAGGCCCTCACTTTCAGGGACAGATGCCTCAGGCTTCCTACCCTCAGGGCGTGTCAATCAATTAGGGCGGGGGCGGTGGTCACTCAGCCATGACAGACACAGAAAACTCTAGGGCTGCCTGTCCAACACAGTAGCCACTGGCCACATGTGGCTCTTGAGCACTTGACGTGTGGCTGGTACCAACCGAGATGTGCTCTAAGTGTAAAATACACACCGGCTTTCATGAAAAAAGAACATAAAACATCTCAGTAATTTTTATATTAACTACATGTTGAGAAGAAAACATTCTATTGGATGAAATAAAATCTACTATGAAGATAAATTCACTTCTTTCTTTTTACTTAATTTAATGTGGAACACTTAAATGACACAATGTGGCCTGCGTTATGTTTCTACTGGACAGTGCTGGTTGAGAATATCTGTGAGGTTCTTGAAGGCGAGGACCACATCGGATGAAGATCTATCAATATATCTCTGGGATCCAGAGTGTGCAGGAGGTTAGGAGTGTGAGCGCTGGTTCAGTAAAAGACAGAATGGACAAGAACGGGAGTCCGTAGACTACATACAGCTCCATCTTGTTTTTTAAATAGAGTTTTCCTGGAACACAGCTATGCCTGTTCATGTACCTATTTACTTATGGCTCCATTTGTGTTACAGATGGAGTTGAATAGATGTGACAGACGATAAGGCCTGCAAAGCCAAAAATATTTACTATCTGGCCAATTACAGAAAAAGTTTGCCAACCCCTGCCATAAATAAATATATACAGACATATGCACATGCATACACAGAAACAAGCCTGACATTGGATATACACCACATAGTTATTTGCGATCATCTCTGTGTACTTTTGGTTTCCTTCCTAGAATTTATCTGTATTTTCTAGTTTTTTTTTTCTAATGAATCTGGTGGCTTAACAAGTAGGCTAAGTAGGTTCTTGGAGCCTGTCATACTTCAGTCAGATTAAAAAAAAAAAAAGCTTTCATAATTAAAAAAAAAAATAGGTAGAAAACGGCTGTTTATTACCTGTAATGTGCAGGGGAAGGATGTCCTGAACTTGGCCTCTTAGGGGGAGGAGGGAAGAGGTGGGCCACAGGCCAATCACACTGTGCAGAGTCAAGGGGTGACTGCCAGGAGTGAGGGGTATGCAGGGAAGGCTTCCTGGAGGAGGCTTTCAGGGCTTGGAGGGTGAAGAGCACTGGGGCTTGGTGGGAGAATGAGGAAGGGGACCCAGCCTGGGGGCATGAAAGGGGTTTCTCACCTTATTCCTGGCCCCCTCTTTCCAGAAAGCCACCTCATAGTTCAGATCTGGTTGGGGCATGCAGTGGGGCAGCTCGTACGTGGCATTGACACTCAGGATCTCGTCTGTCCGGGTGAATACCAGGACAGGTGGGGCTGGCTCCACTGGCAGAAACAGAACAGGACCCATCAGGACCTTCTGGGGGCCACAGGGCATCCATCCCCCTGCCTCCAGGCAGGCCTGCTCCTCTCCCAGCCCAGAGACAGTTAACCTTCCTTTACTCGTGTCATCCCTTCCACTTGGGTGCCCTTCACATGTCACTGGTCTGTCAGCATCCTGCTCATTTGTATTAGTTTGTGTTGCTGCCATAACATATTACCATGAACTTAGTGGCTTAAATCAACACGGATTTATTATCTCTCAGTTCTGTAGATCAGAGTCTGGGTGGGCTTGATGGGGTCCTCAACTCTGGGTGGAAATCAAGATGTCAGCTGGCCTGGGCTCTTATCTGGAATTTTGGGGGAGAATTCACTTCCATGCTCATTCATGCTGTCAGCAGAATTCAGTTCCTTGTGGTTGTGAGGCTGAGGTTTATTTCTATGCTGTTGTTAGCTGGGACCCTCTCTCAGCTCCTGAAGGCACCTGCATTTTTTTTTTTTTTTTTTTTTAATTTTTGGCTGCGCTGCACAGCATGTGGGATCTTAGTTCCCTGACCAGGGATTGAAACCGAATCCCCTGCAGTTGAAGCACAGAGTCTTTATTGGACTGCCAGGGAAGTCCTGGCACCTGCATTTCTAATCACGTTGCCCCTTCATCTTCAAAGCAGAAACACCATGTTGAATCCTTCTCACACTTCAACTCTCTCTGATTTTCCCTTCTTCTGCCTCCAGCTGGAGAAAGTTCTCTGCTTTTAAGGGTTCATGGGATTAGATTGAGCCCATTTGGATAATCCAAGATAATCTCACTACTTTAACACCCATAAATTTAATTAAAATCCCTTTTGCCATGTAATAGTAACATTCAACATATTCAGAAGTTCAGGGATTAGAGCATGAATATCTTTGGGGGAGTCATTCTGTCTATCATGGTCCTCCCTCTGACTCCTTGAAATTCATGTCCCTCTCCAGTGCAACATACATTCTCCCCATCCCAAGGTACCCCAGGGTCTCATCCCATTACAGCATCAACTCAAGTTCTAAAATCTCATCATCTAAAGTATCTAAATCAGGTTCAGGTGAGACTCTGGGTACAATCCATTCAGTACAGCTCCTGGGACACAATTCCTGTCCATTTGTGGACCAGTGAAAATAAAGTACAAGTTATCTGCTCCCAATATAAGGTGGTGGGATAGGCGCTGGGTAATAGTTATAGACATTTTGGTTCAAACAGGGAGAAATAGGAGGTAAAAAAGAGTCACTGGGCTGAAGCAGTTTTGAAATCCAGCTACACAAACTGTACTAGGTTTTAAGGCTTCGGAACTACTTCTCCTTGGCTTTCAGCTCTGCTCTCTGGGCTCTTGGTTCCACCCTCTGAATCATCCTTCCTTTTCATGAAAGGTAGCAGATATTTGCAGCTAAGTAGTTTTACCAGTCTGCTTCCTTCCAGTAGAAACTGGGGGACCAGTAGCCTTCTTTCTTTTCCTGTCCTCTCTGCCCCTTTTCGTTCAAGCTGGCAGTGTTTCTGCTGATATAAAATTCTCAAGAATTTTATGGGTCTCCTGTGGATGTCATGAGGACCCACTCCATTAGACAGAAGCCAGTTCCACAAATCTTTTTGAGATAAGCCCTTCTCTATTTTTGGCTTTAGCTGAGCTGGCTGAGGGATGACACTTCAGCTTTCTAGAGGCTCCTTGATTTGACTGAGGGGAACTGAACTGTGTGTCATACCCTTAAATCTCTTCAAAGAGCCTTTTTCTTGACTAAACACTTTGATCTTTCTGAGGTTTTAGTAAATGATTGTACAACCACACACTTTGCTGTTTCTCTACGTCACACTCTTGGCAGCAATTTCTTAATTTTAGTATCTTTTGCCATCTGGATAGGTTAATAATTTCCCAAATCTTCAAGTCCTGGTTCCTTTTTCTTTAGGCTCTTTCCTCAGTTTCTCTCTCTCCTCCTTGCATTTTGCTATGATTACCAAGAATAAACCAGGCCATGCCTTCAACACAACATTATCAAATCTCCTTGATAAATGTCCAAATTCATCATTTACAAGGTCAGCTTTCCACATACCGACAGGACACAATTTTGCTAATCTTTTTGCCAGTATATAAAAGGCATCCTCCTTCCTGAAATTTTCAATAACATGTTCCTCACTTCCTTCTGTGAGGCAGTGCTTTTAGTATCCATACTTCTGCTAACAGTCTGTTCACGATGATTTAAGAATTCTTGAAGGATACTTAGATTTTCTCTATGATGCTCCTCGCTTCCTTCCGAGCTCTCACTGGCAGAATCTTTTTTTTTTTTTTTCTGGCAGAATCTTTAATGTCCATTTCTACTGACAGTCTGTTCGAGGTCATCTAGATTTGACTGATGGTTTGAAGATGGTGGGGGCAGTGACTTGGAATAAAGCAATGAGAGAAAATTAATACACCATTTTCAAGGTCCAGCTGAAATGCCACTTTTTCCATGCAGCCCTCCCTGAGTACCAGCCAGCAGGAGCTCTGGCCACACTGGTCATCCCTGTCCTGTGTTTGTGCTCAGGGAAAATGTGTGGCTTCCACAAGGTGCCACTACTTATGTGTTCAGGAAATATCCACTGGACACTGATATGTATTAAGCCCTGGGCAGGGAGCTGAGAGGAATGGGGAGATGAGGCCTCCATAAATCTTGACCTCAAAGAGTTGGAGGAAATTAGGGGGAAATGAAATACGTAAACTACCAAAACTCAAGAGAGAAAGTGACCAGGGTCACAGCTGAGGGCAGAAAAAGGCAGGAAGGGTCACTCAAGCTTGAGGTGTGCTGCAGGAGAATCAGAAGAACTTCAGGGAGGAGGAGGCAAAAAAAAAAAGTAACCTCCTTTTTGCATCTTTCCCTCTATTGTTCTAATTCTTATTCCTATTCATCCAGCGTCTGCAGTGGTTCATCCATCATTCTTCTAGCCAGACAGCCTTTCTGCCTGCCTTCCCATCTTTCTTTTCCTTTCTATCCATCTATCCATCCTTCCCAACTATGCTTCTTTTCCTTCCCATCCACGCATCCTTCTCAACCATCCTTCCTTCTTCCTAAGCATCCTGTCTTCCTTTCTTTCCAATTGACATTTCTTCCTTCCTATCCATCCTGTCTTCCTATTCATTTATACTTTCTTCCTTCCTTGTATCCAGCCAATCAGCCTACTTTTCTACTCCTCCATCCTTCCTATCCATCCATTCTTTTCTTTCCATACATCTTTCCTTCCTGTTTTTCCTTTCTCCTTTGCCTCTCCTTCCCTTTTACCCTTCCTTCCCTTCCCAGGCAGCCAGCCTTCCTTCTGTACTCTCTACCCACTGATCCATCTGTCTGCCTTTCGTTCCTATCCTCCACTTCACCATCCATACTAGCTCCTTCATAGTAAGCATTTACCCATCCATCTAGCCTCCTCCTTCCCACTCATCCATCACTTCTTCCCCATCCTCTCCACACTTCCTTTCTTCTTACCCATGCATCCTTTTCCTCCTTTCGTCCAACCAACCAGCCAGCTTCCTCCCATCCAAATCATCTCTTCTTCCTTCTCTGCCATTCTTTCCTGCCATCCTTCATTAAATCCCTTCTTCATCCCCCTTCAAGCCCTATTTTGTCCTCAAACATTTCTAGAAGCCTGGGTGGTAAGTTACAGATCTCAGCTCCATAAGGCTATCGCCTGAGTATTTATCCTCTCCTCCTTACTCTTGACCTGATCAAGCACCTTGTCCAAGATCAGAAAGAGCCATTTCACATCCCATGTCCATCACTTACTAGCTGGCAAGTTCCTTAACTTCTGTGAGTCTTGCTTTATTTATTTTTTAAAAATAGGGTGATGAAAATGAACCCCACAGGTCTGTTATGAGGATTAGAAATAAAATACATTGGGGAAAAAAAGCACTCCCCTCACTCAATGTTAACACTGGTGATTTATGAAGGCTGTAAGCATGGGGAATGTTTTCCTCTCTATTTTTATCTCCTTCCCCCCCCCAAATTTCTACCATGTACAGAAATTACTATTGCAGCCAGAATTTTTAAAAATTGTTTCTTAAAGAGAGAGATTGAACATTAAAAAAGTAGGAATAAATATATAAAGTGCCTTGTGTGGTTCATGACCAAGGTTGTGCTCAAAAGAAGATCATGAACCTCATTAGGAGGAGGTACAAACTGAACTGCTGGGGCTGGTGGACTCCCCTAACACCCTGCCATGAAGTCAGGCTACTTGGACGTGGGCCAGGGCCCATGGCAGGTGGCCCCAGAGAGCTGCCCACCGCTTTGGGGAAGTGGGAGACAGATGGCTAGGATAGCAGCGCCTCTGAGCCAAGCTCCTGAGCAGACAGCCTCCCACAGGTCCCTCACTTACCTTCAAAAAAGTAATCCATGGACTTGGACTCCACCCAGGGCGACCTGGCTCTGGGAGAAACCGCTTGCACACGCCCCTTGAACTTGTTGCACAGGTCTTGTTTCTCCAGGCACATCAGAGAACACACTAGATCTTTGGTTCTTGCACACTTTTTTACTCTCCGCCACTTTGTGGGGGTTGCAGAGCTGAGGGAGGAGACAGGAGAGTGTGGGTCATGGATTCAGCCTCTTGGGGGTGAGGAAACTTAGAGAACACGTGATCACTCGTCCCTCCATCCCACCTGATCGTCCATCCATCCATCTGTCCAGCCAGCCAGCCATCGGCTGAGACAGAATGAGAACAGTCCAGTTAAGAGCTCGGGCTCTGGAATGATAGACAAGGGTGGGAACCCTGGCTCTGCCCCTCACTAGCTCTGGGACCTTAATGCAGGTCACTGCCCCTAAGCCTCAGTCTCCTCATCTGTCATGGCTCCCCCACAGGGTCGTCATGCTAGTAACCATTTTCCACGCGTTTATTCATTCAGGCATTTATGGACCCCCTGCTGTGTACCAGGCACGGTGCCAGGTGCTATGCGGATGTCAGAGGGGAACACACAGGTCCATGACTACAACCTCCTGAGAACACTGAGGTCCAAAGGAGGGACCTGCTTGCTGGGAATTATTCTTGGGGAATCAGCAATTCATGACAGACAGGTCCTGCCCTCGGAAACTTACACTCTGGAGGGAGGGGATGGGAGACCATCACCACATCAACAAGATAAATCCAGGAGCTGGTAAATGCAGTGATCATAGGGTAGTGCGGGGGTGACTGCTCTCTGAAGGCGGCTCAGGAAAGGCCAGGAAGATAGTGCTGAAGCTGAGGCCGGGATGCTGAGAAGGGAGCCAAGAGAAGGCCTGGGGGAAGGAAACGCAAAAGCAAAAGCCTTGCGATGGGAAGGGACTTGATCTGTCCAGACAAAAACAAGGCCAGGGTGGCCAAAGCCCAGTGGACAAGGCCGGGAGAGGGTGGACAAACTGGACGTGAGGGTGGAGGGGGGTGGGCAGAGCAGGCAGGGTCTTGCCATCTTGGCAAGGGGTTCAGATTTTCTTCCAAGTGTCATAGGAAGCTATCAGAAGGTTCTGAAGAGAGGAACTGAGGTCATCTAATTTATGTTTTTAAAATATCACTCTGATAAACCAGCTAGGAGACTGCAGCAGTGGTCCAAGAGAGAATGGTGGGTGAGATGGCAAGAAAAGGTTGGATGTAGGACGCATTTTGGAGGTAAAGCTGATGAGACTTGCTCATGGACTGGACGTGGAATGTGAGGGAAAGGAGAAATGAGGACTCTTCCTGGGTTTGGAGACTGAGCAACAGGTGACCAGAAAAGGCTGAGATACAGGTAGGCAAAGAGAACAGATCTGGGGGAAGAATTCCCCTGTTTTGTGCTTTGGTGAAGTTATACTAGGTAAACATCAACGAAAAAAGGAACTGGTACAGGCATATTAATATGAGACAAAATAGAAACTTCAAAGTCCAAAGCGTTAGTAAAGGTGAAAAGAACCACTACACAGTAGTGAATGATTCTACTTACCAGGAAGATATAAAAATTCTAACTTATATGTGCCTATTAAATAGCTTCAAACTATATTCAGCAAAAATAGATAAAACTACAGGAAGAAAAAGAAAATCCACTATTACAATGAGAAATTTTTAATATATCTCACTCAGTAATCAACAATTGAATAAAGAAAAATTATTAGTACATATGTTAAAAAAATGAACAACATAATTATCAAAGTTCGTCTAATGAACGTATACAGAACAAACAAGAAACTGGTTGAGCCACATACGAACCCTAAACAAAATATTATCAAAAATATTAACAAAAATAAAGCAACTCTCAAATTTCAAAGAATAGGTATCTCTCAAACTATTTCCTCTGACTGCAAATAATCCAGTTAAAAATCATTAACAAAAAGAGAACTAAAGGAAGTTTGAATATTTTAAAATGTTTTAAAATGACTCATGGATCAAATATTTGCAAATGATGCAACCAACAAGGGATTAATTTCCAAAATATACAAACAGCTTATACAACTCAATCAAAAAGACAAACGACACAATCAAAAATGGGCAGAAGACCAAAATAGACATTTCTCCAAAGAAGACATACAGATGGTCAACAGGCACATGAAAAGATGCTCAACATCTCTAATTATCGAGAGATGCAAATCAAAACTACAACAAGGTATCATCTCACACCAGTCAGAATGGCCATCATCAAAAAGTCTACAAATAATAAATGCTGGAGAGGGTGTGGAGAAAACACGACCCTCCTACCCTGTTGGTAGGAATGTAAATTGGTGCAGCCACTATGGAGAACAGTATGGAGGTTCCTTAAAAAACTAAAAATAGAGTTCCATATGATCCAGTAATCCCACTCCTGGGCATATATATGAAAAAGACCAAAACTCTAATTTGAAAAGATACAGGCACCCCAGTGTTCATAGCAGCACTACTGACAATAGCCAAGACATGGAAGCAACCTAAATGTCCATCAACAGACGAATGGATAAAGAAGATGTGGTATGTATGTATGTATGTGTGTGTATATATATATATACGGGAATACTACTCAGCCATAAAAAAGAATGAAATAATGCCATCTGGGGCTTCCCTGGTGGTGCAGTGGTTGAGAATCTGCCTGCCAATGCAGGGGACACGGGTTCGAGCCCTGGTCTGGGAAGATCCCACATGCCGCGGAGCAACTGGACCCGTGAGCCACAACTACTGAGCCTGCGTGTCTGGAGCCTGTGCTCCTCAACAAGAGAGGCCGTGACAGTGAGAGGCCCGCGCACCGCGATGAAGAGTGGCCCCCACTCGCCGCAACTAGAGAAAGCCCTCGCACAGAAATGAAGACCCAACACAGCCAAAAATAAATAAAAAAAAAAAAAAAAAAAAAAAAAAAAAGCCATCTGCAGCAACATGGATGGACCTAGAGATTATCATTTTAAGTGAATTAAGTCAGACAAAGACAAATATCATATGATATCATTTATATGTGGAATCTTAAAAAAATGATACAGAAAAAAAAAATTAATTACATGGGACTGAGTGAACTGATGAGGATGAGTATAATTTTTGTGACTTTCTGTCTGAATTAAAAAAAAAAAAAATCCCACAAGGACTCAGAGGCAAAGAATATACAAATCAATTTTCACTGCAAGGTAAAGGAGCTGTTACAGTGGAGGATTACTGGACTGAATGTCAATATTATGACATAGTATGAGTGTGTTTCATGTTTGGTAATTGCAATCATTGTTGCTTTTGTTGTGGTCATCCATGTACAATGCTTAGTGTCAGTCTATTTATCTCTTGTAAAAATAAAATACAGTGTGTGTGTGTGTGTGTGTGTGTGTGTGTGTGTGTGTGTGTGAAAAATAAATAAATAAATAAATAAACCCAAAAAAAGACAGTGAAAAAAATAAAAAAAATAAATAAAAATAAACCACAAACAAAAAACCCAGTTTTAAAATAGTCAAAGGACTTGAATAGACATTTCTCCAAAGAAGATAGACAAATGACCAATAAACATATGAAAAGATGCTCAACATCATTAGCCATCAAGAAATACAAATCAAAATGTCAATGAGATATTACTTTACACCCATTAGAAGAGCTACAATAAAATTTTAAAAAATAAATGTCAGGGAAGATGTGGAGAAAGTGGAAACCTCATGTATTGCTGGGAATGTAAAATGGTACAGCTGCTGTGGAAAACAGTTTGGCGATTCCTTGAAAAGTTAAACATAGAAGTATCATATGGCCCAGTAATTCCATTCCTAAGTATATACCCAAAAGAATTTAAATCAGGGACTCAGTGCCAATGTTCAGAGCAGCATTATTCACAATAGTCAAAAGGTAGAAACAATCCAAATGTTCATTAACAAATGAATGGATTAACAAAATGTGATATATACATTTAATGTGATATACAATTAAATATCTTACAGCCATAAAAACAAATGAACTTCTGACACATGCCACAGTATTGATGAACCTTGAAAACATTATACTAAGTGAAATAAGCCAGACACAAAAGAACATATACTGTATGATTTCACTTATAAAAAAAAAAAAAATGATGCAAACTTATTTACAAAACAGAAATAGACTCACAGGCACAGAAAATAAATTTATGGTTACCAAAGGGGAAAGGGGACTGGGGAGGGATAAATTAGGAGTTTGGGATTAATATATACACACTACCATATATAAAATAGATAAACAGTAAGGTCCTACTGTATACCATAGGGAACTATTTTCAATATCTTGTAATAACCTATAATGGAAAACAATCTGAAAAAGAATATATATATGTATAACTGAACCACTGTGCTGTACACTTGAAACTAACACATCATTGTAAATCAACTATACTTCAAACAAAAAGACAGGAGACTCAAAAATCACACATTGGAAAATAAAATAAAATGACTCATGGATCAAAGAAAGAATTATGATGGAAGTTAGTAGATCTCTAAAATTGAATGATCAAAAATATAATACAAATAAAAATTTATGAGATGTAGTTAAGCATATAGCTTTAAATATTTATAACAGAAAATAAGGAAGGATAGAAATTAATAAGCTAAGTGATCAACTGAATGAGTCAGAAAACGCATGCTAAAAACATATCCATGAACAGATTGAAACTGTAAACTACTACTTCAAAATGGATTATAAAAGACATTTTTAAATGATATAAGACATGGAAGAACAACACAAAACAGAATCAGAGAAACTCAGAAAGGAGATAACAGAACACAGGAGTCAGATAAGAAACAACAACAACCACATTTCATAAACTAAGAATAAATTAGAAGAACTATAAGAGCAAATTAATACAGCAGATAATGCCTTAAAAGAAACAGAAAGTGAAAAGAGAGAAAGTTTCAAAAAATAAAAGAGAACTGAAATGTAAATGCTAAAGTTTGAAAACTTCTAGAAGAAAGCACAGAAGAGGATCTTCGCAAACATTTCTTAGGACACCGAGAGAAAAGAAACCTGATGTGTTAGTCTGCCAGGGCTGCAGTGACAGAATGCCAGGCTTGGGGGCTTACACCACAGAAATTTCTCTCTCACAGTTCTGGAGGCTGGAAGTCCAAGATCAAGGTGTCAGTAGGTTTGCTCTCTCCTGAGACCTCTCTCAGGAGATGGTTACCTTCTCTCTGTGTCCTCCCCTGGCCTTTTCTCTGTGTGTGAGCAGCCCTGCTGTCCCTCTTCTCATAAAGGCACTAGTTCTATTGGATTAGGGCCTCACCCTTAGGACCACATTTAATCTTAATTACCTCTTTAAAGGCCCCATCTCCAAATACAGTTACTTGGGTGTTAGGGTTTTAACATATGAGTGACTAAGGGGGGGAACACAATTCAGTCCATAACAGGGAATTATGAATTAAGCTGCTATGAAAGTTCATGTACAAGTCTTTGTATGGACATATGTTTTCATGTCTCTTGGATAAAGATCTAGGAGTAGAATCTGGGAAACTCGGTAACTGAATGTGTAACTTTACAAGAAACCATCAAGCTGTTTTCCAAAGCGATTGTACCATTGTAGTTCCCATCAACAATATATAGTCAGTGTCCACAGGGGATTGTTTCTAGACCCCCCCCCGGAGATACAGAAACCTGTGGATGTTAAGGTCCCTTATATAAAATGGTCTCGTATGTGCATATAATGTATGCACATCCTCCCATGTACTGTAAATCATCTCTAGATTACTTATGATACTTAATACAATGTAAATGCTATGTAAATAGCTGTAAATACAATGCAAATGCTATGTAAATAGCTGCTAGTGTGTGGCAAATTCAAGTTTAGCTTTTGGCACTTCACGGATTTCTTTTTCTTTCTGGATTTAAAAAAAAATTTTTTTTGATCCATGGTTGGTTGAATCTGTGGCTGCAAAACCCCAGAATATGGAGGGCCATCTCCATGAGAGTTACTCCACATGTTTGTCTATGCTTAGTATCATCAGACCTTTTAACTTCAACCATTCTAGTGAGTGTGAAGTAGTATTTCCTTGTAGCTTTAATTTGCACTTCCCTAATGACTAATGATGTTGAACATCTTTTCATGTGCTTATTGGCCATTTATATATCTTCTTTTGTGAAGTGACTATTCAAATATTTGGGGGGTGATTTGTCTTCTTATTTTTGAGATGTAGGAGTCCTTTATTTTGGATATAAGTTCTTTGTCAGTGTATATACTATGAATATATTTTTCTCAGTGGCTGGCTTTTTCATTTTCTTTGGGCTTTTTTTTTTTTTTCTTTTAAAGAACAAAATTTTAAATTTGGTGAAATCCAGTTTATCAGTATTATTGACTAAATTGTTTACACACATCTCCCACCCAATTCATATGTTGAAGCCCTAATACCCATGTGACTGTATTTGGAGATGGGGCCTTTAAAGAGGTAATTAAGATTAAATATGGTCCTAAGGGTGAGGCCCTTATCCAATAGGACTAGTGCCTTTATGAGAAGAGGAAGGGACGCCAGGGCTGTTCTCACACAGAGAAAAGGCCAGGTGAGGACACAGAAGGTGACCATCTCCTGAGAGAGGCCTCAGGAGAGAGCAAACCTACTGACACCTTGATCTTGGACTTCCAGCCTTCAGAACTGTGAGAGAAAAACTTCTCTTGTTTAAGCCCCCAGTCTATGATATTTTGTTATGGCAGCCCTAGTAAATGAACACAGATTTTGGTACCATAAGTGAGGTGCTAATGTAACCAATATCTAAAATTGTGTTAGTAGCTTTGCATCTGGGTAACAGAGGCTGAAAGAGTTTTGAGGTTCATGTGAGAAAAAGCCTAAATTGCCTTGAAAAGACTGTTGGTCAGAATATAGATGTTAAAGGTGATTCTGGAGTGATCCCAGATGGAAAGGAGGAATGTCTTATTGGAAACTGGAAGAAAATTGATCCTTGTTATAAAGTGGCAAAGAACTTGACCGAATTACGTCCTAGTGTTTTATGGAAAATCAGAAGTGGAAAGTGATGAACTTGGATACTTAGCTGAGGAGATTTCTAAGCAAAGTGTTGAAGATGTGACCTGGTTTCTCCTTACTGCTTATAGTAAAATGAGAGAGGAGAGAGAGAGATAGAAGGAATTGTTAAGCAAAAAGGAACCAGAAATTGAAGATTTGGAAAATTCTCAGCCTATGCATATTGCAAAAAATGAGAAAGCGTGTTCTGGAGAGAACACCAAGGTTGCGCTGGAAAATCATTTGATAAGGAGATCATGGGTGCGACTCACGGATTTAATCAGCCACCTCAGCAGAAGCCAGGAATAGATATGGGATTATTACATGTATCACCCTAATTCTGTTCACTGAAAAGATCTCAAAGCAATAGTTCAGTAGTGATCAGACAGCTACACAGACTGTGTTCTTTAAAACCATTTCTCACCGAATGGAGACATGGCTGATTTCAGGTTTTAGGTCAGGAATTGTGCAAATGAGTCTGGAACATCTTTTCGCAACAGATAGCAATAAAGATATCATGACTTACTAGGGTCAAATTCAAAGGACTCAGGAGCCAACCTGAAGAGACATTCACGGGCTAAAGATGAGACAATTCAAGCTTCAATGAGTAGAATAAATTGCAATGAATTGAAACCATCACATACGTTTAACTACTTGAGTTCGTAATGATAATAAAAAAACAAGTCAATCACCTTTGGGACATGATAGGGAACAAGTTCGTTATCTTGAAAACTGGTAAATTAAAGGAAAAAAATTCAAGCATTTATTCTGTCTTGCCTACATGAATAGTACCACTGAATATCAAACACTACATGAGAGGAAGCATCTCTTTATAAAATTAATTCCAGCTAATAAATGAAAAAATACCATTAGAATATCATGGTTTTGGAATCCTCGCAGGTGTTTCAGAAGTGTAAAAGGAAAGGAAAATATCATAAAGGTCCAGAGGTTAGGCTTTCAATTCTTTCATCAATTTATCCCACCTCCGCTATGCCCAGCTGTGTGGCTTTGAGCAAAGTACACTCTCAGTGCTTCAGTTACCTCCACTGTAGAGCAGAGTCACTGAATCCTTCCTCGTAGGGCGGTGTGAGATTAAATACGTTTCATGTATGGACACAGTGCAGACACAGAGCAAACACACAGGCCGTGTTAGGTATTGGTATTTCCTGCCTCCTGATACAGTTCTATACCATTCTTTCTTTTGAAAGCTCTCTCACAGTCTGTCCTTTCCCAAGCCAGGCCCCCATCACTCACATCTGGATGCTACAGATGGAGGGACTGTAATAGAACAGGAAGAGCACAAGCTTTGGGGTCAGACAGACTTGGGTTTTTCTTCTGGTTCCATCACTGGCTTCCTTGGGCAGGTCACAGCACCTCTGAGTTGTTTCCTCACCTCTAGAACAGGGGAAATGCAGGACCTACCTGGTGATACTGGGAGGAAGAAGGGAAATGCTCATGCAAGGCTCCTAGCACTCAGCCTGGCACAGGGTGGGTCCTGAGTACGTGGCAGTTCCTGCTTCCTCCTTCTCACCAATTCTAGATTAATCCTCCTGAGTATCTGCTTTCATTAGCTTACTCTCTTACGAAAGAACTTCAGATGATTTCCATCTATGTGCAAAGATGGCAAATCTGCTTTCATCTGCAAATTCCTCTGCATCAGCAGCGGCTGCCTGGGCTGCCAAGTTCAGAAGGATTCCAAGGCTCCGTGCAGGCTCCGTGGGGAAAAGGGTAATCATCTAGCGATGCCTAACACAGCTCTGCGAGAGATACACCTGCCTCCCTTGTCTGCTGGAATGCCAAGCACCTCATCCAGGCCCTAAAGAATTCCCTCACTGGGCCCTCACAGCTCCATCCAAGCCCTGCTCTGACTTTTCTCAAAGACCTGCCCCCACTCCCGGCAGGTCTTTCACCTGGGCGCTGTTCTCCATCCAGCATGATCCCTACCTCCAGAGCTTTATCAAACGCCCTCTTCCAATACCTGCTGCAGGCCGTCACCCGTGGACACAGAGAACCAAGCCCCTCCAGCCCCTGCCCACCTCCTCGTTCTCCCCCTACCACCCCACCAGCCCGGAGGCGCCCCTCCACCTTTGATAGGCCACAAAATAGGTCATGTTCTGGGGATTGCCAGGTCCTGGGAGCCACGTCAAGTACACACTGAAGTTCCAGGAGAGCAGTGTCACGTTCTGGGGAGGGGCCAGATGGGGCCTCCCTGTGGGGGAGAAAGAGGTCATGAAGTCTGGAGCCATTCCGAGCAGCACGGGCGGGCAGTCGGGTGCTCAGCGAGTTTAAGAACCAGGAGTTATCTGGGGTGGCTGAAGCACAGGGAGCGTGATGTAGGCTGGGAAGCTGGGGTGTGGGATTCCAGTCACAGCCATGCCACCAACTGGCTGTACTGCAGCTCCTTCCCCTCCTTAGACCTTAGCGGCCCATCTGTGACACGATGGGAAGCCCACCCTGGCACCTGAGGGTTCCGGCAAAACAGTGCAGCACAGGACCATCTAATAGATTCCCGGACTCCAGGAGGGAACGGCCCTGAGGGTGTCAAGGAGCAGAGGCTCTGTCTTGTTCTCAGCCATGTCCCCAGAGCCTGCCTGCAATGGTCCCTGGCACATAGTAGGTGCACAATAAAAATCTGTTGAGTGAATGAATGAATACTGTGATGACTTGGATTATTCCTAAGGTCTCCTAACTGGTCTCCCTGCTTCCAACCTTGTGTCCACAATCCATTTTCCATATAGCAGCAAGGGTTAAAATGAAAGTCACATCATGTCACTCTTTTGCTTTAAAGCTCCAGTGGCTTCTGTTTCATTCAAGGTAAAATCCAAAGTCTTTACAATCACTCACAAGACCCTACTCTATCCAACCCATGACTCCCCTTGCTGGCTCCTCTCCAGCCACGCTGGCCCTTTCCTGTTCCTAGAGCACGCCGGGCACACTCCCACCTCTAGGCCTTTTCACGAGCTGTTCCCTCCGCCTAGACTGTTCTCCCCCTGGATATCCATCTGGCTCACTCCTCTGCTTCCTTCACATCTTTGCTCAGATGTCATTGTCCCAGTGATTCTTTCCCTGACCACCTCTAACTGGCCCCTACTTCCCTCCTTGGCACCTCCTCCTTCTCACTGCTAACCCTCATCTTCTGAAATATGCATCTGATTACACAGCTGCCCAGTTTCTGCCCTTCCCTTGTCCTCAGGATAAAGTCTATGCTCCTTATCAGGATACGTGAAGCCCTGCCCAGCTTGGCCTGGCTGGGCCATCTCGTTGACCTCTTCCTGACAGCTCACCGACACACCTCACCAGCCTGCTCACCTACATACGTCACCAGGCTGCAGCCAATCTTCCTTCTCGCCCTTCTCAAACCACCTCATTCTTCTGTGTGTCTTTGAACCCAGGTGTCTTTGACAGCGTGGTATTCACCATCTAATCTTTTAAAGACTTGATTCAAACGTCACTTCCTGACATCTTTCAGAGGAGTCTTCCTGACATCTTTCAGAGGAGTCTTCCTGACATCTTTCGGAAGTGGTGGTGATGCTGCTGATAATAACAGCAGCTAATGTGTGTTGTGCCCTAACTATGCGCCAGGCACTATGCAAAGCACGTTACCTGCATTTTCTCCTGCAATCCGCCCCACATCCCTAGGAGGTAGGCACTAATTATGATCATCACATTACAGATGAGGAAACTGAGGCCCTGTCAGCTAATAAGTTGTAGAAACAGAATTCAAATCCAGGCCTAGCCAACCCCAAAGTCTGAGGTTTTTTTGTTTTTCTTTTTAACATCTTTATTGGAGTATAATTGCTCTACAATGGTGTGTTAGTTTCTGCTTTATAACAAAGTGAATCAGCTATACATAAACATATATCCCCATATCTCCTCCCTCTTGCCTCTCCCTCCCACCCTCCCTATCCCACCCCTCTAGGTGGTCACAAAGCACCGAGCTGATCTCCCTGTACCATGCGGCTGCTTCCCACTAGCTATCTATTTTACGTTTGGTAGTGTATATATGTCCATGCCACTCTCTCACTTTGTCCCAGCTTACCCTTCCCCCTCCCCGTGTCCTCAAGTCCATTCTCTACGTCTGCAAAGTCTGAGTTCTTGATCACACTTCCTCCCCTAGGTTCTCATGGGGCCTGTTCAGCCTTATTCTTCCAACATCTATGGATCATTATTGGTCAAAGACATCTATTGATCACTGTGTGCCAGAGGTTTCAGAGAGGACTACAACTCCTGCCCTTTAGGAGCTCATGGTCCCGTGGAGAATGCAGTGCCTTGAAGTGTCGTGTGGGCCATGAGGGAAATCCACACAGGTTATAGAGCGGCATCAGGGACGGAGGGCCCTTTCTGCTGATGGCTCTCAGCTCGGCTCCACACCCCTGGCCTTTTAGACCAGCCCATCCTGTGTCCTCTAGCTGGGACTGCATCACCAGGATGCGGATGCCGACAGCCCTCCCAGCTTCTGGACGTCCTAGCAGGTGGCTGGCACGAGGCCAAAGTCTGTCTACAATCGTCTTATTTGAGGACGGGCCTCAATGCTGAGCTTGGCCACAGTGGAGAAACAGCAGCTAGAGTAGTTGCCTCCTAATGAGCCTTCGAAGGGTGCCAGGCGCCGGCGTGAAACTTTATACACAAAACCTCATTCAATCCTCAGGACAAACCACCCTGTGGGGTAGGTGTCATTCCCTTCCACGGAAGGCACTAGGCTCGGGTACAGATGGTGAATAATTTGCCTGAGGCTACACAGCCAGTATGTGTGCGAGCCAGGATTAGAACCTGGATCCCGCTGCGCTTCACCCTAAACCTTCACACCACAGTTTGTGTTGTGTACACTAAATATTCCTCGGGTGTAAGGATAGCTAGGTCTAGACAGCAAAACTATTGAGTTTGATGGTGAAAAAGGGGTACAGAGGACCCCCTCCTCTCCTCCCCGCATAGGTACACTGTCCCTCATCAGCTGCAGTAACACTGCTGCGAAGGTTCCAGGGGCTGGGGCATCCCTGAGCTGACCTGGGTGGGTGGACCGCCCTGTACCAGCTGCCCATCCCACGGCCAAAGCTGGCCATGCTCACTTCAGCTTGTCTTCTCTGTTCTGTGTGTCTCACCAATGCCTTCCTTCTTGGCTAATTCCCCTTAATTGCTCTGAGCCTCAGTTTCCCCCTCTGAAACGGGAGGAAATAATACCTATCTTCTAGGACAGTTGGGTTGTGATGCTAAACTAGAATAATGTGGTGCCCAAGAAGTTGCTCAAACAAATGCTGGCTTTTAACTTTAGTATTAGATGATGTCCAAGGGCCCTTCTAGCTCTTAAATTATTAGTCTAAGACTAGGGACATATCCTGGGGACATTTTGGTGTTCTTCTCCCTGGATTGGTTGGGGTTTGGTGGTTGGTTCCTATCCCAAGGTATTTTGAACCCTGTCACCTTATTTACCAGTGAGAGCTCAGAAAAAAAGGTGGCTTGTTAGAATGACGGCACGGCATGGGCTAAGCTGGCACTCCTTCCCCTCAGGCCTGGGTGGAACTTCTGACACCCCGAGTCGGGAGGAAGGGGAGGGCAGGGCACTTCTGCTTGATTTCCCCTACTAGTCAGGGTCTGTGATATTAATGCAGCGGATAGGGCTTTTAGGAAACCTTAAAAAGCACTTTATAAACAAAGGCAGCTGACTTTTGAACGGCCACTATCTTTTTTCCTGTTCGTTTGAAGCTGAACTGGCATTAGGAAGCTGGATCAGTTCCTTCCCGGAAAGGAATTTCAAAGACCCGGGTCTGTTTAGTCCTCAGAAAAAGAAAACTGGTGGTGGGTGGGCTCTGCTAATTCGCACGGGTTGCAGCGCACAGACTGATGCCCAAGGCACTCCCTCCCCGGAGCTCTGGGTCGGAAGGTGGGTGCGGACCGGACCGGATGGAGCACCCCGCGGCCCCGCGCCCACCCCGCGGCCCCATGCCCTTACCTGGAGCGGACTGCAGCAGGCACAGGAGCAACGGGGCCCACCGCCGGGCCCCGGTCATACCGGTCCTCCTGTGGCCCGGGGTGGGACCAGGTCCCTCCTCCAGGCCCACCCAAGGCAGGTGACGCGACTGGCAGCCAATGGGAGGCCGGGCCGCGGGCCCGCCCCTCCGGGGCCAGGACTGGGAAGCTCCCGGGGCTTCCCTTGCGGCGGCCCCGCTCAAACCCTCCGGTAGCTCCCAGGGCCTCTACTTCATTTTGTTCTGCCCGATCCCGGGGGTGGGAGGTGAGGGGGAATCAGTAAATCCGTGTATGGAGGGAGGGGAGAAGAGGAAAACTGTTTATTATTAATAATCACAGTTAGGAATTCCAATACGAGACTTTTAACAGGACAGACGAGTTCAGGGCCAGTTTAAGAACACCATTGGCTGTATCCGAGAGCGTTCTAAGTGCCAGGTTCTAAGCCAAGCACTTTCCCATATTATCTACTTTAACCCCCGCGAGCATCTGGTGGGTCTGTCCTGTTATTCTCTACATCCTTCACGCGGGGAGTGACAGCCTCCAGAGCTTCATGGGCTTGCTCCTGGGAAAGCTGGTCCCTCTGGTGCCAAAGCCTGTAGTGTGTTTGTTACCAGTCACCCAAACAGTAATCGCTTTCAAATAGAGGAACCAGCCTCCCCACAGAATAGTCTACAGCCATTAAAAACGATGTTGCCAAGGCATATGTAGTGACTCAGGGATGTTTATAATACACTCAGCAGCAGAAAAGCAAGTACCGAAATACGGGCCCATTAAAGAAATGTGTGCCTATAGGTATGGATAGTTTTGGAAGGATATACATCAATATGTTAGTGGTTGTTATCTCTCAGTGATGAGGATATTTTTAAAAGGTTTTCTTCTTTTTGTTCATGTTTAATTTCTAAATTTAAGTAAGTAATCCTAAACTAAATTAGTCATGTTAGTTTCTAATTAATATGTCTTGCTTTTCCAGTAAGAAAAGTCACTTTATTCTAAAAATAATCATAGCTCTTCTTTATTAAATATGTTATTTTCTGTTCTTCCACAACTCTCAAGGGAGGTATTGCTTCCTCTTTTCAGAAGAGGAAACTGCCATTCTGAGACCCCAGAGAGCTCATGCAGGTGCTGGATTCTGGATTCAGACCCAGGCCTGACTGACTCCATGACCACACTGCCTCTGGGTAATTGCTTTGTTCATTCTCTGGGTCTAAGTGACGGACCTGGTGACCGTTGGTCAACTGTGACCCAGCCCGTGAAGTAGGACCAGTTATGTTGCAGAGAGCATCCTGGGGCTCATCTCTGGTTGGATGCTGGCGCTCAGTTTGGATCCCAGCAGTTTTGGGGAGAGAGACAATGCCTTTTCACAGGACTTGGTTGCCCAGTGTTTGGCCCTGGGTACAGACATTCAGAAATTTCAGGATACTTCTGGGATTTGCCTCAGGCTTTCAACTCAATCAGCACTTCTTAACAGGGGCTCACAGAGGCCATGTTCAGACCTCAAAGGCAAGGAAGATGGAAGAGGTCTCACATGGGAGCGCACTTAAGTATCTTTGAATCTCCCTTGAAGCTGTGACTTCATCTGACCAACTGCAGTTCTTTCAGACCCGGAATCCCACTGAACTGGGAGCAGTTTGGCAGGGGGCACAGAAGTGTCTTCCTTTGCCACCTGCTCCACATGTTTGGCTCATCTGAATCTGGCACCTGTTCTTTTTTCTAAATAAATAAATAAATAAATAAATAAAATTTGTTGGCTGCGTTGGGTCTTCGTTGCTGCGCACGGGCTTTCTCTAGTTATGGTGAGCGGGGGCTACTCTTCATTGTAGAGGGGGCTACTCTTTGTTGCAGTGTGCGGGCTTCTCATTGCGGTGGCTTCTCTTGTTGCGGAACGTGGGCTCTAGGCGTGTGGGTTTCAGTAGTTGTGGCACGTGGGCTCAGTAGTTGTGGTGCACGGGCTTAGTTGCTCCGTGGCAATGTGGGATCTTCCCAGACCAGGGATCAAACCCGTGTAGCCTTCATTGGCAGGCAGATTCTTAACCACTGCGCCACAAGGGAAGTCCCCACCTGTTCTTTTTGACAAAATCTGCCACATGCTTGCTCTCCCTTGCTCCCTTCCTCCCACCCTATGATTTCAAGTTAGGAAATTGTGTGTCTGCATCAATACCTTGCTGCATCAATACGAAAGGACATTTTGTGACCACAAAGGTCAGGTAAGTTGCATCTCTCAAAACCTTAAAAGACGTCATCTTGAAAAAATGGAAGAAAGATGAAAGAGAAAATCTCAGCCAGTTACCATGACCTAGCCTCTGTGCAGGTCCTCAGGGTGTTGCTTCAGTTTCTTTCTGGTATCTCAAATACTGATAATAAGTCAATTCTGGAATAAAATGCGTATATCTCTATTGAGATCTCTTTATCTCAAACAGTATTCAATAGCATTAATATTTATTTGAGTCCTTGTTACACAGCAGGCACTACAGTTTACATATATTATAGTATTTAGTACACACAACAACCCCATGAGGTGGGTATTAATATCTTTTTTAACAGATGAAACTCTGAGAGGTAACATTGCTTGCCCAAGGTCACACAGCTAGTTAGTGACAGGGCTGGGATTTGGACTTCAGTCTGGCTGTCCTCAAAGCCTGTGGGTATAAAACATCTGCTACTCAGCCTTCTGATGGTTAAGGGCAGACGAAAATAAAATGTCCCGGTCTTGATCACTTCCTGATTTGCAAAGATCATAGCATTAAACTCTCACCAGTGCTGCAGTGCCAGCTTCCTCTTTGGTGGAAGCAGTGGTGCTGGTAAATGTTTAATGCCTGGGTCTTGTGGGGCAGGGGAAGGCCCTAGTTGGTAGCATTTGCCAGTTTCTGTGGTATAGATAACTCCACCAAGGTCAATTTCAATTTGAGGCCCTAAACACAAAGTTGGGAAGAAATGCCCACAATGGGCTCTCCTGAGTCTGCAGGAGACTGCTTCAACACAACACAGAGTGGAAGAACCACAACTGAGCTCTTCCATGTTTGGAACAAACTACATCCCAAGCCCTAAGTGGCACATGGGGCTCGTATTGAAGTCTCTGGTCCATAGCGTGAGACTCATGATCTCTTACGTGGCAGTCAAAGGTTTTTACAATGGGGCCTCCACCTACCTTTTGAACCTCTCTCCAGTTCTCTGTGCTCCACCCACACAGAGAGTCCTCCTGGAGTCTCTCTCTCTCTCTTTCTCTCTCTCTCTCTGTCTCACTCTCGTTCTTTCTCTCTCTCTCTCTCATCTTTCAAACACTGCACCTGGGATTCCCTTCCCAGGCTTATCTTCCCCCTAGTCTTCTAGTCTTTTAGTCGACTCCTATTCTTGCTTCCTGTCTCAGCTCATGAGTCACTTTCTCAGGGAACCTTCCTTAACCCCTGACACTGTTTTGTTCCCAATCCCTATATATGTCTCCTTTGGCAGTACTTAATCACCATTTCATAGAAATCATTTTTCTGCCTTTAATATCTCTCCTCCTGGATATATCCTCAAGGCCTGGCACATAGTAGGTATTCAATGACGAATGAGTAACAGATTTTTAATGTCTGGGGCTTAGTCAACACATTTCCAGATGCCCAAGACAACTCAGCCCCACTCCTGGCTCTTAGCTGACACATGATAATCACTCTGTAAATATTTACTAAGCTGAACTTGGCATATGACTGATAATTGAAAGACCTCAGTATCTCTTCTGAAAGTATGACTTCACAGTCATACCTCCCTCCATAGAGGGGATTTTACAATCATACCTCTTCCATTGACCCCGAGAATAATGTGTATAAAACCACATTACTGTATGATGACTTACAGCTTCCCTCTTTCCTTCCTGGGCCAGCAAAGGGTCCAGGAAGGTTGGATCAGTGGACATTGGAAAAGGTAGGTGAGGAGGAAAAAGCTAAGAGCCAACTGGGGCTTAGGTGTTTGGAGAAGAAAGAAGCAAGTTTAGGAGACAGCTACCATGACTATGAGATGAAGAGAGAGATGGAGAAAATGGATTTTAAAATTTTTGTTCTGTGTTAGGACTGGAATATGTTTTAGCATTTTTTTTTTTCAAGAGACTAAAGATTTTAAATGGGTTGAAACTACTGTTGTTTTGACTGCTGTTTTTCTTGCTCTTGTTTTAATGCAATGCTGTCGGGGGTTGGGGGGAGGCAGGCCTCAAAACAAGAACAGGAAAGCCCATTTTTATATGGTAGTATTACTGAAGACTTTATCAGTGGTAGGGGCAAAAACCCCAAAATGGCTTCAGCCAAAAAGGAATTCTGCAGGCTCACCAGACTGGGAAATTCAAGAATGGATGTGGCTTTGGGATGGCTCTGGCAGAAAAAGATTCTGATTGGCTTGGCTTGGGTCACATGCCATTCCCTGAACCAATCAAGGTGGTCAGGGAGGATGGAATAGTCTAACTGGCTAGTCTCAGTATTGTGCCCTGGGGTGCGAGGGATGAATGGAACACCCTGATTGACAGCCCCTCCAACCATGTGGAGTGGAAGATGGGCAACTCCCCAAAGAATGGATGCAGAGGAGACAAACAGCACATAGCCACTACAGAGGGTTACATATGAGGAGACGTCAGAGATCATCCACACCAACTTCCCACCCTGGAAAGATAGGCACCCAGATGCTGCTTGGAACCCTCCAGTGATGAACCCTCACTACCTTTCGGGGCTGTCAGTTCTGTTTCTGAACAGTTCCAGTTTGGAAATTCTCCCTTAAATTGATCTAGCTCCTTGTAATTTTCGCCAGTCATCTGACTCTTCCTTTTGAGGCCTCCCCAAATAAAACAAAGCCCATCCTTTCCATGTCAACATTTCAAATGTTAAGGTCTCCGGAACTTTCTTATTGGATGGTGCAGGGGTGACAGCCAGTTTCCTTGGGATAAAAGCACCAGCCTGGAAATCTGGAGGCCTGAGCTCCAGCCCTCATTCTACCTTTAATGCAGAATAGTGGCCGCCCTGGGAGCAGGGCAGTATGCTGTTCCCATTTCACAGATGATTATACCCAAAATTCATATTTGAAATCCTAACCCCCAAAGTGGTGGAATTTTGAGATGGTGCCTTTGGGAGGTAATAAGGTCATGAAGGTGAAGCCCTCATGAATGGGATTAGCACCCTAAGAAGAAGGGACACAAGAGAGATCATTTTTCTCTCGGCCATATGGGGATACGAGGAGAAGACTTCTGCCATCTGCAAACCATGAAAAGCGCTCTCAGCAGGAATAGAATTGGCTGACACTTGATCTTGGATTTCTCAGCCTCCAGAACTGTGAGAAATAAATGTTGTTTAAGCCATCCAATCTATGGTATTTTGTTATAGCAGCCTGAAGTGACTAAGACAGATACTGGAGTAAAGGGAAGCTAAAGGGCATGCCCAAGGTCACACAATTGGAAATGGGGAAGCTGGAATTTGCAGCCAGGACCACATGATTCCAAAGCTTCCAGTCTTTATCACCCTATGGCCTTAAGCAAGTTACATCCTTTCTCTGGGCCTCAGTCTTCTCATCTGTAATTTGGGAACTTTAGTGTGCATTAGAATCACCTGGAGGGTTTGTTAAACCACAGATTGCTGGGGCTCATCCCTAGAGTCCCTGATTCAGTGTTTCTGGGGTGGGGCCTGAGGATTTGCATTTTAACAAGTTCCCAGGTGCTGCCAGTCTGGGTCCCACACTTTGAGAACCACCATAGTAATTGATTCCAGCTCTAACATACATGTTGCAGGGTGGGAGAATTTTTACCTTTCCACTTAGCTTGGCTTAGTCCTTTATTAAATGGTGTGTGTGTGTGTGTGTGTGTGTGTGTGTGTGTATGAGAGAGAGAGAGAGAGAGAGAGACAGTGCAGGCAGCAGGAACTTAGCTCCACAGTAAAGTTAATTGAAGGGAAATTCAAGAAGTAGGTAAATAAATGGGGATAATGTGGAGTAGATGTCCAGTCAGATTTGAAGGGAATCAAAAGGAACAGGCTCAGAATCCTATAGGTTTTCTAATTATAATAATTCCACTTATTGAGCACCTACTATGTGCTACTGCTTTCATTCCTTTATCTCAGCTAACTCTTACAGCCAGTCTATAAGGTAAGTATCAATACTGATGCTTTGCCAATGGGAAACTGAGGGTCAGAAAGGTTAAGAAACTGAGCTAATGGGAATATAATAAGGTACAGCTGCTGTAAAACACATTCTGGTGGTTCCTCAAAAGGTTACATATACAGTTATGATATGACTCAGCAATTCCACTCTTAGGTACATACGCAAGAGAACTGAAAACATGTCCACTCAAAAACTGTACATGAATATTCAGAACAGCATTATTCATAGTAGCCCAAAACTGGAAGCAGCCCAACTTTCCATCAACTGATGAAAGGATGAACAAAATGTGGTATATTCATACAACAGAATACTATCCAGTAATAAAAGGAATTATGTATTGATACATACTACAACATGGGTGAACTTTGAAAACATTATGCTAAGTGAAAGAAGCCAGACACAAAAGGCCACATGTTGTATTCCACATGTATATCCCATTTTTTAAAAAAATGTGGACCATTTTTAGTCTTTATTGAGTTTGTTACAATATTGCTTCTGTTTTATGTTTTTTTGGTTTTTTGGCCACAAGGCATGTGGGATCTTAGCTCCCCAACCAGGGATTGAACCCACACCCCCTGCATTGGAAGGCAAAGTCTTTAACCACTGGACCTCCAGGGAAGTCCCTGTGTATCCCATTTATATGAAATGTCCAAAATAGGCAAATCTATAGAGACATTAAGTATATTAGTGGTTGCCAGGGGCTGGGGGAAGGCAGGAGAATGGGGGAATGACTGCTAGTGGGTATGGGTTTTTTTTTTCAGGTGATTATAAAATGTTCTGGAATTGGTGGTGATGGTTGCAATGACTTTCTGAATATATTAAACATTGTACACTTTAAAAGGGTGAATTTTATAGTAGGTGAATTATATCTCAAATAAAGAGGAGGTAAGCGTTCCTAAGGGTACACAGGTAGAGAGAGATGGAGCTGGGATTTGAATCCAGGAGCTTATGGCAGCCTGGAAAGAGCCCGTGGTTACCCATCTCGGCTCAACCCTTAATCTTTGGCAAGGCCCCTCCTCCTTCCCTTCTGGCCTCAACCTCTCCTGCTTCGGGCTGAGGGGCGTTGGAACCTTCTGGCCCCGAGGTGAGAGGACTCCAAGTCTGGCGCTGCCCCATTCGATGGGCCCGGGCGGGGGCGCAGAGGGAGCGGGGGAGGAGGGGCAGGACCGCTTTCCTCCGAGAACACCCTGTCCCTTTCCTGTAAGAACTGCCAGGCTCATTCCAAACCTGCCTTTATCGCTCCTTACCGGCCTGGGAAAGCCCCCAGGCACTCGACAGCGGTTCCCAGGTGTGCAGGCCGGCGGGCGTGCAGGGACCGAGGCTGCGCGTGCAGAGACCCGGCGGCCCGCCCCTCCTTCTGGGAAAGTGGAGGCGGCCAGGCGGGCACCTGAGGCCCCAGATCCGCGCATCTCCGCGCCGAAGTCTCGCCTCCCACCCGCTTCTTCCATCCGCCCCCTTGCCGACCTACTGTGTGCTATATCCTCCTGGGGTCTCCTTCCTCCCTTTTATTCTTTCTTTCTCTCGTATCTGTTTATTTTTAATAATGAATTTTTAATTACACACGCAATAGATGAATACGTTTTCCTTTTAACACATAATCCTCTGTCCTTTCTCCTCCGCCCCCCTCCCCCGCCCATACACACCCAAGGTAAATGCTATGATCAGTTTGGGGTGATTTTTCATGAACCCATAGAAAATATATCGTGTGTCTTTGTGCGTGGTTTTTATATACATTGTTTTCTATAAATTGTCCTACTCTATCATTTTGCAACCTGCTTCTGGCATTTTTCACTCAACAAAAGTTCGTAGAGAACTTTCCACATTGGTACATAGAAACCATTTTTTTTTCTTCATTGCTCAAAGTATTTCACAGTCTGGATGTGCCATATTTTATTTAACTGATCTCCAATTGATGGATATTTAGAATGTTTTTACTTTTCCACGATGACAAGCCGCCTCCACGATCACCTTTGTACACCATACACGCTTGGGCAGATGTTCCCTGGGGTAGATAACAGAGATGTAGATCTACTGGGTCACAGGGTGTGTACATTTCATAATTTAACAGATATTGCAAATTGCTCTTCACAGGACTGAACCAATCTATTTCCTATCTGTAGTGTACATGAGATTCTCCTCTCCCCAACATCCTTGTCAACCTTTGATCTCGTCAAACTTAAATTTTTTTGCCAATAGTGTTTTCTTACTGTTGTGCTAATTTGCATTTGTACGGGAGTTTTCTGAAAGTTCCGGGTTGCTGGTGTGGGGAAAGAACCCAGGAATTGGAATTAGGTGGCCTGAATACTAAACCCACTCTGTCAACATCTGCTGTGTGACCTTGAGCATACCAGTTACCTCTCTGATCCAGGGCATGTTCATATACACGATCTCTCTGCAATCTGTATTTCTCTTGCTGCCTGAGAATCTTGGTTATAAGCTTTCTTTTTTTTTTTTTTTTTACCACCTTCTGGCTGTGTGATCTTTGGCATGCTACAATCTTTAAGTCTGGGATCTTTATCTGTAGAAAGTATAAGCTTTCTTTTGGGTTCCCTGTTTCTTTGTTTCTGGGACCTAAGGTTTCTTGGTCCCCAAGGAACCCCTTCCTCCCTCTCTGCTCACTGCCAGGACTCTGAAATGCATGGGTAAGGCACGGTGTCCAGAAGTTCCCATTAGAATGCACATATGTGCCCACCAGTGGACAAATCTTCAACTTGCCCATTCTTCACTGAATTCCGACCAGCTTGCTGCAGGCAACAGGGGCAGGACACCAGATAGAAAGGGCTTTATTATTATTTTTTCTTTTGTAAAACTTTACTGTAGAAAAGTAAAATCTGCTAGGTGTAGAAAATTATACAGAAAATTTAAAAAACACAACCCCATTCCCTAAAGAGACTCACTGCTGTCTATCTTTGATTTATGTGTACATAGATAGGTATTTTAATACACATTTTGGTACTAATTTTTCACTTAGCATTATATGATGAGCATGTCATTTAAAACCTGTTTTTAAATCTTAATTTTTTTTTTTTTTTAACGACTGTTTTCAGAAAGGTTGTACCAGTTTGGGCTCCCATGAGAAGGTGTGGATGGGTAAGCTTTGAAAGGAGCAACATGGCCCTCACCCACTTGGACACCCACTGTGGTCTCTAAGGAACAGAAGACTATCTGGGAGGGATCTCCTCTGAGAGGGCAGTCAGAAGAGCCCCAGGTACCACCTCCAGCCTTCAAGCGCACTGGATCCCCCAAAAGCTTTCTTAGGAAATCAACTGCATTTCACAAGCGTGAGCACCAGGGGGAACCACACACCAAAAGAAAGTGACCCTGACTGTGATAAGTTGTGTTGAACCGAGAGCTTTCTGGAAGCACTCCAAGGTAGAGAGAAGGCCATCTCTCCCAACTTCCTTGATATTCTCCTTACTGGACCTCCTGCACCCCCTGGGGAGGGTTACCCTCAGATGTGCCCATAGGAAGCTCTGGGAGTTGGAGCGGCACGTCTGGAAGCGCCAAGGCAGGGTACAGGATCGTGGTAGGAGCCCTGGTCTGCAGCTTCCCCATTGTGTGTCTTTGGGTCAATTACATCACTGTTCTCAGTTTTTCTCATCTGTCAAGTGGGGGTGACAATTCCCTGTCCTTTTTTACTCTGTGTGTGTGTGTGTGTGTGTAACTTATGTAAAAGTACTTTGAAAACCAAGAAGGCCTACGGATTCCATCTGCAGTGGAGGCTAGAGTGTAGAGGGTAAGGGTGCGTGTAGCAAGGCTGGTTAGGTGGCTGCTATGGCAGTCCAGGGAAGAGGATGGTGCTGGGAGCTGTGGAGGTGATGAGCAGTAGTTGGATTCTGGATATATTTCAAAGGTAGAACCAATGGGATTTGTTGAAAGATTGGTTATGGGGTGTGAAAAGGAGAGAGGATCAAGGGTGATACCAGAGCTTCTGGCTTGAGCAAACAGAGACCAGTGATGCCTGGTACTTAGATGGGGAAGATGATGGGAGGATGGCTTGGAGGTGTACATCAAGTGCTCATATTTGGACATGATAAGTTTGAGATGCCTTTTAGGTCACTGAGTAAATGAGCGAAGATAGAGGTCAGAAGATTGAGCCCTGGGACTTCCCTGGTGGTCCAGTGGTTAAGAATCCGCTTTCCAATGCAGGGGACGTGGGTTAGATCCCTGGCTGGGGAACGAAGATCCCACATGCCGCAGGGCAGCTAAGCCCGCGTGCCGCAACTACTGAGCACGTGGGCCGCAATTACTGAGCACGCAGGCCACAACTAGAGAGCCCAAGTGCTGCAACTACAGAGCCCATGCACTCTGGAGCCCGTGTGCCACAACTAGAGAGCCCATGCACCGCAACTAGAGAGAAACCTGCACGCCACAACAAGGAGCCCACGTGCCACAGCAGAGGATCCACATGTCACAACGAAGATCCCGCGTACTGCAAGTAAGACCCAATGCAGCCAAAAATTAAATAAATAAATAAATAAATATTAAAAAAAAAGAAAAAGAAAAAGATTGAGCCCTAATCCCTTTCTTGGGAGTACTGAAAAAAATCACACTACGTAGCAGTGTAGACTATATCAGAGATGAAAACATACTTGACATACACTCTGCCACATCCCTTGCAGTATCCCTGGCGGACATCACTGCTTCATCATGACACTCAGAATCCTTCTCAACCCAGGGTTTTACCAGCCAAGTGGAGGTGATACAAAGGGAAAATCCCTCTATCATCCTTGGACTTGACAGGCGTGCCAAGAATGTAGATAATAAAACCATAGGTTTTTGAGTCAGAGAGACCTGGACTAGAAAGCTAATCTTGCTACAAACTAACTTGAGACCTCAGAAAGAGTAATTTATCCTTTCTGCCTCAGTTTCCTCATTTGAAGAATGGGGTGAATTATAGTTCCTATCTCATAGGTTTGTTGTGAAGGTTAAATGAGATAATACAAGAGGTGTACTTAGCACAGTACCTGGGACACAATCAGCTCTTAATCCAGAAAAGCAGCAGCAGCAGTAATAGTTACTGGCCTGTATTATTCCAGCTCAAACATTCTAGAACATACCCCCTTCCTTGCTATTTCTGACCTCCAGGACAGAGATGTTGTAATGCTGGGGCTTTCCAGCAGGAGGCACTGTTGACATTTATTTCTCTATTGCCTGCAGAGATTCAGGAAGTCGGGAGAAATTTCCTCTGGAGGAGTGTCCTCCAAGGACTGTCCTGGCAGCCACTTAGACCCCTTTTTCCTGGTACAATAAACCGAGCTCTTTGTTCCTCCCAAACAACAGTGTCTCAGCTTTCTTCACTGGGTTTGGTCCTATTTTCTCAGATACGGTTCCTGGCCTCCTCCTGTTTATGGATTCAAGCCAAAACACTGAACCTGGCATCCCAGGCCCCAGCCAGCCTCTCCTCACTGTCTGGCCTCCCAGCTGCTGCTGATTTCCCCAAAGTGACCAGGCGTGTGCCGGTGGCCTTCCTTTTGCATGTTGTGTCAATTTGGAATGTGTCCCATGTCCTCTCTCTTCCCCTCAGCTCTGTAGGAACCCTTTTCCCAATTCTTCCTCTTCCAAGCAGGAAAGAGATGGAGGTGGGTTCCACTAACCCCACTGAGCGGACGGGACGGAAGCCAGACACATGTTCCATGAACCGCCCAGGCTCGGGTCATGGGCAAGCTCAAGGAGGAACCAGAAGCCTGGTCTCCCCAGCCTCAGGCTTGAGTGAGTCACTTGCCACCCAGACCTCATTCATCTTCAGACTCAGGCTCTCATTTGGCCTGTGATGAGCACCTGTGACTTGCCAGGCCATGTGCCCATCGCTGGGCCAGCCTGAGATGGAAGCAGACCCTGTGCCAGGCCTCAAGGGGCACAGCCCTGGGGGGGACGAGACAGCACTCCAGTGGGCCACGACAGTGCAGAGCAAACGTGCTATAACGGAAGGACGGGCCACCAGGGTGCTGGGCAGGGGGTGATTTCCGGATGCCTGTGGTAACCCTCCACACTAGAGCCTCACCAAAGCACATGCCTGTTTTAAAGCGTCTATCTTGGGTCCAACTTTCTCCACCCTCAGTGGCCAAAATGGACTGTTCCTCAAACTCCATACCCCTTTCTTGGCCAAATATCACCTCCTCCCTGCTGCCTTCAGCACCCCCAACACATGCACAGGCACATACACACACACACACACACACACACACACACACACACACACACACACTGCCGCTTAGAGTAAGATGACCTCATGGGAAGGCCCTGGAAGAGGGCCAGTCAGCTGGGAAGCAGCCTCTGAACCTGCACTGCTCTTTTCCCACCCCTCCTGCTTCACTGCCCACTACCCCCTTCCACGGGTTCCCCTCCATGGTTTCGCATCCAAGGCCTGGAGAGTATCTGTCCCCAGCTTTTATCCCTCTCCACTGGCAACCCCAGTTTGTACACAGGAGATGCCAGGACTTATGGCCTGATGAACTACTGCATGCCTCTGCCGCCTGCCCTCCCTCCCTCCGTGTATGAAATCTGCAATCTTTGGCATGTGCTTGTTACACAGAATGCCACCAGTAAGTCATCAGCTGTCATGACAAACAAACGAGAAAAAGAAAACAATGAACAAATGAGAAAAAGAAAATGAAAAGCGGGCTGCTTCTCAGGGCTCTGGTGCCCCAAACCACAATGACACACCTGGTGGTTTTCGGTGGAAGGCGGCATGTCACGTGAGTCAGCTGAGTTGGGTAGTAGTTATTCTATAGGTTAATAAAAATAATTTCTTTATTTCTTTTTAAAAATTAAATTAAATTTAATTAATTAATTAATTTATTTATTTTTGGCTGTGTTGGGTCTTCATTGCTATGCGGGTTTTCTCTAGTTGCGGCGAGCGGGGGCTACTCTTCGTTGCAGTGCGCGGGCTTCTCATTGCGGTGGCTTCTCTTCTTGCGAAGCATAGGCTCTAGGCATTCAGGCTTCGGTAGTTGTGGCTCGTGGGCTCTAGAGCACAGGCTCAGTAGTTGTGGCACATGGGCTCAGTTGTTCCATGGCATGTGGGATCTTCCCGGACCAGGACTCAAACCTGCGTCCCCTGCATTGGCAGGTGGATTCTTTACCACTGTGCCACCAGGGAAGTCCCTCTTTATTTCTTCATAAAAAGATACACATTAGCTGTTAGAAAAATTAGGAACTAGACATTTTAGATACAACAAACTAAAAGCAAAGATGTATGGGTCACCTCACCACGTAGAAATGATCGATTCCTGGGAATTACACACAGACCACACACCTTTCTTTTTTTCTTCTTCTTTTACACAGTGAACTCTTACTGTAGACATCGTTTTAGAACCTGCCTTTTAAAAAAACTGAGCAATATATTGTGAGTGAAAATAGCTAACACTTGCTGAGACTGACTCTGTGTCAGGAGCTGTGGAAGCACTTTGCATGTGGAGTTTCATTTAGTCCACCGTGTGAAGTTGATTATTTACTGCCCCATTTTACAGATCAGAAAATCAGAGTTAAGTGCTCTTTCGACCTTAAGAGGCAGTTAAAAGACCAGCTTCACAGTTAGGAGGCCTAGCCTGGGAGGCGGGAGGTGAGATTCCAGCTCATCTCCCTGGTTCAGGGCCTCAGTCTTCTCATCTGAGAAATGGGGGTGTGGGGCTGGAATGACCTTCCCCAGTGGAGGGGGGCTGAAGACCCCTTCCCCACTTTCAGAGGCCACCTCCTCCGAGGCCTCACTTTATCCTCGGCCTGAGGCTGATGGCAATCACTAATATTCACTGAGCCACCTGCCAGGCCATTCTAAGGACTTTGTTTAATCCTCCCAGCAGTCCTTTTTAAAAAGGTCTGGGTTATTTTTATCCCCCCTTTACAGGTGAGGAAGCTGAGGCACGGAGAGCTAGAGTGCTTTGCCCAGCGTCATTCCATGAGTAAGGGGCAGTGTGAAGATTCAAACCCAGATCCATCCAGTCCCAGACCTGTGTTCTTAATGATTCCCAGTGGCTTTCCAATGTTTCCTCACCCACGGAAAAACAGACACTTTACATCCTAACTCAGTAAACACACGTGGTATCAAAATTTAACTGGAATACAGATTTCATGAGCTAAAAACATATCTGTACCACGTGAGATGCTCTCAATATTGTTTTTTCTAGTCCACAAAGAAAAAAAAATCCTGGCTGCAGCAGCTACATTGGGCTCAAAATGGGTCGTGACCTGTAGTTTGAAAATCATTGCTTATGCTGTTCCTTCTCTGCCCCAGGGAAGGCCTTTTTAATGGGTTCAAGGTCTTTCTCATTTGATCCTAGGAAGTAGCCAGCACAGGCACTGTGACCCTATTTCAGAGAGGACGGAACTGAGCACCAGAGAGGGGTAGGGCAGTTCCTGCCGGGGGTACCCAGAGAGCTCTGGGATTCCCATCTAGAGACAGGTCGAGGGCAGATTTGACACAGCAACTTTATTGAGCACCTGCTGTTTGCAGGGTGTCACACACCTTACAGCACAAGGTTTAGGTCAGTTAAACTTCTCAGCAACCCAGGCAGCCAGGTGTGGGGGGAGGTTAGGGATACCTTGTTACAGTTGAGGCAACTGAGGCTCAGAGAAGTTGAGTGACTTGGCTAAGGCCACACAGCCCGTTAGAAGCCAGGCCTGGTTCGCGTCCCTACTTTGTTCCCGGAACCAAGCTCGGGGCCTGAAACCTAACAGACGCTCAGAGAACGTGTCCCTCTGGCTGGCCCCAGAGCCCTCTCCCTCTGCCAGGGCTCTGTGATTTCTGCCTTGGCCCCCTTTCTGGGAAGCATGGCCCTGGGCAGGGCTGGCTCCAGGGTAGTTCGGGGCTTGCTGGGATTCCACCTGGGCAAGGGTCCCTGGGGTGCGTACTCTCTGCTGACTTTCAGTTCCAGGTCCCTACACGCTAGCTCCTGGCCCTGCCCTGTCAGCTGAGAGGGAGGGATTCACACCACTCCCCTGGGCTTGGGGTGGAGGAGCCCTGCCAGCGTCTGTGCTCACTGGGCCTCTCCCACCCCAGCCGCTCCCTGCTCACCTCTCACTCCCAGGCTCAGCTCTGGGGCCTCTGGTGAGGCCCAAGCCCTCTCTGGTCCTACCTCCAGCCTGGGTCGGGGTCCCACTCCCAGGGCTCCCTCCTCGGCCTGCACTTTCCCTTGGGAGAGAGACCGTGGTGAGAGGGTTGAGCCTCAGGTTTGACCCCAGGACTGAGGTCATGCTTCCCTGGTGGAGAGGAGCAGACACGGAACCTTGCACTCTCCGTTCTTTTCGGGCTGTGCATTGTCCCTGCCCCGGAGGAGGGAAGGAGGGGACCCTGGAGTCCTAAAGCTAAGCCTCCCTTCCCAGAGCAGGAAGGGGTCTGACCCCACCCCCCTAGCAGGAAGCCCAGAGCTGACTCAGGAGGCGGTTCTAGACCTGGGAGGGGAGGAGGGGAAGGAGGGAGGGCTGGAAGCCAGGGCAGCGCGCCAACAGCTGGGCTTTGACATGGCTCTGCATGGTGTGGAAGGTGCCAAGTGTTCAAGGGGAGTGCCGTTTTCACCTCCACCCTTCTCCCTGCCCATCTGGGCCTCACCCCTCCTAAAAAAGAGCTGGCTCAACACTCCCTTCCTCCACGAAGCCTTCCCGGGTTGACCCCACCTCACACTGCCTGACGTCACTTTGCATCTTCCATGAGGGAAGGAGGTGAGACTAAGACGAGCATGGTGCAAACTCACGGTCCATCTGGGAGCTTACACGTCTCAGAAGACTTGGTCTGCCTTCCATGTCATGCACAAATGATGGGTCCCTCCTTGAAAATGACCCTCAGGACCAGTTTGTGGATGAAACATACACACACTCCCACACACACAGAGGCACACAAGTACATCTATCATCTATCATTACTTGATCATCCTATCTTGTTTTTGGCCAGGAAGAGTAGATGTTTCCAAAGTGAATTCTGGACGATGCCCATTGATGTTAACCCACCCACCTGACTCTCCCACCAGAACAAGAGAGTCCCGTGGTCAGATAGATTTGGAACCCTGAGATTTAGAGGTTAAACAATGCTAATCCTATTTCTGTACTGCAGGCTTTCAACAATCTTTTACTAGTCAATGCACATTGTGAATCTCCAAGTATCTGCAGTTTCCCAAATTTACTTGACCTTAGAATTTTTTTTATACTGGAGCCTCTCATAGGCCTAGAGTGCTACTGGGCACCCTTTGGGAAATGCTGGGATATAGAATATTCTAGAAAGGGCAGACCCAGCTGAGCAATAACTTATATCAACAATACAGCATACTTCTATGGACGGAGGGCTTACTCTATGTCAGGCTCTGTGCTAAGCCTTTACCTGATAGATCTCAGCAAATTCTCAAAACGACTGGTGAGATGAATATTATTCTGGAAGCAAAGAGGGCTATCTAAGTCATTTGATGGGTTAATTCATGATAATCTCCCAAGCTATGGATTCTGCATTATCTGGAGTGATATTCAAAATATTTATCAACCTACATGGCACGGGCCAATTTATTGGAGATCTTATTTCAAATGACAAAAGCAGGCAACATTCTTCATGGATGACTTTTGCAGAGGGCTGCACCAACCAGGAACTGCCTCTGCCCCCTGGGTGGCCTTGGCCATTACCTTCTCGGTGGGAATGGCCTAGGCCAACGGTGAATGAGCTAGCTGCCCACTGCCCACCGCTCAGTCCAGGGGAGGCCTGGGTCTCCTATCCAGAGCAGTACCGCCTCAAGGCCAGTCGCCTGGAGATGGGGGCTGGGCTGGCCAGGCTTGCCACCCACTTCCCAGAGCAAACAGTTGGATGTGATCCCCAGAGGAGTGGTGCATACAGCGTGCTCCCAGCTAACGGACCCAACATGCTCATCACTGCCCAGATGAGGCCTGGTTAATCACTGACCAGAGAACAGAGGTGATTGAATCCTTGGCATACACTCCTGCCCCTCGACAGTCTGGGGGTCTTTGCAGCCTGGAGGCCAGTGTCTTCGCCCACCCTGCGAAGAGGTGCATTCGCCGTTAACTCTGGCAAGAGGGAGTTGGTTCGATTCTCTGGGTGTTGAGACCTTGGGATGGGAGCCTGGGGAGCCACAGGGTTTTTTCTGCTTGGCCGAGAAGGGAGGCAGCACCTGCCCATCTCAGTTGGCTTGAGGTGTGATCTGGCTGCAGAGGCAGAGGCGTGGAGGGCCTGGGTGCTCTGAGAAGTGCACGACGGGCAGCACGTGTGGCCGAGCCCCGGCTGGGCCTGCAAGGCTCCCTGGATAAGTCACTTTTCCTTCTGGCCTCAGCGTTCCCATCTCTCTGATGAAGGTTCTGGAGACACGATTGCTGGGGTCCCTCAGCCTGCTTGTTGGCCCTGCCCCCATTGTCGAGCACTGCCCCATTCCTCCCTCTGCCCCTCAACCAATACCCTCTCGCCTAACCAGACCCTGGCCTGTGTCTACCCTGACCATTCTCCTCTTTCCTCTCCACAAAGCCCTCTCCACTTTCCTTCTCCCAGGCAAATGCCTGATTAAACTCCCTTCTCCTCCATGAAGTCTAAAGTACCTCCGGCTACACCAGCCCCTATGCGTCTCATTCTCTCCAATGGTTCCCACATGTGGAACCACAGCCTCTGAACTTCTTCCAGTTTTCTGGAAGACTGACAGTGGCTAATACTACGTAGCACTGCCTACGTGCCAGGCACCGGAGTAAACCTCATTTGAATGTTAACTCATTTCATCTTCATGACAACTCTGCTCTTATTCCCAATTTACAGATGAATAAGGTGAGTCCAGATTGGTTATGTAACCCGCCCACAGACACACAACAAGGATGTGTTGAAGCTGGGATACAAACCCAGGCAGTGTGGCTCTAGGGCTGTGCTGTCCCATAGGGGAGGCTCCAACCACATGTGGCTATTGAGCCCTGGAAGTAAGTTTAGCCTGAACTGAGATGTGCTGTAAGCATCCAATGCACAGCAGGTTTTGAAGGCATGGTATGACACAAAGAATGTAAAATATCACATTAATATTTTTTGCATTGATTACATGATGAAATGGTATTTTAGACATAATGAGTTAAATAAAATAGATCATTAAAATTAATTTCACTTTTCTTGTTACTTCTTGATGTGACTACTCGAAAATTTAAAATTATGTATGTGGCTCATATATATTTCTATTGGACAGTGCTGCTCTAAATTCTGTGCTCAGAAACACTGTGTGGAACTACTGTCTACTTCTTGGGTGAAGCGGGTGGGGCAGGTGAGGAGAGTGGTGATGGTGGTGATGGTGGTGATGGTGATGGTGGTATGTTGATGGTGGTGGTGATGGTGGTGGTGGTGGTGATGGGGATAGTGATGGTGGTGGTGGTGGTGGCGATGGTGGTGATGGTGACAGTGGTGGTGATGGTGGTGACGGTGGCGATGGGGATGGTGATGGTGGTGGTGGTGATGTTGGTGATGGTGATGGTGGTGATGGTGATGGTGATTGTGGTGATGGTGGTGATGATGTTGGTGATGGTGATGGTGGTGATGGTGATGGTGGTGGTGATGGTGGTGATGGTGGTGGTGAGGGTGGTGATGGTGATGGTGGTGATGGTGGTGATGGTGATGGTGGTGGTGACGGTGGTGACGGTGGTGATGGTGATGGTGATGGTGGTGATGGTAGTGATAGTGATGGTGGTGATGGCGATGGTGGTGATGGTGGTGATGATGGTGGTAATGGTGATGGTGGTGATGGTAGTAATGGTGATGGTAGTGATAGTGATGGTGGTGATGGCGATGGTGGTGATGGCGATGGTGGTGATGGTGGTGATTGTAGTGATGGTGGTGGTGATGGTGGTGATGGTGATGGTGATGGTGGTGATGGTGATGGTGATGGTGGTGATGGTGGTGATGGTGGTGATGGTGTTAATGGTGATGATAGTGATGGTGATGGTGGTGATAGCAATGGTGGTGATGGTGGTGATGGTGGCGATGGTGATGGTGGTGGAGGAGGTAAGGACAGTGGGATGGAGGTGATAGTGGGGTGGTGATGGATGAAGCCATCTCATTTATAGCATCTAATATTTTAAAAGAAACATCTGTTTTTCTTAAAAAAACATATCCATTGTAAAAAACAATTCAAACAATAGAGTGAAAATCTCCCTCTATTCTTTTACTTCAGAGATTGCCAGTGGTTTAATGGGGTGCAATCTTCCAGCCTTTCTGTAAACAGAAACATGAGGAGGATATAAACTTAAAAAATTGATGGTTTGAATTTGTAGCAGCATGGATGGACTCGGAGGGCATTATGCTAAGGGAAATAAGTCAGATAGAGAAAGACAAATACTGTATGATATGACTTATATGTGAGATCTAAAAAATACAACAAACTAGTGAATAGAACAAAAAAGAAGCAGACTCACAGATGTAGAGAACAAACTAGTGGTTATGAGTTGCAGGGTGGAATATAGGGATGGGGGAGGGGGAGGTACATGTTATTGGGTGTAAGATAGGCTCAAGGATGTATTGTACAACATGGGAAATATAGCCAATATTTTGTAATAACTGTAAGTGGAGTGTAAAAATTTTAAAAATTGATGGTTTGATAATATATATGCTGTTCTGTAACCTGGTTTTTTCCCCTCACTTAGCCATGTATTGTGTCTATTTTTCTCTATCAGTACAGATGAACTTAATTCATTCTTTTTACCAGCTGTATAGTACCATTGCATGGTTCTGTCCAAGTTATTTAACAAGCCCCCTATTAGTGTCTATTTGAGTTGTTTCAAATTTTTACTATTTTAAGCAGTGATACAATGAGTATCTTGTATACCTGGTCTATCTTTGAACTTCTGTGCCAACATTTCTGTAGGATTGATTTGTCAAAGCAGAGCTACTTCACTGAGGTGTCTACACATTTACTATTTTGCTCAGATTGCCAATGGCCCCGCAGAAACTACCCTCCAGAACACAGCACATGCAAGTTTCTGCCCCTCGTCGTAGCTTTATCAGCTTTTGCTAGGATGTGTGTAGAGCCTCTCAACTGTCTTCCCACATTCACCCTGCTACCCTCCAGTTTTTCTCCTCACAATAGCCAGAGATCCCTTTTCAAAATACAAATCTGATCATGTCATTGCCTGCCACCTCCCCCAAGAAAGCGCCTTTGAGGTCACACTGCCCTTGGGTTAAAGACAGAATCCTTCTAACATCCTAGAAGGCCCTGCAGGATCTGGCCCCCGCCCACCTCCCCAGCTCCTTCTGCTGCAGGTTCCACTCAATCTCTGCAACCACACTGGTTCTCTTTGAGTGCCCTGCATTCTCTGTGTTCCTTCCCACCTCAGGGCCTTTGCACGAGCTTTATCCTCTGCCTGGAACACACTTTCCAGCCCTCATTCCACCCCTTCACCTATTTAACTCCTGCTTATCCTCCATCTCCCAGCCCAAATGGCACTTCCTCAGGGAAGCCCTCCCTGATGCACCCCCAGACTAGGGTCTCAGAGGACACCCCACCCCCACTCCTCACTATTGATAAGCGCACATCTGTCTATGTGATTATCCTCCTCTTTGAAGGCCAGAGCCGCTCCCCATGGCACCCCCAGGTCCCAGCACAATGTCTGGCTTCCAGACATTCAGCAAAGATTTGTTGGATTTTTTTTTTTTTTTTTTTTACCACGTGCTTGTTCATAAAACCCTAACCCGTATAATGTGTTCTTGTTTGACCCTCCCTGTGACCTTGCAAAGTAAGCAGGGTTTGGAGTATTGTAGCCATTTTACGCAGGAGGAAACTGAGGTTTTGTTTTTTTTAAATTAATTAATTAATTAATTAATTAATTTTTGGCTGTGTTGGGTCTTCGTTTCTGTGTGAGGGCTTTCTCTAGTTGTGGCAAGCGGGGGCCACTCTTCATCGCGGTGCGCGGGCCTCTCACTATCGCGGCCTCTCTTGTTGCGGAGCACAGGCTCCAGACGCGCAGGCTCAGTAGTTGTGGCTCACGGGCCCAGTTGCTCCGCGGCATGTGGGATCTTCCCAGACCAGGACTCGAACCCGTGTCCCCTGCATTGGCAGGCGGACTCTCAACCACTGCACCGCCAGGGAAGCCTGAAACTGAGGTTTTGAAGAGCAAACTTCTTTGGCTAAGATCCCTCAGCAGGTAAATGATCCGGGCACGGGATTCGAACCCAGCTCTCCCACCGATACTTCTGACACCTCGACTCTCCCGGGGTTCCCAATCCTTCCTTTACTATCTGCAGAAAATTCCATCCTTTAAAAAAAAAAAAAATTTATTTATTTATTTATTTTTGGCTGCATTGGGTCTTCGTTGCTGCACGCAGGTTTTCTCTAGTTCCAGCTAGCAGGGGCTACTCTTCGTTGTGGCGTGCGGGCTTCTCATTGCGGTGGCTTCTCTTGTTGCAGAGCACAGGCTCTAGGCGCACGGGCTTCAGTAGTTGTGGCACGCAGGCTCAGTAGTTGTGGCATGTGGGCTCTAGAGCACAGGCTCAGTAGTTGTGGCGCACGGACTTAGTTGCTCCGCGGCATGTGGGATCTTCCTAGGCCAGGGATCGAACCCATGTCCCCTGCATTGGCAGGCGGATTCTTAACCACTTGCGCCACCAGGGAAGTCCCAGAAAATTACATCTTTATCATTTTTCTTTTGCATCTATTGCTGATCTTCCATTTGGGCTTTCATGGTTCTGAACAATCAGAGAGTCACAGCCAGTGTTAGAGGTGAAGGGATCTTGCAGGTGAGGCTCAGGTGCCTCATTTTCCTCACAACAGAACCAGGGTGCAGAGAGGGCCTGCGACCGGCCTGCCATGACCCCCTCGGAGCTTCTTCATTCCCTAGTGAACAAACACACGCTGAGCACCTGCTCTACCTCAGTGCTAAGGACACGGCAGGGAACGAGACTCAGTCCTTGATCTCAAGTTGCTGACATTCTACAGGGGAAAGACAATCAATAAACCTGATCATTTCAGAATATGAGAGGTTTTATGCATTTTTTTACAGAAAAAAAGGGACAGGGAGTGATTGTCCATGGTGGTTGTAGAGGGTCTCTCCGAGGAGATGAGACATAAATGATGGGAAGGAGGGAGCCATGGGAAGTTCTGCGGGGAGAGCATTCCAGGGAGAGGAGACAACGTAGAAGGCACGGACAGCAGGCCCACATGCTTAGCGCTCAGTGAGCAAGAGTGACGGGGGAGGGAAGGGGTGTTGATGCAGAAGGAGAGGTGAGCAGGGACCAGATCAGACAGGATCTTGAGGTCGTGGTGAGAAGTGTGGCTTCTATTTCTAGTGTGATGGGAAGCCAGGGGGAAGTTCTGAGCAGTGGAGTCATACAATCTGATTTATAGTCTTACAGTACCACTCTGGCCACAGTGTGCAGATGGACTGTGGAAGGGCAAGGGTGGATGGGAGAGCAGGTTAGAAATGACTGGTGATTCGGACTGGGCTGATGGGGGTGGTAAGGAGTGGCGTCAGATGTGGGGTACATTTTGACAGCAGACCTACAGGAGGTGCTGATAGATAGGATGTGGGGCGTGAGGGAAAGAAGAATGACTCCTGGACTCTTGCCCTGAACACCACTTGCTGGGCTGCAGAGCCTGGGGAATGATCAGGGATGGGGTGATGATCAGAGTTTGGTTTGGGACAAGTTTGAGATGCTAATGAAACATCCAAGTGGCCCAGTGAGTGGGCAGGTGGATATATGAACCCAGCCTGTGGCGGGGGTCTGAGGAGGTATACACTCGGGAATCATCAGCTTAGAAGCGGGATCAGGGGGGTTACCTGCCTCCTGATTCCTGGCCCAGTCCTTTTGCCACTGTTTCTCTCTCTGTCTGGCCCTGTCTTGCTTTCTCAGCTCCCTGGCAGATCCTCCCAGGAGCAGGCAGCCAAGGTGGGCCTCTGGGGTGACACAGAGCTCTGCCCTCTGTTTTCCCCGCCTGCCCTGGCCCCGTTCCTTTGGCAAACAGCCCTGGGCCTCCTAGGCTGCTGTATTTCAGAAAAGCGTTCCAGTTTGGCAAAGCAAATACAGCTGAGGAGAAAGGCAACACCTTGCAAAATAGCACCAGGCCCCCAAAGGAGAGTTTTCTTGGTCTTTTCTTTAACTTTCTCAACTGGCCTCAAGCCAAGAATGTGTCCTGTATTTTCTTCCTTGGTCCCTCCCCACCACCCACCCCATCCCTGGTGTCTACAATTCCCAGAGTGTTAATCTCCCATCGTAAGAGTGGGAAATCTCAGAAACAGCCTGGAGGTGCACAGCTGTCCTGGGCCCTCCTCTGCCCTCCCACAAAGCCCTGGGCTTCCAGTGGAATGGTGGGAAGGAGCGTGGGCTCTGAAGTGGGATTTCCTGGATTTCAGTCCTAGCGTGACGGCTGCGTAACCTTCGGCAAGTTACTTCCCTCTCTGTGTCTCAGTCTCCTAATCTGTAAAGTGGGGCCAATAATAGTACCACCTGACAGGATTGTCGTGAGGAGTGAATGAGTTAGTATATGTAAAGCTTAGAATGGTGATGATTATGATTTCCCTGGGCTGGTCAAGATAAAGAATACAGGCCCCAGAGCAGCACTGCCTGAGTTCAAGTCCCAGCTCCATGACTTACCACTTAACCCCTGAGTGCCTTGGGTCCTGTGTAGAGCAGAAATGTCCTCACAGGTGTGGGGGCCTTGTGCAGGTGGTGCAGGTGGAGCCCTTACCAATGCCTGACATGGAGTCCTGAGTGCTCTGTGGATGTTGACTTGATGGAAAATCAGTGCACTTCCTTACCTGGGCTTCCTAAATCTGGCCCAGGCCTCTGACCTCTTCAGCCCAGGCTGAGATCACTCACTGGCAGGCTTCTCTGCCTGGACTCATCCTGATGATGCCTGAAATTCCACCATTATTGCTTCACTTCTTTGGCTGAACACTTTGCCATCATTAAAATACAGATAGCCCAGGAAAGGGTCACCAGTTCCGTCTTCCATCATCTATCACTTGGTGTGAGGACATTTATCAGCCGTTTTCCTGAGAGGGATACGGGAAGGAAAAGCATGCTCTCGCATTGTGCCCCTCCCCTGGGCTTGACCCTCAGGCCCTCCTGTTGCCCTTGAGCGGAGTCCAGGTTCCTTGCCCTGGTCCATGAGCCCTGTCAGGATCTGGTCCGCACCCACCTCTCACTGTGCATGCCCCACATGACCCCTTGGCCAACCTGGATGTCTTCTCACCCAAAATTTGGGCTGTCTGGCCCCAGTGCCTTTGTTCATTCGAGTCCCATCACCAAAATCACCGCCCCCATCTTCCCATCCCCACTCACACTGTTCTTTGGCTCTCTTGGATGGTCTGTGTCAGGGTCTCTGACCCTCAGCGCGCCTGACATTTGGGATGGGGTAACTCTTTGTTGCAGAGACTGTTCTACAATGTGCGGGACGTTTAGCAGCATCCCTGGCTTCTGCCCACTAGGAGACTGTTGCACCTCTCCAGCTGTGACAGTCCTAAATGTCTCCAGACATTGCCCAATGTCCCCTGGGGTGGGGTGGGGTGGGGTTGAGAACCACTGGCGTATAATGTATGGCAAGGGGCTGGGAGTCGGCTAGACCTTGGGTTCCCACCCCCCTCTGCTCCTGCTAACTGGGGAACTGGGCGGGAACTACCACAGCCTTGGTTTGCTTGGCTGCAAATCGGGCACCAGAGAGCCTGTCTCACAGATGACGTTGTTTTAAACAACTGCTGCAAGGTTACCGTGATAGCTGCTTGAAAAAGTGAAGCTAAAACTCAAATGATGGGGCTTCCCTGGTGGCGCAGCGGTTGAGAATCCGCCTGCCAATGCAGGGGACACGGGTTCGAGTCCTGGTCTGGGAAGATCCCACATGCCGCGGAGCAACTAAGCCCGTGAGCCACAACTACTGAGCCTGCGCATCTGGAGCCTGTGTTCTGCAACGGGAGAGGCTGCGACAGTGATAGGCCTGCGCACCGTGATGAAGAGTGGCCCCCGCTCGCCGCAACTGGAGAAAGCCCTCGCACAGAAACGAAGACCCAACACAGCCAAAAATAAATAAATAAATAAATATATTTAAAAAGGGAAAAAAAAAAAAAAAAAAAAGGAAAAAAAAAAAAAAACTCAAATGACAACCTTGCCATCCGCTCGGACTAAATTCCTCCTCCCAGTTTCCTGATTTCAGGAAATGGCAGCCCTGGGCCTCCACCCTGTACAGGCAGGCCCCCAACTCTAGAGTCTTTCCACACCCCTCATCTGTCCATCAGCAAATGCTTTGGGCACCTCCCAAACCAGCCCCAGTCTAGCCTTCTCCCGACTTCCACTCCTCTCACCCCAAATCTCCACCGTGGGCGTCACAGCAGCCTCTTCACCGGCCTCCCGATTCCACGCCGTCTAATCCGCGGTCCACACAGCAGCCAGCGGGTCCTTCTTCCAGCAAACTCGAGTCAAACCCTAGTTAATCGCAAACTCCGCACCAGGGCCTCTACAGCCTCGCTGGCTGGCCCTGCCTCCCCTCCCCCCTGCCCAGGGGGCACCATCCTCCCTGGTCTCTCCCTGTTCCTCAGACAGAATTGCGACCACCGCTATCTCACCCTGGCCCTGACGCTGATGGACACCCTGCCCGGCCCGTGGGCCTCGGCGCTCACCTGGCCGGCACCTTCGCGCCCATCACACCCCTGCTCCAGTGCCTTCTGGGGGCCTCACCAGACCCCACCTACAGCAACCTTCCCCCCCCCTCCCCAGTTACACGTGGTCCCCTTAGCCCACTTTATTCTCTTCACAGCATTTATCAGGATCGGAAACTATGCTCTTTATTTACGTAGAACCTTGCCTATTAATAGTCTTCCCCAACCAGAATGGTTAGCTTCTTGGGAGAGGAGCCATGTTCTGTCCACTGCTGCATCCTCAGGGCCAAAGACAGTACCTGGCACACAGCAGGCGTCCGATAAATTCTCGGTGGATATGTGAATCCAGCTGTAGAGTGTTGCCATCTTTAAAATGCAGCTCAGAGGCCACCTGCCCCACCCTATCCCCCCATGGAAGCCATATTTCCCTCCCGTGAGCCTCCAAAGGATCTGTATCTCCCTCCCCTGGCCGAGTCGCTTGGCCCTGTTACTTCTTTATGGAACACGGCCCATTTTCCCAGACCCGCTGTGAGCTGCCGGAGGGCAGGGACTAGGAAAGTCTTATTTCTGTGTCCCCCACAGACCCTGGCACAAAGAAGCTTCTGAATAAATACATATGGGGACAGTGGGTGCCTAGGGAGGGGCAAGAAGGGCCCTGTCGATTTGCTGATTATTTCTGGAGCTTGGCAGACAAACTTCATCTCCCCTGCTGTAGCAGTTTAAAGATGACTGCAAATTCTCTGACATTTCTCCTGTGGAGAGGTGAGGTCGAGGTCCCCTTCCCTTGAACCTGCGTGGGCCTGTGACTGCTTTGACAAACAGAAGACAGCAGAAGCGGTGCCCTTCTAGGTCCTGGCTCAGGCCTTGAGAGACTGCAGCTTCTACTTGTTGGCACTTGGAGTTTTGAGCTGCCGCGTGGACAGGTCTTACTACACTGGCCGGTGAAATCACGCGCAGAGGCCCCAAGACCTTGTGGAGAGGGAGAGCGGCCCAGCTGGGCCCAGCCTTGCGGCAGTCTCCACCCAGCTGCCAGGAATGTGGGTGAAGCTGACGGACCCTTCAGATGAGCCCAGCTGCCAGCTGAATCAAGCAACCTCAGTAATACCATGTGGAGTCAAAGTACTGCCCCGCCAACCCCTGCCTGAATTCCTAACCCACAAAATCATGAGATGTAATAAAATGCTTGTTTTAAACCACTAACTTTGGGAAATTCTCTGGCGGTCTAGCGGTTAGGACTCTCACTGTCAGGGCCCAGGTTTGATCCCTGGTCGGGGAACTAAGATCCTGCAAGGGGTCTGTGATCTATTAGTGAGGTCTGCCATGGGTACAGGGGAGAAGAGGAGGAGCTTCCTGTGCTACACTTTTCATATTCCTGGCAAATTCATGTTGAATACAGCAAGACATGATTTCATTTAATCCTCACAGGTAGGGCTTATCATCTCCATTTTATAAATACAGAAACTGAGGAACAGAAAAGTTACATAGCTTGCCTATTAGTTTACTCAGCTAATAGGGGCAGAGCAGGTTCTGGGGCTCCAAAATCCACTAAACAAGGCAAGAACACAGGTGTTTTCTCCCATCTGATTGATGGCTGACCTGATTGATGGCTGACCCCTCACCCCATCTTCTGTTTGCTAGCCCTCATTCTGGCTTTACTCTGGGGCTGAGGATAGCTGGCACTAAGCCAACGTCACCAGGGCCCCAGAACAGCTGGGTTTCCCCCTCTGTCATGGGAGGCTGGTGCTTAGGTATCTCTAAAGGGTGGAACCATATAAGTTTGTAAAGAGCTAAGGAAATACCAGTTTCATGGCTCCTGAAACCAGGAAAAGACAAGCACTCCATTCAGGGTTCTTAGCAGTTACGCAAAGCTTTCTTGGGGAATTCAGGAGCCCAGGATGGGGGAGGGTGTGGGAGGGGTTGAGAGCTCAGGCCCAGCTCCACCCCTTCCTTGAGGTGTGATCCTGAACAAGTGATTTCACCATTCTGACTCTCAGTTTTTTCATCTGTCAAGTGGGTATTATTAGACTTACCCTGTGTGGTAATTTTGAAGATAAAAGGGATTTAATGTAAGTAAATTCCCAGAGCCATGCTCGGCACACATGGGTGCTTGTTAAATATTTCTCGATGAATGAGGGAATGAATAATGAACAGTTGGATAACACTTTACCAAGCTGAGGTGTGTACTCAGTTCTGGATCTCAGCTGGCTGGCTGGCTCCCTGTACCCACTGTGCCTGGCACAGTGTAGGCACCTAATGTGTATTTGCCAAAATAATTCTTCTAAGTCCAACCTAAGGAAGTCGTTTCCAGGCACCAAAAAAAAAAAAAAAAAAAAACCAATACAGTACATTCCAAAGCAGACAGAATTTATTCAGGTGATGATAATACCTACCCTCTTCAGACTCCATATCAGGCAGCCTCATCTGTGAACCAGGAAATAAGCAAACAAAGAGCTCTGAACACACGAAACAGACAGTATAAAGTTCATGCTCCAGTACCTACGACTTTTCTCCTAGAAGTACCCTCTGGTCTTCATTTTTAACCTAGTTACCCTTGGTTTACAAACAAATCCAATAAGCATCACATGGTGGTTTTGAAGCCCACCTTTCTCAGACGAGAAGAAGCAAGCTGGAGATGAAGAAGCCCTCAAAGATGGAGAAGCACTCAGGCAGAAATGATTCCAATGGGAAATTGGGCTTCTCATCCATAAGACAGGAATGATAACGAAATTCAATAATACCCATGATAATGCAAATTCTGGTAAATTGCAGCTGGCAATTGGCTCCTGGTCCCCTGGAAGCTACGACCAGCTAGCTACGCAGACAGCTCTAACTTTGCAACACACAATCTTGCATTTCACATGATTGAGTCTAACCCCCACCACCAGCCCATGAGATGGGCTTTATCATCCCCTTACTACAGAGCAGGGTTTCTCAACCTTGGCACTATTGACATTTAGGGATGAATAATTCCTGGTGGGGGCCGTCCTGGGCATTGTGGAATGTTTAGCAGCATCCCTGGCCTCTCCCCACTAGATGCCAGAAGCACCACCCCACCCCTGAGTTGTGACAACCAAAAATGTCTCCAGACATTGCCAAATGCCCCTGGGGCGGAATTGCCCCCGTGGAGAACTTCTGTTAGAGATTTAGGAATTGAGTCTCAGAGAGAGTGAGAGTTCCCCAAGGTCACACAATTCCATGGGCAGCCTAAGCTCTGAGCCCCTAAAAATTATGCCAAGTTACCCCACAGAGACTGTTGTGAGGCTCCAATGAGATCATATCCTGGAATAAAGGTCACAAATAGCTGTTCTTAAGCCATCAGTGACTGACCCGAATCCTTGCAGATGACCTTTGTACTTGGGGATGAATTTCCCTGAGCTGCATCCTTGGCTTCTCTGGCCCTCTCCTCTCCTGCCTTGACAGCATCTGCATCCCTCTGGGCCTCACTCTCTGTGATCTGGACCTGGAGGAGTCTAGGTGGAGCGTTCTCTTGGGGGGTGGAGTGGGGGGCCTCTTGCACACAGAGGTAGACAGGGAGCTGGGCATTTACCGAGCTCACTGAACCCAGAGCTGAGGGAGCATGGCATGTGACACAGAGAGCTTAGCAGCGTGACGCTGTCTGTGCTTATTTCCCTCTGATCCCCCCGGCCTTAGTAGCATCTTGTTTAAAGGGTCTCAGCTGTGCTGTGGGGAATGGAGGCGAGAACTCTAAGGCCAGGCTCTAAGCAGACCATCAAAGGGAGCACTATGGTTCCGTCCCCAAGACAGCAGGGATCTGTGAGAGGGTGAGTCTAGAACCACAGGACTTGGAGCTGCCCTGCTCTGCGGCCAACTTTAGAGGCTGTGGGCTTTGGCAGGCAGATTCCTTATAAAACACCGCCCTCCCCCAGATTAGGAGCTAGTTCAGATCTTGAGCGGGAGGGGTCTGGGAAGTGTCTGAACACAACTGCACCCTTATGGCTCCATATACACATCACAGCCCCAGGTGAACATTTTAAACAGTTCACTGGGTATGGTGGTCACAGACCCTGGATATTCAGGGCAGCTGCTTTCAAATAGTCAGGTGTTTTATTCCAAATTGTTAAATGATAAAAGTTTTAAAACAGTGATAAGCATGAAGTTTTTCTTGATGTGAATTGTCATTCAACAATTCATTAAATAACTGTTTATTGAGCATATCTGTATGACGTATAATATTAGGCACAGCAGTGAAAAGAACAGACAAAAATCCATACCCTCACGTAGGTGACACTCTGGTGAGAGAGACGGACAATACCAAGCAAGAGCTGTCAGGTTGCAAAGCAAGTTGACTCAAGTGAAGGGGAGATGGAGAGAAAGTTGGGTGGAAGCATCTAAGGAAGTTTCAGCAAATCCATCGGAGGATACTTGAACCAACGTTGGTCTACAAAGTAGTTCATGTCTCCAAGGAAGGAGTCTGTCGTAGTATCCCCATTACAGTCAGTCATTAATGGAACCATCCCATGGGGATGGGTTTCAAAGCACTACTGTTGGGGCCCTTAGGCAATTATGCTCCCTGTAGTAAGATGTTCTAGGCATGTTCTCATGGCCACCCCAGAATGGTGGAATGGAGGTCAATCCACAGAGCCTACCCTGATAACAATACCTGTTTCCTAGGGTAATTTGAAGGTTAAATGAGATAATAGAAGTAAAGCACTTAGAACAGTACTTGCCACAGAGTAAGTGCTCAGCAAATGTTAGGAGCAGGTTGGAGATTGAAAACGAAGGAGGCCCCCTCTGGCCCTCAAGGCCCTCTCTGCCCTCTGAGGGAGACCATGCCAAGCATCCTGGAAACAGATAATGAGAGGCTGCTGTGCTACAGGCAGGGATGGTGTGCATGGCTGTATGTCCTCATCAATAGGGATGCCTTTATCATGATACAGGTTCTAGGCCCCACCCTGGAAGTGCTGATTCAGCTGGTGGGAGGTGGGACCTGAACATACAGAGATTGATCATAAGCCTGGGGTTCTGAGAGCAGCCAGGCTTGGGATCCCAGTTGTAGGTGTCAGAGGAAGGCGTGCTTAGCTGGGTAGAGGGTGAGGAAAGGAAGGTAAGAAAGACTTTGAAGAAGAGATGGAGCCTGACTAGGGTCTTGAAGGATGTATAGGAGCTGAAAGTGAAGGAGCAGAGGACATTCCAAATGGAGGGAACAGTGCACATGAAGGCAGAGTAGCTTTAAGGACCTCAGGGTGTTTGGGAACCCACAAGGTTTGGTGTGATCAGGTCAAGGGTATTTTTTCTTTTATTGAACATTTACTAGTGGCCAGGCTCAGTGCTAAGGATTTAACACGCTTTACATCACTGAGTCCTCACAACAAGTCTATGAGGTCGGTATTATTATCCCTCTTATTTTGCAGATGAGGCTCAGAGAGGTTGAGTGACTTACCCTAGGTCACAGAGCTATTTTAAGATGAAGTCAAGGTTGGAATCTATTTGTGTCCAAAGCCTGTGCTGTTGACATTCCTGGGAGAAGAGCCTGAAGGAACAGGTAGATATCTGTTGGGACACATGTGCATGTACAGTGTGACATCTAGGAACTCAGTCTTTGGTGTCATCAGAAGTGGGTTCAAACTGCCCCTACTGTCTCTGTGGCTTTGGGCAAGTTAGTTAGCCTCTCCAAGCCTTGTTTCTTCATCCGTAAAATGAGGAAATAATGCCCACCTTAGGGTAGGTCATGAGATGGAATGAGTTATGATATGTAAAGCACCTAACACAGTGCCTGGTTCTTAGTAAGCACATGGTAATTGGGAGCTATTATTATTAACTCATGCAAATGTGTTGGGACTTCAACTTGTAGAAGATGCGGAACCTAGAGGGTTTTAAGCTGGAAGATTGTAAATATCTCGAGAAGGTCCATTAGGGAGCAAAGCCTTAAGTTCAAGGAATGCCGCTCAAATGGTGAGCTTTCAGCCACTAACCAGTGGTCCAGGAGGCTTTGGGGGTAGATGTGATCATGGCAGCACATGGCTTTGTGGGTATTCTGGAAGTCTCACCATGTGGTCAGTTACCCACTGCCTGGTCCATCAGAGAGCAACTTATGTTACTTTGGAAAATCTCAGAAGGGGCTTCCTGGGCTGAGCTGGGGGTGAAAGACATCTCATGGTGCCCACTGCTATAATGTTGGGGTCACGACTTTGTAAAGACTCAGTTCCCCAAATATTAGAACAAACACCAAAATGTGACATATATGTATTCCTTGGGTGTTGGAATCATTGAGGATTCCTTTTCATCCCCTTGTGTTTTTGCATGTTTTCCACCCTGAGTTTGTGCTGATTTCTGTTTTTTGAACTAGCAAAATAAGTGTTATTTAAAAGGAAAAAAACCAGCCCTCGCGTAGGGAGGCTGACACACATCTCCTGCAGCAGCCCAGCGAGAAGGACTGATCACAGCCTGCCCCACCCAGAGCAGTTCCATCAGAACCATCGGGGCTGGCAACTCCTTTGTCCTTATCTGCAAGCCCGTGGTGGTGTGTGTGTGTGTGTGTGTGTGTGTGTGTGTGTGTGTGTGTGCGTGTGTGTGTGTGTGTGTGTGTGTGTCTGTGGTTAGGAGAGCAGTTCTCAGACTTAGTCTCAGGGCCAATTTATGCTCTTAAAAATTATTGAGGGGTTTTGCGGGTTATATCCATTGCTAATTTTCAAAATAGAAATTGAACCTGAGACATTTTAGTAATATTTATTTATTAATCCATTCAAAGCAGTGGTTGCCAACCAGGGGCAATTTTGCCTCCCAGGGGGACACTTGGCAATGTCTGGAGACATTTTTGTCTCCCACTGGGGGCTGGGGGTTGCTACCGGCATCTAGCGGGCAGAGGCCAGGAATGCTGCCAGCATCCTACAGTGCACAGGATGGTCCCCACAGCAGAGGATTACCTGGCCCAAAAGGTCACTGTTGCCAAGGCTGTGAAACCCTAAATTAAAGTAAGGATGATAATATCATTACATGCTAACATAAAAACATATTTTCATAAAAAAAGCAAAAATTTTCCATATTAAAAAAAAATTAGCGAGCATAGTGGCATTGTTTTAGATTTTTGCAGATCTCTTCCATGTCTGGTTTAACAGAAGATGGCTGGATTCTTGTATCCACAGCTGCATTCACTCTGTTGTAACATCACATGTCATGTAGCTTCTGGAAAATTCCAGAGAATGAGTTTTGTCAGAGAATGAGAGTGAAAAAGACAAATAACAACTCAAAACTATTATGAAAATAGTTTTACCTTGTAGACCCCCTCGAAGGGTCTCTGGGACCCCAAGGAGTCCAGAGACCACCTTTTGAGAACTGCTGCTGTAGGCAGACTCTCCCAGACTATTTCCAGAAAGAACCATTGTGATTTGGGTGTGAACACATCTGGCCCACTGTCCCAGGGGGAGGGCAGTGGGGGAAGGGATTGGTGAAAAGCCAAATGTGTGTTCGGTGCCCCCAAACGCAGCCCCCTTCTCTCACCGCCTTACCGTGTCAGCTGCTAGGCTATCATGGTAATTTCTAATGACAGCTCTCACGTTTCACCTCGGGTGAGAAAACAACAGGCCAGACAAGTGGGGATAAAAGGAAAGAGGAGAAAGGGTGGAGGAGGTGGGCTTTGCTGGCTGTCCTGAGGGGCAGAGGTGGGGGGGTTCTCTGTGGCTTTGAGGTCCCTGCGGGGTGTGGGGTGTGTGGATGGCCTGCGCCTTGGCCTTGCCTGGGAGCCCGGCCCTGCGAGCAGCCGTCGAGGTGGCCCGCCTTGTCTCTGAGTCACCCACCGGAGTTTCACAGGATGCAATAGGCTACTTTTGGGAAGGAGAGAGGGAGCCCCAGCCTCGGAGGCCCAGGTGGGGTGAGCCTCACCCCTTGTCTCAGAAGGAGCCATGAATCCAAGTCAGGAAGCCTGGCGCCCCGGGTCCCCCCTCTGGGCCGCACCCGTCACTGTCCCCACGCCCCCGGCGGGGGGGAGGGTTCCAGCTGCCGCTCTATGGGGGCCGAGGAAACAGGAGCCCGAGGGCATTTATGGAGTGCTTGCTGTGTGCGATGGGCTCTGAGCTAATCCCTTCCAGCGCCTGATGCATTTAACCCTCACAGTAACCTGCACTGTGGGAGCTGCTATTATTCCCTTTCCATCTGTGTGGATACAAGGCCCAAGGAGGAAATAACTTGTCCACGCGCCAAGCCAGGGACTGGAGCTGGGACTGGTGTAGGTTTCTCTAGATCCACAGCCCAGACTCGTAACCTCTCCTCTCTATAAATCGCTGTGCTAAGAGTCAGGCATTTACTAATGTACCAGATTACTGAACACTGTGCTAGATGCCCCGACACAGATGAATGAAACACTCCCCCGCTCTCCTCCCAGCGGGCCGTCTCCTTGGCCGGGATGTGCGGGGTGTGTGAGGGCTGAGCAAGCAAACAGGCGATGGCACCTGGTTGTGCCAAGTGCTGTGATGGGGTGAGCAGTGCGAGGGAGCCAGAGGAGGTCCTGACCCAGACTGGGGAGGGGGTGGGCAAGGATGGCTTCCTGGAGGAGGTGGCATGTAAGTGAGAGACAAGTCGGGGACCCACAAGCAAGGAGGAGGAGGCGGGTCCCGTGGAGGAATAAACAGCATCTTAGGGGCACACAGCTGGTAACCCTGCTCCCCCTTTTGACTCGTTACTGGGACACTGCCTCCTAGCCCAGGAGGAGTTCCAGGATTTCTACCACAAGCCCCGTCCCCTGTTTACATTCTATTTCTGGGGTAAGAACCAGATGGGGCACCAGCTGGGACAGTAACAGCAGCCCCTTCTCCTTTATGGAAGCTGGGGCCAGTGGTGGCGGATGGGGTCTCAGGGTGGCTTCCAGGCCCCAGGGTCAGGAGGTCAAGCCACTTTTAGAAATAAATATTTGTACATGGACCCTCCTTTCATGCCAGGCACTCACCTAGGCGCTGGACATAAAGTATCTCATTGGAATTTGACAATCCCATGAGATTCAGGATGAATTTGTTTTAGGTGACAATCTTTTCACTGAAGACCTTACATAATTCCAAACTCGCGGGGTACCAGATCAATGCTGACAAAGCTGTCTCAGGTGTTTTCGTTTACCATCCAAAGTGCACAGCCGTGAGGCTGCGGAGTGAAGAGGTTACAGTTTGCTTGCTCGGCCTGCTGTGAGATCAGGTGGGTTTTGATAAGTTTTTCATGTGGGAAGGAGCCATGTATACTCTTTCATAGTTTTGTGATGTTTTGTTAATATGTCCTTCTATCGCCTAACCTCCTTCTTGGTGCCTTCACTAACATCATTCTGCAGATGAGGAAACTGAGGTTTTGAGAGATTAAGGAACCAGTCTGGGGTAAATAGCGGAGCTGGAATTGGGGCTCAGGCAGCCAGACCCCCAACCTCCCAATTTTCGCCCTGCTTCTCTTGTTCTAGAAACATCCTTGAATCTGGGAAGGCCTCCTCCCTTCAGCCTGCCTGAGCCACGCCTGGCCTAACTCTTGGATCACTTTTCAAATCTTTCTTTCCTCCAAGAGAGAGCAGCAGTGGAAGAGGGAGAAAAGTGTTTGGAACGTGTTTAAGATTTTCCCGAGTGACTCGGGCTGGGCCCCCAAAGAAAGCCCAGCATGCCTGGGCAAGCCCCCCTGTCTCGGTGGCCCCTTTCCCCAAACAAGGAGATGAGTGTGGTGCCACTTGGGGAGAGAGGGGCTGTAAGGGGGGGTGCCAGTTGCGGGGGTTGAATAAAAAAATCTTAAAACTGATCAACGGGAGTGAAGTAATTTCTTATTGCTTCAAAATAACTTCTTCCTGTTCCAACACTACCAAGCATAAAATGGATAGCTAGTGGGAAGCAGCCGCATAGCACAGGGAGATCAGCTCGGTGCTTTGTGACCACCTAGAGGGGTGGGAGAGAGAGGGTGGAAGGGAGGGAGACATAAGAGGGAAGAGATATGGGGATAAATTATGTATAGCTGACTCACTTTGTTATAAAGCAGAAACTAACACACCATTGTAAAGCAATTAAACTCCAATAAAGATGTTAAAAACAAACAAACAAACAAAAACAAAAAACAAACCAAAAAAAAACCAAGGTTCAAATCTCTGATCTGTAATTTGGGACTCATTTATTAGCTCCCTATTTCTCATCCTGAAAATAAGGATAATTACAATATTAAAAAAAAAAAAGAGTAATAAAGAAAACTTGGAAACTCCTGAGAAGCCCAAAGAAGAAAATGTAAAAACCCACAATCCCATCATTCATGCATAAACACTGTTAGTATTTTGGGTGTGGCTCCTTCCATTCTTTTGTCTCTGCACCTGTCTATATACATATTTATAGTTATAATAAAAATGTATTCATAATAACATTTTATTATTGTCAAAATAATACGTGTTCACCGTAGAATATTTAGAGAGTAGAAAGGAACAAAAGAAGAAAGTAAGAAAAGTTAATCTCGGCTAGTATGACTTTCTAGGTTTTTCTCATTTTTCTTGTGATTGTGTTATAATGAATATTGTTAATAAAAAGGTTTTCAGCATGTAGGCAGGCTTATTGAAATCATTTCTCCAAAGAAACAATTTAAAGATAAAACAAAGTTGTGGATTTTAACTTCTTTTAGGTCACAGAGGCTCTTGAGAATCTGAGAGCTATGGACACACAAAAATGCACGTATAATGTCTTCCTAAAACGTCAGGGGGTCTGCAGACTCTCCAGAGCCCCTGCCTAGGCACGTGGGCCCCAGTTTGAAAATTCCCCAGTTCTTCATGAATTATTAACAAGTGAAGAAGTGCTTTCGATTCCCTCAAGCTGAAAGGAAAGTCACACCCAACACCTCTGCTGCCCTTCACCCTCCTCTTTTTCACCTGAATATTTTTTGTGGGGGACATTTCAGTTTAGTTGACAGCTTAGGAGGGGGTTTCCACTGGTTTAGGATTTCATTTCTCTTTTAAATGTGAGTTTGATTTTATTTATTCTTTTGGCTGCGTTGGGTCTTTGTTGCTGTGTGCGGGCTTTCTCTAGTTGCGGCGAGTGGGCTTCTCATCGCGGTGACTTCTCTTGTTGTGGAGCACGGGCCCTAGGCGCACAGGCTTCCGTAGTTGTGGCGCATGGGCTCAGTAGTTGTGGCTCACAGGCTCTAGAGCGCAGGCTCATTAGTTGTAGTGCACGGGCTTAGTTGCTCCGCGGCATGTGGGATTGTCCTGGACCAGGGCTCGAACCCGTGTCCCCTGCATTGGCAGGTGGATTCTTAACCACTGCACCACCTGGGAAGTCCTAGTATTTCATTTCTTGAAAAAAAAATTTTTTTTTGTTCTTGTTTTGTTTTTAAATAGTCAAGTTTTACACTGTGATGTAATTTCAAACTTACAGACAAGTAGCGCAAATAGTACCAGGAGCTCCTATACCTTCTGTTTTGTTTTGTTAATTACAAATAATAATAATAATAATATAATATATGCCAGTCATAACACGTCAAACAATGCCAAAGTGTGTGAAGAAAAAGTTAATAAGCTTCCATTTCCCCCTCCAACACAAGGAATATAAACATTCTCTAAGTTCTTGTTAACATACACATACATGCATATGTATTTACATGGATATGTTCTTTTTGCCTTAAAAAAAACCCTTACTTTATATATACAGTATAGTCTCTATGTTTGAGATTTATGTTTTTGTTCCTTGAAGGCCTAGATACAGTTATACAGGGCTGGCTTAATTACTTCCAACCATCAGCAGAAGATGTTCAGAGAAACATGAGGGAAAGTGAAATGTAAGCAGAGAATCACGGGAATGATTGGGCAACTTCCAAGGAGTGCGAGTGGAGACATGGCAGCTCAGAGCCCAGCACTCCACAATTCGCTTCTTACATTTAACATTCTTTCTGATCTCTCTCTAGCTCAACTCACATTGACTTCATTCTTGCTATTAACGTCATACTTTTGCATTGTATTGCTGGGCAGGACTTTCTTCAACCCTTCCCCTATAGGTAGACATCCAGGGTGACTGAAACGGTCACAAGGCCTTATCTCTGTGTGGCTGGCAAATCCCTGGGGCTCAGCTCTCTGGCTTGTTAAAGGCAGCTGGAAGCAGAGCTGGTGTTAGAACCAGACCCTGTAATAGGTACCCCACTGCCCTTTGGAAGCACCAAGAAGATCTTTCTAGTGTGGGCATATGATATAGATTGGGGTAGTGGTGTGTTGGTAAATGTTTCACAACCAGCTGTCCAGGGGAAAAAGTCTGATTTCTATGCTGTAAAGACTCCCTCCATAGCTGGTTTCAAGCTACCAATCTGATATCAGTAAATGTAGAGTTAGGAAGAAGTGCACACACTGGCTCTTGAGAGCTGGTACCAGATGGCTTGTGCACACTGCTGGATCAGACCAATCAGCCTGTCTCACTGATGAGCTTGACTGTCAGTCACATTCACTCTGGGGTTGTCTATGGACAGCGCTGTGGGTCCATGTAGCCACTGGGGCAGGGCTGCCTCTTTCTCAGCCTCTGCAAGTCTCCTGACCCGCAGCCCAAGAGACCTGAAGTAAGACTGATAGTCCGTTACCTGTTGGCCACCCTCAATTCCCCTTCGGTAAATCTTTCTTAGCATCAGAGTTTATATATACGTAATACTTTCTGTTTTAAAATAGGTTAAGACTCACAAGAAGTTTCAAAAATAGTTTAGAGAGTTCCCACGTGTTCTTCACCCAGCTTTCCCAATGATAATATCTCACACAACCATAGTACATTGTCAAAACCCGGAAACTGATATTGGTGCAATACTATCAACTCCAAAGTAAGCCTCTTTGGATTTGACAAGTTTTTACATGACACGCACTGTGTGTGTATGTGTATGTGCATGCACACATGCATGCCCCTAGTTCTATGAAATTTTATCACATGTTTAGAGTTTATAACCATCAACCCAATCAGGATACAGAACTTTTCCATCACCACAAAGAAACTTTCAGAGCTTTTTCTAACAAAACTGTCCAGCACTTTTTGAGTGGAAAGAACATGGGTTTTGAGTGGAATCAGACCCATTATTTTCAAATCCTAGTCTCCCTACTATGTGACCTTGGGGTACATAGCTTAACCTCTCTGAGCCTTACTTTCTTCATTTCCAAAATGTATGGTTGACGTGAGGACTGAATTTAAAAATGATGTTTGAAAGTGTCAGGAATCTTGTAGATGCTCAACAAATGTTAGTTCCCTTTCTGGGTTCAGAGGAGGTTTGGACCCTTGCTCCCGCTGAAGAGTCAGGGACATTAATGAATTCTCCCTTCAAGACCCTGTTTTGCATTTACTGACGTAATATTTGGGGTGTCATCTCCTGGTAGACAAACTCCAAAATCCAAGACATGTGGTCATTTGCTATTTTGGTGAAACTACGATTTGAACCACATGCACAAAGAGGCTGGAGTTGAGGGGAGAGAGAGGTTCATTCAGCTAATAAACCAAGTGAATCACCCAGGATCTGCATCTTAGCCGTGGCTTTGTTAGCACCTTGCTACTTGTGCTGGCCAAGTAAATGCAAAGAGAGTGAAGAAGTCTAAGAAAGTGAAGGTCCCTAGGTTTTAGACACATTCAAGAATTAAACGCCAAACTGAGGAGGAAGTTGGATCTACACGAATAACAACAGCTACTTGCCGGGTACTGTTCTCTGCTTTATTGTGTGACTCCAACAAATCTTTACAACCACCCTTTGAAGTAGGTACTATATTCACCCTCATTTTATAGATGAGGAAAATGAAAGCACAGAGAGATTAAATAACCTGCTCAAGGTCACACAGTGAGTAAGTAATAGAGCCAAAATTTGAATTCAGGCAGTGGGGTTCCAGAGTCCACACCCACAATGACCATCCCCCACCATTCATGTGAACAAGCCCTCCTTGTGAACTCTACAGAAAAAATTAAAAGTTATTAGAGAAACTATTTCAGCCAGTATGCAAAACAAGACAGTTTTGTTGTTCCTAACACACATTTATTTAGTACCTATTACGTGCACACATGTGCCAGAATAGAATGAAGAGGAAAACAGATGTGATTCCTGCCTTCCTGGAGCCCACGATCCAGTGGAGGTGCCAGACACCAATTAAGGAGTCCCGGCAATCAGTCTAAAATCATAAAATTGCCACAGCTGTGGGATGCAGTCCAGAGTGTTCTAAGAGCAAGTGAAGGAAGGTTCTGACCTCGTTGGGAGGGTCATCCTTGAAGAACAGATAATTGAGCAGAGATCTGAAGGATAAGCAAGAATTATCTAGGCAAAGGGGGAGTTAGGGGGCACCTCTGAGAAAGCATTCCAGGAAGAGGGAACAAGAAGTGCCAAGATCGGGCTTCCCTGGTGGCACAGTGGTTGAGAATCTGCCTGCCAATGCAGGGGACACGGGTTCGAGCCCTGGTCTGGGAAGATCCCACATGCCACGGAGCAACTAAGCCCGTGAGCCACAGCTACTGAGCCTGCGCGTCTGGAGCCTGTGCTCCGCAACGGGAGAGGCCACGACAGGGAGAGGCCCGTGCACCGCGATGAAGAGTGGCCCCCGCTCGCCGCAACTGGAGAAAGCCCTCGCACAGAAACGAAGACCCAACACAGCCAAAAATAAATAAATAAATTAATTAATTAAAAAAAAAAGAAGTGCCAAGATCATATGATGGGAAGAAGCAAGGTCTATGGAGGGAGTCATGAAAGGAGCCTGGAAGGCCACGGTGGCAGCAGGAAGTCTTTAAGAGCAGTGGAGAGCCTTTGAAAAAGCTTAAGTGTGTGTGGAGGGGTGTTTGGAGGAGCCCCAATCCAACTTATGTGATGTCAAAAATTCACTGAGTCCTGACCACAACCTTAAGAGGTGAGCTCTGCTCTCCCCACTCTGAGATGACACGACTGTTGACGTACATATTACAGGAGTACTGATGATCTGGGAAGTTCAGAAAGTCTCCGTGTGTGGCCCTCATCCTGACAGTATTTCTCCACCTCTTCTCATCATAGTCCCTCTTGAAATTTGAAGAAAGCTAGTGGCCACTCTGGTGAAACCCTTGCCACCAGAAAACCGAACCCACACACTTTTGAAAACTTTGTGTACAGTTTTAGGGGGACTCTGAACCTCCTGAGACCCTTGAGACCCCAGGTTAAGAACCCCTGACCAAATGATCTTTTTTTAAAAAAAAATCTCAAACTCCAGAGGGACAGGGTTAGCAATGATGAATCCAAAACGATGAATTATCAATGAGGGAATTTCAGGCAACAGCCTAGATCCACTCAGAGGAAGAAAGAGTATTGGGACAGTTTCCTCTTGGGAAGTGAGCTCCCAAGTGTCTAGGCTCAAATGAATGAGCTGTGTCATCTAGCCATCCACTTCTCAAGTAGTCAAGGGCCTCTACTCTGTACAAGGCCTTGTGCTCAACCCTGGGAACACAGAAATGAATCAGACACAAATCCAGTCCTCGAGGAGACCACAGGACAATGGTGGAGGCAGATCCAGCTGTGGATCCTCACTTTGGGGTTAACATTAAAATAAAGGTAATTACAAAATGCCAAGCAAAGCCCAACAACCCTTTCCTTGCTTGGGCTCTTAACATATATCTCATAAATGAGAATATGGTGACAAACAAGGGGAGTGCCAAGCAGTGATGAAACTTTATGCCAAGTTGTGGAAGAACTAGTCATATTAGAAGCTTCCTTTGCCCATAAGATGCCTGGGGGTGAGTTGGGAGAGAAAGGCGTCAAGAAACATTGAGTTAAAGGGCTGGAAACCTTTGCATGTCCCTAGGCTGCTGACTGCCTCCTAATGAAAGGCCACAAAGGGCAGGGGTCAGCTTCTGTCTTCCTTGTCCATTGACGGGGGTCCATCTTATCTGGTGAAAGATTAGCCCCAGATCACCACCTGCAGGAAGTCCAGGGCGCAATCATCAATCGCATCTCAGACCCGCACATGTCAGAGCCAAGAGGGAGGCTGGCCTCAGGGAGTCCCCTGAGCCTTCGCTGCTTCACCTGGGGCTGCAAGCAAGGAGGTGTGAAGTTGAGTAAATGCCTGCTTGCAGTCTGCCCACTTCATCCTCTCTACTCAGCATTCAAGGAGAATCGCAGGCCTTGGGAGATGGGATGGTGGCTGGGAAAGGGAACAGTCCACAGTTCCAGTTCTGTCGTGATTTCTACAGTTTGTGCTATGCTGATTTGAGAGCATGTGATTATTCATTGGAGAATAATAACCATTCTTCCTATAGGCCAGGCACTGAGCTGCTGTCATTATCTCAAATAAACGTCTCAAACCTGGGAGGTTGGTGGGGTAAGATCACAGAGCTAGGAAACTGAAGAACAGGAATTTGAAACCAAGTGGACTGACTCCAAGGCTTGTGCTCCTAACCGCTATACTCCCCTGCCTCCTGTTGAGAGAGAGAGACAGATCTTGGAGCACCGGGGGTTCATCCCCAACACTCATTGATGGCCATAATGGCATCATCCTAAGGAAGCATCTGCTCCATCCTTCCTGCTCCAGAGTTCCAATGCTACTCTATGAAGCTGTCCCAGAGCGTCAGAGCACGCAATCTTCATCTCTTTTGAAGCACAGGTCCTTTCTACTTTGTATTCTATTTCTGCAAAAGTCTTTTTCTTTCTCCAAGGCAGTAGATGCTCTTTGTAGACACGGGTCGCGTCTGGATCATCTTAATGGTCTTCTTGGTGCTGGTAACCAACCATAACGTCCTGTCTAGGCTTCCACTTCTTGAGCATCCGAAGTAATTTCCCCAACCTGGCCCTGGGGTCGGTTGTGCTGCTGGGCACATAAACTCTGTTTCAGGGCCGCGGACAACACCACTCTGGCCAGTGTCTCAGAACTATGGGCATGAAGTATGGACTCGAGTCCATCTGCAAGGCCAATGGCCCTGAGGAAGTGGCACATTAAGTCAGGGAAGTGAGCTGTGACTCCAGGAGTCCAGAAAGTTCTGGAAAATGGCTTCTTCCGGGCCGTGTCTGGAGGCAAACCGGTCCCTTGGGTGACCCGCAGCCCTGGCTCAGCTGATTGGGTCAAGGCACAGGGAGAGGCACGTGGGTGCGAGGCTCTGCCCAATAGGAGAGCTCAGTGTTGGACGGTGGCAAGTGGACCCAATCAGAGCTTCCCACGATCAGTACGACCACGCGGGGCACCCTGGGACCGGAAGTTCACATTCGGGGACCCAAAAGGTGGTTCTTCTGGGCCTCCATCTTGTCTCTGGAGGAAGGGGGCACTCCTCCTCACGCTTTCACGTGAGGCCCCTACGAGGTTGTTTCAAGGCTGGTGGCATTTCCCCCCAACCCCCGAGTCTTTCTTTAGTCCAACTGGAGGTCACAGGTGTGCCCCTTGGTGGCCTTGTCCGGGGAGGTTTGCTATTCCTTTTCCCTGACATGGTCTTTCCTGTGATCATACACAAGCCCCACCTGCTCCAGGAAGCGTCCTAGCACCGCATTCGCTTCTTATAAGAAACGGAGTCCTCTGAGAAGTTGAGTGACTTGCACAGAGGCGCACAGCTAGGACAGAACAGCTAGCACTCAGTCCTTGGTCTGTCACCATAGCCTGCTCTTAGCCAGGCACCTGTAGTGTCTCCTGGAAGCGGTCCTGAATCCCATCCTGTTTTGCCCAACCCAGCAGCAGTATCAGCCGTCGTTACTGAGTAGATTTCTCTTAGCTCCAGTTCACAGGCTCAGAGGGGTGAAAGGACTTGCTCAAAATTACCACAGATGAGAGTATCAGAACACAGTTTTGAACTCAGGTCTGTATGAATCCAAGATCATGATACAGTATTTGGACTTCAAAGTAAAACTTAGCTTCTCATTAGTGTTTTGTGTTGCTGAATATTTCGCCAGTGTTTGCCTTGGCTCCTCACAAACCTGAAAGAATAGGAAGGGCATGATGTCTATATGCTGAGGATTTAACATAGGGCTGAACGCACAACCGGTCATAAATATGCGCTGGCTTGGTGAAAGCATTTTCTCTCCACTCTCTGCTTCACTGCATAGTGTCATGATTAGGTCACCCAAGAGACACCACTACCCGCATACGAATCCATCAATTCCAAAGGAGTGATTGAAGGAGGAACAATGAATGGTCAGCCTATTGCTTCATTGGCAGACCTGTGGTGAATTTCCAACCCTTCAAGGCTGTTGGCGGGGCCCAGCACATGGAAGAGAGTACAGGCAACTGAAGCAGAAGTAAACAAGTGGGACTACCTCAAACTAAAATGCTTCTGCGCAGCAAAGAGAGCCCATGGGACATAGCCCTTGCTGTGAAACCACTCGTGGTTCCAGAGCAGGGAAAGTTCCTTCCTGCCCACCTTGGGAGGGACGGGCTCCCAGGGGCCGAACACCCAGGAGTCAAGGATGTTAATAGGGACAGATGCAGGTGTGGTAGCTGGTCACGAAATTTTCCAGTCCCTTCCCCTGTCCTGGTCCTGTGACCATCTCCACAGCCAACAACCAGTCATCCTACGTGCTGGAGTTCACAACACGCTTTCACATACTTGAGCCCATCTCTAGCCTCACAGCAATGCCTTGCAGGTAGGCGTGGGTGGGAGGCAGCTTGGCCTGGTGAAAGGATTCAAGTTGTAAAGTCCTCAGACCTGGTTCAGATCCCAGCTCCGCCACTTACTAACTTTTAGACTTTAGGAAATTTACTAAACTTCTCTGAATCTGGGCTTCCTTTGTCTGTAAAATGGGGATAAGAATAGTCCCTTCATCATAGGGTGTTGTGGGAATTTGTGTTAAAATTAGGTATGCCTTACACCATGATGATAGAGTCTGTTGCCCATTGGATACATGACTTACCCAAGGTCATCCAGCTCTTAAGTGGCAGATCTGGGGCTCACACTCAGTTCTCCTGGTCCCGCCTCAGGGACAGTACCAGGAGGTGCTTATTATATATTCCAGCCAAGCTGTATAGGATTGGAAAAGGGATTCAGGCCGTCCTTCAGCTTTTATCATGCTTCTCAGGGACAGGAGAAGGCATCAAGCTAGGAAGTAGTTTGGCACTCAGAGGAAGCAGTGTGGGTGCAGGGCAGGTGGAAGGAAGCAGGGACTCCCTATGATGTGCTTGCATCCTTTCCAGCCCCCCTGCCTAAGGCCTCCTTCCTGCTAGTCTTCTGCCTGGTGCTGGAACTTTCCAGTCTCTTGGTGATTTCCCAAGATGAATGCACCACACCTCAAATGAGCTATTTGCCTAAATGATAGGATGCTCTTGGTTCATCCAATGAATGAATATTTATGAAGTCTCTACAAAACCCTATAATCAGGGCTGGAGGGCGGAGGTGCCAGACAAAAAAAGGTCTGGGCCCGCAAGGGTCTTCCAATATAGCAATGGCTCCAGGAAGCAGTACTGGCTGGCTGTATTGCTGTCCCCTCCGCCTAATTCCTGGTTCACACACACTAAGTTTCTTTTAAAATCAGTGTCAGTCCCTCTGTTTAACTTGCATGCAGTGGGTGGAGTTTGGCTTCTTTTAGTCCCCAGGGGCTGTCTGGCTGGGATAAAGGGTGGGTTTTGAGAGAGCCAAGAGCAGATAGCTATTTAACATTCCCTGGGAGGGGGAAGAATGAATCATAGGTTGTCTTGGGCAGTGAGTGCCAACTGGCCCTGTATCATATCAATACTCGGCAGTGGTAGACTACCAGAGAAGAGATCACTGCAGCCTCTATGCCCCTGGCTCTCAAGCCCTACCCAGAAGGCAGCTGGCGTTCTGGGAAGGCAAGATGTCAGGCAGAAGCTTGGATGCTTTTGGCCTCGTATTGGAGTCTTCTTGAGCCTATGATCTCCTTTGTTATAGGTTATCACCTCTATGGGATGTGACAAATTTGAGAATGTGCTATTTTCAAGGCCTCTTTGGCCCACTTTCTTTTTCTTTTCCCCCTTAAAAAGAAATGAGTCATTTTATTATTAAACAAGTAATACACATCTGAATAATTTGGAAAAGGGAAAATGTAAAAAGAATTTTTTAAAACCATATTTAGACCCACCACCCAAAGTCAACCACAAGTTTTAATATATTTTATTCGAATCCCTTTTATAATATCATTTAATAAAGACTCCCTCCCCTTTTCCCTTGACCTGCATCCACTGCCCCAGCGCAATTCTTGAGTATAGGAGAGAGGCCATGGGTCAGATTTTGCCACCAGAGCCACCAAACCCCCAGAGAGGCCCTGAGACAGGCTTTGGCCCAGGAAGTGGGTCAAAAGTCACTGCCTCATTATCAAAATAGTAGCAAAGGCCTGAGATGTTTAATCACCACGCTGAGCTGATAGCATCTTTGCCTCCCAGTGTGACAGGTATCCCGGGAGGAGGGGAGGGAACCGAGGGCGATGTGAATATCTATCTCCAGCCCACACTCCCTTGGGAGGGATAAAGGAGAGGATGCACTCAAACACTTAGCGCAGGACCTGACCCATAGTAAGCGCTCAGTAGGTGGGAGCTGCAATTATTTGTGTTATCAATTATCATTAAAGAAAATTAACTGCTACTGAGGGGGCGCTTTGCTCTGGCTACATCTAGAAAGGATTTGAAGCCCATCGTTTCAAATCTGAGTCCATGTCACACCCCACAGAGGTGACAATAAAGATAAAAAGGAAGGATTGGGTTTGGTGACAGGCAATCTATAAAATAGAGTGCTGGGCAGCTATTAAAACAATGCAAGGGCTTCCCTGGTGGCGCAGTGGTTGAGAATCCGCCTGCCAATGCAGGGGACACAGGTTCGATCCCTGGTCCAGGAAGATCCCACATGCCGCAGAGCAGCTAAGCCCATGTGCCACAACTACTGAGCCTGTGCTCTAGAGCCCATGAGCCACAACTACTGAGCCTATGTGCCGCAACTACTGAAGCCCGCGCGCCTGGAGCCTGTGCTCCGCAATGAGAAGCCACCGCAATGAGAAGCCCGCGCACTGCAACGAAGAGTAGCCCCTGCTCACCGCAACTAGAGAAAGCCCGCATGCAGCAGCGAAGACCCAACGCAGCCAAAAATAAATAAATTAAATTTAAAAAACCAAAAGCCATGCGAGTTGCCGTATTTATTGCCAGTATTTCGACTGCCGTGTTTAAGTGTTCAGGTGTGAAGTCGAGGGGACCTGTGAGCTTCTGTGAGTCACTTATACTCCCAGAGCCTCAGTTCCCTCTCTGTCAAAGTCCTCCCTGTGGGCTTGTTGAATGATTCTATGAGTGCTGGTGTCCCCAAGTCTGGCAACTGAATGAGAATCTTGGGAATAATGATATAAATACAAATCCCTGTATCTCCAGCAAGCCCTCAGGCAGGTCTAATGCAGTGGACGGCAAACCTGCTTTGGGGAACCGTGGAGTCAAGGTTTGTAAATGAGCTTAGCACAGTTCTTGGCATTAGTAAGTGCTCAGTAAATGAGAACGATTGCTGTCACCAGCAGCCTCTGAGCTGTCCTTGAGCTCCCTATTCCTCACATCTGCTGGCTGACTTCATAATTAAGTCTAAATCCATTCAGTGCTCACCATGTCTACTGCCACAACTCTAGCTACTCTAGTGCATGCCATGTGGATTCCTGCACTTGGTTTCCTTGCTTCCTCACTTGGTACCCCCTAGTCTTGTCCTCACCACGCAGCCACAGTAATCCTGTTTTTCAAATGGCTAAAAGCAGATCTTGACACTTAAAACAAAATCCAAACCCTTCTCCATGATTTGCAAGATCTGGCTCCTGCCTGTCTCTCCAACTGTATCGTGATGTCTCACTCAGCTCCAGCCACACTAGCATTCTTGCTGTTCCTAAAACAGACCAAACTTGTTCTCACCTCAGGACCTTTGCACTTGCTGTTTCCTCTGCTGGATCCAGTCCAAGCCCGGCCCATTCTCATCATTCAAGACTCAGTTCAAATGTCACTCCCTCAAAGAAGGTTTTTATGACCACCTTTTCAAATGTTGTCCCTGACATATTGCATTTTCTTTTTTTAAAATTTTTTATTTTTTAAAAAAATCTTATTGGAGTATAGTTGATTTACAATGTTGTGTTAGTTTCAGTTGTACAGCAAAGTGAATCAGTTATACATATACATGTATCCACTCTTTTTTAGATTCTTTTCCCATATAGGCCATTACGGAGTATTGAGTAGAGTTCCCTGTGCTATACAGTAGGTCCTTATTAGTTATATATTTTATATATAGTAGTGTGTATATGTTAATCCCAACCTCCTAATTTATCCCTCCCCTGCCCCACCTTTCCCCTTCGGTAACTATAAGTTTGTTTTCTACATCTGTGACTCTATTTGTATTGTTTTCTTTACAGCAGCGGTCCCCAACATTTTTGGCACCAGGGACCAGTTTCGTGGAAGACAATTTTTCCATGGACCAGGGCGGGGGATGGTTTCGGGATGATTCAAGTGCATTACATTTATTGTGCACTTTATTTCTATTATTATTACATCAACCCCACCTCAGATCATCAGGCATTACATCCTGGGGGTTGGGGAACCCTGCCTTACAGCACTATCTGAAATGAACTTTTAAATTTATTTTACTTTTATTGGTTTATGGCCTGATAACTCCAGTGAGGAAGAGACCTTGTCTATTTTGTTCATTTTTATTCTCAGTGCCTAGAGAAAGGGCCTGGAAAATATTTATGGATATCATAAATATCTTCTTGAATGAATGAAGGTATTGTTACTCTTGTTATTAATATATTAAAATGTCTGTAGTAGGCTAAGGGTAAAATGTGGGTTTCAAAACAGTAGGTTGTGATTCTCCTTTTTCTAAAATTTCATTTCCAAAAGCATACACACACATGCAAAATTATACTTACCCAAATGTATATGTAAATCTACAAGGGGATACATCAAAAAGTTGAGTTTTTTGTTTAGAGTTAAGATGCATGTATTTAAAATCAGAAATAATCTATAAAACAATTTCTATTTTGAACAAAAGAGTGTTTAAAAACTCTTTTTTTTTTAACAAAGAGAGCAACCAACAGGAAAAAGAGAGGGCTCATTGTACCTAGAACTTGGGCTTACAACATGAACCTCATATTTCACTTCATTTCCAAATTTTTCACTGCCAAGGAGGTATTGAGCTGCCCCAAGACAGCATATGTGTTTGTCCCAGGAGACACAGTCTCTCCTAGTGTTCGGCTCTGGGAGGAATAAAGCATGGGAGGAATCTCGAGGTAAGGGGCGTTGTGTATCTTGGTGAATAACATCCTCGCCAGTGACACCGACACATTCTTCAGTGGCTGCTTATCACATTCACCCTCTATAAAAACCCAGGGAGAACATCATATCACAACTCAGCAAAGATATTTTTGCATGCAGCAAAATTAAAGTAACTTAGGTACATTGCCTAATACATGGCACTCTCAGACGCTCCTACGTTGCTGACAGCAGCATCGTGCCAGGCTGCGCTCCAAGCACTTTATATACATTAACTGCTTTAATCCTCATAGTAACCCTATGAGATAGATACTGTTATACAGTATCCCCATTATACTGAAAAAGTTCAGCAACACGTCTAAGCTTGCACAGCTAGCAAATAGTAAAGTTGTGGTTTGAACCTAGGTGGGCTGGCTCTAGCATCCTGCATTCTTCACCACTAAGCAATACCACCCCCTGAACTAGGGGCTTCTGGGGCAGTTATGCATCTCTTTCGACTCACAGTGATTTCTTCGTTTCCTGTCCACCTGGATATTTTGACGCTCAACTGCTTTCATCGTTCGAGCCAGCTATGTCCCATGTGGTCCTGTTCTTTATTGAGGCATGGCTGAACACAGCTGGTCCAGTAGGATGAGATGGTAGGAGTGTGGGTTTGGGGGACAGACTGCCTAGTGTTTGAACCCCAGTTCTAGCACTTTTAGCTGTGTAACAAGTTATTTAACTGCTCTGCGCCTCAGTTTCCCCATCTAGGAAATGGGAGAACTTACACCTACCTCTTGTGGGGGCTGTGGAGATTAACTGAGATCACCAGTATGAATGTGCCTGTTCTGATGCCCGGCTCTACTGAGCAGGCACGTGATAAGGACGAGTTCTTCTCTGGGAGCCAAGTCCAGCAGCCATTCACTTATTCAGCTTCCTCTTCCATGGGGAATAATCTTAATACCTATTTCATAGAGTAGTTCTGGTGATTTAATACAATAATGTACGTAGAATGCTTAGCAGGGTACCTGCTACATCCTCCGTACTTAACAAACGTTAGGTACCCTCATTGTCATCATTGTGGTGCTAGCATAACAAGGTCGGTAAGAGAAGGAGCTCTCCAGAGTCACCTCACCTGGATTCTGGGGCAAAATTCCTTCACCTTTCTAAGCCTCGGTTTCCTGGTCTGAGAAATGGGATAATAATAGTACCAAATGTGACAGTGTGTGTAATGCTTTGGCACACTGCCCTGCAATGAAGCCCTCAGCTACCACACTTGCTAATGTATGTTTACCCAGTGCCTACTTGGTCCTAAGGACCCGTTCCTCTGGGGCAGGAGTTGCGCTGATTCTCCACCTGAGGGTCCTCGGCTTGTAGACCGCTTGGCCCGTGCCTGCCACATGCTCTACAATAACCGGCTGTCCCCAGGAAAGCCAGCCGGGGCCCTGGCCGAGTGGGCGGGTGGAAGAGATTCTGGCTTGAAGCTCAGGAATGAGCACATCCTGATGATTCTGTGCTTGGCAGACGCTGTTGGAAAGCAGAGGCCTACCTTCAGGGCTGGGCCCTGGCCGAGGTCCAGAGGAAGCCCTTGGTCTTGCCGGCGCCCTGAGCGCGCACCGGCTTTGGGGCTGAACAGAGCTTCCTTTGTGCAGTGACAGCGGCAGGTAGCTATTTCTGGGCGGCAAGTTCCTCACCAAAGGGCAGCCATTGACTTAGTAACTGGAGAACTGCCGGGCTGAGCCAGCTGGGCTCAGGGGCTGTTACTACACCGAGGGGGGACCCCAGGACCTCACAGCTGGGGCCCCTCCACCCCAGGATGTCCGGTCCTCACACAAAGCCTGAGGAGAGATGAGCCAGAAGCAGCACAGGACCAGGTGACAGATGTTATCCCCATAGTGGGCTTTGGAAACTTCGAGGAGGGGAGGATTCTCAGAAACCCCCTGGGGTTCTCAAGCCAGCAAGTCTCAAGTTCATCAAGTCCTCACAGCAACTCTGCCAGGCAGGGATTTTTTTTTTTAATTCGTTTATTTATTTATTTATTTGTTTGTTTATTTATCTATCTATCCCAGAAGCCGTTCAGCTTGTGGGATTTTAGTTCCCCGGCCAAGGATTGAACCTGGGCCCTTGGCAGTGAGAGCTAGGAGTCCTAACCGCTGGACCACCAGGGGAGTCCCCGGGCAGGGATTATTATCTCACCTTAGACGATGAAGGGATGATTCTCAGAGAGGTTGAAGTTGAGTGGTCCAAGGGTACCCAGCTGACTCCAAACCCTCCCTCCTGCCCTGCCTGGTGGTGTTGAAATAAGAAGAAGGCGAAGAGAGCCAGAGTCACTATTTCATCCTACTAAACATTTAGTGAGCATTTACTATGTGACAGGTGCTGAGCCAAGCAATGTGTGTGCATTGTCTCATTCAGTCTCAACATTTCCACTCTGAGGTGGGTACATTATCATGCCTCTAACAGATGAGAAAACTGAGACCCATGGAGGTTATTTGTCCCAGGGCACACCACTAGTAAGTGGCAGAATCAGAATTTGGACCTGAATTTCTCTGGCCCCCAAAGCCAGGATCTTTCCTTTCCATTTCCCATTACTCTTCCACATGCTGTAGAACCCGGAAGAATGCATTTCAGAGTCAGGGGTGGTGGCTGCAGTGGCTGAGGAAGTGGTGGGGTGGAGGGTGCTGGGGAAGAGGGGAAGGAATAAAGGCCAGAGGAGGCAGGATAAATGGGGAATTATTACTGTATACTGATTGAAGCAGGTTGGTAACATGGCGAGTCTCTCTAAAACCCATTTTAGTAACGTACAGTACACTTACATACGGAAAAGAGTAATGTACATTATAGAGACGTGTAGCGACCATGAACTTTCACAGACTGAACACTCACATCAGCACCTAGATGAAGAAGCAGATTTCCAGTGACCCAGACCCCTCATGCCCCTGTCCTGACCACATCTAACCTCATCAATTGATCATATCTATTTTGTTCTTTTGCTAAATGAAACCACACATCATGGATTCTTTCGTGCCTGGCTTCTTTCATGCAACACTATGTTTTTGTAGAGCAAGTGTGTTCTTCAATGTTTTATTTTAAACATTTTCAAACATACAGCGAAATTGAAAGAATTTTACAGTGACACCCACAAATCTGCCACCTCTATTCTGCTATGAACCTTTTACTGCACTAGCTTTTCTTACATATAAAGCTATCCCTCTATCCATTCATTAACATGTCTATTTTATTATGCATTTCAAACAAAGTTGCAGAATTCAGTTTCCTTCCCCTAAATACTTCAGCATGCCTGTCATTAAAGAGTTTAATGTTTGTTCACAATGTTTGTCTTGTTGTTTGTCTTGTTGATACAAAATTTATATATAATGAAATGCACAAATCTTAAGTGTGCAGTTATTGAGATTTGATAAACGTATACATATGTGGAACCCCCAACCCTATCAAGATGCAGAATACTCCCATCACCCCAGAAAGCTCCCTCCTGCCCTATCCAAGTCAATACTTATGCTTACCACCTCCCACTCCCCCACCCCACACCTCTAGGCAACCACTCTTCTGATATTTTTCTACGATAGATTATTTTGCCTATTCTAGAAGTTCATATAAATGGAATCATACAGTATATACTCTTTTGCATAAGGCTGCTTTCACTCAGCTTAATGTTTTTGAGATTCATCTATACTGTTATACATATCAGTAATTTGTTCCTTTTCATTGGGTAGTATTCTGCTGTAGGAATGTACCACAGTTTGTTTGCCCATTCTCCCACTGATGGATACGTGGGCTGTTCCCAGCTTGGAGCTATTGTGAAGAAGATGCTATGAACACTCTTTTACAAGCTCGTTTGGAAATATATGCTTTTATTTCTCTTGAATAAATACTTAGGAGTGCGCTTTGTTATTATAAAAAACTGACATCCTTTTCCAAAGTGATTGATCATTTTCTGTTACCACCAAAAATGAATGAGAGTTCCAGTTGCTCCACTATCTTGTCAACATTTGGTATTGTCAGTCTCTTTAATGTTCCAGATACGTATGTACTAATATCTCATTGTGGTTTTAATTTATATTTCCATGAAAAGGTGGATATAGCTCCTTGCCAAGGGTCACAGCTTAGCAAGCAGAGTACATGCTCTCTTGCGCAGACCACATCCTGTCCAACTGTACATGGCATCCCTGCTTCCTATCTTCCTGTCTAGTGGGCACAGTGAATAAGAGCCAGCCCTTGAAGTACCATCTTTATTTTAAAGAAAGATAGCATTTATAGTGGTTGAGAATGGCCTCTGCAGTCAGACTGCCTGGACGCAGATCCCAGCCTCACCACATACCAGCTGGGTGGTGATGAGCAAATTACTTAACATTTCTAACTTGTTCTCTCAAACCTACTCATAGGTTTGTTGTGAAGATTAAGGAGATAATACACATAATATGCTTAGCACAGTGCCTGGCACACAGTAAACACTAGTAAATGTTAGCTGTTTTGTTACTGCTGTATCTGACTAGAAAAGTTATATATGATTATTGTAGAAAACTTAGAAAGTAAATAAAAGTAGAAAGAAGTTTAAAGTCATCCTAACCCCACTACTCAAAAATAACTGTTATTAACACTTGGTGCTTTTTTTTTTTTTTAGTATTTCCTATGTAAAATTTTTTAAAAAACACAGTTGACATCATACTCTATATACAGTTTCATATCCTCTTTCCTATATTTAACTCGACATCATTAACATCTTGCCATGTCATTGCATACTCTTTGAATATTCTACACTTAAAGGGTGTGTAATGTTCCAGCAACAGATGTACCACATTCAGAATGTGTCCTACGTGTGTAAGGTGATAAGGCAGTGAGTTCAGGATCAACGACTCTAGGTATAGCCTTGACTATATGGGATATTTCCTTAGGAAATTTTTAAAGCCATTGACAAACATTGCCAAATTGGAGCACCACGTTAAAAACCTATTTTTTCACTTTTCCCTGAACATAAATGTATGAGGCAATAAAAAACGAAAAAAAAAAAAAAATGTTGTAAAGAAAAAAAGTGAGACAATACACGAATGTGAAAAAATACTCTACAATATAGAAAGTAAAAGCCTCTCCTCCCTCTCTTTATAATCCCACTAGTAAAGGACAATCACTTTGACATACACGCTTCCAGACTTTTTTTCCGTACATATACAACCATATACAACCATATACAACCATATACAACCATAGGTATAAGTATACTAACCCAAGGGTATGGGGGTTCTGGATCCTGCCCAAGCCTGCTTCCAGTCCTGACTCTGCCATGTGTAACTGTGTGACCTTGGGCAAGTTAACTAGCCTCACTGGGCCCTGTTTTTTGTTTTTTTTTTTTCGGGCCCTGTTTTAAAGGTCTCAGGCTATTGTTTCTGTAGGGATTTTCAAACATCTCCAAGGCCCTCAACCTCCTCAACCCTGGATAGCAAAAGGAAAGTGGATGAGAGCCCATTCTTGAAGCTGGGAGTCACCTGAGCCCCTTGGGCCAGACTTTCCTGCTGAACTGCTTCCCCAGACCCCCCACACCACGGGCAAATTTGGGGCCCCTGAGAATTGCAGCAGCTAGAATGGATTCACCTGGGCAAATGGGAAATTGCACAAATTTCCTATGCAGGTGGGCGGCTTACCGAGTTACCCAATGCTCACCCAGGAGGGTGTGGTTACCTGGGAATAGGTGGGTGTCTGGGCCTCACGTACCACTTAGAGGCCCAATCAAAGTCACCCTGTCCCTGTCGTGGGGGTGGGAGGGATACCACCACTTAAAGCTTCCTCAAAAACACACATCACCCTCTCCAGCCCAGGGAGTCAAGCTGTGGTTGTCACTGTGGCACAGGGGGACAGCTCACCGGACTTCTTTTTTTAATTTAATTTTTACTTTACATTGGAGTATAGTTTATTTACAATGTTGTGTTAGTTTCAGGTGTACAGCAAAGTGATTCAGTTACACATAAACATATATCCACTCTTTTTCAGATTCTTTTCCCATGTAGGTTATTACAGAATGTTGAGTAGAGTTCCCTGTGCTATACAGTAGGTCCTGCTGATTATCTCTTTTATATATAGTAGTGTGTATCTGTTAATCCCAAACTCCTGATTTATCCTGGACTTTTAAATAAATGTGCAGCAAGTCACACTGAGCAACCCTCACCTCGCTTAGGTCTTCACCAGGAATTGCCAAATGCCACCTCCAGTTTACTCGCCCAGGATCCCAGTCACATGGGTGTTTTCATTACCTCTCCAAGCTGACCTTATTCAACAACACAAGGAAAATCAATGGTGTGATTAATTATTAATCAGTGGTGTGATGAATTGAACTAAAACCACAAGACACGCCCTGTTTTGTCTGGAGACTCCGCAGAGCTGCCTCCTCCAGGGGGAGGGAACTGGGCCACTTGTTTGGCTTATTTACTTACGTGCACGCATCTGGCCTACTACATCGCATAGTGATTCAATTCAGGACAGGTCCATCGGATGGGCCAGCACCCAAGGTGGAACCAGGCTGGGAAAGGATGCTGGAATCCGGGAATCAGCTTCCCTGTAACCTCAGCAGCAGAATTCTCCTGTTTTCCATTCACCCTCTCTCTCCTTCATGATGTGTTTCCTCCCCGGAAATCTCATTAACCCTGAGACTTTCTGAACGTTTTCCCCAGGTAGATGGGGCTGGCCTTTGGAGGGAGGGGTTACTCAGGTTGAGTTTCCAGGAAAACCCCACGTGCTCAGGATGCATCTGTGGACCCCCGGGAAGGTTACATAACCTCCTCAAGCCTCAGTTTCCTCATCTGCAAGAGAAGTTTCCTTGTGGGGCGTTGCAGGGTTTCAATAAAATGACACCGTGTGCCAGGCTTGCACATGCTGTCCACTCTCCCTGAGACACAGTTCCCCTCTGCCCACCGCAGCCCTAGCCCCTCCACTTGATTGACACCAACAATCTTTCCAGCGGGAGGCAAATGCTATTTCTTCAGAGAACACCCACAGCGTGGTCAGGTGCCCGGTAAAGAGCACCCACAGTTCCTCCTACTTGCCGTCCCCAGCCTCATCACAGCTATGATTTAAGTAATGTCCACCTCCTCGGCCCATACTGGGGGTCCCACAGAGCAGGGCTGGGTCTGAGTGGCTCATCCCTCCGTCCCCAGTCCCTGCACAGGTCGGAGGCTCGGTGGGCACTCAGGGAACATCAGAGTCCTTTTCAGAACCACGGCCTGTGGATCTGAAACCTCCGACACCTGCCTGAGGCCCTTAGGCTTGGCATCTTGTGGGATGAAGTTTGGGCGGAGGCCAAGGAGACTGTGGCAGAAGCCTCGGAGTACAGCCTGGGGTGCCTCGTGGCTCTGAGCCCCAGGCTGAGCTCCCCTGGAACTTGGGGTTCAGTCTGTTCCCTGATTCTGTGGTCAGATTAGGGGTGGGCAGGCTCAGACAGGCCAATTCTGAAGCACAGTCCACCGGGGCGGGCAAACCCTGGGCCTCACCCTGTACCCAGCGCACACGCAGGCTGCTACACGCCTGGTGAGACTCAGAGGGCTGCTCTCCCCATGCAGTTCCACCTTGTGTCCATTCCGAGAGAAAGGAAAGCACCTGACAGAGAGTGTGGTCCCATCAGGCTCCTGCCCAGAAGGGAAAACACACAGACACACAGGCTAATAAGCACACACGTGCACACACACACTCGACTCAGAGAAAATTCTGGAGCCAGGCCCAGCCCTCTGCTGTGGTTTTTCACGGGCCCAAATATTTCTCCTCCTTGGGTTATGGGCTGAGGAGGGTGGGAATCCTGATAAACACGGCCCAGGGCCACGGGGACCTGGTTGTCTGTGTGCCCTGGGCAGTTACACTGAGAATAAGAATAATGCCAACAGCAGCAGGCCTTTTATCAAAGACTTATTATGTGCCAGGCACTGCGCAAGGCTCTTGGGAGACAGCAATGAACAAAAGAGGTAAGAAACTCTGCCCTTGTGCAGCTTATGGTTGGAGAAGAGAGCTGATAAATGAACTAAATAAGTACCTTATATAGCGGGTTAGGTGACAAGTCCTACGTAGGAAAATAAAACAGGAAAGAAATGTGGGGCTGGGCAGGGGATGCTGAAAGTCTAAACAGTGTGACCAGGAAAGGCCTCCCTGAGAAGGTGACCCCTCACAGTCTCATGTAACCTTCTTAACAAGCTCTTGAAGTTATTACTATTTCATCCCCATTTTATGGATGAGGGAACTGAGGCTGAGAAGGGAAATGAACTTGCTCTGTGAGGGCAGAGTCGGAATTTGAACCCAGGCCTTCCTGACATCAAAGCCCTAACCTGCCCTGAGAGCCTTCCTGCCGGCCCCGAGGCCCCAGCCTGCCATGCCCCTTGAAGTGCAGACCTGCAGGACCCGGAGCTGTGTTCAAAATTCCAGCTGCTGGGTTACCTGAAGAGGGCTGGGCATGTGTCTCCAAGTCAGACCTGTTTGGGCTGGACAGCCAGGCCCCTGAAAAAGTTCTTTTGTGCTTTCTCAAAGGGCCTCTCAAGAGGGTTAAACACCCTCACATTAGTGCTAATTTGGGGCTGCCTTTCCTATTCAGCCAGTGACAAAGCCGGGTGTTTGCACAAGGGCCTGAGGAATGGGACCACACGCACTGCCAGGGAGCAGACTCCGTGCCCGCAGCCACCCTGCCCTCCCAGGCACCTGTTTCTCTCTGCAGAGATTCCTCGTCCTCCTGCTCTAGCTCTGCCCCGCCACCATCTGAACAAGCCTTTGTCCCCCCACCCATCCCCGTAAAAACCCACTGGGGAACAACAGAAGCCCCATGTACAAAGGAGACCGTTGGATCTTGATTCACTTACAAACCCCCGTTGACATGAACCAAAAATGTTTGTCATAACGAAAAATGGAAACAACCTCATTGTCCATCAAAGGGGGAAATGGTTAAATAAACGAGAGAACATGCACACCAACAGATATTTAAAAAGAGTGAGGCAGATCTGGGGGTACAGAAACACACAAAGTGCTGCGCAACCTGCTGTTATGTGAAGAAAGAAAACTGCAAAATAATATATATATATAGTGGGCTCTTATTTAGGCTGATTTAAAAACAGTCCCAAGTAGGTGCCTATAGCCCTTGATATGATTGTAAACACATAGGAGTCTGATGAAGAAGATTTAAAAATCATTGCACTTTGGTCAGAAAAATAATAAAAATTTGCTATAAATGCTTAAAAATATAGAGGGTCTGAAAAGAATCCATCAAATTGTTAATGGGGAAGGAGCAACTGGCTGCAGGTGGGGATGGAGAAATGAAGGCAGACTTGCAATGTTTTGTTGCATTTTCCTCTGAAAGTTTTAAAATAATGGGAATATATGTGTGTATATATATGTATTTATGTATGAATATATCTGTGTGTGTGTGTGTGTGTGTGAGAGAGAGAAGTACTTTTTTTTTAAATAAATTTATTTCTTTTATTTATTTATTTTTGGCTGTGTTGGGTCTTGGTTGCTGCGCGTGGGCTTTCTCTAATTGCTGTGAGGGGGGCTACTCTTCGTTGTGGTGCGCAGGCTTCTCATTGCGGTGGCTTCTGTTGCGGAGCACGGGCTCTAGGCGCGCAGGCTTCAGTAGTTGTGGCACACGGGCTCAGTAGTTGTGGCACATGGGCTCAGTAGTTGTGGCTCGCGAGCTCTAGAGCACAGGCTCAGTAGCTGTGGCGCACGGGCTTAGTTGCTCCACTGCATGTGAGATCTTCCCGGACCAGGGCTTGAACCCGTGTCCTCTGCATTGGCAGGCGGATTCTCGACCACTGCACCACCAGGGAAACCCGAGAGAAGTACTTCTAATGAAGAACTCCCATTTTGTTATGCGCAGCCAATTCTCGTTATTTGTGACAGTTACATCCTATGACGTTGCCACGAACCAATGAATTGAATGAGACAATTCTGAACCAGTGATCCTACAGGAAATACAGGGTTAAGTTCCTGCAAGCCTCTGATCACAATATTTTCATCCACTGATTAACATACAACCTTGTTTTGTGTGTTTCTGTTTAAATGCATGTTATTTAATATAAATCGTTGACTCACTAACATCGACCCCAGCCTGTAACTCGTGGCCGATTGAAGCTTCTGACACATGTGTGTTCTCCGTCAGCCCCCTCACGGCTTTCCTGCTGTAGGACACCGGACAGAACTTCAGCACTATGCTTGGGGAGCCATTTTAAACAGCGAAATCAGCAAGAAAGAGCACAAAAATGTGAAAAGCGCGATCCCAAATAGCGCACAAAAAGGATCCGTGTTTATTTATTTATATTTTTCTTTTCCAGCCGCACTGAGTGCTTGTGGGATCTTAGTTCCCCAACCAGGCATTGAACCCGGGGTCCTCGGCAGTGAGAGTGCTGAGTCCTAACCACCGGCCTGCCAGGGGATTCCCCAGGACCCGTGTTTACAGTATAAGAACTGACATGAGAAGGCAGAGCCACGGCTGGGAATGTGCTGCTGGGCGACTCAGGTTTTTGTCACTTTGTGCATGTCCCAGGATGATCACGAAAGTGCCTTGAGTATTGATTTGGGGATTACAAAGAAATTTTAGCGAGTAGGCATGTTCACAAATGGGGATTGACTGTATATACTTCAGCCTTCCTCCCACACCTGGGATCACTCTCATCTTGGGTTTTTAAGGTTCCATTTGGCTTCTGCAAGCTCCCTGGTGCTCACGCCAGACCACTGGCAGGCTGTGTGATCAACATCTGAGCTCAGTTTCCTCTCCCTTGCAGGGTGGAGCATCTGCACACTGCCTCACACAGTGCCTGACATGTAGCAGGTGCTCAAAAACGGCCACTGTTACCATCACCACCATCGCCCCGTGATGGGCACTGGGGGTTCCACTGAGGTTTGGCAAAGGGCTGTTTACACCAGAACTCCAGGCTGGCATCCTTTCCATGTATTCTTTGTCCCACCTTTCCCTTCTCTGGCTGCACCTACAAAAGCAGACAACAATCTGAATATTGGAACATTGAAGGCAATAAAATTACTTCCTGACACCAGGTTGAATGGGAACTTTTCCCCTTTGAAATGATGGTCCTCTTCTCTTCTCTCCCATCACCTCAGGTGTGACCCTGGGGCTCTGCTCTCTCCTTGGGATTCCCATGAGACTGCTTAGCACAGATCTCGCTGGCTTATGGTTAACAGTCAAAAAAAAAAAAAAAAAAAAAAATGCTTCGGGCTCAGAGCCAGGATGGCAACTCACTAGGGCTCGGCTGCTGCTTACTCATCAATATTCCCTGTGCTCAGCACAGATCAGTGCCTCGTGAAAGGCTATCAGCTGAAAAACTAGGGCCCAGGAGTGAACGGAGCTTCCAACTCCAAACCTCCCCCAGTACCAAGGAGAAGGCAAAGATCATGTGTCAGCAGTGTGTGCTCAAGAAGCAGTATCTCACTTACTGATATTTTCAGCTTAGTCTAGTGTATCTAAACCTCCTAAATGGCCCTAGACAAATTTTTTCACTCTAACGAAACTGTGATTTCATTAGAAATTTCACCCTAATGCAACCTGGGAGAATAATGTAAATTTCAATTTTTAATTTTAAGAAACTTTTAATACTGGAGAGAATAGTCAAGAAACAAAGGGAACAATGGACAGAGTTAGCACTCAAAACATATTTGTGGAGGGGTAGGAAAAGGGAGGAGGCTAAATGCCTGACAACTGGATGACCAGACAAACTAGCAAATGAACCAATGCATGAATGAAATGGAACCACTGTTTCTCCCCCACACCTGACCACGGCTGGAAAGGGAGAGTGGTGAAGTGAGTTGGCCAATATAGAACAGGCATTGGCACAGCAGGTATACTTGCTATGTGACTGGTTCTGTGCTGTGCCTTTTGAATGTATTAACTAACTGAAACCTCAAGCCAATTCTAGGAGATAAGTATTACTGTCCCCACCTTACAGATGAGCAAACTGAGGCCCCTGAGATGCAAAGCAACTTGCCCAACCTCACAAGGCTGGTTAGCAGGGCAACTGGACTTGAACCCACACGGCTGGCTCCAGAAGCTGCCCTCCCAGCCACTACGAGACACTGTCCCTCTGGGCTGTGATGGCTCTGGTCCCTCAGAGACACTCCCAGGAGGCCAACACCCTACCCGGTGGTGTGAGAGAGGGGTTGTGCCCTGCTCAGGATGGTGCCTAGATCCTGCTGCCCAAATCACTGGGTCCGGACTCCTTTGCTGCCTCTTTCCCATTTCTCCACAGTCTGGTTCCAACAGAACTTTTTGCATCTTATCTCCTTCTTCTTCTTTTCCTGCACCGAACGCTGCGTCCCAGCCCGGCTGCTCCCTGGTCACACCCATGCGTTCCTGTCTCTCCGCCTATCCTACTGCTGCTCCTGCCCTGGCCCAGAATGTGTTCTATTGCAATCCTCCCCACGTCTCCAAGCCAAGCTTCGATGCTACCTAGCCCATGAAGCCCTCCTTGGTTGTCCCTGCTGGAATGCATCACACCTTGCCTGCCTTTAGGCATCAGTAGCTAACTCTTATCATACCCCCCGCCCCCCCCCACCACCGACCTGGTCCTCTCCCCCTCCGCCCACCATTCCCACCTTAAGAAAGTCTCATTGACCAACAGCCTGCGCTGCACCTTCACACCCCTCCCCGCCCCAGACCTTAAGATGCTGGAGAGCAGGGAGCTTAGACCGCCTCATGCCCTTGTCCCCACAACCTGGCACTGCAACTGACATAGTGAATGAACGTACTTCTGACCTCTTGGTTATAATGAGGGTATTAACAGTAAAAGTCGATGACAGTTTAAAAGTCATCTGCTCCATGAGTCTGTGTTCCACTGCTAGCTGCTAATAACATGCTGGCGTCCCAAAGTCCTTAATTCCAGGACTTCTTAAGGCTCTCTCAGTACACACCACTTTTCATCACGCTTCTGTGCCTTTGCCATGCTGTTCCAATATTTGGAATGTTCTTTCCCATCTCAGTTGCTCAGAGAGAGAATCCAATCCTTGTAAACTTGGTTCAATGTCCCCTCCTCTAAGAAGTCTTCCCTGACCACTCAGGGCCCTCTTTTGCCCCAGAGTGAACCACTTCTTCTTTTGAGTTTCTCTGCACGTCACACCTACCTGGGTGGTTACCAAGCTTGCTGCTGTACTGCAATGGATATTTCCGTGTGTCTGTCCCCTGATAGCTCTTTGAGGCCAGGAACATGTCACATCATCTCTATGGCCCCAGGACCAAACATGGTAATGTTCAAGCATATTTTGGGGTAGATTTCTCCAAAAGAAAATCTATGTGTATCAGGATAAATTACTACACATGTAGTGCTTAGAACAGTGTCTGGCACATAATAACTGCTACAGACATATGAGCAATTGATACAGCCCAACGGAGCTGTGGTGAGGATTAGATCAGATCATACTTAAAATGTGCCCTGTCCAGAGCCTGGTGTATGGTAAGAGTTCAATTGACAGAAGCTGTTATTTAGTATGAATTTAGCTCAAATTCAGCACATTACACATGAGCTCTTGGGGGAAAAAAACAAACCTGGACAGAAACTCCAAGGCTTTCGATCTCACTCTGCAGTCTCCTGTGAAAGGGAAGTGGGTGTGTCCTGCCGCCTGACTCAGAGAAGGGCGCCCCCTCCCACCTGGTCCTACCCGTCTTCTTGTGTCTGCCCATCCGTGCGGTGATCAGACTTGACCCTGGAGAGTAGCAAAGATCCTATCACTGCCCCAGGGTGGGGGCTGGCAGGAGGGGTTATAATTATGGGTTTCACTGAAATCGTGGATATAATGAATGCTGCTTTCTGCGGCTCCTCTAAGGGTTCTGTGGGCCCCTCCACGACCCCTCCTGCCTGGGTGCCCCCAGAAGCCGGCACTCCCAGCCCAGCGACTAACTTAACTCACTGTGTGTGCTAAGCACTTTATGTGAAGTATCTCATTTAATGCTCACAAAGGGCATTCTTTTCCCCATTTCACAGATGAGGAAACCGAGGCTCAGGGAGGCAAAGGGGGTGGCCAAGACAGGCTCCAAGGTCTTTTTGACCCTCGGGCCTGTGATCTTAACCTCTACCCCAGTTTGCATCCCAAATGGTACCAAAATCTGGTAGTAATCATACAGTTAAGAAACTGGGCTCTGGACCCTAAGAGACCTGGGTTTGATTCTTGGCTCTGACCTGTGTCATCCTGGGCAGTCACATCACCTCTCTGAGCCTGGGTTTCCTTCCAGGTTTGTTGTGAGGACTAGCTGAGAAAATGTATGTAAGTGTCCGTAAGTGCCTGGGACAGATGAGGGTTCAGTAAGAGTCGGATAACATTCATTCACTGTCATTGTCGTTGTTAGGCTGCAGAGTCCTGAAATCACCGTCTACATACATACAGACATCAAGGCGTTAAGAAACCTCTTGGTATTAGACATGCTGCATGTGACATTTCCAATTTTGTCCAGATCCTGAGTCATGAAAAAATGCACTGAGTCCTGGGGTTTCCATTTCGCTTTTATTAAGCCATCAAGTTGTGGGATGTATAGTAAGCAACAGGATCTTGAATGGAAAGCAAATGAAATGGATCCCCCGATTTGCTGTGTGAGTTGCATCCAGTCAATGAACCTCTCCGTTCCTGAGTTTCTCTCTGAGGCTCGTAGTGACCATAGGGTAGAGCCTGGAGCTCTTGGAGGGAAAGGGGTTTTAGAAGCCCTGGGTCATCCTGTCCTTGTTTCCCTTTTCCTGTCACCTGTTTCCGTGATGAATGCCTGGGAGGGGAAGATGTGCAACAGGGAGGAGGAAAGGGAGGGGACTGTTATTTACTGATCTGGGAGCACCTCTTCAAGACAAAGCACAGAGCCTCATGTCTCCTGTGACCCACTTCCCTCTGTGGCCCCGAGCAAGTATCACCCTGGCTCGCGGTGACTATGCTACGATCACCTCCCTCCAACTTACTCACCTCTCCCGGCGAGGCAGGAAGGAAATACCGTGCCTGGCATTGGGCAACGCCAAGGCCCAGGCAGGGCTCCATTAAACCCTGAAATGAACCCTGGGTCCCATCTGCCGGGCCCCATCCCCAAGTATGCTGGGGCTTCCTAGGTAATTTGTGAGCTTCTTCACTTTGCCTGTTATTATGTTCCTCTTATTAACGAGTGGGTTTAGGACATTCAGGACTTCCTTAATTATGGCTTCCTCCTTCCTGAGCATTCTGTCTTAGGATTTTTGACACTGTACCGGACAACTCGGTCTTTCCACTGGAAACGGCAAGGTGCGGGATGAGAGACGGAGATGCCAGGCTCTTTCCAGTGGGCAGACGGGGAGCTACTTCAGCTCAGGCCCAGACGGGCTCTTGCTCCCAAGGGCCACCAGCCCACCACCTCCTGTCCCCAGCGGGCAAACCCCACACACAACCAGAGTGGAACTGGGGAGATTCTGTACACACATTTCTTTTAAAATTCAGAGGCCCAGCACTTGGTCTCTAAAGGTAGTAGAGTTCTATCTGGTTCACTGCTCTTTTGAGCTTCCTGGTTTCTGAGGTAGGTCTGTGGGGCAGCTTTTAACTTTTGAGGCACTTTTTCCTCAATTTCTCTCGGGCTGAGATCGGTGGGGGGAAGGGTTGGAGGTGAGGGGACACAGTCCCAGTGAACAAAAACGCCTTTCTTTTCATTCCATGGCATTCGACACACCAGCACGCTTAATAAAACAGGTGGCAGGCCCGGCGAATCCAGGTGCTGATTCAGCCCTGCCACCACTTCCCTTTCATCTTGGGCCTCGAATGTTTAACAGCCGCTTAAGGAGAAGAGATGGAAGAGTTTATCTCCTTAATACGCCATCCTGAAACTGCTGTGTGTAATCGTGCTCGTCTCCCCGGAGGCTGGGGGCATCATTTCTGCTTATATTAGTAATTTATCTGGTGTGTCTAAGAACTATTGATAAGGTCATCCTAAAAAACAACAACGACAAAGATGAACCATTGATATGGTTTTTTGGGGGGAAAAAAAAGTAAGTTTATAAAACACAGTATCTGGTGTGCAATTCCATTTTTTGGTAGAAAAAAGATCCAATTTGGACAGAAATACAGTTTGGAAGGTTTAAAAGATAGCATTGAATGGTGGTATAATGCGGTTTTTAAATTTTTTAGTTATTTATTGCCTTTGGCGATTTTGAAAAATTTCTCCAACAAACATACATCATTAGAAATTTTCTTAAAAAAAGAGAAACCCACAACCCCCAGGATATCCATGGTTAATCAAACCCTTAGCTTAAACTGTCTCTCCAACGCAGACAAAAAATCTAGATGTCAGTAGCTAATTTCCACTTTTATCCCTCATTCCTCAATTCAGGCCCACCTCCCCCCAAGCCCAGGGGGTTGAAGCTAATGAGAAATTATCGTTCATCATTTGTGTTTGACTTTGTAGCACATTTTTTCCCCTAGACCTGGCTTCTCCCCATAATGAGAGCTGTCACCGAAGTACGCAGGGGTGGGAACGGCTGTCTTTCCACAGGTCTAAAATGTTTAGTTTCCCCAGCCTCTGCTTTCTCCTGAAAGGCCAGGGATTAGAACTACTGTTCCGTTCTCAGAGGGGGTTTGTTTATAACAATTTTCTGTTTAAACCTGGGTTGAGGCAACCAGAACCTCGAGTGTGGAACCACCCTTCTCTCTCCCGTCTGTCTAGGGCTGTATCCTCTGCAGAAGCCAGGAATAAGCGAGGCCTCAGAGAGAGGCTTCTGTTACGGTCTCTTCAGCTTTCTCGAAAATGGCCTGCCTCCCCCCTCACCTGAAGTTAAGCCTGGAAAGTCTTGACATCACGTCACTTTAAGGAAGGAGAAGGGCTTATAAAAAAGATCTAGAAGATCGGGAAGATGACAACCGGTCGTTTGAGAGTAAAACAACATTTTTGGCTGATGAAGCTTGAAAACTGATTTTGAAACCCCAGATCCTAGTTCCCAGGGGAAGGGGAGAAAAAGCCTCCAGGCAGGAGTCAGCTACCGCGGGCCATTGCTCCTCAGCTGTTCTCCAGAGCCTCGCTTCCACTCACGGTCACAAAGCACCGCGGCCCGTGAGGAGGGCCTTCCGAGTGGCCCAGCGCTCCCTTGGGCCTGCTGCCCTGCTGCTGTTTCAGATGACAGGACGCACGCTTCAGAGGGAGGCAACCTCCCAGGAGATTATATTCACCCCAAGGAAGACTTGTGTGAGGAGGGCTTGGGGGAGACAAGAGTATTTGAATGCATACCACGTGCACGGTGGGCACTCGATAAATGAATCTTGGAAAGCTGTCGTTAGGAACGTGAACTTTGGAGCTGGTGGATCTGGGTTCACAGCCCGGTGCTGGCACTGAGACCTGAGCGGTCCTGAGCAAAGGAGAGCTGAATGCCCATGACCTAGGGCTGCTGGGGAGATGAAGTAGGAAAGCTGTCATGCGGTGCAGAAATGAAAGCGTAAAACAATACCTGACAGCACGAGGGAACTTAGGGAGTGTCAGAACTGTTCTGTATCTTGATTGTGGTGGAGGACACACAGCGTGATGCATTGTCAAGACCCACAGAACTGCGCACCGCAAAGAGTGAATTGTGCTTGATGTAAATTTTTAAAAAATTGGTTATCGCAAAGATTTCTTCTGGTTTTGACATTCTATGGATTTCCTCACCTGTAAGACAGAGTTGTTATTGGAAAGGAATGATTACACTGATATGTTTTTGCATTGTGATGGGAAAAAAATGTGTATCCTTTTATAATTTCATTCTTTCACCTCAGTGTCCTGATACCCGTCTGCCTCTGGTCCCTTCAGGATTTACCCAGGCCAGAGATGGCCAAGGATGCCACTCAGAGCCTCCTGTGGTCACCTGGAGCAGCAATACCTCAGAGCTGCACCGTCCAGTATGGTAGCCCTGGCGTATGTGGCTATTGAGACTTGAAATGTGGCTACTGCTACTGAAGAACTGAATATTAAATTTTATTTAATTTTTAATTAATTTACATTTAAACTTGGAAACCGAATCAGTGTAAAATATTTTCCTATTAAAGACAACTTTATTCAGACAGAGAAAGACAAATATCATATGATATCACTTATATGTGGAATATAAAAAAATGATACAAATGAACTTATTTACAAAACAGCAACTGACTCACAGACTTAGAAAACAAACTTATGGTTACCAAAGGGGAAAGGTGGCAGGGTGCAGGGTAGAGGATAGATTAGAAGGTTGGGATTAACATACACACACTACTATATATAAAATAGATAATCAAAAAGGACCTAGTGTATAGCACAGGGAACTCTACTCAATACTCTGTAATAACCTATATGGGAAAAGAATCTGCAAAAGAATAGATATATGTATATGTATAACTAAATCACTTTGCTATACACTTGAAACTAACACAACATTGTAAATCAAATACACTCCAAAAGAAAAAAGAAAAAAAGAAGAAAAAGACCAAAAAAAGACAACTTTATTGCTTTGGTAGGACTACATTTTTATTTTTAATGTATTGTATAATTAATTTAAAAAATTGAGATATAATTACTATATCATTAAATTCACTATTTGAACGTATACAACTCAATGGCTATTCATACATTCGCAAGGTTGTGCAACCATCACCACTAATTCTAGAACATCTCTTCACCCCCAAAAGAAACCCTGTACCTATTAGCAGTCACTCCACAATCCCCCCGACTCCCAGCCCCTGGCAACCATCATCTACTTCCTGTCTCTATGTATTTGCCTATGCTGGACATTTCATATAAATGGAATCATGCAATATATGGTCTTTTGTGTCTGGTTTCTTTCCCTTAGCCTCTGTTTTCAAGGTTTCCTCATGTTGTACTTTATTCCTTTTTAAGGCTGAATAATACTCCATTGTATGAATATACCACCTTTTGTTAATTCACCAGGTGGTGGACATCTAGGTTTTTCCACTTTTTGGCCATTAGCCCTTGAAAATGTAGCATCCAAATTGAGATGTGTTATAGTATAAAATATATACCAGATTTCAAAGACTTGCACAAAAAAAAGGAATATAAGATCTCCTCATTAATACTTTGTTTATACTGACTACACATTGAAACTATTTTTAATACGTTGGGTTAAATAAAGTATATCATTTTTTTAAAAGAGAGCCTAAGAACAAGGCAGGGGAGGTGTGAGCTGTTGAGGAGGGGGCGGGGCCTGTCCCCCCCAGGATCTCGCCCTTCAGTGCCCCCTGCCCAGTGGTGAGCCTGAATGAGGAGCAGGGTGGGCCAGGCAGCAGCAACAGTCACTCTTGGAGTCACCCTGCCTTGGCACCGAGGGGAGCTGCAGAGAGGACAAGTCCAGGCAGGAGGTGGTGAATGATCTCCCCCCTGGGAGGGGAGCCGGGACTGCAATTATTGGACAAAAGGAGTAATTGGAGCGGCCAGTGACAACAGCGGCTTCTCCTTGCATCTGGCCTGTGCCGGCCCACAGAGTTGCTCAAGTCCCCACGAGCTCCTGGGCTCCTCTCCTCGCCTGGGAGCAAGGGCAGCTATGGGAGAGGCTTTTTTCCTCTGGGCACCAGGCGGCTGGCTCCTGAGCAGCCATTGCGAGGCTGGAGCCCAGGCCCTGCTCTGTCACTACCTTGCTGTGTATCCCTGGGCAAGTCCCTTCCACTCTCTGGGCCTTGTCAGAACTGGATTAGATGATTTGGAAGGTGTTTTCCAGCTTTAACTTTTTAGGGCTCTGCAAAAAGTCCTGAGTTAGATGGATGTGAGCTCAGTCCTGGCTTTATCCTTACCAGCTGCGTAACTTCTCTGTTCCTCATTTCCCCGTCTTTAAGATGGAGAAAATAAGGACTTCCCTGGCGGTCCAGTGGTTAAGACTCCCCGCTTCCAATGCAGGGGGCGTGATTTCGATCCCTGGTCGGAGAACTAAGATCCCTCATGCTGCATGGTATAGCCAAAAAAAAAAAAAGATCGAGAAAATAATTGTTACCTCACAGTGATACTGCAAGTGTTAAATGAAATAGTCATTGCTGACACTTAGCACTCACTATGTACCAAGCACTGTCATAAGTGCTTTGCACGGATGAGTTTATTTAATCTTCCCACCAAACCCTCTAAGGCAGGTCTCATTAGTCCCATTGTCCAAATTCATATAGTGAGGATGCTTCAGAGCAAGGGTTTTGAACCCACAATGCCCAGCTCCAGAGTCTGTTTCCTTATCCGCATGCCAACCTGCCTCCAGCACAGATGGGAAGCATAATAAATCCTCGATAAATGTTGGAAGGGAGAGGAAGGCAGAATCCCGTGATTGTTAAAATACCTCTGTTGGAATCACTATTGAGCAGATGAGGACACCAAGCCCCAAAGGATAAGGTGATGTGTCCTGGGCCACCGCCAAAATGGTGACAGTGTGAAACCCAAGTATCCTGGCTCAGAGCTCCCCTAAGTATTTGAAACTGGAGTGGATCTCTAGTTATACATGCAAATCTGCTGGCAGATACAGAGCCCCGGCCCAGGCTGATCTCAGAACTTATCACATGGCTGATTAACATCTGAATATCAGGGCAGTGCTTCCGGAACTGCCTTTGCCTTCCTCTGTGCCTAGTCTCTGAATTTCCTCCAGGTACCATTCTTAGTTGTTAGGTTTTGCATTATTAAGAACTGGCTGTTCAGGGCACTTAAAGTCACTCTGTCTTCTGAGACTCCGTTCAGATATTTCGTGCGTGTTTATTATGAATAGAGCACGTACTAGGCATGGGAGCTACACACAGAAGGAACTGCCTCCCTGCCCCGCCCTCTGGGAGTTCCCAGTTGAATCAGACAGATAGAAGAGATCTCCTTGCTCAAGAATAATTGCTTATAGATGGACAAAAATGATAAAAGCCAGTGTTGGTGATGGTACAGGGAAACAGTCACTCTCACTCCTTGCTGATGGGAAAGGAACTTGGTGCAAACTTTCTGGAGGGCAGTTTGGTAACAGGCATAAAAAATCATAAAATTGTGCCTACCCTAAAAACCCCTGCAATTCTACTTCTTGAAATTGGCCCCAAGGAAATAATGATGGCTGGGCACAAAGATTTAGCCATAGTTAATTTCACACAGCATTGTTTATAATAATGAAATATTGGATATGACCTAAATATCCATCAGTGGGGGACTGATAAATGAGGTCAGTCTTCCATATAAAGGTTGTCATGGAATATCTGATGTTGGAAAGAGATTCACATTGTTGGCTAGTAGGGGTAAAAAAGCAGGTTACAAACAGTATCTATGGTGTGATGGCACTTTTTTTTTTTTTTTGGAAGAATATGCATTTGCTGTAATAAGAGCTAACTTTTTTTTTTTTTAAGAGCTAACATTTGTTGAGTCACTTTTAGGCATTGTTTCAACCCTATAACATAGATGCTCTGTTTAAAATTTAAAACATTTTTTTATATCATAGATGCTCTTTTTATTTTCATTTTACAATTGAGGAAATGAGGCTCAGAAAGTTCAAGAGACTAGCCCACAGGTATATAGCTAGGATTAGAGTCCAGCCAGAGAGGCTGTGCATTTAATTGTGGGGCGATGGTCTTCCTCTAAACAGAATAAAGGGTAGGAAAGAACAATGGTGGTTCTCTTTGGATGGAAAATTATCAGAATTTAATTTTTTTCTTCATTATATTTACCTGCATTTTCATTTTCTCCCCCTCTCAAAGACCAAGGGTTGCTTTTGAAATGAGAAAAATCATTATTTTATTTCAAAAAACACTGACCTGTTGAATTCTACAAATCAAAGAAACCAAAAGCTTGACCTGTCAAGAGGGTTTTTCCCTGGCAAGTCCTCCACTTGCCAGAGGGTTGTTTCAGGCTGAGGGCAGAAAACCCTAAGTTCTGATCTTTAGAACTGTAATGGGGGAACCTCATCCCCCGCCAGGCCCCCCTCAGGCAGAATCCCAAAGGGCAAGGTTCCAGCTGGTGGGTTCCAGTCTTCCCATCAGCCCCTGAATTCCAAGGCCTGGACTTCACCAGCAATTCAAAGGTGGGCACTCAGGTCATAGTGGCCCCATTGTTCATATTGCAAGGCTTCCAACCAATCCATTTCAGAATGAGGTAGGCAAGGAGAAGCCCAAAGCAGGTGGCAAAGATACTTAAAAAATAAAAGAAAGATTTTTTTTGTCCCAGATCAGCCAGGGATCCCCTGGAGTCACCCCCACCAGGGAGTTAGCTGACATTTTTTTCCTCTTGGGCTGACTGGCTGCTGTGATGTGTTTATGATGAAAGTATCTGTCACAACAGCTCTTAGAGGACTATAGCCTGTGTTTCCACCCTCTGAGGAAGGGAGGGGTTGGGAGCAGGCCAAAGCACTGTTGGGGGAGGGGGGAGGAGGAGGCAGGGAGTTGTAATCATAATAAAAACAGCAAAATGATAATAATAATATGCTCAACAAACATTTACTGAGAACTCACACATTCTGAGAGGTTTACATGCATTGTCTCATTGAATGAACCCTCCCTTAAAAGCCATGAGGTAGGCACTGTTATTATACCAGTCTCGAAGGTGGGAGAACCCAGGCTGAGTGATATTAAGTAACTTGCCCATGGTCATGTTGTGCGGCTGATAAATGGTAAAGTTAGGGTTATAAACCCAAGTCCTCCTCTTGTTAAGTACCCACTTCCTGGAGCTCTGGGAGCCCCCCAAAGCCTTTACATTTCCCAGAAAACACATACACACACACACACACACACACACATTTTCAATTTCAGGGAAACTGCTGTTTTCAAGTCTCTTGGCTAGAAAGATGTCACATTTCTCCTGGATTTATGTGATGCCACCTTGGAGACTGTCCAGCTAAATGGCTCTGAGATCAGGCAGTCCTGGGTTTGCATCCTATTTCCAGCACGACACGTTTCTGTGACCTTAGGTCTCAGTATTCTCGGTGTACAATGGAGACTCATAATAATAATACACACACACACACACACACACACACACACACACGCATACGATCACATAAAGCTTGGAAACAAAGATACTATTAATTTGCCTGTATTATAATGTAACACAGCTAAACCATTCACATTTGTTATGCATGTTTTTCTGTTTTCAGACTTAATGGCTACTCTGAATTTATCTCATGGGGGTTGTGTGTGTGTGTGTGTGTGCGTGTGTGTATACCTATATATACTTGTGTAAACACATGCGTATATATATATAATTAAATATATGTGTAAGGAACTTAGCACACAGCTTGGCACACAGTAGGTGCTTAATACATGATAGCCGTTTTTGTTGTTCTTTATTTTTATGAATCTAGCCTCAACTCAATCTCGCAAACATTTGTCAAATACTTGCTGTGTGAGGGTCTTCCATGAATAATTCTCATGGAAGGCTGTCTATGTTGAGTGATGGGCTGCCAGTATAGACAGAGTGCTTTGAGAGAATAACAGACAAAGGAGTGCATTCTTGGCGGGGAGATCTAACTGGTAAGATTTTAATTTTTAGATTAAATTTACAATACAGGGAAATACACAAATCTTAAATGTACAATTCAATGAATTCTGACAAATGTACTCACTCATATAACCACCACTGGAGTCAAGATATAGAGTATTTCCATACCTCAAAAGCCCCTTTGTGTCCCTTCCAATCAATCCTACTCCTCAAAGGCAACCACAGCTCTGATTGTTGTTTTCCACAATAGATTAGTTTTGCTTATTTTTGATCTTCGTATAAATGGAATCGTTTATAATGTCCTCTTTTTGTGTCTGGCTTTCATTTAACATGTGTGGCGGGTTCTGAACTGAGCCTCGTTGCTAGGATTGAATAAGTATCAATGGGGGCAGGGGAGGGAATCTGAGGCAAAAAGAATAGCCTGAGAAAAGGCAGGAAGGGAGAAAGACAAACATAATGTGTTTTGAGGGAGGTGCTGTGACTAGAATAAGGGGTACTCAATGGGAAGTAGTAAGAAAGAAGGATGAAAAGGTAGGTTGGAGTTTTACTTTGCAGGGTTTTAAATGCCAGGTCAAGGCATGTGGACTTGATCCTGAAGGAAGCAGGTTGCCACACAGGATTCCTGGACAGAAAAGTGGACTGATGAGATCTGGGTTTTGAGACGATATATACACAGCAGGAAGCATAAAATGGAGTAGGAAGAGTCTGGAGGCCAGGAGACCAATTATTTGATCATTCATTCATTCACCCAAAAAGTATTTATCTGATTCTGGGCTCTGGACTTTGATTATTCTCCAGTACATTCCATCCCTGGCTCTGGTCCTTGGAATAGGAAGTGAATAAGTGTTGTAAACCCTGTCTGCTGGTTGTTTCAAATTCTACTCCTCCTCTTCCCAAATTCTGAAAAATCCCTGATCTTTTTCTGAAAGTAGCATCCTCATCAAGTCTTGTTAGCAGAATCTTCATCCCCATTTAGTATGTATTTCTCAAAGACCCTACTGAGCAGACATCACCTTAGATTATTTTGCATGTTAGACTAGCCCAGAGAAATATGAAGGTCAATTTTCTGCTTTGGTGGTGGGCTGGGGGTAGCATTTCTCTAAGTGTGTTTCACAACGGATCACTGGTTCTATGGGTTTTATAGGCATGTGGTGGAGATGGGGGCAGGGGGAGATGATTTCATGGTCATCTCAGTTTGGGAAACCTTGGGTTGAAAAAATAAACAAAACAGGATTCCTAACTGCAGAAATTTTCAGAGACTTGACTTGATAGCTGTACATTGTTAATTTCTAATAAGAGCATCTGGTATGAAGCTTTTCCCAAGTATTTCGATCCCAGAACCTTTTCTGCCTGGAGCATCTTTGGCATTCTTGGGTCTCCCAGAATGCATTTGTAAGATTCCCTGACATGACTTGAGAGGACTCAGAAGCAGTTTGGGTCCAGGAGAGTTACAGAGCAAACTGCCCAGGAAGGTTGAGCCAGAGCAGGGTAGAGCCATGGCTGTGAAGAAGAGGGAGCTACTTCCTCAGGAAGGCATAGGGAAAGGAGCAAAGGAAGTGGGCTTGAGCTGGGCCTAGCAGTTACACAGAAGTAGGAAGAGGAAAGAAACTTCCAGCTAGAGAAGGAACTGGCTCAGGGCTAGACTGGAGCCTGGAAAGGACATCCACACTGCAGAATTCTTACAGAAACTTTATCTTCAAAACTGGCTGCATCTGGACCCTGCATTTGCTGGACAGGAGGAAAAGGTCCATGGTTACTGGCCATTGGACATGACAGTGATCAGGAAAGAGCGTCCCCCATCACAATATCTATCCCTAGAACCAGCCTCCTTCCCACAGACAGAGGAGCCCTAAGCTGTCAAAGGACTAAAAGATGATCAGGTGGGTCTTCCAGAAAACAGAGTCTGAGATTTCATAAAAGGTGAGCAGATCTCTGCCTGGGCAGACTTCACCAAGAAAGCTTCACTTAAGTTTGCACACTGAAGTCATGGCTGCAGCAGATGTTCTGCAATAACACAAGTCCCAGCACCACCACTTACTCTAAGCAAATCACTTTACTTCTCTGGACCTCAGTTTTCTCACCTGAAAAATTAAAATCATATTTTTTCCCCACAGTGAATCCAATATTTTTTTTTAAGTAAGATAATGGGTATAAGATGTCTGGTATGCTGTTGGGTACTCAGGGCTTCATAAAAGATACCTCTGTTTGTTAGTTACCACCAATAAATTCCTCTTAGGCCCACTGTCTCTGTAGAGGGAAATTTGTTACGTTAAAATGGTTTAAGTGATGTTTTACTATAGAGGGTAAAAACTGGTAGAACGAGTTGAAACCAATTGCTTTTCATTTTCTGCAAATCCCACACATCTCATCCCCCTGCGGGTTCAAACAGAGCATAAGAATAACTCAGTGGGACTCTGCACTAACGGAGACTCACTGGGGAGGGACTCTTGTTCTTAGGGATGCTGAACGCCTCCTCCATTCCCAGCATCTGTCTCCTGCAGGGGGTGGCTCAGACTGCTTGGGGGGCCAAGAAGGGGGGTAGGGTCAGAGGTCACTAGACCAAAAAGAAAGCGTTCTAGTTCCCTGGCGGGGCCTGTTTTACGACAGATCAGAACATTCCCAGGCTCCAGAGGAAACATCCTTCCCTTGTCATAAACTAATCCATTCTGGTAGAGTGAAGGGTGATGCTTGCTCAAGGCACAGAAGGGTAAAATCCCAGGGTATGATGTTGGGGGCTGGCTAGTTCATTGTGACGCTTTCTTTGCTTTCTACATGGAGTCCTGGCTGTGGCTCTAGAAAGCATCTTGGGGTCTTTTTAACAGTTCCTTGGGTCGAGAAGCTTCAGCCTAGAGGCTGCTGGATGGGGTGGCTTTTGAAGATGGTGTCAAGGTCCTGGGATTTGTGAAATGTAGTCTTGGCAGATAAAGTCATCTGGTACTAATTCTTTTTTCCTTTCTTTTTTTTTTTTTTGTACCTTCGAAGTCACAGTTCACAGATCTTACACAGCTAGAAAGAAGCCAAGTGACCTTCAAACCCAAAACTTTCATTTCACAGTTGAAGAAACTGTGGCTCAGAGAAGGGAGTTAACTTGCCTAAGGTCAACACAGCCAATGAGCAGCAGAGTTGGAACTCAAACCCCAGTCTCTTGACTCTGGGTCCAGCACTGTCTCCCCCACTGCAAGACAATAGTACTGATAACAACTATGTGCTGGGCACTATATTAAATGCTTCACATGCATTTAATCCTCATAACCACCCTATGAAGTAAATACTATTATTATTCCCATTTTACAGATGAGGAAACAGACTCTGAGACACAAGTTATGAAGTTCAGGGTCCCAGCTAACAAAAAGCTGAGCCAGGTTTTGAACCTGGGTCTAGGGCTCTAGAGATCTGGAGCTTGTCATCATGAACACTAAACTGTCTAATGCACAGTAAGTCTTTAAATTGAGAGCTTTAACTTTCAACACCCCAAGCCACCTCATAGGCTTCCGGGAACCCCCAGGGACTGGAGAGTGGAAGAGAGTGAAACATAAGCTCCCGAGCTTGTCCCATCCAGACAGGGCTGTGTCTGAGATGCCACTTAGTCCAAATGAAATACTGTGACCCTCTATTGCCTCCTCAATCCAGAGGCCACTAGTAGTTTGGAAATATGTACAAACAGCCAAAGCCACTGGCTAGAGAGTCAAGTCACTGTCATCTGCCTATCAAGACTCTTATCTCCATGGAGATTTCCCTAGGGCCCATCAATGGGTAAAACTGTGGGTATCTGCACGTGACCTCGGAGGGTACGAATGACTGAGTTTATTGTGAAAGGGGAGTAGGTTGAGGCTGAAGGAAATCTCTCTTTAGGGAGAGCTGTCAAGCCGTGACTCAGATTTCAAAGGCTCCTGGGCAGAGGGGAACACTTATGCTCACGTCCCCTGTGAGGCTGGGGAACCTGGTGACTAAGTTCCATCACCAGGCACACCTGCCCTGGGCTGAGTGGCAGGAGCAAAGGAAGAGGCAAGAGAGGAACTCACTGTTTCACTGGGGAGGCCAGATAGGCCCAACCCTAATGATAGCAACAATAGCTCACTTTATCAGGACTTAGTGTACAAGAGTGGTGTAAATGTTTGGCATGTGTTACCTCATTTAAAACCCTACAGGGGCTTCCCTGGTGGCGCAGTGGTTAAGAATTCACCTGCCAGTGCAGGGGACACGGGTTCGAGCCCTGGTCTGGGAAGATCCCACATGCCGCGGAGCAACTAAGCCCATGCGCCACAACTACTGAGCCTGCGCTCTAGAGCCTGTGAGCCACAACTACTGAGCCCACGTGCCACAACTACTGAAGCCCGTGCGCCTAGTGCCCGTGCTCCACAGAAAGAGAAGCCACCGCAATTGGAAGCCCGCGCACCGCAACCAAGAGTAGCCGCTGCTTGCTGCAACTAGAGAAAGCCTGTGCACAGCAACGAAGACCCAAGGCAACCAAAAAAAAAAAAAAAACCCTACAAGGTAGGAGTGACTTTAAAGATGAAGAAACTGAGGATCAAAGAGATCAAAGACTTGCCCAAGGTCACAGAGGCAGTAAATGGTAGAGTCAAGATTTGAACTCAAGTAGTTCATCTCCAGAATCTAAGCTCTCAACTAGATGTGCTCTACCGTCTGTGCGTGTGTGAGTGCGTGCGTGTGCATGTGTGTGTGTGTGTGTGTGTACATGTGTGTGTGTTGTGTGCTGGGGCAGGTGCTCTGCAGTACAGACTCCTGCATCACCTGGAGGGTGAGATTAGAGAACTCTCGTGGAATCCTCCAACACACATGAATCCGTGAAACTCGATAGCAAAAAAGATTTAGCAAAACTCCAGTTGTAGATACAGAAACGAGGAAAGGTTTTCGCCAGTAGAGGGATTTGATGAAGGTTCACCCACCAGGCTTCCTTGTGGGCAGAAAGAGACAGTATTCGTTTCTCTCCGCAGCCTGTGGTACACATGCTTGACCAGAGCAGGTCCTCACTAAATTGACTGAATGACTGCTTATTCAGGCAACAGAAAGTGGTGGTTCGGAAATTGAGCTTTTGAGCCAAACAGCCTGAGTTCAGTTCCCAGCTTGGTCACTCTAGGGCCGCGTGACATGATGAGGTTCCTTCGCCTCTAAGCCTGTTTCTACACCTGTAAGACAGAGGTGATGGCTATACCTAAATCTTTGGGCGTTTGTGAGGATTGAGTGGAACAGGGTGGGTAACGTGCTGAGTACAGTCTGGCACATCGTTAAGTATTAAAAAAATGAGAGCTACTCATTAAAGAATACCTTTTTTTTTTTAAGGCTTTTAAATTAATTAATTTGTTTATTTTTGGCTGCGTTGGGTCTTCGTTGCGGCACACGAGCTTTCTCTAGTTGCGGCAAGCGGGGGCCACTCTTCATCGCGGTGCGCGGGCCTCTCACTGTTGCGGCCTCTCTTGTTGCGGAGCACAGGCTCCAGACGCGCAGGCTCAGTAGTTGTGGCTCACGGGCCTAATTGCTCCGCGGCACGTGGGATCTTCCCAGACCAGGGCTCGAACCCGTGTCCCCTGCATTGGCAGGCAGATTCTCAACCACCGCGCCACCAGGGAAGCCCAAGAATACCTTTTTTTAATAAGTATTAAAAAAATGAATAATGTGTGAACACAGCTGGGTCAAGAAGTGGAGGAGGTTCCAGAGCAATCGGGGAATGCAGGGGGGAGGTGATGGAGCCAAATAAATGAGCCCAGTCTGGGAGGGAAAGCCGGCCACAGCATGGCACGTGCCCAGGCAGCGTGGGCAGCCTGTCCAGAACACCGGCTGAAAGGTGAGTTGGGGCAAGTGAGGGGTGGTGAATGGTTGGTGACCTGTGAGTGACCACCTTCCCAAGGGAAGAGCCCGAGGGGCCTGATCCTGGTGTAAGACATGGCTCTTAGGCCCCTCTAGACCACAGTTTCTAAATCATTCCCCCTTCCCTTCCCCACTGCTTGACCACCTTACCGCAAACAGAGGGACTTAAAATTCTTCTGGGCAGGCCAGCCGTGGATTCAGAAAAACCCTCCCCTGAATGTCCAAGGTCCAAGGTCAAGCACTTAACCTCTGACCACATGGCCTCTGCCTTCCCCAGAAGGTACTGAGCTCAGAAGGCCCTAGCAAATCCCTTCCCCTCCTACCACATCCCCCTCCAGTGAGATCAGATCTAAACAAACACCAGAGGCAGCCTTGGAAGGAAAACCCTTAAGGAAAAGGAAGGGACCTTATGGGTTAATTGTGCCTATTTGAACCTCCCTGAGCCTGAAGCAGGCCACACCCGGCCCATCCGCCCCACCCGGCCCCACCTCACTCTAACCTAGGAAGACAGCCCTGACCCCAGACACTAACTTCTTCCATTCAGCACTGGGGTACCAGGACCCCCTCTGTCCAAGCCAGGCCTTGAACATTTTTCCTCTGTAGTTCCTCAAGGAAATCCTCATCTGAATCCCCAAGTCCCCAGTTTGACCCCTTCAGATAGATGAAAGAGAGGGGGAAATACATTTTTAGCCTTGTTGCCAGGGTGGTAGGGATTAACAGGTGTTTCTCAGCAAACCTCTCTTATTTGGAAGTGGGCAGTATCTTGTTTAATGGCCCTTTTCCGATGCAGGCTGATGATGGCCCACAGTAGCAGGTGGGCTACTAGGGCCCGAGGCCAGGTCCCTGGAAAGAGTGGACCTCAGGGGCTGAGCCAGCTGGGTTCTGTTCTTTCCAGTGGGTCTTCTCCTTCCACGATTGAGGCTACATTCTTCCTGGCACTCCTCTCTCTAGCTGCCTCCTGTTCTGTCTGGTTCCTGGCAACAGAGAAAGAATCTCCAGACAGCACTCTGGCTGCTTCTTCCTTCTCAGCTCAGGGATAAGCCTTCTCTGATTTATTACTCTTTAATAACTGTAAATAGTTTCTTTTTTTTTCTCTATTAACGGAAGAAATAATGTCGACAGATAAGCAAAAAGAATAAGCTATAAATCACCCCTGAGCCTATCACCCATGATACTCTCTGGTGTGTATCTTTCCTCTTCTTTCTCTATTCATGTAAATGGATTTTAAAAATAGGAATGGATTAATTTACTAAAGGTAGAGTAAGTGAAAGACTTAAAGTAGGGAATCAGACTCAGGTTCAAGACCAGCTCAGAGACTCCCTGGAAATGACCTTGGGTAAGTCACTTCACTCCTAGGCCTCACTTTCCTCATCTATAAAATAAGGATAGTAGTACTTACTTCACAGCGTTGTCTTGAGGATTAAATGAGATTAAACAACTGAGCCCGGTGCCTTGCACACAGCAAAAACTCAAAAATGCTAACAATTGTGCTGTAAGTGTAGGAAGTAATTTCCATGGTGCTAAGGGGCCTTCTGTAGCATCCTTTTGAACCATGACTCAGTATCCAACTACAATTCAAGTATCTTAATTTACTTCACTGAGTCTCTGCTGAAGGGTATTTATATTAATTCTGATTTTTCAGGATTGTAACAATGCTCTGATGCATATCCTTGCAGATAACTCTTTGCACACAGATTATTTGCTTAGGCTAAATTCCTATGAGTGAAACTGTTAGATCAAAGGATGGGCTAAAATCTAAAGCCAAAGTTTGGACTGATTCACACTCACTCTAGCAAGGAGAGAGCCTGTTTTCTCTCACCCTTGCCAACACCAGGGTTCAGCATCTTTTCTTTCATCTTTATCAACTTGATAAGTGGAAAAAACAAACAAACAAACCCTACTTGTTTGCTTGTTTCCAGGGTTTTCAGACTTTCTCTTGGTTTTTTTAAGGGGAGCTTTCAGGATGACTTGAGACCCCGTGATTCCTCATGTCCTTCCATTCCTCTAGAAGGAATGTAGGTCATGTTATTGGCAGAACTGTGATAAAAATCTAAAGTACAGAGTGTAAAAGGGCCTAGAGGCTGCCCACTCCTTGTCCTGACTCTTCATGAGCACAACTTCCAGGTCCTTCCATGCCTTCAAATCAGGGCTATATTCTCTATGTCTGGTGTGTGGCCTATCCCTCCACTTAAGTCCAGGGACAGGGTAGAGAAGAATATTAGGATGAAATAGACCTTTAGGTGAACATCCAGGATGGTACCTACGGGACCCACAGGATCCATAATGGTGTCTATGGTAACGCTTTATCCCAAATTTGAGGTTCCAATCCAAACTCCTTTGCTTAAATAGGGGTGCTTTCTCTGAACCTCAGCTTATGTATCAAATGGGGCCAGTAATACATTCTGCCCCCACCTCTCTGTGGCCTTATCAGAGGAGATAAAGCATAGGAAAACAGTTTGTAAACGGAAAAGAGCTTTACACATAGAAGGGGCTGTTTCTAAGGGAGGTTGAGTGCTGAGTGCTGTGAACTAAGCTGTGTATTGAGGCTAGAAATGGGTGGTGGCTGGGGACCCCTTCCTAAGCTGGGTGCTCACCTATAATACCAGCTACCTACTCCTTGCCATTGGTTCTACATTGAGATCTTATTTAATCCTCAGGTCAACCCCACTGAGGGATGATGGGGACACTGAAATTTACAGAATTGAGTCACTGGCCCAAAGGTATATGCTAATAAAAGGGAGGGCAGGGATTCAAACTTTGGAGGTCTTCCCTGTGGGGTGGGGGTAGAAGGCCACACAGCTGATTTGCCCAGAACGTCAATGATCTTGTGTAAATTATACACATTCACTCATTTTTCATTTATTCAACAAATATTTATTGAACACTTGTTGAGACCTGGGACAGGTGCCATGTGAGATTTATTTTTCCTTGTAGAGTTTCTGCAGTCCAGAAGCTAACAAATCCTTCCCATCTTGCAAATGTTATCAACCGACCTTTCTTCCCTCCTTCCCTCTTTCCTTCCTTCCTTCCATCCGTCCATCCATCCATCCATACTAGGCTTTGTTCCAAAAAGGAACTCAGGAGGCTGTTTCCATGGCTTTGGGGTCAGGTAGAGGTTGCTTTGATCCTATCTCTGTTACTAAGTAGATAGCCAAGTGACCTTAGATGAGTTACCTCACCTCTCTGATTCTGTTCCTCTTCTGTAAGATGGGGATACTTATGACCACTACTCCATAGGACTCAAGAGAATTACATGATATGCAATAAAGCTCCTGGACTGTGCCTGGCACGTACTAAGGACACTGGGTTATCTCCTTTAACCCTCACAGTGATCATTTCACTGAGGAGGAAACATGGGTAATGAGGAGGTGAAGTTGCTTGTCCAAGGTCTCGGGCAGTTGACTCCAGAGTTACTCCTTCAGTAACCTGGCCAGTCTCCAGGAGTTTGCCAATCTCTGTCTGGGATGAATTATGCGATCCCATAATGCAGGGAGGAGTGAGATAAAGCATCTAAAGACAGTATCATAGAGTAAGTGCTCAGTAAATGATAATAATTCTAATTAAGATCCGATCTGATTCCTGAGCTCACTGCCTAGAGCCTGCAGGTTGGACAGCCCCCCAATCTCTATCCATGGACCTCACAGGGAAGCTCTGGGCAAGGACTGAGTTTTTACTATCTTTATCTCCATCTTTACTGCAGGAAGAATAGGGACAGGATGACCATTTAGTCAAAGGGCATTTATTTTGGTTTAATGACATTTACACTGGGGCTTTGTTTAGAATTTCTAATTACAAAAGCACCATCAATGCAGAAAATTTGGTGGGAGAGGGGAGATAGGGAAACAATTAAAATCCTGTCATTTCGGCACCCACAGAGAAGCACTGTTGACATTTGGGTATTTGTCTGTTCTATATTTTTATATAGGCCAACAAATTTTCATTAAGTTTGGGATAATCATGAAGTGTTTTTTTTTATAAATTTATTTATTTATTTATTTTTGGCTGCGTTGGGTCTTCGTTGCTGCGTGCGGGCGTTTCTCTAGTTGTGGCGAGCAGCGACTACTCTTCGTAGCGGTGCGTGGGCTTCTCATTGCAGTGGCTTCTCTTGTGGGGCCTGGGCTCTAGGTGTGCAGGCTTCAGCAGCTGTGGCTTGTGGGCTCTAGAGCGCAGGTTCAGTAGCTCTGGCTCATGGGCTTAGTTGCTCCGCGGCATGTGGGATCTTCCCAGACCAGGGCTCGAACCCGCGTCCCCTGCATTGGCAGGCGGATTCTCAACCACTGCGCCACCAGGGAAGCCCAACCATGAAGTTTTAATGTGTTAGAAAAGGAAGGGCTGTTAGCAGGACCATCATGCCCAATAGTGCAGGTCTCCTGCTGTAAACAGCCCTGTGACTGTGCAGTGCACAACCTTCACAGATGTACAAAGCAGCCCTGGCTCTCAGCACTCACTTAACTCATGGTCCTAACCTTTACTCCTCCCCAACATGCCAAGAATGTCACACTCTTTTGGAACAGTGGCTCACGGGCAGTCATGACCCTGGAAAGCAGAGGGAGGAATGAAGGACTGTGCCATCCTCCAGGGGGGCAGATTATGATGTCTGGAGGTGGAATATTTCTTTTACAGAAGTAATCTAGAAAAGAAAACCTAGGTGACAGTATGTACCTCTGCCCTTACAGTGATTCACTCATCTTGTCTTATAGAGAGGGAAACCAAGGCTCTGAGAAAAGAGATTTACCCAGTCACACAAGCTGGCAAGCAGCCAGTGGTTGGGCAGAACTTGAACCCAGGATAATTCCTAACTTAGTCTAGTTCTACAAGAGTGGAGGTAGAAAGATGTGGGTTCAAATCTCAACTCTTTCACTTAATTAGCTTTTGCCTTTTGCCAAATCATTTAACCCCTCTGAGTCTCAGTCTCTCTGCCTGTGAAGTGAGGTAACAGCTTCCTCACTGGGTTTAAATGAGAATTAAATGAGGGAAAAAAAGCTTTCCTAACAATTACTGAGTGCTCTGTGCCAGGCGCTGCACAAGGCACTTCACATACATCATCTCATTTAACTCTCACAATAAGCCTATGAGGGGGATACTATTTTTATAACCATTTACAGGTGAGGAAACAGGCTCAGAAAGCTTAAGTCACTTGCCCAACATCACACAGCCAGTAAGTGGCTGGGCTGGGATTTCAACCCAGGTCTGCCAGTCTCAGAGCAATACTATCAGATGACACAGGTAACTCTTAGCACTGTGTTTGCAAAATACAAACATGAAATAAATAGCAGCCATCATTATTTACTATTATTGTGAATATAATTATTATGTCACATATGATTGGATAATCTCTGTTTTCAATCTCCTCTGCCAAGAAACCAAGAACTGGGCCAATCTGAGAAGGGGAAGAGACGGCAGCCCAGCCAAGCCCTGGCCACGCCCATGCTACAGAGGAGAAGGAGCGGGGCAAGAGCGGGAGCAAAGCCTGGGTAGTGTCTAAAACCTTGGCGGCTTTCAACGAAGGCCTACAACAGCCAGTACCTCCATATTGGGAGGCTTAGCTCCTGCTGGAGGGGTCTGGTGACCTTATAAACTGGCTCATGGTACCCTGCCTACCTATCCCAGACCACTAGTCCCTCCATCTCATCCAGGGTGCCTTCTGGAGCCTTCCATGTGTGGAGACATAGAAACCCTCTGCCCCATGATTTGGGCCTCTGCTGATCTCTGCAGATGGGTGCGGGTGATTAAAGACGCAAGATCCAGAGGTAGAGGGAAAGGACCCATTTTAAAGAGCCCAGCGAGCACAGACACGCTGCCTGGAATCCCAGCCTCCACCTGAGCCCAGCCAGCATGAGTCACCCCCACGGCCCTTTACCTGTGAGTTGCAACACAGCTGACAGAAACTCCACAGCCTTTCAGGAGGTGGGCGGACAGGTACACAGACAAGTGTGCCATCCTTTGGGCTATAGTAAGCTTTGCAGTTACAACTGGCACCAAATGGCCCTCCTGCCACCAATAACCCCTGTCGAGTGCTTGGGTACCCAGGCTCTGCTGTCAGATCAGATCCCAGCTCTAGCTCGACCACTCCCAGGCCCTGCAGCTTAAGTAACTTATTTAATCACTTCGTATCTCAGTTTCCTCATCTCTAAAACAAGCATAACAGAAGTGCCCATTGCATAGGGTGGTTGTAAGGATCAGATGAGACAATGTATGTAAAGGCTTAGCATAATGCCTGACGCACACGGTACACTGAGCGCCCACCACGTGCCAGACACTGTGGAAGGCGCTGAAGATACAACAGTGAACAAGACAGACAAGGTCTCTGCTCTTATGGAGTTCACACTCTAGAAGAAGGGGAGAAAGACAATAAACAACTAGAAACATGTCCGAAAGTCATAAGGGATTTGCAGAGAACCAAAATTAAGTGGTGGGATACAGTGACGGAAGGTCTACTTTAACAAGGGTGGCAGGAGAGGCCTGCTCTGAGGAGGTGGCTGCATTAGCAATTATTATTATTATTTACTATTATTTGTCAGGACCCCCTTGGCTATCCCCAACACAGCCTCCAGTGAGAAACCAACCTCTGACAGTTCTCAAACCCGGTACCCCCTTTCCATAGGCCTGACTGCACCCCAAGGGGGCTCCTCTGGATCCTTACTTTACCTTGAAAACCTCCATCAAATTGGCAGGAGTAGCTGAAACCCCGCCTTTCCCTGAGAGAGGAAGGAGTGGGCCAAGGTGAGGCTCCCAGGCACACAGAGCAAAGAGATAATTTGCCAAAAGGGGGGTGGGGTGGGGGGAGAACAGAAAGAGAGAGAGGAGAAACAAAAGATACCAAGATTGGCTTAGATTCAATTTCAAATTAATCCTGGTGGAAGCTCTAAAAAAAAGCTCTAGCATTCTCCTGTTTGTGTTTGTGGATCTTCTGGGTTTACCAACCTTGTTTTTTACAGGAGACAGCTCATGGCAATTATTCCACAATTACTTAGTCTAACGGGCATCTGATTTCTCCTGCCTTTCCAACACAGAACGAAGCACTTATTAGAGTTTGTGCAATGACTGGCGAGCTAAGGCTTTGGAGGTGACCAACTTCGACTTTTCCATCCCTTCTGTGCTGGCCGGAGGTATGTGGTTTGCTCACCCCTCATTCAGATCTGTATCACACCAAATAACAGGCTGCCTCCCACCCTACTGCCCCACCCCCCTGCCACCTACAACCCCCCCCCCCCAGACTATAAACTCCTCTAAGAGCAGTGACCCTGTCTTTTTGGCCTCTGTCACCTCAGAACCCAGAGTAGGGCCTGGCACACCACAGGTGCTCAATAAATGTCTGCTGAATTGTGGCCACTGACTTCAGCTCAAAGGGAAAGCCAAATTTGCAGTGGGATGACTGAAGATTCAGATCTGGGCTCTGACACTCACTAGCTCATGCCCTTGGGCAAGTCACGTTACCTCTCTGGCTTCCATTTCCTCACCTGTGAAGTGCGTGTATTGGGGAGGAAGAGAGCGTGATAATAACAGCTACCACAGTGGGTCACTGTGAAAGTCAAAAGAAATCACCCGAATAACTGTAGAAGACTATTCAGAAATAAGATGTCGTTATCTTAAAGGGAAGCTCTAGGAAAAAGAAAGGGAACTTCTACAGAGACCCACAGGGGAAGATCTGCTCACTCCTTTGAGAATTCCCCGGTGGCTGTGAAGTAGTTGATGCTGGGTAGCGGAGGGGCCCAAGGAATTAGCGGGGGTGGGGGGATGTTCCGGGGCATCCACGATGCCCCGGAACATCTTATCTAACTAGAAAGAGGAATCGAGATTTCCTGCAGCCAAGTATCTGTTTGTCCCTGTACTTTTCCTCTGGCTATCTTCTCTCCAACATTTTTTTCTCCTCCCTCCTCCTTAATCTCCACCCCCCACCCCCTCACCAAGGAAGGAATTGGCTAGCTCCACCCATGGCTCCGCCCCCAGCTCGGCAGGCCAAGAGTTAACAGCTGCACCTGTTGAGGTATACCTGCTGTCGCCGGCACCTGTACCTGTAGCCAATCAGCGCCAGAGCTGCCGGGAACCTACCTGTCAGCAGAATCCCGACACTGAAACCTCAACATAAATCAAACACTTCCCTGGGTAGGGAATGTCTGTGTCAGGCAAGAATTAGAGACGAGCGGTCAGCAGAGCCTCGGTGCCCGGTGCCGATCCATCCGTCAAGCCTGGGAGCCTGGGAGCAGGAAGATGTCGAATGAACTTGAGTGAGTAAACACCGGTGGATGCCTGGCGCGCTGTGAGCATGGAGGCTGGATGGGGTTTCTAGAAGGGGAAAGAGCAGGGAGGCTGGCGCCAAGATTCACAGAGCAATTTGTAAGGGCAAATGAATGGGCTGACGATCTCATCTTGGCGTGCTGAGGCAAGCCCCGTCTCAAGCTAGAGCTGAGTGTTTCCCTGGGAAAATAATTTTTTTCCCCCTTTCTCTCTCTGCTGAGCAGTTTCGAGCCGGGTAGGGAAACACAGGACTGAAACTGTGAAGGCTTTCAGCACCACTTTCTGATACTGTGAAGGGGGCCTTGGAAATCAGAGACAGCTCCAATCCCATCTAGGCTTTCTATCTTCTTGCCAAAAGGAACTTCTTTGAGGTGGTTCTAAGAACTGTCTTAGGCAGAGAGTTGGGTTTCTCTAAAGGGACTTGTTTGTTGGGTTGGAACAGTCCCAAGTGGGAAGGTGAAGTTGCTGGTTAAACATGTGCACTCTTTAGTCAGCTTGACCTAGGTTCAAATCCAGGCTCCATTCCTCATGGGCTGTGAGATCTTGATTTGGGCAAGTCATTCAACTGACCTGCGCTTCATTTTCCTCATCTAGAAAATGGGTACAAGAATGTTTTGTAGGATTCTTGAGAGAATTAAGTGTGATAAAGGCTGTAAAATGCTTAGCACAGAGCCAAAGTCTGAAGATGAATTCAATAAAATGTGGTTGATTTCACTCAGAGGCGGTTCTAAGGCTGAGGAGGCTGAGATGTGGTTTTCAGTGAGGTCATCTCTATTGCCTGACAGGACACAGGTGCCTTCCTGCCCATATCTGGGATTTAGAATCCCCGCTGGCTGATGATGACTTTCACCATGGACCCCTGGCTTGGGGTCCAGACCTCAGAGAAGGTGGGATGAGGCTGGGATTCTGGGCTGCTGTAGCCTGGGTTTGGGAAGCTGGCAGAAGCCAGGCTTCTAAAATACAGACTATCCTCTTCCTGCCACCCTCAGAGGTGAGTAGGCAGAGTCAAGGATTGAACAATCTTTTTTTTCTAGCTACTCCTTAATAGACTGTTTTAAGAACTTGAAGACCTGAGAGTAGAGCAGTTGGTGGGTCCTGACTGCAGACAAGTTTCCATGATACCAGTCAGCTCTTGGATTCTCTGGGGTTAGCTAACTATGTTCATGGTACAATAACTGGGCATCGAATTTCTCTTGAATGGGCTCCCTGGGGCTGATAACGTGTTAACAACTAGGATAAGAACAGGGGCAGTGGAGCCAACACCTGGGTTCAAGTTCCAGCTGCCACTAATTAGCTGTGTGACCTTGGCCAAGTCACTTCACCTGTCTGAATGTCAGTTTCCTCATCTGTAAATTGTGGCCATATTGGGACCCACTTAATGGAGCTGTTGGGGTATCCAGTAACTTTAGACAAGCAATTGACTTAAAGGCTGGTAAGGAGCAATCTAAAATAGCCTTGTTACTTCATACAGAAATAACCAATCAGTGAGCATTTCTGAACCTCTTGCTTTCTATTTTTCCATACTTTGAAAACAAAAAACATCTTCTGATGTGTCTCCATCCCAGTCAGATCTGTTGGTTGAAACAGCAGAGGCTGCAGACAGAAATGTATTCATTGGTGCCCCTTAGGGGGTAAATGTCCTGAAGCTGGGTTACTTAAACAAAAAGGTTTCCTGCATTTCTCCTCCTTAATGATTTGAGTTTGAAGTCAGAACTCCTGACAGTAGAGGCTTCTCCGGTTGGGGTGGGGTGAGGGGAACCTGTGCCTGCTGTGTAATTGCTGGCAGACTCTGAAGTCACCACTAAAGATTACAATGACAGCGTCTCAGTGCCTGGGGGCTCAAGTGCCTTTACTGATAAGGGGGGTTGAGGGGTGGAATCCGCTGCTTGGCTTGCAAGTTTTGAGCTCCTGCTGCTGCTGCATTCCCCCCAAACGTGTAGAGTTAAGAGGACTGGTCCTAGCATCCATTCTGATCCCGACAGAATGACCACCTCTTGCTGGGCCTCGGTGTAGTAGGAAAAGCCGGACTTGCACATGACTCTAAATTCTGCCACTTAGCAACTTCAGGATCCTGGTGAATCTGCTTCTCCTCCCTGACCCTCAGTTTCCTCCTCTGTCCAATAAGGACTATAAACACCCACCTGGTCAGGGAAACAGTGAGCTCCCGTATGTAGGCCAGCCGGCCCGGAGGAGAAGCTCCATAAACGTGAGCCCTATTACTAGGCCACTTCGAAGGCCGGCACTTGAAGAGCATGGAGGCCAAGGTGGTGGAGTTAAAAGCCAGCTCGAGGCAGCTGGCGGGTGGAGCGCCCGGGACTTTTATGTGGTCGGGCTGGGAGCATCTGCCACCCTCCAGGACTCCGCAAACCTCCGGTGCCATCGTCCCGCTGTTCTCGGCGCCTCGGGGGCTAGAGCCGGTCGCAAGGGATCCTGGGGCGGCGAGGGCGCAGGAAGTCGCTGCTGGACGCCCACTTCTCGCGGGAAAAGAGCTTCCAGAGCGGGCGAGGGGCCCCAGGCCGGCCGCCATGTTTGGAGTCCCATCTTTAGAGTGCGCGAGGGCCTACTGGGTGCCCGGCCGGCCCGCGCTGTCCCGTCCAGCCCGTCGAGGATGTGAGGGAATTAAGATTAAGTGATCAGCACGTAGTAGATCTATCGAATGGAGGAGAGAGAGGGAAGTGAGCGAGGCGCGCCAGGATCCCCCTCTGCAGCCCAGCTCGGCCCGCAATCTGGGCCCCCAGCCGCCGTCTGGAATCATCTTCCTCCCCGAAATCTTGGAGAGCCGAAGCGGAGGGTGGGAGGGGCACCCTACCCATCCACCGCTCCACCCAAGCTCCGGGAGCGCTGAGCTGCAGACTGCCTGCAGCGCCGAAAGAGTTAACTAGGAACGCCTCCCGCTGTGGTTTTGTGGTCGAAACCATGATTGCCAGGAGCAAATTTTTGTCGTGCACGAGGTGTGTTATTAAAAGTCGGAGCTACGCTGCTGGTGAATGAAAAGTTAAAAATCCTCGTTAAGGCCGGGCTGTAGAACAGGCGGACTGGACCCACAGTCCGAGAGGCCCCTCGACGACCCAAACGGCGGCGGTCCCTGCCACTCGGCCCGCTACCCTCGCCCAGGAGGCCCGGTCGGTGCCTGGAGCCAACAGGGTCTTCAGGGCTCCACAAAGAGGAGGAGGAGGGGGAGGAAGGGCCGCAGGGCTGAAAACACAAGTAACATACCCGAAGCGCCCTTCGGTTAAAACAAAAATAACAGCCAAGCCTTTACTTGAGCGCTGACTCCACATCGGACACAGTGTCCGGTACTTGATAAATACATCAAGTATTTATCCTGTAACCCTCCCAGCAATCCACTGAAGGATGGGAGTATAAATATAAGGATGAGGGGATTTCAGCTTGCCCCAGGCAATATCTTCCCAACACCTCGCTGAAGAGCTGAGATCTTACCAGGGGCCAAAAGACATCTCGCTGAAGAGCTGAGATCTTACCAGGGGCCAAAAGGATGCCCACACCAATGTGCTACCCTGCTTCCTACCAGCACAGATGTTGAAAAAAGACTAGGAGATATGCCAGACTGCTAACAGTACTTATTTCTGAGCAGAGGAATGCAGGTGAATTCTAGCCTCTGCTTCTAATTTTTCTATATGTTCCATATTTTATATATTGTGTTTTACAAATCTGTGTTACTTTTGAAATGAGGCAAGGAAGGAAAGAGAGTCATTATTTTTAAAAGAGAGAATTGTTGGTTCCCCTAATTAAAGAAAAAACGGTGTTCTCGAAGTGTGGTCCTTGGACCAGCATCCTCAGCATCATTACCCGGGAACTCCTTAGAAATGCAAATTCTCAGCCCCACCCCAGACCTACTGAATCAGAAACTCTGGGGGTGGGGTTCAGCAATATGTGTTTTAACAGGCCCTCCAGGTGATTCTGATGCATGTTCAAATTTAAGAAACATCGGCCTAGAAGACCTGCCAGAGGATTGGAAGGCAGGAGATTCCCAGATCCACCGCTGACCTACAGTGTAGTAGCTGAGTCAGCAGGCCGAGAGCTTTGCTATGGGGTCACACCTGTGTTTGAGCCCAGCTCTGCCATGTACGGACTGGGTGACTTTTGGATGAGCTCCTTAACTCTGTAAGTGAGCTCTCTGAGCTGTGTAAGTGTCAGTTTCTGCATATGTAAAATGGTGATAACACCCACCTCACGGCATGTATGAGAACGAAAAGGCACAAGGCCTGACACATAAAATAACTTAGCTCCTTTCCTTCCCTTGTCTTCCCTCCCCTTTCTGGAACTCAGCGTTTCCATTTGTAAAATGGAGCAAATAATCCTGGCTGGCTGCCCCCTTCTTCTATTCCTTTTGCCTCCTTAAAAAGGTCAGAGCAACTGATCTAGTGAAAATCTTGAAGGGAAATTCTCTCACAAACGTTTGATGTTATTTCACTGGGCCTTCCTAGGAGGTCAGCAAGAATTGGGAACTTTTGAGGGTGGGGACAGCATGATATTTACCTTTGTGTCCCAGTACCCAGCACAGGGTCTATTCAGCAGAGTGAATGAATGAATGAAAGGATGTGGTGCCCTGGGTCTAGAGGTAGATTGCAACTTCTTTCACATCTCAATTGAACAAAAGAGGAAAAAAATAGGAAAATTGGACAGGAAACCAAGAGGAGAATATAGCATGAAAGAAAAGGAAGGAATTTTCAAAGGGGAGAAAGTGAGTTTCTGGTATAATTAGAAAATGGCATATGATTAATTTACATGCAGCTAGAGGCTTTGGCTGGAGCCTGACGGCTCTCAGTTAACTTGCCCACCTGGATCCAGATGATGAAGCTGGCAATGCTTGCCCCTCTTTATCTGGGAATCTCCAAGCATCAGGTCTCCTTCTGCCACTAGTAGAAGGAGAAAGTGAGGCTGTGAGTTGTCATGCAATTTTCTGGGGGCTACCCCACAAAGTGAGTATTAGTAGTAATAGTTCACGTTATTATGTGCTGGCATTGTGCTCATCACTTTGCCTCCATTATCCCATTGCATTTTCCAACAGTAATACTTCACAAAGTTCTCAAGATTAAACAAAATGATGACTAGAAATTGTTGGGCCAGCACCTGGCACTTAGTAAGCCCTCAGTGAACAATAGCTATCATAACTCTGTGAGGTTAGTGCTCTCATCTTCCCCCATTTTTTTACGGGTCAGAAAATTGAGGCACAGAGAGGTCAAGTTGCATAAAGTCACACAGCTAGTAATAGCAGAGCTGAAACTGGAACCCAGATCAGCATAGCTCTGGGGCCCACCCTGTAACTATTAGTTCACACTGCCTCATTCAAACTGGAGTTATTATAGAGCCATGCCCTAGGCGCTGCCATTTCCCAGCTGAGGCCCCCAAGTGAGCCCCAGCATGTGATAAGGCACATTTCACAACCTGTGCATCCAGAAACCAGATGGGCCACTGTCAAGCACAACAACCCCGGAGCGCTCCTGTCATGCCCAGGGAACACCTTCCATGGGGATGACTGAAAAATGATTCCTCCATGAGCAGCTGTGGCAGGGCCTCCCTGTGGGTAATTAGTGAATGTGATTGATCACTGCTGATGAGGCTGGGTGGCTCACAACAGAGTTTGACAAGTCATGGGGTGTATCTGGGTGTCAACACCCAGCTCAGGCAGCCCCTGGAACTCTTCCTCCTCAGGCTGGAGGGAAGTGGGGCCCAGATCACTGGATCTGTCCTGTGTCAGGCACCTCCTCTGGTGGGGTTTGAGGCTGCCCCCTTGGTGGTGAGTTTTCTTCCCCCATCTGTAAGATTGAGTCAGAGGCCTTACTTTTCCATCTCTGAATTACTGAAATGCCTTTGAGATAAGGTAGTGATTGAGCTGAGTACTGGACAGGAAGCTAGGAGACTTGATCCCAATCCTGCTCTGTGCTGTGTGTCCTTAGGCAAGTCACACCTGCTCCCAGAGACTAGATTTCTAGGGAATTCTCTGGCGGTCCAGTGGTTAGGACTCGGCTCTTTCAATGCTGAGGGCCTATGCTCGATCCCTGGTCGGGGAACTAAGAGCCCATAAGCTGCGTGACGCAGCCAAAACAAACAAAACTAAAAAAAAAGAGATAGACTTGATTTCTGAAGTCTCTTTGCACCCTAACTGGAACCCAAAAAATCTCAACTAATGGCTGAGACACATTCACTTACTCTCACTGGGAGTTTTAAGTGGCTCGGCCAGAATGCAGTGAGCATTAGGGTCTGAAAGGACTTGGGATGAAACCCTACTTCACCACTCTAGGCACTTCACCACTCCAGGCTTCTGAGGAGGCAGCCTTGTGAAGGTTCTTGATGATGGAAGACAGAGACCTCTGTTCTAGGCCTGGCACCATGAGATGCCAGCTGGGTGGCCTTAGGCAAACCAGTGGCCTTCTCTGTGGCTCATTCTATCCTGCTATCAAATGGGGATAGTCATACCTTCTCTCCCTACCTTACAGGGGCGTTGCAGGATCAGAGGTGATGACAAATGTATGAGAAGCATGTTGAAAAATATAACACGCTATGCAAATGTGAGGGATTATCAAATCTCAGACTTGAGTTTCCTTCTTAATGGGCTGGCCTTCCTTGAAACAAGGCAACATATGCAAAAAACCTGGCTCACACCTGTCACACAGTAGGCAGACAAGCTCTGGGAGCTGTCCCAGGCTTATGCCTTTGTCTTGCCTTTCACCTGGAAAGTCCAGGATCCTCCCCACCCATCTTCACGCCCCTCTCCCCCTCCACCCCTCTTCTCAGCCAACATCTAGCCATTCCCCAAAGTTTAGGCAGGTCAGAAGTCCTCCTGCTTCTTTTCCTTCATAGCTTTCTTCACCTGAAAGTATCTGTCCATTTGTTTTTGTGGTCATGTCTGTCTTGCCTGCCACTAAAATGCAACCTCTATGACAGTAGGGATCTTGTTGTCTTGCCCGCCTAGGACAAAGCCTGGCACATAGTATAATAAATATTGATAAATATTTATTAAAATGAAGCGTAGATGGTTAGGTGGATGGATGCCACCCAGATTTATTGTTTTTTCCCCTCTCTTCTACATCCCTTCTTGGAAACTAGTGGTTGGTGGAAAAGTGACTAGTCATGGAATTAGATTCCAGGAGCCTGGCTTTGTAACTCCCTCAGCCAGTCCCCTGGAACAGGTCACCTAACGTCTCTTTCCCTTGTCTATTTCCTGGTCTGTAAAGTAGAGATAATAACACGTCATATATGTCGGGAGGCTCCAAGAGATAATGAATGTGAAAGTCAAGGCAAGGGGTTATTACAGTGTCTCTTTTGTTTTTGATGTGGAACCTGGTTCACAAACAGGAGGCTTGGAGAGGATGTTAGTTTAAGAACCTCAGGCAGAGTCTCCACTTTACTTTCATTTGGGGTTTCTAAGAAGATGATGATCATGATGATGATGACGGTGATGATGCCAATTATTTACTAAGCGATGATTCTCTGGCAGGCTCTGGGCCAAACACATTTCTTATGTTAACGTACTTAATTCTCCCAGCAACCCATGAGATTATCCCCACTCTAAAGTAGCCAGCCCTGGTAACTCCATCACGTGACTGTGCTCTAATTTTCTTCACAGCACTTATCACTAACTAAAATTAACTCATTTATCTACTTGTTTACGGTCAGTCTTCCCCAATTAGATTGCAAATTCCAAAGGGAGAAGAGCCTTATCTGTCTTGTTCTTGGCTGATTCCCCAGTGCCTAGAAGAGTCCCTGACTGGCACACAGAAGATGCTCAATAGACCCATTTAACAGATAAGGAAATAGGCTTGGAGGGGCTAAGTACCTAACCCAAGGACACACAGTTACTCGGGTCTGTCAGGCTATGACCCTGTTGCTCTTCATCCCATGGTGCTACAGATTCTTCTGTTCTGCGGCCTGGTGGAGACCTGATGGCTAGAAGGCTGCCCAGAGCCACTTCCTCTCCCTATACCCTCCTCCCCGGTTCCCCTTTCACCTTCTGATGGCTGAGGAGTTTGGCCTTGGACAGGGACACCAACAGAGAGTTTGTGGGGGCCCTCGGGGAAGGTGACCGCATAGGTTGCAGTCAGCTGGTTTCCCCTCTTTGTTCTGGCTCTGTCTCCCATTAGTAGGGCTCACTCCTTCCTGGAACACTTTTCACATCCTCACCCACTGGGCCCTCAACTCTCAATTCTAATCTTTAAGAGAACAGGGAGCCAAAAGTTTTTGGATCAGTATTTGGCACTGAGTCAATGCTAACTAACCTTATCCATAGCCAAGACTTTCTAGAAGCCAAATGCTTAGTCTTGGAACGTGACACTGATTGGTAGCATACTTGGGAACCAGGACTCTAGAGCTCCCAGCGCCTGGCCAGAAACTCTTCCACTCATCACGCTTCCCCACTTAGTCCCTCTTGACTTGTGTGGGTGGCAAATCCCTTTCTGTCTTGCAGTGGAGGATTGGTTCAGTTTATTCCAGGGGAGGGGAATTGCCAGAATAAAAGAGGCATTTAAAAGGAGACTAGCATGGGGTTAGGAGCTGCATCTTGGAGTCCAACAAGTCCAGGTTCAAGGTGAGCCTCTGCCACTTACTAGCTGAGTGACCTTGAGCAGGTAATATCACCTGAGTCTCAACTTCCCCTAAACCTATTGTGCAGAGTAGATATGATGATGCAGAATAATAGGTGGAACAGTATCTGCCTATGGTAAATTCTTGAGGTATGGTAACTGCTGTGTATCAAGGAATCAGACTTTGGGATCCCAACAGGATGGATTGGAGACCACTGTAGACCAGAAGAACCCCCCAAATGAACAGCAAACATTGCCTGTCCTTTCGTTTCTGATGTGACTTTATCATTGTCTTCTAAAAATTAACTTTTGAATAGGGTAAGATAACTGATAGCTCATCAAAGCTGATAATGGTCATTCCACCAGAGTCAGCAAATTGGGGCTCCAGGCCCAGATCTGCCAGTGATTTGCAGGGTGACCATGTCTTGTACCACGTTGCAAGCCTTTGATGTCTAGCTCCAAGCTGGACCGAGAGCACAATTTTTTTTTTTTTTTGGCATATTACTCCTTTATTAGAAATTATAAATGAGGAATTATTTCAACACCTGAAGACCAAACTACAGCATAAGATTCCATAGGCTCAAGATTTTTGACATTCTGGAAAGAGTGTTCTGTAAAGTATATCCTTTCCATGGCATGGCAACATCATTCTTTTTGTATTAAGCACTTGTTGTGTGCCAGAGACAGTTTTAAGCATTTTTCCTGTGATGTTGCACTCAATCCTCACATCCTACATGGTGGGTGCTTTTATTAGACACATTTTATAAACAAAGAACGGTGCTAAACGCTGGGATTCCTTGTTGACCCAGAGAGTGGTCCACCAGGCCTTTCCCTGCTTCTCCTATGCCCCCTTGGCTTAGGAGTTCCGTGTAGGCTGGGACTGGGAGGGGTTGGGGGCAGCCACCTGGGCTTGCTCTGTGAGTTCCTCTAACCCCAGGCCCAGGAGGCAGCTGGGAGGGGCCTTTTCTCACCTCTCCATCTTAAGGCCCTTGATTTATAGAAGCAGAAACTTGAGGTGTGCCTCCCTCTACATGCCCCTGGAGCAGGAAGGTTTCTGTCATCTCTCTTTCCTGTGTGACAGCTCCCTCTCCCTCCCTTTCAGAGCCCAGTACCCCACACCCTGGCGCTCAGTGAGATGGGAGACGCTGCCCTGGAAGAAGCCCCTGGTTGAGTGCCACCCCCGGCCTGTCTGGCTGTGGCCTGTCTGCTATTCCCTCTGTGTCTGAGAATGCAGGCTTGAGCCGCGGGGCAGCAGGAGGGCACTTCCTGTGGTGTGATTTGTGACGGTCCTTGCCCACCCACCAGTCTGCCACAGTGCCTGCGATTCCACAACTAGAGCATTTCTCTGTTGTGGTAGGGATTGCCCTCTTGCACTATGGTAAAGCTGTATGGCTTAGTGGAAAATGTGTGGCTTTGGTACTAGACAAGCCTGGGTTTAAATCCTGGTTGCGTCATGGACTAGTTGGGTGATTTGGGGGCATTTTCTTATCTCCTCCGAGTCTTGGGTCTCTCCATCTGTGAACTGCAGCACATGATCCTTACCTCTAAAGTTCTTGTAAGGAGCAGAGCTGATGAGTGGAAAGTGTTCATATATAGTGTAGTAAACGGCAGCTGGCATTACTCCTATGTCTCTAGCATTAGAGAATCTATGAGACTCACCTAGAAAGGGGGGCACCGGGGCACCAGGACACCAGTCTCAGGAGTTCTCTTTTCTCAGCCTGGCTGTCCCCAGCTTCTCACCTACCAGTATCCTTCACACATTCTTTGCTCTAAAGTGAACATAAGCAGGACTTTCCCACCTCTATGCCCTTGCTCATGATTAAGAGCATGTTCTACACCAGTGATTCACAAAGCGTGGTCCCCAAACCACCAGCATCAGCATTACCAGGGAACTTAGGGGTGGGGCCTGGAAATCTGTGTTTTAACAAGCCTTCCGTGTCATTCTGAGGCAGCGAAAGTTTGAGAACACTATTCTATATTACAGCATCATCCTGCTCAAGCTTGAATCCCCTCTGGGCCACTCACTAACCCACTAACTGGGACCTTGGGCAACTCCCTTAACTTCTCGGAGCTTCAGTTTCCTCATGTATAAAATAGGGAAAATAATGCTACATGCCTCACAGTGTTGTGGTGGGAATTAAATGAGATAATCCATGAAAAGTGCTTAGCTCAGTGCCTAAAACATGGTCAGTGTTCAATAAAGATTAGACATTATTTTTATCATCATCATCATTAATCTGTATTCTGTTCCTATTCCTGGGACACTCGCCCTACATATCTGAGTGATATAATCCCCCGTGCGGAGTGTCCCCAACTAAAATGTCTGCCTCCTCCAAAGAGTCTTTCCTGATCTCTTACCTTTGAGCCTATGTGGCTTGTATTTGTCCAAGTTCTCAGCGCGGCGCCCAGGTTCTGCCTGCCAAGGGGTGCCCTGCAGCATTCCACTCCGGTTCCTGGCATCTGAGCAGCTGCCTGGGCGCTCTACAATAAATGTTGGTCTGAAATGCCATTTCCCAAGACCAGGTTCTGCCTGTGGGCTTCCTTGCTCGGGCTCTTTCTGTCCCTCACCACACTCTCTAAGTTGAAATGATCTCCAGCCTTCTGTGTCTTTCTCGGTCTTGAGGAGAATTTCATCAGAAGAACTCATGCTGAGTTACCTGGAAATTTTATTCTCTGCAGCTTGTCATTGTTACTTCCCATCCTTGTTACACTAATTCCCCTTGAGTAAGTATCTACCATGGAAGCATTTTATTGAATCTTCTCTGAAGCCTTGCGAGGTTGGGATTACAGTCTTCATGTTGTAGATGAGGGAACTGAGGCCCCAGGTCTACAGCTTCTACGTGGTAACATTTGGTGGTGACCCAAAGCATCTGGCTCCAGAGTGTGGATACATTCTACTGCTCCATCTGCCCAGTGATGACAGAAGAAGCAGTTTCAAGTTTTCAAGGCTGGTAACTCTCTGAATTCCTGGGTGTTGCTCTGAGGCTGACCATTCACGGAACTTCTGCTGGGACAGCCTAAATTTGACCTTCCCTACTTGCCTTTCAGTTTCAGATCCGTACGGCTGCTAAAGAACGACCCAGTTAACTTCCAGAAATTCCCCTACACTAACGAGGATGAGGCCTGGAAGACCTACCTTGAAAATCCCTTGACGGCGGCCACGAAAGCCATGATGAGAGTCAATGGAGACGATGAGAGCGTTGCGGCCCTGAGCTTCCTCTACGATTACTACATGGTACGTTCGCCACCTCTGGGCATGCCCCCCTCTAACGGACTGTGTGCCTTCGCTTTCAGGCCTCATGGCTCACTAGCCCACCATGACCACCCCTAACCCCTCACCATGTTCTTTCACACCTCTGGGCCTTTGCACATGCTGTTCCCTCTGCCTGGTACCCTCCCCTTTCCCCTAGCTAAACCGTGCTCTCAGCTTTGGGCCTCAGCTTCAATGTCAGCTCATTCCACCAGAGGCGGGGAAGGCTTTCCGGGGTCTCCCATTCTGTGCCTCCTCTGGGCACCCTCAGCAACCACCATCCTTTTCCTTGAAGCTCTCCTTAGAAACTTGCTGTTTGTGCATTTATTCCTCCATCTCCCCCATGACACTGAGCTCCTGGAGGGCAGGAATCGTGTCATGATCATTACTGAGCCCCTAGCACCCCATACTGCCTGCCACACAGTGCTCAATACGTATTGATTGAATGGATCAAGGCCTTGGCCTTACACACCACAGCAATACCCCCAACCTACCATCTTCTTTCTGCCCCTGTACCTTAGGTCATCCCAGTTGCCCTGTCATCCCCACCTGCCTATTCTAACCCCACCACCTAGAACATGCCTTTTCCTCTTGAATCCATTCCCTTCTTTCAGGACCCTTCCCAAGGCCCACCTTCTCTTGGAAGCCATGCTGCCACATCACCTCTCCCTCTCCTGAGTGTCTCACTATCGTTCATACCCTCGCTGCCATTATATGCATTGTATTACCTCCTGACAGACCATCTTTTATTGTTCTCTAATTGTTTCCTGGGCCTTGGCCTTGACTCTGGGAGACTGTCAGTTCCTGAGAACAGGAATCAGGCACTCTCATATATGATAAGTGTGCTTAAAGCTGTCAGTAACCACAAGTACATTACACACGACATCACCCCTCTTCCAGTGCCTGTGCCAGACATTGCTAATGGATTACAGACTGTATTCTCACTGAGGGTATATGAGGACACAAAATCTTCTTCAACCTAGTAGTCCAGGCAGCCACTACCCATCTGTCTGAATTGTCATATGACAGCAAACTTTCTTGCTCTTCCTAGGCTGGGTTATTTCTCCAAGAGACTTTCCCAGATCTGAGGCTGGGGGACATGAATAGCTAAATACTGTGATAACTGAATCTGAACTTGAAGATTTAAAGCCACCTCGTAAATAAGCCCTCAAATTCACAGGCCCAAGAAGTAGTTTACCTATTCTGCTACACAAAGGAAGGTAAACTCTCTGTAAATTCAGAGGCCAAGGGGGGAAGTGGCCTCAGATATGAGAAAGCCCCAAATTATCTCTCTGGCTTTGGTTCTCATCCTGGAGTGGTATGGTTACCCTACCTTACCTTCTCCCCAGCAGACTGATAACATCCTCATAGCATTTGATGGAAAAGAAATTGGAACTAACTGCCTCAGCCTGGCGACATGGTAGGAGCCAGAATTCTAGGTCTGAGCTTAAACTCCAGCCTGGGATATATAGCTTGAGGTTGGGCCGTAAAATAAAATCTAGCATCATCTCCCCTGGGCAAGAGGCCGTTCCCAGGGCCAGAGTGGTGGGGACAGGCTCTGAAGGTGACGCTTGCAGTGGTTTATTGCAATATAGTGTTCCGGTGAGATACACCTGCCCCCCTCTTCCCATCCCAGAGCATGTTAGATTCAGAGCAGCACTATGTATAGTAAAGACATGATCTAATGGTGTGGAAAGAGCACCAAGTTGGGAGTTCGAGACCTGTTCCTACCACAAGCTGGCAATGTGGCTTTGAGCAATATAGTCCTAGAGGTGACCACTTACCATTTCTCACTGAATGCCGGGCCCTGTGCCAGGCACCTTTCCTCATGCTCTTCCACGGGGTGAGACTAAGAACCCAGGCGTTGGAGTCACTAGGCTGGGTCGGAGACCTTGTTCTGGCTTTATTAGCCTTAGGGAGAAATGACCTGGATGCTCTAAGATACAATATTATGACCATAATCATGAAAGGTAACATTTACATAGTCCCCTCCATGTGTCAGGTGCCGGTCTAAACACTCACAACAGTCCCAGGGGTTGGTATCACTATTATTATTCCTGTTTTACAGATGAGGACAACGAGGTGCAGAAAGGTTAAGGGACTTGCGCAAGATCACACAGCCAATACATGGCAGATCTAGGAACTAAACCCAAGAGGTCCACACTCCTAATCACTAAGATGACGGAGCCTCTCTTGGCTTCAGTTTCCTCATCCATATAATGGGGATAACATTAGTAGACATCATAGAGTTGTTGTAGGGATTAAATTAGAGGACACAGAGAAGGCACATAGCACAGGGTCCAGTGCATAGGAAGTACTCCATTAAAAAACAGTAAACATTATTTTTATTAATAAATCTTCGCAATCCCCTTGAAGTAGAGTTCATGATCCCCCACTTGACATATGAAGAAACTGAACCTCAGAAAAGCACTGTCATTTATCCAGAGTCACACAGCACTTTTAAGTGGTAAAGCTAGAACTTAAGCTAGGCCTGCTTGACTCCAAATTCCATGATTCCTAACTGCTAATCTTGGGGTACTGCTCCCCACTCTGTAACTTGGGGCTCAGACTAAATGATGGCCTGACAACTCGAAGGACTGGTGGGTTTTCTCCCAGTGACCAAGATAGCTACCCTGCCTGGCCAAGTTCCCCGGAGGGGGTTGAGGCTCCTAACAGCCAGATCGTACCCAAGAGCCATGCATAAATCCTTCCTTCCTCTCCTCTCAGGGCCCCAAGGAGAAGCGGCTACTGTCCTCCAGCACTGGGGGCCGGAACGACCAAGGAAAGAGGTGAGGCTCGCCGGCGCCACCATCTCTGTCCCTTTGCCCTTCCCCACCCCCACCTCTAGGCCCCTTATCCCCTGGGCACAGGAGGTACAGTCCTTAGGGCCCACCGTACTCTTAGGGGCCCACGAAGGCATTGTAATCTATTTTAAAGTCAGAAGAAAACAATGAATATGATCCAACCTGGGTTATATTTGTATTTATACCAATGCAATTGTAAAAGGTTTTTAAAATATTTTTATGGAGGAAGGAATCTATGAAGGCAAAAGAGACTAGGGCCCACAAAATCATAGTGAGACCTTGCTTGAACACACAGACACACAGACACACAGACACACACACACACACATCCTAGGTGCCTGCAGGCCACGTGAGCTGGAGTTTACTGAAAACAAACTTCAAAGCCATAGTGGTGGAAAAGCCCTGATGGAAGCTTTTCTGTCCTAGCTCCAAAACCCTCCCTGCAGCCTCAAGGGGAGGGGGCACCTATGTTCCCATATTTCTTTCCCTTGGCTCTCTTGGGCCTCTGCCTGGCATTAGTGCCTCGGGGCACTGATGTTCCTTTTCTTGTAGAAAGCAGCCCAGGCCGTGCTCATGGCCAGATGGGCACTGGAAGGACCCTGCCCCCCTTTCTCCACTTTTCCTTTCCCCGCACTGGGCAGGGCTTCTGCTGGGAAACCTTCTGGTCTCCTCTCTGCCTTCGAGAACATCCAAACTGCTAAGGCAGGCATTGCAACTCTTGCGGCTGGCTCAGGGCCCCTGCACTGCTAGAAACAGTGGGCTTCGGTGCAGGAGACTTTTCTCAAAACTAATTTTTTAAAATGTTGTTAGCTTTTCTGATTATAAAATAATACCTACTTGTTATAAAATATTCAAACTCTGTAGAAATGTATAAAGTAAAAAAGGAAGAAAGGAAGGAAGGGGAGGAGGGAGGAATGAACTGGCGGATTACATAATATATTTGTTCATCTGAAGAAAATTGTTTATAGGTGTATGACAGTTTTAGGGAAATTATGAATAGATAAGTAGAAAATTATAAAATGAAAAAACTCATTAATATCATAATTCCAATAACAACAAAAGTTGTTCTAAGAAAAGTTATAGTAAAATATTTGGCCAGCCAGGAAACAATATTTGTATAATTATAATAATTAAACTATTGTTGTAACTATTTTTAAATTTAGTTTACTTTTTAAAAATAAATTTGGTATAGTAACAAAATAAATATCCATACTGGGGCTGGGCATTGAGAAACAGAAGTGTGGTGGTGGGAATGGAAGACTGGCACAATTAAAGGAGAGCACCCACTGATAATAGAATCATCTTATTATAAGGTCTGTGTGTTCACTCAGTGTCTCTGATTCTGTGAATCTCTGGACCTTATGTGTGAAAATAGTCTATCTGGCTCTTTTGACAACCAAGCGAGGACCATATGTAAAAATTCTTTGGATTCTGTAAAATTAAATGCATTAAAGTCACTGTTATTTTTGCTAAAAAAATAAATAAAGTAAAAAAATAAGTTTCTTGTAATCCTACTTCCCTGCCCCCCTTAATAGTTTGGGGTATATCCTTTCAGACCTTTTTCTCAACGTACATTAACTGTACTCACAAATACCCACTCTTGCCCACACCATGGATGACTCAATATGGTTTTTTTAGTGTGGGGACATTTGACTCTGGATAAGAAATAAATAATTAAACTTTCAGTTTTTTTAATTACCAAGTACTGTAATGGATAAAGCAGACATTTGCCCCCTGAACTCTGAGCCTGTACTTGGTTGCATTCTTGACCCCCTCCTCCCTGCTCATCCCTGTGACACACTGGCTTGCTGCAGTATCTTGTTTCACACATGTTGGTAAGACCTAACATTACATTGGATTAAAGGAGGTCAGTATGTCAGTGTGATGGTCACCCTCCAATCCAGCCAAGGAACCCCCGCCCCTCAGAGAGAAGAGGTGCACCCACTTATCCCTCCTGTCTCTCCTCAGGTACTACCATGGCATGGAATATGAGATGGACCTCACTCCCCTTGAAAGTCCCACGCACCTCATGAAATTCCTGACAGAGAATGTGTCTGGAACCCCAGAGTACCCAGATGTGCTCAAGAAGAATAACCTAATGAGCTTGGAGGGGGCTGCACCCACACCGGGCAAGGCAGCTCTCCTCACCCCAGGCCCCAGCAAGCTGGAAGCTGGCTCTGTGGACGGCTACCTGCTGCCCACCAGTGATGTGTATGATAATGGCTCCCTCAGCTCCTTGTTTGAGAGCATTCATGGGGTGCCTCCCACACAGCGCTGGCAGCCTGACAGCACCTTCAAAGATGACCCACAGGAGGTGAGGGCCCACCCCCATATCCCTCACAGCATCCCTGGGTGTAGTCACACGTGTACGGAAGGAGAGAAGACAGTGAGGCGGTCAGAGCTTTGGAATGCATGGGAGAAAGAGTCCTTGAGCTGAGGCAGGGCTGCCATGTACTGTTGTCCAGGTTGTACACTATACAACCTTCACAGTTGTATGCAGTGGCCCTGGGCTGAGGTCCCAGCAGAACTGAATGTGGTCATTTATTTTCTCTGGATTGTGTTTCTCTGCAGTCGCTGCTCTTCCCAGATATCCTGAAATCATCCCCGGAACCCCCGTGTCCAGAGGACTATCCCAGCCCCAAGAGGTAAGTCAGCCTCCCTGGACCCTTGGCCACCTGGGCAGTGGGCTGCAGAAAGACCCTACTGTCCCCAGAACAGGCATCGTCAGTGAATGAAAAGAGGGGAGTGAAGGCACATAAAAGAATAGAGTCATTTCTACATCCCTTTCCTGGGCTGTGACAAGGACCTCAGAGCTCAGCACCCTGTTAGAAAACCAAGGTTCTGTTGTCCTAGTCTTCCTTATAACTTTGTCACCCCTCAGGGGTCTCTGGTTTCCACTATTCATTATTCAGGAGGATTGTGGCTCAATAAAGCCATTAAATAGAAACTCTGAAAAAGAGGAAACTGAGTCCCCAGGAAGTAAAGTGATTTACTGAGGTCACATAGTAAGGCCATAGCAGAGCCTCGGGCTTCCTGCCCCACCGCCCTTTGGGATACTCCTGCCTGGGAGCCCAGCCTCACCCTCCTCTCCCTCCTCCCCGCAGTGACTTTGAGTACACCCTGGGCTCCCCTAGAGCCATCCACATCAAATCGGGCGAGTCGCCCATGGCCTACCTCAACAAGGGCCAGTTCTACCCTGTCACCCTGCGGACCCCAGCAGGCGGCAAAGGCCTTGCCTTGTCCTCCAGCAAAGTCAAGGTACTTGGGCAGTTGGTGCGGGGGTCGGGTCAGCCCTGCCGGCCAGGGACCCCAGGGAGAGGGTGCTGTTGTGTGACTGCCCATCGCCACGGAGTGGGGGAAAGTAAGCCAAAGGGCTGGGCCTCTTGACCCGGGCTCTGGCGAGGGATGAGGCTGCCTGGGCCTCTTCTGAGGCTGGGGGTCACAGTGACTGCTGTGCTTGCAGAGTGTGGTGATGGTGGTCTTCGACAACGAGAAGGGCCCGGTGGAGCAGCTGCGCTTCTGGAAGCACTGGCATTCCCGGCAACCCACCGCCAAGCAGCGGGTCATCGATGTGGGTAAGAGCCCGCCCGAGCCCTCCGTCCCGGTCTCTCTTCCTCTGTCTCACAACAGACACACACACACACACACACACACACACGCACACACGCACACACACACCCCCCACTTAGGCCTTGCTTGCTGTGCCCCTTTTTCCCAGCCCCCTCTGACCTCTGCAGGACTTATTTCTGACTCCAGCCGCCTGCCTGGCCCCTGTCTCCAGGTCAAACGCTGTGGGGTTTGCAGGGATTTGCATCTGTTGGCTGGAAGCAATGACCTCTTTTCTGTGTTGCTTTGGGATAAACAGAACCCTGGGGACCCTAGCAGTGTCAGATAAATACACCCCTGGGATGCTGACCTGCTTGTCCCCATCAGGGGGCTTGGCCAATTGAGACACAAATGCATAACAGTGCAGGCAGTGGGTGATTTGGAAGGCTTGAAGCACAGTGCAAGGGCAGTTCTGCCTTGGAAGCCGGAACCTTTGGGGGAAGGCCTTCTGTGTGTGCCACCTTGTCCCGGGCCCCGCGATGAGCGGGAGGCACTGTCCATCCTCAGATCTCCAGGTTCTGGCTCTATCACTCTCTTCCTGGCTGTGTGGCCTGTGTCACCTCCCCTTCCTGGGCCTTGGTTTCTTCCGCTGTCAACTGGAAAAACGGCAGCTGCCCTGCCTGCCTACAGAGCTGTTTCTGCCTTGGAGCCACGTGTACTAGAGAACATAATACAAATAGGGATGATTCAGTGACTTACCTGAGAGGCCAGTTAGTAAAGTGGTTAGGAGCCTGGGTTCAGGAGCCAGACAGAGCCGGGCTCCAGTCCTTACTCTACCTTTTATTAGCTGTGTGACCCTGGGCAAGTGACCAAACTTCTCTGAGCTTTGTTTTCCTCATGTGTAAGCTGAATATTCATAATATTGTTGTGAGGATTAACTGAAGGCTTGCCATATTGTAAGTGTTCAATAAATGACAGTAGTACTATCATTTATTTAATATTACTAGTTCAATACTAGTAGTACTGGTACTACGACTTTTACTATGGCTATTACTACCACTATTACTGCGATTATTACTACTATTACTACTGCTTTGTCTGGGAGATGTCCTAAATCACAATCCCATGAAAAGTATAAGCTCCACCACAAAATCATGAGGGCCCTGGCCTAGTTGGCAAAGTTAAGGAGTCCTCTGGAGTTTGGACAGATGTGCTTCTCAGGCTGGACCTCAGTTTTTCCACCTGTAGCCCAGGGCACAATAACTAATTTCCTCCCTGCATTGAAGCATGGTCCTTGGGGGAGAGGATACAAGTCCCTGCCAAGAACAAGGCCCACCCCCTAAATGACCCCTCCCCATGGGGCCCCCAAATCCCTTCCCTTCTGACTCTCCTTCTGGTCTCCTGTGGTTTCAGCTGACTGCAAAGAAAACTTCAACACTGTGCAACACATTGAGGAGGTGGCCTATAATGCACTGTCCTTTGTGTGGAATGTCAACGAGGAGGCCAAGGTCAGTGCTGGGGGCATGGCCAGAATGGGGCTAGGCTGCCAGGAAGTCCCCATCCCGGGAAGAGGGCTTGCCTGCACCTACGATTGTGGCAGCTGCTCCGAGGCGGGCACCAGTGGAGGAGGCAGGATACCTAGTGTGGAGAAGCCAGGAACGCTGGGCCCACTTCCCAGCTCTGTGACCTTGGACAGATGTCTTAGCTGAAAATTGGGGTGTAACCATAGCACCAACTGATAGGTTGGCGTGAGGATCAGGTGCGATAAGGAAAAGGTAGAGCACAGCCTGGCACAGAAGCGGTGGCTGTTGTTAATTAATCCAATCCACCTATTTACCAGACAGGAAAACTAAGCCTTGCGCGTGGCCACACAGCAAGCTGCTGCTGACGCCAGGTTTCCTGACTTGTGGGCTAGTGCAGAGAGTTGCAGAAGTGCTTTGGAGTCTGGTAGATGAGGGCTTAAACCCATTACCTCACTTCTTGAGCGCATAGGAAGGGAAGAATAATCTGCCTCTGCCTCCTAGAGTTGTGGTGAAGATCCTACGAGATCACGCACGTCAAAGAGACAGGCACGATGCCAGGCCCATCGGAGAGACCTGAGAAATGGAGCCTCTGGTGATTTTTTTTCACACCAGTGATTAAGCCGTTTAGTGCTTGAGACCAGACTTGAACTCACCTGTGCTGCAGTGTCCCTCTGTGTCTTGGTTTTCTGTTTGGACAGGTGGCATCATGGAAAGGGCACTAGTCTGCAAGTTGGGGACTGGGTAACCCTGGGCCTGTCCCTTCACCTACCTGGGCCAGACTTACCCCATCAGACCAAGGTTGGATCCGGCTCTTGGCAAGGGCCTTTCTGGCCTAGAAAAGCTGGGGACCTAATCCCTGTCTCCCTGCCTTGCCTCATGGGGCGGTCCAGGCTGCCTGGAGAAAATGGAGGTGAAGGGGCTCTGAAAACAACAAAGGGAGGCACAAAGGCGAGGGATTATTATTATTCAAACAGACACCAGGGACTGAGGGAGGAGCTGGGGCCTCCAGTTCAGGGAGGGGGGAAATGAGTTTCGTGGGAAGGGAGAGGTGGGTTTCGGTTGGGATTTTCTCACAGCCTCTTAAGCCCCCAGGCTTGGGTCTTTCTCAGGCGTGAGCTGGGTGGGGGCTGCATTAGGGCTGAGCTGGCTGAGGGGGAGGTATGTCTGGCATGCACCTGTGGGCCTGGCCCCCCCCAGCCAGGGAAGGAAGGGGGTCTGCTCAGGTACCACACCCCACCCCCACTTGTGTAAGTCAGGGTCATTTCCAAGGGAAATGCCGCAAAGAACAGGGGCCAGCCTGGAGTGGGGTCTGGCCTAGTGTCCCACGGAGGAGTCAGCAGTAGGCAATCGCTAGGTGAGCTTGCCAAGAGATGCCCAACTAAGACTGACCCCAGGCTGCCATCAGCTGCACATAGGCACATGGGTTGAGACTCCAACTGTCCCACTTACAACAACAGTTACAAAATATCCAAGCCCCCTAGATTTTCTACCAGCCTCACAGCCACAAGAGGTAGGTTTAATTGTCCCCATTTTGCAGATAAAGAAACTGAGGCCCGTGAGATTAAAGGACTTATCCAAAGCCACATGGCTTGAGAGGCAGAGGTCTAAGCGGCCCGATGTCCAGGCTCATTCCACCTTGCCACCCTGCCCAACTCCCTGTGGAAACGTTAACAAGTCACATCCATGCTCAGAGCCTCAATTTCCTCAGCTGTACAATGGGGGTGACTGGTTCAGCTATGGCTAGAGCTGGTGGTTGCCGCGCAAAGGGGCAGTGTCTCACTCTCTGTGGCCCAGGGCCAGCAGGAAAGTGGTCTTCTGGAGCTGGCGGGGAGGGGGATTTGGCCCTTCTCTACCTCCTTGCTCTGAGTTGCAAAAAAATGGGCTCTGGATTTTAAGCTCCTAAAGGACCCTTAGTCTCCCTCCCAGGGCCTTGAGCCTTTGGGCTGCCCTTGGCAATCTAGTGGAAGCTGCATTGTCCACTGATGAAGACCTGAGCTCAAACTCCGGTTCCCTTACACATTCCCTGTGCCGCCTTGGGACAGCTGCCACCCCTCTCTGAGCATCAGTTTCCCCGTCTGTAAAAGAGAGGTGGTGATGTTTGCCTTCCAGGGGCGTTGTGAAGTTAAGGGTGCCCACCAGGCACACGGTAGGCTCCATAATTACACAGGGCGGTTATGGGACAGCAGGCCTGGTGACCTGGGTCAGCTGTTTAGCTAGCTCCCTCATCTGTCCCCAGGTGTTTATCGGCATCAACTGCCTCAGCACAGACTTCTCCTCGCAGAAGGGGGTGAAGGGTGTCCCCCTGAACCTGCAGATCGACACCTACGACTGTGGCTCAGGCACTGAGCGCCTGGTACACCGAGCTGTCTGCCAGATCAAGATCTTTTGTGACAAGGTGGCTGCGGTGGACCCTCTGCTGGGCCCTGGGAGGGAGAAGGGCCAGCCCCCACCTGTGCATCCTCCCCAGCCATTCTGGGGGTGTCTGTCTCTGTTTCTTGCTCTCTGAATGTCTCTCCCTGTGTGCTTGTCATTTGTCTTGGTTTCTCTGTGTATATTTTCCTCTGCTCTCTGCATTTCTGTCTCTCATCCCTTCCTCTTTCTGAAGATCTCTTTCTAGATCTCTGTAAATAGTTCTCCAGGTTTCTTTTTCTCTGTGTCTGTCTGTCTTTTTCACATTTCTCTTTCTTCTTATCTCTCTCCGAGTCCCTTTCTCTTTTCTGTTTCTCTCTCTGTTCCTCTCTCCCCACACCTCTCTGTGTCTCTCAATTTCTTCTTTCTCCGTCTTTCTATTTCTCTGTCTCTCATGGTCTACCTGACCTCAGGGCTGGGCTGCACTGGGCTGGGCCGAGTGCTGGTACCTTCCCGTTTCCTGGTCTCACTCTGGGAAGAAAGCAACACCAGAGGGCTGGCCCACATTTAAGAGGCAAAGCAGCCAGCCCCTCCCGAGACCATTGGTGACCCCTTTCCCTCGTCCCCCACAGGGAGCGGAAAGGAAGATGCGGGATGACGAGCGGAAGCAGTTCCGGAGGAAGGTCAAGTGCCCCGACTCCAGCAACAGTGGTCAGTGGGGATGGGTCACAGCGGGGCTGGGCTGGGGTGAAGGGTATCGGAGACTAGAGCGCGGCGGTCGGAGGCGTGAATGGAGGGACCTCAAGGCACAGTGCCTTCCTTTTCCCATCAGGCGTCAAGGGCTCCCTGCTGTCCGGCTTCAGGGGCAATGAGACCACCTACCTGCGGCCTGAGGCAGACCTGGAAACCCCGCCGGTGCTGTTCATCCCCAACGTGCACTTCTCTGGCCTGCAGCGCCCTGGAGGGGTGAGTGCCTTGGGCTGAGAGAGGGTTGTGGCCCCTGGGTGGGGCTGTCTTAGCACAGACCTGCTACTCGACCATTACAGGCCAATTTAGATGTTGATAGGTCCTGATATCATCAAATTATCTTTACTGAATCCCAGGGGACTAAAAAAATGTATATATGGTCATATAACTTCAGTGACCTTTTCTACTGAAGAGAAGCATGTTAATAAAGAAATGGACTTCATACCCATCGAAATGTTCACTCCTGGAGCACGCACAGGGCAGGTTTCTAATATCTGAGTCCCAAGTTAGACTGTAGCCGCATCAAAGCTGGGTGGCTAATAATCGTCACAGCAACACTTGTGAGCACTCACTTTACTCCAGGCGCTGCTCTAAGTGCTTTCCATGCGTTATCTCCTTTAGCCCTCACTACCTCCCTGGGAAGTTGATAATATGATTCTCCCTGGATTCATGGCATGGAGATTGAAGCTTTGAGACCAAAATTACATAGGACGTGGCAGAGCCAGGATTGGGACCCAGGCAACCTGGCTTCAGAAACAGTGCCCGTTACCACGAGTTACACCACCTCTCAACACAGGGAGCCATTTACCAAGCACCTTGACCGGCCAGCGGTGCTGGGCCCAGCCTTTTGCTGCATTGTCTCGTTTCCCCCTCACCTCACCTGGGCAGCCCAGCCCAGCCACCCTTTGAGGTAGAGACTGTTATTCCCACTTTCCAGGCAAGGTCACTCAACAAGTCATTGGCAGAATCAAGACCCCAGAGCCTGTCTGTGAGTTTGCTTTCATATTAAACAATCTGACTGTTGCCTTCCACTGAGCTCCCACCGTTTAGGTGGGAATGTTTGCAGAAATGGCCCTCGGTGTACAGATGTGTTCAGTGCAGCGACTTCAAACAATAAGACAGATTATGGTGCTGAAAGAGCAGCCAGTCCTGAGGTCAGCCCTGGCACACATTCAAAGCCCTCTCTGTGTCCGCCACACAGCCTTCACTGCCCTGAGGTAGTTCTGTGGCCCCCATAGCACAGGAGGCTGCAATAACCCACTCTCTCTCCCCAACCAGAGGCCTCAAGTAGGGAGATGACCACTTGGGCGCAAAGCTCCCTTGTGGGAGGAAGAAGTGGGGCACCAGTGCTTGTACCTGTGAGCCTGAGAGAGGGGACCAGAGGAGCGGGAAGAGCAGACAGCCCGATTCTGAATCACAGTTCTGCCTCCTGTGGCGTGTTACCCCGGAGACTCTGCCCTCTCGGGGCCTGGGTGCCTACCTCATAGGACTGGTGATGGCTGCACCAGGTGGCACAGTGCCAGGCGCACATGAGGGTTCAGAAAGACTGCCTCTTCCCCTTCCACTTCTTTTGCCTCAGCTCCAGCTACCTAGTCACCAGCTGCAGGACAGTCTGCAGTTCCAGCCCTTCTGGGCATGCTGGGGCTCAGATGGGCTCACCGACTCTGCCACCCTTTCCTTAGCACCTCATGTGTTCACTGAGTCCCGACTCCTCCAACCGGGGCTTGGTGCTTCCTTTCAACTCAAGGTCTCAGCTCACTTGAGGGGACACACCTGCGCAGAATGAGCTAGAAAGCCATTGAAACTGCATTCCCCCGTATCTCCCCACAAAGATGGTTCATCCCAGAAACCTCCAGCGGCTGAGGGCTACTCTCATCTTCCTGTATGTGATGGAAAATGTCTTTCTCTCCATTGCAGGCAGTGCCCTCAGCAGGACATGGCACCTCCAACAGGTACGGAGAGAAGCAGCCAAGGGCCTCACCTCCCTGCCTGTCCCCCCTTTACTGCTCGTAAGCTCCCAGCCTGCCCTTCCCTTTGCTGTCCCCCAAGCCAGAGGCCGGGCCCAGAGGAAGCAGCCTTGAGACTCTGCCCCCAACCCCCAAGCTAGACTCATGCTCCTTTCTCACTGAGATTGCCTGAGTTTTTATGGGTTTGTTTTATTTGAAAAGTTGGAGAATCTTTGGCGAGACACCTGCTTGTAAAATGGGAAAGAGAAAGCCTCTGAGATGGTGCAGATTCGGAGAGTAAGGAGGGGCGCTGTGTGGGAGGACTTAGGGGAATCAACCCCGTGTCCCCTCCCCCCACACCCACCAGACTCCAGGAGGCCAAGCAGGGTGGCCAGGGCCCCTTGGCCCTTCAGCCTAGGATGGACCTCCACGTCCTTCCCTCTGTCAGCCACAGTCCCTTCACCTCCTCAAGCGTCAGCTAGAAATCTGTCAAAGGAGGCAAATGGCCTCCTGAGGATGAGGCAGACATGAGAAGTGGCATGTGATAGAATCTTTGCAGACGGGAAAGCGCTTCATGAAGACCATGTAGTGCTGGTATCAGTCTCCTCCTTTCTTTTTTTTTTTTTTTTAGAAGAATAAACCAAAAATTTAGTAAAAGAATCCCACATGTTAAAAATTGGTAAAATGTAAAGAATAACCAGAGTAGGTCAGCCAGGATGATCAGGAAGTCCTCTCTCAAGAAAGAGTGAATTCGGGAGAGCCCCACAGGTGAGTCAGTCTCCTCCTTATAAACAAGAAGTACTTTTCATAAGGTTCTTTCACACCAAATTATATCACTTATTACCTCACGACAGCCCCAGTGAGTCAGGCAAGCAGGGGTTTTTGCTCTATTTTATAGATGAGGAAACTGAGGCTCTAGAGGAAGTGAAATGACTTGCCCAAGGTCACACAGCTTTTAGGAAGCAGAGGCAGGCTGGAAGCTAAGTCTGACTCACTCTAAAATCCACAAGCCTCCCTCCTCCCACTGACTCACGTCCAACTCGATTCTTTCAAAAAAGAATAATACTGATGATGAAACAATAGTCCATATTTATGGAGGGTCTACTGTGTGTCACACACTGTTCTAAGAGCAGCGTGCATTATCTCCTTCAGCCTCACAACTTTATGCAGCACCCTGCTATAGATGCAGACACTGAGGGGCTGTCCCCCTGCTAGGGAGGGGCAGGGCTGGGATTTAAACCCATGCAGTCCAGCTCCAGAACCTGCGCCTGTAACCTCTGTCCCACTGCTTTGTGCCCACCCTCATAGGGTCTTCTTCACCTCTGGGGCCCCTCCGACCCTGGGTTCCTCACAGGCCTCTCCCTGCCATCCCCACAGGCTGCCTCTGAAGCGTACCTGCTCACCCTTCACCGAGGAGTTTGAGCCTCTGCCCTCCAAACAGGCCAAGGAAGATGACCTACAGAGAGGTAGCCTCACTCCCACCCCCTCCCACCCCCAGCCCCCCACGAGGCCCCCCCAAAGCCTCAAGCTGACTCTGGTCCAGGCAGCCAGGGCAGCGCCCACCCCAGCGGGGAGAGCACGAAGGGCTGCTTTACTCCCTGGAGTTTGGGGCTGGGCCAGGATTTGAGTGAGGGGGTGGAGCGGGTAAGGAGGGCATCCAGGGTGCTTGGAGAGACAGCCACGGCGCTGGGGGGCTTCTGCCTCTGACCTTGTTTGAACGTGGGCGTCCTGGGGCAGCTGGTAAGGCAACAGGCTCATGATGTTGGGCAGGTCCCCCCCACTTTCTCTAATGGGGGTAGGAGTGGGGTGGGTTTTCAATACCTGGCTTTCTGTCTTTGACACAGTAAGTCTGTGACTTCCTGAGAGAGGGGTGCTGTAGCTGACCATCAGGAAGAAACCAACCAGCAAGTAAGATCAAAAGCTTCCAGCAACCTGGAACTGAGCCTTGCACCCCACTTGGTGTTATATCAATACTGCCCACAACAACTCTGTGAAATAGTGGCTGGAGCTGCCCCCATTTTCCGTCTGGAAAAAATGAGGCTCAATGATATTAAAAGAACTTCTTCAGGGTCACAGAGCTGGCAGGTGGCAGAGCAGGGATTCAAACCCACCAAAACCAGCAAAGTCTGAGCAAGTGTGTGGGACCTGCAGAGCCAGGTAGGGTGTTTCCCAGCTGGGTACAGACCCTCATTAAGGATTTGCTCTTTTTGCAGAAATCAATGTTAGGTTACAAATAATGTTTTTTAAGATTCTCCCACCCCCAGATGTTCCCTTGCACCACTAAAAGCCACCCTTTGCTTCTCAGTGCTGTTGTACGTGCGGAGAGAGACCGAGGAGGTGTTTGACGCCCTCATGTTGAAGACCCCGGACCTGAAGGGCCTGAGGAGTGCGGTAAGAGGCCTTGTGGGCCCCGCCCTCCCTGGCCACTGCCGCTCTGCCGCTCCCATCTCCCCCGACTCTTCGCCGTAGAGTTCCGATTTCCCACAGGAAGACTCTGGGAAGGAATACGCTGGAACGCTGGCTTTCTGGTGGCCCATCCGTCCCACCCATCTGAGGGCGCCTGTGGGGCCCGGCTGGTGGAGGTGTGCCTCTGAGATGTTATCTCCCAGCCAGAACCCGGGCTCCACCCTGGGAGTCGCACACACCATAAATCCTCCTTAATCTGATGGCTGCTGTCTGACAGGCCAGAGCTTTTTGTTGGCTTTGCAAACCTGTTTCTATTTTAATGGGAATGAAACCCCAAAAGGCCAGGCCCCAGAGATACCCTTTTTTCTTTCCCAGAGGGCCTCATTCCTCCAGCTTGTGGTTGGACGGGGGGCGCTGGCTGGGGCGGCTGAAGGTGGTGTCTGGGCAAGGAGACCTTCCCCAACCCCCCAAACCGCCAGAGAGCAGGTGAAACAGCCCTGAACAAAATCCACAGCAGCTTTGTGGTTCAGCTAAAAATTGAGCAAACACAGCCTCTGCCGGGGCCAGCTGTGTTTCAAGGTCGAACCACACAGGAAAGCCAGATGGTTCTAAGATGTCAGGTTGGGGAAGGGAAAATGAATCAAGTAATAACATAGCTACCTTTTATTGAAGACCCACTGTGTGTCAGGCATCTTGTCAGGCATGCTGCATTTGCTAGCTCACCATATTCTCTTAACAACCCTGAAAAGTGGGTACTATTAATGATCTCCTCATTTCCCATAAGGAAATAGCCTCCCAGAGGTCAGGTGACTTGCCAAGGTAACTAGAAGTGACAGAGCTGAGGTTCCAGCCCAAGGTCTCTCCACTCGGCTATGTTATCCTGTTCTCTTCACACGGCATCAGCCCTGCTTGGCACCAGCCCCAGGAAGCCGGGCTCACAAAAGGCCATCAATGTCACTAGAATATAGACTCAGAATCTTTGGGTTGGACAGTACCTTAGAGGGTCAGCTCCCCATCTGCTGCCCGAGCTCTCTCCTCAGTACCTCTTCCAAGTGGGTGCCCACTCTTGACGTGCATACTTCAGGGATGGAGAGCTCATCGCTTATGGGGCAGCCATACAAAGCAGCTGTCTTTGTACAACATATAGTTAGAAAGCTCCTAAATTCTTGCTTAGACTGACTTGAGATCTTCCTGATAGCCTCTAGCCACATTGCTTGCCATTAAGATAAGTAGTCTAAGAACTTTTCTTGCCTGGAGAGATCTCTGTCAAGGCAGAGACCAGTTGAGGAGATTGATCGGCTCCTCTTCCTGAAAGGCCCAGAGAGGACAACCTCAACCTGAAGCTTGTTGCTTGCGGTTCCCTGCAGCTCCAAGGCAGCCAGTAGCACTAACCAGCAGCCTTTGACCGAGCTTTCCCCAGGGATGGCGCTGGGCCGGGCCCTTGACATAACCGTCTCAATTCCGGTGCAGAACCACCTGTGTGTACATCCCATCATGACACCCATTTTACAAATGAGGAAACTGAGGCTCCATGAAGTAAGGTGACTTGTTCAGAGTTCTGCAACCCCAGGTGGTGGAACTGGGACCAGACCAGTTCTGTCTGCCCCACAGGAGACTTCAGGAGGTCTGGGGAGAAATGGGCTGACTCTGTGTGAGCTCAGCCAGGTTGCTGAGGCCTCTGAGCTGCAATTTCCTCACTTGTAGACTAAGCTCCAATGTTCTGGGATGTGATGGGGGCAGGAAATCTGGGTTCTAGGCTAGGCCTTGGGTGCGTACCTCATCTTCTTCAATCTCAGCATCCTCACCCATCAAATGGGGTAAATAGTTCCTGCTAGAAAGGGTCAGTGTTTGGGTTATCCACCCCTCCCCCCCTCACAGCAGGACAAGAGCATCCCTGTTGCACCACTTCTGAAGTAATAATGACTATTTATTTGAGTACTGACATTTATTTAGTACATACCAGGAACTGTCCTAAGTGTTTTACATAGACCAATTCATTTAATTCTGTCAACAACCCTATGAGCTAGGCACCATTTCCATCTCCACGAGTGGTTTGCACAGCTGGTCAGCTAGCTGGTGAGTGGGGAGCCCTCAGCACTGGAACAATCCAAATGTCTGATGATAGGCAAGGATTGAGGGAAATGGCGGATGACCTTTGTAATAGTTTACAACCACTAAACATGCTGTTGGTCAAGAGTTTGTTGTGATATGGGAAGGCTTATAACATACAATGATAAGTAAAACTATCTACGTGGAATATAAAAATACCCGTGTACATGGCCAAAAGACAGGAAGGAATACACTCAGATGTTATTAGTGTTCATCTCTGGGATACAGGATTATGGATGAGTTATAATTTTCTTCACTGTATTTTTCTACAATATGGGTATATATTACTTTTATAATCAGGAAATTAAAAGTCACGATAGAAAAGACTGATATAAACCCAGTTTTGGCAGCAGATGGTGAATCTCCTGTCATCCTCTTCCAGATCTCTGAGAAGTATGGGTTCCCTGAGGAGAACATTTACAAAGTCTACAAGAAATGCAAGCGGGGGTAAGTGCCCAGCACAACTCCCCCCTCACACCCCCACCTGCCCCTTTCCCCCTAAGACGTTGGCTCGGGGAGCCCCCAGCAGGTTCGCCCTGCCTGGCAGAGGCCTGCTGCTCGGAGCTGAGCTGTGTCTGTACTTGGCCTTGTGGAGAGGTAGAGGCGATGTGGAGTTGGGGTGGAGAGCGCCCTATCAGGCCAAGGCCACCTGCAGAGACCCGACACTGATCGCTGTTGGGAAGGAAAGGAGTGGGAGACAGATGCAAGGGTCTTCATACACCACCTACTCAGGGGGAGAGGGAAGCACAGGGCCACATGTCAGAAATAACCAAGGTAACCAGGTCATTTGACTATAATGGTGATGATGATAGTGACTGTCATCACTTAACCACCTACTACGTGCCACATACTAGGTTAAGCTTATCTCATTTAACCATCACGGCCATACCATGAGGTAGATACCATTACACACATTTTACAGATAGGGGAGTTGAGGCTCAGAGGTGATAAGCAATGTTCAGAGGGGCAGGAACAGTGGAGTAAAGGCACAGAAGCAGAAGGGCCCAGCAAAGTTGCTACCGGCTGAGTCAGAGGGTCCGAGAAAGAAATGGCTGGCGATGAGTCTGGGAAGGGAGTTGTGATTGGACGTCATCTTGAGGGAGCCCAGCCAGGGATGCTCCACAGGCCTCCTCCATCTTCAAGTCTGGATGAGGCAGGAGGGAGTAAAGCTTTACCTTCCAGGGGGCCGGGCAGTGACTGCCACCTGCCACGGGCTCCAGAGGATTAGTGCTAAGGACCACAGTAGCCTTTGCTCTCTGCCCAGGAGATCTCTCCTTGGCAGGGGTGGCATGGGGGGCTGGAGTTGGAGAGCCACGTGGTGACGGCCCTCCCAGGCTACCACCTCCGTCAGAGCCGGTGAGCCGGGCCTCTGCAGCCCTTGCTGCCTAGGTCACTTCACCAGCCCAGCATGGGGGCCCCTGTGCAGTGAGGAATCGTGACTGCCTTTCCCTGCCTAGAGGATCCTGGACTAGGGCCCTGGGAACCACCCCCCCCCCCAGCCCCTCCCCGACCCTGAGCAGCTCGGACTGACCCTCCAGCTCCGGACAGCCTGAGACTAACTCCCGCTACTCTCCGCGGCTCTTCCTGGAAGGTGCTCAGGCTTTGCCCTGTGGCTACTGTCTGTGGCTCTTCTTTCAGGGGACTGCAAAATGAGGCATGTTTTGTACTCAAGCTGAGGGCCCATCCAGTCAGGCCCAGGGGCCACCTCCTTCCTCGCAGACAGGCCTCCTTCCCTCCCCTTTGGCTCCCACCCAGCCTCCCATAGAAGGGCCGGCGGTGGGGGGAAGGTGTGCAGCCCTGCAGCCCCTGGGAAAGGATCGTTTGGTTTTGGTTGTATGAATGTCTAGGGCTCTTTGTGTATTTTTTTCCTTCCAAGTTTCGGTTTCAAACTGGGAACTGGAGCTCACATGCTCTGTGGAGCGGAATCCACCTCATAGCGGAGGGCAGGCTCTGCTTTGCCCAGACAAGCCCAGCCCCACTTCCCCTTTGGTGCCAACGTCCACACCCCCTGGCTGCCACCCCACCTACCACCGCCGTCCTCTCTTACAGATCCCACCTCAGGCTGCGCTGAGGGGCTGGGAAATGCCTTGTGTATGACTGCGTACAAAGATGCCCCATAGCCCCACTGGCTGAGTTGCAAGTCTTTCCCTTAAGCCCCAGCCAGATATTTCAACTACAATTATACTAACTTGCATTTGTGGAGCGCTTCCTACACGCCAAGCGCTGGGTTAAGTAACTCCCAAGCATCGTCTCGTTGACCATTTGAATTTGGTATGATTATTTCTACAGATGAGGAAACTGGGGTCCGGGATAGTCCCAGGGTTACAGAGTTAGTAACTGGCCGGAGGAATCATGGCCTGTCTAAAGCCCATGCCTGCACCCACTATTTTATCTTGCCTCCTGCTTGTTCCCTTAACCGCTAAGCAGTGTGCAAATAAAGGCTGTGGCCAGGCCAGCAGATTGATATTTGCCCAGCTCCATAGCCCAGGGCATCACCCAGCGGCCCTTCAGAAGCACCCACACCCCATACACACCCCAGCTATGAAACCTCAGGCCTAGGATTGTCTGCGATGCCTAAATGAGAAGAATCCCCAAAAAAACCTGTTGGGAGAGCAGAGGCAGGCTCATTTGCTGCTTCCCTCATCTGAGGAACAGGAAATTGTAATCACTGGCCTCGTTTATTTTCACAGAACCCTCCAGAAAGTCCTCTGGACAAGGTAGATACAATCAGCTTTACAAGCACCACTGAGTATGCTTGAAAGATTAACAAATACATTGTTTTTGCTGGCGGCTGGCCAGGGGTTCTATGCGAACTAGGACAGAAGACAGCCAGAAGCTGGCAAGTGACAGGAGGCCCACATTCTGGGACAGCAGCTCCTGACAAGCCCCTGCCTCTAGGGCCCGGTTGTCATTGACCTCTGAGAGGAAAGGGTCTGTGGGCCTGTCTGGGGTCCCCTGTGCGCCGGCATGCGCTCTGGGCCTTCTGGGAGGCCCTGCCTGAGAGTAGGCCTTCAAGTTAGTGCACGTAGGGCACTTAGTGCCTGGCACCTAAAGCACTCAGTAAATGCCACTATAGGAGACTAAAAAAAGCACCGACACTGACAAAGCGTCCACCCCTCTGCCCCAACCCTGGTCTCCTCTGGTCTGTTCCCAGCCGGCAGCTCCCAGACAAAGATCCCTCTGTGAAATGAAGGAACTGCACACAGGACCCAAGGAAGCAGGATCTTATAATTAGATGCTGGCGGTCAGCACCCAGGCCTCGGAGCCTGAGCCCAGACCTCCTTCCAGAAGGCAGCAGCTGCTTGATGCTACTGCAGAGACAACTGGACATGGGCCGTAGGCTTCAGCCTACTGCTGTCTCCATTATGCCTCCTGATCTGGGGGATTCGGGGTGGGGGGACAAAGCCACTGCCTCTCCTGGGGTCCCCGGGGAAAGCAGACGGCTGGCTACCTGCCAGGAGTAGTAGTCTGGGATTCTCATCGCCCTCCTTCCTGCCCCACTTAAATAATCTTGCCTCATCTTGAACTCTCCCCAAGCCCTGGATTTTGCCTTCCTTTTATATGCCACTTCCTAACTTATAATTATAGGGTTTTGGGTTTTGTTGTTGTTCTTCTTCTAAAAAAATGATGCAGTGGAAAGAGACAAGAGTCCAGATTCAAATTCCAGTTCTGCCATCTCTTAACTGTGTGATCCCAGGCAAATGACTTTGCTCAGCTACCCCATCTATGAACTGGGGTGTTACGGTTATAAGGATCCATTCTCCCAGGCCCTAGTAGATTCAAAACTCCTGGAGGGCGGGACCTAGGATCTCTATGTGGCCCTTGTTTTTGTTTGGAGCAAGGTCTTGAACATGGAAAGACCTCAGCAGATGCTGGTGAAGTGGATGGAGGGGTGGATGGAGGAAAACACCCGCCCCCATTACAAAGAGGAAGCTGCTGTGCTCAGGTCAGGTCACAGCCCGGTGGGTCCTTCACTGGGGAGGCAGCTCCTAGAGGGGTGCCCTTGGCTACACTATGGCTTTGACCCTCTGCAGAGGGCCACACCCACCGAGGCGCTGTCCCTCTCAGGTTGGCCCAGGTCCTTGCCTGAAGACTGTGGGGGGAGAGACAGCCAAGCTCCTCAAGTCCACGATGCCATCGCTGAGATTTCAGCTTCCTGGGGTGAAACTGAGGGGGCCTTGCGTGGCACCTGCTTGTGGATCAGGCAGGCACAGCTGAGTGACACATCGCAGCCTGCTGTTGAACCCAGACCTCACGGGTCCGCCCGCCACACGTCCTGCACTTGAACTCACACGCCACGTCCGAGGGCTCAGTCTGGCCTGGTGACTAAGGCGCACTGTGCTGGTTGCTCAAAAGTGTCCACACTCGTGTGTGAGGAGAGGCGATCTGGTGCAGTAGGTGGGCGTGGCTGCCAGCAGGCCTGGGTCTGAGTTGGGCTCGGCCACTGGGGAATTGTGTCCTCCCCTGTAAAGTGGGACAGTGAGTGCCCACCTTGTGGGTTGTTATGAGGGTCAGAGAGAAAGTCCAAGAGGTGCCTGAAGTGCTGGGGATGCCCGATAGGTAGTAACCGTCCCTGTCCCCCTTTACTCAGAGGTCCTGCAGACAAGGGGCCCAGCCCATTCTACGCATGCCTTCTTTTCTCTTCCAGAATCTTGGTCAACATGGACAACAACATCATTCAGCATTACAGCAACCATGTCGCCTTCCTGCTGGACGTGGGGGAGCTTGACGGCAAGATCCAGATCATCCTTCAGGAGCTGTGAGCCCTGAGCCTCCACAGCCGCACACCTCTTGAAGTGGACTCCAGGCGAGGGGCCAGCTGGGAAGTGGCCCCGTGCCACACACAACCTCTCCGCATGCCTCAGTGCTGTTACTTGAATGCCTTCCCTGGGGAAGAGGCCCTCAAGTCACAGACCCACAGACGTCAAGGCCAGGAAGGGACCTGGGAGGTGTCCTGATCCGAACCTTCATCTCGTGCTTGAATCTATTCTCCGAACTTCCGGCCAGAGCCTGCCCAGCCAGAGACAGTGTCATGTTGCTTAACAAGCCCAGCAGGCTCGTTCCTCCTCGGAAGCCCTTCTTTACAGCCCCTCTCCCGCAGGCTGCCGTTCGGATGGGGCAAGTGGACCCTGTCTCCACAAGCTGACTTGACTCTTCCCGTTCTTGACTCTTCCGTCAACTTCAGACCAATGAGTCCTCACCCTTTGGTCAGTTAGTTAACTTGAAAACACTTGATTCTCAGTGCAAATGACTTTTAAAAGACACTGTAGTGGATATACTCTCCTCATAGACATACTTCCTCAACACTAGACAGCAGCAGAGCCGACCAACTGGAACAAAGTGGCCTCGGTGTAAAACGACCGCCATGCCTGCTCACTACTGTATACATTTCTTATTTACAGTTTTCATTTATGTTTTATATATATATAAGTATATATTGTATATATATGCAACATTTTATATTTTTCATGGATACGTTTTTATCATTTCAAAAAATGTGTATTTCACATTTCTTGGATTTTTTTTTTAGCTGTTATTCAGTTATGCATTTTGTATACTCGTATGGTATTTAGTAATAAAATTCTACGTATGTATTACTTCAAATGCTACACTAGTTCCTTTTGTGAAAGTCTTCCAGAAGGAGAGGGTGAAAGTAAACAAGGCCTCTCTCCTTCTCTATCCTGTAAGTGGTTTGCCTCGAACTTGAAGGGTGCTGGTAAGTGCTGGGCCCTGGTGAAGCAGAGGTGCCACCATGGAAGGCGGCTTGTCCTGATGCCCAGCCTGTCCTGTGTGGCCTGTCCTGTGTGGCCTGTCCTGTGTGGTCCCACAGGCTGAACGTTATGATGTCAGGACCACTGACTCTGGAGAGGAAGAAGTCCCAGGATGCCCTTGCCAAGGACCTCACAGCTGGGGCAGTGGGCAGAGCCCAGGGCCGGGCGCCGTGTGACCGCGCTTTCCTGCCAGTTCTGCCCCCATGCTCTCGACCAACTCACTCTTCCTCTTGCCGGCTCCTACCCGCTCACAGACGCGATCCAGCCCTCTCTCCCCGACTCTGAGGTCAGTGACGTCCTGTCGGTAGGTTGGAGGGAGTGTTTACACCGCAGGAATTGACAAATGCTACAAATCATTGCCTTATTGCCCCTAGAGAACAAATGGCAAATCAGAGCTTCCTCCCTCCCTCGTCCCTTCTGGCTGACCAGCACACCACCAGCTCTAGTCCTCAGCTTCTTTGGCTGTAAAATGGGCGCGGTCTACCTGGGTCATCAGGTAGCTGTCATCTTTGGAGCCCCAGGGTTCACCGGTGGGTCTCAAAGTCCCCTACAATGTGGGGGAGGGGACAGCAGGCAGCCCTTGGGTATCCTCCCCAGACTCTGTCATAGCAGCTCTGCTTTCCTTCGTTTACATACTAAGATTTTTCGAATTAACTTTTGTCTGAACTAAACTTAAAAAAAAGAAGTATGAAAACCGTGGATGTCTCCAAGGGCCTTCCGGCTCTGACAGGAGGTCTAGAGTCCTAATTCCCAAGGCCCTGTAGCCAGGACTCAGGTCAGGCAAGTGAAGCCCTAGCCTCAGGCGCAAAATTAAGAGGAGCCAAAGAGCTCAGTAATCAAGTTAAATCACAGTCCGATGCAATGCTTTTGAAATTAAGGCCAAAAAAACCATGATAGAATATCAATACTTTGACGTGAGGGTCAGTATTACTGATGTTTCCTGTGGCCTCTGACTCCCATACAGCTTGCCTGGCACCGCTGGAGCGACCCCATGGAGCACCCAGAGCTGCTCTGCCCACTCCGGGCCTCGCTGCTACGTCACCCTGGGTGCCGCGTGAGGGTGAAATGGCAGAGCGTATGCAGAGTATCAGCACGTGGCCAGGCACGCAGAGGTGTCCCGCGTCTGTTCGTTTCCTTCCAGAGCCGCCAGAAGCAGGACGGCGGTCTTCTCAACCTTGATTGCACATGGAAATCACCTAGGCAGCTTTTATCCCCACTGCCCAGACCACACCCTGTAGAAATTAAATCAGAATTTCTGGGGTTGGGGCCCAGGCCTCAGTACTTTTAAAGCCCCCCAGGTGATTACAATGTGCACTCAAGGTCGAGAACCACTGCGCTATGGCCGTCGTTCCATAGGCCTTGCTGCCTTTGCAACCTGCCAGTGTCTGGCGGGACTAATGCACACAGGGAACTTTGGGGACCAGTGCAAAGCCTGCTGCCAAGCTCAGGCGTGAGGCCTGCAGCTCCACATCCACCTTCACCCACGGCCTCCAGCCAAGACGCCAGGGCCCATTTCTCTCCCCTCCACACGAGCAGACAGCAGATGAGGCCGTCAATGCCTAGGAAGGCCATTTGGACCTCAAGCAAAGAGAGCTCTGAAAGGCTTGAGGAAATTCTGCCCTGCCCTCAGAGAAGGTCGGGGAGCAAAGGGCAGCTCCTGAGCCCGACAGCAGCCATTCCAGGGTTGTCCTTCTCCAAAGAGTGGAAAGGTGAAAGGAGTGAAGGTAAGTCCTCTCTAAACGGGGGTCACTACAAAGGCAGCTGGTGGCTGGAGGAATTGCCATCCCCTGCCTGCAGGTAGCTTTGCACGGTAGACAGCGAGTGAGTGAGGGGAGGAAAGGATGGATGAGGAACGCAGGAGTGAGGGAATGGACAAATAATGAGGAGAAAGAAGGAGGGAGGGAGGGAAGGATAAATAGGTCGACAGGCAGTTGGATGAACACATGGAGGGCCAGATGAAGAGTTCAACAATTAGGTGTATTTACTAGACCTTTGCTGCTCTAAGTGTGGTCCACGGACCAGCAGCATCGGCATCACCTGGGAGCTCGTTAGAACAACACCTAAAACTAATACAACGTTATATTTCAATTATATCTCAATTCAAAAGAAAAAAGAAAAAATACGTAGACTCTCGGGCCCCACCCGAGATCTTTTAATAAGATCTCCAAGTGATTTGCATGCACATTCAATTTTGGAAAATACTATCAGTACATCCTAACCCTAACTAGACACTTAACAATCACACCAAGAATGTTAATAAAGATACCACTGCCCAGACCCTGCCTCAGATCAGAACTTTGAGGGTCGGGCCTGGGCAGTCTCTATAACAGCTCCCGAAGTGATCCTACCATACAGATGGGGTTTGAGAACCACAGGGCTGGACAGAGCTGTGAGCAGCCTATGACATCTTCAGAGAGGCTGGGTACAACCCAGGCAGACCCTCTGAGCTCAGGGCCTCAGCTCCAGCCGTGTCTTCTATGGAATACCCCGATTCCAACTGGCCAAGAGCAGCCCTGCCATTCTCCTCCCAGAGTCTCCGCTTTCCTGACCCCACTTGGAGGGGTTTCTATAGAGACAGTCCTCACCTGCTGGTGCTCAGCCCAGCTGCCCCAGGGAGGAGCGGCCTGTCTTGTTTTCTATGCAGTCCCTCAAGCATCTGCCTGCAGTGATCCCAGGGCTGGCTGCTTCCAGCCCAGTGGCCTGCTAAGGTCTCCTAGGGTCAGAGGGACCTAAAAGCCAAGGCTTTCAGGTCTGGCCCTATTGTCAAGAGTCTGGGTTCAAAGAAAGGTGCAGCTTCAAGTGTCAGCCTTAAAGGGGTCTTCCAGAATTTCTAGCGCCGAAGTGGACAACTGATGGTTAGCAGAAGAGTTTCCTTTAGCCTGAACAAAAAATTTTTAATTGAAATATGGTTGTTGACATCTCCGATCAAGAAGTTGCACATTTTAAAATTTCCCAGGTTCTTTTGAAAAGTCTGCAGATGTGGCAACAGGTAGCTGGCCTTTAGATGGGCAGCATTCTCAGCTCCTGGACCTCCTCTCGCCTCACCTGTCTTGCTCCCTTGCCTTGCCCACCCAACCCTGCAAGTGCTTGACCTTGAACCTCCAAATTCGGATCCACCTCTTGACCTCTAGGAGAAGCTAAGGACCTGAGCGGACGCAGCACAAGGTGTCCACCTGTAGGTCCAGACCTTGGACGCTCTTGGCGCCGTGCTCCAGGCTGCCTCCCGGTCATCCCAAAGCAGTGGGGCACTTGCGGGAATCTGGTTCACAACAAGGCCAGCTTTGGTGAGACATGAGAACTCTTTAACTGGACCCGTTGTTCCATCCTTCTCCCTCCCTCTTCCTCACCCGCCCCTCCCTGAAGGGAGAGGCAGTCAGCGGCCAGTTCTGGACTAACAGTCACGGAGGGAAGTCAAAGGAGAAAGCCAAGGGCAAGGGAGGGACACGCGGAGGGGAGGGAGGTGGCACAAGAGGCTTCCACTTACAAAAGCCCAAGACACGTGGATAGTTGGGGAAGGAGGGGATGTGTGGTTAACTCCAGTTCCTCTTGGTTCTTTGAGAATCTTGTCCTCTTGCTGAGGGGGACCGACTTGGCGGGCCAGAAAGGATCCATTAAAGATCATATTGAACTTGAGCACGAGGTGGGAGGGACGGAGACCAGGCCAGGGAAGGGGAAAGGCCGGGCAAAAGTAAGAACCTGCAGGCGCCCCTCAGCCGCTGTGCCCAGGGCTCTGGCCCCAGAGGGTCCTGCCCACATCTGCCCCTTGTGCACGGAGCCAACAAATGGACGTGGAGGCCTCTCCTGAAAGTGGGTGAAGAGCTCACGTGACCACGGTGATGCTGCCATGCTCTTCCTAGGGCGAGACACGAAGGCTGAGCTGGGGGCGAGGGCCAGGCAACCCCTTCAGGTCCCTGTCACAGCGCCTGTGGGCCTTCCCGGCTCCTGGAACTCCGGGAGGAGTCTGGAGGTCAAGGCCAGAGCGTGGGAGTGTGCCGGGGCCACGGCCTTGCGCCGCCCACCCTGTGGCCCCGGAGCCCTGGCTCAGCATCAGGCTTCCAGACGGGGCATCTGCCATCGGCCACCTCCTCCTGGATCCCGAGCTGCATGAGCTCTGAAGGCTGAGGGGAGGCGGGCCAAGCCAGGCCGGAGGGCACGTGGCCAAGTAACCAAGGGGGCTCTGTCAGGTCCTCACTTCTGCTCAGGGATCCACTGGGGTCCGTGGGGTGGGGGTCCACGCTCCAGGGGGCAGCTCAGAACAAGGACAAGCACGGCAGGTCAGCTGTAACACCAGGCTGGGGGCAAGGCCGTCCCAAGTCATCAGCCGTCACACACGAGATGGGCGCTCTCTGAATGACCGTCCGGGGTGCCTGGGGGTAGAGCTGGTGGCCGGGGGGGTCTCCTTGAGCTCGGATGAGGTGACTACAACACTGGGATCCATTTCTTGTCCTCATTGTAGAGAAAGGACTGCTTTCCAGGGAATTCCGGCTTGTATGTGGCTGTGAGAGGAGAAAGAGAGAGTGTTGAGAGGGAAAAGGCCAGTTCTCAAGGTCCTGGCACCCGGCGTCGGAGCGCGTGAGGCCGGCGGAACCCCTGCCCCGGCCCCTGCACCTGACATGTGGGGAGACAGGGAGGGAGGGACTGGCCCTAGGTCGTCCGGCTCTGAACTGGCCCAGGCGGGACTCGAACTCCGGCTCCCCACCTTCTTCAACTCACTAACTTTTTTAACAGAAGAAAATTTACAAAAGAGTTTTGTAGGAAATTTGAAAAGAAATGAATAGAGCAATACTCTTATAGAAGCAAGGTGTCAGCTTAATGCGGTTTTGCTTTGATTTAGTTCAGAAATTTCCGGAAAACTGAAAGCCATCACAATAGCAGCCAGGACCACGCAGGGCTTGGGAACCACAACCCGGCGTGGCTGGAAACTCTCGCGTTGATGCTGATTTGTTCACGAGGGCCGTGCACGGCCTCCGGTACACCCTCAGGAAGCTGCTGAGGGGTCCAGGTAGACCTGCGCCCACTGGAAGCCAAGAAGGCAGATGTTTGCATGCACTTACTCTGGGAGGTCCTCAGGGAAGCCCACCTTGGCCTAGGTGATCACAGCCGCAGGCCCTGGCCTGCACCTGCACTCCAGGTGCCCGCGTGGAGAAGATGCTCGGAGAAAGCTCCTAGAGGACTGGGCCAAACAGGGTCAGACGAGGATCCGGCTGGTCTCCGGGGTCCTGGCACCACCACTCCATGGGGCATTCGTACATTTGCGGGACCAAGCTGAGTTCTGCCTGGACTGACCAGATGACCCGTAGGTCAAACCTCTGCCATCTTATTGGCTTATCACTACGTTTCCAAGGACAGAGCCATGAGAATGATATTCTCCCTGTCCCGCCTACCTTACATTTTACTCACCTGTGTGTGTGGAGGGAAGGGGACGCCTCGGGGGGCCAGCGCTGAGCCTCAGTCATCTTTGCCAACGCAGTGTGGGAGCATCCGCGATGCTGATTGAGAGCCTGACTTTCACAGGCCTGGCGGCCACCTCAGCCCTTGCCTTCCCCCTCCCACGCCACCAGCCCATCAGCACACCTGTCATCCCCCAATGCCATAAACCCTGGCCAGTGTTGGGGGTGGTAACTAGCTAGGGGCTCCAAGTAGGCAGGGGAGTGCAGGGACCACCCACTGGAACAAGTCCCTCAGACTATCAGCTCTCAGGCAGATCCTGGGCGTAACTATACGGCTTGAAAGAGCTGCTCGGGTGGAGCCCTGTTTTATTTCGTGACAGACAAGGCGTCGAGGGGGGAGAGTCTGGGCCTCTGCCCTCCACTCACCCTCCACAGGGCTATGACACCTTGCTCTCCGGGCCTTTCCCATCTGGGAGGTGACCCCGCCAGACTAGACCCGCGATTTCAACATTCTTAAGAACATGAACTTTTTAGACAAAAGCTATGGCTCTTTTCCCCAGAAAATAATATCTGCGTGCTCCAAATCTGCAGACAATTTCAGGGTCACAGACCCCCTGGAGCCCAGCTTCGTGTCTCTTGAAACAGTCATAGTCCTCAGTTATAAATCCCTGACCTGGATCATCTCTAAGAGCCCTTTCACCTTAAAAAAATAAATTAAAAAAAAAAAAAAAAAAACCCACCTTTCATACTCTGAAAGTGTAAGCTGAAAAGTCTTCTAGATCCACTCTAACCCCTGTAAACTGTTTGGCAAACAGCCTATAAATCAGTGGTATTTGATGGCCCAGGAATGACAAACAATTCCAGGTTTGGTTTTTACAATCACTGAAAGCAATCCTCTGACCTGGGCCGGGCAGGCCTGGCTGGGACGGCGCCACTGTCCACCGGCTGGTGTTGGACACGAAGGATGCACTGGAGATGAAGTGCTTGGGGGGCCCCGTGTAGTCCACGATCTCATACTGCCCAGGGCCTGGAAGAGGTGGCTTCGGGGGCAGAGGCAAAGGCTGGGCAGAGAAATTTAGGATGGGGTTTCTCCTTCAGAAAAGACAAAAATGGGAAGATGTCACTAAATCAGTCTATTGGAGAAATGGCAGTTTTTCGACATAGCCAGGACCTGCCCAGCGCCCAGCCATTTGCGAGAGGACTGGATGAGGCACTGGGAGACCTGTTTCTTCTTCCGGCTCCACTGCTGGTGATCTGGGGACCCTGGACCCCAGTCTTCTCGCCTGCACAAGGGCAATCATAACGGTACCTACCCCGTAGGCTTGTTTTCAGGGTTAAAGGAGATGACACACCTAAAACACGGTAGTCAGGACAGGGCCCAGCACAAAGTGAGAGCTCAGTACATTTGTCGTTGTGGATGACGGATGTCGTTGAGCTGATCAGGAATGGCAGAAGGCATCGATGCCATGTGCCAACTCTGATCGCTTGGTAGTGCCTGGCTGGAGCTCCATGTAAAGAACTGAGGCCTCGTTTGGACTCTATGGGAAGAGCATTGGTGAGCCACTTATGATGTCTGCCATGGCCAGGAAATGGGAAGAGGCATCCCAGATTCCAAGGATTTGCCATCCCAAGACTAGTAGATCTTTAGAGGCCATTCCAGCACTGACATCTCAGAAACTTATTAAACATCTTTTTGGCAAGGCAGGATGTAGGAGTGGAAAAATACTGGGCTGGAAATCAAGAGACCTCTGAATAATGATCACCACTTAGATTGCAGTTGTTTTCAGGTCTGTCTTCCCCCCTTCAGGAAAGGGAGTCTTTTAAGCCTGTTATTGAGAGAATAAATGAAAGAGAGAACCTGTATTCGAGCCCTCACTCTGTTACTAATTCACTCTGGGACTCAGTCTCCCCATCTGTAAAATGAGGGGGTTGGACATGACGACCTCTGAGGTCCTTCCAGCTGTGACCTCCCATCTGGCCTTGATTCAGAGAGGTCCACTGGGTTGCCCAGGAATCCTGGGATTGTTAACGGGGACGCCCTACCCTCCTGGCCATGCAATAGAAGGGCTGCCCACTTCTGCCTCACATCTGAAGCTTTTTCTAAGGTCTCTCACCAAAATGAAAGAAAGATTTCTCAGAGCCTTGAATGGCCCCAGGAGACTCACCACAGCTCAAAGCCAACCCATCCAAACAGAGGAGGGAAGTGGGATGCCCAGCCACCGGAACTCTGCTGCCCTTTGGCCAACACCTTCTGAAGCAGAGGCATTCTTAGACTCGGAGAGCTAGAGGAGACCTAGAGATGTCTTACCCAACATCCTTATTTTGCTTAAGAAGTTGGTGCCCAGAGAGAGAAAGTGAGTCACCCAATGTCACAGAGCAGGTTCGTGGTAATGCCAGCACTGGAACTCAAGTCTTGGTGGCTAGCAAGATGGGGAGGGCATTGTGGCAGAGGAGAATTTTCGAGTTTTAGACTCACACAGACCTGAGTCTGAATACCAGGCAGCCAAGTGCCTGGACCTCTCTGTACCTGGCAACAAGGAGCAGTAACACTCACTCCTTACATGCGGGTTCATGACTGGAGAAAAGCTATGTAAGGTGCCTAGCAGAGCGTCCGAACACAGTAAGTGCTCAGTAAAAGCAGGTGTGTTATTACGACGATCCCTTGCAGCACCACCATCCGCTGCCTGGACGGGCAACGGAGCCTCAGGAAAGTGAGGTTAGGGGGCCTCTCACCAGAGTTACCTTGGGGCAGGGTGGACACTCCCACTGCCAGCGGAGGCTGCTGGAGGCTGCCTGCTAGAGGCTCACATCTTGGGATGGAGGAAGAGCTGGCTTGGATGTGTATACTTAGGATAAAGGTGTCCACAGGAAAAGGGGGGAAAACGTTGCCTCCTTTCTTTCCCTCCAGTCTGCGTGGAAGAACTGGTTACAGTGTGTGATCCACCACTCTCCCCTTACAAACAAAAGCTGGCGTCTCCTTGTTCCGGCTGCATCACCCCTTCAGAGCACCCTCAGAAATTTGAACATTGAGAGACAGGCTTGATTCCTGGAAGTTAGAGGTGAAATAAGCCAACCACCGCATGAGCTTACTCCATGGGTCCGGGTCACCCTGAGTCTTTGAGGAAACTGTGAGATGTCTACTCTCCTGACCAGGGACAGCCTGCAGGGAGCTGGGCAGCGGGGGTCAGCGTCTCACCAGATTCTTGCTGAGAGTGAGTGAGACAGGTCCCTTACACTCCCCTCCATCCACATGCCCAGGAGAGGCTTGGCCCCACCAACTCAGCTCCCTGGATCTTCGGACAGTGTCAGCCCCGTGTGCAGCTCTGTGCCAGGTACTCTGGGGTGTCCAGACTGTTCTGTGCTAACACACAGACCCTGAATGCCCCGGAGGGCTTGACAATCAATCCACTGCCAGTGACAATCATGACCGGTGACAACTTACAGGCTTTGCACTCAGACAGACTTGAGTTTGAATCTCTGCTTCCCCATCCACTAGCTGTGCATCCTTAGAAAAGTCTCTTAATCTCCCTAAGCCTCAGTTTCTTTATCTGTAAAATGGTGGATAATAATACCTGCCTCCCAGGGTTGTTATGAAGATTAACGAGTGCTTTACTGGTACCTTTTTTTTTTTTAACATGAAATGTTAGAATAGAGGTGAGAGAGACTAATTCCAACTGGGTGAATCCAGAAATCTACCCTAGAAGAGGTAACATTTGCTCTGAAAGGTAAGCAGGAATTCTTCGGGTAGAAAAGGTGGAGATGGGGGCATTTCCCACAGAGGAAACAGCAGGGGCAAAACCCTGGAAGAGGGACAAGTCGTGCTCCATGGGGCCGGGATTGGGGCACAAGGAGCCAGAGGCTAAGCCCCTGGACCGCCTTCAAGCCTCCTTCCACCCGTGAATTCTGGGTTGTTCACTTGGGTTTCCAACCAACCCCCCTTACAGGCCCTGAGGAGGAGCTAAAGGAAAACTCCTACCAGTGGGCTCTCAATGCAGCCTAACTCCCAGGTCACCTCCCAGAAACACCCAGCGCAGGAACTTCCCTGGTGGTCCAGTGGTTAGGACTCTGCGCTTTCACTGCTGTGGCCCCGGGTTCGATCCCTGGTTGGGGAACTAAGATCCCACAGGCTACCCTGTGCGGCCAAAAGAAAAAAAAAGAAGTGACCAGAAATACCCAGCACAGCGTTGTCCAACGACTCCATTCCTTTGCCGTGCTGTTCCTTCTGCCAGGAGCACCTCCTTTCCCTGCCAACTCTGATTCCCTCTTTGCTTCTCACCTCCTCCAGGGAAACTCCCCCGGCCACAATCCTCCCCCTTCCCCGCCTCCCTTCCTGGGCTCCATAGAGGAGCACCGGTTTTGGAGTCAGATGAACCTGGATTCCACCCTCTGCTCTACCACCCAGAAGAGTCTGTGTCCCCTGTAAACTCTATGTAACAATCCTGACCCGTGGGAGAGTTGGAAGATGATGCTGTAGAAAGTCTGTGAAAACTCTGAGCAGGGGGAAGCTGGCCCCTCAATACACTGTAGCCATTCTTCTCTTCTCTGCACAAGACACATTACTTTTCTATGCTTTTTACTTGCCTAGCTCTTTAATGCAGGGGATGGTGTCTTATCCATCACTGAGGCCCTGGTCCCTATTCCCGAGGACATTTGCCTAACTGCAGAGAGAAGCAGAGGGGTTGAAGCAAGTAGGGGAGCCCAGGCATCTGAACCCCACCTGACAGTTTTATCCTCATCCAGGGCTGGTCCTTCCATGTCATCATGGGGCTGGGCAGATCACTGAGGTCAGACTGAATCAAACCCAGGGCAGCCACAGTGCATTGTAACCAGGGCTTTTATGAGCCTCATCGCCCAGTGTTAAAAGCCAACCTGGTCCTGCCCCGTGGAAAAAAACATCTGTCAAAGGCTCTGAGTTGGCTACAACTGGATTAAGTTGTGTTTGCAGCTTCCAGTGTGAGTTGTTTGCAAATCACCAAAGAATAATGAATGTCTCAGAGGACTCAGCAGGTCACTTGGGGAGGGCATCTGAGACCCTCGGGACACTCCCAGGCACAGATTCACTCTGCCTCAGGGATTCCCAGGGTCGGGAGGGATAAAGGGGCAATTTTTTTCTCATCATTAAAGGACAGCCGATTGCCTCTGGGGTGGAATGCGGTATCTGTTTAACAGGGTAGTGGGTGACAGATTACAGCTGCTTGGGAAGAAGCATCCCATATCTAATTGAAAATCCCAGGGGAACTTTAGGTGGGTCCAATGTAATTACCCAAATTGGAGTGGGGCCGACGGGGCTTGATTCTTCTGCTCTGGCTGTGACAGGACAGCGTGTCTGAGCAAAACCAGTGGTTTAAAAACTCCAGGAAGCAGATCAAGGGTTAGAAAGATGTCAGTGGGTGTTTCACCTCCCTGCTGGCGTGAGTTGGAAGGCAGCACCTAGGAGGAAGTATTCTGATCTCCAAAAGCCCTTCCCCTGACTCACCCTGATCCATTGAGTCATCGCTGTGACGGATGCTGAAGACCTACAGAAGTGAAACCCTGGCTGATAGCCTCCCCCAGAGACCCCCTGGAAGCTGGTAAATCCTCTTAGCTTTTGAGTCAGCAACGTGGCCATAACAAAGAGACACTCTGTGACGTGTTCTTCAGCTGAGGAGCCCAGAAATGGCCACGCCAACAACCCTACAGCCCCTCACAGCATCTGTGCTGCGGGGCCACTCAAGAAACATCAGGTGAGTGCAGAGGGCTCGCTCACACGTTTCGATAAAAGTACAAATCACGCACGTCAAAAGCTTACAGTTTGCCAGACCTGGTGAGTTATGCGGGTCGTCTTTTTTTATCCTTGCAAGCCTGTTGTAAAGTGTGCTTGCCCCAACTCACAGAGGATGAATTTGAATTCCCAGGGAGTTAAGTGACCCTCCCCCCCACGCCCCTACCCACAGCCTCCCAGGGCTGGTGAGAGGGGAAGGCGGGAGTTTCAGCGGCCTGACTCCCTGCCTGTGCTAAAGCCCTCGGTGCCACGGCCTCTGCAGCCGGTTCCCAGCTCAGGAGGCCAGCAGGGGTCGGTAACACGGCACCAGCGACCCCAGCGAGAATTAACATCTCCCCCGGTTCTCCCTGCATCCTGAAGAAAGCAGCGCCGAAATATCATTTTTGCAAACTGGAACCCCACCCATGAATGGGGAGCCACACACTTGCAAGCAGGAGAAACAAGGGCAGGCCTCACGTCCTGTCACATGCGTGTGACACCTGGGCAGCCCGTGCTTCCACGAAAGAAACACTGTGGTGATCCTCAGATTCTCCACCACTGCCCCATGCAGCCCCCGGAGATCTGAGTATGATTAGGCTTTTTGTGGACAAAATCTCAGCATATCGATGGGGAGGAAACAACGCAGACCTTCTCCGGGGCCTGACAACCCCAGGATGGGCCCTCAGGTGCTCCTGCCCCTCTCTTCCCTCCAGGGTCACAGGAAAGGAAACAGAATTTGAATTTGAGAGACTGGAGTTTGGATACTCCTTCAATACTATCATATTCGGCTGTATCTTTTCTTTATATTACATCCCTTTCTCCATCATCCCACATAAACGGATGGATGCTATTTTGGAATAAACAACAGCACACTTTAGTTTTATCTCTTTGCTTTTAAATGAAATTACAGATTTCTCAACTTCATCCTTTCCATGTCAACTCAACAATATATACTGGACTTCCTCTGTGGGTCCTGGCTGGCCCCATGTTCACTGCCTCCATACGCTCTCCGAAGTGACATGGTGAGCGAAGCTGGGGTCACAGAGTGTGAGAAATGGAAAGATTTCCCCTCTTTTCACACATGGAGAAACAAAGGCCCAGGGAGGCGCTGAGAGCAGCCCCAGACCGCAGAGCCTGCCGTGGAGGCTGGGGCACTGTCCACTCACCAGGGTGAACCCAAGTTTAAGAGACACTGGGTTTGACAGGTCTCTTTACTGCGGGCCTTCTCAGAGCCTTTAATAAGCTCATGTATACTGTGATGCACCCAGGGGCAGAGGGATTGTACGCAGTGCTTCCTAGGTTTATTAACCGAGGATCTACCATTCACGAAGCATCACAGAGAGCCAATGCGCCCCAGATACCCCCAGACACACCAGCACTACTGCACTGCTCCCACCAGAAAGCTGGCGCCCTTGGGGGGGCGGTGTGGTCATGCAACCTTGGGGCCCACACGATCCGGCGTTTTGTGGCACGTTCCTCTGCCTTGCTCTGGAGTTGTTGCCAGGTGAGCCTGAAGGTATGGATGGTGCTCTGTCCACGTGGGCTCCCCCATAGCCCTCAGCACAGCACCAGAAACCTCCAGGGCCTGCTGACTGACAGATGCAAATGCCATAAAATGAGGCTATTTCAAAGCACTGGTCCAAACTCGGATGCAGGCCAAATGACACTGCTCTGGGGAAAGCGGTTAAACACCGAGGGTTCCTCACTCTCCTCTCATCGTTTCCCTGAAGAAGCTTCCAGAGTCAGGGTGGGGGCTTGAGCCTCCATGCCACAAAACAGCTGCATCCACTATCATCATATATCCTCTCTAGGATATAGAATAATAGCTGCTGTAATAAGAAGAGTGAGAGCTATTTTCAAGCACTTTCTCATCTAATCCTCACAGAACCCCCATGAGATAAGGTTCTTATCTTCACTTAATACATGGAAACATGGAGGCTCAGGGAGGAGAAGTCTCTGCTAGAGACAGAGTTGTGATTCTCACTCAGGTCTGCTAACCCCTAAGCCTGTCCTCTCTCCCACTCCATTTGGGGGCAGCATAGGGAAAGGTTGTGCATAGTGGTGCCCAAGCCAACCCGGAGGCAGGAAGTCCCTGACGTTTGGAGAGAGCCTGTTCCTGGAGACTTTCCCGCCCCGGTCCCGAGTCCTGCAGCCTATGAAGGGTCAACCTGCAGAAACCCAGATCCGAAGGGCAGAAGGGACTCAGCGGGTGGACTCCATCTGAGGTCTGAATCCCTTCCCCAGGTCCTGGGTTGGACTCAGCAGGCTCATGTCCTGCACCTCTCCCTTACCCCTGACCCCTTGCCCTGAGCTGATGGTCCGAGTAGACCCTGTGTTGCCAGCCTCCCCGGGCCACCCAGGCTTCTGACCCCCTGTGGCTATGCGCCCAGCCAGCTGCCTGACCTCTCTGGAGGGTCCCAGGTGGCTATACCCTTAGTCCCAGCCCCGCTGGTCAGCCCTCCCAACAGCCAATCCTGTTGAGAGTGACAGGACGGCTGACCTTAGTGGCACTTAGTTCTAGAAGTTCTAGACCCATTTGAGGAATATTAAGCCCTGTGAATTTTTGAGCCTCTGAGGTGAAAGTAACATTAAATGTACAGGAGATTAAAGAAAGTAACACAAATCCCTGTCTTTTAAAATTTGTGTTATTGACTCACTATTTGTACCTACTATATCAAATATATTATTAAAATCAGAAAGCAACTTTCAGATAAATTATCCCCACTTTACTTTACAACCAAGGGCATGCAGGCTCAGAGGGGTTAGCACAGTGCTGATGGTCACACAGCATGAATAGAGCAGAGCTGAGGTTCAAATCTAGCAGGTCTGACCAACTCCAAAGTCTAGGCTTTTAACCTATCAGTACAAAGCTATGAGATTCACCACTTTCGTATATCCTGCCACCCCAGTGGAGATTTTATATTATAAAAATAGAATAATATCAGCACCAGGAGAGTACAGCAACATGGGGAATGTTGGCAGATCCAAACAGTCCTGAGCCTGAGTCCCAGGGGCGTCTCAGGTTAGCTGTGTGGACTTAGCAAGCCTTTCAGCCTCGCTGAGGCCTGGCTTCCTCCTCTATGAAGTAAGAATAATCATTCCTACAATAGTTGTTATGGGGGCTTCCCTGGTGGTGCAGTGGTTGAGAATCCGCCTGCCAGTGCAGGGGACACGGGTTCGAGCCCTGGTCTGGGAAGATCCCACATGTCGCGGAGCAACTAAGCCCGTGCGCCACAACTACTGAGCCTGCGCTCTAGAGCCCACGAGCCACAACTACTGAGCCCACGCGCCTAGAGCCCGTGCTCTGCAACAAAGAGAGGCCACCGCAATGAGAAGCCCATGCACCGCAACAAAGAGTAGCCCCTGCTCGCCACAACTAGAGAAAGCCCACGTGCAGCAACAAAGACTCAATGCAGCCAAAAATAAAATAAATTAAAAAAATAAATTAAAAAAAAAAGTTGTTATGATCATTGAAGAAGATGTTAAGTTCCTGGCATGCAGTAGTTACTCAATAAATACTACGTATCCGGGGCTTCCCTGGTGGTGCAGTGGTTAAGAATCCGCCTGCCAATGCAGGGGTCATGAGTTCAACCCCTGGTCCGGGAAGATCCCACATGCCGCGGAGTAACTAAGCCCGTGTGCCACAACTACTGAGCCTGCGCTCTAGAGCCCGCAAGCCACAACTACTGAGCCTGCGAGCCACAACTACTGAAGCCCGCACGCCTAGAGCCCGTGCTCCACAACAAGAGAAGCCACTGCAGTGAGAAGCCCGTGCACAGCAAGGAAGAGTAGCCCCCGCTTGCCACAACTAAAGAAAGCCTGCGTGCAGCAACGAAGACACACACACACGCAAAAAAAAATACTACGTATTCAACAAGTATTTCTTGAGCACCTGCTATGTGTCAGCAAGGGCCCCAGGAGACCAACTCGGCCTGTGTCTGCCAAGCTGTGACACCCCTTCTTTTTCTCCCCAGGTTCGGGTCCTTCCCCAGAACCACCTTCCAGAAGAAACATCAGGTTGGTCAGGACTCACCGGATAAGAGGCTTTTTCTGAGCTTTGGTGTGACCTTTCAGGTTGTAATAACCGGGTCCTGGGCCTGTCGACGTCAGTGTTAATCCACGGCCAGTTTTTGATTTAAAACAAGACATTAATATCTTCGGCGATTGCTTCACAAGGGATTCGTTGACATTATAATGCCCTGAGCAGAAAGAAATTTTAACACAGAATAAAGAACTCCTCTCAAATAAATAAAAAGCAGTAAGAATACATTTAATGACTATAACGCAGTATCACTCCAGGATGGTCAAGTAGAAGGGGCCTGGAATAACTGAAAATAACGCTCACCATTTAGAGAACATGTGTATGTGCATCACATATGTAGCTCATTTAATCCTCACGGCAGCCCTGCAAGGTGGGTATTAGCACCTCCATTCTAAACATGAGGAAATAGACTCAGAGATATTCAGGAATTTGCCAAAGGACATTCATCTAACCAGGGCCTAAGCCCAGCTTCCTCCTCCATAAACTAAGGATAATAATTCTTCTAACAACTGGGAGGCTATGGTAGAAAAAGAACATTTTAGGTTCCTGGCACATGGTAGCTGTTTAGTAACTATTATGCAATCAACAAATATTTATTGAGCACCTACTATGTGGACCCAGAACCACCTTTCTCCAATATCCATGCTTTCCCACCATGCCTTGTCTCAAGAAACTGTCAGAATATAAGTGATTTGGTTGTGCACAAAGCTTTAAGGAAGAAGAGAATGATCTGAGCTGGGGTAAAGAGGGAGCAGTCTCACCCTAAATAACAAGTAACCCTGTAAATGGGGGCAGGCATTTTGGGGTGCAAAGCGGCAGTACTAGGCAAAGGCCTTCAAGATGCTGCACGCTTTGACCCTGGCTTCCTATTACTTGGAAATTAAGGAAATTATTCAACATAATGGAAAAGCTCTAAACCTAAAGATGTACACAACAGCAGTAGCTACAGTGTGAGAAACGATGAATAGCCCAAAGGTCCAAGTACAAGGGCACAGTTATGGGAAAACAGCCTAATCTGGTGGAATATCAGCCCTGAGGGTGGTAAATGCAAAGGCCATGAAGCCTATGGCAATGTTCTCGAAAATAAAGGTGAGCAAGAAAAGTAAAATAGAGCCTAACAGTCTATACTGTATATACTGTGATATCAATGTGCAAATGGATACATGTGAACAAAAATAGGTGGGAACCCAGAAAAGTGGGAAAAACTATATTAATGGTGGTATTGTGGGTGGGAAAAATATTTCAAATTTTCTAAACACTGTAAAGTTAATTTTTTAAAAAATAAAATCGACTTTTTCATTGCAAAAGCACTGAAAACAACAATATGGGACATATTAGCAAGATTTTATTTAAATGGTAATACTCAATGATGGCAAAGGTGAGGGAAAGCATATTTCTCATAGAAGCAGGAGGATAAATTATCTCTGTGCTGAAGGGCAATTTGGTCACAAATATCAAAAACCTTAAATATTTTACATACCTTTTGACTTAGCAATTTCACGTTAGGCAATTTATGTAAGGAAATAATCTTGATTGTACACAAGTTGTGAGCTATAAGGATGTTTGCTCCCGCTCTATTTATATGAGTGATCCATTTAAAACAATCTAAATGCCAGCAAGAGGGCATTTGTTCCTTAACTGATGGTACCACCAGATAATGGAATACTATGCATCCGTTAACAAAAGATGTTCTAGGAGGATTTTTAATAACATGAAAAGATGGTCCCAATATATGCTTAAGTCAAAAAAAAAAAAAACAAAAAACAGATGTCCAGTCAGCAGCATTTATAATACTGGTATATATCTCTCAAATTATCTTTCTGGGTTTTTTACATATACATATACTTATTTTTTATTTTTATTCCCCCTACCAAAAAAAAAAATAGTTTAAAGCAATGCTTGATTATAAAAATGTTAAAAAGCAGAAGCGGGCTTCCCTGGTGGCGCAATGGTTGAGAATATACCTGCCAATGCAGGGGACACAGGTTCGAGCCCTGGTCTGGGAAGATCCCACATGCCACGGAGCAACTAAGCCTGTGTGCCACAACTGCTGAGCCTGCGCGTCTGGAGCCTGTGCTCCACAACAAGAGAGGCCGCGATAATGAGAGGCCCGCGCACCGCGATGAAGAGTGGCCCCCGCTTGCCACAACTAGAGAAAGCCCTCGTGCAGAAACGAAGACCCAACACAGCCATAAATAAATAAATAAATAAATGAATTAAAAAAAAAAAAAAAAAGCAGAAGCAAGGGGGAAAGGCATTCATGCTCCCACGGCCCAGAATAAACCAGGGTTGAACTCTGTGCTGTATTTACCCTGGTCTTTCCATCGTGCACTGGATGCTGTCTCATGGTGTTGGGCCCACAGCGTGGATTCCATTGTGTCACCCACGTTTTTCAAGTGACACTTTACCATAGTTGTTTCCCCATGTTCTAATAACTTTTTTTTTTTAAGGAGAAATAGAGAGGAGGACGTTGGGGAAGTGCTTGGCCTTGTGTTTGATGCAGCCAGACTTTAGAAAAGCCAGCCAGCCAATGTGTAAAGGTGAGCATTTTGCCCAGAACTGAAGGCAGACCAGACCCGGCCCTCAGCCCCTGAGCCCGGGCACTCTGAGCGGGCGGAACACAGCAGGGATGCCAATCATGGCTCCACGTCTGGCTTCTTCCCACAAGGGGGAGAAGCAGAAACCACAGCATTTTTCTGAGAGGTCAAAGCAGATTGTTTCTCTCAGAGAAGCAGATTCCCCAGGCTGTGGCCCCTGGCAAATTTGGGGGATGTGGGGAGGGTCCTGAAGGCACCAGGCAACGAGTTGGATGTAGGGGGGGGCCTGGATTCAAATCCAGCAGTGGGACCCTGGACTAGTCACCTGCTTTCTATATATCATTTTTGCTTGTAAAGTGGGAATATAATAATATTAATGATAACCCACACCCTCTGAGCACATATGTGCCAGGCAACACTCCATGGAGTTTTGAAAGCTCCTGGCACACAGTAGGAGCTTAAAAGATGCTGGTGCCCACCTCTCCCCTTCCTGTCGTGTTACAAGGGGCCCCTCGGGACCCTCCCAGAGGGAGGAGCTGCCCACTTCCCCAGGCTCTCTGGTGGAACCTCTGGCCAAACCCCAGGGATGCTGGCTTTGTTCTCCTGTATAAACAAACAAGGTGGGGTTTTGCCTGTGGTGATGCAAGGCAGGGAGCTTTAGCCAGGCTTAGCCTCCTAATTAGGGCTGGTTTTGTTATTCAGCCTCAGACTGATCTTCTCAACTTCAATCTGGATTTGCTGAAATCTGACATGCGCTGTGATTTTGTCCACACCCCCATCTGAGAAGCATGATTGCAGAGGTAAACCCTCCCTGCTCCTCCTCTGGGCTCTGGGGCCCAGAGCTCCCTCGGGGGTCTTCTGGACCTGTTTGGGAAGGTCTAGTCTAACCAGTGCTCCTGGAGTATGGACTGCTATGTCACCAGACCCCTCTGGAAAATTTTCACTAAGGCTGGTGCGGGGAGGAGGTCTGAGGGCACAGAACAGGTGCAATGCCTTTCCCCAGCCCAGCGGGGAAAACATCTGCAGGTGAACCCTTGTGTGTTCCTGAATCCCGGAGGCTTCAGAAGTCACACTGGGATGACGGGGTTAAAAGGTTCCTCAGTCAGACACCTCTGGGCTTAGGCCTGCCATTTATTAGCTGTGTGACGCTGAGCAAGTTGCTTCAACTCTCTGGACCTCCATTTCCTCACCTGAAACACAGGACTAAGAGTGTGGCCCTATGAGGACAGATGTGTGAGGACCGCGTGGAAAAAGTTAGCACTGAGTAGGTGCTCTGTGAACAGAGCTATTTCCCATCATTTGTTGATAGATGATGAAGCCGCTTTGTAGGCACGGGAGGAAAGGAATATTGCAGCCGAGTGTCCAAGGATCAAGACGTATTGTGTGCCCCGCCTCCCCCCAGCGCCTGGGATGGCACCTGGGGTATGCGCACGGGCACACTTCTGGCATGAGAAGCCCCTCCCCAGCTGGCTGCCCAAAGCAGGTGCGCTGGGTCTGGAAGGCAGGCCAATGTGATAGGCCGCCCCGGGGTCCATTTCCAGAGCCGGCCGTTCTTCCCCTGAATGGGGAGCCAGTCTTCTCCTCTTTGTACAATACCTGCCTGCACCCCCTCTTCCCCCAATGCCTAACTCCTTCCAAAGAGACTCCCTATGAAGGAATGGGTGCCCTGATGATCAGATCTGGTACAGGAAGCCTTAGGTCAAGGCCAGTGAGAGGCAGCTGCTTACCTGGGGCAGGTCCTGTTTTAGTAATAGTGAAAAGTCCTCTCTGGGTTTTGGACATGAACCCGGCTCGGGCACAAACGTTGTTTGTCTGTTTGCAGCAAGAGACAGAGGCCTGGGGGAGAAAATAAGCACGGTGTGCTCAGTGTCTTGCCTTTCTTTGTCCTTGTTGTTGTGTCTGGACAAGGGGCACTTTGGGGTAAAAAAAAAAAACAAATTTAAACGTGTCTTCAGAAGATGAGCGGACGTGAGTGGAAAAGGTCACACTGGCTGTGCCTTCACCTTCACCCCAGCTGGAGTGGGGGAAGAGTTTGTCATCGCCAGCCAGTGTCTGGTGACCCAACACAACACAGAGGACGGTGCCCTGAACCAGCCGGCGGACCTGACTTCCGGGCTCGCTCCCCGCACACAGGGCAGGACATCCTGCTCAAACGGATTAATTTCTCTGAATTTGAGTTTTCTCGTCTGTAACATGGATCAGATAATCCCTGCTCGACTAGAGGCAGAGTGCTGTTGGGTTGGGGGTGGAGGACAGCCGGTCAACACAAATCATCTGTTTTTTTTAAAAAAGTGTGTAACGTTACACAGGCAAATTATTTTCATTATTTTTTCTACGATTTTCATTCTTTTCGGAACACTTAGTCCTGCATATCCCCACCCTGATTCCTCACTGCTCAAATAATCCTTCTATACGTGAGGGATTTAGGACATACAAAGAAATTGTGTAACTTAAGATTATGGTCAGATTTGTAAGCACTGTCTTGACTTTTCTGGGCTGACCAGAAATTTAGAATTTTGGTTGACCCAGGCAATATACATTAGAGAGTGTCCAGTGAGTTCAGAACTCTAAAAATAATTTTGGAAAAAAAAAAAAAAAAAAAGAACCCTGAGATCATTCTTATGATGAATCATAAATATTTTAAAAGCTAATTTGCAGTCAGTCTCCTGTATTCATTAGATAAAAGATGCAATAAAAATTGTGCTTGCAATGGCTGGAATATTTACTGAACGAGTGAAACTATTTGCTGGGGCCAGGATGGCTTGATTTTCTGTGCTACTCCTTTGTCAAAAAAAATGTTTCTCGAGAAATGCAGATGGCATTTTGATTTTGTGTTGACAAAGGTGGAGGAATTTAGTTTTTCCCAGGGTCCTAACGGCCAGACTGCCTGCAGAGAGGGCAAACAAAAAGATCAGATGGACCAGGCTAATTACTGGACACGGGGAGAAGAGCCAGGATGCCAGAGAGGAAGTAATAACAGGTACCAAGGGACAGGCTTCCAATAGAGAAGCGGGGGATCGCAGTAAGCAAAGGTAGAGAGGTCTTGACAGCCTCAAAGCACAGTGTGGCTAACAGGATTACCGCATTTCTGCTCCTCGCCAGTTGACTCAACCATTGTTCTCCAGGTCTGAAAAAAGCCTCCTGTAGACAAAACACTACTTCAGCTTTATTCCTCGCCCAGACAGAAAAGCAACAGAAAAAGGGGGCATTTTTGTATACACTGAGTGTGTGTGTCGCTGGAAGATTTCACCATTAGACTAAGAAGAGTCAGCTCCACTGGCAGGTTAAAAAAGAATGAAGCAGATTTATTGTATTCCCATGGGAAAAAACAAATCCCAGATATAATTAAGTAGAAAATGCACGCGTACCGTGGATAGCATAATCCCAAAACCAAGGGAAGGACCAAGGGAGGAAGAGAATATGAACAATATTGCCCCTGGTTTTTGATGTTTGTTTGCAGAGCAGAATGATGAGGGACTTCCACTTTCTGGCTCATGGGTTTCTGTGATGTTCGAAGATATTTTATGATGAGGATGTATTATTTTCAGAGCCACATTAAAACAATAATGAACAAAAACCATGCAAAGTAAAATTGATCTGGTGGCAGAGTCCTGACGTGGGGAACGGTCATTTCTTGATTAACAAAGGAAGTTATTCCTTTGGAGTCATAAACATTTATTGCATGATTACTGCATGCCAGGACCTGAGCTGGGCCTCGGAGATAGGAAGCCAGGGTGAAGGAGCAGTGCGCTGGGGAGGTGAAGGCGTGAAGCGCTAACACTACAGTGCCCTTCAGCGGCCCCCGGGAGGACGCAGAGGGGGCGCTCACACGGAGACAGCCCGCACTTGGGTCTGTCTCCCAAGGAACCCGGCCCTCTCTCAGGAATGGCAACGGCGCAGTGGCCAAGCACCTTCATTATCACTTGCCTGGACCAGACCTCGACCTCTCTTTTGTTAGCATGACAGCTTCCTAACTGGTTTTTCAAAATCCACCCTTAACCCACACTGCAGTCCATTCTCCACACAGCAACTGGAGGGGTCTTTTTTAAAAGCTACATCAAAAGACATCACTCCACACCTCCTATCCTCCTTCAAGGAGGGCTTCCCAGCACACAGAGAACAAAATTCGAACTCCCTCCTGGGGTCTTTAGGGCCTTGCATGAACTGATCCCTGCCTATCTGTCTGGCCTCTCCTCGTCCCCTCTCCCCCGAGCCCCCCTAGTTCATTCTACTTTAGATACTTTAGGGTTTTTTGGCTGCACCACGCGTCTTACAGGATCTTAGTTCCCTGACCAGGGATTGAACAGGGGCCCACGGCAGTGAAAGCGCCGAGTCCTAACCACTGGACCACCAGAAAACTCCCTCTAGCTACCTTCTTACAGTTCCCCACGGGCTAAGGTGTTTGCTGTCTCAGGACCTTTGCACATGCTCTTCCCCCAACTCTGGCTCTTCCCTCAATCCTTGAGTCTCAGTCTGAGGACCTTCTCTGACCACCCAGTCTAAAGTACATGGTATTGCCAACCTCCACACCCTACACATACTCTCTTTCTCAGGCTCTAACTGTTTGTCTCCCTCAGAGCTGGCCACAGGAATCATTTTGTTTGTCTGTCTCCTAGTTCTCGTCTTGAGTTCCCCACTGGAATCTAAGCTGTATCACTGGTCTGGCACAGAGCAGCCACAGGATTTATGAAGGGAAGCCCGGCAGGGCTGGAACATGGGGACTCTGCTCACTCCCCAGCTTTATACCTCGGCGCCCACCCGTGCTCACCGATGTGGGAACAGTCCCTTCAAGCTGGCTAACTTTGGGCAAGTCCCTTCCCCTCTCTGAGCCTCAGCTTCCTCTTCTGTAAATTGAGAATAAGAGAATCCACTTCCCGGGTTCTTGTGAGTATGAAATAAGTGAATACACGACTCTCAGAACAGCACATAGGCCATGAAAAGTGCCTCATCATATCATCATCATTCTTATTTTCAGGCTCTGATTACCCTGGGAGAAGAGTATCTAGAGCTATACTACCCCAAACAGTAGCCACTGGCCACATGTAGCTATTGAGCTCTGCAGACATGGCTGGTCCACATTCAGATGTGCTGCAAGTATAAAATATACACTGAATTTTAAGGACTTAATAGGAGGGAAAGAATGTAAAACATCTAATTAATAATTTTTATATTGATTAGATATTGCAATATCTCGAATATATTGGGTTAAATAGAATATATAATTAAAACTAATTTCACCTGTTTCTTTTTACTTTTAAATGTAGCTACTAGGAAAACTTAAATGACGTATGTGGCTCCGGTTATACTGATACTCCTTTTGGACCGTGCTGGCCTAGCAGGCACTTATATTGCTTTGAACATGTTATAATTGATTGGATTCATCGTAGAAGGTAGGCAGGATCTTTGTAGTCAGAAAAATAAATATTATTTATAAATATTATAAAAGAAAAAGGAAATTTAAAACTTAGAAGTATTCTAAGACCAAAATATTCTTAAATATGGCGTAATAATATTACTACCTTACATACAATTCATGTCTTAGGTATTTCAGAGTGTTTTCACATTTGTAGTCTCATATGCTTCTTATAATAACCCTGTAGGGCAAGTATAATTAATTCCCTTTTACAATTGAAACTCAAGAGGTAACGGGGCTTCCCTAAAGACAGTTCTACCAGTTTTCATGTATTGTAGAGTCCTCGTGCACCAGATATTGTGCTAGGTAAGCACTCAGCCTAGACTATCTCATTTAATGTTTGCATTAACACCATGGAGTAGACATATAACCCCACTTTACAGATCAATAAACTGAGTCCTGAAAGGTTAAGAGACTTGCCCAAAGCCATACACAGTTAGAAAATGGCAGAGTCGAGATTTGAACCTAAGTCTTTCTCTTACCTGTTAACCACACCATTCTGCCTCATTGACTACAAAGTGATGGGAAATGGCGAACCACTGCTGTTAAAAAACCCAATTTTCTGATATGGAAAGACAGAAGTTTATTTTCCCTGTAAGAATATAATAGTGTCTGCAGATAAAGTGGTACGTAATATAATCATTGTTACAGATGAGAAAACCGTCCCAGAAAGCTTATGTGATAGGAGTAATTGCAGTAAGTATTTTCCTGGGCAGTGGTCTTCCCACTGTTCCATACTGACCTCTGTGTTGCCCACATTTTTCTCTGGGTTCTGCAAATTCCCTATGAGAGTTTTGCCGAGCCTCGTGTAGCCATTGGGTAGTCAGCAAATGCTAACTGGCTTACCAATTGCAGTAAATGCTATTCCCCAAAGCTCCCCCCTTCCTTTCTTTTATTTTAGTAAACCATTAATTCAATATATATTTAAGAAGCATAGGCAGTGTTCTTACATTGTAATGGTTTGGTGCGGGAGTTTCAAATTTGAGAACTTTCGCGAATCTTGGCAACTGGAACATGCTGGAACAGGAATTACTGAAGTCTTTCTTCGAAACAAAACGTGATGGTATAGTGTACGCGTTAGCTGCGGGGTATTTAGAGACGATGGTGTCCAATCGGGCACACTGTGAAGAGAAAGTCAAAGGAATCCACATCATCACGTATCTTATGGCTCCGAAGGACAGATGTCAAAAAGATGGTGCCGAGCACCAGGTCTAAAAACATTTTATAAAAGGTGAAACCCTGGCAGGTAACAATGATAAAATGACCTTGGGCTTTGAGAATTTGCTCTTGGAAAATGCAAGTTCAGACCTGTGTTAACTTCTGTAAACTAACTCTAATTATTCATCTTATGTTTGGGACTTGGCAAAGATAATTCTTCCATAAAAGCATTTCCACCCAATCTCATTTCAGGCCACTTATACTTGACTCATCAGCTGGTGGGTGATTTATATGATGGGACGCTTTAGACTTGCTTCTTCCAACCTTGGTTTTCCTTTGAGTAAAACCCTCACTTTTTGTTTCTAAGTTTAAATAATCCAAATTTCCTAAATAACAAGTTTGCTTCTAACATCTTGAAGGTACGAGGCTCCATAGGGCTTGCCTCCCACCCACACCTCCTATCCACCACCTAATCACTGATTTCATAAAACTCTACGATATTTTTGCTGTTTCAACAGAAACCAATCCTACTCCTTCCAGGAAGCCATGATAAACTATTTTCAGTTAAAAAAACAAACAGAATCAATGTTTGCCAAATGAACAGGGACAAAAGCTATAAAAACTAGGCGATAACATCACCTTACCCTGGGATAGTATGGCAAGTATTGAAGTCTGATAAGACAACAACAAAAAAATTTCATTATTTTATGGTTAAAAGCTTGAGAACATTGCCCTGGGTTTCCTCCACTTGACAGGGGTCAACAAACAAGCACAGAAAGTGGGGGAGGTGTGGGAAGGCATTAGCCCCTCGCCCGACTTCACTCTGTACGAGGCGGCAATGGTTCTCACCATCTGGTTCATGGACCACCAGTAATGTGGGTGGATGTGCCACCAGAAGCAGGAGTGTTCTTTCCAGAGTCTCAGCTGTCCTGAGTCTAACCTGGGTTCGAGTCCCTGCTCCACCTCCTCCTAACTGTAAGGATTCATTGATGTTCCCAGAAGTAAGGTCACCCCAGCCTTGGACTCACTTTACCTTTGCATTTGGGGCAATAGTTAACCCAGTACTTTGCAGGGGGTGTTGCACTGGATCCTCATGACAACCCTGGGTCGAGGATATTATGATTATCCCCACTTTACAGATGAGGACACTGAACTTCCTCAGCTAGCGAAGTGTTGGAACCAACATTCTCGCCTCCATGAGAGGATATGGATCAGATACCCATTCTGAAGAAGAATGAACCAAGAGGAGTCACAGCAATGTGTTCGCATCTACAAGATGAACAGCTGATAAATGCCTGTGGGAGGTGTTAGTTCTGGAAGAATCACTACCCGAAATCTGCTGTGCCCAGCAGGGCAGACACACCTCTGCTCTTTCCTTCTAACTTCCACAGAAGAAGGGTGGCAAGGTCAGACCTTCCTTGGTGCTGCCATTTGTAGCGTGTCTATCCTGAGTCACCCAACAGAGTGGGCAAAGCGTGTTCTTCTAAAGCGCTAGTTCCCAAAGTGTGTTCCTCGGCCTTCCAGGTCTGTGAGATAAGGTTGTGTTGGTGGTAGCGGCAGCAGGGAGAGAGTTCCAGGGTCAAATAAATTTGAGAAATTTCACACCATGTTCCCATTTTGAAGATTCATAACACACGTTGGTGTAGTAAATGCTCTGGGAAGGTCTGCAATAAAGAAACCTCTCTAGCTTTGGGTTTTTTTCTTTTAAAAAAAGACTGGGACTTAGTTGCAGCATGCAGGGACTTAGTTGCAGCATGCAGGATCTTCATTGTGGCATGTTTAGTTGCAGTGTGTAAGCTCTTACTTGCAGCACGTGGACTCCTTAGTTGCAGCATGCATTTGGGATCCAGTTCCTGGACCAGGGATTGAACCCAGGCCCCCTGCATTGTGAGTGCAGAGTCTTACCCACTGGACTACCAGAGAAGTCCCATGTCTAGCTTTGTTTAAACAGCCTTTCCCAACCTTCCTCCATCATAGAATCTTTTGGCTTAAGATACCTACTAACATACTCTTTGGGAAAAACTGTTCTAAAAAATTCCTATTCGAGGCAAAGTTTCATAAAGCATTGCAGTAGAATTAGTCTGAGTCTAGCCGAAGTTGGCAGTCACTCACCAACCCTCCCCGCCCCTTGGCTCTCTTTTCATTGCCAGGCCTCTGGTCTCCAATTTGGCCACATGCTGGCATTTATGAACCTCTCTCCAGCTCTTCCAGAGCCACTGCTGCCACCAAACAAATACAGAAAGGCTATGGACACCTCCTCCCACCTGCCCCATTTAACTTCCTAGTCCGTCCCGTGAATAATTCTGGAGCAAAGCTTTGGAATACAGTCGTGAAGCTCTTCAGATGATTTGAATTTAGGCGGATGACAGGTCCTCTCAGAAGGCTGGGTGCTGTCGCTCCAATAGTCATCAGGAAGCTTTTAAAACGTGTTGACCCACAGAGTCTTTTGGTCAGCCTCACCCAGGGAGGCACACTCCTGCTGGCCGTACTAGCTCCAGTAAGGCAGACCTTTCTCTGATGGGGACTACTTTTAATTCCCTCAGGGAATTGGGATCCGGAAACAAGAGGCACTGAATGTGAAAGGCAGCAAAAGAAGGGGCGGAGGAATGAAATTCTCGTCCAATTTGGGAAGGAATTGGCGAGATGTGGGGATCTCCTGACAGACTTCCACCAACCACTTAAAGTCCCTTCCCAAGGATATAGGAACTTATGTGTTTGTAAACATAAATAGAAACCCCCATATCCATCACAGCGGGGAGAGGAAGACTGAACAACTCATCTTCTGCCTTCTTTTGGGTTTGGTCTGAATTTTTTAAAGACCTGATTAGATCCTGTCATGCACAGAGCTTCCCTTGGACCCCTTCTTCTCCAGGCGGCCCAACCTCGTCATTTGGAAAGTTACTACGTGTAAAGCCTAGCAGGGAATTGATGGTGTGCTCTGATTCAGTGCCTTCTCTGGCACCAGGCAGGAATGGGCAGTGCCACTATTTGGCAACGTCTCAGAGAGAAAACCTAGGTGCTGCAGGAAGTCTTGTTTGTGACTCAGGTGGTGACAATCATAACATTCAACATGTTTATAATGCTCTGCAGTTTCAAAGACTATTTTACTCATTGCAACGTCAATTTGCCCATCGCCTCCAGGGAGTCTCCACTCGATGAGGCAACTGGGACACGGAGGGTGACGTGCTTGAGGTCACATCGAGAACCCACAGCTGAGTCAAGATTGGGTCTTAAGTCCTGTCTCCTGTGCCAGGCCATCGTGAGATGGCACTTCTTTTGCAGATCGCTTTGGAGTCTCTTTACTCTCAGGGCTTGGGACAGAAGGAGAAGTAGAGGCGTGGTTATTCTGTGAACTCACTGGGGGCATGTGCAGCCTCAATGTCTTTGTTAATAAGGAGTTAACTCCAAAGTCGGTTTTCTCCTTGAGTATTCAACCCTGCCAAGCTTGAATTCCAATAAGTGGCTGCATTCAGTGTGTCTTAAATGGTCTCTTTGTGTGTGGTTTTAAAAAAAAAAAAAAAAAATCAATTCCAGTGTCAGGTATCGTAATACATTTTTGCAAGAGATTATTATAACTTTTAAAGGGACAGACGGCATATGTGTTTTGTTAATGCTGGAGTTTGGGTTTGCTTTCTTTTTCACTTTCCTCCCTCAGCTAGTCTTACCCTACTTTGACCCTTTCCCCTTGTTATATCTATTTTTCTTGCCAACTGATAGATGTTCAAATAAAGACTATCCTTGCCCAGGTCTGGTCAGAGACACTGGAACTTCATTTAGCTACTTGACAGTTGTAGCCTTCCACAAAGATAAAGATCCACATCTTACAAAGGAGAGAAATGGGGAGGAGAGGAATATCACTAAATTACCGGCCTGCTGCCTGTTTTCTTTTTGGTCCCATCAGATTTCTCAGTAACTCGAATAACCCAGTTAGATTAAGCAGTGTAAAAAGTCCTATTAGGGCAAGATGTATAATAATAACTGTTTTCCTGGTTTGCCTAAAAATCTCAAGAAAACATTTGTAAGTCCATTCCACACTGACAAAATTGGTTTTGAATGATCAGGTTCTGAATATTCTTCTAGCTTCTCTTCCCACTCTGGCAACGGGTAGCAGTGGGGAAAAAAATTCCTTAAAGACATAGGCTCCAGTTTACCTGCATGAAATTTGAGGAGGCAATTACTCTCCTAATTAGAACCACGGGCCTTTGGAGAGAAGGGACCAGTTGTCCAATGTATGATTATGCAATGAATGAAGGAAAGTACCGAGCAGTTAATGTTCAGAGAAGGGGTTCTCACCACAGAGGGAAAAGTACATGTCCCTTTCTTAGACAACGACACACTGTCAAACACAGGCGACTGGTGAATGACGTTGTAGAACCCAGGACCTGGGATATCATCCTGAAAGGGAAGAGAACGTAGTGTCATTGGGATACTTTCAATTCCATGGTGCTTTTCTGCAAGCTTTACATCCACTAACACTAAGCCCTACTGTGATCCTCTGGGACAGGCAGGGATGCCACCTGGTGGATGACAGCCCAGCTCCACCAGTTCCCGACCTGCCCAGCCACCACCTCAGTCAGCAAGCGCTGGGGCTGGAATTCCAACCCGGCTCTGGGACCCCCCCCAGGGCCCTTGCTCTTTCCACTGTGCTGTACTGCATTCCAGGAGAATGCTGTTGTTTCTGTGTGCCATTAGAGATATGAGCAGAAAATGCAATCCTGAGTGCGGCAGCGGCTGTGCAGTGTGTGTGTGCAGTGTGTGTGTCAGTGTGTGTGTCAGTGTGGGTTGACTGGGTTCACCAAACCCACGGCGAGGGAAGGGTGACCGATTTCATGTTCACCACACCCCACCTGACTCAGCTTCCTCCCTAGCCTTTCAGAAGAGAAATCAGGGAGTGTTTCTGTTTATAAAGCAAAATGAAACAAAAACAATCTTCATCCCAAACAAGACCATTTCTAACTCTCAGACAAAAAGAGGCGGGTTCATGGGGCTCAAGTCCTAAGTGATGCAGGTACGTTAGAGAGGAACAAACAAAAGCTTGATTTATAAGCTCATTTCTGCTGTCGCAGTTAATTGGGCTTGCGTCTCATTTCCCATGCTAGTTGCCAGGGAGAAGTAAATGTTGACAGAAGTTGGCCAGGTAAGTGACATGAAATGATAAGGATGCCCCACCGTCTCGAGAGTTTACTGGGTGCCTCCTTGGTGCCAAGAGCTTTTCAAAGGTTGTCTCGTCTAATCCCCTGGTGAGAAAGGGATGCCCCCATTTTATAGATGGAGACACTGAGGCACGTAGAGATGAACTTGCCCAAGGTCCCACTGCTGTCAGTGGCAGCACCTGAATTCAGTGCTACAAGATGGTGTATACAAGCCTTTTGCAGTGGGGCTATTATCAGGTCCATTTTAAGGAAAGCGAAGCCCGCAGACGTTGGGGCCGCAGCTAGTAAATGGTGAAGTGCAGATTTAAGCCCAGGCAGCCTGACTCCAGAGCTTGCTACCTCCAAGATCTGCCACCCAGGCTCCTCCTGTCCCCACCATCCCTACTACCTTCCTCAGAGCAGAGAGAGAGTTCAAGGCACCATCAGGGCCTTCAAGGACTCTCCAGTGTGGCCCAAGCAGTGTGTGATTATGGTTTAATATAAGGGCTATTAACAGGTTCTTCTGTGCTGAATTTTAAATGCAGTGAGCCTTTGAGCCTTGCAGGTGGGGGCAGGGGAGCTGATTCCTGCCTTGTAGGTGATGATGGTCCCTGGTAGACAGAGGGGGAGCTGACTACCAGGAGAGTGAGGCAGGCTGCAGGAGATGCAGCCCAACCAGAAGAACCCTAGCATGTGGGTGCGATTTGAGGTGCTACAGGAAGGAACAAGAAAGAGGTTTTTCTAGGGGGCTGTTTGCAGGACTGGCATATGTTTATTAATGGTCATTCCATGCCAGGCACTGTTCTGAGTACTTCATACACACTAGCTCACTTAATCCCCATTTTAAAGATGAGAAGACAGGGCCCAAAGGGATAAGGACCAAGGTCACGCAGCAAGTAACAGAGCCAGAATTTGAACCCAGGCAGTGTGAGGACAGTCTACTCTTGACCACTAAGCCAAACTAACTCTCAGACGAGTGCAGGATAAAAGGAAAAACAATCCCACTGAGTTTTGAATTAGGATTCTAGCATCAGTGCTGCTACTAGCTAAGTAACCTTGATCTAGTCACCTCTCTAGACCTCAGTTTCCTCATGTGTAAATCGAAGGTGTTGCACTAAATGCCTTCGGGCACCTTTTAGCTTCCAGAGTCCCTACAGTGAGGGAAAGCTGAAGCAGGAAATGTAACTGCGACTCTTCTAGGTTTAAAGAATGAACAGTCTTGGACATCTCCAGCCCCCAGTCTACTGCCACACTCCCAACACCAGCATCAGCCCACAAGAATTTTCTGGGCACCTATATGTGTCTGAGGATCTAGGGTTGCCAGATAAAACACAAGCCTGCAAGGCGGCTCCATCCCACCCTGCCCAGTTCAATGTGAATTTCAGATAAACAACAAAAAGCTATTTTAGTATAAGTAGGTCCCAATCAATATTTGGGATATACTTATACTAAAGTAGTTTGTTATTTATCTGAAATTCTTTTTTTTTTTTAAGGGGTTGGAAGGAAGGCATGATCTTCTTTTTATGTTAATTAATTAATTTATTTATTTATTTATTTATTTATTTTTGGCTGTGTTGAGTCTTCGTTTCTGTGCGAGGGCTTTCTCTAGTTGCGGCAAGCGGGGGCCACTCCATCGCGGTGCGCGGGCCTCTCACTGTCGCGGCCTCTCTTATTGCGGAGCACAAGCTCCAGACCCGCAGGCTCAGCGATTGTGGCTCACGGGCCTAGTTGCTCCGCGGCATGTGGGATCTTCCCAGACCAGGGCTCGAACCCGTGTCCCCTGCATTGGCAGGCAGATTCTCAACCACTGCGCCACCAGGGAAGCCCCTATCTGAAATTCTAAATTAAGAATCCTGTATTTTTATCTGCCAAATCTGGCAACCCTCCTGGACCTTAATCACATTTTAATTCTGCCACATTGCAAACTGGTTCGAGTCCAGGACAAATATGAAGAGAACTGTCACCTCTTAGCCTGGAGGGAGCGCGTGCTGCCTATTTGCTCTTAATGAATATCCAAGAAGGGTCCTCCAGGCAGCAGGATGCTGGGGCTTGCCAGTGGCGGCTCATGAGGGCGACTGTTAAATATTCAGAAATGTTGCTCGTGGTAGCTTGAAACTGACCAGGGTCGGGGGGCGGTATTTACACCACAGAGATTGGCCAATGCTCTACATCAGAACTTTCTTTGTGGAGGAGAGAGCTGGTTTACCAGCACACCACCACCTGCACTCCACACCAAGTAAGTTTCAAAGCTGCCTGGAGGGAAAGGTCCAGCTGCAGGGAGTTCAAGCTTTCTCCTGCAAAAGCTAGAGGGGGTGGATGGCTCCCTGGGAGGGCAATAAAAGTCCAACCTTTGGCCTCCGGGATAACAGCTCATGTGACTAATGTTACATGAGGTTGATGAGTTCTGGCCTCTCAGCATCTCCCAGAGAGGAGAATCCAAGTCGAAACTGGTGTGAACTCAGCCAGCCCTTGGCTTCTTGGCTGAGACCACCCCAGAAGGCAAAAACCAAATAAACCAACCGAATAAAATGGGTGTGGGGAGGGAGGAGGGAAGAGAACTATTCATTTGAGCTCTGCTGACTGCCTGTTGTGTGTTCCACGGGGAGCTCTGGGCCAGGGCGACACCCGTTGTCCCCTGTGCACGCGAGGACTGAATGAGTCAATGCACGTCCCATCAGCCGCATTACCAGTCCTCAAGTTGCCACAACAGCCTCAAGGGAGCCAGGACCTTCCCTTGGCGGCTAAAGATCCTCAGGGTGAGATGGAGCAAGAGATGATTGGCTGATGTTGCTGCACAACATTTGGTGGAAATGCACTTTGAGAGCTCTTTTGAAGGATTAAAGTCCCAAATGGGCAGCACGTGCCAAGGGCGGGACACAGATTGACATTCACTTGACCTTGGGATAGGTTTAGAGAGGTCATGAGGAGGAGGGGAAGAGAGGGAGCAGGGCATTGACCCCCTCAGCCCAGACAGCTCCTTAGGGTACGGGAGGGCCTGATGTCCACAACCTGGACCCAGTCACATATGCACACAGCCTGGATTTTCTAGTCCCGATTTCATAGATTCTGTCCAATTAAGACTTTCAGGTTTGTCAACCCATTTCCAGGTTGGAAAATGCGGTCTCTGCTGGATCATTGGCCAAAGCCCACAACACTAGAGCTGCCTTTTGACTCTTCAGGGATGTTCCGCCCTGCTTTGGTCTATTTTGGGGGTGGCCAGCTGGGGTTCTCAGCAGTGCACGAGATGAATGAAAACTAAGAGTCTGCGGAAGGGCTAGCGGTATATAACAGGAGGAGGACACGCCTGAGGTGGAAACAGAGCCCTGTCTAGTGGTTAACCCACTGGCAAAAGTGCCCAGGAATTTGGGGTTCCTGCGGGAACAATTTCCTTTTACAAATGCCTCTGGTCTGAGGGTCTCAGGACAATGCATCTATCCACCCTTTTGTCAGGCTGATGTGGCCAAAGTGGTGATAGCATGGGCCAGAAGACAGGAGAGCCAGTGTCTGCCCCCAGGGCACGTCCCCTCCCTGGGCCTCAGCCCCCTCATCTGTGAACCTGCAAAGAGGCAAGTGCGGGTGTGAAGATCTATAGTTTTCAACCCCACTCCGGGCCTCCATGAGGAGCTCAGGGAAAGGGGGCCCGAGTTGGCAGTGGCTTCGAGCAGCAAGTCCCCTTTACCCACTCCACCGACGGGCCTCAGCATGGGATGCTGTCACAGATGGGGCCCCTCTGCTGAGCCCAGGGATTTCGGGGTCACTGAAGCCCTTCTGGTTCAAACTGTCTACAACCCCGAGAAGTGCCCCTTGTAAGACACCCTTCCTCCTTTCTGCTTTCTCCCCTCTCCCCGCCCCAACTCCATACACTAATGTCTGGCATCAAAGTTTCCACGCCTCTGATAGCAGAGGAGAAGGGAGAGGCAGGGAGCGTACTTCAAGCAAGAAAATGACACTTTTTTTTCAGAATGGGGATCTCAGAAATGAAGATCCCTGGGTGCCCTCAGGGAGCAACCAGGAAAACTGGGATGAGTTCTCTTGAGGAGATTGTTTCTTAGTGGCCCAGGTGAAGAGCAGGTGGGGGGGAAGCCCAGGGACACTGGCCACCTGGGCAGATGAAAATGGGGACCAGGTCTTTGCCCATCGCTGGCCTGGCTGGGTTGGAAGCACAGTCAGACAAGAGAAGCCAAACCTGCATTTTCAAAGCATCGGTTCACATCAGTATCGTCTCTGAGCACCCGTGCTCCTCTTTTGCAGAGCCCTCCTCTTTGTTAACTCTGGTGTCAGCTCATTAGCAGGCCCTTGAAATCCCCTGAGTGGAATTTGGGCCAAGACTCAATTCAACAGGCACACACTGAAGTCTGCTGTGGGCCAGGGCCTGGGTGGGGGCACCAGGATACAGGCGGTTGGCAGCTTAGATGTTCTAGGAATGGGATGGAGGAGACGCAGCAAAGCAATGCAAGATGGATGGGACAAGTTCCCGTGGCTCGTAGACTTGAGTTGGGATCATTCATTCGACCCACTTTTGAGGGGCTTTGGGGGTCTGGAAAGGACAATGACTGCTGCCCGAGGAGTTCTGGCCGGGTGGAGACAAGATGTGCATGCCCATTACCACCCTGCCAAGCCGAAGGTGCTCGGGCATTCAGGGGAGGGTGTGCTGGCTTCCACCCGGGAGACGCCAGGAAGCAGTGTGGGAGCCTGGAGCTGCTGCCAGGTCATCCTCACTCGGCCTGACCCTGGCTGTGCCACTTACTTAACCCTCTTTGTGTCTCAGAGTCATTATCTGAAAAGTGGGGATAATAACGGGACTTAGCTCCCAGGGTAATCGATTATGGGGATTAAATGAGTTCATAAAGGCAACATCTTCAAGGGGAGCCTGGCACACCATCTGTGCCAGCCAAGTGTTTGCGATTTCCACCAGTGTGTCCTGCAGACCCCTGAGGAAGGGGTGCTGATGACTGATATGGAAGAGGTCAGGCTTCTAGAGCAGGAAGGTCGGGTAGACCCCACTGTGGTTCAAACACGCAGCTGAGTGCACATGTGGGGAAATTATCACCTTGAACGTGGCGGTCTCTGCAAACTGAACTTCCTTTCATTGAAAAATCTCTGACATTAAAAAATTCATGGGCTTCCCTGGTGGCACAGTGGTTGAGAGTCTGCCTGCCAATGCAGGGGGACATGGGTTCGGGCCCTGGTCTGGGAAGATCCCACATGCCGCAGAGCAACTAAGCCTGTGAGCCACAACTACTGAGCCTGCGTGTCTGGAGCCTGTGCTCCGCAACAAGAGAGGCCGCGACAGTGAGAGGCCCGCGCACCGCGATGAAGAGTGGCCCCCGCTCGCCGCAACTAGAGAAATCCCTCGCACAGAAACGAAGACACAACACAGCCAAAAATAAATAAATTTAAAAAAAATTCATTAAAAAATATCCCTGGTCTGGTGCCTTATCAAGGTAATAAGTGAACCGTATTAACTTTGTACAATTTCACCACAAATTAAACACTGTCCTGCTTACCGCTGGGGAGGGTGGATTTGCTGTCAGGCTATGTCTGAAATTAACATGTATTTTAAAACTGTGCGTCTAGAGGAAAGGGTGTCTGTATCCTACCAGTATCCCTTCATGTGTGCCTGGAAGGGATTAATCAGGTTTAGGATCATGGAATAGTAATCCCTGGCAAGGGCCTACCTATTATAACATCCTTATTTTTAAGATGAGGAAACAGAGATGCAAAGACTTAAAGGGAGTGTCCTTAGTGTTACACAGCTTGGGAAATAGTGACCACAATCCAGGGTGGCATGGGGACAGAATCGGGAGGTGGGGGAGGAAAATATCCCTCGGGTGGCTGGGCTATGCTCGGTACCAGATTAGGCATGTCTCTTCATGCACCCGGTGTCAACAGCACATCTGTAAATAACTGTAAAATGTTCAGGGAAGCAGACTTCATTTCTAGCAGCCAAAATTGCCAGTCCGGACACCGAGCTCAGTGAAGGATTCCTCGTATGCAGCAGTCAGATTCTCACGAGGAATGTGAGCTGGGCAACGAGGCCCTGAAGTTTCTCTCCAAAGTCAGACTGATAAGGTAAGTGCACATTTCAGAGGGCACTGATTCTCTGTGTTAAAGGTGTGCTAGATGGGTCACAGAACGAATGTGAGGACACAACCAAGTCATGAGATGAGGCACAGGGTGTGTACGATTGATGTCATAAGAAGGGTGGTGAGACACCAGAGTTTTAAAATCTGCTTTTAATTTGTATTGCTTCACTAAATTATTGGGTGATGTTAAACAGAATTCTTAACTTCTCAATGCCCATTTCTCTCAGGAAGAATGAGAATAATGAGCAGGCAATAAGACATTTTCTTCCTGTTTTTATAGCTTGAAGAACCTAAAAATGTATAATAATCCAAACTGTACATTTCAGATGAGGAAACTGAAGCCCAGAAAAGTCAAGCGATTAGTCTAAACCCAGTCAGCTAGTAACAGAGCAGAACCCAGGCGACAGGGTTTATGGATCCCATGCCCTTTCCAAAAAATTCCATACTTATTTACAAAATGCTTTCAAATGCTTAGATGAACGTTTCCACATCGTCAAACCAACGCAACCACGTTTGAAAAGTACTAATCAAATTTCTGAGCTATTTCTCTCTATATCGGATGCTGCCTATAGCTTTGGCTGGCTGCCACCTTGGTTCCTTCAGCAGGAAAATTTCTGAAAAGTAATAGTCGTTTAAAATGCAAACTTTAAACGCCAGACCATTCAGTTTCTGGATTTGAGTCTTCAGAACATGATCATGTAGAATGGGGCCTACACACACAACATCTTCCCCTATCTCGAGCTTGGTCTGTTTGGCGGAGGCATTTTCAGAAACGCACTCGCTGACTTTCATAGATGGACTTGATGGGTTTGCGGGCCACAGAGGGAGGTGTGGTGCCATGTGTGGACAGAGCATGAGGCTTAGGAGTGAGCTGGGCCTGGGTTTGAGGTCTAATTCCTTCAACATTGATTCAGCAGATAGTCATGTGGGGCCTCTTATGTGTCAAACCGTGCATTGTGAGACCTCGGGTGGGTCATTTAACTTCCCTAAGCCCGGGTTTCCTTTTCTGTTAAATTAAGGTATAAACCCTTCCTCTTAGCATTGTTCAGAGGATTAGAAATATGGTCTAAAACTGGTTTCACGCATAGTAGGGATCGGTAAATGGTGGCTGTCATTATTTTTATTGGAGGTTGGCTGCAGATATCTGAGAGATGGACAGTATATTATCGGTAAATTGACAAATGGAAAACCAGACAAAAAAGAGACAGAGAGACAGATGGACAGTTAAAACATAGAGAGGAAACTCCTGAGCGGATAGCTTATTTATCACCGTTGGAGAAAACCTACAAGTAATTAAAAATACATGTGTGTGTGTACACACACACTATATTCTTTACTATTTGCATTCTTGGAATCCTAAAATATCAGAAGTGGAGGGAACTTAAACATTCTCTAGCTCAGCGCTCTTGTTTACAAAGGAGGAAACAGGCCAAGGGGCACTGGGCTTGTGGAGGAGTCACCTGCGTTCAGGACCCAGATCTCCCCATCCCCTCTCGCCATCTTGGCGAGGGGGTAGGATGAAAAACATTTTTAGAATGCAGCAAAAGGTAACTGACATGATGACTCCTCCAAAAGAATGTTATTCTAAAGGTCCTAGTTAAACAAAAAAAGGAATGAAGATGTTAAAAGACTCTTGCGTCTGCGAGTTGCTTCCGCCCCCTGCTGGTGAGAGGGGAGAACATCAGACCTGGGCTTTCAGCCAGTGAAATTACAGAAGTTAGGTGAGGACCCACCAGGACCCAAGCAGAACGTTCCAGATCAAAGAGAAAAAGAGACACAGATATTTGGGGAAGAGGGTAAGGAAGGGGGAAATGCAGGAACAGTTCTAACACATTGTCAAAGGAAGCTTAAAAAAGGGGGGGGAGTGTCATCACAAAGGTAATTTTACGTTTATTAGACACGTTTATTTTTCCTTTTATGTTATTTGAAGAAAGTCTTGTTCTTCCTGTCATGTTTTGAGTGAGGCTGGGGGGAGGGGGGAGGAAAGGATTTTTATCTTTTACTTCATACGTCTGGTATTTTTGCATTTTTGATTTTTATAGTAATTTTAAAAATACATTTCTTGTTAAAAAATGTTTGGGGGCTTCCCTGGTGGCGCAGTGGTTGAGAGTCTGCCTGCCGATGCAGGGGACACGGGTTCGACCCCTGGTCTGGGAGGATTCCACATGCCGCGGAGCGACTAGGCCCGTGAGCCACAATTGCGGAGCCTGCGCTCCGCGGCGGGAGAGGCCGGGACAGTGAGAGGCCCGCGCACCGCGATGAGGAGTGGCCCCCGCTTGCCGCAACTAGAGAAAGCCCTCGCACAGAAACAAAGACCCAACACAGCCATAAATAAATAAATAAATAAAATTAAAAAAAAAAAAAAAAAGACCTTTAAAAAATGTTTGGTTTCAGTGTGGCCCCATAAGTCCAGACATGTTTTCCACTGGATTTAATATCTTTCCAGCTCTTTCCTACAGCCCAGTCAGAGCACACAGCTGGAGAGGGTGCTGCAGCTCCTTGGATGACACTGCCCTCTACTGGTCACAGAGACAGACGCACCAGCCAGACTCACGTGTCTGCCCCCTGAGGCTAAAATCCAGACTAAAAGTAAAGCATCTCTAAGACAACGCCATTACCTTTATATGGTAAAACCTCTTGGCTTGACTATTAAATCCTTTTTTTTCTGATTCTGGAATTCTGGAAGGCTGATATTTAAAAGGAATGGAGGATTGTGTTGGATACGCAGCAGTAAAACCTAAACAACAAAAATAGAATAAAAAGTAGCACAAAACACAGAACTGACGAATGCACAAAACACAGAGTTATCTGTTAACATTTTATTTTAAATGGAATAAAAAGAGAAACTTGCCTTTTGACAAGAGATAAACATGAAACTGGATTTTTTTTTTTTTTAAAGACCCTCTTGGTAATTTATTGGTTCCCGCCCCACCATCCCCCACCCCCCCACCATCCCCCACCATCCCCCACCATCCCCCACCCCCCCACCATCCCCCACCATCCCCCACCCCCCCCACCCCAAGCACCTCCAGCTCTTAAACTAGTGAGACTTGGTCACACAGCTGAAGCATAGTATCAAGGGAAGAGGAAGGATCCGACAGGAAAGGCGTTCTTGCCAAGGAGGAAGGGGACACAAAACCATTTGGAGCAGCCTTGGAAGAGAGCCAGGCAGGGGGACAGAGCAAGAGTCCTCACTCATCCTCAGCCCAGAGTCACAGATCAGCGAAGCACCGTAAAGATACAGAGAGGTCAGGAAATCCCAGAGCAGAGTGGGGCTCGCTCTCATTCTTCAGGACACAGTGCAACACAATTGTAAGTTTAGGTTTCTGCTTTGAGCATACTTGGGGTGAAAAAGCAGAAGGGGATCATTTATAGAAAATCAAGTTAAAATTTTATATGTCTGGGTTGTGATGTATAAATGATATACAAACTTCCCCTTTTCCTTCCTTCCACTCCCAATGAATGGTGCAGAGAACCAGAGAAGAGAGAGCTATACAGAGAAATAGTTCCGGAGACCTGCACTAGGTTGCCCTCAAGTAGTTTCCTGAGTATCAATCAGCCCAGGAATGTGAGAAAACTCCCCAAGGCTGGTGAAAGATTTACCTGAAAAAGTTAGGGTAAACAATACCTGAACACCGGGAACAGAAATAGCTCCTGTTCCCACAAGTCAGAGTGGAAAACCTCATAATTCATGGAACACAAGGAGAATATGCAGAAGGGTTTTGCCTCAGAAATAGGGTAACATTACCCTTAGGTTAAATGCTTCTCTGGTTCCAGCTAACAAAGCTTAAAAGCAAGACTTGAAAAGATCAAACTTCCCAAGTAATTTCACTGCATCCCAGAACAAAGCACAAGAATTCATAAGACTACTAAAATATACAGTACCCAACAGGTAAAAATAACTGGCATTTGATAAAAAATTAATGGGCATACAAAGAAAGGAAAAAATATAATTCACAATGAGGAGAAAATAAACAATCAATCAAATCCAACTCAGAAATGATATAGATGACAGAATACAACAACATTACATTATTACAATAATAATTGCATTTGATATGTTCAAGAAGCTGGAAAAAAGATTGAACTTATTAAGTAGGTACATGGAAGATATAAACAAGATCCAAATCAAACTTCTACAGACGAAAACTAAAAAGTCTGAGATTAAAAATACACTAGACACTGCAGAAAAAAGACTAGTGAACTTGAAGACATTGAAATACAAACTGTTCAAAACAAAACACAGAGAGAAAAAGGAATAAAAAATACAGAGTATCAGTGAGCTTTGTGGAAGCTTCAAGGAGCCTAATATACGTTCCAAAGAAGAGAGGTGGGAGAGAGGAAATAGAAAAAAATATTTCAAGAAAAAAGTGGCTGAAATTTTCCAGATTTGATTTAAAAAAACATAAACCTGCAGATCAAAGAAAGGCAGTGAAACTCAAGCACATGAAACAGGAATTTAACTACACCAAGGCACATAATAATCAAATTGCTTTTTGTTTTTTTACTTTTTATTTATTTTTTAAAAGTTTTTGGCCTCACCACGTAGCATGGGGGGATCCCAGTTCCCTGACCAGAGATTGAACCTGTGCCCCCTGCAGTGGAAGCACAGAGTCCTAACCACTTGACCGCCAGGGAAGTCCCCATCAAATTGCCTTTTAAAAGTGATAGGAAATCATAAAATCAGGCAGAGAAAAAAAGACACATTACACACAAAGCAACAAATATAAGAATAACAGCAGATGACCATCAGAAACAACATCTGTTAAGGCACCAGAAGGGAAAAACTATCGCCCTAGAATCCTGTACCCTGTAAAAATATCTCTCAAAGATGAAAGCAAAATAAAGACTTTTGAAGATATACAAAAACTAAAAGAATTAATCACCAGTAACCTGGAACTACAAGAAATGGAGGGGGTCCTTCAGGCAAGAGAAAAATGATACCGGTTGGAAATCTGGATCTACATAAAGGAATGAAGAGCTCTGGAACTAATAAATATGTAGGTAAATGTAAAACGTAGAACCCTGAGTATAAATTGATGCATTTAGGTATAAACATAAAACTTAAATCATTTTTAAAATAAGTGACTATTTAAAGCGAAAATAGTAACACTGTTGTGCCATTTATAACGTATGTAGAAGTAAGATATTTGACAGCAACAGTGCAAAGGCAAGGAGGAAAAAATTAAAATATACTGTTGTAAGGTTCTTCTACTATGTGTGAAGTGTAATAATATCACTTGATGGAAGAATGTGATAAAATTAAAGATGTATATTATAAACTCTGTAGTACAGATCAGCAAACTTTTTCTACAAAGGGCCATAGCCATAGTAAATATTTAAGGCTTTGCAGGCTATATTGTCTCTGTTGCAACCATTCAGCTCTGTCATTATAGAGTGAAAGAGCCACAGACAACACATAAACAAATAGAGGTAACTATGTTCCAATAAAATTTTATTTATAGAAACAGGCAACAGGTCAGATTAGGCCCAAGGGCCAAAGTTTGCCAACCCTTGCTCTAAAGCAACCACGAAGAAAACACTGCAAAGAGTTATTCCTAAAATGCCAACAAAGTAGACAAAATAGAAATAAAAAAATATTCAATACAAAAGAATCCAGAAAATGTAAATAAAGAACAGATGGGACAAATAGAAAGCAAATAGATAGATGGTAGGCTTAAACTCACACACCAATAATCACATTAAATTTAAATGGTCTAAACATCCCAATTACAAGACAGAGATGGTTGGATTGGATAAAAAAGAAAGACCTAACTACATGATGTCTACAAGAAATATACTCAATATAAACCCAGGAATAGGTTAAAAGTAAAAGTATGGGGAAAAGATACACTATGCTATCAAAAGAAAGCTAGGTATTAATATCAGACAAAGCAGATTGCAGAGCAAAAAATATTACCTGCAATAAAGAGGGTAATTTCATAATGATAAAGCGGTCAGTTCCTCAAGAGAATATAAAAATTCTAAGCACTGATATACTCAATAACAAGAAATTCAAAATACAGGAAATAAAAACTGATAGAACTGCCCGAAGAAATAGAAGATTCCACAATAATTGTCAGAGATTTCAAAATCTCTCCCTCAATAATTTAAGCAAGTAGATAGAAGATCAATAGACATACACGACTTGAACAATATTATTACCTAACTTGACCTAACTGATATTTATAGAACACTCCACCTATCAATTCTATACAATCTATCCTAGAAAACTGAAGAGAAAAAGACATTTCCCAAATCATTTTATGAGGCCAGTGACTACCGTGTTACCAAAGCCAGACAGAGTCATTACAGGAGGTGAGAGGGAATCGCTATAGATCATTAACCCTCATAAATATACATGCAGAAATTCTTATAAAAATGTTAGCAAATGAAACTCAACAATATATAAAAAAGAGAATACATCATGATCAAATGAGGTTTATCCCAGTGATCCAAAGATAGGTTAACATTTGACGATTAATATAATTCACCATATTGACAAACTAAGAAAGAAAAACTATATGATCATGTCAATAGAGGCAGAATGGAATCATACAATATGTACTCTTTTTTGTCTGGTTTCTTTCACTGAGCACAGTTATTTTGAGATTCATCCATGTTGTTCAAGTATCAATACTTCATTGTTTTTTATTGCTGAGTAGTATTCCATTGTATAGTAATGTGACACTTTTTTATCCATTGTTGATGAAAATTTGAATTGTTTCTAGATTGGAAGTATTACAAGTAAAGCTATTAACAACATTCAATCCCAACTCTTAAAACGGACATAAGTTTTCATTTCTCTTGGGTAAATACCTAGGAGAGGAATGGTTGGATCATACTTTAACTTTTTTGAGAAACTGCCAAACCCTTCTCCAAAGTTGTTGTATCTTTGTATATCTCCACTATTAGTGTATGAGAGTTATTGTTACTTCACATCCTCAACAACAATGGGCAGTCTTTTTTTTTTTAAATAAATTAATTTATTTATTTTTGGCTGTGTTGGGTCTGTTGCTGCGCGCGGGCTTTCTCTAGTTGCGGCAAGCGGGGGCTACTCTTCGTTGGGGTGTGCAGGCTTCTCACTGCGGTGGCTTCTCTTGTTGCGGAGCGTGGACTCTAGGCGTGCGGCCTTCAGTAGTTGTGGCTCATAGGCTCAGTAGTTGTGGCCGCAGGCTCTAGAGCGCAGGCTCAGTAGTTGTGACGCATGGGCTTATTTGTTCCACGGCATGTGGGATCTTCCCGGACCAGGGCTCGAACCCGTGTTCCCTGCATTGGCAGGCGGATTCTTAACCACTGCGCCACCAGGGAAGTCCCATGGGCAGTCTTTTTAATTCCAGCCATCCCATTAGATGTGTAGTGGTATCTCATTGTGACTTTAATTTGCATATCTCTAGTGACTAATGATGTTGAGCATCTCTTCACATGCTATTTGCTATCTGTTTATCTTTTTTTTTTTTTTTGGTAAAGTGTCTGTTTAGTAAATGGAGAAAGCACTTTGTAAAATTCAGTGTTCTTTTATGATTAAAAGAAAACCCTAGCAAACTAGAAATAGAAGCAAATTTCCTTAATCTGATAAAAGGTATCTATGACAAAAGCCTACACCAAACATGATACTGAAAGCTTTCTCTTGAGATAGAGAACGAAACCAGGTTGACTGCTTTCATATTTCTGTTCAACATAGTACTGAAGAACTTTAACCAGTACAAAGGCCAAGAAAAATAAATAAAAATACATAGATCAGAAAGGAAGGAAATAAAGCTGTCATTCATAGACAAGATTGTATATGGAGAAATTTCAAAAGAATCTGTAGGTAACCTATTAGAGGTAATAACTGAATTTAGCAATGTCAATATACAAAAATCAATTAATTTTATTTCTATACCAGCAGCAAACAATTAGAAAATGAAATTAAAATAGTACCATTTACAAGAGCATAAAAATCAAATGCCTAGAATAGATATACAGAAGATATGCAAGGCCTCTACATAGAAAACTATAAAACATTATTGAGAAAAATTTAAGAAGACTTAAATAAAAGAAAGGATACACATGGATTGGAGAACTCAATATTGTAAAGATGTAAATTATCCCCAAGTTGATTGCTAGAATCAATGCAATCTAAATCAAAATGACAGTAAAGATTTTTTTAGGACATTAATGGGATGATTCTAAAATTTATATGGAAATTCAGTGTGGCCAAGAGTAGCCAAGATAAACATAGTACATAGTTGAAGGACTTATACTAGAAAAGAAAAAAACTTGTTATAAAGTTACAGTAATTAGAGGTGGTATTTGAACAGCATAAAAAAATCCAGAAGCAGACCTGCATATACATAGACATGATTTACAACAATGATAGCACACAGAGTAGTAGAAAAAGAACGCTCTTTCAATAAATGGTGCTGGGCAATTGGATATACATACTGACAACAATAGATCTGGACATCTTCATACCATGGACACAAACAATTCCAAGTGAATCGTAGGTCTAGATGTGAAAGGTAAAATAATACAGTTATTAGAAGAAATTATTTTGGGATAGGCAAAGATTTCTTAAATAGAACAGACGTATACACTAACTATAAGGGAAAATATTGATAAAATGGCCTATAGTAAAATCAAGAGCTTCTCTTCATTGGCACACCATTAAGAGAATGTAAAGGAAAGTCACAGACTGAGGGAAGATATTTACTTTACCTATAGCCAACAAACGGATACAGTTCTAGAATGTTTTCAAGAACTCCTAAGAAAAGAAAAACCCAATAGAAAAAATGGGCAAAAAACTGGAACAGTTACCTCTCCAAAGAGAATATCCTAAAAGTCAGCCAACACATGAGAAAGTGCTCAATCTTTTTGATCAAAGGACAATGCAAATTAAAACCCTTATGAGCTGAAAATGTTGGTGAGGATGTGGAGCAACTGGAATGATCATACATTGCTTGTAAGGAAGTAAAATTGGCGCACTCACTTTGGAGAACTGGTGGTATCAACTAAGCTGATCATAAACACACCCTACGACCCAGCAATTCTCCTAGGTATAGACCCAAGGAATATATACATATCTGTCCCAAAAGACATGAACAAGAGTAGTCATAAAAGCTTTTAGTCATAGTACCTTAAAACAGGAAACAATCCAGATGTCCTTCAATAGTATAATGGATAAACTAATTGTGGTATATTACAACAAAGAATGCTATACCATGTTATGGCAATGAAAATGAACTAATCACTGATACATGAAACATGGAGTTAAATCTCTCAAACATGAGAGAAAAAAGCCTGAGAGAAAAGAGTTCATATTGTATGATTCCAATTTATATAAAGTTCAAAACAGACTAAAGTAATTAATGATATTAGAAGTCAGGATAGCCGTAGTGTTTACATTTGCAGAGAAGGGAGACAATGCCCAGGAAGGGACAAGACAAGGGCTTCTGGGATGCTGTTGTTTATCACGGGGTCTGAGAAGTGATTCCATAGGTGGTGGTTTCTTTGTGAATATTCATTAAGCTGTACAATTATGATTTGTTTTCTGAATATATATTAAGCTTCAATTTTAAAGTATTAAAGAAAAAGAGAGAGCACTAAATCAAAAGATGGGAGGAAGAAAGAGAGGTCCAGCTGTGGGTTTGAGAGCAGCAGGGACTCTAGAGGCCCACCAGGGAGGTGGTAATACCCCTAAAAGAAAAAGCAGTGGAATGAGTGAGGATCTTGGAATGAAGTTTCCAGCCTCAGCAATGATTCCCCAAGCCCAGAGGTAGTCCCGGATTAGTGCATACTAACAAAATCAAAGGAATACATGGGCTGAGACAGTGGAGCTCTCACCTGTCTGGATGCATGACCCATGATCTGAGTACCTCTCCCCTCCCTCACCCAGACTCCCATCATCACATCACCTTTTTCCACTGAGAAAGATCCAAAACTTGAAATAAGGAGGAATAGCATTTGTGTCAGTAATGGCTGGAGTTTAACTTTCCAACAACCTGGCAGAATGGGGGCTTGGGTTAAGTTTTAGGAAATAAAGTAAGATCTCTTCCTCCTTCTTGCCCCCCTCATCCTTTCTTCTCATAGTTTCTTCCCAATCATCACCCTAGAGGCAGTGGGAGAATGACCAAAGCAATCTATTTGATATACTTAAGAGTGGCCTTGTGGGTATAACCCAGGATTTACTATATTCCCCTAAAATTTGCTCTTACATACTAAAATGAACATATGTCAGGAGCTCTCGTCCCCAAAGACCTCTGTTATAAAATTCACTAGACCTTTCTGTACTTTGTCAGCCTTTCTGGAATATTTTTTGCCAGAGTGTTGGTCTTTTTGCATGGAATTGTCCATCTTAGCAAAGTTCTGTGATATATTCCACGTGTTTGATGAAAAACTTGACTGTGTGTTCTTCTAAGCACCTGAAACAGCAAAATACAGCATTTGTAGGGATCACTTCACAATCTTGGTAAGTATGTTGATTGGGTTCTGTTGTATCTGCAGGATAAACTGAGAAATCTTGTGGGTAGAGGCTGAGATTTACCAAGTTCTACGACCCCAAATCCCAAACACATTGCACTGCTTGTAGTAGGAACTCTGTAAGTGTTCTCTGTTGATGTTGCTTACAGAGCTCTTGTAGGTATGAATTTTATAAATTTATTTCTACTGAGATAATTTACATACAATATAATTCATCGGTTCAAAGTGTACATTTTTAAGTTTTGGCAAGTGTTTACAATTGTGTAAAATACCACAACAATTAAGATATAAATATATCCATCCCCCCCCACCCCAAAGTTCCCTATGTCTCTTTGCAGTCAATACCCTCCCAACCCTGGCATCTGGAAACCACTGCTTTTCTTTCTGTCACAATAGTTGCCTTTTCTAGAATGTCATATATGTGTAATCATACAGTATATACTGTTTTGTGTCTATTTTTTTTCACTTAGCACAATGCTTTTGAGATTCTTCCATGCGGTAGCATGTATCAATAATTTGTTCCAGTTGCTACACATTCTCACCAACACATTTGGTAAGTCTTACTAATTTTAGGCAGTCCAGTGATTGTATAGTGGTATCTCAGTGTCATTTTAATTTGTATATTTTCATGTGCTTATTTGCCATTTGTTTACCTCCTTTGGTGAAGTGTCTGTTCAAATCTTGACTATTTTTTTAAACAATTGGGTTATCTCGCTGTTGAGTTATAGAAGTTCTTAATATATTCTGGATACAAGTCCTTTATCATATATGTGTTTTAGAAATATCTGCTCCCAGTCTGAGGCTTGCCTTTTCATTTTCTAACAGTGTCTTTTCAAAAGCAAAAGTTTTAATCTTGATCAGGTCGAATTTATCGATTATTTTTTTTATGGTTTGTGATTCTTTTTTGTCTTGTCTAAGAAATCTTTGCCTAACTCAAGGTCACAAATATTTTCTTCTATGTTTTCTTCTAGAAGTTTTATGCTTTTAGCTATTATGCTTAGGTCTAAGATTCATTCTGAATTAAATTTTATATTTGGCATGAGATATAGGTCAGGTTTGTTTTATTGCATTTAAATATTCAATTGTTCTAGCACCATTTGTTGAAAAGAATATCCTTTTCTCTATTGCATTATTTTGGCATAGTCATCCAAAGTCCAAGAATTCTGTTCTTTTGACCTATATGTATACCCTTATACCAACAGCGCACTATCTTGGCTTTATAAGTTTTGAAATCAAGGTAGTTGCAACTTTGTTCTTCACTTTCAAAATTATTTTGACTATACTAGTTCTTTTTCAAGTTATTATTATATAAGTTTCAGGAGTACAGAATTGTAATTTGACACCTGTGTATGCTACAAAATGATCACCACCACAGGTCTAGTTACCATCCATCACCATACAGTTACATGCCCTTCACACATTTCACCCACACCCCCAACACACTTCCCCTCTGGGAACCATTGGTACTAGCCCTTATAAGCTCTTCTGAACTACCATGCAATTTATACAACTAGCAGGTCAATTTCTACCAAAAAACCTCTTTGGATTTGAATTGGGATTGCACTGAACCTATAAAACAATTTAGAGAGAATTAATATCTTAACTTTGTCGAGTGTTATGATCCAGTAACGTGGTATATTTCTCCAATTATTTTCAACATTAAGTATGACGATGTTAATTGTAGGTTTTCTTATAAAAGCATTTTATCACTTCCAATCCTAGTTTCTTCAGAGTTTTTAACAAGAACAGGTGTTGAATTTTATCAAATACTTTTTCTGCATCTATGGAAATGATCATATTATTATTCTTTTTGAGTATTCTATGGGATTATATTGATTGATTTTCAAATGTTAAAACAACCTAGTATTTCTGGAATAAATTCTACTTGATCATGATATACTATCAATTTTGTATATTGCTGAATTCAATTTACTAAAATTTTGTCAAGGATTTTTTTGCATCTGCATTCATGAAAGATATTAGCCTGTAGTTTTCTCTTTTTTGTAATGTCTTTGGTTTTGGTATCAGAGTAATGCTGGCTTCATAAAATGAGTTTCTGTTTTATTTTGTGGAATAGTTTGTGTAGAATTGGTATTATTTCTTCCTTAACTTTTTTTTAAAATTTTTATTTATTTATATTTTATTTTTGGCTGTGTTGGGTCTTCGTTTCTGTGCGAGGGCTTTCTCTAGTTCTGGCAAGCGGGGGCCACTCTTCATCGCGGCGCGCGGGCCTCTCACTGTCGCGGCCTCTCTTGTTGTGGAGCACAAGCTCCAGACGCGCAGACTCAGTAGTTGTGGCTCACAGGCCTAGTTGCTCCGCGGCATGTGGGATCCTCCCAGACCAGGGCTCCAACCCGTGTCCCCTGCATTGGCAGGCAGATTCTCAACCGCTGTGCCACCAGGGAAGCCCTCTTCCTTAACTTTTTGATGGAATTTATGAGTAAAGCCATTTGGGCCAGGAGTTTTTTCAGTGGGAAGGTTTTTTTAATGACAAACTCCATTTGCATGTTAGATATAGGGTCTTCAGATTATCTATGTCTTCTAGAATGAGCTTTGGTAATTTGTGTCTTTCAAGGAAGATTTTCCATTTCATCTCTGTCATGTAATTTATTGGCATTAAGTTGTTCATAATAGTCCCTTGTTATCCTTTATGTCTGTAAGTTCTGTAGTAATGTCCCTCCTTCATTTCTGATATTGGTAATTTGCATCTTATATCTTTTTGTTAAGACTGGCTAGAGGTTTATGGATCTTTTCAAAAGAAAACAGCAAGGGGTTTCATTGATTTTTTTCCCATTTCTGTTTTCCATTTCATTTACTTCTACTATTACCATTATTATTTCCTTCTTTCTATTTATTTTAGGCTTTATTTGCTCTTCTTTTTCTAGCTTTTTAAGGTGGAAGCTTAAATCATGGAATTTAGACCTTTCTTCTTTCTTAATATAAGCATTTAATACTGTGAATTTTCCTCTAATCCCTGTTTTAACAGCATCTCATGTATGTTGAAATGTTGTGCCTTCATTTTCCTCCTAAACTAGCTTCTATTTTTCTTATAATATCTTTTGACATATGGTTTATTTGGAAGACTGCTGTTTAATTTCCAAGTAGCTGGAGGGATTTTGAGTTTTTCTGCTGTTATTGGATGGAGGTTTTTTAAAATAAATGTCAATTAGGTCAAATTGGTTGATAATTTTGTTCAAGTCTTTTATATCCTTATTGATTTTCTCTTTATTCATTCTATCAATATGGAGAGAAAAGTGTTGAAATCTCCCACATTATATTATTGTGAATTTGTTTATTTCTTTTTTAAGTTTTGTCAGTTTTTGCTCTATGTATTTTAAAGCACTGTTTGGTGCATGCACATTTATAATTTTTACCTCTTCTTGGTGAATTGAACCCTTTATCACTGTGAAATGCCCCTCTTTATCCCTGGTAATATTCCTTGTTCTGAAGTCTATTTTTTCTGATATTAATATAGTCACTCCAGTTTTCTTTTGACTACTGTTAGCAAACTGTATCTTTTTTCATCCTTTTACTTTTAACCTATCCGTGTCTTTATATTTAAAGTTGGTTTCTGAAAGGTAACATATAGTTGAGTTGGATCTTGGTTTTTTAAAATCTGTTCTGGTTATCTATTTTTGATTGGAGTGTTTAAAACTTTACATTTAATGTAAAAATTTATATGGTTGGATTTAAATCTACCATTCTCCTATTTGATCTTTGTTCCTTTTCTCTTTCATTCTTTTGGATTAAATGAGTATTTCTTATGATTCAATTTTACCTTCATTGCTGATTTATTAGCTATACTTATTTTACTTTTAGCAGTTGCTTTAAGGTTTAGCGTTTACATCTTTAATTTATCACAATAAAAAAAAACACCACTTCACATATAACGTAAGAACTTTACAATAGTATACTTCCATTTCCCACATTCCATACTTTTTGTTATTTTGAGATACATTTTAGTTCTACATGTATTATGAATCTCACGTTATTATTTTTTTTAAAGACGTTTTAATTTTATTCATTTTTTGGCTACACTGGGTCTTTGTTGCTATGTGCGGGCTTTCTCTAGTTGTGGCGAACGGGGACTACTTTGTGTTGTGGTGCACGGGCTTCTCATTGTGGTGGCTTCTCTTGTTGCAGAACTCGGGCTCTAGGCGCGCAGGCTTCAGTAATGCAGCTCAGTAGTTGCAACATGCGGGCCCTAGAGTGCGCGGGCTTCAGTAGTTGCGCTGTGTGGGCTCAATAGTTGTGGCGCGCAGTCTCAGTAGTTGTGGCACATGGGCTTAGTTGCTCCACGGCACATGGGATCTTCCCAGACCAGGGATTGAACTCATGTCCCCTGCATTGGCTGCCACCAGGGAAGTCCCTCGTGTTATTTTTCATTTAAACAGTCAATCATTTTTTAAGGAGATTAAAATAAGAAAAAATGTATTTTATATTTACCATTGTCAGTGTTCTTTAATTCTTTGGGTTTATCTAAGCTTCTGTCTGGTATCATATTCCTTCTGTCTGCAGAACCTATTTTAACATTTCTTGTAGTGCAAGTCTTCTGATAATGCATTCTCTAGGTTTTTGTTTGCCTAAAATAATCTTTTTTTCTTTCATTTTCTTAGTCATTTTTATTGGTAATAGAATTCTGTGTTGACAGTTTCCCTCCTCTCCCCAACTTTAAAATATATTACTCCATTGTCTCCTAACTTGCATAGTTTATGATGAGTGATCCATTGTAATTCTTATCTTATAGTCCTAATATATCTTTTTTACCCACTATTTTTAAGTTTTTCTGTTTATCATTTTTATTCAGAAATTTGATTTTGATGATGACTGCATCGTTTTATTATTTTCTTTATGTTTTTACTATTTGGGATTCATTGAAATTCCTGAATCTGCAGATTTATAGTTTTCATCAAATTTGGAAAATATTCAGCCATTATTTTTTCAAAAAATTTTCAGCCTTTCCCTACCCCAGCTTCTTTCCTGGAGCTACAAGTATACGTATATAGATTACTTAATACTTTCCCACAATCACTGAGATTCTGTTCTTTCCCCTCCCCCCCACTTTCATTTGGGCAGTGTATATTGCCTTCAAGTTCAATGATCTTCTGTAGTTTCTAATCTGCTGTTAATCCCATCTATTATATTTTTATTTCAAATATTGCATGTCTCATCACTAGAAGTTACATTTGGGTCCTTTTTAAAAATATTTTCCATTTCTATCTTCATTATGTTCATGTTTTCCTTTACATATTTGAGCATGTTTATAATACCTGCTTTAATGTCCTTTTCTACTAATTAAAAAAAATTTATTTATTTAATTTATTTATTTTTGGCTGCATTGGGTCTTCATTGCTGCACACGGGCTTTCTCTAGTTGCGGTGAGCGGGGGCTACTCTTTATTGCGGTGCGTGGACTTCTCATTGTGGTGGCTTCTCTTGTTACAAAGCACGGGCTCTAGCTGTGCAGGCTTCAGTAGTGGTGGCTCAAGGGCTCTAGAGCGCAGGCTCAGTAGTTGTGGTGCATGGGCTTAGTTGCTCCACGGCATGTAGGATTTTACCGGACCAGGGCTCGAACCCGTGTCCCCTGCATTGGCAGGCGGATTCTCAACCACTGCACCACCAGGGAAACACCTTTTCTACTAATTTTATGATCTCTGTCATTTCTGGGACTGCTAATATTGACTGCTCTTTCTCTTGGATATGTGTCATATTTTCCTGTATTTTTCATGTCCAGTAATTTTGTACTGGACACTGGACATTGTGAGTTTTACACTGTTGGGTACTGGATTTTGAAGTATTTCTGTAGAGTGTTGCATTTTTTTTTTCTGTCACAATTTCCAGTAACTTACAGACCCATATGCTCCTTTCCAGCTTTTTAAGCTTTGTTATAGTGAATCCAGAGCAGCTTTTACTCTAGGAATAATTTATCTCCACTACTAAGACATGATATTTCTATAGACTCTGCCCAATCAATCCTCATGTGATACAGTGTCTCTCTATTCTGGTTTATGGGAACATGAAGTAGTCCCAGTTCTGTGTAAGGCCCAGAAATTGTTCAGCCTACTGCTTTCTGGTGGTTCTTACCCCAGTCTTAGTTTCTTCTCATGCATGTGCCCATCATTCCTCAGCCAAAGACTTGAGGAGAACTCTCTTCCTATTTCTGAACTTTTTATGTGCAGGTCCCTCCTTTATGGTGTTCTACCCTGTACATTCCAGCTGCTTTGGTCTCCCTGAACTCTGATTTCTATCTCCCCAGCTCAGAAACTGAGGTTTCCCTCACCCTGAACTGTGGCCTAGAAACTGCCCCCAGCACTAAGCTGGAGCAATTGTGGGGCTCACCTTGTTTTTCTTCTCTCAGGGATTACAGTACTGGGCTCCCTGTTGTTCAATGTCTAAAAACTGTGTTTCCTATATTTCTCTGTTTTTTTAGTTGTTAACAGCAGGAGCATGATTTAATTTTCATAGAAGTTAATCTTTCATGAACAGACTTTTTATTTTGCTCACCTTTTTTCCTAAGGAACTTACATCATTTATAAATACTAAGGAATGAAGGATTGAATAAATGATGTTATGCTCTACCAATCCTTTGCTCCTTCAGTATTTACTCTTCACTTTATTCTATCACCCTCACAGCAGCAATTCTCAATCGTTTATGGTGGACAATCTATACTAAAAACTTAATATTTAATATAATTATTGGCAACACACTCAAAGAAATTAAGAAATTAAAAACAACAGAAACAAGTCAATATTGATCACAGCACAATCACTACTCTAGTATAAGAATGTCTTTTAGGATCTATAAAAGCAGCCACTATTCACTTGTCACGTCTCAGTGCAGTGTTGTTGTCTTAGTAATAACCATCTACTTCCCTAGCTGCAATAAAGCTGTTATTTTTTAAATGCATTAGTGTGCTAGAATTATGAGTAATTAGAAGAGATTTAAGCTGCTTATTACAACAGTAATATGTACATATTGTCAAATTTTTGGAAAGATAAATTTAAAAGATTTAAAAAAACAATCCATATTCCTACCACCCAAAGACAACACTATTAATAATGTTTTCCAGCCTTGTTACTGCATACCTGTGAAGCCAGGATGAGAGAAGGTGCAGCCCAGGTGTGAATGGAGCACTGTGCAGATGTGCCTCACTGGTGCACTTGCTTGTATAACTGTTCATGACAGGATGTCAGGGGCCTGGAATCTAAGAAAGAGCAATGAAGATATACTACCTTCCTAATCAACAGCATATGTTTAAGCAGTTCCCAGGTGAGGGCCAGTGTAGTGATCAAGAGTATCCAGTCCTCTGTTCAAGGTTAATAGTCCTGGGTTCTGCCACTTAATAGTTCTGATTTGGATGAGTCACTTGACCTTTTAAATCCATTTCCTCCTCCATAAACGGAGATTGGTAACAGTACCTTCCTCTCAAGTTGCTTGTGAGGATCAAATACGATGATCCACTAGTAGTAAATGCTGCCTAGCCTACAGTAGGCTTGTATTAACATTAGATTTTAATACATGAACGGGGATAATATATTAACAGCTTAAAATAATAGCTGTCATTTCTTGAGCCCCTACACTCCTAAATCCCTTGTATAGAATACTTCACGTAGTCCTTACAATAATCCAGTGAGGTATTATCCCCATTTTACAGATGAGAAAACTGAAATTCAGAGGGAGGGGTTAAGTGACTTACTCAAGGTCACACCAGAAGTAAGAGGTGGGATCAGGCTTTGAACCCAGGAAGTCTGACTTCTGCTTGCTCTGAAACACTATAATAACCTCTAAGGCAGCACACACTAAATGTTAACATGCTAAATGTTGACATTTACTATCCTTGAGTGTGTATGGTTGGTTTTCTAAAAATTAGGACATTGCATAGAGCCCTGTGCAATGTACTATGCAAATAGAGCCCTATGCAAATATAGGCTGTCTTGAATTTTCACAGGATGCTGGGGGTCCCCAGAACTCAGTTTGAAAATTCCTGAGGCAGTTCACTGTTGGGTAGTTCTAACTGCTAGAAAGTTCCTGCGTGAATCAGCTCAGAATAAGTCTCACTCCTCTTCCATGTTGGTGAGTTTTGAAATGCAGGTCATAGCTTGTAGTGTTTTGTGAAGCTTTTGTTTGTTATGTGCATGTGTATGTGTGCTGGATCACAATATAAAATGCATTTCTTACCATGGGTCACAGTCAAAAAGTTTGAAAGCCACTGTTCTATATGACTATTCTTCAGGTATTTGAAGGCAGCTGTCATAACCCACAACCTAAAGACTAATCCTCTTCTCCACAAGGGACCTCTTCAGCTTCTGCAATACCCTTGTAACATGGGGATTCCTCCTTTCATTATACTGGGTACCATCCTCTGGGCGTCACCAGATTCATCTGGGCCTCTCCTCAAATTGCCTTTGGGATGACTTCCTTGACCACTCTCTCTTCGGAAGCACCACCCATCTCTCTCTAGCCCCTGACCCTGTCTTATTTTTCTCAAAGCACTTTTCACTACCCAACATCATATTTTATATGTAATATATAAAATATTTTTTTATGATCTTCATCAATAGGATGTTCATCACTGAATCCCCAGTCTGTTTCCTGGCACATAGCAGTTGCTCAATAAATATTTGTGGACTGAATGAATGGATGAATACTAGGAGTAGACACATTTTATCCATAATGTAGATGTACTCATAATATTAAATACAACTCTTTCCATTAGGAGCTACATTCTAGAAAGATTTAACTCACAAAACTACAACTGTAGGCATGTTTTCATTCTATCATCTCTATGTTTTAAAAAACCCTTATTACTTATCTTATTGTATTATCACATATTTCATATATTTATGCATGTATTTTACTGTATAAGTATATCAATATATACTACCTCATGTATACTGTTACCTTTATGTGGAATTTTATGGGACTACCATGAGTAGTTTTGACTATATGAGATTTTTATTGATTCAGTTACAATGCTATGGTGCATCTTGGAAGTATTTTACATTTTTCAAAGCACTCTTGGGTAAATAATCTATTTGATATTTTTCTGAAGCCGAGAAAGTGTGTCAGAGAGCTGGAATAAACTTCCGCCGCCGGCTAGTGACCTCTAGATTCCAATTACAGCTTTTCGTTTCACAGATGGGTAAACCGAAGCCCCGAGCAGGGAAGGAGATGGAGTGGATCTGGGATTAGAATTTAGCTCTTTGTGGCCCACCTGCTGCCAGACGCCCCCAAACGTTTGTACACTCGCCGGGGCTGAGGCAGGGGAGTCAGATGCCCACGCCCCTCACCGGAGCTCTGTGGGGAAGGCATGCCCTGGTTATTATCACCACTTTTCAGGTGGGGACTCTGAGGGCACACCTCCAGGGAGGGGAACCTCCAACAGTGGCTTCTTCCGGCCCTCACGGCACCACCTAGCTCGGCAGCGGAATTCCGCACGCACCAGGCAGGCGGCGGTCTCAGTGGGCATCCCATGCGGTGCGCCGGGTCCTCCTCCCCCCGACCCTGGCATCCGTCCCCCAAAAGGGACATCTTCCTACCTTGTCGGGTCCCCCAGGGCTGAACCTGGCCTGTCAACCTCCTTGTCGCTATGGCAACCACAGGCCTAAACATTCTAACTTCCACCTTCTGCCCGCCTCCTGATGAACTCGAGCCAATGGTGTCCTCCGTTTCTTTAGCGTGAAAAGTTGTTGGCCAATGATCAGAGGCATTTCAAAAACCGCTGGGAAGCTGCCAGAATTTTAGGGTTCAGGTTAACTACGTCAGGATGGGTGGGGAACCTTAATAGGGCTTATCTAGGCAACCCCCCAAAATCTTGTGATAGACCCAGAGCCTTAGACTTCTGCTCACCCAGAAATCCTACTTCAAGGAATAAATCTAAAAGAACTAACATTCATCGAAGCCCTGTTTATAAGAGCCAAAGAAAACAGAGTGAAACGGGCAGCATACGAGGGCAGCCATGTAGTGTTCCAGGAGCCCCTCTTTACACACTTCAGAGCAATCGCAGTGATCTTGTCATTCTCCCTCTTAGAACACTCCAAGGGCTCCCCTTTAAACTTAGGATGAAATCCAAACATCTTCATATAAGCTGTCCCTTGCCCGTCCCGCTCCTCCTTCCCACGCGCCAGAAAAATCTCGCACCAGCCACGCTGTCCTTTGGGCAGTTCCTACAATATGTCAACCTCGTCCTGCTCTCGGGTGTTCCCTCTGAGTTCGCTTGGTGTCAGGGTCTGAACCACAACTGCCTCTTTCTCATCATCGAGGTCTCTGTCCAAATGTCATGTCTTCACCTGTAAAATGGGCATGAGCCCAATGTCTCACTCAGGGGGTTGCTGAGAGGATCTGAAATGAAATGCATGTGAGTGAAAAAGCAGAAGCTCCATGCACGTATTAATTATTTTTTAAATACAACTCATTTTTTAAAAATTTAATTTTTAAATTGAAATATAGTTGCTGTACAATATTATATGTTACAGGTGTACAGTATAGTGATTCACAATTTTTTAAGGTTATACTCCATTTACAGTTATTATAAAATATTGGCTATATTCCCTGTATTGTACAATATATCCTCGAGGCAATTATAATTATTACCCTTGTACATTACGGAAGCATTCAAGTGCTGGGCTTACTGGTGGACCTTAATTATTGCTGAGCTGTGGACGTACCGGGAGGGTTGGTATATTGTGCTGCCAACAGGTGTTCCGGGAGGACAGGCAAGGAGAGATTTTTATGGCCCCGCGGCTTTGGGAGGAACCGGGCCTAGAAAGATGTGTAGGATTTGAATACCTGGTGAGAGCGTGGGGTGGGGGAACAGCAGGAGCAAAGCCCGGGAGGGGGCTCTGAGGATAAGGAGGCAGGACACCTGGCAGGCTGCCCACCTGTAGGGCAGGTGGAGTGAGCAAGTCACCGGAGCTTTCCAGACACAGCCCGACGAGGGAGCGGAGTTTTGTTACAACGTCCTTCCTGTGGCCGCTAGAGGGGACCCTCTCCAGGCGAGCGCAAAGCTCCTGCGGGGCGCCGCCTCCTCAAGGCTCTCCCCCTACGCTTCAAGCAAGCTTCTCGGCGGAGCCAATGCCGGAGGTCTGTCCCGCCCACCCCTCCTCGCAGCCACTCGCCTGCGCCAAATGCCCGCCAGCTTTTGACTGGCAGGCGGCCTGGCAAATCAAATCGCGGCCTTTGAAAGGAAAACACTGCAGCACTGGGGCACCTCTGGGTTGGGGAAGGAATCTAGGAGGCTGTGCCTCCGGGTTGCGCGAAGAGTCTAAGTCATTGCTCAGAAACCTCTGATAGGTGGGCCTTAGCGGAAACGCCGCCGGTGAGTAGTGATTAAGACTAAGGGCGGGGGAAGGGGGACTTGAATTCACCCTTCATTTCAGGAAAAGCGAATGCATTTGTGATCATCTACCGTAAATATCTTCCTTCTTGTCATTGTGGGTCTCATTGCCTCAGAATGCTTTTTCCATTTTCGCATCGAGGAGAGGGGCATGGATTTGCCTTAGTAAAGGTGATGCCAGGCGTTACCAAATCAGGAAGTGAAATAGAGTAACTTCGCCTGAATTGTTCCTATACACGCCGGCTTGGGCGATAGCAGATGGTGGAGTTAGCAGGTGGATGAGAGAAGGCCTTCTTGATCCATGCTGGCCTCTGGAAGTTGCTTCCAGCGCATTGGGTGGGGACTTTAGCGTGTAAGCCTTTAGTGAGACAAAGCCCAGGAAAGGGAAAGCGCTTGGCCTGCAACTGGCACTCAGCAACCGGAAGCTGAATTGGCAGGTGATGGGAAAGGGCGTGTTTGCGTTGTTTGTTCAGGCAGAGCCAAATTCTATCAGTAGGGTCTAGGGTCTAATACAGACCCTACTCTTAGCAGCCACGAGCTGCGTTTCTCTAGGCTGGGAAACCGTACTCTGTGGGTCAGTGAAGTAATTCATTGAGATAAGGGCTGGGGGATGGAGTGGAAGCCATCACCTAGTGAATTATCTTTCCTTTTTTGAGTCAGCGACCCTGTGCTCACTGGTGGCTGTGAGGGCCTCAAAATTAAGGGGTGACTGGCAGCACAGAGTTGGCTCCTTGTCTCTAGGGCATATGTTAGTCCTGGAAAAGTGCTTTGAAGTCAGGAAAAGAGAGTCGCTGGGCAAAGAATGTGTGCCTTATAAGGAAGGGCAACTTGCAGAGAGTTCCTCCAAGGCTTTTAGTCCCAACGGCTACACAGCTGAGGGAGAGTTTTCTGTCTTTGCAGGCCATGATGCCTCAGAGGCCTGGGGTTCCTGAGGCAGAGAGGGAAGCTGCTTTTTCAAAGCGAATTAAATGAGAGTAACCACAGCCGCCACAAAGGAGGGCAAAAAAGAAACCCACCTGGAGGAACCAGCTGATCCAGAGGAGGTTAGTTAGGGGCCTGGATTCCCATCAGCCCCTTGGCACATCCCTGTGGTCTCTCTGACGTGTTGTGGGCGGGGCTGGCTATACGGGCTGTATCTCTGGAGTCGTGGTTGGTTAGGCCTGAGTAAGCCGTTCTCTTCTTGCCCGTGAAGCAGCCACGGTGCACCAGGTGCTTCACAGGCCTGTCTATAGCCAGTCAGCAGGTATGTATGGAGGTCACCGTGCCAGGCTCTGGGCTAGATCTCGGCAGGGAGCAACGGAGCAGGGGATTCAGCAAACTGCTTCCCAGAATTTGTGCTCCAGTGCCCCTTCACCTCCAGGCTGAAAGACTCTAAGAGGATCTCAGAGATCAAGGGAGCCCTGGGCCACCCTTCCTTCCTAAGGCATAAAAGTATAGTGAAGAATAATTACGCTTTTCACAAGATTACAAACAAATATTCATAGGGCTTTATAGTCAGGGAGGTCTGGTTATGGGATGTGAGTTACAAAGTTGTCTGATGAGTGTACTTCAGGTATATATATACTGAACATATAACCTCATCTAGAGGCAGCAGCAATCATTTAACTTTGAGGCCCTTTGACAAAGTGAGACCTGGGCTACATTGTCTAAGTGCTGCCCCTGTGCTAAGCCCTGCATCTGATGTCTCCTAGATACTGGACTCAGTGTTAGTCCTATAACATAAGACTGTGCTGTTCACACCAGGAACCAGAATTCCAGGGCCTAGGGCTAGATAACAGAAGGAACTGGAAGCTACAGGAAAGATAGGAGGCAGCTTTCTGACACCTTGAGGCACAGCAGAGACTTTGTTTGGCACGCAGTAAGCCCTCAAATATCCCGTTGCTTGAGAGAAAGAAAGGTGTATTCATAGGCAAATTAAATAATTAGACCAGTAATAATAAAATTTATACTAATAATAACTGACATTCATTGACCATTCACTGTGCACACATTTTATATGCATTATTTCACCAAATTCTCATAACAACACATGGGCACGGAATATCCATATTTCACAGCAGAGGAAACTGGCTGAAAAGTTAAATGACTTGGCCAAGGTAAAACAGGTAGCACATGGCGGATCAAAAGTAATTTTAAATATTTTTATATTAAAATAAACATAGACTTTGCAGTAGAATCCAAATTTGTATTTTTTTTTTTTTTTTTTTTTTTAAATATAAGAAGACCTCAAAGAAACCCTTAGCACTTGCAGAAGGTATTTTGGCCATGCTTCCCATAACACTAAGGGCGTACTTCCTCTTTCTCTATTTGGTAGAAAAGCTTGAGATGCCCTGAAAATATCAGTCCAATGAAGTTAATGGGAATTACCGTCATTGCTGGTTTTACTTGAGGCCACATTTTACCCCTGTTCTACAGATGAGGCAACTGAGACTCCCAGAGGCAAAATGATCTGGTCACTTAGGTCTTCCCCCTCCTGGTCCAATGTTGTATCACCTGTGCTAGGCTGACCCTCAGGAGCAGGACAATTCTTCCATCTTCCATGGAGATAACTTTTCTTCTCATTTTTTCTTTCCTGCATCAGAATGTAGATGGTTCCTTTTTTATGGCAGTGGGATTTTTTTCTTTTTTTGGAGTCCTGGAGAAGTAGATGTAGGTAGTGTTCTACTTCTTATGTAGGGGAGCCTATAGAAAAGTAGCATTTAAATTAGGATATGATGGAAGGAAGGAAGCAAAGGAGGCGAGGGAAGGGGTTTTTAAAGGGCCGGGAAAAGGCTTTGAGGTAGGTGAGCCATATCTTTATTTGAGATGATAATGTTTCGGTGTTTCATTGTACATGCATTTTTTTTAAAATTTTATTTATTTATTAATTATTATTATTATTAATTTTTGGCTGTGTTGGGTCTTCGTTTCTGCGCAAGGGCTTCCTCTAGTTGCAGCAAGTGGGGGCCACTCTTCATCGCGGTGCACGGGCCTCTCACTATCGTGGCCTCTCTTGTTGCGGAGCACAGGCTCCAGATGCGCAGGCTCAGCAGTTGTGGCTCACGGGCCCAGCCGCTCCGTGGCATGTGGGATCCTCCCACACCAGGGCTCGAACCCGTGTCCCCTGCATTGGCAGGCGGACTCTCAACCACTACACCACCAGGGAAGCCCTGTACATGCATTTTTAATGTTCTTCCCCACCCTCTAGAGCACCGCGAGAATCAGGAAACGCATCCCTGCCTGTCTGCCTGGGAAGAGACCTAGAAACTGGCACGTCTTTGTGGGAAGATGAGGAAAAGGCTGTAAATCGGCCAAAAGAGCCTTGAAGTACTCTTTCCACATGGGAAAGTGATGGCTGGTGGAAGGAGGCGAACCCCACAAGGAAAGATGGCTTAGCAGCAGCTGCAGCTACTGAACCAGGCCCGGTGGGATGTGCCCTTAGACCACCATGGACGGAGCCCACAGAGCAGCCCTGCAGCTGCAGCAGCTCCCGCCCGCGAGCAGTGCTGACCCTGTGAGTGAGGCTTCCTTCTCCTACAAGGCAAGAGCTTTTATTTTTTTGGTTTGGGAATTTTATATTTTTCTAACAAGAAAGTAACACGGTGCAGCATTGGCTAACAGATAGGTCCAGGGTCCGCGTGCCTATCGCTGGCAGAAACAGGCAGACCCTCCACGCGTACAAGAGAATGTGTAATCAAAAGAAATGTTCATTAAAATACATAAAAATAGGAAGGGAGAGAAATATTTTAAAAGGAATTCATTCCCACTTAGAAGACTTGATTTTTTAAAAAAAATCACCTGCTCCATTACTCGGAGACAACCTTTGTTCATATTTCTGTATATTTCCTTCCTGTCTTTTTCTGGTATTACAGATTGGGGATCAGATTGTACAGAGAGTTTTGTTTCTTGGTTGTTTCCCTTAACCTTGTTTGTGGACTATTTCCCCACGTCATTGAGTAGTGATTGAAAGCATGCTTTCTGAATGATTGCGCAGTAATCTGTTGAGCTGCTGTATCAAAATTTGCTGGAAAGACCTCCTATTGTTGGATGTTTAGGTTGTTTCTAATCTGGGATGACTGTAAATGCTGCAGTGAACATCCCAGAGAGCATGCCCCTTTGCTATCTCTAAGAATTGGATAGCCCTGGAAGAGGCAGTCTCTCCCCAACAAGCGAGGTCACAAATGCCAGTGCATCAAGAATACAGAAAATAAGAAAATATAGTTAATATAATTGCCCTTTTGGTGAATGGATGCCAAATAGACAAACACAGAATTTCAGAAAACACAGAACACTCTCCCTGATGAGGTTTCTAATAAGTTTCCATTTTAATCACAAATTTTATTCAGTTACTTATTACAGAAATATCTTCATGCCAGAGCAAAGGTAAATAAGTCATAGTGACTCTATCAAAGAGCTTAAGAATTGAGGTGGCAGATAGGCATGTGAACAAAGGGTGATGAGCTGACCGAAGTACCAGAGGGGATAAAGGCAAGAAGGCTAGGCTTCAAATCCCTACCTGTTCCTAAGTGATTAGACGTAGGGCTTAGGTAACCCTCAGAGCTTCTCTTACAGGTAGGATGGTGGTAGCAACACCTCCCTCCATCCCTCATCCCTCCTCGGCTGCATGGATCAATGAGAAAGCACGTAGCCCAGCGCTAGGCATGCAGGAGGGGCTTGACTCACCGCTTGACTCAGAAATGTCTCGTGGTTACAAACAGGAACAGATGAAGGTGCACAGAGCAGAGGAAGGAGTAGTTAATTCTGCCTGGGGGAAGGGGAAGGGGTTTCTAAGGGGAAGCTGTCTCTTTCCTCCTTGATTTTAAGGCTATTTTGGTTGCAAGGAATAAAAATCCATTTCAGAGACGCTGAAGGGAAAGGTAAAATTATTATAAGGCTACAGGGTAGCTCATGGAACCCAGGGGCAAGAAGGGCCGTGGGGCTTGAAAGGTGGTAGAACTCTTAATCACACGTTCAAAAGAGGGAGGATCTGATTGGCCCAGCTTGGGTCAGGTGTCTACCTTCGTCCAATCAGTAGTGGCTAGGGGTGGGGTCCTCCAGCAAACATGGTGTCTCCACACTGTGGGCTTGTGGCTGATGCACTGTGGGCATCTCCTACCTTTGGGGGAAACATTAAGAGGCCCCAAGTCCACGCTGATCGGGGGATGGCGTTAGAAACAAGCAGTTTGCCCTGAGTTACAGCGCCGTCCTCACCCTACCCAGCAGGGAATGGATTCTGGTTGTTGGGGGAGGGTGGTCTGTGAGACCAACAGGCTGAGCTGCCCGAGGGGCGGCATTTCTGCGGGTCTCTGACACTGGAGGCTCTGCTTCAGCCTGCAAGAGTCGGGCCTCACTTTCTTCTATTTAGCAAACAGGTCTTTCAACTGAGCACCTGCCATATACGTGCCTATGCTGGGTGGGGCGGGAGCTATGTAGGTAATTGAGATATCTCCTCCCTGAAGGAGTCTAGAAGGGTGGGGGGGAAGCCATTTCCACAAGTATCTATTCTTCAGGACAGAATTTGGCACAAAAAGAGAGATTCAGCAGGGTGTTAAGAGCATGGCCTTTGGAATCAGGGATACCTGGCTTCCAGTCCCAGCTCTATCACTTTGTAACATTATAACTTGGGGAAAATCATGTAATTCCTCTGCACATCAGCATTAAGTTCATCCTATAGGGTGGTTATGAGGATGACCTGAATTTACAGAAAAGGGAACTGAAGCTGCCTGCACCATCCCCTGTTTTCTGCCTGTGGTAATCCTACCCACCCTTCCAGCTCCAGCTCAAATATCACCTTTTCCATGAAGCCTTTGTCAGTCTTCCTGGCAGGAAAATATAGGTCCTTTATCCACACTTTTATAGCCAATTCACAATTACTATGGTAATCATCATCATAGTAATAGCAACTAACATTTGTTGTGTTCACTGTAACAGGGACTGTGTTAATCCTCACAAAAGTCCCATAAGGTAAGTACTATTATATCCCCATTTTACAAATGAGGAAACTGGCACAGAGATGTTAATTAACTTGCCCAACACTACACAGTCAATAGGTCATAAAACTGGAATTTGAAACAAGCCTGTGCTCTGCCAAAGCCCTTGGTTTTATCCACCACTTCCTCTTGCCTACATTGTGCCGGGCACTCTGCAAGGCCCCTTCTCTCCCTGGTACTGGCTATTAAGTGTCGAAATAGCAGTCGTGGATAAGGTAATGCCTTACCTGCTGGAGAAGGTAAACATCAGGGAGCTGGCCTGAAGCCAGGTCACAGGTGTAGCAGAGCCCGTTAGCCAGCCTGCTGCATCCCTTGCATTTGAATATGAGTAACCCTCAGAGCAAGCCAGAATGCAGTTTATACTTAACTGTTAGCATTTTAAGCCCAAGGGACTATGAGAGTTCAGTTTAAATAGCAAGTGATGACACTGTCTTTTCTTGTCACTGCAGTATGTAAGTAGATGCTGTTGTTGGCAGATGTAAAGCAGGCGCTGGAACAGGAGATCTGAGCTGAGGTTTCACTTGGATACCAATATCCAAGGTTTCCTGCCTCTGCGACCTTTGGCTGCTTTTCTGCAAACAGTTTCTTTTCTTTCAGAGTTGTAGCTGGTGAAAGATCAATTCTTGGATCAGAGAATATCAGAGCCAGAAGGGTCCTTAGAGCTGTTGCTAATGCTAATGATGATGATAAAAATGAAAATTGTAAAAATAATAATGGTAGCAGCTAGAATTGTTTTAATATTTATCACATGAGGGTTTACAGTCAGCTTCATTTTTCAGAGGGGAAGCTGAGGCTTCAGAGTGATTGCCCTGAAGTCACACAGCAGTAAGTGGCAGAGGCAGGACCCCAGCCCAGGTCTGCTGGTCTTCAAAATCTGTATTGGTAAGCTGAAGCAGAGAGGGAAGTGACTTTGGGTCTGCTGCCCCCTTCCCTTGATGGCTGGGTCTGTTGGAGCCATGGCTTGAACCTGCCCCTCAGTGGGAGCACCGGTGTTTCAATCTGCACCTTTTTGTAAGGCACAGAGTCATTGATCCCAAGATCGAATCCCTGTCCTGGGTTAGCCGTCCGCATGTACTTATGAGCACTTAACACTCTGAATAACTTTGGTGAAAACCCCCGGGTGGTTTCTCAGCCAAAAGCAGAGCATGCTGGGTCGAGAAGTCTCCCAGCAGTGTCCAGAGCTGGAGGCTCCCGTTGCTGTCCTCCTCCCTCCCTGCCAGTAGACCTGGACACCACCATTTCACAGTTTCCAGTGCTGAGGTTTGGAGGAGGAACTTAATGTCAGGAGCCCTGCTGGTTGTCGCCTCAACTCTGAATTGCCCTCCACCAGGCACTTGAGGGCGGCTGGTAGGTGTGTGTTCAAATTGTGTAACCCCTGGGCTGCTGGTAGCTTCCTTGCTTGACTTTAGATGCTCATAAAATTGAACCAAAAAAAAAAAAAAAAAATTGAACCAGTCACCACTTTACAAGGGTTTGGGGCATAATTAGCGTTGACGAAGCCCTTTGAAACCCTTGGATGCAAGGGCGTGAAGTTATATTGCACTGTTACTAACTGTGTCTGTAGCCAGTCGTTATGAGTGGAGATTAATATGCTTGAGGTAATGGCTTTTAAAAGAAACCTCAGCTTCCTGTGTCATTAGTGAGAATGTAGCCCTTACAAGGTGGGGATCTTTTTTTCTTTATTTTGCCACCTTTGAAGGACACCCCAGAGAATACAGTGGGAGACAGATTCTCATCAGGAAACTGGAAGTCAGACCTCTAGCTAGCTTTAAGTTCTCCCATTCTCACCTTGGACAGGTTATTTAACTACTCTGAGTCTTCCTTCGTTCATCTCTAAACTCCTTCCAACTTGTGTGCTAAATATAGGACTCATAGTAGTACCCACTTCATAGGGTTATTTGTGGCTCAGAGGTGATGCGTAGAAAGGGCTTAGTGCCATGCCTGACATATATATATAATACCTGTGATATAATATATAAATGCTCCATAAATATTATTACAGTAACCTTTTAACCTTGTTTTTGATGCTTAGACTGGTTTATCCCTGTGAGCTTCACGATTTCATTTCCTGGTTTCACCCCTCCACGGCCTCCTCCCTGAAACAGCATTGACTTGTCTGTGTGGCCACAGCTGCTTGTTTCCCGTCTTCATCTCTTTACTTCCCCTTGGCGAGTTGTTAGCAACACTGTCGACCTAAATAGACTTAGGAGGCAGTAATCAAGCAAAAAGAGTTCACTTGGGGCTTCCCTGGTGGCGCAGTGGTTGGGGGTCTGCCTGCCGGTGCAGGGGACACGGGTTCGAGCCCTGGTCTGGGAGGATCCCACATGCCGCGGAGCAACTGGGCCCGTGAGCCACAACTACTGAGCCTGCGCGTCTGGAGCCCGTGCTCCGCAACGGGAGAGGCCGCAATAGTGAGAGGCCCGCGCACCGCGATGAAGAGTGGCCCCCACTTGCCGCAACTAGAGAAAGCCCTGGCACAGAAACGAAGACCCAACACAGCCATAAATAAATAAAAAAATAAAAACCCAAAGTTTAAAAAAAAACAAAAAAGAACAAAGATGAAGGATTTTCACTACCAGATTTCAAGATTTACTATAAAAAAAAGAGTTCATTTGGGATCCAAGAATTACAGTTCACGGCACACAGATTCAGGTGTCAAGTCGAGGGCTTTTAAGGGTGAAGAAGGGAAGTTTGCATCACAAGGGATTTTCATTGGAGTCGGAGGGAGAAGCTAGTCTTGGCTAAGCGTGACTGAGCGCTCAGGCCATCACTGGGGGGGTGGAGGGGGGCAGTTTGGTACTGTGACAAGCCGCAAGCATTCTTGCAGAGTCCTTGGAGTATTCATGGTTTGGCCTGGTTCAGAAGTTCATGGCTCCAGCCGGTAAGGACATATACAAGGTCCACCTCCTTAATGGCCTCCCAGCCCCATTTCATTTTTTTTTTTTAAATAAATTTATTTATTTATTTATTTTTGGCTGCATTGGGTCTTCATTGCTGCGCACGGGCTTTCTCTAGTTGCGGCGAGCGGGGGCTACTCTTCGTTGCAGTCCGCGAGCTTCTCACTGCAGTGGCTTCTCTTGTTGCGGAGCGTGGACTCTAGGCGTACGGGCTTCAGTAGTTGTGGCATGCAGGCTCAGTAGCTGTGGCATGTGAGCTTTTGTAGTTGTGGCTCGCGGGCTCTAGAGTGCAGGCTCAGTAGTTGTGGCGCTCGGCCTTAGTTGCTCTGTGGCATGTGGGATCTTCCCGGACCAGGGCTCGAACCCGTGTCCCCTGCATTGTCAGGTGGATTCTTAACCACTGTGCCACCACGGAAGCCCCCCAGCCCCATTTTAAAATCCTGACTTAAATGACTCCATTTTATGTCACATTTCACAGCACATTCTCCAGCAGCCTTGTGGATTCAGTCTCATCAGAGGACAGCTTGGTATCTCTGGGTAATAATAATGTAGTGGCTATCAGTTATAGGTCGAACCATAAGAAACTACCACTTCTGTAGGTCAAAACTGGTTGGATATTGGCAATTTCTATGGTTCACCCTAATTCTTAGTTACTGAGTTAAGTGTTTCTTCCAAATGATCTCAAGAAGTTCATGCACCAGCTCTGACAGAGGGGCATCGTCGTCCCAGCTAGCAGAAGAGAGCGGAACCGAGGCTTAGTGAAGCAGACCTCAGCAGCCTGCCTACCCTGAACCTGCAGCTGTCCTCTGAACAGCCCCCGCTCAGGTCTCCGTTTCTACACAGTTCCTGGGGCCTGTTTCCAGCTCTCCCCTGTCTCCCACTAAGGCGTTAAAGCAGCTTTGAAGTGTTTTTGGAGCAGCAGCCAGAGTCTTTTTGTCTCCTACCTGCCGAAGGCAGTTCCTGCAAAATCACTGCCACTTAACGCTTTGTAACAATTTACTCATTAGCGTAGGTAAACTGAGTTATTAGGCAGAGTGCCTGCCTGGCCCCAAGTTCTTTGCCTCCCATGAGGTTGAGGTCCTTGCTTTCAATCCTTAGGAGACACATGTAGTGAAGGGCTTCCTTTGAGGTCCTCAAACTTGCCCCTCTAAGGAAACACTGTGTATTTCCTCACACTTTCTTTTCATTGACATCTAAAACTTAAAACTTTTGATTACAAGTTTAACTATTCACAAAGTATGTGATTCCTGACACATTTAAATTCTTTTTTTTTTAACTCTTACACATACTTAACTAAAGCCCCCAGAATATAAAGACCCCTTGATCCCTACCATCAGACTTCTGAAAAGACTCTTCTTTAACAGTTGGAAAGTTTACATCATTCCTTTTCCTTCTTGAATTTATATTTCCCTTCCATTTCCCCACAGAATTTTATCCCCAAATTGTGTCAGCTTAAAGAAAAACACACAGCCTAAGAGTTGTGACTTAAGTTTATTTCAGAGACCTTACTGAGAACTATACCCTGGGAGACAGACGCTCAGTAGCTCTGAGGAAGCTGTTCTGAAGAGGTTGAGGGGGAAACCAGTTTATACGTATGGGATTTTTGGCTAGGAAATACATGCGGTAAAGTGTACATCTTGGTAAAAGATTACTGCTAGTCACAGAGAAAAGATATCTCAAGTTAATGATTTAGTGCTTTTTTTTTCATGTGGGAAGATGCAAGAATCTGGGATCATTAAAATTCTTCCTGAGATGTGCATCTAACTATCTAAGGGGCCTGCTTATCCAAGCACAGAGCATCCTGTCATTGTCTTAATTTCCATTCAGAGCGTACTGTTGGTCATCGACTGCAACAAATTACAGCTTAATCCTTGCAGAATTAGGTGGCGAGCAAAAACACTCTTGTTCTTCTTTGTTTATATGTGTCTGTCTTTCAACACTTAAAATTTTTACGGACACCTATCATACTTCTCTACAAGAAAGAATGTAGAGTATGTAACCAAATTTCTTTTTTAAAATTTCCTTTGATATAAGGTTCATAGGTATTGATTCAATACAGAATTTTTTATACAATTGAATAAAAGCAATTGGTTAATGCAGTATAAATTCTTATCATTATTATTGAACAAAAATAACTTTGTATTAGAAAAATGTATCTGAAAAGATTTGGACTTGATTTTCAATGTTCAAGGTAAATATTATTAATTGGTAGAATGAGATAGAGTTTAGCATCAATCCTGTTGCAAGCTTTGGTTTTTATGGCTAGAAGTGCTGAGCCTCTTCATGTACCCCGAATGGAAGAAGTATTGTTACAGCAGTATCACTGAATTCTTTCAACTCCTTCCAAGTTATGTGCTAAAAATCATGTGGTGATAAACTAGTTTTATTGACCTGTCAGCTAACAATATGATTAGGACCTCATTCATTTTTGTTCAAAGCAACGTACTAGACACACTTCATTTAGAACAGGATTTGTTTTTGCTTTTACAGTTTCCGTGAAGTTTACCAAAAAAGCATGATCAATTATGCCGGTCACTTTTTTCACTTAAAGGCACATTGGGTTAACCTCATATATCCAGAAAGGATTGGGGAAATTGAAATATTATTAATTTTACTACACCTTTGCCCTTACTGTATTGTAATACATATATGTGTACATATATTTTAACTCTAGAATATAATGCAAATATTTACTATAAATATTTGTACATGTATTTATCCCTTGCTTGAATATATTTTTGTCAAAACTTAGAACTGTAGGTGTAACGTAATTAACAAAGCTAGTCTTTATTGTACAAACGTCAGTTAAATCAGACTCTCTGATTTCAGAATATCTTAACAAGGGCCAAGTTATCCCATTCTGATATCTGTCATGGCTTACAGGAATACGTATGAGAGAGGGAGAGAAAACAATTCCTAGAATGGGCATTTATCACTAAAGAAATCTCCCAGGAAACAAAATTTCAAAATTCCCCTTGGTTTCTTAGTGGTTTTACAACCAATGTACCAGAGTAAGATTCCACATGAGTGAAGGACAAGCCTTTCTTTGATAAAGTGGGAGGAAGCTACAGAGAAAAGTAAGAAAGGGGAACTATAGGAAGCTAGCAAAGGGCACAGATGGAAATGAGGATATGGTGATTGAATCCCTTAAAACTGTCAGTATCAGCAAAACCTTTGTAGAAGAGAGTCTCTGGGCCCCCCAATCTGAAGGATATGGCCTTCTAGACCTTGCTACCCTGATTTCTCTTTTAGAGACAGTCCTAATGACATCACTCAGAGCCTCCCTATCATCTCCAAGCCCAAATCCAAACCCTTTGAAGTAGAGAAGCCCCCTCCCAATCTGACCAGCCCACCCCTAAGCCTTATCCCTCTACACTCAGGTTTCTTCTGTCTTCCGTGGACCCTTGCCCCAGCTATATAGAAGCCCTCATTGGTCCTCAGGCTCTCACACACACATCCCCTTTTACCTCTCAGTGCCTTTGAGCCCATTTCCCTCTGGGTTTTGTCCCTCCACATCACCTTCTTTCCATTCCTCAAAGGCACCATGCTCATTCCCACCATGGGGGCTTCCCATGGGATGTAGAATGGCTTTCTCCTCCCCACCCCCATCACTCTACGTCTTCAGATCTCTCTCTGAAACCATTCTTCAGAGATGCTTCCCTGACTTCCCTTAATCCTGGGTCTCTCACACACTAGATCAGACCTCTGTGCTTCTCCTAGGTAGCTCTAACTGAAGTGTGCTTAAAAATAATCAGGTGTTTAATATATACTACATGAGGACCGGGACAGCGCATGGCACGTTGACAGTCAGTGCATGGCACACACTAGGCACTGAATAAGTGAATAAGTGTCTGGAATGCTATTCTTCCCTCCTCTGTAAAGTGTCTGTATTCTGCACTAGCCTAGGAACCTTTGAGTGAAGAACCAATTCCCCAGCCCTTGGTAATAGCTACTAATTATTGAATACCTATCCTGTGTCAGGCATTGTTCTAGAGCTTTAAATATTCCATAGCTTGACATAATAGTTAAGAGCATGGGCTCTAATGTCAGACTACCTGGGTTCCAGTCCTGCTTCATCCACTTACCAGCTACCTCATACCCTCTGTGCCTCAGTTTCCTCACTGTAAAATTAGATAATAAAACTACCTACCTTATAGGGTTGTTATGAGGATTAAATGAGTTAATATATATGAAGTACTTGGAATAATACTTGGCATGTAGTAAGTGCTCAATAAATACTGTTGTTTGTCATTATCGCTGTCATGATTATTTCTAATATATACAACAAACCCAGTCTGTCAGTTTCCAAAGGCTGAGCTCTCTCTAGTAGAAGAGCTGGCCAGCCACGTAAAAAGAACTCAGGCTGGGACTTCCCTGGTGCCGCAGTGGTTAAGAATCCACCTACCAATGCAGCCCTGGTCCGGGAAGATCCCACATGCAGCAGAGCAACTAAGCCCATGCGCCACAACCCTTGAGCCTGTGCTCTGGAGCCCGTGGGCCACAACTACTGAGCCCATGTGCTGCCACTACTGAAGCACACGCCCTCTAGGACCCGTGTGCCGCAACTACTGAGCCCACATGCTGCAACTACTGAAGCCTGCACGCCTAGAGCCCATGCTCTGCAACAAGAGAAGCCACCGCAATGAGAACCCCATTCACCGCAACGAAGAGTAGCCCTAGCTTCTCTTGTGGCTTCTCTTGTTGTGGAGCATGGGCTGTAGGCACGTGGGCTTCAGTAGTTGCAGCACTCAGGCTCAGTAGTTGCAGCACATGGGCCCTAGGGCGCGCAGGCTCAGTAGTTGTGGTACATGGGCTTGGTTGCCCCGTGGCATGTGGGGTCTTCCCAGACCAGGGATTGAACCCATGTCTTATGCAGGGAAACTGTGTCCCCTGCATAAGAATCCTGCAGGCAGATTCTTAACCACTGCGCCACCAGGGAAGTCTCAGGAGCAAAGTTTTGTTGTATACTACTGAAATTAAGATGGTAATTATAATCACTAGTATAACCACTAAGAAAATAACTCAAAAATATATAGTAAAAGAAATAACAAGGGAATTAAAATGGTACTCTAGAAAACATATCTATTTAACACAAAAGAAGGCAGTAATGGAGGAATTGAGGAATAAAAAGAGACATAAGACATACAGGGGAAAAAATAGCAAAATGGCAGAAGTTCTTCCTTATCAGTAATTATAGTAAATGTATATGGATTAAACTCTCTCCAATTAAAAGGCAGAGATTGGTAGAAATGATATTTTAAAAACATGACCCAAGTATATCCTGTCCACAAGAGACACACTTTAGATTTAAAGACACAAATAGGTTGACGGTAAAAAGATGGGAAAAGATATTCCATTCACAGTGGAATATTCCAAAAGACAGCTTGAGTGGCTATGCTAACATTGGACAAAATAGACTTTAAGACAAAAATTGTTATGAGAGACTAAGAAGGACATTATATAATGATAAAAGGGTCAATCCATCAAAAAGATATAGCAGTTGTAAAATATATGCACCTAACAGAGCCCCAAAATACATGAAGCAAAAATTGACAGAATTGAAGGAAGAAATAGTTCAACAGTAATAGTTGGACACTTTAATACCACATTTTCAATAATGGATAGAACAACTAGACAGCAGATCAGCAAGGAAATAGAAGACTTGAACACCACCATAAACCAATTAGACCTAACAGACATCTATAGAACACTCCACCCAACAGTAGTAAAATACACCTTCTTCTCAAATGCACATGGAGCAGTCTGTGGGATAGGCCATGTGTTAGGCTACAAAACAAATGTCAAATAATCATATAAGCATGTCTCTGATCACGGCGGGATGAAATGAGAAATCAATAACAGAAGGAAATTCACAGCAGCAAAGAGGGAAATTCACAAATATGTGAAAATTAACCCATGGTCAATGAAGAAATCACAAGGGAAATTAGAGACAAACTGATCCTAAAATTCTGTGGAGATGCCAGGGACTCCAACTAGCCAATACAATCTTGGGAAAAGAAAAACAAAGTTGGAGGACTCATGCTTCTTGAATTCAAAAATTATTACAAAACTACAGTAATCAAAACAATGTGGTACTGGCATAAGGACAGAGGTACAAATCAGTGGACTACAATATAGAGACCAGAAATAAACCCATACATCTGTGGTCAATTGATTGTTGACAAGGGTGCTAAGACCACTCAATAGGAAAAGAATATAAAGTCTTTTCAACAGATGATGCTCGGACAACTGGATATCTACATGTAAAAGGATGAAGTTGGACTCCTTCCTCATACCGTGTAAAAAAAATTAATTCAAAATGGAGCAAAGAGCTAAAACTATAAAACTCTTGGAAAGAAACATAGGTACAAATTTTTGTGACCTTGGATTAGACAACAATTTTTTAAAATGATGACACCAAAAACCATACAAGAAACAAAAGAAAAAAATAGATAAATTAAACTTAATCAAAATTAAAAACTTTTGTTCATCAAAGCACACTGTCAAGAAAGTAAACTATAACCCTCAAAATAGGAGAAAATATTTGCAAATCGTATATCTGACAAGGGTTTAGTATCCAGACATATAAAGAAATCTTACAACTCAATAATAAAAAGACAACTCAATTTAAAAATAGGCAAAGCATTGCACAACATTGAAAATGTACTAAATGCCACTGAATTGTATACTTTAATATGATTAATAGTCAACTTTATTATATGTGAATTTTTTAAAATAAGCCAAGGATTTGAATAAACAGTTCTCCAAAGAAGATAAACAAATGGCCAATATATACCTAAAAAGATGCTCAACATCATTAGTCATTAAGGAAATGCAAATCAAAACCACAATTAGATACCACTTCACACTCTTTAGAATGGCTATCATAATTTTTTTTTTTTTTAAGGAAAATAACAAGTGTTGGCAATGATGTGGAGAAATGAGAACCCTTGATTGGTGGGAATGTAATTTGGTGTAGCCACTATAGAAAACAGTTTGGCAGTTCCTCAAAAAGTTAAACGTAGAGTTACCATATGACTGAGCAATTCCACTCCTAGTGGAATGTACCCAAGAGAACTGAAAACATATGTTCATACAAAAAGATGTACACCAATGTTCATAGCAACATTCATGATAGACAAAAAGTGGAAATAATTTACATGTAACTGATGAACAGATAAACAAAATATGGTATATCCATATAATGGAATATTATTTGGCCATAATAAAGAATGAAGTACTGTTTCGTGCTATAACGTATGAACCTTAAGAACATTATGCTAAGTGAAAGAAGCCTGCCACAAAAGACCATATATTGTAGAGTTCCATTTATATGAAATCTCCAGAACAGGCAAATCCATGGTGACAGTGAATAGACTAGTGGTTGCCAGGAAATGAGGGGAGGGGAAACAGGGAATGAATGCTAGTGGGTTTGGGGTTTCTTTGAGGAATGACAGAAATGTTCTGGATTTAGATATCAGTATGGCACAACTTGATGAAATCTGGGCATTTTCAAGATTATGTGGCAACTCTGGCTGTTCGGTGGTTAGGACTTGCGCAGCCCAAAAAAAAAAGAAAAAAAAAAAAAGATTATGTGGCAACTCCGGAAATCAGATCCACACCCGGCCCCCTGTTTGTTGTTGCTGCTTGTTGTGGTTTCTTATTGTTTGCTTGTTTAGTGATTTTTCTCAACTTTTTTTGTGAAGTCTGTGTTTTCTGTTGTGTGTGGCCTATCCAAGTCTGTGTCTGTTAGCTTGGTGGTCAGTTTGTGTTTTGATAGTTTCCTTAAACGCCTAGAGCCAAAAAAAGGAAAAAAGGAAAAAAAAAACCTCTCCCAGTCTTTGCAGACTGGCTCTGTGCTGGGGCACTACTCCATCGTTTACCAGTCTATTTACAGCTCTGCCTTAACTTTTCCTTGCTGTTCTGCCCAGCCTGAAGGCCACCTGAGGTGAAGGCTTAGCATCTTCTCAAGTGTTTTTGGAGCACGCATCCAGCCCTGGGTATATGAATAGTCTTGATTCCCCAGGATACACCAGAGCTTTTAAAAGCCCTCTCTCTCTCCACCCCGCACCCCCATATCTTCTTTCCCAACCTCTTCCTGCTCAGGCTTTTCCTTCTGTGTATTGTTCATCCCAGTGCTGTCCCTTGCCTCAGGATGCTGCAGCCAATACTTGTGACTTTAAATTCTTTCAGCAAAAGCATCTCGGAAGCTGACCCCCCAGCCCTGGTACTGCTCCAAGTCAGGCAAAACAAAGGCAAGCCCTTGTGCTGTTCCTTCAGGGAGCTGCCAGACAGGTTGGAATCCACAACCTCAATTTTTTTTTAAATTTTAATTTTATATTGGAGTTTAGTTGATTAACAATGTTTTGTTAGTTTCAGGTGTACAGCAAAGTGATTCAGTTATACATATACAGGTACCTATTCTTCTTCAAATTCTTTTCCCATTTAGATTATTACAGAGTATTGAGCAGAGTTCCCTGTGCTATATAGTAGGTCCTTGTTGGTTATCTATTTTAAATCACAACCACAATTTTTAAAAAATAAGGTCCTTATTGCTCCCTGTGTCCTCATGACTGCCATAGGTCTGGAGTGTAAGGGATGGTTGGCAGGCAATTTAAAATGCCACATTGCTCTCTGACCATAAAGCAACTGCTTCTTTCTTCACCAAGCCTTCCCCTTCTTATTATAAGTTTTTAATTAGACTCCAGAGTTGTAGAAAAGTTGATTCAGACAGTGTCTGCCAGTTCATTCATTGTTTTACTGGAGGGATGGGTCCCTGGAGTTCTCTATTCCACCATTTTCAATGGCATCACTTATAACATTGTGAAGATACTAAAAAAAAAACACTGAATGGTACACTTTAAAAACGTCAAAATGCTGACTTTTATGATTTTTGAATTTGTCTCAATGAAAAAGGTAGTGACACATTAAATAAAGATATTCTGGTTTCATAGAATGGCCTTAAAGAGCATTTAGAGCCAGGCATTAAGATGGGAAGACATTAAAATACCTTAACTGAGCAAAAAAGGGGGGAGATGACCAAGCAGTAGAGTGATCCATACTCAAATCAGATGGACGATCAAAGCCACCCACTAATAAATGTCTGGAATAGAGTCACATCTTGAGTCCCAGCCAAAAATTGCTGGATCGTTAAGCAACGTTGGTCCACTAAGAAAGCACATCAGGGGGCTTCCCTGGTGGTGCAGTGGTTGAGAATCTGCCTGCTAATGCAGGGGACACGGGTTCAGGCCCTGGTCTGGGAGGATCCCACGTGCTGCGGAGCAACTAGGCCCGTGAGCCACAACTACTGAGCCTGCGCGTCTGGAGCCTGTGCTCCGCAACAAGAGAGGCCGCGATAGTGAGAGGTCCGCGCACCGCGATGAAGAGTGGCCCCCACTTGCCACAATTAGAGAAAGCCCTCGCACAGAAACGAAGACCCAACACAGCCATAAATAAATAAAAAAAATAAAAAGATGAGAACATTAGTATCCTCAGATTCCTATCCATCAAAAAAAAAAAAAAAAAAAGAAAGCACATCAGTTAACTATTGCTGGGTAACAAACCACCTGAAAACCTAAGTAGCTAAAAACAACAACCATTTTACTGCTCACAATTCTATGAGTCAGGAGTCTGGACAGGATCTAAAAGAATTGAAATCAAGATCTCGAAGAGATATTGGTACTCTGTTGTTAATTGCAGCACTATCGACAGTGGTCAAGAAGTGGAAACAACCTAGATGTCCATTGATAAGTGAAGAAAGAAAATGTGGTTTATACTACAATGGAATATTACCCAGCCTTAAAAAAGAAGGAAATCCTGGAACATGCCACCACATGGGTGAACCTTGAGGACATTACGCTAAGTGAAATAAGTGCTAGACTGAATGTGCCTCGCCTCCCCCCCACCTCAAATTCATGTGTTGAAGTCATAATCCCCAATGTGATGGTATTTGGAGATGCGGACTTTGAGAGGTAATTAGGTTGTGAGGGTGGACCTCATAAATGGGATTAGTGCCATTATAAGAGAGAGAAGACAGAGCTCTCTTTCTGTACCATGTAAGGACACAGCAAGAAGGTGTCCATCTGCAGACCAGGAAGAGGCTCTCACCAGGAACAGAATCAGCCAGCACCTTAATCTTAGACTTCTCAGCCTCCAGAACTGTGAGAAATAAATGTCTGTTGAGCCACCAGTCTATCATATTTGTTATAGCAACCCAAATTGACTAAGGCAATAATCCAGTCACGGAAGGACAGATACTGCGTGATTCCACTTATATGGGGTATCTTAATATGAGGATATATAAGACCAACCCTCTTTTTTTTTTTAAAGCACTTTTCTTTTCTTTTTTTTTTTTTATAGCTACTTTATTTATTTATTTTATTTTTTATTTTTGGCTGTGTTGGGTCTTCGGTTCATGCGAGGGCTTTCTCTAGTTGAGGCAAGTGGGGGCCACTCTTCATCGCGGTGCGGGGACCGCTCTTCATCGTGGTGCGCGGGCCTTTCACTATCGCGGCCCCTCCCGTCGCGGGGCACAGGCTCCAGACGCGCAGGCTCAGTAGTTGTGGCTCACGGGCCCAGCTGCTCCGTGGCATGTGGGATCTTCCCAGACCAGGGCTCGAACCCGTGTCCCCTGCACTAGCAGGCGGACTCCCAACCACTGCGCCACCAGGGAAGCCCATATGGGGTATCTTAAATAGTCAAACCCGTGGGAGGAGACTCTTGAGCAAAGGAGGAGTTGGGAAAGCCCATGCTGGGAAGAGAGGATTCCTATTTGGTTAAAATGATGCATTCCTTTGGTGTTTAGCGGGATAATGCTGGAGGGTGTGTTGAGGACATAACATAGTGTGGTTTAAATGCTGGGCCACTTACACTTTGACCCAGCAGTCCCACTTCTAAGAATTTATCCCAAGGGAATAATCCTCATAAGTGCACAAAAATGCATGAACTAGAATGTTCGATCACAGCATTGTTTTTAAAAAAGGAAATAGCCTAAGTATCCAATAATACAGAAGCAATGATAGAAAATATGGCACATCCAAATGGTGAGTTATTTGACATTTATTAAAAATGGTGAATTAGATATGCCTATCAAGAGAATGTATTTATAATATATTAGTTAAAGGAACAGGTTATAAAACAAATTATAATATTATTTTTATAAAAATAAATTAACATTGCCATTGACATCAAAATTCATGGACAGAAAAAAATTTTTACAAAACCCAAAATGTTTGCAGTAACTATCTCTGGGGGTTTTAGAGTGACACATGGCTTTTTATCTTTTTGCGTTATTGTTCTTTTCATTTATATTTCCTAATTATTCTACAGTGAATATACGTTTGGTAATCATTGTATAAAGTTAAAAAAAAAAATGCCGTGCTAAAGAATCTGAACCTCATTCTTAAGGTGACGTAAATTAAATTTTTACAAATTAAATAATTAAAAGTGCCCTAAGCAACTTTGCCACTTAAAAGAGTCTCATTGAGAACCCTCTGGGAATAGGAAGACTCCACTGATTAGATGGCAAATAGTATCCCCGCCTGTGTTTTTCTTGTAAATTCTGACTTCTGAACATTGCTTTTATGCGCAAGACCATACCAAGTCCATACATTAAGGGGACTGGAAGAGCAGATTTAGGCCTTATCAAGTCCTTGTGACTGGAGGACAAAGGATGGTGCTTTCTGGTAGTGTCCCATTGCAAGCTGTGTTCTGTAAACCAGCAAGGCAGCCAGAGTAAACTCGGGTAGAAAAATTCCAATAGAGGGTCTGGGGGGCGTGGCTTTGTGATGGATGTGGTTGGTTTTGTTTTGGGACAACAAACAGTTGGATTCAAATGTGTCCTGGGGCCCCTTGGCTTAGGCCCAGCTCATGTCTGCTCCTGTGAACTTTCCTTACAGGAAAACTTGATCGGCGCCCTCTTGGCGATTTTCGGACACCTTGTGGTCAGCATTGCGCTTAACCTCCAGGTACGTTTCAGTCACCAGCACTGCCTGGGGCAGAGATACAACCGACAGCCAGGGTATCTGGTGCAGGCCCGGCTGCCTCCTCTCTGGGGGACATTGCCTATTCCATCCCAGGGCTGGGACAATACCTTTTAGGTTGTTCCAGAATCTCCCTTGATTCTTTGCCCCCGCTTCATCCCCCATCACCCCTCAACTATGAAGACGGTGCTCTCCGTTACTTAAAGGTCTCTGGGGGGCGCCTTGGAGCAGCTGATGTGGACGCCCTGCCCCACAACTCCTCGGCCTAGTTGAGCTCACAGGCAGCTGTGGTTTAGAGCCAGTTGATGACACCATGGGAACTGGCCCCACTGGCTGCAGGTGCAGCTGGGAAGCCAGCTGTGTGTGTTGGGTGCTGGTGGCGGTTGTTAATGCCCTGGGGGCAGCCTTCAACCAGTGGGGGATGGGAGTCAGTGGATAAATGCTCCAGGCCCCCGTCCTTGGGTAGGATGGTTCTGAGGGGGAGTTCACAGGGTTTCTCAGAGGGACTGAGCCCCAGTTGCCCAAAGCACTAACTCACCGTGAAAGCACCCTTCCCTGATCCTCCTCCCTTCCCTGTCTCACTTTCCCACTCCCTGACTTATGCTTCCTGGAATCACCTCCCAAATCAACTCCCTGCTCCCCAGCCCTTGTTTCAGGGACTGCTTCTGGGAAACCCAGTCCAAGACTTGACACCTGCCAGCAGGACAAATCCCACAGCACACTGGCCAACGCTTTCCCCCAGCGCTGCACAGCTTCCAGCTTCGGCGAGCCGCTCTGCCCCTCTGGAGCAGGCACGTGAACACGCTGCTCCCACATACGCACACGTGTGTTTCTGTGTGTTTCCGAGGCTGCGTGGTCTCTTAGCTCCTTGTGTGGGTCCCTCTCTTCTCTCTGCAGACCAGCACCTCTGCTTACGCACCTGCTTTCCTCATCAAGATCCTCCCCACACGGCAGCCTTGACCCTCTAAGTCAACATGCCTTTCTGGCTCTCCTTAGTCACTGCCTCAGGGTCTGTGTCCCAAGTTCACATGTCCAGAACCAGGAATATTGTCCGTGCTTGGGCCAAGTATCCACCCGAGGGAGGGCAGGGTCCACTAGCACCCACAGAGCTGCCCAGCAGAGCTGCCAGCATTTCTACAGCAAGGAGTGTGTCCAAGTGGGCACACTGAACACGGGGACTCCTGGGCATTGCTATTAGAGGGAAAAGTCAACCCAGGGGCCAGGCTAAAGTGGGGGTCCTTAGATCATGGCTCCCACCCCAGACTGCTCGTTGCCTGTGAGGTGCATCAGAAATGCACATTTCCAGGCCTCACCCACATCTGCCCGCTGAGGATGAGGCCCAGACACATGTATTTTTTCAAAGCTTCCCAGGGAATTTAAGGCTTCCCAGCCAATTTGAGAACTACTGTCTCAGAATAGCAACCTAAGATTTAGATCACTACTGCTTTACTCTTGTCTGAGTCAGAACTCCAAAAAAACTTGACAGATCTCCCCAAACTATTTTTAAAAGTAGGGGGTGGATTTAGGATTCGTGCATCTTAGCATCTTTTCCCCGGAGATCTGGACAAATCGCATTCTTTCTCGGATTTCTAGAAGTACTGTCACATCCGCCTCGCGGGCTCCAAGGACCCTCGGGCCTATTTCAAGACCAAGACATGGTGGCTGGGCCTGTTCCTGATGCTACTGGGCGAGCTGGGCGTGTTTGCCTCCTACGCCTTCGCCCCGCTCTCGCTGATTGTGCCCCTCAGCGCCGTCTCCGTGATAGGTAAGACCCAGCTCCCACCCCGCCCCTCCCTTGGGACTTGCCCACCTCTGTGAGCAGGTCACCGCCAGGATCAAAGAGACTCACCAAACCAGCTTTTGCTTTGCTAGTAATACCTAACACTTACAAAGGGCTTCATACTCAGCAGGACTTGCTCTAAGCACTTTACAGATAGTGATTCTTCTAATCTTCCTGGCAGCCTTTTGAGGGAGATACTGTTATTATCCCCATTTTACAGATGAGGAAACCGAGGCACAGAGTGGTGAAGTTACTTTCCCCAAATCACACAGCTAGCGAGAAGCAGGGCTGGGATGCAAACTGGCTGTCTGCCTCCAGAATCTGTTTAAGATTCGGAAAGTTTATCAGAATTGCTTTTTATTTCTACTGCAGAAGGAAGATAAACCTTGACACATTCATCCTAACACCGTCAAGATAAACTAAGCTTTCAGAGTTCAGGTATTTCACACCTCTAAGAAATGCACATTCAGCTTATTCTCTGATCTTTTTACATCAACTGATACCATTTTTAAAACATCACTAACTTTCTCATCTGCCATTTTTCTATGATTTCTGTAATCACTGAACCAGTGTTTCAGAACGTTTGAACCAACTGGAAGACAAAGGAGTTTTAATGTCCATGAAGTCACAAATAAAATAGAATTAGAAAAAAAATTCTTTTCTTCTTAAATAAAAGATGTTAGTAGATTAGTGAACAATAGTTTTTTGTACATAGGAGCAGGGACAGTGAACTTGCTTTGAATTGTTTCCTTCCATCTTGCTGGTAAGCATTACAGTGCCGAGAAGCTCTTCTCTGCTCTTAAAGGAGAAAATCATGTTCTGAGTCTTAATCCTCCTGGAATTAAGAGGGCCTCTTCAATACCAGGGATGGCATATGCATGGCATTTATGTGCCCCTGCAGTACCCAAGGCAGACATCACTAATCAATCATAGTGAGCCTGGATGGGCCCTCAGAATTCTCAGAGCTTCAGGCAGTCATTACCAATTACTAGGAGTTGGCAGAGGAGCGGAAATCTCTTTGCTTTCCCTGATTCTATTTATTGAAAGCCCCTCTTTTTCCTGACCAGGGTTGGTAAACAGGCAGCCTACAAGATGACTGAGGTCCTCAGGCATGCTGTGTTCTTTCCCACCCAGTATCGTTTCAAAATATCATTTGAGTGCCTTTAGTTGAGGCAAGTTGTCTGCCATAGTCTCAGCTTCTCTCTACTGTCTTACATATGGCCCACTTTCTACATCTGTGTTGTTGCCCAGCCCCAACAGGTATTTAGGTTTGTCCTCTGCCCATTGCTCATCTATCCAAGGGGCTCTCAGAACCTTTATTGACAATGAGGAATATGTGACTGAATGACTAAGTGCTTTAAATCTTAGTCTTTGAATTTTAATAAGGATCAAATAACCAAATTCTTAAAAATGGGCTGAATTATAATGATGGGACTTCACATATCATCCCCTAGAAATTAAGGGGCTCTTAGAGTTTCTTAAGTTAATATTCAAATAATATTAAAAATAAATATTAAAATAATAATCACCATTTATTGGGTACCTATTACTTATTAGTCACTGTTCCAGGTACTTTTATAATAATAATAATAACTCAGTTATTGAGCATGTACTAAGTGATTTGCATATATTATCTCATTTAATTACCCCTATGACTCTGAGAAGTAGGTATTTTCAGTGATGTGCTGATAAACCAACTCGAGAGAATGGGAGAAGAAAAAGAAAAGAAAGAGGAGGTGGAGGGAGGGAGGGAAGAAGGGAAGGGACAGAAAAGTGGGAAGAAAAAGAAGACCTGATTTTTAATGTTTTTGATGTAAAGGGTATAAATACCCACACTGTCGCTGATTCCAAGCTACCGATGGTTTCCTGACTATTAACCCTCAGCAAGCTGGTGAAGGCTGGATGCAGCACACGATTTCAGAGACTAGGAGACTGACTCTCAGGTGAAGTGACCTACCCGGGTTACCCAGCCAGAGGAGGCAGACCTGAGATAGTAACCCAGGTCTGTTCACGGTGAATGCCAGCCCCATCCTTTAGGACAGTCACAAGAAAGTTTCAGTACATCTGCAAACGTGGAAGAGTCAGGGAGTGAAAAGAAAAGAAGCAGGGGGGAAATGTCAGAGGTAGACATTGCCTTCTGAAGGAGCAAGAGCCCTGGCCTCCAGCAGTCCTAGGTTTGAGCCCAGCCTTTCCTTGCCAGCTGCATGGTCTTGAGTGGGTCCTTTCCCTCTCTTAGCTTCAGTGTCCCCATTTTTCACATGGAATCATAACAGTGCCCACCTCAAAGAGCAAACACGCCAGAAATAACTTGTGTAAGTTGCCTGTCACACAGCAAGTATTCAACCCCCGGTGTTCCTGGCCTTGTAGGAAATCCTCAGGGAGGCTCAGAGAGGAGCCTCTGTTTCTAATAACAAGAGACTGAGCTCTTGGGAGCATGAGTGAGAGCTTAGGCAAGCTCCAGTGCAGATGAGCCAACCCAAAGGGCACTGGCGAAGGGACTCCATTTGACTGATGGCAGCCTCAATGCTCTTCTCCCTGTGCTTTTTTTTTTTTTTTATAGCCAGCGCCATCATAGGAATCATATTCATCAAAGAAAAATGGAAACCTAAAGACTTTCTGAGTAAGTTCATGAATTTGAGCTCTGTTCTTAATTTTTATGCTTGTGCTTTTTTTCATTATAAAACCAGCTCACCCCAATTTAGAGATCCTTTGTCTCCTGCTCCCCAGTGTGGTTCTGTATCCCACCCTCATCAGGGTCCTGAGAGCTGGGTTTTTTAATCAATGGTTCCCAAACTTGGCTACACATCAGAACCATCTGTGCAACTTTTTTAAATGGGCTTTCATTTATTCCATTCAATCAATATTTATTGAACATCGACTGCTGGGATTTTAGGAGGCCCAGTAAAAGGCACCCTCTTTCCCTAACTGAGTTTTAAAACAGTGAGAACTAAGCAAGGAAGTCAAATACAGGAGATCAGAAGTTATGCTTTATTACTAATAAAAGCTAGATTAGAACATGCAGCCACATGAACTTGCTTACACTCTCCCCCAATGCGCTCCAGCCCACAGCTAGACCTTGGGCCAGTCTCCCAAGGAAATATTTGGGTTTACAGAATGGAACACTTATCCTGAATTACTGCCATACATATCCTGGGGCAGAGAAGGGAGAAAAAAAGATCAGAGCCTGGGTGTTTAAATTATTTCGATAGATTAACTCCATTCAGTCGAGAAATGCAGACCAGTGGGGCAAGAGGCAGAAGTGTCAGTCCATTGGAGCTTCCTCCACATAGAAACCCAAGGAGTGGGGAAGAAGTTACCTACTGAGTGCCACCCTCTGTTGTAGGTGCTGGAGATATAGCAGTAGGACAGATGAGGATCCTACTCTCATGGAGGTTACCGTCTAATGTATATGTGTGTTGGAAGGGAGAGCATACAGTAAACAAGTTAACTATATAACTAACTAAATAAAATAATCTAGATCTTAGCGAGTGCTTCAGAGAAAATAGAATGCTTTTTGTTGGGGCACTGGGGATGTGGGGATGCTTTTCCTAGACTGGTCAGGGTTAGACTCTCTGAAGAGGTGGGGCCCAGACCTAACTGATACTAAGGAGACTACCAATGCCAAGGTCTGTGGGCAGTGTTCCATTTAGAAGGAGCAGCAGGTGCAAAGGCCCTGAGGCAGGAATAAGCTTGGTGTGTCCGGTATCAGTAAGGCCAGTGTAGCTGGAGGGTGATGAGTAAAGGAGGAAGCAGGACATGAGAGCAAGGAGGCATGGAGGAACTGGATGATGCAGGGGCTTACAAGCCACGCTAAGGAGTTAAGGAGTGACATGACGGTGGGTCCAGGCTCTATCCCCAGAGACTTTAAATCTGGGCTGGGGCCTGGGCATTTGCATTCTCATAAAGCTCCCCAGGGTGAAGTATATTAGTCTGCAACTTGCTTTGAAATGTATCCAAAAATAACCTGGCTTGATGAATGAGTGGAGGGATGAAGAAAATGGATCGTGATATGGGATAACGCAAGTATAATAAAATGTCAATTTAGAATCTAGGTGGTGGGACTATGGGTGCTTACTATTAAAGATTTTTTTTAATATAAATTTATTTTTATTTATTTATTTTTGGCTGTGTTGGATCTTCGTTGCTGTGCGCGGGCTTTCTCTAGTTGCGGAGAGGGGGCTTTTATTGCAGTGGCTTCTCTTGTTGTGGAGCACGGGCTCTAGGCACGCAGGCTTCAGTAGTTGCGGCACGTGGGCTCAGTAATTGTAGCTCTCATGCTCTAGAGCGCAGGCTCAGTAGTTGTGGCGCACGGGCTTAGTTGCTCCACAGCGTGTGGGATCTTCCCGGACCAGGGCTCAAACCCGTGTCCCCTGCATTGGCAGGCGGATTCTTAACCACTGCACCACCAAGGAAGTCCTTATGTCTGAAAGTTTTTAAACACAAAATGTCAGGGGGAAGAAGCTCCCAAGATGGTGCAGACACACAGCCACGTTTGGGAACCACGGTTCTGAATCATTGGTGTATAGTAACAGCAAGATTGGGCCAGGAGGTGGAAAAAGAAAAGAATCTTACACTGAAAAAAGCAGAACTACTGCTCAGCAAACAAATGACACCACAAAGACCAAAAGACTCAGAATGATTTGTAGTAATTCTGCTGGGGGCGGGGCGGGGCTGGGCTGGTTCTGAGATCAGTGTAGAGGTTTATGTCCCTTCCAGGGTCATGCTAGGTGGTCCTGGAATGAGAGGCATGGCTATGTGAATTAGAAAAAGATGCCCCTCTGGGCGTCTGTAGTTCTGCGGGCAAATGCCTTGGTGAGCAGAGCATGAACTAGATTTTAGCCCTCTTCACTGCCCTTGTGCAGTGAGCAACCTGCACAGCTGTACCTGGCTGCCCTGCTTAGAGTTCTATTAAGTACAGCAAACATTCACCCAGTGCTAGACCTTTGCTGGACAACGCAGGCATACTGATGAGTAAGACCTGTCCCTGCCTACGGAGAACTTAAGACAATAGACTTGCACAGAACTTACCTTGTTGAGTTTAACCATTCATTCATTCATTGAATGAACCATTGGTTCATTCATTCACTGAGCAATTGAACAACTGGTTTTTGAACACCTTTTGAGGCCTAGAATGAAAATAAAGGACATTTAATGTGGTATCACATTTCCTCGAGATAGTGAAATGAAACAGGTAGAGTTAATTCTATCACAGAAAAATCCAGAAGCCTGTGGTCACAATATGTGCAGCTCAGAACTCACAGCCCTTTTCAGCTTGCCTGGGGCTGGGCTCACTCAACTTCAATCAGAGGCTTTTCACCAGCCCCACAGGGTTCAACTGGAGTGTGACAGGACCCTGGGGAAGAGTCAGGAGACTCTGGTCCTTCCCCAGGAGCATGCCTCCTGGGCCACCAACAATTTCTGACAGGTCTGAGGAGTAGAGTGTTGATAGTATTTAGATAGTTCCCTTGGGAGTAAGTTAAATAGCCAGTTGGGAGAGGCTGAGACAGTTTTTCAAAGGCATACCGTAGGCTCTGAAGGTTTGCTTTTGAGGTTTTTTTGTTTTTTGTTTTTATCTAGCCCATCTAGCTTTAGAATGTTCCTTGTAAAATGCATATTAAAACCAGAGTGCAATACCAGAATGGCTAAAATGAAGAAAAAATATGCAGTTTTGCTCATATGCTACTGGTGGGAGTGTAAATTGGTATAGCCACTTTGGAAAACCATTCGACAGTACCTACTAAACTGGACATCTACATCTCCCGTGACCCAGGAATTCCACTCCTAGTTTTGTACCCAATAGAACTACATGCATATGTTTTCCAAATGACATGCACAAGAATGTTTGTAGCAACGTGATTTGTTATAACCCAAGACTGGAGACTACTTAAATGCCTATCAACAGTAGAAATGATAAATTGTATCCTATTCACACATGGACCACCGTACAGCAGTGAGAATGAAGAAACTACCACCACATGCCAGGATACAGATGAATCTCACATAGTCTTGCATGAACCCAGACACAAGAAAACGTACTGTACGAATCCATTGATATAAAGTACAAACCCAGGCAAATGGTCAGTGCTGGTAGGAGTCAAAGTGTTGCCCCTGGGGTGGGGGCTAGTGATTGGAAGGGGACACGAGTGGGGATTTGGGGGTCCTACGAATGTTCCCTTTCTCGACCTGGGTGCTAGTTACATGGGTGAGTTCACTTTGTAAGAATTCATCGAGCACTTTTTTGTATGCATGCTATCTTACTAAAAAATTTTTTTAACACTAAATGTATCTTAAAAAAATGACATTCAGGGAACTTCCCTGGCGGCCCAGTGGTTAAGACACCACACTTCCTCTGCAGGGGGGCACGGGTTCGATTGCTGGTGGGAGAACCAAGTTCCTGCATGCCTTGAGGCGTGGCCAAAAAAGTAGAAAAACAAAATGACATTCATGAAGATACTCTATTTTTTTTCAAGTAAAGAAAAACCCAAAATTCAAGCAATAGCACGTCCCCATATGTTACCCCAAAGACACATGCTGGCCTGGGGCGGGCGCTTGCAGTAAGCCCTGTGATGACCTCCCCCTCCCTGCAGGGCGCTACATCTTATCCTTCGTTGGCTGCGGTCTGGCCATCGTGGGCACCTACTTGCTGGTGACATTCGCACCCAACAGTCACGAGAAGATGACAGGCGAGAACATCATCAGACATCTTGTGAGCTGGCCTTTTCTCCTGTACATGGTAAGAGAAGCCTCCGGTCCTTCCACCTGAGATGGTGGGGGTGGGGATGGAGTCCTAGAAACCAGAAACCCAAATTCCCAGCAAGATGGGGTTCACGGGAATCATGACGTATTTCACAGCGCCGAACACCACGCTCGCAGAGAGCATGTAGTTCCTGGGGAAGTGCTTTTTTTCACTTGTGTCCTGAGTAATGTCTAAAACTGCATGTATAGTATGATAACTTGATTTTTTTAGAGGTATTTGTAGGTCTGTACGTTACCTGTAAAAGATTGGATAGAAAAACAGAAACTCCATCAGTAGTTGTCTCTGGGAGATGGAATTATGATTGTGTTTTTATTTCACCTTCGTCTTTACATATTATCCAAAATTTCTACAGTGAGCATTTAACTGTTATGGTAAGAAAAAAAGTTAAAATTTTCAACAGTTAAAGAATGTTATTTTTTTTTTTTGCCCGCTATCACACAGCTGGTAGAAGCTGATAGAAACACGGGAGACACTGCAGACTTTATCTTCTAAACCGCCAACCAGAACTAATCAAGGTTACAAATAGATTACAATTGACTAATTGTAATCTAAATTGATTACAAATAGACTAATCAAGGAAAACATCTAAGGTATTTGATAAAGCTACTGGTGTATTCCTGCTCCCCCCCCCCCCCCCCCCCCCCCCCCCCCCCGGCACCATGTTAAACACTTTTTAATGTATTATCTATCAACAAAAATAACCAGTAAATGAGGAGTTTTATTTGAGCCAAACTGAGGACTATAACCTGGGAGACAGCCTCTCAGATAACTCCGAGGAAGTGCTCTGGAGAAGCATGGTTTTCAGTACAGTTTTATATCTTCTCAGGTCGAAGAACATTAAACAAGTCAGGGATACATTCCTTTAAGGTATAAAGCAACAACAACAAAAAACAGATCAGCATGTACACAGCAAGTCGGTTTGTCCTTGGTACCTGGGAAGGGAATCTTATCATCGCAGGGGTACTAGCAATGGCATCCCATGAAGGGAGGCATTTAATATTTATTTATTTATTTATTTTTAATGTGAACATTCTTTACTTCTGGTCAGTGTACCCTTTTCTTTAATAATTAAAGCAGGTTACAATGTATGTTTGAAAGGCCGCAAATAGGCCGTTTTAGTTAACATAATTTTTTTTTTAATTTCTCCATTTTAATCGTTTTTTTTTCATATTTATTTATTTACTTGGTTGCACCAGGTCTTAGTTGCGGCAGGCGGGCTCATTAGTTTTGGCATGGAAACTCTAAGTTGCGGCATGCACATGAGATCTAGTTCCCTGACCAGGGATCGAACCCGGGTCCCCTGCATTGGGAGCTCAGAGTCTCATCCACTGCACCACCGGGGAAGTCCCTGTTAGCATAAAATCTGAGTTAAATCATGTATAAGCCAGAATGACTTCCCTAGACCTCAATGTGTGAAAATTTGTTTCATCACATCTCAGACTCCCTCGATAGTCCTATAACATAGGTGTTTTTCTCCCCATTTTATGGACGAGAAAACTGGATCTCAGGGTTAGCAAACTTGCTCAGACTCCCGTGAGAGCAGAGCTGGACCTGAAGCCTGCCTGCCTGCCTGGCCTCACGTGTCACCACAGCCTGCTAACGAAGGTGTTCACTGTTTTGCCTTGACTCAAGCAGCCTGGGCCTGCTGTAGAGGCCCCGAACGTCCTTTTTCCTCCGATTGCCCGTGAGGCAGATGATAGATTCCCCCAAGGTTGGGGCTGTGTCATCTCCCTAGCGCCAACCAGCCCCAGCGTTGACCTGTAGGCATGGAGAAGTGTCTGCCGGGCAGAGCCAGAGACCCACCTCTTCAGGAAAAGCTTAACCGCAGAACACAGGCTTCTCTTTCAGAGCGTCCTGGGCTCGAGTCCATTACATACTGTGTAGCCGTAACCAAGGCACTTAGCCGCATGCTCTGCCTCCTTCTCTGTACGTTAACTGGCGGGGTCCCTGCACCCGGGGTGGCTGTCAGGTCCACCCAGCACGTGACAGATGCTCAGTGACCAATTCAGTTTGGCTTCCTCCATCGTCACTGTGAGGCAGTGCTGCCAGCTGGAAAGATTTGGCCAAATCAAATTCAGTAAATATTTATTGAGTGTCTGCTATGTGCCAGACACTGTGAGTATAAAAACTGAACGAGACAGGCTGACAGAACTCATGGTCCATCAGGAAGCACCAACACATATACAGCCATCTCGCGATAGAACGCCAAGTGCTCTCCCAGCGTGCGTTTAAGCATCATGAAGAATGGTGGGGAGATCGGCCACTCCCACCCCCCTGCCCAAATGTGTGCACATCAGTTGGGAATGTTGATGAGTAACTGTACATCTGCTTGATGGCGTATTTTGCAACAATTAAAGATAATTATGACAACTCCATAAAACATGAAAATTGTTTATGGTAACTAACAATGGCCCAGCACAAAACTGTGCTTTGACTGTGATGACAAGTAGATAAAATATGTGACAAAGACAGGAAGAAACAGAAAAATGAACGCAGCTGTGTTTTATGGTCTCTAATTCTGAGGAATTTAACAATTTTTTTCTTTTTAAAATGCCCATTAATGTTTCTGCATTGGTTTTTTGTGATAAATGAACTTCGGTAGGAGGTTGGGATAGGCAAACAGAGCTGAGCCATTGCTTTAGTTTTGCTGGAGGCTGGGGCTGGCTTCACTCCTTGGGAAAGTATTGCCAAATGTCTGGACCTTTAAGGAATAGAAAGGACAAGCTGTTGCTGGAAAGGCGGGGAACTTCTCAAACTGCAGAGTTTTCAAACTTGCTGTTGTCTAGTAAGATTCTACTGACGGAGCACCTTCTGAACGCCAGGCACTGGGCCCCCATCTGCAGGCAGTGTAGCCTAGTGGGAAAGCACATGGGCCCTGGAGCCAGACTATCCGGGTTCAAATCCCAGCTCTGCCATTTGCTAGCTTGGGATTCTTCATAGAATTATTACGCTGATTTAGTGAGTTGAGTAAAGATAAAATGCTTAGAATAGAGCCTGGCAGATTTATGAGTTCATTAAGTATAAGCTGTGATTATGGCCCTCTAAGTTAAGAACTCTTTTCCCTGTTTCACAAAGGAGGTAACTGAGGTTTAGAGAACTTAAGTGACTTGGCTAAGGTCACACAACTAGTTTAGAAGGAGATCCAAGCTCATAACTGGGCCTCCCTGACTCCAGAAGTCCTCTTTTTTCGACTCTACCAAGCTGCACACAGTGGAGGCTTGGTTAGCAGGCAAGTGGTGTATCTACTTACATACTTAACCAAAGAGCTCTTCTCCTCAACGAACAAGCAGCTCCCTCTTTGACCAACTCCCAGTTTTAGTGGGGGTTACCATGGAGCAGTGAGATGGGACACCAGCTCAGCCTGATGAATCTTGACCATCCAAGACAGGGTGGACCTGAGGCCGGCACAGCACCCTCAGAGCCTCTCCACGAGGTGAACTGCTCCTCAGAATTGGGAGTAGAGAGATTCAGCGTTCCCTGCTTTCCTGCAGGATATGTATCAGCGGTTTGGGAAATACTGGATGTTTCAATTCCCTTTCAACTCTGAGGGCCTGTGACTGATGCAATCAGCAGCATAAACTCCAGCCCAGCCCTCCAGGGTCTCCTGGTCTTGCCTGTGGCCCCCGCTGACCTCCCCCCCTTGCTGCTCTCTGTAGCTCGTGGAGATCATTCTCTTCTGCTTGCTGCTGTACTTCTACAAGGAGAGGAACGCCAACAACATTGTTGTGATTCTCCTCTTGGTGGCGTTACTTGGTAAGTGAGGGTCCTGGGGATTGAGTTTTGCCACCACTAAGTAGCACCAAAAGGAAATGTGGGTTTTGTTTACTGAGCTGTGGCATCTGGACCCAGGAGCTGCTGGAGGCCGGCCCAGGCTGGGCCCTCTGCATCGGCGGCTGCAGGAGCTGGGTCCCTGCTAACCGGACGCAGGCCTTGTCAGTTCCATCGTGCTGCTGACGGCATTCGGTGTTCTTGCTCAAATACCGCATCTCCTAAGTGCCAGGAGCGGTGCTGCAAACTGGCTAGAGCAGTGGGCCAGACAGACACCCGTCCCCTCAGGGTGCCACCCATTCAAGAGGGAGGAAATGACAGTAAACGAGTTGACAAATACATAGATAGTATAAGTTTGGGTAGCGACAATTACAATGACGAAGAAGAAAGCAGAGTAAGGGTAAGGGTGGGGGGTTAAGAGGTTATTTCAGAGAAGTCGGGGTGGAACAGGTTCCAACAAGTGAGCCCCTAAGGGTCCGTGTAAGACCTATCAGAGGTTAAGACTTAATTCTGGATTCAAAGGCAAGAATTGATTTCGATTTTGCTCTCTTTTTTTTTTCCTTTTAAAGGCATGGGTGCAATGGGGGAAATGGCTCCTAAATCAGATTGGGGCGAGGCTCTAACCCCACATAGAGTTAGATTTACCAAGTAGAGCTGTGAGAAGCACCCCTTCTTCCTGGAGACGGAGAGGTGGGTGCGGCCCTGCCGCTACCTCCTAGTGACTGTCCCTGTGTCAGCCACGCTGTCCTCTAAAAATGGGCCTAAGAGAACACCCAGATCTCGGGGGAGAGAGGCGATTAAATGAGATGAGCACCGGTCCCCAGTGTGTGTTGTTTCCTTCTGTCCTTCCGACAGCAAGCCCCCATTCCAGTGACAGGCCGTAAAACACACAGATATGTCATCGTAGGACAGGGTTCCATTTTTTTTTTTTTTAACAGCTTTACTGAGATATAGCTTACATACCGTAAAGCTCACCTGTTTAAAGTATACAATTCAGTGATTTCTAATATATTCATAGAGGATGCAACCATCATCATCATCGAATTTCAGAACATTTTTGTCACCCCAAAAAGAAACCCTGTGCCCACTAGCAGTCACTCCTCATTTTTCCATCCTCCCAGGCCCTGGCCAGTCACTAATCTACTTTCTGTCTCTATGGATTTGCCTTTCTGGACATATTACATAAACGGAATCGTACACCATGTGGCTGTTTGTCCCTGGCCTCTTTCACTGAGCATCATGTTGTAGAGGTTCATTCCTGTTGCAGCATGACTCAGTGGTCCGTTCCTTGATGATTTTGTTTGCAAAGTGGATTGGAAGATCACGGTCCCAAAACGTTCTCTCCTGGTGAGTTGGAAGGTCAGAAGGTTCTGAGGCACGTTGGCCAATTCCTTTCTGCCCCCTCCTCACCAACAAGGACAGCCTGGAGAAAGTGCTTGTCTTAACTGCCTGCCGATGTTTGAAAACTGTAGTCTAAGTAGCTGAGGGGCCCAGAAGCCTCTGTGTCTGCTGGGCTGTTGGCAGGAGAAGGCAAAATGAGCAGACGCTGAGAAAAATAGGAAAGCAAAACATTGCAGGCAGAACAAGGAACTTCATTTGTACCATACTTGGGAGTTCCTTTTAATTCCTGCTCTGGCAGGGGGATCCAACAGTTTAGAATTAGAAGTTTCTGCAGCACTGGGTAAAGCAGTGGTCTCTGTAGTGAGGTGAGTGTATGGGAAGAAAAAATATTAGAACTGGTATTTATTTTTTATCTCCACCTTTTAAGTATATTTCCTACACATGTTTTATGATGTATATACCATATAAGCACAGTGTTACATGACTATAATTTTAAAATAAATAAATGTATATATATTTGAAAAGTATATACATATGCATAGGGATATGCATTCCAAAACATGTGGAGACCTCTGGTCTAAAGAAATGTTTTTAAAAATACCAGTGAGTAAGCATTTTAAAAGACCAAAGAAACAACACAAAAAACTCCTGAGCTCTGTACACACCACATTTTTCTTGTGATTGCCGTGAGAATGATACTCAAAAGAAGTTCATTTATACATTCGATTGTTTTGACCTTGCATTGTGTTCCAGACACAGTGCTGCCACTCTGGAGTTCAGAGTGAACTCACCACCCTTTCTTGGTAGAGTTTAGAAGGGCGTTTGGAAGTACCCTTCGGGGTTTTGCTTTCCTCTCTGCTTTTACGGGAGGGTACAAAAGAACCAATGCCAATAGGATCTTCTCACTGTGTAAATCACTGGCTGGGCTCTGCCCGTGTTCCCTGCATCTTGGTCACCTTGTCCTTTGAGTTTATAAACTGTCCCCCCCCCCATGTCTCTGAGGCTCCCACACATCCTTGTTAACCTTCTGCAGGCTCAATGACCGTGGTGACAGTGAAGGCTGTGGCCGGGATGCTCGTCTTGTCCATACAGGGGAACCTGCAGCTCGACTACCCCATCTTCTACGTCATGTTCGTGTGCATGGTGGCAACTGCTATCTATCAAGCCGCGTGAGTTGCAGATTCTTTTCCTGCTGGGCCTCCCCACAAAGGTCTCTTCCAGCTTCTGGGCCTGATTACAATTGTTTTTGAAGCTGTAGGGCAGGTAGAACATTCAAATGTTCTGTCGCCAGGGTTTGGCATCCACTGTGGAGAGAGAGGGGTCGCTAATTTGCTGAGTTATCACATGGAGGGGTGCCATGCCGCTTGAAAAGCCTGGAGTGGATGTATTTCTCCCTCTGCCTCCAAATGTGAGAACCGCGCAATCAGAGGCAGCCTCGATTCCCATCTGGACCAAGGCAGGTGCCCACTTCCGGGGCCTCAGAAGAAGCTGTGCCGTCCCCGTGAGGCACCTATTTGTCTGCCCGGTGGAAGACAGAAAGTTGTCTCCAACTTTCTTGTCCTCAAGAAATCTTTCCAAGTAGAAGAGCAAGGCGATGGTTTCTGCCTCAGAAGCAGCAGTTCTGAGGGTAGGCCTGGGCCTTGCTCACATCAGAGATCCGGTGCCCAGCAGGGGGCCTGGGTGAGCATGTGACAAACCTGCGTGGGGACGGAAGGTGGACAGATCAGGTTTCAGTGTGGTGCCTGGGGCCGGTTCACCCCGGACAGGTCAGGCCCTGGACTCCAGCCGCTGGGGCTCACCATCCACCAGCGGTGCCTGCAGGGAACATAGCGGTGACCGCTGCCACCCGGGTGCCCAGTGCAAGCTGTGCTCTCACTGCCTTCACAGGAACTTGAATTCATTTGGTCCCCACGACAATGATATCATCCTCACTTTGCACGTAAGGAACTACTGCGAGAGGCCAGGAACTGGCGGAGCTGAGACTGGAACCCCGGCGTCTGTCTCCCTCCCCATCCCGCGCCCCTCACCCCTCTGCCCTAGGCCTGCTCCTCAGCTCCTCTAAGGCACAGATTCCCCGTCTGCAGTGACAATAACAACAGCCCCTACCTAACAGAATCGCAGCAGGCTCTAGTAGGATACAGGATAGCGTCCAGTAAATAGTAGCTTCTTTTATGACTTTTGTTACTATTATTACGTTGATTATGACTATGCTTAGTCCTCCTACAGCGATTCTGGTCATCACCCCTGAGCCCCTGCCCAATGCAAGGCTCTGTGCTGTGCCCTCCAGGGCTTACAAAGATGATTAGGTGCCCCGCCCTCCTCGGGAAGCTTCTCACTCACACATCACACATTCATCGAGGCCTGCTGTGTACCGGGCCCGTGCTGGGCCTTCCACGCACAGAGACGTGAGCGATAGTCACTGAACTCAAGGTGCTCACAGCCCTGGTCCGAGGACAGCCGGGTAAACAGACGATTACAGTTGGGTGGGAAGTGTGTTATGGTGTAAGGAACGTTGCAACAATAACCAAAATGCAGAGAATGGACAAAGAATATATTCCTAAATGATGGAGTGTTTATCCTAGGTGGAGAGATTAGGAGTGACTCTAATTTTCTCTCTCTTTTTCCGATATTTATTGCAGTGAGAGTTGAATTAAGAAGAAAATTTGTTTAAAAGAATAATTGCAACACAAGGCAGGACGTGATAAGAGCTACAGGAGTTTCTTGGAGTGTTAAGGGACCAGGAATGGCTTTTTAGTGGGTAGGGGAAGCAGGGGACACAGAGGTGAGGAGAAGGGCATTGCGGTGATAAGAACCGTGTGGTCAGAGGTGTGGGACGGGGAGAGGGAGGGGCCTCAGGCTGTGTGTCCAGAGGAAGAATAGGAGCAAAGCGTGGACCCCAGCCCAGGAGACACACAAGGCTGGCATCTTTATAATCCCAAGGAATATTCCTTCATGCCTCATCTTCGTATTTTCAGACCAAGCCTGCAGTCATCGGCTTTCACCTCGGCCTTCCGACATCCCCACAGCCCACTGACCAGAGTGCTTTTGTGTTGAAGGTTTTTAGGTCAAGCCTCACAGATGTACGACTCCTCTCTGATTGCCAGTGTGGGCTACATTCTCTCCACTACCGTGGCTATCACAGCAGGTAAGGGTGTGGTCGCAAGATTTCTGTCTTCTACCTTGACAGCAGGGACATTACCCCAGTGTGGAGGGAAGGGGCGCCGCCTCTGTCAGAAGGCCAATTCTGCTGACTTGTTCTGCCCGTCACAGTTGTAGATGGTTTTGTGGGGAGAGTGCAGGATTTAGAGCCGGAGAGGCCTAGGTTTGCACCCCAGCACAGACACGGAGCTGTGTAGCTCTGGGAAAATCACTTCACCTCTCTGAGCCTCAGTTCCACATTCATAACATGGGAGTAATAATACTTTCCTCCTAGAATTGAAATATGTATAGTCCAAATGTCCCCTACCTTGTATTGCTTGTGTTAGGTTTCTTTAATAGTTTCTACCATCATCTGCTAACTCCACAGCCTCCACTGGCCAAGTGACCACACACTTCTTCTGTATAATTTTTAGAGATCATGAGTATGTACATAACACGTGCTCTGTAAGTGATCATCATCATTATTACATTCCCCTTTTCTTCTACTCCACCCCTCTATTTTTTTTCTTTTTCTTTCTGAGGTGGCTTCAGAGGCTGCAAGCATATCTGTGTGTGTGTGTGTGTGTGTGTGTGTGTGTCGGTTATTTTGTTTGTTTGTTTTTAACTGGCAATGGTGACTAAGATTTTCAGAGTAAAAAGACCAGTAAGAACCAGTGTGCCTCCCTTTGAGGAAGGCCCAGCCAGAAAGCCATATATTTCGCACTGCACCTTGGACAAGTGGTGCCCAAACTGGTGTTCACAGAGGTTAGAACAAGAGCGCACACAGCCTGCCAGGGCCTGTGCCATGAGCGGGACCAGGGATTGAGTGGGGCTTGACCCAGAGCAGCCAGAAAGCTAACCTCATGCAGAGATTTAAGTCATGGTCAACAGCTTCGGTCCAGGCAAGATTGAAAGGAATAGAAACACCGTGGTTGAGTCCACAGTCAGGCAGGGAATCAGGAGCTCCAGGCAGGGTCGGGGTGGTGGGGTGTGAAGTGGGTCCAGACAGACGCTGGCTGCAGGGTGAGGGCGGCAGGCCTGTGGCACTGCCACACTGCAGGGTGTGACATCTGCCAGTCTCATGAGGTTAGAAAGCTCCGGCGGCTTAACCACGAAGCCTTGGTCTTCCATCTTAAGAAAGATGGGGGGAAAATGTGGTACATATATACAATGGAATATTACTCAGCCATAAAAAAGAACGAAATAATGCCATTTGCAGCAACGTGAATGGACCTAGAGATTGTCATACTGAGTGAAGTTAAGTCAGTGAAAGACAAATATCATATGATATCACTTATATGTGGAATCTAAATAAAAGATACAAATGAACTTCTCTACAAAATAGAAATAGAGTTACACATGTAGAAAACAAACTTATGGTTACAAGGGGGTAAAGGGGAGGGGAGGAATAAATTGGGAGATTGGGATTGGCATATACACACTACTATATATAAAATAGGTAACTAATAAGGACCTACTGTATAGCACAGGGAACTCTACTCAATACTCTGTAATGGCCTATATGGGAAAAGAATCTAAAAAAGAGTGGATACATGTATATGTATAACTGATTCACTTTGCTGTACACCTGAAACTAACACAACATTGTAAATCAACTGTACTCCTATAAAAACTTAACAAAAAAGAAAAAGAAAGAAAGATGAGGGAGAGGGGTGTGTAAAAACTGGTAAGTCTCTAGTGTAGCTCATAGTGTCGTTTCACTGGGGGAAGCTGGGCAAAGGGTACGTGGGAATTCCGTACTATTTCTGTGCATCTAATATTATCTCAAAATAAAAAGTTAAGAAAAAAAAGATGGAGGTAAGAGGGGCCTAGGTGGGGGAGAAAGAGAAGACAGTCTATTCCCCCCAAATGGCTTTTATTCCATTCTGCTAATTTCTTACTAGGTGCAGTCATAGTATTTTGGACCCCTTTGGTATTCTGTAGGGAAGGGAGCTTCGCCAGATCCTAAACAGACTGGCAGGTGGGTGATTTGAAAACAGCTCACCCGCATTTTCCATCCTTTGCTGCTCAGGCGCCATCTTCTACCTGGACTTCCTCGGGGAGGACGTGCTACACGTCTGCATGTTTGCACTGGGGTGAGTCCCATCCTGCTCCCTGGCCCCGAATTCCAGGCAGGCTGCGCCTCTCTCCCCACCCCTGCTCCAGCCTCTCAGGCAGTCCCTTAGAGCCAGAGGAGCAGCTGGCAGTGGGAGCTTTGTCCCCAGAGGTGAGCGTTTCATTCCCCAAAGGGCTTTACTTTTCTTTTCTTCTCTTTTGGGCTTTAATCTCCTTGTCATTTCGAACACATCACAATTTGACCCATGAAAGACTCTCAACCTCACCTCAGATCAAAGAAATGTATACTAAAGCTAAACAAGATGCCATCATTTTGCAAAAACTAACAGGAGGGGTAACGTCCCATGTTGGCAAAAGGATAGGAGCCCAGCTCTCTGCCACAGTGTGAGAAGTTCTTTAATGTGGGAGGATAATTTGGCAATAACAGTGAAATTTTTAAATGAGCATGCTTCTTGATGCAGCTTTCCATTTCTAATCATTTATCTTGGAAAAGTAAATGATGGACGTAAGGACACATGTATGAGGGTGTTTATTATTTTAAAAATTAATTGTATAAGCAAATAATTGGAAACAACCTAAATGCCCATCAGTAAAATACAGGTTAAAGAAATTACACTATCTTCATATAATTAAGTACCATACTGCCATTTTGAAAAATTGAGGTCAGTCTATTGGTACTGACGTAGAACCATGTCTAGGATACGTTGAATGAAAAAAGTTACATTTTTTAAAATGTATAGTATACCCTATGAGCCAGCAATTCCACATCTAGATAAAGACCCAAAAGAAATTAGTTATATATATTGACAGAATGACTTGTACATGAATATTTATGGTAGCTTTATTCATAATATGCCCAGACTGGATACAACAGGAGAGTGGAAAACAAGTTCTAATATATTCAGACAATGGATCAGATAATGCGTTCAACACAACAATAAAAAAATAATGAACTACTAATACACACAATGAAGTGGATGAATCTTAAAAACACTTATCAGAAAAAAAAAAAAAAACACTTATCAGGTGAAAGAAGTCAGACATAGAAGAGTACATGCTGTATTGTTTAACTCACAAGAAGTTGAAGAACAGGCCAATCGATTCTGTGGACGTCAGAACAGAGGTTTCCTCTGGGGAAGGGTCTGCCTGAATGGGGAAGGGGCACAGGAAACTTTCTGGGGGTAAGGGATGGAAATGACTTCTCTATTGACCTGGGTGGTGATCCCACGAGTGTGTACACAGGTAAGATTCATCGAGCTCCACGTTTAGGGACTGTGCATTTTATTGCCTGTAAATTATACCTCAGTTTTTAGAAAGTATGCTTGTTTATCTAAGCTCTGGAGAGAAGAAAAAAATGAAAAACGACTCTGGAAGAATAGACACCTATGGTGGGGGCGAGTGCAGGGACTTTCTAATTTTTACTTTCTAATTTTTACTTTCTCTGCTCCTGTATTGATTGAATTTAGGCCATAAAGAACTTTTTAATTAAAAAAAAAAAATCTTTAAAGGCAGGGTTCTGAGATGCAGGGTAAGTGGAGGTGAGGGTTTGGCCGAGGATGGCCTGATTTGTTCTCATTGAGGCTTGTGTGGGCTGCACGGGCTGTTATTATTCATCTCGCATCGGCTTCCTGCTGATCCCAGGCCCGGCCGCCTCTCAGGGCCGCTCAGCAGTGAGCCCACCTCCGCAGCCTGCCACCCTGTTTTCCCCTTTTTCCCATTACCCACGTTTGAAAGCATCCCTCCCAACCTCACTCTGGCCTTGTTTCTCTTCTTCGTCTGTGTTCGCCAGGTGCCTCATCGCATTCTTGGGCGTCTTCTTAATCACACGTAACAGGAGGAAGGCCATTCCCTTTGAGCCCTACATTTCCATGGATACCATGCCAGGTAACATTCAAATCCAGCTGGCCAGCCCATCCACACAGAATGACTGCTACTTCCTGTTTAAAAAGAGACAACCAGCCTCTGGGTTTGGTGCAGGGAAGGTGTGCTGCGCTATTATGATGTGACGGTCTCTCTTTTTTTTTTGTTTCTGTTTTTTGTGGTTTTTTTGGTTTTTTGTTTGATCTCAGTTTGCAAAAGAGGAGGCAATGGCTGAGGCACCTTGATTGGTTTTGGGCACATCTTGCCAGTTCTCATGTCAATTTGGGGATCTTTTAAAGACAATCCTGATTCACACTGGTTATAATTATGATCTGCAGCACCAGGCTTCATGCCTGCAAAAGGAAAAACCCAGTTCATCTCAGTGGAATGGAATGATCAGAGAGGGGAAGGAAAATAGGATGAATGAAATTCAAATACTATAACCTCACTCCTTAGATTCCACAAGGGAGTGGATTGTTTTGGAGAGCCTATTTCCCCAGGGAGCTCAGGGTTCACACTGAGAAGCACAAGTTCAAATGGCAGGAACATAAATGTGTGAATCAGCTGAGTACTGCACAAAAGGGAGTGATGGGGCTTGTAGAGAACTGGAGAGCACTTTCCAGCCTCAAGGGATTCAGATGAGAAAGTTAAGATGTCGGGCAGCCCCATCTAGATTTGCTGACCTAAATTCTATAGGATACTAGCGGCCACTAGCTTTCACTCTTTAACTCAAATTTAATTTTTATTTTAGATATATAAGATGGAACTCTCTCCAAAGCATAATCTCCCGCCCTCCATTAAGACAGTCTTGTGAGCAAAAGACAATCACAGTGATGGAGTAGAGTACTACTTAATAAAGTACTCGGGAGGCAGGCGTGTTCTCAGGGCTGACCGAGGTGCCCATGATTTAAATGGCCCCAGGGTTTATGTGTCTACTTTTTATATTATTTCCTCATCTCTTGCTATTAAGCTGTTGTCTGTCATTCTTGCTGTTACCAGCCTGCCTGTGTATAGCAGCTCCGTGTCAATCTTCTCATTTGACCCAAGTTGTTTGAATCATGTATAAAATTAAAATAAATAAGCTCTGAGTTGGGGCCTTAAGGTTTCTCCTACGAGTTAAGTGCATGAGCTTTAGTGCATGAACTTTTGAAACATCTAATCTGGCTGCTCAGATGCCTTTTTTGCTTACTTCCTTGTTTCTCGGCTGTGTTCCGGATAGATGAGGGCGCTGGATAGCTGAATTCCAGATAGGTGAGGTGTCAACTCTGTGCAAGTATGTGTATGTACATGTGTGTTTGTGTGTTTATAAACCGTGTATGTGTATACATCTATATGAGTATTTGCATTTGCGTATATACAGATGTGTTTTCTGGTAGAAGATAGAAGGTAACCTAAGGTAATCTTAGGTATCCGCGTTCTGTGATCTGTTTGTGGACGTGGCTCTTGCTTCCTCTTTGTGCCTTGTGACCGGTGGGAAGTTGGATGTTGGAGAAAGGAGACCTGCCCTCGTGCCGTGGCACGACAGGACTTCTGAGTAGGCCTGGCTTCTGTACTTTGAAGCTGAGCATGGGCTTGGAGTTCAGATGACCTGGATTCAAATCCCAGCTCTCAACCACCTACCTGCTGAGTGACCTTGGGCGTGTGCCTGGACCTCCCAAGGCCTCTGACCCTCACTTGTAAATTGGGATTCCTTTTCCCAGGGTAGTGGGATAATATGTTAAAGGCCTCTTGCACAATGTCTGGGACCTGGTAGATGCCTGGTTGAATTTGGTTTCACTTCGTTTTTACTTGAAAAAAGACTTTGAAAATTTCGAACACTTGTTTGACCTGATGCCAGGTAAAACAAGAAGAAGAAAACTCTTAGACAGAGACGCTTCTCCAGCTGCTCGGTTTCCCTGGTCAGCATCAGGACCTTTCTGGCTTTGGGTCTAACCAGATTGATATCTTCACAACCGACTAGTAGCCACGGTTCAAGAGGCATTCAAGTTCCGAAAATTAGCTACACGTCACAATTAGGAGAGGCTTGAAATAATTCTAGCACCTGGAAGACTTTTAGAAAATGAGAAGGAGAAAAATGGTCCCTGACAGCGAGGAGCTGGGCTGGCTCTCACAGCTGGGCCTTGGTGTTTCTGGCTGAACATAGACCATTTCACAGAACATCAACAGCAGACAAGGTCATTCTGGGACTGTGATGGATCAAGACACAAACAGGACCATGCCATTGTCATGTCCAAACACAGACAAACATGAACATGGTCCAAACCATAAAAAGATCAACCATCCCCCTCCCATGAGTGGCTGCTGCTTCTTTACCAATCACAGCTTTAGTCTCCATCTAGTCTTCTTTCCTTCTAGATAACAATCATTAAGATCCCCAGTTATAGAATTATCCCCACTTCCTGACAGCATCTCATCCAAAGCAAAGCCCTGCTTCCTTAAACCCTCCTGAAATCACCTAACACAACCCAAATTCTGTAGTAAGTCCTTTCTAATACCCTCTTACTGAAACAGCTCCCCATGATGTACATCTCCTTCACTGAAATGAGTCAAGAAACCCAAATTTGTTAGACTATAGGTATATTCCTCGTGGGTTTTGGCTGGGGAACGTTGACAAAGCTAAACTATGCCTGGTAAGCCAACTGTTCTCCCTGAGGAATAGGCATCCCCTCATCTCCTCCCAATTCCCTCCCCAAAATCTAAACCACAGACTCTTAAACTGTACCCTTCAAATTCCCGTCAGCCAAGGCTTGTGTAATGTGGAAGCAAAGGCCCTTCCACAGATGGGGTCTTCCCAGACCATTTGCAGAGTAGATAAGAGCATGGGCTTTGGTGTCAAATCCCAGCTCTGTCTCTCATTAGCTGTGTGTCCTTGAGCAAGTTACTTTACCTCTCTGAATCTCTGTGTTCTTATCTGGAAAAGGAGGATAGTAGCATATTTCTGTCATAGGATTTGGGGGGATTAAGGTCTATAGGGAGCCCACACAGCATTCTGGTTAAGAGTGTGGGCTTCAGAATTTAAACCACCTGAGTCTGCACCCTAGAGCTGCCACTTGCTAGCTTGGCGACCTCAGGCAAGTCCCTTAACTTCCAACTGCCTCATTTTCCTAATCAATAGTTGTGCGAATCAAATGAGATAAAACTTTATAACTATTTAGAACAGTGTCTGCCACCAACTAAATGCTCAGTCCTCGTCAGCCATTACCATTATTGCTGTTGTTGTTACTATTACTATTTAAAGCACTTAGCCCAGTGCGTCAGGCATAGGAAGCAGTCAGATGTCAGCTGTTATTATCATCATGGTTTCATGGAAGATAATTTGCATTCAGTTTTTTTATTACTCAACCAGGGGGCAAGAGAATTTGAAGGGTCTTAATTCCCTACCAGGAAAAGAACTGGCCTCAGAGGAGGCCAGGTCCTACTTGGCTAAGGGAATTGTAGAATACATTTAAAGGAATTAATGACTAAAGTCTTTGCCCTCAAATGTAAGTAGAAATCCGACATCAATGTGCCCAGAGGTAATAAGCAAAATCGCACCTTACTCCATATGTGGATCAAGGATGTTAATGTCAAACCTCTCCCTCTGAGCATCATAATACATGTGTCACCGTCATGTATCCATGACACAAAAGTTATCGTCTTCTCTCAACAGTATAATGAAGTTTTCTGGATGCTGATTTAATTCAGCAAAAAGTGTTGGCATCTACCACGTTCAAAACACAGTGCTGGTTCCACTTGCCCTGTGGCCCGGACATTCCCACCTCATTCTAAGCCAATGGTTTCTTTTGACAGTGGCTGGTCTGTGTGCATATTTCCTGAAGATTCATCCTTTGTTGCTTAGCAACTATAACGTTTCTAGTGTATATTTATGGGCGCTCTTTTTTTGTTCAATCCAAACCATTCAGGAAGTTGACAGTGCACATGCTTAGCTCCTGAGCACGGTGATTAGCCTGTGGTGGGATAGAAGAGGGTGAGATGCAGCCTCCTTTGGCCCCACTGCATAATGATTTGGGGGAAATGGATTTCATTTCAGGTATGCAGAACATGCATGACAAAGGGATGACCGTCCAGCCTGACCTCAAAGCTTCTTTTTCCTACGGGGCCCTGGAAAACAATGACAACATTTCTGAGATCTACGCTCCCGCCACACTGCCCATCATGCAGGAAGAACATGGCTCTAGAAGCGCCTCTGGGGTTCCCTATCGCGTCCTGGAACACACCAAGAAGGAGTGAGCCCACCCTGAAGGAGACTCACCTTCTCTCCATTTACAGCTGCTCAAGCCATGCTGATAGCGGTTCAACCCTTAATTCTAAAACTTGCCTTTCAAGTCTTATTTTTTTAATCCAAGAACTCTGTGGACGGGGATCTGGAAAAGCCTTTGTCTCTGGCAAAGGGTAGATTATCTTGGTCCTGGAAGTTTCAGATGATGAGGGTGGGGCTGGGGTGGGGGGCTGAAAGCAGTATTCTAGGTGGGCAGTACAGAGTTCAGCCTCTGCCTGGTTTAGTCCAACGAGATTTGGAAAGCGGTTGTCATCCTTGAGGATGGTAGCTGGGTTTCCCCAGTCAGTGACCAAAGGTGGCCACATTCTTTAGAGCTAAAGCAGGGCAGAGATTCTGCCCTTACTTTCCAAATCCACTGAAAGGCTGGAAACCTCCAAATCTAGTCTTCCCTCACCTTATGTGCAGGCCTGATCTCTACCCACCTCCCTCTTGATTCTGTACTTAAGATAACCTTTGTGTCGCCTTCACATGGCATTGGTGAACCAGCCCTGGGTGTAACATCCTGCCACTCGCCTGTAAGAAATGCACATCTGCTTTCTGGTGGTCTGTGCCTCCCCAGTGAAAGTGTGCTTGATGTGTTTGTACTGGATCCACTCTGAAAACTAATTTGGTTTTGGTTCTGTGAACTACTTGGTTGCTTTCTTTCCCCTCAAAGGAACTGAGAAATTAAGAGAAGAAGGGGAAGAATAAGAAAGACAGGAGCAGGGGTGATGAGCCTTCAGCCCATAAAGGGAGAAAAATCCCTTTTCATTTTGCAAGAGGTGATTGCATCACCTGTAAAAGGACAGACAGACAGTCTGGCTGTTGTACGTGTATTTTCCTGCACACCAGCGTCCTCTGGGAAAACCAGGGGTGCTCATTTCAGAGACAGCCTCACTCACCTCTCCTCTCTCCTCTCCTCTATAGATTGACGAACCAAGCTTGAGTCATTGGTTCACTTCCTTGGGGTCGATAGACTCTGGGTCCTTATCCCCATGCGCATACATCTGGGAGAAGTAGGCATTCTCAGAAATGGGGCTCTGCTGGCTGGCTGGCTGGCTGCGTACACGATTGTCTTCCCCTAGACTGACTGTATGCTTTTGAGAATGGCAGGTAAAGGTCTGCAAACTTTAATGAAAATAAGGATCCTCTAGGGAGTTTATTTAAAATACAGATTCCTACACCCCAACCACAGGTACTCTGATTAAGTGGGACTGGGACCAGGCCCAAGAGTCTGCATTCTTAACTGGCAGCACAGGTGATTCTGAGGCAGGTAATCCAAGTATCACACACCTTGAAAGCCTAATAACTGAGAGAGACAGTCTGCTGAAACCCTGACACACCCCTGCTGGAAAGTTGGAATTACCATTCCTTGCTTCCTCTTGGGGGTTCATTTGGCAGGCCAAATCATCCCCATGGAATCCATGGCATTTCTGCATCCAGTGATTACTTCTTAGAACTACACTTCCTGCTTCCCTAGGCAGCCTTGAACTAACCGGCAAGACAACAGTGTTACTAGACCAGTGTTGATAGATCATTAACCTTTACGGATTGTGCTTAATGCCGATTTAGTACCTTGACTTCACAGCTGATGTCTGTTGCCTGTGATAACCACTTCTGTATTGTGTCTTACATGCCTAAGAAGGCAACAGACAATGACTTTTCTTTTCCTTTAGAATAGGTATCAAAACAATATTTATGAGGCACTTACTATGTGTTAAGCATTTGGACAGTGAGGGCTACAAATAATAAGACCTGGTTTCTGCCCTCCAAGCCAGCCGTGAGAGACACAAATATCTGGTCAACTATGGCAGGGCAGGCCGAGTGCAATAGCCGACCACAGAAAATGACAGTTATGGAGGTCCTGCTAAAGGTCAGGCCCTGAGCCCAGAACTGGGTATTCAGAATTGGAGATGATTTAGGCTCCACTCATTGATGGGTGGCAAATCTAGCTAAGATTTGGGCAAAGCATAGAAAGTAGAGTGATCACCCCCAGGCAGAAGGGCCAGCATTTGCAAAGACAGAGATGGGTTGAGGCGGGTGGCAAAGGAAGAGCCAGGGTAGGTGATGGGAAATGAGCCTGGAAAGATAAGCAGTGGAGGTAGAATCATGGAGGGACTTGAAGGCCTGGCCAAGGAGTTTAAACATATCCTAGAGAACATGGGAGCCATTGATAGTTCACGAGGAAGAGAATGGCAGGATCCGCACTGATTGGAAAGGAGGCCCTATGCAGTTTGGAGGAAGACTCTGAAGGGGTAATAAAAGTCACTTTTCAAGGTCCGGCTGCACAGCTGCAGGAACAAAACACAAAAGGGGAATTAAAATCCAATTTCGCTGCTATTCACATTTTCCCAGTGATGTTTCTAACGTGGGCCGGGAGGGGGTGTGAGGGCAGAGTGGATAAAGGGAAGGTGAGCGGGGAGGCCATTTAAATGTGTCAAACCCAGGTGATCATTTGGTATCTTACGTGCTCCCAGCCTTACTCTGCCCTCTTCCCTTGGTTTTGTGTTGGGTCTTTTAACCTGGAGTCAGGCAAGAGTGATGAATGGATAAAAGCACATTGTAATCTCAGGTTAGCTGACGATCATGGGTTCAGTGCTACCCAGGAGCTGCCTTCAGGTTTAGGGCAACAGCCCCAGAATTCTGACTCTGTCTTGGGCTGGCATCCCCCAGTCTTTGTCCCTGAGTGTAAATGGATGGTTTGCTGGTGGCAGATAAGCAGCACTTGCTGTTAGGGCGGGGAACAAGGGCATCAGCTTTCCAATCACAGCCCGACTCTTTATTTTTCTCATGGCTCTCACGTCCCCAAGCCCTCTCGGCGGCTCCGGGCAACAGTACATATCCTGCCACCATCTCCCTTCTCACAGCCAGTACCTAAGGCAAGGTCACCAAACTTGGGTTTCAGCTTTCCAGTTGTTCTCTGGCTTCCTCTCTCCACCCCACTCTGTTCCCCTCTTCCAAAGGCTGGGATTCTGGGGTCCCTAATCAGATATTAAAAGCAGTTCTTCACAGGTGGGTGCCTGAAGCTTTTGAAGGGAGCTTAGCCCCACTCCACCCGCCCCCAGCCCTCCCATGAAGCTGCAGGTCTGACATGCCATCACATGAAGCCTCAGGTCATGCGAGGGTTTTGCAGGATGGAATTGAACACTGGGTAGGCAAGGGAGGATTGACATCTCCATTGCTTTTCTGGTGGAAATGAGGCAGCTTGATGGCACAGTGTGGAGACAAGATGTCCATCAGGGTGGTGTTGGGGAATCTCCAACTCGCAGCCTTGTGAATTCCAAATCTGGTCCAACACTGGCTGACAGGCAAAAAATTTTACTGTGTGTTCCTCTGAGAAGCTGTGTAAATAAAGTCACCTTAGAATATATTCTATGTGGATGCTCACATTTTGTTAATTTAGTGACTAATGTATGGCATGTCTTATTTTTCAAAAAAATGTGTGTGCTATGTGCAAATAGCATTATGAAGTGGTATTTAATTAAAAAGAAAATCCATGTGATGCCTGTTGAGTTTGAGTCTTTTATGTTTGGTTTTTTTTTTTTTTTTTAAACATCTTTATTGGAGTATAATTGCTTTACAATGGTGTGTCAGTTTCTGCTTTATAACAAAGTGAATCAGTTATACATATACATATGTTCCCATATCTCTTCCCTCTTGCATCTCCCTCCCTCCCACCCTCCCTATCCCACCCCTCTAGGTGGTCACAAAGCACCGAGCTAATCTCCCTGTGCTATGCGGCTGCTTCCCACTAGCTATCTATTTTACATTTGGTAGTGTATATATGTCCATGACACTCTCACCCTGTCACATCTCACCCCTCCCCCTCCCCATATCCTCAAGTCCATTCTCTAGTAGGTCTGCGTCTTTATTCCCGTCTTGCCACTAGGTTCTTCATGACCTTTTTTTTTTTTTCCCTTAGATTCCATATATATGTGTTAGCATACTGTATTTGTTTTTCTCTTTCTGACTTACTTCACTCTGTATGACAGACTCTAACTCCATCCACCTCATTACAAATACCTCCATTTCATTTCTTTTTATGGCTGAGTAATATTCCATTGTATATATGTGCCACATCTTCTTTATCCATTCATCCGATGATGGACACTTAGGTTGCTTCCATGTCCTGGCTATTGTAAATAGAGCTGCAATGAACATTTTGGTACGTTTGGTTAATACTTTCCAGAGTTATCTACGACAGTGCTGTCCAATAGAACTTTCTGCAACGATGGAAATGTTCCCCGTCTGTGCTGCCCAAACGGCAGCCACTATCCACGTGTGGCTATTGAGCACGTTAAACATGGTGAGTGCAACCTAGGAATTGGATTTTTAGTTTTATTTAAATTCAATTATCTTAAATATCCACATATAGCTAGTGGCCGCTGTAGAAACCGTGCAGATCTAGAGATGCCCGTGATTTCACTTAAGGCTGAATTAAGCACTTTTTTTTTTCCCTGCGGTGGTGAAGAGTATAGACTTGTGGCCACACTGCCTAGGTTTGATTCTTGACTCTACCACTTTTTAGCTGTGTGGTCTTGAACAAGTTGTTTAAACTTTCTGTGCCTCATCTGTAAATCTGGGATAGTAACAGTCACTTCCTAAGGGTTATTATGGGGATCAGGTGAGTTAATAGCTGTAAAGTCTTAGAACTATGTCCAGCATCCCATCAGGACACAGTATGACACTGAAGCTATGGTTTCCGTATTTACTTATTTATTTACTTTTTCACTTTGAAATTGTATAATGAACACTTGTGATTTTTCTTAAGTAATTCTAAGCAAATGTGTCTCTCTTCTTTCTAAGTTTCCAATCTACAAAGACAGGTGTGGAATAGAGCCTAAATCTTTATTTATATACACACACTCACAGAATAATGTATACATACTCATACATTTAATAAGCACTTATTATATGCCACACACTATACTAAGACTTCATGTACATCTCAATTCTTCTTTACAACAATTCCATGAGGTAAGTTTTAATATTATCCCCATTTTACAGATGAAGAAACTGAGACTCAGGTCATATAGCTGGTAAATAGCAGAACTGCTATTTGAGCCCAGAACTGCCTGACTCCAAAACCTGAGCTCTTCATCCCTCTGCTGTGCTGCCTTTCCTGGTGTGGTTGAATTTCCATGGGGTAAGTTCACCACACATTAGGATTTCACCTTTACCTGACAAATAAAAAGGATGTACAGTTTCTAAGAAGGATGCAGACTTAAAGAACAGATGCCCCCCTGCCCCCAGTTCATATGTTGAAATCTAATCCCCAGTGTGATGGTTTTTGGAGGTGGGGTTTTGGGGAGGTGATTAGAACATGAGGTTGGAACCCTCATGAATGGGATTAGTGCCCTTATAAAAGAGACCCCAGAGAATTCGCTCATCCCGTCTGTCCGGTGAGAACATGGGAAAAAATACCGTACTATATACTATTATTTCATTGAAACAGGACATCAACACCCAAATAGTAAGGGCAAAATCTCACAACAAAGGATAATCCTTGAAACTGAATAATTTAGCTTTATGAAAAATTTAGGACAGCCTCATTATTTGCCTCATTTTCTTGCAGGCCTGTAAGATGAAACCAGCATTAGGGAACCTAACTTGGTTTGACGCAGCTCAAACTTGGTATTACTTGTGAGGAAAGGGGGGCTAGTTAGCTGTAGACACAGGACTAGAACCGTCTTATGAGCTCTAGTCTGTCCCCTTTCCACTGCATCACTGAGTCCTGCTACATCCTCCATCCTCCATCCACCCCATTCATTGAGTTTTAACTCTGTGCCAGGCCCTGTGCTAAGCACTTTACATCCATTATCGCATTGCATTCTCTCAACAGCCCTGCAAGGAACCTGTTCAATCCCTGTTTTACAAATACAGAAACTGAGGCTCAAAGAAATTCAGTCATTTGGGTGTGTAAGCCACAGAGCCTGGATTCAAACCCACATATAACTGATTCCAAAGTCTGTATTTTTTTTTTTTAAATCCCATCCTCGGTATGTCAATAGACAATACTTTTGTACCTTTACATTCTTTGTTCATTTTTAAGCATAAAATGCAACTTTCTCTGAGTCTGGAGGAGCACAAGAGCATTAGCTTTCAACCTTCGCCGTTGCCCTGGGCCAAGGCATCTTTCGTTCCTTTGGTACACTGAGTATATGGTATTTTAGGCAACTATTGTATCAATCAGGGTCCAGTCAGGAGACAGAAACCACGCCAGTTTTTGGAACAGAAATTTTAATATAAAGAATTGGTAACTAGGAATAAAGTTGTTCACTAGGCAACTGAAAGAGTACAGAGAGACCGCTAAGTATCATACAGATAAGACGCAGCTCCCACCCCGAAGGCTGGGGGGAAAAGAGGAAGAGGTTGGAATGATTACAACTTAGATGCTTGGAGGAGGGGCCCCGCGGAGCTGAAACTCAGAGGACCTGAAACAGAGGCTGATGCTGTGCCTCAGAGCTTGGAGAAAGACCCTGGAAAACTGGGACCCAGGCCCATGAGCCTCTGGATAAGCCCTGGAGACCACAGATGAAGAAGCCACACCCTCTGAACTTAAGTGGGAGAAAAAAAAATTTAATTATGCCAAAAATATTTGTTAAGAGTTTCCCATTCAATATGGAACCTAAGCACACGCATTCACCTCCTCTCCGTCCCAGAGTGGCTTTGGGCTTAAAGTCAGTAGGTATCAAGAACAAGAGTGGGGCTTCCCTGGTGGCGCAGTGGTTGAGAGTCTGCCTGCTAATGCAGGGGACACGGGTTCGAGCCCTGGTCTGGGAGGATCCCGCGTGCCGCGGAGCGGCTGGGCCCGTGAGCCACAATTACTGAGCCTGCGCGTCTGGAGCCTGTGCTCCGCAACGGGAGAGGCCGCGATAGTGAGAGGCCCGCGCACCGTGGTGAGGAGTGGCCCCCGCTTGCCGCAACTAGAGAAGGCCCTAGCACAGAAACGAAGACCCAACATAGCAATCAATCAATCAATCAATTAATCAATAAAAAAATAAATCTTTAAAAAAAAAAAAAAAAAAGAACAAGAGTGCTCTGGGCAACAATCAGAGGGATTGCTGTGCCAACAGGCACAGAGCAGCTATGCCCCAGTTGAAGCCCTAAGAATTACTCTAAACAGTGGAAGTGATTTGGCTGTAGAGAGCCCATGGTAAGGATACTGGGGTGGGGGGGCGGGGTCAAGATGGAGCTGAAAAAATGAATGGACCTCTAGAATAACCAGGAGGAGAAATAAGGAAAGACAGCCCTGTGCAGGCATGATAGACACTGAAGCTCCCTGCCCCTAAAGTCAGTCTTGCTTTTTTTTGCCTGCGTCCCAAGGCAGCCTACCGGCTCCTCACTCACACACCTGAAGGGGAAGCTGATGGAGAGACCCTGTTCACTTCCTCAGAGACAAAAATTACCCCTCCCACGGAGGAGACCGTAAGCCTTTGAATAAACAAACCCACACGACTGCGAAGGAAACCCACACAACTGCAAAGGAAACCCAGCCAACTCTCTGCAGGAAGCAATACAGCTCTTCATTCATAAGTGGGAGTTGTCCACCGAGAATTACAAGGCATTTGAGGAAATCCAACAACACGAAAGAGAAAGACTAAAATTGTTGAGGTGAAACAAGAATGGCAGGATAGTGTAGTCAAAGCTGGCAATAGTCCACAAGGATTCATTAAATCGTCATCTCTGTTTTTGTGTATGCTTGAAATTTTCACAATAAAAAGTGAAAAAAGGGTGTTTTGAGCACTTGTCATGTGCTAAGTACATACATACAGCAATGAAAAAAAGAGAAACTCCATACAAAGGAGTCAGAAAACGAAGCAAACAATATAAAGTGTGATGGTTAATATAACTGAGGGACTGATGATGAAATTTCATGGGGCCAGGACTAAGCAGGAAACAAGAGAACCCAGAAGGGGAGACGGAAGCTGTGGACATGGCCCTGGGTGTGGTGGAGAGCAGGCACTGTGTCTCAGCCCCAGAGCCCGGGCTGAGCTGGACAAGGCGGAGACGACTTTTCAGTCCAAACTAGGATATCTGCAGGGCCAGCTACATAACATCCAGGACCCAGTGCAAAACGAAAGTGCAGGGGCCCAAAAAGTGAGAAAAAGTGCCATTAAAGGGACCATTTTTTACCATTCATTTTTATTTTATGCAATACCTTTTTTTTTTTTTAATATTTTACTCTTTTTTTGTGTGTGTAATTCTTTATTTTATTTATTTTTATTTTTGGCTGTGCTGGGTCTTCGTTTCTGTGCGAGGGCTTTCTCCAGTTGCGGCAAGCGGGGGCCACTCTTCATCGCGGTGCGCGGGCCTCTCACTATCGCGGCCTCTCTTGTTGCGGAGCACAGGCTCCAGATGCGCAGGCTCAGTAGTTGTGGCTCACGGGCCTAGTTGCTCCGCGGCATGTGGGATCTTCCCAGACCAGGGCTTGAACCCGTGTCCCCTGCCTTGGCAGGCAGATTCTCAACCACTGCGCCACCAGGTAAGCCCGCAATACCCATTTTAAACGCAAATATAAGAGCACTAACTCATATGGAAATCACTGATATGACACAATTCGTATTTCATTGCTTGTACATGAATAGGTATTGTGTTCTTACCCGAACAATGGAAATCCTACACAAAACTAACTCAATTGTTTTTATTTCTTAATGGGTATACACATATCCTACCAACATTCTCTGCCTTCAGCTTATTGATGAGTAAAGAAATAAAAAGAGAAGGAGCTGTGGGTGGCCTGAGCTTTCCCTTTCCATCTAGGGCACCATTTTCAGCAGAAGTGGTTGTCTGATAGGCTGATACAGGGAAGTAACACGCGTAAGAAGGACATGATGGGGATCCTTGTCCGTTGCCTTCTTCCTGCATTGAAAGAAAGTTTCAGTTGGAATGGAAAGTGTAGCCTCTCCAGAACGTCAGTCCTTCCCCACTCCCACCCCTGCCCCCACTGAATCACAGGCCTAATGGTCACCTAGGATTTGCCTTGAGCACGCCTGATGAGGACGTCAGGAATGCTATGTGCAAAGAACGCCGCACACACGTTGCTTTTAACTCCTCTGCTCACACGCATGTGGCACCCATCAGACCTTGCTGACAAACAGAAAGATGTTCAAAGATAAAATTATTAAGAACTTCAAGATGGCAAACGCAGAGCATTAAACCAAGTGTGAGGCCCCTTTGAGTGTGAGGTTGTATAGGAATGCACAATTCACACATGCCTGGAAAGCTGGCTCTGGCTCTCTAGGGGCATTCCCAAGAGCCCCATGTGGTGCCCACTTATGTGGACTCATAGTAGCAAACTGATGGGTCCTCAGTGTGAAAGCTGCTCTGAATCCAGATCAATCTGGGCCTCATCTCATGAACGACAGCAAACTCCTTTTACCGATCTGGGTTTTTGCACTCTTTAATCAATAGAAATTGATGAGGCCAGACAAGGAACTCAGGCAAGGCTTTATCGCTGCAGCACAAGGGAGCAAAAACATGTAACAGGCGTCCTTGCTCACTCCCTGAGGGGGTGACAAGCTGGTCCCTTAAATGGGGTGAGGGTGGGGTGGATCGGTGGGTAGGCCAGAAGGGTGGCTTAGGTGGTCTGCCCACCCCCTTGTAGGGATCATGTGTAGTATCCTGCTTTTGCTCCTGGCACCTCAGAAGTGGCAGTTGGGTTTTGGCCTTTTTGTACCTCATTGTTCATATTTTGCCCCAACTGCACATGTGGGCAGTTATTTTTAGTTCCTTATAGTTTCTTGTATTCTGCTGGTCGAGGAGATATTTGTCCAGGTGCAAGTACTGCAGCAAAGGGTCCCAGGTCCCAGGTCCCAAACTGTAATAGGAATAGAAGAGAGTTTTACTTGAGCCAAACTGAGGACTATAGCCTGGGAGACAGCCTCTCGGATAACTGAGGAACTGCTCTGGAGAACCATGGTTTTCAGCACAATTTTGTATATTGTCAGGACAAAGAAAACCAAATAAGTCAGGGATACATTCCTTCAAGGTTTAAAAACAAACAGATCAGCACATACACAGCAAGTCAGTATGGCCTTGGCACCTGGGAAGGGAGTCTTATCATCAAAGGAGTACTAGCATTGGCATCCCAGGAAGGGAGGCATTAAATCTTTATTTTTAACATGGACATTCTTTACTTCTGGTCAATATGTCCTTTTCTTTAATAATTAAAGCAGACGTACAATGTTTGTTTGATAGGCCACAAACAGGCTGTGTTAGTTAGCATAAAATCAAGTTAACCTATGTATAAGCCAGAATGACTTCCCCATACCTCAATATGTGACAATGACTTTCATTGCTCTTAAAAGGTGTTGGTGTCTATTCTGACTGAAATAAATCACAGATTCAAAGAAAGAAAGAAAACAAACTCTACTCTGTGGGCATTTCCAGTATGCTGCTGCCACTTTAAAAACTGAAAAACTGTAAATTCAGAAAATGGTCAAAGCTACCTGGGATACTTTTGTTTTTCTTCCAGTTTTATTAAGATACAATTGACATACAACACTGTATAAGTTTAAGGTATACAGCATTATGATTTGACTCACACACATCATGGAATGATTATCACAGTAAGTTTAGTACACGGGATACTTTTGAAGTAAAAGAGCAAGGTAGATGTCTGAGTCAATTCCTCTCAAGTGGACTTCCCTGGTGGCACAGTGGTTGAGAATCTGCCTGCCAATGCAGGGGACACGGGTTCGAGCCCTGGTCTGGGAAGATCCCACATGCCGCGGGGCAACTGGGCCCGTGAGCCACAACTACTGAGCCTGCGCGTCTGGAGCCTGTGCTCTGCAGTAAGAGAGGCCGCGATAGTGAGAGGCCCGCGCACCGCGATGAAGAGTGGCCCCCCGCTTGCCACAACTAGAGCAAGCCCTCGCACAGAAACGAAGACCCAACACAGCCAAAATAATAAATAAATAAATTAATTAATTAAAAAAAAAATTCCTTTCAAGTCAAATCACCTAAAGCCGACAGCTTGATTTGTTGGATAAATGTGCTTATTTAATTTACCTTTCAACTGTAACCCATTCAACCCAGGCCTCACCAGACCATGACTTTGGCTAATAATACTTTTCCTTTTTATACCCCGATTATTATAGCACAAGCTTCTAATAGTTGGAAATTAACCACTTCAACGTGACATTCTCTTCCCCAGCCCCATCTTCTGCTTTTTTGAGAGAGTCTCAGGAAACATTTCAAGTGTACTGTGTGCTCTGTAACATCTCTTGGGTTTTCCTTTCTTAATTACTCCTCTTGCCATGACCTCTGCTCTACCAGCTGCTTTGAGACCATCACTGAGCTGGGTCAGCTGCCCCCTGCTGGTGACCTCCCACTGATATATACTCCCCCTACCCTCTCTGGTCCTTACCGTGGGCCTCCCCCTCCAAAGCATGGGTCAGGCCTTCAGCAGCCCCTGGAAATAGCTTCTTGTGAGCCCACAGGTCCAAAAAGAACCTCAGGAACCCGTCACAAGCAGGACTCTCATCTGGTGCCAGGTAGGCCTCCACACCATGGGGCCAGCAGCCCATCCCCTTTCTCCTCCACCAGGTTTCTCTGAGCACCTGAGAACCCAGACCTGACTAATCCCACTGAGCCCTGAAAGAACAAGTCTTTCCTCAAGAATTTGGCTTCATAAAAAAAAAGCCCAACTCAGTGGTCCCTCCCAGAACTGAGGCAACTCAGCCTGGTCCTTTAGACACTAGCAACATCAAGATGAATGCTGGTAGCATTTGAAAACCACTCAGTGGCCACACACATTGTAGTACAACTGTGCACATGATCTCTGGTCTGGTCATTTAGGTGGGGTTTTTTTAGTGTCTTCTAGATCTCCAGTGATGTTGCTCCCTGACTGAAGGAAGATCACATGGCCTGTCCAATAATAGCTAAGAGAAGCACAGAGCAGGACAGAGGGAGGCAGCATAGTATCAAGGCTAAGAGTACAGGCTCTGGAGCTTACTTTCTCTGAAACCTTAGGAAAGTACATAACCCCTCCAAACCTCAGTTTCCTCATGTGTAAAATTGGCATGGTAATACTGCCTCCCTTGCAGTTTGTTGTAAGGATGTAATATAGAACAATGCCTGGCACTGAGTGATGTCTCAATAACATTAGCTACTGTTATTATTTTTCTTTAAGCTAGGGAGCAGTATAAGTAGAGGCACAGAGCCACAGGCCAAAGTCAAAGAGCTAGGTGCTTAGATTTTGGCTTCTTTCATTGTATTTGGGGCTTGGCCACCTTTGGGAGGCCTTTTGAATAGACATGTATCTCATCTACTCATGAATGGATTTTTACAAGTTTAACCTTATTACCAAGCTTGTGGGTATCTTTTTGAAGACACCCTTGCATACACAGTTTCTGAAACTACAAAGCTAGTCTCAGTCATAGTGAAGGATAAAATCTTCCAGTTGCCAAGGTATGCAAATGCAATGGACCGAATGTTTGTGTGACCCCCAAATTCATGTGCTGTGACCCTAATCCCAATGTGATGGCATTTGGAGGTGGGGCCTTTGGGATGTAATTAGGTCATGAGGGCAGAGCCTTCATGAATGGGATTAGTGCCCTTATAAGAAGAGGCGATGCCAACAAATTGGACAACCTAGAAGAAATGGACAAGTTTCTAGAAACCTACAGCCCACCAAAACTGAATCAAGAAGAAATAAATAATTTGATCAGACCGATCACTAGAAGTGAAATAGAATCTATAATAAAAAAATTCCCTGCAAACAAAAGTCCAGGACTGATGGCTTCACTGAGGAATTCTACCAAAACATACAAAGAAGAACCTATACTGATCCTTCTCAAACTCTTCCAAAAGACCGAAGAGGAGGTAACACTCCTGAAGTCATTCTATGAAGCCACCACCCTGATAAAGATACTACCAAAACCAGACAAAGATACTACCAAAAAAGAAAATTACAGGCCAATATCTTTGATGAACATAGATGCAAAAATTCTCAACAAAATACTAGCAAGCCAAATCCAACAACACATAAAAAAGATCATAGACCACAATCAAGTTGGGTTCATCCCAGGGTCACAAGGATGGTTCAACATACACAAATCAATCAATGTGTTACACCACATCAACAAAGGAAATGACAAAAACCACATGATCATCTCAATAGATGCAGAAAAAGCATTTGATAAAATTCAACATCCATTCATAATAAAAAAAGGAAAAAAGTTACCAAAGTGGGTATAGAGGGAACATATCTCAATATAATAAAAGCTATTTATAACAAAACTACAGCCAACATAATACTCAATGGTGAAAAGTTGAAAGCCTTCCCATTAAAATCTGGAACAAGACAAGGATGACCACTCTCACCACTTCTATTCAACATGATATTGGAAGTCCTAGACAGAGCAATCAGACAAGAAAAAGAAATAAAAGTTATTCAAATTAGAAGGGAAGAGGTAAAATTGTCATTATGTGCAGATGACATGATACTATATATGGAAACCACTAAAGACTCCACACAAAAACTACTACAACTGACAAACGAATTCAGCAAGGTAGTAAAATACAAGATTAACATGCAGAAGTCTGTTGCGTTTCTTTATATTAACAATGAAACATCAGAAAGGGAAAGTACTAAAAAAAAATCCTTTTTAAAATCACATCAAAAAAGAATAAAATACTTAGGAATAAACCTGACCAAGTAGGTGAAATACTTATACACTGAGAACTATAAAACACTGATAAAAGAAGTTGAAGATGATTTAAAGAAATGGAAAGATATCCCATGCTCTTGCATTGGAAGAATTAATATTGCTAAAATGGCCATACTACCTAAAGCAATCTACAGATTTAATGTGCTCCCTATCAAATTACCCATGAAATTTTTCACAGAACTATCGATAGAACAAATAATCCTAAAATTTACATGGAGCCATAAGAGACCCAGAATTGCCAAAGCAATCCTGAAGAAAAAGAACAAGGCTGGAGGCATAACCCTCCCAGACTTCAGACAATACTACAAAGCTACAATAATCAAAACAGCATGGTATTGGCACAAAAACAGACATATGGATCAATGGAACAGAAAAAAGAGCCCAGAAATAGACCCACACACCTATGGTCAATTAATCTTTGACAAAGAAGGCAAGAATATACAATGGAGAAAAGATAATCTCTTCAGCAAGTGGTGTTGGAAAAGCTGGACAGCCACATGTAAATTAATGAAGTTAGAACACACCCTCACACCATACACAAAAATAAACTCAAAATCGCTTAAAGACTTAAATATAAGACAGAACACCATAAAACTCCTAGAAGAGAACACAGGAAAAACATTCTCTGACATAAATCATAGCAATGTTTTCTTAGTTCAGTCTTCCAAGGCAATAATAAATAAAAGCAAAAATAAGCAAATGGGACCTAATCAAACTTATAAGCTTTTGCACAGCAAAGGAAACCATAAACAAAACAAAAAGACAATCTACAGACTGGGAGAAAATATTTGCAAACAATACAACTGACAAGGGCTTAATTTCCAAAATATATAAACAGCTCATACAGCTCAATAACAAAACAAACAAACAAACAAACAGGGCCTCCCTGGTGGCGCAGCAGTTAAGAATCTGCCTGCCAATGCAAAGGACACAGGTTCGAGCCCTGGCCAGGGAAGATCCCACATGCCGCGGAGCAACTAAGCCCGTCCGCCACAACTACTGAGCCTGAGCTCTAGAGCCTGCAAGCCACAACTACTGAGGCTATGTGCCACAACTACCGAAGCCTGCACGCCTAGAGCCCGTGCTCTGCAACAAGAGAAGCCACGACAATGAGAAGCCCTCACACCACAACGAAGAGTAGCCCCCGCTCACCGCAACTAGAGAAAACCTGCACACAGCAACGAAGACCCAACACAACCATAAATTAATTAATTAATTAATTAATTTAAAAAACAAACAAACAAAAAAAACAACCCAATCAAAAAGTGGGCAGAAGATCTAAATAGACATTTCTCCAAAGAAGACACACAGATGGCCAACAAACACATGAAAGAATGCTCAACATCACTAATCATTAGAGAAAGGCAAATCAAAACTACAATGAGGTACCACCTCACACTGGTCAGAATGGCTGTCATTAAAAAGTCTACAGATAATAAATGCTGGAGAGGGTGTGGAGAAAAGGGAACCCTCCTGCACTGTTGGTGGGAATGTAAATTGGTGCAGCCACTATGGAAAACAGTATGGAGGTTCCTTAAAAAACTAAAAATAGGGACTTCTCTGGTGGTCCAGCGGTAAAGAATTTGCCTTCCAATGCAGGGGACGTGGGTTCGATCCCTGGTCAGGAAACTAAGATCCCACAGGCCACAGGGCAACTAAGCCCGCACGCTCTAGAGCCCATGCGCCTCAACTAAAGAGAAGCCCATGTGCCGCAACGAAAGATCCCACATGCTGCAACTAAGACCTGATGCAGCCAAATAAATAAATAAATATTAAAATTAATAAAAAGTAAAATAAAATAAATATTTTTAAAAAACCCTAAAAATAGAGTTACTATATGACCCAGTAATCCCACTCTTGGGCATATATCCAGAGAAAACCATACCTCGAAAAGATACATGCACCCCAATGTTCATAGCAGCACTGTTTACAATAGCCAAGACATGGAAGCAACCTAAATGTCCATCGACAGATGAATGGGTAAAGATGTGGTATATACATACAATGGAATACTACTCAAGCATAAAAAAGAATAAAATAATGCCATTTGCAGCAACGTGGATGGACCTAGAGATTATCATACTAAGTGAAATAAGTCAGAACAATAAAGACAAATACCATATATCACTTATATGTAGAATCTAAAATATACAAATGAACTTATTTACAAAACAGAAACAGACTCACAGACATAGAAAACAAACTTATGATTACCAAAGGAAAAGGGAGTAGGGAGAGATAAATTAGGAGTTTGGGATTAGCAGATACAAACGACTGAATATAAAATAGATAAACAACAAGGTCCTACTGTATAGCACAGGGAACTATATTCAGTATCTTGTAATAACCTATAATGGAAAAGAATATGTATAACTGAATCACTTCACTGCACACCAGAAACTAACAACAACAAAAAAAGAAGAGGCCAGAGAGCTGGCTTGCTCTCTCTCTGCCATGTGTGGATACACAAGAAGACATCTGTAAACCGGGAAGAAGGCACTCACCAGAACCTGACCGTGAGCTTGGACTTCCACCCTCCAGAACTGAGAAATAAATGTCTGTCGTTGATAAGCCACCCAGCTTACGGTATTTTGTTATAGCAACCCAAGCTGATTAAGACAGCATGTCATTAAGATCTTCTCTCAGTTCTAAACCCACACTTCCAGCGGATGGCTTTGGGGTGCCGGGGCTGAAAGCGCCTTTCTGCTTTGCCAGCTGCTCCCGGTGAGGGAGACTGTGAGGCTGCACGAGGAAGAAGGACTTACTCCTTCCTATTTCCCGTTCGTACGTACATCACTCGGCAACACTGCTTCACTCTAGCGCAGCAGCAGCTGAATCTGGTTTTGCAGTTCTTTCCAGCACCTGGACAACCAACTTCATAGCAACCCCTCAGAGACATCAGCACCCCTTCCTCAGAGGTCTGGGGCCCAGGCCTGCTGTGCCCTTCTCTTACATATTTAACACCCTTATTGACATAATTCACATACCATACAATTCACTCATCTAAACTGTACAATTCAATGGTTCTTAGTATATCCATGGGTATGTGCAACCATCACCACCATTAATTTCAGAACATTTTCGTCACCTCTAAAAGAAACCCTGAAAAGAAAATAATAGGTGGACTTTCTCACTTTCTGAGATGGCCCACACTCTGTCTGTGGAGTGTGTCTCTCTCTAAATAAATCCACTTCTTACCTATCGCTTTGTCTCTCACTGAATTCTTTCTGCGATGAGACATCGAGAACCTGAGCTTCATGAAGTCCTGAAACCAGTTGTTCTACAGGAACTAAGACCCCCACACTCACGTGGAGGATGGCGGCTACGTGCTGAGCACAAGCACTAGACCCCAGACTGTTCAGAACCAGAAGGTTGATGATTAAGATTCCTAAAACACCACACTGTTACTTCACAACCAGTCAATGAGAAGAAAGTCATGAAACCTTCAGCCCTCCCCCCCCACCAAATGTTGCCTTTAAAAATGTTCCCCTGAAAGCCATTGGGGAGTTTGGGTCTTTTGAGCATGAGCTGCCTGTTCTCCTTTCTTGGCCCTGAAATAAACCTTTCTCTGCTCCAAAAGAAGAAAAAAAGAAAATAACAGGTGTTGGTGAGGATATGGAGAAACTGGAACCCCGTGCACTGCTAGTGGGAATGTAAAATGATGCAGCCACTGTGGAAAACAGTATGGTGATTTCTCAAAATTTTAAAAATAGAGTTACCATATGATCCAGAAATGCCACTTCTGGGTATATACAAAAAAGAACGGAAAGCAGGGACTCAAACAGATATTTGAATACCCAAATTCATAGCAGCATTATTCATAATAGCCAAAACATGGAATCAACTCAAGTGTCCATTGACAGGTGGATAAACAAAATGTGGTGTATACATACAACAGAATATTATTCAGCCTTAAAAGGAAGGAAATTCTGACATATCCTGCGATATGGATCAAACTGGAAAACATTATGCTAAGTGAAATAAGGCAGACACAAGAGGACAGATACTGTATGATTCCACTTACATGAGGTACTTAGTCAGATTCATAGAGACAGAAAGCAGGGAATGGTGGCTGCCAGGAATGGGGGGAGGGGGGTGGGGAGTTGACTGGGTAGAGAGATTCAATTTGGAAAGATGAAAAATGTTCTGGAGATGGATGGTGGTGATGGTTGCACAGCAGTGCAAATGTACTTAATGTCACTAAACCGTGTATTTAAAAATGGTTAAAATAGTATATTTTATGTTACACATATTTTACCACAATTAAAAAAAAAAAACCTGTACCCTGTAGCTATCACACTCCCCCCCCCCCTCAATATTTCCTATACTCCCTATCCCCACCCTCCCAGCCACTGGCAGCCTCTAAGCTATCTTCTGTCTCTGTAGATTTCTCTGTTTTGGACTTTGACATGAATGGAATCATGCAATATGTAGACTAGTGTGACTGGTTTCTTTCACTTAGCATAATGTTTTCACAGTTCATCGAAGTTGTAGCATGTATCTGTGCTTCATTCCTTTTTATGGCTGAATATCCTCTTATCTTCTAAGTTTTAATAATTAAACCTCTTCCGTTGGTTCCTTTCATCCTAGGAATGGGAAGCTGCTTCCTGCAGTTGCTACCTCTGTGATCCCTTTTTTTTTACCTGTTTAGTTACTAGTGAATAACTTTATATGTAGGTAACAATTCTTTATATTAAATTCTTTCTGTTCAAATCACTAGTGTGACTTCTGTCTCCTGATCAAACCCTGATAGTCAAGAAAAATCAAGATAATTTGAATTCCCGGGCTATTCATGCAGCTGCCTATTTTTAATGTTCCATTTTCTTCCTTTCTTTTCTGTGCCCCACCCTCTCTCCTGATGATGGTCATCTAGCTCTTATTATCCTCCACCCATCTGCAGCTCAAATTCATCAGGAAATAATATCTCCTCCTAACAAATTCAAGAAATGCAACATTTAAAGAGCGGCTCCTTCCAGCGTGGAGTAGCCCTGCTGCTCTTGAACCCATCTGCAGTGAATTCTACAGCCTCTGAGTCTGCAGGCAAATAGGACTGATTCTTTGTAATTTAGAGGAACATAGCTGGATGAAATCTTACACAGCATCCAGGCTTCAGAAGGCACTGATATACCTCATCTTACAAAAAAGATTGTAAGGAAATATATCAAAATATTGAATAATCTCTAGATCATGGGGTTATAAGTGATTTTAATTTTCTTATTTATCCTTTTGTCTTCAAATTACCCATAAAAACCAAGTCTAGTTTTTATAATGAGAAATTTTAAGTATAAAAAATCAACATCACTCATCTCCCAACCAATGGTGCTGGTAAGAAGCTTCCCCCCTTCCCAGCCGGCTCTTGGATCATGTTGTAACTCTCTTCTTTGGGGAATGACTGATTTTCCAGGAAGAGGAGATAAATGAGGGTGTTACCAGGGAGGCTGGGTAATTAAAGCCTCTTCAGGAAAAGGTGTCATCTACAAGGCAAATCCCATAGGAGATCTAGAGTGTGTGGCAGGCCGTGAATTTAAATATCTAATATGCCTGGGTTCTATGAGCCTTTGAGACAGAGAGACCGAGACAGAGACCAATTGGCAGGCAGGTAGGCAGGCTTCCATCTTCAGGCCTCTTCCTTTCTCAGTATGTGTTCTCTCATGAGGTGATCTCTCTCACGATCAGAAGCAGCTCTGTTTCCTCCCTCCCTTTCTCTCTTCCACATTTATTGAGCACCTACTATATACCAGAACCAGATATTGTTATAGGAGCTGGGGATTTATCAGTGAACAGACTACTCCCTGCCCCCATGGAACTAATATTCTAGTAATGGACTTAGGCCATTAAATCTGTAACTGCATAATTATTCTCTTAAATACAACTGTGATAGATGCCATGAAAAGTAGTATAGGGAACTGTGGGTCACTCACAAGGTATATCATTTGGGATTAGGTTTGGCTGCAACATACACCTAACAGTATAGAAGAATATTTCTCTCCCAGGTAAAGGCAGTCTGGATGCAGGCAACCCAGGGCTGGTATGGCAGCTCCAGTGTCACAAGGGATCCGAGATCCACATCTTTTGGATCCACCATCCCAGCATGTGGCTTCCATCTTCAAAGTTACCTCCTGGTCCAAAATGGCTGCTGGAGCTCCAGCTATCATATTCATATTGCAGGCTAGAAGAAAGAGGAACAGTAGAAGTGCACAAGGTACCTCTCCCAGCTAAGTCAGCTTCCTTTTGCTCATATCTCACTGGGCAAAATTAATTTATGCCTAGCTGCAAGGGAGGTAACACATTGCTGCCTTGAATAACATTTACTTGTAAAATGGTAATAAACCAACTAATGTTTACTGAGCACCTGTAATGTGTCTAGCTCTTTAGAAAACAACCCTGCAATGCAGATATCATCACTGTCATTCAACAGATTGGAAAAGTGAGGTTCAGTGGGTTTAAAGAAACTGCTCGAAGATCGCACCACCAGTGATGGTGGAGCTGACTTCCTGAAGCCCATGCTCTTTCCATTGTATTTTGCTGCCTTCACACCAGCAACTAAAAAACTGGAGAAGAAAGTTCCTCAGACTTGTCATTGATTATATTTAAAGAAAGGCCACTTTTTTCTATTTAAAGTGCATTGATGCTACACAGCCAATGAAAAGAACTTAGATCTGTATAAAAGCAGGGACATGGTCTGTTTTGTTCACCACTATCTTCTCAATGCCTAGAACAGTGCTGGGCAAATAGTAGAAATCCAATAAATGTGAATGTTCCCTGAATGTTCTTTTGTACCCCTTTCCAATCAATCTCCATCCTTCAGATGCAACCACTATTCTGATGCTGATCACCATAGATTAGTTTGGCCTTTTATTTAACCTCATGTAAATGGAATCATACATCTATAACTCTTTTGTGTCTGCCTTCTTTTTGCCCAACAATTTTTTGAGATTTATTTATGCTGTTATGTGTATCAGTAGTTTATTCTTTTTATGGCTGTGTAGTATTCCATTGTTGGAATATACCATAGTTTGCTTATCCATTCTTCTTTTGATGAACATTTATAATATTCCCAGTTTGTGCATATTATGAATGAATAAAGATGTTAAAAGCATTCTTGTACAACCCCTCCCCCTTTTGGGGGATATTTGCTGACATTTTTTGTGAATATATAACTAGGAGTTGAATTTCCGAGTCACAGGGTAGATGTACACTTAGCTTGAAAAACTGGCAAAAGTTCCCAAAAATTGATTGTCTCCTTTTACATTCCACCAGCAACACTGGAGTGTGAGATGGAGATCTTTTATCATTTCTATTAATTCCATAGCACAAACCTAATAAGGACTTTTTAAAGTATTGACTTTTAAGTCTACTCAGATAAGAATAACAAAATCTGAAGTGCAATCATCTGTCTGGAAATTCTCCTCCAAGGTAAGAGGTGAGCTACTCAGGATCTGTAGCCTCATCTGACGGGTTCTACTTGAGTTTTTCAGGACAGCAAAAATGCTTATCAACCTTGGCATAGGTTTCAATGGATTGAGTCACAAGGGATCGATTTCTCTCTCTTTTCTTCTCTGCCTGTAACTCAAACCTCACAATGATGAGGAGGAGAGGGAGGGAGTGTTAGAAATGTAAAACTACGTGAAGTTCATTCATAACAAGCACTTATTATACACTGTGGGCACAATGTAAGAGGGAAGATGTGGAAGATTCCATTCTTGTTCTTAAGTTGCTCACAACCTAGTTGATAGATATAAGATGGCACCGCTTCCTCTGCCCACCATGTAAAGATTGATGTTGTCCTGGATTCGGCCCTTTGCCCTTTTTGTGTTTCTTTTCCACCTGCTCCTCCGGGGTCATCTCACCTGAGCTAATGATTTCAACTACCCCGCACACCTCCTTCCAAAATCACTATGCTTGGTTTGAGCCCACTCCTAGGCTCCAGACCTGTGTCTTCCAGCTGCTTCTATCCCAACTCCTCTCTCATGCTCATAACTTACATATAATTCATCAGTAAATTTTGTTAACTTTGCCTTTAAATTCCACCAGGAACATACTATTTTTCACCACTTCCTTTCCTATAACCCTTGTCCAAGCAACTGTCATCTCTGGTCTGCCTTATTGTAATAGCTCTACCATAATTCATCAGTAAATTTTGTTAACTTTGCCTTTAAATTCCACCAGGAACATACTATTTTTCACCGCTTCCTTTCCTATAACCCTTGTCCAAGCCACTGTCATCTCTGGTCTGCCTTATTGTAATAGCTCTACCAAATCAGTATTGCTATCTTATCGCCTGTTGCCTGCTCTTAACTCATTTCCCTTTCTTTCGGTAATAAAAACTTGAATTACCTTTGGTGAATGTAACCGTCAGGGTTCCCGCAGAAGGTTAACCTGAGCTGAGTTTGGTAAAGGTTATATACAAATGTGTGGGCAGGGTTGAGGGAAACAAGAAGGAATGATAGGATGAAACTCCGAGGCTGCCAGCAGAAGGGAGCTACTACCACCTCTAGGCCAGGAGAAGGGAGACTCTACCAGAGCTAGGAGAGACCCATATGAAGAGGGGCACTAGACAGAAGACTCAGCAGAGAGGTATGTGGCCAACATGCAGTGACCCAGAAGGGAAAGGGCCTGCGGAAGGGGCCTTACTTCATCCTCCTCCAATCCTCTGCACGCTTCCAATGTCTTCTATGGATAAATTCAACTGTAAGCCAGAGAATTAGGGACCCATTGAAGCAGTCCACGCTGGTATCTCCTGAGGCACAAATCAGGAAGAAAAAAAATGTAGATAGTAGATAAAGGGACCAAGAGAAAATTTTTGGTCACACAGGAAGCCACCTTTCCCTAATTCTCAGTCCATGAGATTTAAGAGCTACTGACCACACCTTAGCTCCAGAGGTTAGCACATGACCCAGGTCTGGGCTATCAGAATAGTCCACGCCCCTTCTGAAGACAGTGGCTTAATGATGCATGAGTAACCCAAGTTAGACCAATGAGATGCAGTCCTGGGACTTTTGTTGACAGCACTGAGGAAAAGAAACTCTCTAATGGTAAGGATATGATGTGAAGTTGTTAGCAGCCATTCTGCTATCTCATGGGGAAAGGCAGCCTGAGAAAGAAGTCAACACAAAGGAAAACAGAGTTAAGAAATGGAGATCAAATCCTGATGTCTTACTTTTAAGCCCTTAGATCCAGCCATGCTTGAAGCCCACAACTTTTCTGCATTACATGAGGTAATGAATTCCATTTGTTGTTTAATCCAGTTTGAGTGGTATACTGCATGCAAAACAAAAACAAAAACAAAAACAAAACCTCTTGAATAATATTTAATACTTATCCCAAAGACCAACATAAAGGCACACCTTTATATCTCTAAATATGCCATTATTTCTATGGAATGTCCTTTTCCATATTCTCCACCTAGAAAAATCCTACTCAAATATCCTCTTATTGCAAAGCCTTCCCTCAGTTTTCCAGGTTGGATTGCTCGATTCTTCCTCTGCTTTGTCAGCACTTTGCAAATGCCTCTATCAGTGTACATGTAAAGTTGTGTCATAGTTAGTTGTTTGCTTATCTGTCTCCCCTATCTGTGAGCTCCTGAAGGGGTAGATTTGCGTGGCCCTTACCCCTGTAAGCCTAGTACCCAGCACAAGGCCTAAACCCTGAGTTAAAAAGGCTAAACCAGTCTTTTTACTTTAGGACCTCTCAGAGCCATTTCTGTGTTAAGATGCATTAATGGATCCCCATGCAGGGGTACAGAATGCAGCAATTTCCAAATTCATTTGACCTTAAAAACTCAATTTTTGCTGAAGTTGCTGTGTTTGAGAAATTTAGAGAAGAAAAATAACTGCGGTTCTTAGGGTGACCTTAACGCATGAAGTGGCTCTCAATAAATATTTGTTAAGTGAATGAAAGGGAGAACTTGGTGGGGAGCAAGGGGCAGTAGGGTTGGAAGCAACAGAAACAACACAAGCAGTGAACAGGAAGCCAGAGGGGTGATCTGTTGGACATATCTCTGTGATGGTGCCAGGTCAATTGTTAAAGAATGATTGGGACCATAATGCAATCCTGTTTCCTTAGTTTAAATCTAACAGAGATTAGATGTATTCTACACACTTTAATCCTTCTTCCTGTCCCATGACCCAGGGGCTAAGTGCCTAACGGCACTGCTTCCTTGATTTTGACCTTCAATTTGCTTCACTTTGCCTCAGAGGGGACTATGTGGGAGATCAGAGCTGATTTTCCTCTAACTGCACACCCTTAAGACACATTCTTTTCCTGTTCTGTGCCTCTGTTTCCCTCTCTGTGAACACAGGCTTCCTTCCAAGCTTGGCTCAGACGCCTTGGGAAAAAAAAAATTTTTTTTTTTTAAATAACCTGACAAAGGAAGCCCCAGTCCTACCACTGTAACTTTGGATAACTCATTGAACAGCTTAGGCCCTTGGTCTTTCTATTTGTAAAAGAAATGGAGGCTTCTGAGAGAATCAAGCAAGACTGTGCGGTGCAAAGTGTTTTGCAAACGGGAAATAAAACATTAGAAATGTAAATATTATTAGGATTGTACATACGGTGAAGAAGAGGTGGACGGAGAGTGGAGGGGGGGCAGGAGGAGGCGGCGGCTGGAGCAGAAGCCCACCGTGGTTCAGAGCCCAGGACCAGGAGTCAGCACCCGGACGCAACCACCTAACTAGCTGTCTCGCCTTGGGCAATTAAGCACAGGGAAGCCCTCTTCATCTATAAAAGGAGGATAATAATGTTCGGTTCGCTGGTTGTGAGGTTAAATGAGGTAAATCCTGCAAAGCACGCGTTGCAGTGTACATAGTAACTAGCCCTCAGTAAATGTTCATTATATTCCTACTAACTATTCTTGCCACCGACTGAATGGGACGAAGCATGAAGAGGGGATAAGCCATTTCTGGTCACGGTGCAAGACCAGAAGATCGCCAAAGGTCCCGTCGTCGGGGGCACCTAAAGGCCCCTCCCCAGCTAGACCGCCCAAGCCCCTCACCTGCGCGGAACAAGAAAACCCGGATGCAGGTCAAGTGCGAACGCGCAGCCGGGCTCCCGCCCCGGCCCCAAGGCCGCACGCGAAGGGCGGGGCCGCTTCCTGCCGGCTACTGGGCCCCGCGCGCCCCCGCCGGGCCGTCGACACCGGGCGCCTGCGCCGCGCGCGCTCGCCGGAGGTGGGGCGTGGGGGGCGGGGCGGAGCCGCGCGGGGCCGGGCGTGCGCGCGCGACGCCGACGGCCTCACTCTACAGGACGCGGCTTGCGCCCAGGCCGAGGCGGTCGCTCCCGAGGGTGTCGAGGGCGTGGCGGCTAGACTCTGGGCAGCGGGCACCTAGCAGACTGTACCCCGGCGGCCGCCCGCGGCGTCTCCCCAAGCGCGGCCCCTCGCGGCGCCCCGTCTCCCGCGTAGCCCGTCCGGCCGTCCCGGCCTCTCCTTGCCTGCCTGCCTGCGGCGGCCACGCGAGCAGGTGAGTCTCCCCTTCGCAGGGTGGGGCCGGCACCCGGCTCTCGGGAGGATGGGGGGCACTGGGTGTGGCAAGTTAAAAAAAGAAACGGTGCGCAGGTGCCCGGGAGGGGTGGGCGCTCCTGTGCCCGAGACCCCAGAGATGCTGCGCCTTTGCCTTCCGGGTCCAGCCCCTCTGGCGTCCAGGCTCTTCTCTGACAGCTCTGGGGTCGTGTCTTGGAAAACAAAACCAAGAAAAATGTTCTCTCTCCCAACAGCTGTTTGACTTTTTGAAAAGCTGACAGAGCCAACGTGCTCCTGAAGGCAGAAGGGTGCAGTCCAGGGGCGACCAGAAGTTGGAAGCCCCTCCTTTTTTCTTGCTCTCCTTCCTCCGTCATGCGCGGGGTAACCATCGCATTACCTATTCGATAACTTCTTGAAACTTGTCTGTCTGCTTCCATCTGCTGCCGGGACCAATGGAGCAGTAGTGGTCCGTTTTCAGGTTGCTTCGTCCCAGCTTCCGTGCAAAACCTGATCATCTCCTTCAGGGATTAGGAGTCTAGTGCAGGGAGCAGTTCAGATCCGTGTTGCAGATACAAACTAGGATTATTTAAAGTGATGTTTTAGTGCAGTGCTCAAAGCCAGAAGTATTTGCTCCTTCTTGTTGAAAGTTACCTAGCACACCACATTTATTCGAACTTTTAATAGAAGTCTCTGCATTTCATAGAAGTCTCAGATGTACAATTTCATAAGCGATTGACTTATTTGTAGCTGTGATTACAATAGGATTTAAAGTGATTAATTTTAAGACTTTCATTAGCTCTGATTCAAAAATACTAAATTGTAAAAACACACAATACTGAGACTCAGATGTTTGTGTATCAACTAAGTTCGTGCTTTTTGGTGGGGATATTATATTGGTTTTCTAGAAATGGATTTTTGATGCAGGAAAACAGTGAAAGGCCTGAAAACTCAGAGCCCCTTCTTTAGCCACGCTGTCAGCTTTATGTTTTACCAGGTTGGCAAAACTTTTCTTTCTTAGCGTGGGAAGAGATTTCAGTGCTTTTCAGGAAAACAAGATTTGTCCCACTATTGAATTGTAACATCTGTAAAGCTTTTAAATGTGTTCATGTTAAGGATTACAAATGAGTACAAATTTTGTATGGTACTAGAGGATATGTTGGTTGAAAGACTTAGGCAAAACATCATGAAAAATAGTGTGATTTGGAAATCTGTTAGGCTGAAGCCTGTGAAATAATGGGAGGTCTAAAGTTCAATACCATTTGTTATTTAGACCCAAAGAACTACAGAAGGTGGAGGTCAGACAGTGGATCTCCACTTTTCCCCTAGAATGTAGAGGTTATAGTGAGAGGAAATGAATTACATACAGCGAAACAAATAGCATCAGTCTTTATATCTCTACTTCAATTATTCTTTAAAACCTGTTATTTTCATTTGTTCTGACAAATGTGAAAAGAGGGCATAGGTCATTGAAACATACGAAATTCAAAAATCTAATTTTCATCTTTACTGTTGCACCATTTTTTTTTCTCACCACAGCTACTAAAAAGTAGTAAGATTCTATCTAAAAGTAGTGAGTGGGGAGGAAGTGGGAGATAGAGGCTTGTAGGATAGCTATTCAGAACCCCCGTATTGACAATGCAGAGGGTTTTTTTAAAAAAAGAAATTTAGTCTAAATTTATAATTTAGATGTTTTTAAAAGGTATTTAGTAGTTCAACATTATCTGTGAGTATTTTCCTCATTTTATATTGAGAGGACAAATGTAATACAAAAAGCCAAGTGACTGTTCCAAGGTTATTCAGCAGGGCACTTGTAGAGCTGGAAATGGGGTATTTGTTTGCTTCCAGTATTGATCAGTAGCATTTTGAGCACATCAAAACATAATAAAGTGCATCTAGCTAAGGTATTTTAAATATGCACCAAGTTGAGAAGCATACTATTTTGAAAAATTATTATTTTTTTAATCCTGGAGGAGGAGGAGGAATTTACCTTTTCCTGATCAGAATGTAAAATGCAAAGTCAAATCCATGTGCTTGACATTTTCCCCTGATGGATTACTTCTGTCACAAGGCTTGTAGCAGAGCAGAGGGTCATGCTACTTGGAGTTTTCCACTCATTTGATATTTCCATGAAGAAACAATTTGCCAGAAGCCAGCCACAGCTACCGTTGTGCTGCAGATGATGCTAAACCCTGATTATCACAGACCTTTGCTTACAAAAGCTGGTGGATATTGGTTCAGCCCTTTCCAATCAATATCTCCCTGAGTTAGTAAACTGAGGGACAGCTTAGTCTTGTAGGAGTTGCAGTGGGGCAGAGTTAGCGACAACTCCAGTAATATCAGCATAGAAGCTGTGTACTTCTGTAAATTTTTTTCTTTTCCTTAATAAAACCAAACAACTTTTTAAGTACCAGCTGAGTTACCTTATAAGATGATTTCTTTACAGATGTGCTAGGATTGTCTTTTCCAATGGTTGACTCTGATCATATCTCTCTGTTCAAATTTAGCTACATTTATGATGTCAGAAAATTGTGAAATGGTTGACGATGTTGACTTAAGCTTTATCCAAAAAAGTCTCATGGCAGGCCTTTAGCAAGAGAACCATCATATGAAAGACAACATCTCTAATACTGTGTGCACTGAATTACAACATAAAATTCTTTGAGGCCCTTAAAAAGTGCACCATGGCCTTTTTTCAGCTAGCTCTCTGTTTTTAAATCTTTAAATGGTTTCATACTGGAGCTATATTACAACTACCAGTGGTTGCTCTGGAGCTGATTTTATTGATAGATCTGCAACTGAACAGTTTTCTTGAAATGATACAAAGTGTTAGTTTTATTTTTTTAGTTTTATTTTTGTATCCTTTTTGTTGCTTGGAATTAGATCATTTGGGTGTGTATTTTTCTCATTTTGTTATTTTAATATCAGTTCCACCAAAGGTTCTGATATTATTGGGATCCTTTCGACCCAACAATACATTGACATAGATTGTGCCTATGTAAAAATAACTAGTTATTGACCACCAACTATATGCAAAGCATTATTCTGAGCACCCAGCATGTATTCTCTCATTTAATACTTCTAACATCGTTATTGGATAAGGATTATTATTATCATCCCCATTTTATAGTTGAGGAAACAGAAAGGGAGGCAAAGTAATTTACCTAACATAGAATACAGGGGACAGAGTTTAAATCAAGAGGAGTCTGATTATGGAGCCTGAATCTTTCTGAGATATATTTAAATATTGTTCAAACTTGTTTGCAATTACTATGGTATTTCATTAATCCATCCTTTTAAGCTGTATCAAATATACACTACTGTATAAGTGAAGAAAATATAGCAATACTGTAAAGATTACTGAAATATCTTGGGACAAAATGCAAATCATTTAACAATAATGTAAAAAAATTGAAGGGAAAATACCTATAAAGATATTATAGGGAATAACTGACAAAATTTGAAAATCGACTCTGATTTAGATAAAAGTATTATATCAGTGTTAAAGTACTTGGTTTTGATAATTGAACTGTAGGTTGTATAAGAAAATGATCTTGTTCTTATACACTGAAGTATTTGAGAGTAAAGGGGCATACCCTATCTTAGTCTCAATGGTTTGGGGAAAAATGTATATGTATAAAAATGAGAGAATGATTTTTAAAATAGGCAAAAATGTAAGTAATTGTATACAGGAAAAGGGTACGCAGGAATTCCTTGTACTATTCTTGCAACTTTTCTGTTTGAAATTATATCAAAAGAAAAAGTTACCCCAAAATGAAGGTAGAAAACAGGAAATGAAGGTGTAACATTCTAAGAAATTTTTTTTTTAAGTCAGGTGAAAGATTGTTTCTTGTGCTCTGATTTTTTTTTTTTAGAGGTTGGAGGAAGGAACTTGAGACAAACAGAAAATCTTATCAAAAATAGCTTGACTTTCTCAAATTTCAAAATCTAGCCATTCAGAGCTCCCTAACTCTCCAGCCAGGCCAGGTGTTTTCCTCACCTTTTTTTAATGGGGAGGGGGAGGATAAAGATGTTAGTGTCTCAGAGATAAGAGGTAAAGACAGCCCACTTGTAGTGATACTGAAAGTTAAATTAGGTTGGTTATATCATTTCCCTGCCTAAAACCTTCAATGACATGCTAATACTGACTAATTTTTATGTCAGAACTCTGTAACCTGGCTTTCCAGGAAGCCTGGCCCAAACCTACCTTTCTCGCTTTGTTTCATGCCATCCCCACCAAACCTGGTCCACTCTGGCCGCACCAGATCTCATGATCCTGTGCCTGCTCCTCGTTGTGTCTTCCTGCCTTTGTCCATGAACTGTTGGCTTCGCCGGGAATGCACCCCATTCTTTTCCTGCTGAAATTCTGTTCATCCTTTAAGTCTAACCATAACCTCCTTTGGGGAAGCTGTCTCTAATCTCATGCAGGATTAAATTTTCCTTTGTCTGTGCTGCCGTATCAGAGGGGTAAACACAATACTACCTGCTTTCGGTTCAGTAATCCTTATTAAGCATATACTCTGAGCTAGAAACTGTGCCAGGGACTGGGGATTCAAAGGTACTCAAGCTCTGGTAGCTTAGGAGTGATTTGTAAACAAATAATCAAGTACATAACAGAAATGAACAAAGCTACAGACTCCAGCTGACAACTTAGTCTTAAAGAAAAGATTACAGGGCTTCCCTGGTGGCACAGTGGTTGACGGTCTGCCTGCCAGTGCAGGGTTCGAGCCCTGGTCTGGGGGGATCCCACATGCCGCGGAGCGGCTGGGCCCGTGAGCCACAGCTACTGAGCCTGCGCGTCTGGAGCCTGTGCTCCGCAGCAGGAGAGGCCACGATAGTGGGAGGCCCGTGCACCGCGATGAGGAGTGGCCCCCGCTCGCCGCAACTGGAGAAGGCCCTCGTACAGAAACGAAGACCCAACACAGCCATAAAAATAAAAAAATTTTTTTTTAAAAATTTAAAAAAAAAGATTACAATGGAAGTCACAGTGAGATACCATTTTCCCCCCAGCACGCCCCTGTCCAGATCGGAGATTTCCAGCACAATCATCTACTTAAAGGAATAAGTTTCAAACAGTTGTAGCACCAGATAGGTATATTCAAAGGAAAGCTAAAAATACAAGTCTAGAACTCAGGAGAGAGAGGTGGAGTTCAGTGTGCACAGGCAGGAAAGACCTGGGGGCAGATGAGAATCTTTCGGGATCCTGTCGTTTTTCAACGCACCATCCCCTCCGATGCCCAAGATTCTGCTCTTGCTTCCCCCTCAATTTCGGTGACATCTTTCCCGGCTTAAGAATTATTGAAGCGAGAGACTGTATTGATATACATGTGTTGTGTGTGTGAACCCCGGGGAAGCAGGAAACAAAGTTGAGAAACACTGGTGGTGGAGTAGTTAAAATGCTTGGGCCTGGATAAAACCACCCAGGAAGAGTAAGATGAAGAAGAGGATGGGGTTGAAACCTCGAAGAGACGTTGTAAAGGGTGAGTAGGGAAAGAGGAGCCAGTGACAAGGGCAGCTGGCAAGGAAGGAGAGCCAGGAAAGACGGAGCCCGGGAAGGGCAGGGGCACAGAGACATCCCAGAAGGAATGGGTAGGCGGTGGGTCCCAAGCTGCAGAGACAGGCAGAGGCCTGGGGTTAGGACACCACGAAGAGGCTGTTGCCGTCCAGTGGGGGCAGTTTTAGCTGGAGGTGGGGGGGCAGGAGTCCAGCTGCCCTGAATTCAGGGGTGACTGGAGTTCAGGAGACTCCTCTTCCCAGGAAGCTGGTAGGAAAGGGGAAGCAGAGACAGAGGGAGGTAGATCGAGGGGCAGGCAGACTCCAAATGGAAGGTTTTCTTTTTTCAAGATTGGGCCGGGGTGGGGTGGGGAACCTTGAAGAGGTATGTTTGCTGAAGAAGAGGAATGAATGGGTGGAGACGGAGAAATTAAAAGTATAGGAGCCAGTTAATGGAACAAGGTCCCTTTGGGGTATTATTGAAGGGAAGAAATTCTTGCTTTGGTGGGATCTCCTTGAGGATAGGAACCATGTTTTATTCATCTCATAGCTCCGTGTACCTGGCATGCAGTAGACACTCGGAAAATGTTTCTGAAAACAAGTAAAGATTTTACTTTTTAGAATTAGTCTTTCCTGATTGATATAGTGGAATAACGGGGAAAAAAAAATCACTATTTTTTCCCATAATTAACATTCTGTACTGTTTTCTATATAAGCAATATATTTGCAACTTCGTGTTCTTTGAAATAAAAGAGAAAATCACAAAGGTAATATTGAGGTAGTAATAATCATGCTCACTTAATTTTTCTGTGCCTGATAAGTATTACTTAAATTCCAGCATCTTGAAATGTGTTATGTTCAAGGCACTCTGCTTGGTGGGTGTGGAGTGCAGTTCATCAGAAGAGAAAAAAATGCACATAAACAGTCCTATAAGACAGACTCTGTTCATTATTTAACAGTGGGACACTATCAGCTCCATGCTTTGGGGTTAAAATTATTGATTTTTAAGCATTCAGAGAAAGGACATTTTAAAAATTGTCTTCTATGTCAGATTTTGCCTGTTGTAAATACTTCTGATATTAGCAAAGACCAACTTTGTATAGAACTTTTGGTTCTGTGTAACTTAGTTCTTCGAGAGTGTATTCAAAAAGAACAAATTGGTTAAAAAAGGTAAAGTCAGCTTATTGCAGACCATATTTTAGGGTGCAGATGGTGAGTGAATCAGTGTGGGTTTTATTCTGCTCTGCCAGTTTCAGTGTTGCAGACCTAAATCCCAAACAAATATGCAAAGGCAGTTCTGGTTCACATTTTCCTTCCTACTGCTTGTAAACTGGTGTACATGTTGATAATATTTCATTTCGTATTATTCCCCCAGCTCCATTTCACTAGAAAACTTGCAGCCTTTTTTTCGGAATATGTCGCTGCCAGTGAAATATATTACATAAAGTATGCTAAGCAAAGCAAATTAGTAGGTATAGAATTCATTTATGAGGACTGTAATGAGATTTAAACTTTGATTGATCTTTCCTGAATAAAATTGCTTCATTTGATGAGTCGCTGTCTTGAGAATTAATTGGAGCGTTATTGGGCCTTCAAAGTCTTACCTCTGTTGTTTTCTTTTTTTTAACAGTAGATGCCTGGTAGACATCTTAGAACTTTAAGAACGGAAAAGACCTGCTTTTAGGGGATAATGCTGAGGGACACTATGAAATCTTGGAATGATAGCCAGTCAGATCTCTGTAGCAGTGACCAAGAAGAAGAAGAGATGATTTTTGGTGAAAATGAAGATGATTTGGAAGAAATGATGGATTTAAGTGATCTGCCTACCTCACTTTTTGCTTGCAGTGTCCATGAAGCTGTGTTTGAGGTGCCAGAGCAGAAGGTAAGCATGTACCCTACCTTTCCCTGCCTTTGGTAGTGTGTTAAATGTGTGCGGGTTCGGGGAAACAGCACGTGGCTGCCTGTTTGCAAAGTTTATTACTGGTCCGTGACAGGTAGAGAAGTGTGCACCAAACTTTAGACATTGCTGGGGCATCTTTATTATGCTTTGTGAGACTATCAGTCTGCAACAGATAGGAAATATTTAAAATCCAGTCCTTCCCCACAGGCATTTTGAGAAGTACTGGGTTCTAGTGAACTCTGAATCAAGTCCTGTTAAGTTCATCCATTTATTCATGCAGTCATTCATTTTTGGAGCCTGTGGTTAAAGAGAAGCTAAGTGATTTTTAGCCTGGCTTCCTATTACTTGGGAGTAAATTCACAAAAGAAGGAATTACTTTAAGCCTTTTTCTAGGGCTAATTACATAATTAGGACTATTTATGATTTCATTTTAACAGAGTTGTTAGTATTTCTTGTTTTAATTTCTACAACCTGGCCAGGGCAAAATGATTGAGTTTATTTTTTTAAAAGGTTACTCTTCTTTAGTTCATTCATTATTTAACTGGAAAAAGAGATTGTGTGTGTGCTTTTGGTTCCGTCGTGACCTCACAAAAGCTTGTGGGTCTTAGTCCTACAAAAGTAGAATATTTCTGCCACTCGTATGAATTTTGCATGTTCTAAGACTTCGTTTAAAAATCCTATCATGATCCTTTTAATTTGCTATCTATGCCCTCAAAGTATTTTCCTTCCAGTGACTCTCATGGAGCAGAACTTGATATAGTTTGACTCAGTACGTACTTGAGTGCTCCAGTGTGCAAGGCACTGTACCAGTTGCTTCAGGGAATTTAAACAGCTTCTGCCACAGAGAGTTTACAGTCCTGCAGTGGAGATGATCAGTAATTTGATGTAAGATAGAATACTCTTGCCTTTAGAGACACTTGAAAGTACTGAGGTAACAGAGGAGTAGGATCACAGCCAGCTGGAATGAAAGATCTTACGGGGAGACGGCATTGCAGAGGAGCTGTGTGAGTTGGGTAGGAGTTTAGCAGGGAAGGGAAAGGCAATTCCAGCCAGAGGGAACAGAATGAGTGAAAGAGCTGAATCAGGAGAGCATGGACCGCTTCCTGCAGGGAGTAGCGAGCAGTTCTGTGTGGCTGGCACTGAGGTGAGATGTAGCCAAAGTCAAGAGCAATTGGGCTGGAAAGGTGAGTGTGGGGCACCCTGCAGACTCAAGGAGCTTGCCCTTCTGTGGTCAGTAGCCCCTGAGCAAAGGAGTGGCAGTCAGAATTACACATTGGGAAGGTCAGCCACAACCTGTGAAGGGCAGAGTGGTGGCAGGAGAGCCAAAAGCAGGGCCCGTTGGGGTGTGCTTGTGGAAACCAGCCTAGAGGTGCAGGAGACCTGGAAGGGGAGTGGGAGAGGGTGGCAGCCGCCAGGTTTTTACCGTTTGGGTTTGTTTTCATTTACAAATGCTATTTTCTTTCCCAAGTTCAGTCACAGTGTAGACATTGTGAAATCATTCTTCCTAGTTTTCTCATACGTTTTAAGAGCTCTAAGTTTTCATGTAATAAATAATTACACTGACTTTGTTGTTTGTTGTTGTGAGAAACCACATGTATTGCTAGTTTATCTTAAAATTCGTAAGAATTTTTCAAGAAACCTCACAATCTTATCTGTCCCAGGTTTTTCTTTTTTTACTCTAGCCTAGGGATTTGTTTAACTTGCCGAAGTGATGAATTCTGGTTGGTTTTCAATTTTTCAACCACTTGAGGTTGTATCTAACCTAAATTTATATTGGAAGTCATATCACCAGAAATTCTAGCAGCAGTTCAGTGGACTTCACATTACATACAGTTCTTAACTCATAGTAAATTTTATATAAAAACCTTCATGATAATATCTGAAGCTGCAGAATATAAAATGTTTATATAATAAAATTATATATGGATCATTAATTGGATATAAAGTGTAGGGAGAATCAAATGTTTTCTTTATAGTTTGCTTCTCACTATCAGTGTCTTATTTTGCTTTCGTTTCTTCTGGAATAACCTGTTTGTGCAGGTCATCCACATACGTGCAAAAAACAAAGCAAAACAAAAACCACTTCTGACGGATTATGGGCAAAATAATTCTGATTGCAGTTAAATGCTTTATTTTCAAAAGAATTTTAGTTTTTTCTCCTGGTTTGAAAAGGTTTTTGTCTTGATAATTTTATAATTGTTGGAATGAGCTTTTAAAACCCTCTTCTGAATGGTAGATTTAGTAACACAGGTGCCATTGTCATGTGAAGGTGAATCTTCATTTTAGATTGCTGGATTTGGGCTCTACGTTTTCATCAGTTTTTCTTGAAAATTGCGTGAGGTGGGGGAGGAAAAGTAAAGAATATAGTAAACTGTAAGAAAAATAAACCGAGGAAAAGGCTTATCTCGTGATTTCTGTTTCTGCAGCAGCACAGTTGCTAGTTTTTATACATGTGCTCAGCTAATCAGTGGCTCCATCTGGAGCACTGCAGGTTTAGTACCTAATTTTTCTGTAACAGATTGGAATTTGTTCCAGTGTGATTTTATTAACTTGACATTTTTAACCCCAGTTTTCCCTTTCTTAAAATAAGGAAAAATTGAACAACCTTCTGGTTTGAACATGAGAGGTCTTCAAAATGCAATTTAGGTTTTTATGATGGGAGAAACTGGAGTGATTCTCCTTTCTGATTTAGGTCTGTGTGTCTGAGGGGACTCAGTAAATGTTGATGCGAAGCAGCATTCCAGATAGGACTGACTTTATAAAGAAACGCATGTGGCTTTTGGATTAGTCTCTTCTCAAAGCACCACCCTTCGCACATGAAACTGTTTCCACTGACCTACTCACCATACGACATTTGATTTATTTTTCTAATGACGATGGTTGGGGTATATTAAGACATCTCTACTTGCTCTCCTGGTCCTGCTTTTTAATCAGTGACACATAGCATCTAATACAGTTCCCAGTACGGGGCAACACCTGTTAAATGTTTGTTGAATGAATGGATTATGTAAGATGTTTGTGGAGGATTAGTGATACAGAGCTGTGGTAGAGAAACAGACTTATAAGCTGAGTGAGGTTAAGTAGTATGTAGGAGATTTAATCTGAAATTGTGATTTCAGATACACTGGCGCAAATTCTTCTGTGGTCTGTATAATCATATGCATAATATAATCTTTCTGTCGAGCATTTGGTTTCTATACCCTCCATTTAAAGAAGAATAGAAAATATTACTTAAGAAAAATAAATGATATCTGGAAGTTAACTGAAATACCCTGAGTCTCTGGTTTTTAGACCTAATCAATTGTTGAGTGTTTCTAATACAACCTTCAATCCAGGAGAAATAAATCTTTTGAGGAAAGTGATTTGTTTTAAATTTGAGAATTGCAAAAGGGGATTCAAAGGAAGAATGTTAAAGTGAACTGTATTTTTAACAGTGCCTGGAACATAATATGGTTTCAGTAAATATTTGTTTAATTGAATCTGTAGTGCCATTCTGGCCAAGAATTAGTAAAAATTTAGTTAACTTCAAGGCTAGATTAAACACTAGAGAATCATAGAAGTTTAGAGCTGGAAGAAATCCTAGCCAAGTCTCATACAGTAGTTTCAGAGTAACAGAGTATTGAGCTTGCTTTAGAACCCATTTTTCAGTTGTACACTGAAAACTACAAAACATTGCTGAAAGAAATTAAAGACAACACAAATAAATGGAAAGATATTCATATCCATGGACTGGAATACTTAATATTGTTAAGATGTCAGTACTGCCTAAAACAGTCTATGGATTTGGTGCAATCCCTATCAAAATCCCAAAGATGTTTCCTGCAGAAATAGAAAAACTCATCCTAAAATTCATAGACTCTCAAGAGACCCCCAAATAACCAAAACAGTTTTGAAAAAGAACAAAGTTGGAGGACTCACACTTGTTGATTTTAAAACTTAATACAAAGCTGTAGTAATCAAAGCAGTGTGGTACTTACTGTCAATTATATCTCAATTAAAAAAAAACAACAGTATGGTACTGGTTTAAAGATAGACATATTAACCAATTGAATAGAACAGAGAGTCCAGAAATGAATCCTTGCATATATGGTCAAATGATTTTCAGCAAGGATACCAAGACCATTCAACGGGGAAAGGACAGTCTTTTTAACAAATAATGCTGGGAAAACATGCAAAAGAATGAAGTTGGACCCTTACCTTACACCATATACAAAAATTAATTCCAAATAGATCAAAGACCTAAATGTAAGAGCTAAAACTATAAACTCTTAGAAGGAAACATAGAGGGAAAGCTTCTTGACATTGGATTTGGCATTAATTTCTCAGATATGACACCAAAAGCACAGACAACAATAGAAAAAATAGATAAATCGGACTTTATCAGAATTTAAAACGTGTGCAGAGAATATTTTCAAATCGTATATCTGATAAGGGATTAATACCCAGAATATATAAAGAACTCCTAAAATTCAACAACAAAAACCAAATGGGGTATATACAACTAATTGAAAACTGGGCAAAAGATTTGAATAGACATTTCTCCAAAGATGTATAAATGGCCAATAAGCACATGAAAAGATGCTCAACATCATGAATAATTAGGGAAGTACAAATCAAATTCACAATGAGATACTTCACACCCATTATTGACAAGGATATGGAGAAATTGGAACCTTTTGTGCATTGCTGGCGGGAACATAAAATGGTATGACTGCTGTGGAAAATGGTATGGCAGTTCTTCAAAGAATTAAGCATAGAATTACCATATGATCCAATGATTTTGCTTCTGGGTATATACACAAAAGAAAGCAGGGACTCCAACAGATATTTGTACACCAATGTTCACAGCAGCATTATTCACAATAGGCAAAAAGTGGAAACAACTCAAACGTCTATCAACGGATAAGTTAATAAACAAAATGCAGTGTATACATACAATGGACTATTATCCAGACTTAAAAACGAATGAAATTCTGATACTGTGGATGAACCTTGAAAGACATTATGCTAAGTGAAATAAGCCAGACACGAGAGGATAAATATTGTATGATTCTACTTACATGAGACAGAAAGTAGAATGGTGGTTGCCATGGGCTGTGAGAAGTGGGGAATTGGGAGTTACAGCTTAATGGGTACAGAGTTTCAATTTGGGATGATGAAAAGTTCTGGAGGTGGATAGTGGTTATGTACAGCAGTGTGAATATACTTAATGCCACTGAATTGTACACTTAAAAATGGTTAAAATGGTAAATTTTGTGTTTTGTATATTTTACCACACAAAAAAAGCAACCCCCCCTTTTTCTTGACTATCATTCTTTGTAATATGCTTTTATACATACATAATATATATAAATATGTACATATGTGTGTGTACTATGTATGTGTATATGTATGGGCACCTCTTTTGCCCCACTTTGTATGCTTTTGGCCCACGTTTTCACTCCACCTGTTGTGAGAGTACTCACCTGTGTGCAGGTGTAACCTCACAGCAGCTGGCCTCCGTGGCACTGTGGATATCGTGCTCTTTGTCCCAGTGTTTCTCTGCTGACTGTGCAAAGATGCTCGTCCGTATCGATGCAGTTGCAGACGTAGCAGTGTGAGGGAGTTAATTAACATCTCACAGGGCAAGCCTTGACCAGTGGGGGGCTGAAGCCAGTGAATAAGTCCCTTCTCCTCTACTCTCCAGCCACCAATTCCTTGCCTTCTGGCTCCTCAAGAGTGCTCCTAGCAGGACCAAGCCCCAGTTGCTCACAGAGGTGACCAGCTTGGTAACACAACCTGGACAGAAGGAGGACGGGCTTTCCCTTCTTCCCTGTTCCCACCTTGTCACATGAGGTCACTTCCCAAAACAAGCTCCCTGTGTGTGCACTTGCCTTGGCCTCTGCTTTCACAAGGAGCCCAGGGAAGACACAGGTGAATAACTTCCAAGTTTGGTTATTCCTCCTGTGTAAAGGCACTGTCTCAGGCTCTCAAAAAAGGGGCAATTTTTAGCTTGTGCAAAAAGGATGAAGACCAATATAAAGAAAAAAGACATGCCCACCCAATTTAGCAAATAAAATTTGACTAATAAATTGAACTCCTTTTATCTTCTCCCAGAGGTAAGCATTATCCTGAACTCCGTGTTTATCATTTCCCATGCAATTTTAACTTTTTATTAAGTTTAACCATATGAAATTGGTGTATCTATAGGCCAAAATGGTCAAATACAGGTTTCCCCCTTTCTGCAAAAGTAGAGTGTTTCTACAAAACCTTTTGTAAGCTGAAATGGTATAAAATGAAGAAGCAATTCCTTAGGACGCATCTTACCAAAGGATGCACAGAATAAATCGAGGTAAAGCACAGATGCTCACAGACACAGTTCAAAGCTAGGGTGGCTTGAGATGCTGAGATGCTAAGGATAGTTCCCCGGGAAGGAGCTTGGTGGTGCCACTCTCACCGCTTGCGGTGTGCACTGCCTCTATAACAGCTGCTGCAAAACAGATGCTGAATGCGATTTTCGCCTTTGTTTTGTAAAAGGGAAACATCCTCTTTGGATTTCTTTCAGTTAGCGGAAACAGGTACTAATATAGGTCTTTTGTAAAAGCAAAGCAGCATAAAGCAAACTTTCAAAAAGTGGTGGATACCTGTATTGGCATTACTTCTGGTTCAACCCAATACTGTGTGTATGTATGTATACTATTTTTAAATTTTGCTCTGTTTGCAGTTGACATGATTGTCTATTTAGAAAGGAATCTACATAAAAACTCTTAGAACTAATAAGTGAGTTTAAGAAGGTTGTAGGATACAGGGTCAATATACAAAATCAACTATATGTCTCTATACTAGCAGTAAACATTTGGAAATTGAAACTTAAAAAACATTACAGTAGCACCATGAAATACGTAAAGATAAATCCAACAAAATATGTGCAGGATCTGTATGCTGAAAACTATAACACTAATGGAATACATAGAATTTTACATTATTTAAAATTTTCTATAAATGGCATAATTATATGTTTTTTTCTCCATGTTATATTTGTAAGATTTTTGTTTTTTAAATACCATGACTCTCCCTTTTGGCCTGCAAAGTTTTGTGTTTTTTTAAATTAATTAATTAATTAATTAATTTTTGGCTGCATTGGGTCTTCGTTGCCGCGCACGGGCTCTCTCTAGCTGTGGTGAGCTGGGGCTACTCTTCGTTGCGGTACGCGGGCTACTCTTCGTTGCGTTACGCGGGCTTCTCATCGTGGTGGCTTCTCTTGTTGCGGAGCACGGGCTCTAGGCGCGCGGGCTTCAGTAGTTGTGGCTCGTGGGCTCCAGAGCGCAGGCTCAGTAGTTGTGGTGCAGCTAAGCGCGGGCTTAGTTGCTCCACGGCATGCGAGATCTTCCCGGACCAGGGATCAAACCCATGTCCCCTGCATTGGCAGGCGGATTCTTAACCACTGTGCCACCAGGGAAGTCCCCTATATTTGTAAGATTAATCCATGTTGAGATATGTGTTCAGTGTCCCTTGCTGTATACTGTCCTGTTTTACAAATATACCATTCTTTATTTACCCATTCTAATGTTGGACATTTAGGTTATTTTTGAGATGTTGTTATTGCAACAGTGACGTTGTAAATGTTCTGTATGTGTCCTGTATATGTGAGGGTGAGAGTGGGGGGTCTCCTCGGGGTATGTAAACAGGAATGATGTTGCTGGCTTGTCAGTTTGCACATTTTCACCATCTTAGTGGAGACTGTCAGATAGTCTCTAAAGTTGTACCTGTTTGCATGCCTACCGGCCATGCAGAAGAGTTCCCATTGTTCCGTAGCATCACCAGTACTTTATATTTTCAGAATTGAAAATTCTTGCCAGTCTGGTAGTTAACATTTTTATTCCTTTTTAACACACTTTTGCATAAACTGTAGATGAATGCTTCTCAAATTTATCGCTTAGTGAAGGACCAGGTTTTTCCTCCAAACTGTCACAGATTTGTAAAATGCAATAAGAATGTCACAGCAGTGTAAACTTGCTAAAACGTTCCTAGACCCTTTCTCTCAATTTCTATACCAAACCTTGTTGTGGACCAGTAGCAAAGTTCATGGACTAGCGCTGGGTCCTCAGACCATCGCATCAGATGTATAACGTTCAGGAAATGACAAATACAAGATTTTGAAATGGAGAAGCTATCTTCAGTTATCTTCAAGTATATTTGTAGCTTCCATTGTAAATACTTTGTCTCAAAAACAAGAGTTAAAAAGGGTCTTAGGTCATTTAGTTAGGTATCCTAATTATCGGCCATATTGAGAGATCACTGAAGAGTCAGGTTAGGTGTCACGTTCTTAGAGACAATTGGTTTACAGATTCCACATTCGATCTTGATTTGTGTATTCAGTAAGTGTTCACGGGGCATTGTGCCAGCCACAGTTAAAGTTCTGGGGAGACAGTGGTGAACACAGTGACTCTCCAGCCCTGATGGAACATTAAGGAGATAAAGATATTTAACATGCAAACAAGTGAATCAGAAGTTCAGATAATAACAAGTATTGCTGTGAAGAAAATAAAATAGTGGAGGGGTAGAGAGTGACTTGATGGGTGACAGTTTTTAACTAGAGTGGTTGGGGAACGCCTGTCTGAAGAAGTGACGTTTGAAGTCACTGAATAATGAGAAAGAACCAGTATAATATTTAATACTTCCTATAATTTAATTGAGATTTATCCTAACATAATTTTTAAAATATTTATTTATTTATTTAGGCTGCTCTGGGTCTTAGTTGCGGCACGCGGGATCTTTGTTGCGGCATGTGGGCTTCTTAGTTGCGGCTTGTGGACTTCTTAGTTGTGGCATGGGGGATCTAGTTCCCCGACCAGGGATCAAACCCGGGACCCCTGCATTAGCAGTACAGAGTCTTACCCACTGGACCACCAGGGAAGTCCCCTAACATAATTTAAATAACTTTTCTCTAATGTGTCTATATAGTTGAAATGCCTTATAATTTTCTTTTTTATCTTTCTCAAAACAAATAATGCATTGAAGCTTTTTTTTCCCACTAATCTCAATTTCAGTTGGAAAAGATCTGCCAGTCCCCAAATCAAGGTAGGATTTAAGGTCCTTGGGTTCTAAGAAACATCTAGATTACCCATGTGTATGTGTTTCTAATCTCTCCGAAGCAGGGTGCTCCCATGGGGGAGGGCGGGATAATTCAGGAGTGAGCGAGCTCCGATAGGCATGTGTGTCGCCTCTATACTGCCTGGCACAGAGCCCAGCTTTTGAGCCTTGCTGTGCATTAAATATGTGATGAATAAAAAACTGGGAAGATTATCTACAGGGTCAGGGTACCAACACTCGCCAGCGTTTATGTTGAGCCCTCCTAAATTAATTTCAGTAACCATGTCTTTTCTGTTTGTTTTATTTTCTTATCTGATTTACATTTCTATTTTTATAAGTTTTATAGGGCATATTATATTGGGATAGCACAACATGTCCATAATATGTGTGTGTATGGGTATGTGTGTATGTATATAAATTTAAAAGTAGATAAATAAATAAAGTATATTGGCAGTGCATATTGAAATACTTTTACTGGTTTGGGTGTACAAAGGACTTTTTTCCCAAAACCATTTTAAGAGTAAGTTGCCAGCAATTGTAGCCATCACCCACAATGTTTTTATTTGTATTTGCTACAAACAAGGGCATTCTAAGAGAAGAAACAAAATTCAGGAAATTAACATTGATACATTGTTCTAATTCTCTGACCCCACTCAAGTTTGCCGGTGGTTCCAGTAATGTCCTTTATAACAACAACAAAAATCCAGTCCCTTATCAAGCAGTGCATTCAGTTGTCAGGTCTCTTTCAGTCTGAAACAATTCCTAGTCCTCCCTGCCTTTCAGGATGCTCACACTCTAGGAGACTGCAGGCTGATAGTTTTGTAGCCCGTCTCTCAGTTTGCGTTTGGCTGATGTTTCTTCAGGGTCAGAGTCAGGTTGTGCACCTTCGGCAGGAACATCATAGAAGTGATGCTGTCCTCTTCTCACATCCATCTTTAACTTGTCCTATTACTGATGAAATTCACTTTGAGCCCTTGATTAAGACAGTGTCTTCCAGGTTTCTGCACTGTCGAGTTATTCTTTTTTTCCTTGTAATTAATAAGTACTTTGTGGGAGTTACTATGAAAGTAAATATCCTGTATCCCCGTCAAGTTTTAAACATATTTACTCATATCAGCAAGATTCGTGGTTTCCTGTTTCATTCATTGGTTATAATCTGTTACTGTCATGATTTTATGCTCACTTTCGTCCCAGGTTTGGCCAGCGCTTGCCCCTTCCAGGTGGTCTCTGTGTCTTTTTGACATGTGCCCATCACTCTTCGGGTACCTCTTTAAACTTTCTAGCATAACAAACTATTCCAGAATTATCTTGTACTCTCCCTGCCCCAGCGCTGGAATCAGCCATTCCTCTGAGGAGCCCTGATTCCTTTCAATGGAGAACAGTCATATTTAGGAACTGAGATAGGAGTTAGCTGTGTGTGCCGGGTGCTCTCGGAGTCTCACTGTTCCTAAGCCTCTGGCACAGAGGTGGGAACTATGTGCATATGAACATATTTGCATACATACCTGTGTTCACACGTATACTTCCAACTCCAGTCCAACACTAAAGAATTGTTTCTAGTTTTCTTCCTTTTCAAATCTGTAACTCCTTTCTCTGACAGAGAGAAAACTAGTTTCCATTATCTTATTATAGTTACTTATTCAATCACTTCTTCTGTATCACCTTAAATTAAATCACCACCCACCCCGTTCCCATGAGGACACCCACCTGTGTTCCAACACCCCATGCCAGGTCCCACCGTGCACCCAGACGCACCACAGGAAAGTCCCCTTCACCCCACCTGGGTTCTGATACTCCCGCGGGTGCCCTCCTTACCCTGCTCGGGATCCAGTGCCCTGTGCTGCCCTCCTGCAGACACATCCCTACCCACTTGGGCTCCGAGCTCCAGGCTGGATTGCCTTCCTGAGCAGGTCCCCTCCTCAGCCTTCTCACGCCATCAGCGGCCCCTTTGCTGGATACCCTCCCTCTTGCCCTGCTCTGCGCAGTCTTCCCGCACGGACACCTTCCTCACCCCGCTGAGTTTCAGCGCCCTGTGTTGGGCTCCCCCTGTGTGGGCACACTGTCCTCATCCTTGTTGGGCTCCTGCACCCCATGCTGGGCCTGCCTCCCTCCCCGGTGTCTGCCCCCCCTAACCCACCTGTATCTGACACCCTGCTCCAGGCCGCTGAGGCTCCCTGCTCCCCATCAGCGTGGACACACCAACCTTACTTGGCTACACCTGAAGGCTTCTGAACCGAATGTTCAGGAAGAGGAAGGATGCCGTATTCTTTTTAAAGGAACAAATAATATACTTCCTTCTCAGACTTGTTTCTGACATTCTTTCAAGTTTACATGTCTTTGGAAAGATGGGTCCCTAACTTGAAAAATCACCTTCATTCTCTAATGTCCATGAAGAAAACACCACCAGAAAGGAAATGAACGTCCACCCTGGAATAAATCACACAATCAATATTGTTCCTTGTTTTAGCCTCAATATCTAAGATAGTACCTGACCTTATTGAATGAGTGAGTGGATGAACAGCGAGAAAGAATTTATCAAGACACGTACACACAAAGATCTAGATGGAGACCAAAGAAATAGAACAGAGCTCAAGTTACTGCCAATCCTTAAGCACATGAACAAGCCCGAGAATGAAATGTTTCTTGGTCTTTGTACGTAACTGACCTTGATGAAGAGGAGTCGTGTCTTGCTCCTCCACGTTTTCACGCATACCGTGTTAGCTTCATATCAGCCGTTTCCATTTGTTTTAAGTGGCTTTTCATTCTGTGCAAGCTTGGCGCCATGAATACATACATAGTAAGCAACTCCAAGGCCATCACCCAACAGTTGACTTTATGAAATAGAAAACAAAACAAAAAGACAAAATTAATAAGGAAGATTAGAAGCCACTGGCATGGAAATAGTGTATTTTTTCAGTATGTACAATTCAATTTATTGCTACAATAAAAAAAAAACCCTGGGCTTCCCTGGTGGCGCAGTGGTTGAGAATCTGCCTGCCAATGCAGGGGACACGGGTTCGAGCCCTGGTCTGAGAAGATCCCACATGCCACGGAGCAACTGGGCCCGTGAGCCACAACTACTGAGCCTGCGCGTCTGGAGCCTGTGCTCCGCAACAAGAGAGGCCGCGATGGTGAGAGGCCCGCGCACCGCGATGAAGAGTGGTCCCCACTTGCCACAATTAGAGAAAGCCCTCGCACAGAAACGAGGACCCAACACAGTCATAAATAAATAAATAAATAAATAAAAGAACGTGAATTTCTAAAAAAAAAAAAAACAAAAAGCCCTGCTATCCTCTCCCTCAGTTCAAGTCAAAGTTCATAGCAGAGTAATGCAGAGTCCTCAGTGTCATAACAGAGAAGCAGGGTCCTCTGCTTCAAAGGGTCAGGGTCATAGGTCAAGTTCAGAAGAATCCTGGGAAGATGGACACTGATTCTGTTAATGAGTGGTTCACTGTATCACCCACTGCAACCGAGTCGCCAGGGAGGGCATGTCTCCTAGGTGACTGCTCCCTCAGCTCGACGCATCTGAATTACACTAAAGGACTGTCAGGAAGGGCAGGTTTTAATTTTCCACTGGCGACCTCCGTGGTACCTGCTCTCTAGTTCATACTGTTATCGCTGTGTATTTACCTCCTTCCTGGGGAATCCACATCACACAGTAGAACAGCTATTTTTGCGACCACAGAATGGCAAATGGATTATTGCAACAGCTCTACCTATTTCTGTTAATAATAGTGATGATACTCCCTATGTATTGTTCTAAGACCTTTAAATGGTCTCTCTTTCTATCACCAATAACCCAATGAAGTGAGTACTTTTACTATCCTCAGTTAATGGATAAGGAAACTGTAGGCACAGCAAAATTGAGTAACTTGCCCAAGGTCACACAGATGTATAATGGAGCCAGGAGTTAAACGCAGACAGCCGAGCTCCAGAGTTCTGTGCTCAGAAGATAAGTGGCTGGTAGAAGCCATAAGACCTTGCTGAAGTGATCTGTCCAGGCTGTGAATTCCTCCTTAGGTCTTCCTTTTGTGGTCTCATGTTTGAAGAAGTGAAGAGTCTGTTACTAGATGCAAAAAGGAGTGTTTTACCCATGCTAAAGGCCAATGAGCAGAGAGCCTCTGGTCCTCAGGAATGGATGGTGTGTACTCATGTCCCCCTCGCAAATGCAGAGGTGGCTTTTGTACTTGTTCATCAAAGCCAGTGCTCGGTCACTGAAGTCACAGGAGAGATACCACCATGTGGACGACATTGTCCCTGACGGGGCCATCGGACCATCTACAGGCTGGCACGTGCAGTTCTCTCTACTCCAATAGAAGCCTGAGGCTGGATGTGAAGTTCAAGCTGAACCTGAACTTCCCTGAAATTTATTTGAAATTTAAGAAACATCTAAACAATTCATGAGACAAGGAAGAATCATAATGGAAATTAGACTAAAGTATTTAGAATCAAATGATAGTGAAAATAATATATATTAAAACGCGTGGGGACAGCTAAAATAATACTGAGAAATGTATATTTTTAAAATGCTCATATTAAAAATGAGAAAAGTTGAAAAACTAATGGAGTAAGCATCCATCTTAAGGTGATAGAAACAAAACTCAAAGAAAAGAATAAAGAGCAGGAGTTAATGAAATAGGGAATAAACATACATGGAGAGAGCCAGTAGTGTCAGAAAGGTGATTCCCCAAGGAGAAGAGTTATATCTCTCCACTTATATGGGTCTTTAATTTCTTTCAAACTACGTCTTATAGTTTTCAGTGCACAGGGGAAAGGATATTCATTTCAACAATGGGTGCTGGAACAAAGGGATAGCCATATGGGATAAAAAATGAACTTTGACCCTTGTCTCACATACAAAAATTAACTTGAAGTGGATCATAGACCTAAACGTAAGAACTAAGCTATAAAACGTCTACAAGAAAGCATAGGAGAAAATCTTAGTGACCTTGGGTATGGCTGAGATTTCCTAAATACGACACAAAAAGCACAAAGGTTTTTTGTGGGTTTTTTTTTTTTAAATTAATGTAGACTTTAATCAAACAACACCACCTGTGAGATGAAGTTTTTTGCAAGGCTGTATTGAAAAACAGTTGTTCCAGATTTAGTTAGGTTAAACCCCCAAGTAAAAATAAATCTAGTCACAATGATAATAATTAAAACAAAACAAAACTTGCTATTAAAGATACTAATGCCCTAACCTTTATAAAACACAATTTTACTTCACAAAAACAAAATCAAAATGTTCTAAGAATTATAATGATAGTTTTTTGGTTTTTTTCTTTTCATGCTTCACCACCGAGAGTTGGGAAACTATGCATGTGGGCCAGATCCTGTCTGTGCCTGCTGTTTTAAGAACACAAACATGACCATTTTAAAAGTATTGTCTGTGGCTGCTTTCATGCTACAATACAATGACATGAAAAATGGCAGAGTTGAGTACAGTACAGGCAGTTATAGCAGGGACCATATGGCCTACATGTCTTAAAATATCTACTACCAGGCCCTTTACGGAAACTGTTGGAAGGGGTCTGGTGAGAATCACTGAATGTCACAGACAAGTGGGGGCAGTGTGACAACAGGCATCTTCCCAGTGACCTGGTGTCCAGGCACATATTCGGCACTTCGTGAGTACTTAATCCAATTGCCTATCCTGTGGATCCTGGCGATATGCTCCGCCTATTGGACAAAAAGAGTGGACTCCTTTAAAAGCAGTTTAACCATGTTCAAAGTTGTCAAAGGTAGTGAGGGACCTTTTCGTCTAGATTTGCCTGGAACTGGAAGTGCCCTAGCCATATTGTCTTTTCAATATGAAATGAATAATCAAAAGTTCTGGATGATTATGCTTTTAACACAGTCTAATTACTCTCCCTATTGCATGCATCATTGGAATTTTCACTTCGTAACACTAGCTGGAGGTCTTTTTGATCTATCAGTTTAGAAACCAGATGATCGGACCCATTTTTCATTTCATTTCTCCTGTGTTTTCTATGTATCAAGCGTAGCACCAGGTGCCAGGAGCCACACTGAGCTGTTTCATCTCATTTTACTTGTCAGGCAACCACTCCTCCCCTCCATATCGCTGACTTTGCCATAAGCAGGGTTGGAAAACCACTGGCCGTAACAGCAAGGGACTCGGCTCAATGCAAAATTTCACTGCACAATTTTTATAGACAGAGAGATGTGAAGTCACCATCACGCAGGGACAAGTATCTGTAGGGTTATGTGTGTTGGTTCCAATGGCGAGTTCTGATGTCAAAGTCACTGATCCTCTTCAGAGGGGTCTTAGGGGAAGGAAATAGCAACAAGCAGCTCTGGGGGTGAAGTAAGACACTTGGGTTTGTGCTTAACTCTCAGAAAGATGTTTAATGAAGAAGTCAATGACACACACCAGGTGAGTGAGCTCTGGTCCTTAGGTGTTTTTCTTCATGTTGCTTTTGGTTCTCAGACATGAAAGTAAACAAAAAGTACAAATCCTTGGGTATAAGACCCTTCCTGCCACTTCCCTTCTGTGAATATATTAGTGATAAATGAGCAACAGAATAAGCATTGTGTTAGGGGGAAAAGGAGGACTCTGGGAGAAATGAGACCAGAGGTTCCTTTTGCATCTGTCAGTATTTTCTGAACCCTCTAAATCAGACTCTTGCACAGAGGGTGCATACAGCTTATATTTTCATGCTCTGCGGATTAATTTCACAACCAGTATGATATATTTTTAGTAACTTACTCTAGAAGTTACGATATTGAACATTTCACAAGCCCCAGAATATTACATAGTATTTTGACTCCTTTAACTTTGTCCAGACACAAGAAGCCAGACTGTATTTTAGCTGCTGACAAAACTATTTGTGTAAAATAAAAATTTCAAGTGATGTAGCAGTCATAAAGATTATAATGAAACACCAATTTCACCTCCTCATGTACCTCTTTGCAAATGTAAGACAAAGCAGAGTTTTATAATCTTTTAATAGTGCAACAACTGTGGTTTTGGTGCATCGCAAAGGTGGACTTCTTTTAAGGATTTTGTGTGCTTGAAATCATTTTCACTCATTGCAGTGGCTTTAGATGCAGAACTACTCTTCTGGAAGGAGGTTTCTTTTGAAAAGTAGCCTTTCCTCTGAGCATAGCTCACACCAAGGCCACAGACAGAAATCACTAAGGCCACAACTACTACAGCTGCTGTGACGCCACTTATGTTGAGATCATCTACTTGCATTCGTTTCCCAGGACACCTGCGATGTCCAGCAGAATTACGGACTTCGCAGGAATATTCTCCACTGTCCAGTTTTGAAACAGTATTAAATTGCAGAGTTCCAGATTTTGTATTCATTGTGTATGAGCTGTTGGCACTTGGGGAGCCAAGTTTTGGATTCTCTAGCAAACGGATGCCATCCTTAAACCACGTGTATTCAGGAGCCGGGTTGCCTTCTTTGTCCTGACATCGCAACTCCACCACAGTTCCACGCGGTGCAGAACTGGGTACTTCACATGATGGAACTGCCGGAGCCACTAATACTTCTAGAGTGAGTGTATCCTCTTCCAGGTTTTGACCTTGTTCAGATGGGGCACTAACTTCACAACGATATTTCCCGGCATCATTTCTCGTAACATTTTTGATCCGTATGCTGAAATCTATCATCTCAGCTCGATCTTTAAAATCTCCTTGAAGAGCCTGTTGATAGTAGACAAAGGAGACACTGTGCCCCAGTTTCTTCCACTCCAATCTGGAGGAAATGGTCTTCTTTGGATATTTGCAGGCTAAAATAACCTCTTGATACTCTATTGCTGTGACTACTTGATGATCTTTTTTTTTTTTTTTAAACATCTTTATTGAAGTATAATTGCCTTACAATGGTGTGTCAGCTTCTGCTTTATAACAAAGTGAATCAGTTATACATATACAATATGTTCCCATTTCTCTTCCCTCTTGCATCTCCCTCCCTCCCACCCTCCCCATCCCACCCCTCTAGGTGGTCACAAAGCACCGAGCTGATCTCCCTGTGCTATGCGGCTGCTTCCCACTAGCTATCTATTTTACATTTGGTAGTGTATATATGTCCATGACACTGTCTTACCCTGTCACATCTCACCCCACCCCCTCCCCATATCCTCAAGTCCATTCTCTAGTAGGTCTGTGTCTTTATTCCGTCTTGCCACTAGGTTCTTCATGGCCTTTTTTTTTTTTTTTTTTGATGATCTTTTGAGGCAGAGAATCCATAGGCCTTATGATAGTCCAGGGCGACCACCAGGTAGCGCAGCAGCAGCAGGAGGAGGAGGCGGTGGCGGCTCCTCCTCGCCATCTTCGCAGGGTCGGGGGCTGCCGGCTCCTCGGAAGCCGAGGGCCCGGCGGCGGGAGCGCGGGAGGCAGCCCGGGGGGGGGGGGGCACTGAACTTGTGGGGTTTTTTTAAAGTTATTTATTGTCTTTATTTTTTATACTTATGTGCATTTATACTTGATACATTTCTCTTTTTTTTTAACATCTTTTTTGGAGTATAATTGCTTTACAGTGGTGTGTTAGTTTCTGCTTTATAACAAAGTGAATCAGCTATACATATACATATATCCCCATATCTCTTCCCTCTTGTGTCTCCCTCCCTCTCACCCTCCCTATCCCACCCCTCTAGGTGGTCACAAAGCACCGAGCTGATCTCCCTGAAAAAGCACAAAGGTTTTTTTTTAAATCAACACATGGAGTCAACACTTCATCCAAAAACAAAAAACAAAAAAACAAAACAAAAAAACTTGCTTTTCAAAAGATACTCTTTCAAAATGAAAAAGGAAAGCAAGGACAATATTTGAAAGACATAGACTTGACAAAGGGCTTCTATATAGAATACATAAAAGAACTCTTACAACTTAATAAGAAAGATAGCCCAAGTTAAAAGTGGGAAAAGATTGGAATAGACACTTGACCCAAGAAGTTATAGAGATGGCAAATAAACTTAGGAAAAGGTGCTCAGTATCAGTAGTCATTAGGGAAATGTGAATTAAAACTACAGTGAGATAATACTGTATCCCAGTACAATGGCTGAAGGTAAAAAGACTGACCATACCAAATGTTGGTGAGAATGTGGAACAGCTAGAACTCTTATACACTGTTGGTGTAAATGTAAAATGGTACAATCACTTTGAAAATCAGTTTCTGAAAAGTTGATCATATACTTGTCATACAATTCAGCCATTCCACTCTTAGGTATTCACCCAAAAGAAATAAAATCATATATCTACTCAAAATCTGTACATGAATGTTCATAGCAGCCTTATACCTAATAGTCCAAAACTAGAAACAGCCCAAATGCCCATCAGCAGGTACATGGGTAAACATCCTTACAGTGGAATTCTACTTGACAATAAAAAGGACCACAAAAAACCCAGTAATACGAATCTCAAAATGATTATGCTCAGGGAATACACCTGGACCTCTCCCCCCCGCCCCCCACCAAAAGTACATTTATATAAAATGCTAAAAAATACAGTCTAATCTAGAGTGATAGAAAAAGAGATAGTGGTTACTGGGGTGAGGGGGGGGGCACCTCATACACATCTGTTTTATGTAAAGTAAGGACTTAAACATGAAAGGTAAAACCATAGAACTTTGAGAAGACAATCCGGGAGAACATCATTGTGATCTCAGAGTGCAGAAGGATTTCTCAAGACACAACACAAAAGGAAAAAGTGGATACATTTAGTAATGTTCAAATTTTAATATTTATGGTACCTATAATTGACAAAGAATTAGTATCTCGATAGAATTCCCATGACTCAATAAAAAAGGACAACCCAATAGAAAAATTGACAAAAGATATGAACAGATACATCACATTAAGAGGAGCCCCAAATGGCCAGTAAACATGAAAAGAGGTTCAACCTCTTTATTATTCAGAGAAATGTGAATTATAACCAAAATTAGAGCCCATTTCATATTCCCTACTTCACATTGATAAAAATTTAAAGGTCTTTATCAAATGTTGGCATAGATATGATGCAACCAGAACACACATTCACTCTTGGAGAGTAAACTGATATAAACTCTTTGGAAAACTTTGGCAACATCTGCTAAAGTTAAAGATGTGCCAGTGCTAAGGCCCAGGGATTGCACTTCAGAGAAACTCATGCTTATGGTACCAAGAATGTTCATAGCAGCACTGTAGTAGCAAAAACTGGAGGCAGTTCAGATTCCAGCAGCACTAGAGGAATTGTGGTATGGCTCTACGATGGAATACTATACAGTCATGAAAAGGATGGCTCACAGTTAGTTACACACAGCAACAAGGAAGAATCTTAGGAACAAAAAGCAAGTTACAGAGGAATATGTGCAAAATGATTCAATATTTAAGGATCCATATAAATGTTGTAAAACTATAAAGAAAAGCAAGGGAAAGATAAGCACAAAATTCCGGAAAATGGTTACTTTGAAGCAGGAAAGGAATAGGATGGGGGTAGAAACTCTGGCACACTGCGGACTTCAAAATGATAGTAATGTTTTTGTTCTATAATTGGGAATGTTTTTATGATTTTTATACCTTACATTTATTTTATAATACTTTACATTTGATTTTATAATATGAATCTACACTATATTTAATAAGGTTATTTTTAGAATAAGTGCAAACTGCAGAATTTAGCATATGATTAACAGGATACCTGTTCTTGTACACCTACAAGAAAAAAATGCTTTTTTGGGGAAAAAGGCAAACTATAATGAGTTCTATCCCATTAATTATGTTTAATGACTTAAATTTCCTCTTGGTAAAGGTTTTTCGTTTCTCCCCTCGCCCGCATTCTCTCTGCCTGGCTGCCCGTCGATTTGTAGGAGAGATTTGAAGCACTTTTCACCATCTATGATGACCAAGTTACGTTTCAGCTGTTTAAAAGCTTTAGAAGAGTCCGAATAAATTTCAGCAAACCTGAAGCAGCAGCACGGGCTCGAATAGAACTCCACGAGACAGACTTCAACGGGAAGAAGCTGAAGCTGTATTTCGCACAGGTACTTCATGGTGCAGACGGCAGTGTTCTCTAAACTTGTTTTCCTCCATCCAGAAATACTGTCAGTTCTCCATTTTCTCTATTATTATGCCAGAGGTCTTTGATATGAACAATCCCCAAGGAGAAAAATATTTTTTCCTTTATTTTACAGATACATACATTTATTTATTAAGCATGTTTGCCGTCCTAACTTTGTTTTGTTTAAACATGAAAAGAGTTTCAACCTCTTTTTTATTCAGTTTAAGGAATTCATTTTTCTGGCAGCTTTTCTCAACTGGGGTTGAGAAGGTTAAGCCCTAACACCTTAAGGTCAGTGAATTAACTTTTCTCCTGTGCATCTAGAATGGCACTCGTGCTGGGACATCCTTGGAAGAAGTGAGAAAGTAGTCTCTGGAATCATTTCCGTGCGCTGTGATTCATATGAGGCACCCCTCTGAAAATGGGGTGAGCAGGGAGGAGGCATGGCACATACGGAAAGACTGTTTTAGACTTTGGAATTGAAAAGGATCCTCTGGGTTGCCAAGAATTGGCTATGCTTATTTCTCAGAAGAATTAGTGAAATAAAGGCATTAGATGATGTGTGTTAAGGGCACTGTTTTATTTTCAACACAGCATTTTTTCCCTTGGTCTTAGCTTTCAAAGTAAAAAAAAAAAAATTAAGGGGTTTGTCATCTCATACGCCAAATGAAACCCATATTTGGACTTTTCTTGGTGGAATTGATGGAGATGGTATAACCTAATCTCTTCTAAAACTGGGATTCAGTGCTTAGTACCATTCATTGTTCATTCATCTCTTCACCAATTTATTTTTCTAGTCAACTAATATTTATTGAGCACATAATGCTCTGTGCTGTGCACTGAGTGTTCAGTGGTGAACCAGACAGGCACAGACCCTGACCCAGCCACTGGGAGATGTACTGTTAAAGAGAAATTTTTAATTTTTAAAAATTTTCTCCCAGGAGATGTTCTCCCAAGAGATGTTACAGTTAATGTAAAGATGAAAGTGAAAAAAATAGTCCAGTCAAATTTTGAACATCTCCCTCCCTGCAGGTACAGATGTCCAGCGAAACACAGGACAAATCGTATTTACTGCCCCCGCAGCCGGTCAAACAGTTCCTCATCTCCCCTCCTGCGTCGCCTCCAGTGGGGTGGAAGCAGGGGGAAGACGCGATGCCTGTTATAAATTATGATTTACTCTGTGCTGTTTCCAAATTGGGACCAGGTAACAAACTTCTATCTCTCCTGTTTTATTCCCAAAAAACTTTTGTATTAAAGACTGTATTCAGCAATTTGTGTTCTAGCCAACTAGTAACAACATGGTCAGCATGGAGGATAAAGTCACACAAACCTGGGTTCAAATTCTAGCATTTGCTAACTTTGTGATCTTGAGCAAGTTACTTAGCTTCAATTTTCTGAGCCTCTGTTTTCTCATCTAAAATAGGGATCATAATAGCTACCTTTCAACGTGGTTATAAGGATTACATGATATATATGTAATAATTAATCTAACTGCGGTTTTTACCGCTATAAATTCTAGTATATAACAAGTTGTTAGTATTAGTTGCCATCAAAATAGCAGACAGATGTCACATTGACTAGTATATCAGGGAATTGGTGGTGATACTAAATCATCCCTTCCAGATTCTTCTCCTGTATTTATTTTTCATTTCTTCTTTTCCTTCTCTTTTATTTCTCTATCTCTCTCATTCCTTTAAAACAATATAAGAAATCGATGCCATTGTTGTTCATACAAGTTGTCCACCTAAGATAATGTTATGTCTTGTATAGGGGATACAAAAGGCATTTTGAGGGGAAATGGCTAGTTGTTGTTTTTAGACATCAGAGCTGTATCTTGGATCTCTGAGGTCCTATAATAACGAGATTGCTGTTGCTGCCCGGAACCTTACAGGTGTCTACCAAGGGAGAACCAGAAACCGTTATGAAATTAAGCAGATGTACTTGTGTTATTCATAGAACAGTAATTAGCACTTACATTTTAATCCCCAAGACCTCCTTACTAGCTAATGTCTTAAAATGCCAAAACTTTTTAAGAACCTTAAAGCATCAATTCTCTAATGCCATAACAAGATGAAGTTCTCTGACATAGGATTTAAAGATTGAAAAACCAATAATGAGCAATGAAAATATGAGTAGAGCAAGAAGTTTCAAGGGACAGAACCCTTTCTTTGCTGTTTACCTCCACAGGAGAGAAATACGAACTTCACGCGGGAACCGAGTCAACACCGAGCGTGGTGGTTCATGTCTGTGAAAGTGAAACTGAAGAGGAAGAGGAAACAAAAAATCCCAAACAGAAAATCACCCAGACAAGGCGCCCTGAACCTCTGACTGCAGCACCGAGCAAGCCCCGGGCCTTCGACTGCACACTGTGAGGCTTTGGTTGTGGGGCGAGGCTGCTGCCACCTGGGCTGGGGTGGCGGGGACATGCCTGCCCGTGACCGTGACCGCTGCTCAGCCGAGGCGAGGACAGGAGGGAACAGAGCGCCTGCCCTGGGGACAGGGGAGTACAGAGTAGCAGCCGGGTTTACCTGTTCAAAATTTTAACTGATGCTCTGAGCAGCACGTTAAATGAAAGGATTAGCCCCCAACGTGTGGCAACTCTTGACCATTTTTAACAATAGCAAATTAGGAGAATGGCTCCCTCCAGCAACGTTGATTTCCCTGCTTCCGTATAGCATGGGGTACCCCAAAATGAAAACTCTAGTCACTGAGTGCAGTACCATTTTTAAGAACTTAAAAATAGTCTTACAATTTTAATAATGTAGTATGGGGTTTTTTTGTAATGGTCTATTGGCTTCCAACTAATCTATTGGTCAAAGGTTAATTGCTCTTCAATATACATGGAATTTTTTGCACAGAAAGAAACCTGACATAGAGAATAATTCATAGAAAATCATTTTTCTCAAGTGTTTTTTCCTTAACTTTGGGGAAGAAATGCCCAATTCCCTTTGACTGTCAGAATCAAGGGATCCAAATCTATATGCACATTGTCCTCGTCCCGAAAGTGATACACAGACCCCAGTTTCTGATGTGCCATCCCTCCTGGACACAGAGCTGTTGCTTTGGAAGGCAGGACGTATCCCTTGTGAGCTTGATGACTGTGACCTCAGGTGGCCACTGCACTCTACCATTTGTGACCATGTCCTGGCCTGTAGCTCGGACTGTCTTCAACCACCAGTTGAGTTTTTGTTATGCATATTTGTGTGTCATCATTCATAGGCTTTGAATTAGAAAAGGTCATGATAAGATTTTCCATTTTTACATTGTCCATTTAAACATTTTTCAGTTTGATTTGAAAGGAAAGTCACACACATTTTTTTTCTGTGAATTAGGGAAAGATGGGGCAGATGGAGATCGTTTTGTTAATTGGACTTTCTTTTGGGTGAAATGTTTTTACCCTGGCTGCCAGTTGACATTTTCCCCTAAAATAGAAGTGTTCCCTACTTGTGTTTCAGAGTGTATCGTTGAACCTGCTAAGGTAGGAGCAGACATCTTCTTAACTCTTTGTGGTCTATTTGGACTTTGAGGTCCCTTTTGTAGAAAAGCATCAAAACTAAGAATGCTTTGCTTCAGGTCAAGTGGCTCTGCTGAATCTCTGGTCACTCTGAGGTTTTCTTTGTATGGCAAGTGTCTGGGGTTCCCTGGTGTGTCTGTGCAGGGACGTGTGAGTTTGGACTAATAAACCAATATGGCTGCCACAACAAAGAAAGAAAAATGCAGAAATTCAGACTGTGCTGTCTATGCATTTTTGGTAATGTGTTTCTGTGGTCTAGATGTTCTTATTATGGTAGAATTTATTTCTAAGGACATAAACTTTATTGCAAAAAATAAAAGTTTTCTATATTTTCCTTGTCCTCAAATACTCTGAGATGATCAACTCTTCTATTTGTATATATCCACCACTGGTAAGCCTCAATGTAAATTCAGTTGAAACTTGTGATTCTGTAAACAGTTTATTAAACTCATTATTTGGCAGTTTAACTGGCAGCCACTTAATAAATTTACTTTGCAGTTATAAATTCAGCATTTTGTCACTTTTTCATCTTATCTGGGTGTACTAACTTAGCATTGCAGGACAGACCCTAAGTCAGGAAATGTATGTATTTTCAACATTTGGGAATTTTTGAATTTCCTTTTAGATAATATTTATTTGCTATAATTTTCTAAGTGGTCAAAAGTCATGATGTTTTATTGTTTGGCTTGGCTTTCATGCTCTACCTTCCAATTAAAGAATATTCTATCCCTAACTTAAAACTGTCTTTTAAAGTCAAACAATGCAAATTACCTGAATATTTCTTTTTCTCTTTTCTTTCTTTTTTTCCAGTGTTGAGTAAATTGAAGAAAAACTTGAACCAAAATTAAATATATATTAAGTAATATATATTTTTATTTAATATATAATTATTTAATATATATTAAACTTTTCCGAACGGAAAACATTAATATTTTCATTCTTTCTAGTATAATGTTTCCACAAGATGAACTCTAAAACAAAAACTACTATATGCCCATTAACTTTTTTTTTTTTTAAGTTTTGGCCATGCCCCACGACTTATGGGGCCTTGACCAGGGATGGAACCCAAGCCCTCAGCAGTGAAAGCACCAAGTCCTAACCACTGGATTGCCAGGGAATTCCCTCCCATTGACTTTTAAATATTGTGAAATCAACCAGGATCTCCCCAGGTATTATGAGCTCTGTCTTTTTTTGGCTATTTTGTATCCAGTTCATGTATCCATCTTGTGAGAGATAAGTCTCATGCATCTTTTTCTTTTTTAAGTACCTTCTAATAAGTTTATCTACTTCTTCTTCTTTGAAATTGAATCATTGCTTAGATTTAACTGATAGTATAGTAGCTATGTTTTCTTTAGAAATGATAACCTCTTCTTGGGAATCAATTTATTTAGACAGTTATGAGGAAAGAAGATAATGCTTTTTGTTAGGAAAAAACATTTGCAAAGGATAAGAAAATCGTACGACAATAAAAATAGTCGACAGAACCTGTAATGCATGGGCTCTTATGGTCTAGGTTCTTTCAATTTACCCAGCGGATGAAACCGGAAGTTAATCTATTTAAAAGTGTACTCCCCGTGAGCATCTACTAGTTTAAGGTGCTAAGAAGCAGAAATGGTAAGAACAGTTCCCTTGCCTTGGAGAGCTGAAAACCAGGTGAAAGCAAACTAGTCTTTTCACATTCTCCTTCACCAAAATATTATACACTAAAACCTATCAGTAATTAAGAGCCAAATAACAGCTCCTGGGAACTTCTAAGTTCAACATAAAGGTTTTTTTTAAAAATTGAAGTTTAGTTGATTTGCAATGTTTTGTTAATTTCTGCCATACAGCAAAGTGATTCAGTTATACATATATATATATATATATTCTTTTTCATATTCTTTTCCGTTATGGTTTATCACAGGATATTAAATATAGTTCCCTGTGCTGTGCAGTAGGACCTTGTTGTTTATAACATAGAAGTTTAGATAAACATTGTGGTTTACGGGATGTTCAAATCAAAGAGATGCCAGGAGATAGAGTCAGGTTAGCACTTTCATTCTAGAATACGGTTGTTTTTGTTTCCCACTTACAATAATTCTGTCTTTTTAAAATGTTGTGATATAGGGACTTCCCTGGCGGTCCAGTGGTTAGGACTCCGTGCTTCCACTGCAGGGGGCGCAGGTTCGATCCCTGGTTGGGGAACTAAGATCCCGCATGCCGCGCAGCAGAGCAAAAAAAAAAGTTGTGATATAAAGTGAAAAGATTTGATTTCTCAGAATCTCAATTACAGAGCTGAAGATGACTTTGGAAATCATAATCTACTCTTCGTGTTACTCAGATTAGAAAACAGGAGCTGTGACTTGCTGTGAAGCCCACAGAAGGTAGCCCTGGTTCTAGAATTGGCAGTCCCAACTCCCAAGCTAGGGCCTTCTCTAGTTTTTCTCACCTTAGCCTCTTAAAGACACTCAGAGGCAGTGAATCCCAGTCATAAGAAAAGAAACAAACAAACAAAAGGGAAAAAATTCCTTTTCCCCTGATGGGATACAATGAATAAGAAAAATCTTATCTGATGAAGTCAGTGACTTCATAATTTTAATGAATGAATTCGATGTTCCGTGTTTTGTGTCTTTGTTGTCATTGTACCATTGGGTTTGGAATCTACTTAAATAATGTTTTATCTTGGTAGCAAGGAATTGTGTTGACATTTTATCAATATGTGGGCTTTCCTAGATTTCATAGTAATGAGATTAAAATATAAATAGGCATACTTGAGATGTGACTCTCATGAAGCAGAACGAGATCTAATAAGATTTGAAAAGAGCTTGCAGTGGAATGGCACACTTCCTCAGTGCTTGTAAGATGGAGTTCTGTTAAAGACTGAAGGCTGACCTGTGCTTCAGGTTTCTATATAGACTCTTACAGACCATGGCTTCATTTGTAAAAGGGAAAATCTCACACCTAATTAAGCATTGGAAAAGGTACAAAATTCTTTGGTTCATCAGGCTCAATGTCTGCTGGATCTCTCTCTTTTCTCCAGAGTTGTGTACTGCATACCTGCCCTACAGGTGAGCTTGGTCAGTCTTTCTCTTCTTGGCACACTTGCATTTATATCTTCCTGTAGGAAGGGAAATAAATTACTGACAATAAGTGTGACAATATAAAGAAACTAAAGACTTGGAGAAGTAGTTGCCTCCTAGCTGAGGAGGTAAGTCCATGTTGTAGAACCTCGCCTTTTAAAAGGTTAAATAAATTTAAAGAGTAAGATTTGTGAACCTTGTCCAACAATTTGATAAATAAGCTGTTTTTTAAACTTCCTTTGAAGTGGGGTCAGCCAGACCATCTTCATTGGAATGCAGTTTTTTTAAATTGCATGGTACAGATGAACCAGTTTGCAGGGCAGAAAGAGAGACCCAGATGTAGAGAACAAACGTATGGACACCAAGGGGGGAAAGTGGGGGGAGATGAATTGGGAGATTGGGATTGACGTGTATACACTGATGTGTATAAAATGGATAACTAATAAGAATCTGCTGTATAAAAAATAAATAAAATTCAAAAAATATCATGAATCGGGGGAAATTGTAAAAATTTGTAGAGTGTTATTATTATTACCAAATATACAAGTAACAAAGCCACTGAAATTTGCAACAACTCCTAGGTTCACTGACCAAAAAAAATTATAAAAATGGTCAAGTTCAAAATAGAAGTTTCCAGCTAGGGTTAAGAACTAACCTTGGACTGAGTCAAAGTGTCTCTGTCCATTTAAACAAAAGTTTAAAGACCTTTTACTAAATCAGCCATGTGGTCCATCTTGTAAACCTGCATTTCCTTTTGAAACAAAACCACGTTCTGCAGGCGCTTGGAACTCCAGCGTAGCTTTGACTGAATGTCCATTCTTGCCATAAGGGAAGATATATATCTATGCAGCTAATATGTGTTTTTCTGTATTGTTTTCTGCGTAGTCCCCAATCTTCCTAACTCAAATTGGGGACTGAGGAGAGATGAAGGTGGCTAATCCTGTTATTGTGCCATACTCTTCCCACTGCTTTCTCAGCCAAGTCGGGGTGCCTGTGATTTCATTCCTGCTGTATTGCGCATATCCTCCAAGTTTAAGAAACGTTTCTCCACCATTTCACTTCTCTGTTAACTGAACCCAGGAGTTGAATTTGTTATTTTATCTGAACACATGTGTGATCTTGTGTTACATTTTGGGGCACGTTACCTTTTTGGTACTATCGACTGTGGTGAATATTATTGTACTTCAAAAAGCTGGTCAGTAATTCACATGTGTGTATTCCACATTTTAGTGTGTTTGAAGTGGCAATTCGTAGTTTGTAGTGCTTTGTTATTTGTCAACTTTGGCTCTTCTGTATTTTGAGGACATTTAAACATTCCTCCTCCTATCAAGGTGATAAAAGCAGAATGTAATTTGGGGGGGAGTCTTTGTGATTAATTGTAACAGTTTTGTTTTTAAAGCTAATAAAGCTAGTTTTTTTTTTAATCCTTTGAACTGAGTTTTCTTAGTAGTATTTTCAATAAGTATCACATTTAGGTAATAACACAAAAGACAGAAAAGTGAAATATTATGTTTGATTCTTTAACTAGATCCCAGCTGGACATTAGTGCTGTGTTTGTGCCCAAGTTAAAGGTGGTGACTCACCGCTGACTCTGGTTTGCGTTCGTCACCAAGAAAAGCTTTTTACCCTGGTTTGTTCCTCAGTTAAAAATTATTTACTCTGGGAATTCCCTGGCGGTCCATTGGTTGGACTCTGCACTCTCAGTGCCGAGGGCCTGGGTTCAATCCCTGGTCCACAAGCCACGGGGTGTGGCCCCCAAAAAATTTGATTTACTCGTTAAAGGCTTATTTTCTGTCTTGGTTAAAAAAAAAAAAAAAAAAAAATCTCCAAATCAAAATGTTGAAGCTAAAAATGACTGTAGAGGTTATCTAGTACAGTGATTTTATATATATATATATATATATATATATATATATATATATATATATACACACACACCAGTTTTAAGCTGTTGAACTCTGCTCTTTGTTCAGAAAAAGTCTTATGTAAATCCCAGTGTAAAAGTGATTACCAAAAACAAAAGTAAACAGAGCTGCTCCTTTTGAAGGGAGGCAGGGGGTGGGGAGAATGGGGACCCACAGTCCCCTCCAGCCCCTGTGAGAGCTCATGGAACAGTTCAGAGCACTCCACAGGGATCTATTTCAGTAGCCTGCACACCCCTGCCCCCATGCTCCGCACTCACACCTTTACAAGCAAACGGCCCAAGAGACATTGCCAGGTTCACACATCTGGATGGTAGGCCACCTGGGACTAAAATCTCAGTTTCTTGCCCCTGTCCCAGGTTCTTTCTACCACACTCTCCTACTCTGTTAAACTGAAATCCTTAATTTTTCAGGAGAAGACGTATCATGATTCAGAGGTTCTTAAAATTATTAGTGTTTTTCTTTGTTTGTTTTAAAAGAACTAAGCCAGAGTTGTTGGGGACGTTGCCATTGTCACACACGCTTTTGAAGCTGTGTTCCGGGGAGCGGCCTCCAGGTGGCGCTGGGCCTCCAGGTGACCGGGGCCTGGCACTCTTCACTCTAATCTGTTGCACATAATGGCCTTAAAATAAGATCTCACTGGAGCTAAGGATTCCTTGGCTGAAACAGCAAGTTGGAAAACCACTGCAAATAACCTAAAGGTAAAACACTCTTTTAATGGAGGAGAAAATACAAGAATAAAGGTTTAAGTAATTTACCTCATAAAATTAGACTGAGATAAAGGATTTAAAAAAAGAGAAAAAATAGACTGACTTAAAAGTTAGATTCAACAATGTGTGTATCGGGGTCCTATTATCACCAAGAAACATGTTGGAACAGATATGGGGAGTGAGCAGTAACCCACTATGCTTTCATTGAACGCATCAAAATATGGTTCCAATCTAGAAAGAAAAAAGATTTAAATTCTTAAGCTCATAGGAAAGATCTCAAATCTTGCCAAACTTCCCCTGGTCTTCTGAGACATAGAAGGTATAAATATAAGTAATTCATGGATTAGGTATTTAAATAGGGTGTATCAAAATTCGTTATATATTTGGGAAAAGTTTGTGGTCTGAAATATGTGGGAAAGTTAAACAGCTTCTATATTGCAGTGCTTCTAGGAACTTCTTTTTTTCATCTAGCATGTTATTTATTTATTTATTTATTTATTTTTGGCTGTGTTGGGTCTTCGTTGCTGTGCACGGGCTTTCTCTAGTTGCAGCGAGCAGGGGCTGCTCTTCGTTGCAGAGCACGGGCTTTACGCGCACAGGCTTCAGTAGTTGTGTCGCGTGGGCTCAGTAGTTGTGGCGCACAGGCTTAGTTGCTCCACGGCATGTGGGATCTTCCCAGACCAGGGCTTGAACCTGTGTCCCCTCACTGGCAGGCGGATTCTTAACCGCTGCGCCACCGTGGAAGTCCCACTTCTAGGACTTTTAAATTTGCACATTCTGAGTCTCCAAGAGGATAATACTGTACTTATCAAGTCTAATAAACTATGGAGCCATTTTGCCCAGAAGTGTTTCATTGCACTGGTGTGCAAAGAACATTTAGAGAAACTTGCTACTGAAATCCTGACTTTAACTTAATCAGTTAAAGGATAGGTTTGCAAATTAAAATTTCTTTATTAATTTCTCTAAACAAGAGTATTATTAGATTGGGGCATCAGAAGGAGCCTTCCTGGTTTAATGAATGGACAAACCAATGTGATTATTAGAGTCTCTAAGGAGGTACAGCAAAGTTGCCAAATATAAGAATTACTTAGAAAAATTGGTAGCATTTCCTTCCACTATCAATAGCCAAACTGTAAGCAATAAGATACCATTCGGGCCAATGCAGGGGACACGGGTTCGAACCCTGGACCGGGAAGGTCCCACATGCCGCGGAGCAACTAAGCACATGCGCCACATATACTGAGCCTGAGCTCTAGAGCCCGCGAGCCACAGCTATACTGAGCCCACGCGCCACAACTACTAAAGCCCGTGCGCCTAGAGCCCGTGCTCCACAACAAAGAGAAGCTACCGCAATGAGAAGCCCGCGCACCGCAACGAAGAGTAGTCCCCGCTCGCCGCAACCAGAGAAAGCCCACGCACAGCAACGAAGACCCAACGCAGCCAAAAATAAATAAATTTATTTTAAAAATAATAAGATGCCATTCATAATTGCAACAGAACATCAGTGGAAAAAACTTTCAAAGTCTAATAAGAATATGGTTAATTATCTAAGTAATGCTTTTAAATGGGGTAGCAATATTTTAGGAATGTCAGATTTTCTCCAAATTAACCTATAAATTTAGTGAAGTCTCTGTCAAAATTCCAGCTCTATTTTTATAATAAACTCATTAAGCTTATTCTAAAATGTTTATGGAAGAATGACAAAACAAATAAGACAACCTTAAAAAGAAATAAATGGAGATATGCCTTACCAAATATTAACCAAAAAGTCAAATGAGATTGGTACAAAAACTGGCAAATAAAGTTAAAAAAAAATAATGGAGACCAGCCCATGTACATATAAGAATTTAATATACAATAAAGTGCCATCATAAATTTATTTTATTTATTTATTTTTGGCTGCATTGTGTCTTCGTTGCTGTGTGCGGGCTTTCTGTAGTTGCAGCGAGCGTGTCCACCCTTTGTTGCCGTGGGTGGGCTTCTCATTGCGGTGGCTTCTCTTGCTGTGGAGCATGGACTCTAGGCGCGCAGGCTTCAGTAGTTGTGGTTCACGGACTCTAGAGCACACACTCAGTAGTTGTGGTGCCTGGACTTTGTTGCTCCGCGGCATGTGGGATCTTCCCGGACCAGGGCTCGAACCCATGTCCCCTGCATTGGCAGGCGGATTCTTAACCACTGCGCACCAGGGAAGACCCTAAAGTGCCATCATAAAAAAAAAAATGGAGAAAGACTGGATTGTCTAGTAAATGGTGTTGGGGAAACTGGCTTAGCATATGTAGGTAAATAAAAATTGGTTCCCCATCAAACACCACGTACAAAGATGGATTCCAGATGAACTTAAGACCTAAATATAGAATGTAAAACTATAAATGAAACAACAAATTGTAGGAGAATGCCATTGTGACCCAGAGACAGGAAAAGACTTCATAAAACTTTAAAAGCATTGCTGTAATGTAAGTATAATTTGACTACATTGACATGAATGATTTAGGTTCAGTGAAGACTGCCATGGCCAATGTTGACAGACAATAGGGAGAAGATATTTGCAATCCTAACATGGGATTAATAAAAATTTGGAAATCAAAAGGAAAAGCAGCCCAATAGGAAAACTGGCTAAAGGATACAAACAGCATTGACAAAAACGGAAAAAGTGAGCCTATGAAGAGATACTCCAACCCAGCAATAAGTGTAAATTAAAACAAGATCCCACTTTACACCTATTGGATTCTCAAAAAAGTGAAAAGCAAATAACGCCAAGTCTAGCCAGAGGGTGGGGATATAGGAAACCTGATATAATACTGGTGGGAATGGAGACTGTTATTCTGAAGAACTAGCTGGTAGTACTTTGTCATATCAGTAAGAATAAAGCTCTGGGGACTTCCCTGCCGGTCCAGTGGTTAGGACTCTGCGCTCCCACTGCAGGGGCCTGGGTTCAATTCCTGATTGGGGAATTAAGATCCCGCAAGCCGTGTGGTATGGCCAAAAAAAAAAAGAATAAAGTCTCTGACTCAGCAGTTCTTCTGGAGATATATATCCCAAGAGTATCCCAAAGATGTTCTCATGCAGGTCCGTAAGGAGACGTCTTGAAAATGTTCATTGTGCCATTATTTATGGAGGCAAGCTGGTGTCCCCAACTGGGAAATTGACACTTTGGAGAACTACACATCAAGAGAGTAACCATGTACACAACAGCATGGATGGGTCTTAAAAACAGAGCTGAATGACAAAAGTGAGAGTCAGTGAGATGTATATAACAGTTGCATTACATAAATTAAAATACAAAGACAGTAATCACTATGCAAGAATATATACAAATAAAAAGACATTAAACACATATATACATACATAAGAGGCATCCTGCATGGATCAATGATGATAATGTGCTGGGAGCTGAGAAGTCTGATTTACTATTAGACTTTACATAACCTTTTTTTTTAAATTTATTTATTTACTTATTTTATTTTTGGCTGCATTGGGTCTTCGTTGCATGTGCAGGTTTTCTCTAGTTGCGGCGAGCGGGGGCTACTCTTCGTTGTGGTGCAGAGGCTTCTCATTGCGGTGACTTCTCTTGTTATGGAGCACAGGCTCTAAGCACGTGGGCTTCAGTAGTTGTGGCTCGCGGGCTCTAGAGCGCAGGCTCAGTAATTGTGGCGCATGGGCTTAGTTGCTCCGCGGCATGTGGGATCTTCCCGGACCAGGACTCGAACCCATATCCCCTGCATTGGCAGGCGGATTCTTAACCACTGCGCCACCAGGGAAGTCCTTTGTCAGTGTTTTTAAATGCCACTTTTTATTGACAGCCATCAAGTGGGGATGAGGTGTGTTTTATGACACTTGGCCAAGGTGATGGTTGGCCCATATTATTTCATATTTTAAAAAAATTTTTATTGGAGTATAGTTGATTTACAATGTTGTGTTAGTTTCAGGTGCACAGCAAAGTGACTCTGTTACACATATACATATATCCACTCTTTTTTAGATTCTTTTCCCATATAGGCCATTACAGAGTATTGAGTAGAGTTCCCTGTGCTATACAGTAGGTCCTTATTAGTTATCTGTTTTATATATAGTAGTGTATATATGTCAATACCAGTCTTCCAACTTCTCTCTCCTCCCACCCTTACCCCCTGGTAACGGTAAGTTTATTTTCTACATCTGTAATTCTGTTTCTGTTTTGTAGATAAGTTCATGTGTACCCTTTTTTTTAGATTCCACATAAAAGCAATATCACATATTTGTCTTTCTCTGTCTGACTTCACTCAGTATGACAATCTCTGGGTCCATCCATGTTGCTGCAAATGGCATTATTTCATACATAACCTTTATATAGACTTTAAGAAACTACTAATACATACCTCAGTCTCTTTCCTCCCTTGATTCTACATTAAGTTTAAAATTTTTATGTTATTTTTCTTTATTATTGCTCTAGAAGAAAATATTTTGCTGTGATTTGTTTAGGTGAAATGCAGATTTTATTGGAGGTATTTGCCTTTTAGGATAAATATTTCAGAAAAATGTCAGGAATGCCTATTCTGATGCTAGATGTGTATATATTAATGCTTTCTCCAAGTAAGTTACATAGATTCTTTATTAACTGTACTCCCATATGGATGGAAAAAGATATACCCACCGTTCATGGTTCTCTGAGCTACAGATAAGCATTGCATGTGGTTTGACTCTAGATTCACCATTTCCTTTTGCTTCAAAGAAGTAATCAAGTTATTTCTTGGCCTGGTGCTGCCTTTCTTCCATGTGTTTTGAATAATTGAGATCTTTAATGGAAAATTACACAGTCTCCTGTCCTGAGAGATCTGAGTAGGCCCCCTGGCCCCAGAGCGGGTAATTAGACCACAAATGATTTCTCAGAGGTTGCCTGGGTAAGTCCTGTGAATAAAAGGTCTTTAATGGGCCACATTTACAAGTCTTCTATTTCTTATTTCCTTGATAACTTGAGTCATTTCCTCGACTATTTATTAGAAATTTCTAACAACTGTTGGAAAGTCTAGAATGGAGATTTGTCTCCTTTCCAAATGAGAAGCAGCCCTTGGGCACTGATTGACCAGTGCCACCTGCTAATTCTAATGAATTAGTGGTTTCCTTTGTGAAAGAGACAGAGCTGCCCTCCAACTCGGTTCCAGTCTTCAGTTTCCCTTTACCATCCATACAGGAATGGAGCACCTTAAAATGTGTTTTCCTGGAGAGGGGCTTATGAATTGTTCATGCTGGAATAAAATTAAACTGCAGGCTTAATAAAAACCTATTGAGGAGCACATTAGTTATCTACTACTGCATAATAAATTACTGCAGAATTTAGCATCTTAAAACAACAGAGCATTTATTTATCTCACAGTCTCTGAGAGTCAGGAGTCTGGGGCTGTCTGAAGGTGAAGGCTCAGGGTCTCTCAGAAGTTTCCATCGAGTAGTCAGCCTGGGCTGCAGTCACCTGACGGGACTGCAAGACCCGCCTCCGGGCTCACCACAGGGCTGTTGGCCGGAGGCTTTGGTTCCTCACCACAGGGCCTCCCAGTAAGTGCACACAGGGCATGGAAGCTGGCTTTCCCCAGAGTTGAGGGATCAGAGAAAGCACCCAATATGGAGTCTTTTTTTTTTTATAAAGTATTTTTATTTTTATTTTATAAATTTATTTATTTTATGGATTTATTTTTTGACTTTGTTGGGTCTTCATTGCTGCTCACGGGCTTTCTCTAGTTGCGGCGAGCGGGGGCTGCTGTTCGTTGCGGTGCGCGGGCTTCTCGTTGCGGTGCGCGGGCTTCTCTTTGCGGTGCGCGGGCTTCTCATTGCGGTGGCTTCTCTTGTTGCGGAGCACGGGCTCTAGGGTGCGCATGCTCAGTAGCTGTGGCGCATGGGCTTAGTTGCTCCGAGGCATCTGGTATCTTCCAGGACCAGGGCTCGAACCTGTGTTCCCTGCATTGGCAGGCAGATTCTTAACCACTGTGCCACCAGGGAAGCCCCTGGAGTCTTTTTATAACCTAAACTCAGAAGTGCTATCCCATCACTTCTGCCGTATGCTGTTGGTCACACAGACCAAGCCTGGTACCAAATGGGAGGAGAGAAAGGGTGCTCAAACAATCCTGAGAGGGAAATGTAAAGCTCTAAACACCTAGATTAAGAGAAGGGTAAAGAATTAGATCTTTCCCTTCATCTCTCAGCTCTCCTTATTCTCTTTAGTGGTCACTTCATCCCCTCTTATGGCAAAAAGGACTTTCCCCTCAGAGTAGAGAACAAGGCAGTGAACAATTCAGGTAGAAGGAGAACTTCCTAGAGTCCCCACCTAGGGAAGGATTCTTATTGGCTAGGTTGGGTGACATGCCCATACCTGTGGCCAGGTGGTCAAGTTCTTTACCCCAGAAAGGGATACAGAAGAAGGGCAGACAAAAACACCATGTATGTACTTCAACATACTGATGAGTGTTATAAAGCCTAAAAGGTGACAGCATTTTACCGATTGGTGAATTGGTCAGATTTTAGCAATCTAACAGATAAGCAGTGTTTGTTTTTTAATCTGGTATTTATTTTTTACCATCCAACTGATTCCAGGCAAGATATGAAGAGTAAATTTTAAGTGAGTCTTTTTTTTTTTTATTTATTTTTTATTTATTTATTTTTGGCTGTGTTGGGTCTTCATTTCTGTGCATGGGCTTTCTCTAGTTGCGGCGAGCGGGGGCCACTCTTCATCGAGGTGCGCGGGCCTCTCACTGTCGCAGCCTCTCTTGTTGCGGAGCACAGGCTCCAGACTGAGCGCAGGCTCAGTAGTTGTGGCTCACGGGCCCAGTCGCTCCGCGGCATGTGGGATCTTCCCAGACCAGGGCTCGAACCCGTGTCCCCTGCATTGGCAGGCAGGTTCTCAACCACTGCGCCACCAGGGAAGCCCTTAAGTGAGTCTTATAAACGTACCCAAAATAACTTGTGATACAGAGGTTTCTGACACAGATCTTCCATGATAATTTACCACAGAACTTCCTTAGGATCTTGACGTCAAGTGACAGGCAACAACAGTACCACAGTCTTCCATGTTACACTGAGAGACATGTACTCAGAATCCATGAAGAACGTTATTTTATCACTACTCTAAATTTTTGATAGGGTAAGTCACTTTATATTATTTCACCTATTAAATACTTAAAGATCCAGAGAAGGAAACATCACAGCTGTTTTTTGTTTGTTTGTTTGTTTTTAATTAATTAATTTATTTATTTTTGGCTGAGTTGGGTCTTTGTTGCTGCACACGGGCTTTCTCTAGTTGCAGCGAGCGGGGGCTACTCTTTCCTGCAGTGCATGAGCTTCTCATTGTGGTGGCTTCTGTTGTTGCAGAGCACGGGCTCTAGGCACACGGGCTTCAGTAGTTGAGGCGTGCGGGCTCTAGAGCGCAGGCTCAGTAGTTGTGGCACCTGGGCTTATTTGCTCCAAGGCATGTGGGATCTTCCTGGACCAGGGTTCGAACCCGTGTCCCCTGCATTGGCAGGTGGATTCTTAACCACTGTGCCACCAGGGAAGCCCTCACAGCTTGTTTTTATTTAGATTTTCTGACTGTATCAAATTTTACTCTCACACTGTATCCTTCCATTCTTTTTTCTCAGTGTAATTTTTATTTACAAGTTTGCAAAACTATTACCAGCATCTAATTCCAGAATGTTTTCATCACCTCTAAAAGAAACCCTGCACCCATAAGTAGTCACTACCCATTCTCTCCTGCCCCCAGCCCTTGGCAACCACTAATTTATTTTCTGTCTTATAGATTTGCCTATTCTGGACATTTCTTATAAATGGAGTCATACAATATGTGGCCTTTTGTGTCTGGCTTGTTTCACTTAGCATGTTTTCAAGGTTCATCCATGTCATAGAATGAATTCTTCATTCCTGTTTGTGGCTGAAAATATTCCATTTAATGGATATAGTACATTTTGTTTATTCATTCACCAGTTGGTGGATTTGGGATATTCCCACTTTTTAGTTATCTATAATGCTCTCATGTACATCCTATACAAGTTTTTGTGGGGACATATGTTTTCCATTCTCTTGGATAGATATACCTGGGAGTGGAATTGCTGGGCCATGTGGTAACTCTGTGTTTAACTTTTCGAGCAAATGCCAGACTGTTTTCCAAAGGTGCACCATTCTACATTCACCCCAGCAGTGTATGAGGGTTCCAGTTCTCACCAACACTCTTTATTAGCTGTCTTTTTTTTTTTTTTTGGCCGAGCTGTGCAGCATGTGGGATCTTAGTTCCCCACCCAGGGATCGAACCCACGCCCCCTGTACTGGAAGCTCAGCATCCCAACCACTGGACCGCCAGGGAAGTCCCTTTAGCTGTCTTTTTGATTTTAGCAATCTGAGTGGGTGTAAAGTGGTGTCTCATTGTGGTTTTGATTTGCATTTCCCTGATGACTAGTGATGTTGAGCACCTTTTCATGTACCTATCATAAGCTATTCGTATATCTTCTTTAGAGAAATGTCTATTCAGCTCTATAATGGATTGAGTAGTGTCCCCCCAAAATTCATGTCCACCTGGAACCTTATGTGGAAATAGGGTCTTTGCAGATGTAATTAAGTCAATGTGAGGTCATACTGGATTAGGGTGGGCTCTGAGTCCAGTTTGACAGGTGTTCTTATAAGAGGAGGGAAATTTGGTCATGGACACACACAAAGAGAATGACATGTGGAGACAGGCAAAGAGACTGGAATGACGTTCCACAAGCCAAGCAATGCCAAGGATTGCCAGCAACCACCAGAAGCTAGGAGAGAGACGCGGATCGGGTTCTCCCTCAGAGCCCCAGTAGGAACCAGCCCTGTCAACACCTTGATTTCAGACTTCTAAAGCTGCTAAAAGTGTGAAAGAATGCATTTCTGTTGTCTTAAGCTATGCCGTTTGTGGAAATTTGTTACAGCCACTGTAGGAAACTAATACAAGCTCTTTTGCCTATTTTTAAATTGGGTTATTTGTGTTTTTATTCACAACTTCAACTTATAACCAGAACATACTACATAGGACTTAATTCTTTCCTTACAGTTAAAGTTTTTAACAAGAGTCTGATTTATATCACTAGCTTTTAAAAGCAAATTTTTGTATTTTGGTTTTAAAAGGACTATATTTGTGCTTATCTCTTTATGTTTATTTTTTTCCCACTTGTCCTCCTGATACTGACCAAGGTTCTTGGCCTTCCCCAATCAATAGAAATTGAGTAGAGGCCAGACAAGAAATTCAGACAAGGCTTTACTGGGCCTCCTGAAGCTGCAGGAAGGAATGAAAACAAGTAACAGGTTCCCTTGCTTGCTCCCTGAGTGGGGGCAAGCTGGTTCCTTATGGGGTGAGGGTAAGCTGGTTCCTTATGGGGTGAGGGTAGGGGTGTGACCCAGGCTCTGGCCGGAGGGGTAACTTAGGTGGTTTGCCCACCCCTTTGGTGCTGTTGTGTGCAGGGGGCATGCACAGTACCCTGCTTTTGCTCCCAACACCCTGTTTCGGTTCCTAGCTCTTCAGAAGTGGCAGTTGGGTTTTTTGGTCTTTCTGTATCTTTTTGTCCGTAATCTGCCCCAACTGTGCGTGCATGCAGTTATTTTTGGTCCCTTATAGTTTCTTTGTATTTTGTTGCTTGAGGAGAGGTGCATTCAGGTGCAAGCACTGCAGCAAAGGGTCCCAGCTCCCAGCCTGCCTCACTCCTATCCTAGGAATGACTTTAAACACGTGTTATTATATTTGTTAGGAAAAGTCACACAATTTGTAACGAAATGTAAGAGAGAAGAGAGAGAGAGGATGAATGTGGCTGAGCTCCTTTGAGTAAATGCCTGACTCTGTTCTTGGCTCCCATTCATTCTTCATTCATTCTTCATTCATTCAACAAGAATCTATCATATGTCTTCTCAATAGATGACTGAGGCATCTGTTTTGCCCTTGAGCATGTGTTCTAGTGGGGGAAACACTAGAATGCAGACATATAAACAGATATTCACCGTCATTCAGAGTTAGTTACTGCTATAGACTGAATGTTCATGTCCCTTCAAAATTCATATGTTTAACTACCAAATGTAAAATAGATAGCTAGTGGGAAGCAGCTGCATAGCACAGGGAGATCAGCTCGGTGCTTTGTGTCCACCTAGAGGGGTGGGATAGGGAGGGTAGGAGGGAGCCACAAGAGGGAGGACATATGGGGATATATGTATACATATAGCTGATTCACTTTGTTATACAGCAGCAACTAACACAACATTGTAAAGCAATTATACTCCAATAAAGATGTTTAAAAAAAAATTCATATGTTTAAATCCTACCCCCCAACACAATGGTTTTAAGAGGTGGGTGGGGCCTTTGGGAGGGAATTAGGTCGGGAGGGTGGAGCCCTCATGAATGGGATCAGTGCCCTTATAAAAGAGACCCTAGAGAGCACACTAATCTCTTCCACCATGTGAAGTTACAGCAGAAAGATGGCTGTCTATGAACTAGAAAGCTAGTTTTCACCAGACACCAAAGATTTATGGAATCTGAGTCTTGCTTCAGGGAAAGCAGGATATTTAACCATTATGTATTTTGTGATTATATTTTGATCATAAAAAAGAATGTAGTTAAGAAGTAAAAATAAAAACCATTCCAACAAAAATAATTTTCACTGGAGGGAAATCTAAAAATGTGGCTTTCACATAACCAGTTTAGGACAGGAAAACCATTCTCACATATCACCCACAGTGGAAGTATCACTGTAGGTGATAAAACATTCGGAAAATACAGGTAACCTGGAAGAACAGGGGGAAGTCAGGTAAGGAAATATAAAAGAGAAAAGCATATTAATATTTTTTAAAATGTCGTATCCCAATCGCATCTACTGCATTCATGTGACCTTGAATGTGTGCCTTTTCCTAAGTCTGTTTCCTGATGTGTAAAGTGCAGATGCAACATCTGCCCCATATCTCAAGGTGTTGTTAGACTCAAGTGAGATGATGTATATGCATGTGCAGAAATTTTATAAATTGCAAAGTGCTGCACATATAAAAAGAATTGTTATGCCTAGATACCAACTCCTTGGAAGCAGAGGACATAGTAATCTTGTGTCTCTCATAGTACCAAACTCAGTTCCTTGCCCCTCATATACTCTCAGTGTGTGCTTACTTAAATGAATCCACATGTGGCTGAGTTAACACATGTGTGTCCTGGAAAAGGTGACTTCCACTCCCCATAGAATAAGTTTAACAAAAACCAACTCTATACATCAAGAGGAACTTTCTAGAAGCAGTTTGGTAGTTTTCCAGATGCAGCTATTTCTACAGAAATTGTTTTATATTTAGAACTGTAGTCATATATAACTCTAAAGACATGCCTGTATTAGTTAAACCAACAAACTTAAACTAGGTTTAATACCAAATATTTTCCCAAATCACATGAACCTGAAATTCATTTGGGTTAGTTTCTATTGTATTTCTGAGAATTTATATAAGCCCTTAATCTTCTTTAAACCAATTAAATGAAACACTTTTACAAATTAATTTTGGCAATGCCATCCAAAGGTAGAAAACATCACATCTACAAGACACATACCAGACGCAAACACAGAACCCATAGCTCCTGTTCCAAAATTTCAGCCATGAATCAGGTACAATAACATAAACCCCACAAGTTACAAAAGAGGTTTGATTCAAACTGGATTTCTGGCAGATGGAACAAATCAAGGTCATCTGTTCAGATGGCTAAAGCCCTTTTTACTAATATTTGTGGAGGAAACTTAAGATTTGCATTTCTCCTTGACAAGTCAAGCTCCAAATGACCTTTATCCCGTTTGGGTTTTTTTCTTTTGATAAGTTACCTTCCTGAAATTTGCATTTTTAAATAAATGGCCTGGGGACTTCCCTGGTGGCACAGTGGTTAAGAATCCACCTGCCAATGCAGGGGACACAGGTTCGATCCCTGGTCCGGGAAGATCCCACATGCCACAGAGCATCTAAGCCCGTGCGCCACAACTACTGAGCCTGCGCTCTAGAGCCCGCAAGACGCAACTACTGAGCCCGCACGCCACAACTACGAAGCCCACGTGCTTAGAGCCCATGCTCCGCAACAAGAGAAGCCACCGCAATGAGAAGCCTGCACACCGCAACGAAGAGTAGCCCCTGCTTGCCTCAACTAGAGAAAGCCTGCATGCAGCAATGAAGACCCAATGCAGCAAAAATAAATAAAATTTTAAAAATAAATAAAAAAATAAAGAGATGGCTTGAAAAGAGTTCCTGGAGAAGACCAGGTAGAACATTTACATCTCAAAGGCACAGGGAGAGAAATGCAAGCTCCATGTCTTTGATCCATGAAGAGGTTATTTTTGTAGGTGGTGTGACGAATGAGGACATGGAGGTGCATGATCCGTTTGGGGTTCCTGTCTGTCTGAGGTATGAAATTTAGGTCAAGGGTTTTTTGGTTTGTTGTTTGCTGGCTGGCTTGCTTGCTTGTTTGGGTGTTTTGCCTGCAGATGTCCGATGGCCCTCCTCCCACTGGAAGGAGAGGCCATCTTTTTGCTTTTGCACTTTTGCCAAACATATGGGCTTGGGCATATCTTTCTGGGTCTCCATTCTGTTCCACGGGTTGATCCACAAGTCTCTGAGTCTGTCATCATCAATACGTACAAGCCTCAAGATAAATAGGGGAGATTTGGGGAGTATTTAAAAAAAAAATTGGTGGGCTTCGAATTGTTTCTGGAGCCACACCTCTGGTCCTGTAAATACTGCCATCATCAATACGTACAAGCCTAAAGATAAATAGGGGAGATTTGGGGAGTATTTAAAAAAAAAATTGGTGGGCTTCTAATTGTTTCTGGAGCCACACCTCTGGTCCTGTAAATACAAGATTTGTAAAACAAAGACAGCTGCTTTTAATTCCTCAAAGAATTAGGTGGCTACCTAAATGATACTAAAGGACTGACGCAACCATCCACTTATGTTTTTCTTTCTCTCTGGGTACATTTAGTTCCCAGATTAAATGCTTTAGACTCTGAGAAATTTTCTGAAACCATCCAGGCAGAGCTAGATGATATGCTCTCTGTTTCTCAAAGCCTTCCTTGACCATCCGAAGAAGTCCAGGTTAGGGCCCCTCCCATTTAATCGCACTGGAGTGGAGTTTTCGCCCAGCAGGCTGTGAGCTCCACTGGGACAGGAATCATGTTTCTCTCATTCATCACCACATTTCCATGGTGCTTGGTACACTGACATAACTTGAAATTGGCAAGTGCTGTTGAATTGGATTGTAATTACCTGCTCATAATTCTGTAGTCAAGACTGTGTCTCTAGCCCTAGTGCCTATACTGTGCCTCAGCTCAGTCAGCTCTGGATGAATGCATGGATGGATGATGGATGAATGGATGGATGCCGTGGAAATTCTGAGGGTGGAGAGATCACTGAGATGTGAACTCAGCAAGAAAGTCCTCATGAGAGAGAAAGGATGAGTTAGGCTGTGAAGAAAGAATAAGCCTCACATAAGTAGAGAAAAAGAGGAAAGATCCTGCAGAGAAGAGGAAGACCTAAGCAAAGGAGCAGCAAAAAGCATAGTCACTGAATTGGCCTGGACTGGACTTTGTACAATAAAGGAAACAAGCCTGGGGATGTGGGGGTCAAAGTCTGATTTGCGAAGGATTTGGACTTCACCCTGAGTAAGGTTTTCAGGAAGGGTGGAAGTGAAGAAGAATTGTGCAAGGTGGGGCTGCAGGACAGTTGATCTGGCAGAAGTGGGTGGGATACCCTGAAGTAAGGAGGAGGCAAGGAGCCCAGGTAGGAGCCTTCTGCTGGAGTCCAGGTGGTGAGGATCTCTGCAGGGGATCATAGGACCCAGGTTTTGGAGTCAGACAGACCTGGGCTCAGATGCTGATTCACCACTGTGCAACTTAGGACAAGACTCCTAATCCTAACCTCTGTAAACCTTAGTTTCCTCACCTGCAAAATGGGAATAATAAAATACTGCAGTAAGGGTTAATGATAATGAAACAGGAGGGAAGGAGGCAGGGCACAACCTTTGAAAGAAAGACATCGCCCGAGGACACGACATAAACTGATTAGAACCAAACGGGTCCAAGATGGCGGACAAGTCGACTTCCACTAGACCTTGAGCCTCAGTATACGCTCACATCAGCAAGCTAAATGACACACCCGCAGGCGCCATGACAGTTCCAAGACAGACCAGAAGGATCAAAAAGTGGGCGGTGGCCCAATTCCTGGAAATCCCTGCCGCTGTCTAAAATAGCTGGAATACTCCTCCCACTCGTTAGCCTATGAAATTACCCACTCCTATAAAAACTGACAACCCCATACCCTGGTACCTTTCTCACCTTCTGAGATGGCCCACACTGTCGAGTATGTTTCTCTCTAAAAAAATCCACTTCTTACCTATCACTTTGTCTCTCACTGAATTCTTTCTGCGATGAGACATCAAGAACCTGAGCTTCGGGTTTCCCTGGTGGCGCAGTGGTTAAGAATCCGCCTGCCAATGCAGGGGTCACGGGTTCAAGCCCTGGTCCGGGAAGATCCCACATGCTGCAGAGCAACTAAACCCATGTGCCACAACTACTGAGCCTGTGCTTTACAGCCCACGAGCCACAACTACTGAAGCCCATGCACCTACAGCCCGTGCTCTGCAACAAGAGAAGCCACCGCAATGAGAAGCCTGCACACCGCAACAAAGAGTAGCCCCCGCTCACCGCAACTAGAGAAAGCCTGCACGCAGCAACGAAGACAAAACACAGCCAAAAATAAAAATAAAATAAATTTATTAAAAAAAAAAAAAAAAAAAAGAACCTGAGCTTCATTAAGTCCTGAAACCAGGTGTGTGATCTCAGTTGGAAGACTGGGGGTTTTGGCTGGGTTCGAGTCCCAGACGCGTGGGTTCAAGTCCTAATCTGAGGTGCACGATTTCAAAAACACTTGTAGATCATCTAATGTAACAGGGAAGAGCCACTTTCGACTCCATGTTGGGTCTGTTTCTTTGACTTTAGACTTTGCTTTTCGTTGCTTTTGTTATTATAATCATGCATGATGGCCTGCCTCAGGGAACCCTACCCACCTGTGAATGGCTGCGAGAAAGAAGAAATTAACACATTCCCTCCCCCGAGGCTGGCCATTCCAGGAGATGTTTTGCAAGACTGATGGCCCTTTTTACTTCCTCCTCGCCTCTCCCTCTCTATTCTGCCTTTTTACTTTCCTTCCCTCGCTGATTCTATAAAGGAAACTGGCATCCAGACCCCATAAGATGGTTTTCTTGGGGACCCTAGTCCGCCATCTTCCCGGTCTGCTGGCTTTCCGAATAAAGTCATATTCCTTGCCTCAACACCTCGCCTCCCAATTTATTGGCCTGTTGTGCAGCAGGCAGAGTGAGCTTGGACTCAGTAACACTAGCAGTGTTCTGGTATCTAATATGCTCTAAATAAGTAATAACATTATTTTGAGTATTTGGTGGCTGCCCTGGTAGGAAGAGAAAAATCAGATCAACTTCTTTACATTATTCTGACTTAAGAGGCAGGATTATTCTCTCTGCTTCTTAAGTCAGAAGAAAAAGACTCTTTCTTGAAGGCTTTATATTTCCTTACAGTACAGAAGCATTAAAGATACCCACTGGGAAAATAACATCTTTGGTTGAAATTTAAACAAAGAACCACCAAGTTTTACAGAAGAGAAACAAAACTTTGACCACATTCTTGCCAAGCGTATTTCTAAGAGCAGCGTCTGATCTCAAAATGCCATTCCATGATCAGTTGTGTAAAAAGAGCTCAAAGGATGCTTTACTTTATTTCCTAAGCCAGCCTCATCCTTGATTGACAGGCGTCCCTCAATTGCTGTTAATAGTTCCGGACAATATTGCCCCACAGCAGATTCCACACTAGGCCATAACACAGTCACGATGTTTTGTGTTCCAATCATTATGGGTCTAATTATTAATTACTGTAATTAATTTGACATTTGTACCTGAGAGTTTTCAAAGCATTTTCACGGTCGTTATCTCCTTTGGTCTTCACAGTAACCCAGAAGGTCAGCCAGGCATGTGTGATCACTGTTTAACAGACAAAAACACAGTTGTTGAGCTCAACAGAAACTCAAGGAAGTGCCTGGGGAAGTCACGAAGAAAAAGAAGAACACAATGTGGATCTTGAGAAGAGGTGAGCACATAGGATAAAGAGGAGAGAGGAATGGCACTCCAGGCTTGGAGGAAAAGGGACCCAGGAGGACAAATTCATGCTTAGGGTACTATCAACCCATCTAAAAATGGGCTCATCTCAGAGACAGCAGTCAGCTTTGAAATAGCCTGCCTAGGGCATTCGGAAGAAGTTCACAGAGGATATGGTATATGAACAGGAAGGGAAGATTTTAATATATATCATAAGATATATGGTAGACAAAAAAGAAATATAGATAACAAAATGTTAAATAAAAATTAAACAGCTTAATTACATATTATATGTAACATAAATATATATTGCATTACACAAAATATACCTTGTGTAATAATATAATCTAGTATCATGATACATAATTATGTGATAGATTATATAAATACATAGATTATGTGTGTATCTTTATATATAACTTTGTACCCCAAAAAGCACATTCTTTTCAAGCATATATCTAATATCACTAATGATTATCAAGTATTAGTCCACAAGGAAATTTTCAACAAATCACAAAAAGCAGAAATCTCATTGTCTTAATTTATTCGGGCTGCTATAACAAACTACCATAGACTGGATGGCTTATAAACAACAGAAATTTATTTCTCACAGTTCTGGAGGCTAAGTCCAAGATCAAGTCACCAGCAGATTCAGTGTCTGATGAGAGGTCGCTTCCTGATTCATAGACTTCTGTCTTTTCACTGGGTCCTCACACGGTGGGAGGGGCAAGGGATCTCTCTGGGCACTCATTTATAAAGGCATGAGGGGACTTCCCTGTCGGTCCAGTGGTTAAGACTCTGTGCTCTCTGTGCTTCCAATGCAGGGGCATGGGTTCCATCCCTGGTCAGGGAACTAAGATCCCACATGCTGTGTGGTAGGGCCAAAATATATATATAGATAATATATATATTTGTAAAAAATATATATATATAAAAATATATATTTGTAAAATATATATAATATATATTTGTAAAATGTATATAATATATATTTATAATATATATATATATTTATTATATATATATATAAAGGCACCAATCCCATTCATGAGGGCTCCACCCTCGTGACCTAGTCACTTCCCAAAGGCTCCACCTCCAAATGATATCACTTTAGGGATTAGATTTCTACATATGAATTTGTGGGGGAGGGGAGACACAAATATTCAATCTTACAGCACCCATGTGCCACATTCATTGACCATAATATAATAAAATTCAAAATTAACCATAAAAGCATAGAAAAACCAATCTAACCACTTGGAAATACAAAACTACCCCTCTAAATAGTTCTTTAGTTAAGAGGAAAACAAAACTGTTTTTGGAAATGAACAGTGAGAGTGCTCCCTAGTAAGACATTTGGGATGTGGCCCTGGTTGTATTCAGATGAAAATGCATAGTAGCCTTAAGTCCATGTATTAGAAAACAAAAAGAATTAAGTCTAAATAAACAACACATTCAACTCAAGAAGCTAGAAAAAAGAGCAATAAAATGAACCAGAGCTTACAGGAGAAGCAGGAATTTCACAAAGTGGGGTTGGAAGGAACGGCTATCAGGACAGAGGAAACAAAAGCCTAAAGATAGTGTTCAGCATTTGGGGGAGCAAGTGTAGCTGGTTGAAGGGTTGGGTATAAATAGGTGCATAGTAGAAGGTAATGCTGGAGAGATGAGCTAAGGACAACTAAGGCAGGCCCTGAATGCTGACCTAATGACTGTTCTTGATCCTAAAAGCAATGGTGAGCTGGATATTGGAAGGTGGTTCCATCAGCAGTGCGCTAAATGGTTTGGGAATTACTTTGATTTTGTGCCATGGCCTCTGAACTTGGCCATTATAAACTCTTCTGTGTTTTGCATTTGACAAGCAGCAAAGGGCATGGTTTGAAAACAAATTTTGGTACATTTCCTGTTTGACCAATGTTATATTTGGGGCACTGCCACCGGCTTCTCAAAGCTGGCTGCTTCCCTGGGATCCCAGCAGCTGTCCTGTTGGATCGTCACTCACTACCTGCCCCAATTTGTGAAATGATTTTTCTCTGAAACAGGCTCTGGTTTCATTGGTCATGGGTTTTTACACTTGACACCTGTGTAGGAAAGAGCCAGTTGAAAGCCCAGGTTCTAACCTGGACTCCTCCTGGCTCCCCAGGTGACCATAAGCAAGTCCCTTTCTCATTGGTGCAGTGGGAAGAGCTGAACTAGGTGACGCAGTCTAAGGAGACGCCTAGAAGAATAACTGGCTCCCCTTAAACTCAGTCTGATGATATTTAATGGGATGTCAGTTAGGGGGTGGAGGAGAAGCAGGCTGGAGGATTTGTGTGCTTAAAATCTGGAAAGAAATTGGCATTCAGAGTTAAGTTGCTGTGCTTCAAGTTTTGCCTTCCTGGCATCTTGGCCACATCATTTTGTGGCCCTTTTTCTTGTGTGTAAAACAGGGGTAATGATCCTTCCTGCCTCACAGGTTAACCGTAAGAATAAGTGACCAAGGAGTGAAAAAATACTTGGCAAGTGCAGCTGGCCAGTGTCAGAGGTGCCCAAACTTGACCTGACCTGCTGAATCTCCAGACTCTCGCTTCAGCAGAGTGAATGAGCTGTGTGAGCTGTACAAATGCCACAGAAGTAGAGGACATCGTCATTTGACCCACGCAGGCTGTTGCAGACTTGCTTCCCCTGTGCTGTGCCCCACTCAGTTCACCTTGTAGAGAGGGACAGAGAAGAAGGGTGAGGCTCAACCTGAACAATTCTCTAATCCGCCCATCCTGGGAGCAGACCCCCACCCCCCGGGGACACCAGTCTTTCTAGAAAATTCCACAATGTCCAGGACTGTGGGCAGCCAGGATTCTGTGATCTTTAGCACCCCTGGATGACTGGGTCCTTCCTGCCTAATTCCTCTGGGTGCCTGATAAGTAAATCCCAAAATGGTTTCCTCTCACTGGAATGTTTTGCTTTTCCATCCCAAGGCAGAGCAGTTCCAGGCAAAACGAGAAGCCATTGGCAAATCTTCAGATTGGTCCTGGATATCCTGTAGCCCTACCAAGCGTCTTCTGTCAATCCCCTGCTGGCTGCCTCTCCCTACCATGTCCACAGCTGGGAAAGGCCAAGTCCATTCACAGGAGAGGGTGCTATAAGGCAAATGAGTTCATTTTGCAAACAAACACATTTTTAAAAATCTGTTTAACATTAAATGCTCTGGAAGGGACTTCCCTGGCGGTCTAGTGGTTAAGACTCCGTGCGTCCAGTGCAGGGGGCACGGGTTCGATCCCCGGTCAGGGAACTAAGATCCCACATGCTGCATGCTTCACGGCACGGCCAAAAAAACCAAACCAAAACAAAACAAAAACCTAAATGCTCTGGGAAATATAAACTCAGGCCTCCAAAGCCCAGAACAGAACAGGAGAGATGGGTCTGCAAATAGCCAGCTGTGGTGCAAGACAGAATCACAGGTGATGGTTTGGGGACAGACACAGTGCTAGGGCTCCCCAAGAAGGGGGGCCAGACTTTGGCTGGGGGCTTAGAGGGGCTTCATGGACGGATGTAGGATCTTGAAGGAAAGCCATTTGTGACTGGGAGGGGCAGGAGAGCATCTCTCTGGAAGGAATGGCCGGCTCTGACCCAGAGCGCAGGGCAAGTTTGAAGAGCAGAAGCCGCCCACGGGGCTGGGGAGAAGTCCAGATAAGACTGGAAAGGACAGCAGGCCCAGAGAGTGATGGCCACAGTGATGGGAGCAAGAGACGAACAAATAGTCAGATCAGGATCGTTAGTGAAATTGAGGATGGAGGGCACGTGTCCCTGAATATTAAGCACCATCTTAATCTCCAGACTAGACGGGCTCTTTCTGGTTCAACTCCTACTGTAGGGCTAACCTCATGGTGGGTAAGCCTGAAAGCCCTGGGGCCAGATGAACTGGGTAACCTTGGGCAAATTGTACTGACTTGTTCAAGCCTCAATTTCTTCATGTGTAAAATGCAATAAATAATAGTACCTACTTCATAGAATTGTCTAGACAATCAAATGACTTATGCATGTAACACATGCTCCCTAAACATGACCTATAATTTTAATTTTTATTATTCACTCTTACCCGATGATCCGAGAAATCCTGGCCAAAGACTGTATTTCATCTCTTCATTCATGACTTTCCTGGACATCTATTTTTTTTTTTTTTGAATAAATTTATTTATTTATTAATTTATTTTTGACTGTGTTGGGTCTTCGTTTCTGTGCGAGGGCTTTCTCTAGTTGCGGCAAGCGGGGGCCACTCTTCATCACGGTGCGCGGGCCTTTCACTGTCACGGCCTCTCTTGTTGCGGGACACAGGCTCCAGACGCGCAGGCTCAGTAGTTGTGGCTCACGGGCCTAGTTGCTCCGCGGCATGTGGGATCCTCCTGGACCAGGGCTCGAACCCGTGTCCCCTGCATTGGCAGGCAGATTCTCAACCACTGCACCACCAGGGAAGCCCTGGACATCTATTAAGTTTAGAGAATTGTGCTTGATGCTGTGGAGGACACACAGGTGAACAGGACCCGAGAGCTCATGGTCTATTCGGAGAGGAAGAATAACATCCACCGTGTCCATAACAGAAGCTAGTGAAGGTACATGCGATTGGGGTTATAAAAGTTCCCTGGGAACTGACAGTTGAGCTTAGTCTTGAGACTTGAAGGGTACACAAGGTTCTCAGGCTGCAAGGGAATCAAATACGCTTTCTCCTTCCAGTGCCACAGCGGACGGGATGCCTCGTGATGTGACCAATTACGAGGTGGTATGAGTTTGCTCGGGCTGCCAGAACAAAGTACCAGAGACTGGGTGGCTTAAAGAACAGATATTTATTCCCTCAGCGTTCTGCAGGCTGGAAACCTAAGATCTGGGTCCGTTTCTTCTGAGAACCTCCCTCCTAGGCTTGTAGATGGCAGTCTTCTTCCTGTGTCCTCACATGGTCTTCCTTCTGCGTCTGTGTCCTAATCTGCTCTTCTTATAGGGACACCAATCACATTGGATTAGGGCCCAACCATACGACTTCATTTTACTTTAATTACCTCTTTAAAGGCCCTATCTCCAAATACAATCATATTCGAAAGTATTAGAGGTTAGGCCTTCCAACAGGAATTTTCTGGGGATGGAGGGGGGAGTGAGTGGGGGGGACCGTGGGGGACAATTCAGCCCATAACAGAAATTGAAGTTGGAATGATCAACAGCCTGGCCATCACTGAGAAGTAACACAGTTTCTTAGCCTTCAGGTAAGAGGGCCACTCCGGCTTGCAGGAAGGTGGGAGGAGTGGCTGAGACGCCGTGACAGCCCTCTGGGGGCTCCCAGCATGGAAGGGAATGAGGTGCTGAGCGGCACACAATGACACTGGGCCTGGGAGAGGAAAGATCTCAGGCCTGGGTACCAGCCTTTAGGCAAGTCACCCCCGTCTCTATGGTCAGATGCTGCTCTCGACCCTGATCACAGATAGCATCACCAGGGCAGCTTGTAAGAAACAACGTGAATGCCTGGCCCTGCCCCCAGAGACTCTGGTTCAAGGGAATCTGCAGTGTGACCTTGACCTCGGCAGTTTTTCAAAGCACCTGGGTGATTCCGAGGGACAGCCAGATCCCTGGGCTAGCGGATGTCCAAGTTCCCTTCCAGACCCAGGCCATGATTCAAGCTGACTTGGGTTCTCCATCCCTGGATCACCACATTCTCTGGGCCTTTAGGATCTCTGTAAATGCTTTCATTGAACAAAATGTTCATTTATATATTATAATTATTCTTTATATTTGCACAGCCCATTACTGTTTGAGGAAGTAATTTTATGAGCATCAGCTCATTCACTCCTCATCACAACCCTTAGGGGTAGGCAGTAGGCAGACATCACTATTCCAACTCCTTTTTATTTTTCTCCAGATCACGTACCACCTTCCGACATGCCATATCACTGGCTTATTTATTCTTATTGTTTTCCCCTCATCTCAGGATGTCAGCTTCATCAGGACAGGGATTATTGTCTCTTTTGTTCATTGCTGGTACATAGCAAGCACTCAGTAAATATTCTTTCAATGAATGAATGAATGAATGAATGAATGAATGAATCATAGAAGAGTAAACTAAAGCCCAGAGAGGTTAGGAGATCTGCCTGAGGTCACACAGCAAGTAAATAGAGTAGCTTCTCTGTGTGTGTGTGTTCTTTCTACTCCTGCTCTGGGTTTCCTAGGGTGACTGTAATATTAGGGTGGACCCAGGAGGTACCAGGGGAGAGCGAATCCAGCAGCAGAGATAGCTGCAAATGGACTGACTGCTGTCAGGAATTGCTCCTAGAATCCCAGATAAAAGCACAATTTCCTTGCCAGGGTGAGGAAGGGCAGCTTCTGCTGGTGGCCAAAGGGCTTAACTTAATTTACAGCCTCTCATTTTCATTTTGGGAACAGAAGTTTTTCCCTTGCAACCAGTGAAATTGAATCATGGGTTTCCTAAAAATGTAGCATAAAAAATGAGGAAGTTGCCAGGTAATGACCTGGGCTGGCTATTTAAAGGGGAAGTCATGACAGTCAAACTCACTGGAAGAGGCCTCAGAAACCAAACAGTCCAATCTGCCATTTTACAGATGAGAAAACAAAGGCCCCAAGAGACCAGGTGGCTTGCTGGGGGTTACAGAAGCCTGGCTCAGCCTTCGTCACTCTCTCCTGTCTTCACCCTCCATCACCCAGATTTTCTCACAGCTGAAATGGGAATTAACCCGAATGCAGGACCGCTGCTCAGCTTGTGGATCACATCTCTGGGTACCACAGGGTACACATTTATCTGGGTAGCAGTCACATGAAAAATCACACAGTGTGCTCTGTAGCTAATTAAGAACCATGGCTTCTGAGCCTTTTGCCCTTTGCTGCTCCCTCCATCCCCTTGGCTGAGAGGCAAGGAATTGATTTCAGAATCGACTGGCCTGGGTATGTTTGCTTCCTCTTTTTTCCTGGATGAATCAGTGTGGACCAGTATGTCTCTGGATTCATGATTCTCTGTGCTTCGTCTCCCCCTGAAATTGCCTTCTAGTCCTACATGACATTTGTCTTGTTTCCCCAGCAACCATCTCAAAAGCCATGAATAGCAGATTAAGGCTTTGAGGGCAGAGGTGAGAGACTACACGGTCCCGGCCAGGAGATGAAAACCCGGGGGCTCAAAGGCTGGTTTGCAGCAACACCCTCTGCTAACAAGAAAGGGAAGGTTAGCTTGGTGCATCTGAGTATTTTCTATGTGGAAAGAGCAGTTTTTTGTTATTTTTAAACCTCCTGGCGCCTAAGCATCCATATGGTACATCTGAAACAGGGGTGGTTTGTTGGGTAATTTTATAAGCCATTTTCATTGACTTATAAAACTGTTTTACATAAATATCATCGTCTCTACAGAAAAAAAAAGAACACGGAAAATCCCCACGCTTTATTTACATTCCACCAAATTCCCTTCAAATCTTAATCAGTATATGGACATACATTTTATATAGTTGTCAGAGTTCGCACGTGCTGTTTTCATTTTCTGTTTATATACTCTTATGTGAAAGCGTAATCTTGTGTCTCCTCTACTCTCAATACCCTGCTTTACTTCTGACACTTCTGACCACCAAATGTGTGTTGGGGGGTGGAGGAGTGGGGTGGTTTTCTCAAGCAATTCTGCGACACCAGCTGGGTGTCCTACAATGTAACTCAATTCGGACTCCATCTACCTGGAGATAGCATCAGATCCCCCAGGTTAAGGGCTCAGTCCTACAAGACTGACCCTCACTTCAGATGCCAATCAAAGATCCAGGTTATTACCTGTGCTTTTGACGAGCTGGTATAAATCAGAGGTTCCTGTGACCCCCTCCTTGGGCTTGATTAATCTGTTAGAGTGGCTCACAGAACTCAGGAAAACAGTTTACTTACTAGATTACTGGCTTATTACAAAGGATATTAAAGGATACGAATGAACAGCCATATGAAAATATACATAGCATGAGGTCCAGAAGTGTCCTGACTACAGAAGCTTCTGTGCCACCCTCCCAGCACATGGATATATCCTTATTTGCCAACTGGGAGGCTCTCTGAATCCTACCTTTTTGGGTTTTTTATGGAGGTTTCCTTATATAGGGCACGATTGATTAAATCGTGGCCATTGATGATTGATTCAACCTCCAGCCCCTCTCCCCTCTCTGGATGTTGTTCAAGGAGGGCTGCACTGAAAGTTCCAACCCTCTAATCACTTGGCTGGTCCGGCAACTAGCTCCCATCCTTAGGTTACCTAGCGGCTTTCCAAAAATCACCTCATTAACATAAACTCAGGTGTGGTTGAAAGGGGTTTGTTGTGAATCACAGAAGACACTCATTTCACTTTTATCACTCTGAAGCTATCTTAGGAACTGAGGATAAAAACCAAATATTATAATTAAAGATGCCCCTATGGCTCTAATCAATTAGGAATTACAGGGTTTGGGGAGCTGTGAGCCAGAAACCTTGGATGAAGACCAAAACACATATTTCTTATGTATCTCCACAGTTGGAAACACCTGAGTATTCACATGTCTGGTGCTTCTGTTATGAAGAACAATAGGCTAGGCCATTCTTTGTCGCTTGGAATTGTGGTCATTTCTAGCTTTTACATGCAGAATATCACTCGGTAATCCCTTTGCCTGGTGCGGCACCTTAGATGACCAGTTCCTGGTTTGCCCAAGGAATAAATCAAGGCCAGTGGGTCAGGCAGGTTCTGGACTGGGAGCTAGGGGACCTCTGCCTTTACCCGGGCACGTTTCCCCACCTCCCCGGGCTCACACTCTGTGGATGTAAGATCCGGGGGTGACCTGAAGGTCTCTGAGTTGCATCCAGCTCAGCAGAAGGAGGGTCAGGGATTCTGGTCATGGAAGCTTCCACTGCTCAGGGCATGAATTGACTCGGCAGCAAACAAACCACCACATGGCCTTCTTTGAACCTTCCTCTCCATCAGAAATTCCTGTCTGCCTGTCCTCCAGAATATATCGCAAATCTGATCACTTCTCTCCTTTTCCACTGCCACCCCCTGTTCCACACCTCCCTCCTACCTGGGCTCCCTTAATCTGTTCTTCTCAGCCAGCCACAGTGGTCTATTTTTTTTGGCCACACTTTGCAGCTTGCAGATTCTTAGTTCTCTGACCAGGGATTGGACCCACGTCCTCAGCAGTGAAAGCGCAGAGTCCTAACCACTGGACTGCCAGGGAACTGCCCAGAGTGGTCTGTTAAAAACATAGGTCAGATCAGGCCATTGCCTTTCTTAAACCCTCCCATGGTTTTCCATGGTTCTTGAAATGAAATCTGAACTCCTCACTCTGACCTATAAGACCTCACAAGATCTGACCTCTGCCTGATTCTGACCTCATCCTGTCCACTCTGCCCTCTACCTCCACTCTGGTCCACCATACTGGCCTTATGGGCTTTCCCTCCATCCAGAGTGCTCCCCAGCCCCAGCCTCTCCCACACCAGCCTGCTTTTCCTTTAGATCTCAGTTCTCCTGTCTTCTCCCAGCAAATGGTCCTTGCCCTTCCCTCCTTTTCTGAAGGATCCCCTACCCTCCCATGGATAATGATCAAAGATGGCATGTTATTTCCTTCGTAGAACTTTTCACAGGTTGTCTTTCTCTTGTGTTACCATCTTTTGTGCTTGGGTATCAGCTGTCCTCACAGCCCCACTGGAAGGTGAGGTCTACTGGGTGGGGCAGGGCCCCCACTGACTCTGCCCCACCTTGCAGAGTGCCTGGCCTGTAGTGAACATTCAGGAGGACTTAATGAATAAATAAACTGAGAGATGAAGGTTACCTAGAGCCTTTTTATGCTTCTGCCTCACTGAGCTTGGCTTGTGTGTCTGACCCTGGTCAACTCCTTATGGGGAAGGCTGGTGAGAGGAAGAGTTGTTACCGAACTGAACTCAGGTCTGCTCAGTTGGCACCAGCAAAGCCAATCTACTGGGTTGTGGTGAAGGAAAGTACAGTGTTTATTGCAGGGCATCAAGCAAGGAGAATGGGTGGCTAGTACTCAAAAGACCTGAACTACCCTGGCCTTCAGGCAAGGGTTTTAAAAGTAGCATTAGGGGTAGGGCTGCAGGGTACATGATCAGCTCGTGAACATTCTTCTGATTGGCTGGTGGTGAGGTGATGTTTTTCAAATCTCAGTCATCAACCTTCTGGTTCCAAGCAGTCTGAGGTCTATGTCCCTGTGGTCAGCATGTAGTCACCATGCTCCAGCAGGTGGGATGGGGTCTTAGTTTCTGTAGGACAACTCAAGGATATGTGTCAGATTGTTATCTATATCCCTTCAGGAGGAACTAGGAGTCCTTTGACTCTATTTTCTAATCATTAACTGCTTGAGTCTGCTCTTTGGAGCCCAGGGAAGGCCAAACAAGAAGTGGGGGACACGGAGGGACTTGTACCAGGGAAGGCCCTACAGGGTCCTGTTTGGTTTCAGAGTTTCATTCCCGAATCCCTCACGGCAGGTGTGTGCAAAGCCATTCTGACATGGCAGGTGTCCTATGGCTTGGTTGGCCTGGGTTAAGGGAGAAAGCAGAAGGTGGGGTAGAGCCATGGATGACAGAAGTCTGAAGACCACTGAATTCCTCAGAGGGGAACCTAACAGAGATGCTAGGTCCCCTTTGTGTTGGCGTGTCCACCTCCCCAGCCCCTACCACTTAGCATAATAATTCTTCCATTTATCTAGACTTTTATAAGCATTATCGCATTTTTTTTCCACACACACACACTGTATTTTATTTTTACAAGAGATAAATAGACTGACACCAAGCATTGTACATGGATGACCACAACAAAAGCAACAATGATTGCAATTACCAAACATGAAACACACTCATACTATGTCATAATATTGACATTCAGTCCAGTAATCCTCCACTGTAACAGCTCCTTTACTTTGCAGTGAAAATTGATTTGTATATTCTTTGCCTCTGAGTCCTTGTGGGATTTTTTTTTTTTTTAATTCAGACAGAAAGTCACAAAAATTATACTCATCCTCATCAGTTCACTCAGTCCCATGTAATTAATTTTTTTTTTCATCTTGATCTTTTGTTAGCACTTTTATGAGTTCATCAGTTTTTCATTAGAGTTCTGAAAATGCTTATTCATTCAGTTCAGCAGTACAGTCAGTTACCAGAAACCTGTACTTGTCAGAGTCTTTTCCATGAATTTCTTAAAGATGAAACCCTTTTATAGGAACATATTTGCAAGAGCATCAGAGTACACCCAGAACTGTCTGTAAGTGACAAAAGACTTAAAAAAGACCACAGTTAAAGATTTGATGAAAGTTCATAATAAGCATTATCGCATTTTTAATTCTCACCACAACTATACTGAGGGAAGTATACTATCTTCATCCAACCGAAAGAAACTGAGTCTCAGAGAGGTTAAAAACAACAACAACAAAAAACAAAAACCTGCTCCTGCCTTGCAATTAGTAAGCAATTGAGTCAGGATTGAAACTTGAGACCATCTGACTGCAGAGCCCTTGACCCCATGCACAGCCCAGCAAGAGCTTCTGGAAGTATCTTGAAGTGGTCTCATAGATCTCAGGTCTCAGGACCAGAGCAATCTCTCACGGGGCTCTCTCTGCCTTCTGCCTTCCTTCACAGCCCCTGCTTTGTGGACAGATCTGCCTCTCCCACCACAGAGAAGCTCTTTGAAGCCAAGGATTGTGTCTCATGTATTTGGTGAGAAGTAGAATCACAGGCTGCTCTCACTTTCCAAGACAACCTCATGCCCTGGGGCTGCTCTCGCCTTCTGAGATGGACAGCATTCTGCCTTTGGAATGTGTATCTCTCAATAAACCTGCTTTCACTTAAAAAAAAAAAAAAAAGTAGAATCACAGAATTACACTTCTTTTTTTAATTGAAGTATTGTTGACGTACAATATTATATAAGTTACAGGTGTACAATATAGTGAGTCACAGAATTTCACTTCTTAATCAATCCTTGTTAATAAACACCACCTGAGTTGCCTGTGAACACACAGTGGGCTCTCTCTGTTTTCAGCCAACTTGGGAGGAAGTTATCAAGGCTTTGACAGCATCTCACAGGCACCAGTGACATAGCATTAGGCCCCAAACCAAACACTTTCTAGAAATAATTTGAAAACACAATGGGGAAACCTGGCTGTACTCTTGATTCTGTCATTCCCCTGCTGTGTGATTTTGGGCAACTTACCTCTGCTTCCTGGGCCTCAGTTTCCTGTTTGTAAACGGGGAGATCCCCTAAGAGACCCCCTAAGATCTCTTCTCTCTTTTTATAAATATTAATTGAGGGCCCATTGTGTGCCCGGGATAGAGTACTGGGCTCCAGGGATCCAGCCGTAAACCAGTCTGATGCAGGAGACTGCCGGATTCTACAGGGCAGAGTTTTTGACATTTGCTAGCCCACAAACCTCCTGGTGTAACATGCTGTGATTGTCTAGACCCCAACCTCCCCCAAAGCCTTCAATCAAATTAGCACAATCCCACTTAATTAATTAATTAATTTATTTGGCCTCACCATGCAACTTTCGGGATCTTAGTCTCCCAACCAGGGATCGAACCCATGCCCCCTGCAGTGGAAGCGTGGAGTCCTAACCACTGGACTGCCAGGGAATTCCCAGCACAATCCCACTTTAAAGACACCTAAACAAGTACAGCCACTATGGAGAACAGAATGGAGGTTCCTTAAAAAACTAAAAATAGGACTTCCCTGGTGGTGCAGTGGTTAAGAATCTGCCTGCCAATGCAGGGGACACGGGCTCGATCCCTGGGCCGGGAAGATCCCACATGCTGCGGAGCAACTAAGCCTGTGCACCACAACTACTGAGCCTGCGCTCTAGAGCCCGCGAGCCACAACTACTGAAGCCCAAGTGCCTAGAGCCCATGCTCCACAACAAGAGAAGCCACTGTAATGAGAGGCCCGCGCACTGCAATGACTCAGCGCAACTAGAGAAAGCTGGTGCGCAGCAACGAAGACCCAACGCAGACAAAAAATAAATAAAATGAAACTTTAAAACAGCTTAAAAAAAAAACTAGAACTACCATATGACCCAGCAATCCCACTCCTACGCATATACCTGGAGACAACCGTAATTTGAAAAGATATATGTACCCCAATGTTCATTGTAGTGCTATTTACAATAGCCAGGCCATGGAAGTAACCTAAATGTCCATCAACAGAGGAATGGATAAAGATGTGGTACATATATACAATGGAATATTATTCATCATAAAAAAGAACAAAATAATGCCATTTGCAGCAACATGGATGATCTAGAGACTGTCATACTGAGTGAAGTAAGCCAGACACGGAAAGACAAATATCATATGATAACGCTTATGTGGAATCTAAAAAAGGGGTACAAATGAACTTATTTACAAAACAGAAGTAGAGTCACAGATGTAGAAAACAAACTTATAGTTACCAGGGGATGGGGCGGAGAGGGATAAATTGGGAGATTGGAATTGACATATACACACTACTATATATAAAATAGATAACTAATAAGAACCTGCTGTATAGCACAGGGAACTCTACTCAATACTCTGTAATGGGCTATATGGGAAAAGAATCTAAAAAAAGAGTGGATATACGTATATGTATAACTGATTCACTTTGCTGTACACCTGAAACTAACACAACATTTTAAATCAACTATACTCAAATAAAAATGTTTTTTAAAAGGCGATAAATGGGCTTCCCTAGTGGCGCAGCGGTTAAGAATACGCCTGCCAATGCAGGGGACACGGGTTCGAGCCCTGGCCTGGGAAGATCCCACATGCCGCAAGCAACTAAGCCCGTGCGCCACAACTACTGAGCCTGCGCTCTAGAGCCCGCGAGCCACAACTACTGAGCCCGCGAGCCACAACTACTGAAGCCCGCGCACCCAGAGCCTGTGCTCCGCAACAAAGAGAAGCCACCGCAATGAGAAGCCCGCGCACCGCAGGGAAGAGTAGCCCCTGCTCACTGCAACTAGAGAAAGCCCGCGCGCAGCAACGAAGACCCAGTGCAGCCAAACAAACAAAAAAAAGTCTATAAATATTATAAATTAAAAAAAAAAAACAACAGACACCTACACAAACCCCCTGCAGCTCACACCCGGCCGGGTGTATTTGTAAGGCCCCTTCTCCCCTTCTGCCCTGGCAGAAGTCTGGCCTGGGAGACGTGGCCTTGGTGGGCTGAGCGCCTGGGGGTGGGGGTGGGTGTGCCAGAACTGGAATCTCAAGAAGGACCCAGGCCAGCATTAGCGCGAGGACACTGCGGTGAGGCGCCGCCCAGCCAGCGTCCCCAGCCTGGCGCCCCCAGCATGGCCCCCGAGGCAGTGACCGAGGGGGCAACTCGGCCCCTCCCCGGGATCACCTGCGCGGGGCGGGGCGGGGCGGAGCCGGGGGCGGGATCCCGGGCGGCCGGAGCCGGGGCGGCTGTGGTGGCGCCGGCGGGTGGCGGAGCGGGCGGCGGCCGGCGCGCAGGGCTCCCCCGAGCAGGTAGGAGGCGCGGGACGCCGGGGACGCCGGGTCTGCGGGGGGCACGGGCGGCCCGGCTCAGGCGCAGCCGCTCGCTGTCCACCTGCCGCGCTCCGCGGAGGGGTGACGGGAGAGGGAGGGTGAGGGGTTCCCAGTCCCACCCCCACCTTCGTTGGAAGAGGTGCCTGGGGTCTGCGCGCGAGGGCGGTGGGCGGTGGTCGGGGTGGAGGGAGGGATATCGATCACCCTTTGCGGGTTTTGGAAGTGGGGATGGGGCATGCGTACAAGTGCCCGGAGTGCCGAGCAAGCTCGACCCTCGCGGAGAAGTGCCCCGAGCGCCAGCCTGCGTTTGGGGGGTTGATATTCCGGGCATCCCGCAGGCAGGTCGTTTCCTTGTCCCACCGCCCTCACCAAGCCTCCGGCTGAGGGTCCGAGACTCCCCGGAAGAAAAGGGAGCGGACTCGGCCAGCCAGGAGGTAAAGGGATTTTGAACCGCTCAGGACCTGTGTTGGCTTCATCTGTGAAATGGGCGTCTGGATGGGTGAGCCCTGTGCGGAGGCCCCTCCAGGAGGAAGATCTGCGATGAAAACCCACAGCAGGGGGAGGAAACCAGTGTTCTAGCTCAGATCAGCAAACTCAGCAGCTCCGGGGTGGCTCACTGGACTAGCTGCTCCAGAGGAAAGAGGTGGGGACACGTTCTGTGGTCTGGATATCTGGCAGGAGGAGGACATGGGTGTGTCAAATACTAGAGCAGGCTTAGAGGGACCAAGGAAGCCGTCTAGTCTGGGAGGAGGATCTGGAGGGGCGCTTGGAGGGGGTGGGATTGAGTAGGGGTGGGGAAGACAGCATAGTGCTGGTGCTTTAGAATCAGTCAACCTGGGCATTGAATCCCTGCCTTGCCCCTTAGGTGGCCAATAACTTAGTCTTGGGCAGGACCCTGCATTTCTCTACAGTTCCCTTTGCTCCGTAAGTGAAGCAATTTCTTTGACAGAGTGTCAGCTAGTCCATATAAAGTGCTTAGTACAAGGTTTGTATATTATAGGCACTCAGTAAATATAAGCTGTTAATTTCCACTAGACTGTAGCTTCTTTTTTTTATATATAAATTTATTTATTTATTCATTTATTTAATTTTTGGCTGTACTGGGTCTTCGTTGCTGCACGCAGGTTTTCTCTAGTTGCTGAGAGTGGGGGCTACTCTTTGTTGCCGTGGCTTCTCTGTTGCGGAGCACGGGCTCTAGGCGTGGGCTTCAGTAGTTGTGGCACGTGGGCTCAGTAGTTGTGGCTCGTGGGCTCTAGAGCGCAGGCTCAGTAGCTGTGGTGCGTGGGCTTAGTTGCTCCGCGGCATGGTGGGATCTTCCCGGACCAGGGCTCGAACCCGTGTCTCCTGCATTGGCAGGCGGATTCTTAACCACTGCACCACCAGGGAAGCCCTAGGCTGTAGCTTCTTGGGGGCAGGGGCCATGTCTATTTGGTTCACCATTATATGGTGCCTGGCATATAGTAGGTCTCACTACATATTGGTTGAATGAGTGAACAATGAATGAGTATGTAGTACAACAGTTGGCATGTGGTAAGTAGTCAATAAATAGCAGTGAATTTAGAGATGATCAGATCCTAATAGATGGGATGATGTAGGAGCTGGTGGTTTAGGTGGATGGAGCAGTGGAACAGATTAAGATAAGCCCAGAGTAACAGATTTGGGGCACCCCCTCTTATGGGGGGCAGGGGAGTAACATGATAAGCTCATCCAGAGCACAGAGGTAGGGAGGGCACACAAAATCCTGGAATCCTGAATCCCAGCAGCCACATGGGAGTAGATGAAGGAGCTGGGACTCTAGGTAGGTCAGATATCTTTCTCACATCCTCTGAGTGTCCACCTCCAAGTTACAGGGGTAAGGGGAGGCGGGTGGGCGGGGGGCGGGGGAAGACATAGCAAAGGACTGTGGGTGCCTGATGGGAACGGAAGATGAAAAGGGAAAGGGGCTCCCATGGCCCCTTCATGGGGGTGGGACATTCCTCACCTTGTCCTGCTGTCTCCTGGCTGGTGGTGAGGTAGCTGAAGGGGGCAGTGTGGTGCCAGGTGGGCCAACTACTGTGGGTGTGCTGAGCCAGGCTCACAGTGAGTTGGGCTAGGGGAACGTGTTGGGTCTCTGGGGGAATCTGCTGCAGTGGATTCAAAGCTTATCCCCGTGGCCGGTTCCCACACCCCTTATCACCCCTGTGGACAGTGGCCACTGATGCCTCAGGCTGGGAGGGAGCTATGTCCTTGAGGTGGAGCCACTCTTAGCAAAGTTAGGGACCTTCAGCCTGTCTGACGTCCTGGCAGGCAGCCTCATTGGGTTTCCATCTCCCTGTGGTGACTAGGAGTCTGTGAGAAGCAATTGAAAAGTAAATGTTTAATGGAACATTTGATGAAGGAGGAGGTGAGAATGAAGTGGAGGTGAGAGATTTGGGGGAACACATCAAGAGGAGATGGGAGCCACTGTATCCCTCAAAAGAGCCAAGTTCGAAGCTTCTCCTTTTAGCACTTTCCATAATTGCTCATAATCATTTAATGTCTGTGTTTCCCACCGACTGTAAACTCTATGGGAACAGGGAGCAAGCCTGCCTCCTTCCTTACTGTATCCCCACCTACGACAGTGTCCCGCACGTGGTAGGCATTCGGTGAATGTCTGTGGAATGCACAAACCTGGGCTGAGGACTGGGGCTCTTGGCGTTGAGAGAGGAGAGCACCTCCTGACAGAACTGAAGTAAGCACCGCAAGTTCTTTTTCCCCTGTCCAATCCCTACCCCACAGCTTGAAGGGTGCGTCCCCCTGCCACATGTTCTGTGCCTCCACCCTCTCTCCTGCCACCATCAGCGTCTTAGGGAAGACTCCACTACTAGTAGACATTTACACCTCAGGGGGAGGCCTAGGCACTGTGCTGCCGCTCCCAGCCCTGTACCCTTGACAATCAGCCCCCCGGAGCCCCCCGGGGCTTTGAGAGGAGGAAAGCAACATCCAAGCTGATCCCCATCCCATTGCTCCTGGGACTCAGGGTCACAGAAGATAGGAGCTACAGGGGCCCTTAAAGGTAACAGAGGGCTCCCTCCATTTAAAGGTGAGAAAACTGGGGTCCGGAGAGGATGAGATGCACTCGGTCAGTGGAGAGTTAGGGGAGACCTCAAGTCTCCTAATCCAAGTGCTTTGTCACTACAGTGGGCTGTGAGAGTCTCTGGGAATTGTAAATCCTGCAACATTTCTCTTTACTTTCCAATCTTCCAATAAAATGGAATGGAAGCTTAAAAAAAAGAATGGTAAAGTGGATTTTAAGTTGCCCAATAAACCCTTTTAATTAAAAACAAAACCAAAAACCTCATATGATGAAAATAGGCCCCAAATTATGTATGTTCACTTTACTTTTTAAAAGATGTATGTTTGATATTGGAGAAAAATAATCCAAAATAGGAACCTCTCTAACCTAGGCTAAGTATTGCTGGCCAGCAGTGCCTGTGTTAAGATGCCCCCTGCACGTTGCCATGCGAGAGCCTCTGAAGGCAGCCCAGAAGCAGCGGCGTGTTTGTTTCTCCTGGACAACCTCCAAGCGCCGAGCACACCGCCCTATTGGGTTCCCCATCTCCATCCATCCGGCCTCCTGATGCGGTCATTGACATCTGGGCTTCTGGCATCCCACTCTTTGCTTTGGGATCTGGCAGGGTGGATCCCTCTTTGCCTGCTTTCAGAGGAATTCCTTATCAGGACGATAGATCCTCGGTGGGCAGGAGGGGGCAGGAAGAGGGGAAGGGGACTGGACCAAGGCAAGAGCCTGCCAGCAGGTCTCTGGATTCCTGAGCAGGGCTGGGTGTAGGTACAGTTGAGGGGGTAGGGCCAGTGGCAGCTGGGCTGGAACCTCTCATGTGGTTTGAAACTCCTGGGGGTGGTGGCTGCAGTTTGGCCTAAGGAAGGAAAAGAGGGTGTGCCAGTCTCTAAGACAGAGAGGCCTGTTCTTCAGCCAGCTTCCAGGCCTGTTGTGAGGGGCCTCCTGCCTGGGCCAGATACTCCTGAGCTGTTGGGGCCCTCAGTGGGGCTGCCAGATCCTATGGTACGTCCTGGGCAGCTTCAGGAGGTGGAGGGGGCGGTCTTAGAAGCTCCTGGCATCTCAAGGACCCGTGCAGACCCTGGACCGCCAGCACGCCTCGCTGCATCTGGGGCAGCCTCAGCCAGCTGTGAGGATGGGGCACAGAGCAGGGACATAGGCCTCTGCTTTTGAGCCGTGGGATCTTGGTCAAGCCACATCGCCTCTCTGAGCCTCAGTTTCCTAATGTATTAAAGGGGATACTATCCACAGTCCTCCCTTAATAAATATTAGTTTCCCTTCCCCTTCAGAGAAGCTTGTGTCTTGGGACCTGTCGAGCCAACTTTTAGGGCCAACAAGCCTCAGGATTTTTCAATTCCTCCAGAATTCATTCATCATTCATTCATTCATTCACTCACTCATTCTCCAAGGCTAACACCTGCCTCGGGCCTGCACTGGAAATTCAGCTCTTTTTCCTGGTGTTTGTCTGGTTTCTGGCAGACGCCGGCACACATGGCCTGGCCTTGAAGCTTCCATCTGTTCCTCCACTGGGGATGATCTCTTTCAGCCTGTCGTGCAAATTAAAAAGCAGTTGTGTAACTTGTTCCTCCGCTGCTGTCCCTAATCCCCTAACCCTCCTCCAGCTTTCCTAAGGTTTTAGCCTGCGGGTCTCAGAGGGAAATAAATGGTTAACGTCTGCTTGCTGAGAGCCTGTGTTTGCTGGTGCCCACACAGCGCTAAATGCTCCACATGCCTCAGTCCCTTTAACACCCACGGCAGCCCAGGAAGTGAGTAGTATTATTCCCTCGGTCCCTGCTAAGGTTCAGAGACCACTTGCTGGTGGTCACAGAGCTTACCAGGGACGCAATTTTGCCTTCGTGGACGCCTTCCTCCCTAAAAAATATTAACAGTTATATTAATGACAGCATTGGTGTATTAAAACATTTTCTTCAACCTAAAAGTTCCTGTTTTCTTCTGATTTTGACAGAAATGAGAACATTTTTGTGAGCCCGGGGAAAGTATTGTGAGCCCTGGCACTTTGTCTCCTGGGCCCAGGAGGGACACAGGCCCTGAGGCTAGGGAGAAACAAGGTTGAGATTCCCGCCCACACTGGAAGTTCTAACCTCCTCCCTGTACTTCCCTTTAGCAATTAAAAAAAAAAAAAAGAACAAGCAAGAAACTGTAGAAAAGAGACTAGTTATCTGAAATCTTAATGCCTATGGTGGTATTAATAGTTCTCTCTGGAAAATGTAACTTGGTTTTTTTATTCACCTCCCCACCAAACTCCCACCCTCTGCCTCGCTACTTCTTGACCAAAACTTTTCAAAGAGCCAAGACCACTCTATCCTCTTATGTGGAAATTCTAGACACCCCATCTTGGCCTTCTATCCAGTCTCAGACCTAAAGGGTGACTGGTTTGCCCAGAGGACAAAAGGGAATTCATTTATCTTATGGGAGCAGCTCCAAGTTCCTACCTAATCCCCAGAAACATTATCATTGGTCATGGTAATAATAACAACAGTAATTCATATTTTTGAGAGCTCTCAATGTGCTGGGCATTTGCTAATCACTTGGCATGAACTGTCTCATCTCCATTTTACAGATGAAGAAACTGAGACTTAGGAAGACTCAGTGAGGTGCCCAAAAGGAGGTGCCAAGATAGGGACCTTAGTAGGGAACTAAGCTGGGTCTGTTAGACCGTTGTAGTTACAGGTCCAAGCTCTCTCAGCTCGCCGCACAACAGGCCAATAAATCGGAGACGTTGAGGTGAGGCATAACGACTTTATTCAGAAAGCCGGCAGACCGAGAAGATGGCAGACAAATGTCTCCGAAAAACCAACTTATCGGGTTCGGATGCCATTTTCTTTATAGAACAGAGAGGGGAAGGAGGTGAGGAAGTAAAGTAAAAAGGCCATAAGATTTGCAGCTGTCCCCTGGAATGGCCAGCCTCGGTGAGGGGACGTGTTAATTTCTTCTTTCTTGCAGCCATCCACAGGTGGACAGGGTCGGGATGTTTCCCTGAACAAAGGCACTTTGGTTTAACATTCAGGCAGAGGGGCAGGGTTCCCCAAGGCAGGCCATTTTGTAGAGACAATATCCTTTTAATGAACAAAAGCAGCTGAAAGCAAAGGTTAAAGTAAAAGAAACAGATCCAATCTGTAGTCAGATTTAGCTCTTCCCTGTTTCATTGTCAGAGCATGACCTCCATGAGGGCAGGGTCCATTTCCCACGGTCTCCCCCGTCGCCCAGCACAACTTTCAGTGTGGAAAGACACACTTTCAGTGTGGAATGAATGAATGGTGGACTGACCTCTCCACTGTCCTGCTCTCTAGGACGCTTACCCACTTCCTGTCCCTGCTCCTTGTCTTGGGACAGTCACTATCTCCTGCCTCTGTAGTGCAGAAGTTGGCAGCTACAGCCCTGGGGGGAGTCTGGGGCAGCTCAAAGCCCTGCTGGAGTAAGGGACTGACCAAAACAGGACAAGCTTCAGGCATTCACTCCCCCATCAATGCCCGTCCAACCCCACCACCCAGCCTAGCCTGTGGGATCCCACTGGAGGATTCTACCTCCTGCCAAGGCTGCTTCTCCCTGGAACTCCAAGGTGAAGCCTGACACACACACAGGCAGAGTGCCAACGGGAAGGAGGTGGCTGAGGGAGTCTGTGTGGCTCTCTGGCCCCGGGCTCATCTTTTTTCCTCTTAATGCCTTTGGCCCTTCCCCAGGGCACATTACCAGACTGAGAGCAAATACCCCCAGGGAGACATGAATTCACCCACGAAAATAATCAGATGCCCAAGAAGTACAACTACTATACAAGAAAGACAATAAATCAAGCTGCATATGTCATCTAAAGCAGAATGATTGAAGTAGATGGACCAAGATTTTGAAGTAAAGCACGATAATTATGCCTAAAAAGATAAGGGAAGACATTTGTAAAATAACGCAAGGGCAAGAAGTCACAGGAGAGAACCAAGGCAAAAGATTAGCTATGAAAGATACACTCTTTAAAATAAAGGACACAGTAGATGGTATAAATATAAGGTTGGATACAAGTGAACTAACAACTAACTAGTAAAGAGGAAAATCAGATTGAGAACTGTCCCAGGATGCAGGAAAAGACAAAGAGAGAACAAATGAAAAAGAAAACCTAAGAGATGGAGGGTAGAAGTAGGTGTCCCTAAAGGAGAGAAAAAGAAAAATGGAGAATAGGGAAGAATTGAAATAATGGAGATTAAATGTTCCAGAATTAAAGGAAAATGAACTCAGATTGAAAGGACTCATGGAGTAGCCAACAGTAGAAATAAAGAAAAATCCACACAAAGATATCATGGTAAAATCGAGAATATGACAGACAAAGAGGAAGGACAAAGAGAAATAGCATCCCTTACAAAGGGCCAAGAATCAGATTGACATTATACATCTCAATAACAGCCCTTGATCCAGGAAGTCAAAGAGTAATGTTATTATAAGAATTGAAAGAAAAGAACCCTTTCAATCCAGAATTTTAAAGCCAGCCAAATTGTCATTCAAACATGAGGTCATACTAAAAATATTCTTAGGCAAATAAAGCCTTAGAAGGTGGAATACACAAAGACCCACATTGAAAATACTCATGAAGGAAATACCTAAATAATAAAAGAAACAAGTTCCAGGACGTGCTGCAAGAGCTATGGGAAGTCAGGGTGTTTAAGTCAGGGGTCAGTGCAAGAAACAGAAGCAGAACTCAGCATTTTCGGTAGGAAGGGATTTTATGCACCTAATTCTTTTAAAATATTGGAAAGGCTGGAGGCTTCCAAAACAATACAGAACTGGCCAGACTGGAGAGCTATGGCACCTGCCATAATCAGGAAAGTGAAGGAATCACAAGGCTGCCTGGAGCTGTTGAATTTAAGGATACACAACCATGGCCATGTGATCCAGGCATCTGGAAGCTGGTATGCTGTAACTACCCAGATTCTGGAACTCAGAGTCTGGCTACAACACTTGCTCATCTTTTTAACGGAGGACCAGCCTTGGGCCCAGACACTTTGGGAGGTAACACTGTCCAGCTAGAGTTTAATGACATTGATCCGTTTCATCTATTTTATTTTGTTACTTTCTGTTGATGGCAAGTGACATTGATTTTCCATTTTCAGAAATGATAGAACATTTCTGTTTAGAGCACACTTTTAAATGTTTTAAAGGAAAAGTGGGTCCAGGGATCTCACTGCAAAGCCATTGTGATTGGTGCAGACAATTATTATAAGTAGTCAGAGGTGGAAGAGGTGACCTAGGGAGGAGGGGACAGTTGGGTCTCATGACAGAGGAAGGTTTAGATTGGTGTAGCACTGGGAAGAGAGCACTGGACCAAAGACCAGTGTGCTGATTATTTATCCCTGTGTAACCAACTACTCCAAGACTTAGTGCCTTGATGCTGTCTGTCGCGTGGTTTCGGTCAGATCTTCACATCTGAAGGCTCAGCTGGCCTGGGCGCCCACAGTGGCTCACTCACGTGGCTGCCTAGTGACACTTGGCTGTCAGTTGGGAGCACAGCTGGGGCTGTCAGCTAGCACATCTACCTGTGGCCTCTGCACGTGCCTTGGGCTCCTCACAGCATGTCAGCTGGGTTCCAAGAAGGAGGTTTCCAGGAGCAAGCATTCTGAGAGGCAGGAAGCAGAAGCTGCCACTGAAGGGCTATACCTGGAACTTCCAGTGTCACTTCTACCGTATTCTAGTGGTCCCAGCAGTCATAGGGCCCACCTAGATTCAAAGGAGTGGAGAAATAGACTCCACCTCTTCAGCGGGGAGCAGTGGGATGGGAAATACTGTGCAGCTAGCTTCCCAGTGCTGGGAAGCATGGGTGAGTTTAGGAGACAGGAAGTCACTCATTCCCTGCCTAGGGCCGGGGAGAAAAGGAGGAGACAGGTGGTGGTGGATAAAACTGGAAAAATTTCATGGAACACCTTAGTTGATGAGACGAAGAATTAGGGCTTTATTCTGTAGCCAGCCGGAAACGATTGATGGTATTGGAATGAAGGAGAGACACCGTTCAGAAAGCCAAGGTCTCAGCAATTCTTTCTGCAACAAGTGGGTCCCCAGGGAAGAAGGCTGGTAGCTTCTGTTCCTTTACAGTAGAATATCCCAGCAGCACGATGGAGTGAAAAAACACACTGCCCCCAATCCACTAAGCATTTGTTAGACAGTTATCGTATGCCAGGTGCATGACCAGGCCAGGCATTGTGGAAGTAAGTCTACAATTCATAAACCTCTGGACTATCCTGCAAATTCCAGTATTTCTACATTCATTCTATAGCTTCTAGATCTCCTCTTGGACTCCTCATGGACCCAAAATCTTTTGCTAGGACAAGTGTCCTGGGTTTTGACTAAAAAATTATGGTGCAGGTCCAAGTCCAAGCCCCATAAGCACCCAGAAGAGGGTGTGGCTTGCCCCTGGAGTCTGCATGGAGCTGAGCGAGGGCCTCTGATGGCCATCAGCAGAGCTCAGGCAGCCAGAGTCCAGAGAGAGTTCAGTGTATGTTCAAAGCCAACCCATCCTAGGGCATCTGTGAAAGCCCATCTCTTCCACGCAGCCTCTCTGTGTGCATGAATTTACTCCCCACGGAGCTCCTAGAATAGAAGGGAAGACAGACCTGTCTACTAATTACAACACTTTCATATGATAAATGCTGTAAGCAAAGTACCTATGAGATGCTGTGACGTCTCAGAAGACATCGACCTATTTGAGATTGGCGGGGATGCTTTGGGCAGGTCTTGGAGAAGGAAAGCAGCATTTATCAGTGACCACTATGCATCAGGCACTCACTTTTCTAGAGGCTTGACATGCATTGCTAAATGACTTATACACGCAAAACCCTCACACGTTTATGCGTTAAGGCTAAGTAATTGGCACTTATTAACAATTGTTATCTCATTTGATTGTTGCAACCAGGAAAAAGACAGGAATCACCAAGCCCAGTTTACAGATGAGGAAACAGGCCCAGAGAGGTTAAGTCACAGGCCCAAGGCCACTCAGGCCGGAATTCAAGCCCATGTCTGACTCCAAACCCCACACCTCTGTCCGCGCCACCATACCACCATTTCGAGGGAAGGGGAGGACTTCCCGGGAGACGAACAAATCCTGTTGGGGGGGCGTAGGGGACCCAGTAGTCCCAAAGAGCCAGAGTTCGTAGTGTGTGGGTTCCAAGATGGGATGGGGGAGAAGGCAGGAGAGAGGGCTTTGAATGCCAGGCCAGGGTGCAGGGAGAAGGCTGGATTCTCTCCCCAGGGAAGGTCCCACCACTCCCTAGCTCACACTGTAATCTCTCCTCCCAGGTCACTCGTCGCCTGACGTCCACGTCCTTCAAGTCAGGGCTAGGCCTGGAACACGGGCTCCTGACTCCCAGCCCAGAGCTCCTCACCCAGCTTCCTCCTTGTCACGGCGTCCCTTTCAGGCTGTGGTGTTTGCTCAGAACCCGAGCCCGGGGCAGAGAGCAGAGAAATATTTACTTATGTCACCGCCAACCCTGCCTCCTGGCGGCCCCAAGGGCTACCTCACAGAGAAGTTCAGTTATATAACCCCGAGTTGACACAGCAAGAAGGAGAAGGAAATAAATTATAATTATTCTTTTTCCTCAGTCTTGGACACACTTTGGATAGCTTGACATTTGCTTCTCTGCTTCCTCGTCTTATTGACCTGTGGTCTCCAGGGACCTTAGTGGTTCTCGATCAGCTGTTGATTTTAGCCTTGATTCTGGTGAGGCTGGGGATTTGGGGAGGTCGTCCTAGAGGCCGGGGAAGGGAGAGAAATGAGATATCAAAGGGCTGCTTTATGCCAAACTCTGCTGGGGCTTTGTATGCATAACGTCATTTTACTCAAGCAGGAGCCCAACGAAAGATGTCCCGTTTATTACCTCCCTTTTGCAGAAAAGGAATGGAGGCACAGAGAGGTTAAGTAACTTCCCAAAGGACACTCAGCAGAGCCAGGTCAGAAGCTCTGAGGCTCCTAGTTTTCAAACATCTCACATGGAATCCGTGACGTAGGGATCCTGGAGAGAGCAGAGCATGCTAGCATCTCCCTGTGGAGGAAGTTCCTCCATAGCTTAATCCCAAAACATCCCTCACATCTCATCTCCTCTCTGGCCTTCCCTGGACACTCAGCTCCACCGTGCTGGGACCCTCACTGTCCCACCTCCCTCACCAATCTCACACTTTCCTTCCTGAAAGTGTTCATCCTCACCCCCGCCTCCCAGTCTTCACACCCAATGTTCTTCCCAGCTAGAATGTCACTCCTCCCTTCTCCACCTGACAAAATCCCAGCAAAATTATAATAATAATAATGCACCTTCATAGAGCAGAAGCTGTGAAGTGGAGTGGTTAAAAGAATGAACTCTGAGTGTTCTGCATGGTTCCAACTAGTTTCATCACTTTTGCTGGCTGTGTGACCTCAGGCAAGTTAGTTAACCTTTCTGGACTTCAGTTTCTTCACCTGTAAGATGGAGATAATGATACCCAGCTTACTTATAAGAAAGAGATAAAATTATGGGATGAAATGAGTTATAAAAATAAAAATGATACAAATAAAAACTTACTTGTAAAGTTTTTAGAAAAGTGCTTGGCACCTAGTAAGAGCTCATCAAATGCTTATTCTTATCATCAAGGCTTCAAATGTGGAGCAGACTCTGAAGTCAGATTCCTGGAGTTCACATCCCATCCCAGTTGGTGACCTTAGACAAGTTAGTTAACCTCTCTGGGCCTCAGTGTCCTCTATAGAAAATTTAAACTGTAATGTGCTTTCCACTTAGGGTGGATGAGACAATCAAATAGACATAAAGCACTCAGAGGGCTTGGCACTTAGAGACAGGTAAATATAATCTACTATTATATTACTGGGATTCAGACCCAGATCACTGACCCCAGAGCACAAGGGTTTAATGACCACATGGTGCCGCTCAAATTTTGCCTCTCCCGGCAGCACGCCCTCTTCCCCGGCCCCCTGCTCAGCACCCTCTCCCACTCCGAGCTCCATAGCACTCACGGCCTGTCTTGCCTCTTAATGTCATGTCTGCATTACCAGCGGCCACATGTGGTGGGAAAGCACAAGACCCATGACCTGTGCTTGGTCCTGGTTCAATGAGGCAGTTCAGTCAGCTGCTATTAACCCCCCACTGCTCATTCACTTAGCGGGGGTTGATTTCATTTGACAACTATGTGTTCATACCTGCAATGTGCCAAGCAGTATTTGAGGAACTAGGGATTCAAAGGGTGCATAAAAACTGACACATCCCCTACACTCATGGGGCTCAGAGTCTGATACGGGACACACCCATTCATCAAATGGAAGGTGCTAACTACAGCCAGTGGTGACAGAGGGACACAGGGCTGTGACAGTGCACAGCATGGGAATTTGAAGTGATGCTTGGGTTAAAGTATCAGAAGTGTCAATAAATGAGGAAAGAGTGCTCTGGCATATGCAAAGGCCCTGTGGCAGCGACGGGACAGAGTGACAGAGGGCAGAGCTCAGACAGGGAGGAGACTGGAGGGGTCTGAAGGATCCAGATCCTGTACAGGGGACTTGCTGACCATCATAAGTTCTAGTCTGAAGTAGTCTTGAGGTTTTTAAAGATTGCTGCAGCTGCTGTGGAGAAGAGTTGCAGTGGCCCAGAGCAGAGGCAGCCTTGACCTGTTAGGAAGCTATTGCAGCATCCAGGTGAGAGAAGACAGAAGCCTGGACCTGAACCGGGATGGGGGGGATGAGAGAGGTTAGTAAGAAAATGTATAAGACATGAAGGTAAATCTGAAAGGGCTTGATGATGGGGGTGGAGAACTGGTGACAGGTGGTGACTTTAGGTTTCTGGCCTCAGAGGCTATGTGAGTGGCAGTGACATTTCCTGCAATGGGGAACCCTGGAAGAGACCAGATTCTGTGAAGTGCTGGGGCATGACAAAGCCCAAGACACTGCCTGGGCCCTCAAGAGGGGGAAAGCAGACATATAATAACAATGACGATGGTGATAACAGTAGCTAATTGAGTGCAGGATTTGAACCGAGCAGTCTGGCTCCAGAGCCTCTGTTGTAACACCCTCTACTCTACAGCCATCATGCCATCATCTTTATTTTCTAAGTGCCTACTAGGTGCCAAGAACTGTGCTAGGCCCTGGGATGTCAGCTCTGAACAAGAAAGACAGTAGCCCTGCCTGGCCGAACTCCCTGCTGGCTCAAGACGTACCAGCCCACGGAGGCAAATGCCGGCACGCTGACCTACCGGCGGCCTCCCGCCCTGCTCTCACAGAGCTTAGGATCTGGGGGTTGGATGGGTCACAAACAAGACAGTTTCAGCTGGTGGTTATTCTGTGAAGAAGGTTAAAGAGGATGAGACAATTCCTGGGGTTGTAGGGAAAGGGATAATCTTAAGAGTGGTGACATTTAAACTGACATGATAGTAAAATTGCATAATCACACAGTTAATAGTTCAGAACCCCAGCAGGGAGTGGGGGTGGGAGTGAACAAACTGTATGAGGTAGATTTTTTTTTTTTTAAGTGTTAGAATTTTTTTTTTTTAAATAAATTTATTTATTTATTTATTTATTTATGGCTGTGTTGGGTCTTCGTTTCTGTGCGAGGGCTTTCTCTAGTTGCGGCAAGTGGGGGCCACTCTTCATCGCGGTGCGCGGGCCTCTCACTATCGCGGCCTCTCTTGTTGCGGAGCACAGGCTCCAGACGCGCAGACTCAGTAATTGTGGCTCACGGGCCTAGTCGCTCCGCGGCATGTGGGATCTTCCCAGACCAGGGCTCGAACCTGTGTTCCCTGCATTGGCAGGCAGATTCCAAACCACTGCGCCACCAGGGAAGCCCGATTTTTTTTTTTTTTAATTGAAACATTTGACATAAGTGCTTGAAGTGTTTGGCGGTTTGGGTTTTGAAGTATAAATAGGAGTTCACCAGGCAGACTGGGTTAGGAAGTCATTCTAGAGAGAAGCATGAATATGAGCAGAGGCAGGTAATGCTATGCGATGTGTGTTTGTAGAACACAAGTTCTTTGGTATCTCTAAAGTATAGTTCATAAGCTCCATGTGGGCTCAGGCCTATATTGTTTCCTTTTTGTCTCCAGTGTTTAGCACGTAGCTTATGATTAATGAATTTTTACTGAATGAATAAATGCATGAAGAAATGAACAAATGAATGAGCTAGTGTTGATAGGAGAGGCAGCAAAGAGAGAAGGACATAGTATAAATCGGTGTTGTTCAATATAAATGAGCCACATTTGTAATTTTCAGTGTTCTAGTAGCCACGTTAAAAGAGTAAAAAGAAACATTACATTTTGATAATATATTTTATTTAACCTTGTACATCCCAATATTATCAAACATCTAATCAATATTTAAAAACTACTGAGGTATTTCACACTCTTTCATTTTGTGCTACGTCTCTGAGTTCCCGCAGGTATGTTACACATACAACACACCTCAATTCAGACCAGCCACATTTCAAGGACTCCATAGCTACATGTGGCTACCGTATTGGCAAGCACAGGTCTAAATGCTGCTGGGCGGTAAAAAGCCTGCTGAGGGGTTTGGACTTCATTCGCCTTAGCCGGTGAGAGGCCGCTGAAGGCCTCTATGCAGAGGTCAGCACGGTCAGATTTGTTGCTAGAAAGCTCTCTGGGGTAGCTGTGCAGCCGATGGGCTTTGAGGCAGAGAGTCCCTTTCCAGCCTCTCCACTCTGGCATGGAAAGGTCACACTCAGGGCATACTCCACTCCCCCTGGCTGTGGTGTGACTGGTGTGGAGACGGGCGCCCTGTCCCCAGCTAAGAATCTCCCTCCTTTGGCGAACGGCAGAGCCCGAGGTCCCCAGCCCGCAAGCAGCCACATTCTCCTCTGCGAATCTGAGCTTCTCTTTCCCGAGGCAGTCAGTGCTCGCTGAACAGCGCGGCATCTGCTGTGGTTTGTAGCTAAACAGACGTGGCTCTGGGCAGTTCGGAGAGAAAATGAAGTGCCTATTAGCGTGTTTTGCAGTAGCCCCGCCTGGCCAAGCACCTTGCCGGCTCAAGACACGCTGGCCCGTGGAGGCAAATGCTGGCACGCTGGCTCCCGCCCTTGCCCCTGCACAGCCCACCCCCCCCCCGGGGTACCCAGGTGCCCCTGGCGCGCTCAGTCCCTGACACACCCACTCCCTTCCCCACAATGCTCTCCTGCTCACTTTCATATTTCCTTGGACCCCAGACTCACACTTGCCCTGCATGTTCTGCACGCCCTCAAAGCCTGCTTCATGTTCCCTCTGACTCTTCAAGGAGGCCGGGGTGGGTGCTGGGAGGCCCCTGGTTTGGGAAGCAGAAGACTGGGTCCCAAGCCTGCTCTGGTAGCTCTGTGACTTTGGGTGAGTTACTCGGCCTCTCTGAGCCTCAGTTTCCTTGGGTGTAAAGCGGAATGGGTGTGACGAGGGGTAAATGAGATTATGAACGTGAAGCCCCAAGCACAGTGCTAGACACAGAGGAGGTCCCAAAAGGGAGTGGTGGTGACCGTGAGTGGTAAGTGCCCATCGCCCCCCACCCCAGTTCCTTGAGAGCCAGGCCGGCTTACACACCCAGGGCCCCTGGATTCTCCCTGCCTCCACACCTGCCATGCTGCTGGGGCCTGTCATCCTCGCGTGACAGGGCTCGGACTGCATTGACACTGGAAGATTTGGCAAAACTGGAGGACCGTGGGCTCACCTCCGGGGTGGGAAGCATCAGTAGTGATCCACGGGAGATTCTTCAGAGACGGCACTGGGGGCTCCGCCCAGGACAGGTCAGCACCGAGAAGACCCTGATCCAACATCAGGCCAACTTCTCCGCCGGGCACAGCAGACACAAGGCCCACAAGACTTTCAAGGGCCCCCAAAATGTTTTAATTTCTTTTAAAATCGGCGGAGGGGGGGGAAATCCCATTTTAGGGCAGAAGAAAATGTTTCCATTTTTTTCTCACATCAGAAAAAATAAACTGTTTAGAGCCCATGAAACTTTATTACGGTGAAAGCAGCCCTGCGGCCACACTGAGGCCCTGACCAATTCTTCATTCATTCAAATGCGTTTTTTGGGCAGGGTATGTCGCATCTGTTCTTTTTTGTTCCTTATGATCTTGTCTGGCTGCACACACATCTTTTTTTCCCTGAGATGAGGAAGATGAGGCTCATGGAGGGTAAATAACTTGCCTATAACAGAGGTGACAGAGGTGGGATTTGAACCCAGGTCCACCTGAGTCCAAACTCGTTTCTTCCCTAGACCACGCTATTTGCAAGTTCATCATCTGATTTGATTTACAGCATAAGGGCAGGATAATCAGCTTTTTTTTTTTTGCCTCACTGCACGGCTTATGGGATTTTAGTTCCCTGACCAGGGATTGAACACGCACCCTCGGCAGTGAAAGCGCGGAGTCCTTACCACTGGACCGCCAGGGAATTCCCAGCCCCATTTTAAAGCTGAGGAAACTGAGGCCTGGAGGAGAAGGGAGCATCTTGCTCACGAGTCCCTTCCTCCTAGTCAGTGAGGGTGGGGAACCAGCCCCTCCTTCTGAACCCTCGCTACTGCCCCTGCCCTGTCCAAAGCCCTTCCTGTGCCCCCCACACACTGTCCCTTCCCCGTGGCCACGCCCTGTGCGGCCACCCTGCACACGTGTCTCCCCTGCCCTTCTTCCCACCTTCCTCCTTTTGTCCGGTTTCCCAGCCCTTAGAGGGGCTGCTCAGGTCTGCATAGCATCTACATCCCGCCTCCTAGCAAAGCTGGGGGCTGGCGCTGCCACCTGAGAGGGAGGGAGGAAAGAGAGAGCGAAGGTTTAGATGAAACCGTGGGTCTCCCAGACAAATGCCCCTCTGTATCTCAGGGCCTGTTGTGACTGGCTGCGGGCCAGCTCTCCCCGCGGGCAGCTTGAATGGCTGGGATTGTTCCCCCGCCTTCTGTCCTGTCTGCCGCCCAGCGCCTGCCAGGCCCCAGCTCGGGCAGGAAAGGGGAGGGCTGTTCCTTCTGGAATGGAAGGTGTAGGAGGCAGGCGAGCCTTGGGGAGGGTGAGGGGCCACGTCCTGAACCAAACTGGGAGGCGGGAGAGTCACACGACGGAAGGAGCGTGAGAGAGAGGTCACCGGTCCCCGTCGTGCACTTTGCAAGAGAGCAAACTGAAGTCCAGACAGAACAAGTGACTTGCCCAAGGTCATACAGCAAGCAAGTAACAGAGGTAAGACTCGAACCCTGGGCTCCTAACTTCCAGCCCAGGGTCCTTGCCGCCCCCTACATCAGGCCTCCCTGTCAGGGTTTTGGTGGTGACCCTGCTGAACAGGTGATGTAATGAGCTCCATAGCCCGGGACACTGAGACTCAAAGAAAGAACGTCACGTGATAAGCTTACACAGAACTAGGTTCCCTCGAATTCTGTAGTAAAGTGCAGATGCTCGAGACAGAGTTTACATCCTTAACTCATTCATTACAAAGACCTTGAGGTTAACCAAGCCCTTGGAAAAGGCGGAGGGAGAGGCAGAGAATCAAAGCGAGGCCCCTGAAAGGTCAGCGTTAGGGGTAAACTCAGATGATTGGATTTTGTAGGACGGCATTTGCCTGGGTTCTTTAAAAAAAATAATGAGTTAGCCAGGGGCACTGGGGGTCAGGGCATCTGGTTCCGAGGAGACTTGGTTTTTTCCCCTGCACTCCCACCCCCCATTTTTTTTCTTCCAGAGGTTCACAGTGGCCTGTCCATGGTGTATACAACTCAGGTACATCTCTATGTTCTTGCTTTCATAGGTGGCAACGAGAAGTAACTCAGAAACCTCAGCTGGTGTGTTTTAGAAACGTAGTGCAGTTACCAAGTGGGGTGGTTGAGGGCAAAGCTGAGGGGGAAACGCAGGGCCCGGTGGCACCTCATCGTGCTCACGGGCCAGAGTCCCTTCGGGTTGTCTTTGGTTCTTGCTCTTGTTATTACTGATCTTGTCTTGAATGAATCAGAAAGGAGTTCTGGAAAACGTACCAAATGAACTACCAATGAACCTTCCTGTCTGTGTGCCCTGGGCATCCCCACCGGCCCTCAGCTTCCCCGTTTGTAAGGAGAGGGCAGTGGACTCAGCAGTTTTCAGACGACTTCCACCAAATCCTCTGATCACAGGAGTTGCCTCCTAGGGCCATCACAGAGGGTGTGGGGACCAGTGAAAGAGAAATTGTGGGGGGAGGAGTAGAAGGGAGCAGTTTGGCTCCTTAAACCTTTTGGAGGAGCTGAATTTTCCATCATAAGTTCATCCCCCAAACTCTCCAACGGAAGAGTAGATCTCCTTTCACTCTGGACAAACACATAGAAAGTCTACCGGTTTCACTTTTTCCTGGCTGGCAGAATCCCCCTGCACCTCCCTCCTCCCCCTAGTTGGACTGGCTACCCCCAGGCTGCTGCGGGGCACCGCCCTGGGCACTCCTCGATCCCTGGGTCCCTTGAGCTTCTCATGTTCATTCGCTCCTCCACGTTAGTGGGGCACGTCCTACAGGAGCATCCCAGGAGAAGGTGCATGGGGTGGGATGGATTTTTTGTGAAGCTTCCTATGTCCCAAAATGTTGTTCTTCTACCCTTACACTCGATATTTAGTTTGGCTTCTGTCCACTTCTAGGCTGGAGATTATTTTCCCTCAGAATTTTGGAGAGTTATCTCAGAGCTTCCCTGCTGCTGCTGTCAAATCCACTGCTGTCTGGTTTCATCTGAGTGTTAATCCTTTTAATGGTATTTGACCTTTTTCTGTGTGTTATCTATAGATGTGTGTGGGATATTCTCTTTAGGCCCTGTGTTCTGAAAGGTCATGATGATGAGTCCCACTGCGGGTCTTTTTTATTCATTTTTCTGGGGACTCCGTGAGTCTTCTCATTCTGAAAATTCATGTCCTTCATTTCCAGGAAATTTCCAGATATTCTTTGATAATGTCCTCCCCTTGATTTTTTTCTGCTTAATCACTTCTGGAACTCTTATCATTAGAATGTTGGACCTCCTGGAGTAATTTGTTTTTGCCCCTTTTCTCTCCCAATCTTTTTTTGTTCCACTTTATGAGACATTTCTTCAACTATCTTCCAATGCTTCTATTGAATTTTTAACTTTCTTTTGTCATATTTTAAATATCCTAGCACTCTTCCTTGTTCTTGGAATATTCTTTTCTTATAGCATTCTGTTCTTGTTTTATTGATGTAGTATCTCATCTCTGAGGATGTTGAAGGTTTCTTCTGCCCTTTGAAGGGCCCTTCTGCCCTTCTGTCTCTGTTTGCTTTAAATGCCTCTCTCTGTTCATTTGTTTGCTGTCTGTTCATCGTGTTTGAGGCTTGTACTCTCAGAGGTCTGTTGACCCTTAGCTATCTGTTCCTATTTAAGAGTAAGCCACTAGAAAGCTCATTGAATAAAAAAAGTTCAGGGGAAGCTCTGAGTGTGGGGGCCGGCTTATCAGCTAGTGGCCTCCCCATTGGCTGATTGGCAGGAACCTGGTCATTTCATTGGAGGATCGTGTAACATCAATCAGTGTCTGTCAGTCTGTTCTCTTTAGCTGGTCAGTCTCCCAAGAGCCTCTAAGTTCCTGCCTGGAGGTTAAGCCCAGTGGCCCAGGGGGTTAAAGGGACTAATGAGCCCCACAATGCAGGACTTTACCTCAATGCCATTTTTCAGCCAGAGATTAACCACCACCTTCCTTTTCCTTAAGTCTCAAAGTCAAACGTGCCTATGAATCACCTGGGAATCTGGCTAAATAAAGGCATATTCTCATTCAGCAGGTCTGAATGGAGCCTGAGATGCTGCCTTCCGAACAGGGTCGGAGGGTTGCCAGCGCTGCTGATTCAAGGACCGCACTTTGGATGGCCAGGGTCTAGAGCCGTGCCGTCCAGTGGAACCTTACGCAGTGGTGGACACGTTCTAGACCCACACTGACCAATACAGGAGCCGCAAGCCCCAGTGGATGTTAGCACTTGAAATGTGGCTAGTGCGACTGAGGCCCTGAGCTTTTAATTTTATTTAATTTTCCTTAATTTCATTTAAATTTAGATGGCCAGAGGTTTGAGCCTTGGCCTTTGCCAGGCTGCTAAGTCACACTCAGCCATGAGCTTTTCCAGCTTTCAAACCTTGACTGGCCTCTCTCCAATGTGGTTGTCGTCTCTCCTTTCTCTTTGGCCTTACGGATTCATACGTCTGAATTCCTTTACTGTCATTCATGGGGGGGTTTCACAAGGAAGCAGAGATGAAGACTTGTGTTCCACCTGCTCTGTTGGACCAGAATTCCCTCCCGCATTTTTTAAAAGACAAAGATAGATCCCACACTTTGTTTCTCCCAGGATGAAGCAAACCAGAGTTTGTCCTTCTTACCTGTCATCTTCCTCTGGGCCCAGAGAAACCATTTCTGAGTCACTGCAGAGCCTGAGAGCTACTGGAAGAGGTAGAAGGCTCTGCCTGTCTGGGGGGAGAGCCCGGCTCACCCACTCGGTGTGGTTTCTCTATTCTGTAAAGGGAGGGGTGGGCTCATGGAGGGGCCAGGCAGCCAGAGGACATCCTTGCAAACCATAGCTGGGCAGGGAGTGGACTTATAGAACTAAAGACATTCTAAGCCCTTGGCAGGGAGGAGATTTGTCTGTTCAGGCAGGACAGGGCAGGGGAGGCAGGAGTGGATTAAGTACAAACCTTGGGGTCTGACAGATTAGAGTCTGAATCCTATATGCTAGCTCCCTCAGCAGGGAGGAGATTTGGACAGGAAAAATTGAGAATGGTCACCATTTAATTGTGCGAATAAATCCCACCAATGGGACCGAATCCTGGCAGGCAGGGGCTGGAGTAGGGTGGTCCTTCAGGACAGGATGAACTGCAGATGTATTCGTAGTTAGTTTGGAAGTAGGTGCTGAGACGTGAAATCAGCTCCTGCAGCAGGGATGGAATCAGGCCTGCGCGGTTGCCTCCTGAGCCCACACCCCACACCCCTACCTAGCTGGCCCAGTGTCTTCAGGACCCCTTCTCTGCTCCTCTCACAGCACCAGCACCTCTCACGTACTACTTCCTGATGTGTGCTCATGACCACCACTCCCTGGACGTGTCTGATCAACCTCCGCATTCCCCACAGCACCTGGCCTGTGGCATGTGTCTGAACAGACACAGGCAGGGCAGGGGAAGCAGGTGTGGTTTGAATACAAACCTTCGGGTCCAACAGATAAGAGTCTGAATGCTATATATGAGGCAGAGTAATGCCCCCTCAAAGATAGCCACATCCTAATCCCCCAAACCTGTGCCTATGTTACCTTGCGTGGCGAAAGGGACTTTGCAGATGTGATTAAGTTAAGGATTTTGAGATGGGGGATTATCCTGGGTTACCTGGGTGGGTCCAGTGTAATCACAAGGGTCCTTATAGGAGGGAGGCTGGAGAATCAGAGAGAGAGAAAGAGATGTGAGGTTGGGAGCAGAGGTCAGAGAGAGAGATAAGAAGATGCTACACTGGGGACTTCCCTGGTGGTCCAGGGGTAAAGAATCCGCCTTCCAACGCAGGGGATGCAGGTTCGATCCCTGGTGGGGGAGCTAAGATCCCACATGCCGTGGGGCAACTAAGCCCGCACGCCACAACTACTGAGTTCATGCCCCTCAACGAGAGAGCCCACATGCCGCAAACTACAGAGCCCACGTGCCCTGGAGCCCACGCGCTACAGCTAGAGAGAAGCCCGTGCGCCTCAACAAAGATCCTGTGTGCCACAACTAAGACCCGATGCAGCCAAAAAAATAATAAAAGAAAAAAAAAATAATAATCATAAAAATAGTTAAAAAAAAAAAGAAGAAGAAGGTGCTACACTGTTAGCTTGAGGAGGGAGGTAGGGGCCACAAGCCAAGGAATGCAGGTGGCCCACAGAAGGTAGAAAAGGCAAGGAGACAGAGTCTTCTCTAGAGCCTTGAATGGAGCATGGCCCTCCCAACGTTTTGAGTTTAGCCCAGTGAGTCTGATTTTAGGCTTTGGACCTCTAAACTATAAGAAAATAAATTTGTGTTATTTTAAGCTGTAATTTGTTACAGCAGCCACAGGAAACGAATGCATCCTAGCTCTGCCATACATTAGCACTGGGACCTTGGATGAGTTACTTAACCTTTCTGAGCCTCGCGCCTTTTTTATCTGGAAAATAGAGAAAAGGTATGTGAGAAAATATGTATGAAGTACTTAGCATGGTAACTGACACATAGTAAGCATTTGCTAAGTGGTAGCTGCTGTGTTTGTGGGCATCATAATTGCCATCATCCTTGCTGTTATTGGTTGCCTACCCACACATGTAAGTACAGGCTGGACATTTTCCTGTTTGTCTAGACCTTTATGGAGAGAAAGGATAGGAAGCTGTTATGAGACAGGCCCATAACTCAACTCCAGTAGTTCTCAACCAGGGGCGACTTTGCCTCCCAGAAGACGTTTGGAAATGTCTGGAGACATTTTTGGTTGTCGTAAGCGGGGGATGCTTCTGGCATCCGGTGGGTAGAGGCCAAGGATGTTGCTAAACGTCCTGCAATGTACAAGATACCTCCACGACAAAGAGCTGTCTGGCCCAAATGTAAACAGTGCCAAGCTTGAGAAACCCTTCCATTCTCTAAGGTTTTGTGGTAACTCTTGGGCTCAAAATAACAACGTGTAGTAAAAATAGTGAGCAGGGTCCTGCTGCAGCAGGGCTGCTGAGCCTCGGAGTGCCCCCAGGAAAATTGCTTACCTCCTGGAAGACTTGGCAGACACCACAGTTTGGAGGTAGATCTGAATTTGAGAGTCAGCGTCTCCACTCATTTGCTGTGAGACTTTGGGCAAGTCAGTTAACCTCTCTGAGCCTCCATTTCTTACCAGCAAAGTGGAGATAAAAGACCCGCCTTGTCGTATTGATTAAGTGAGAAAACGTATGAACGCACAGCGTCTGAGTCTTCATCAGTGTCCCCTTAAATGTTAGTTTCCCTTCCTTCCTGATCAGAATGTCGGGGTGGAATTATTTTCCTCTGACATATTCACTTAGGGGCATAAACTCTTTAACCTTGTGCCTATTTCCCTTGGGGAGAGTGGGACACCTGGAGATTTATGTAGGAACTCAGGTGTAGTTTGAGGACTCCGTGGCTGGGCCCTTGGCTTGAGCCCAAAAACTGAAGGGCAAATGGAAGGCACAGGTCACGTTCCAGCTCTCGGTCAGTCTCAACCAGGGTACCCACTGGTCTCTTCCTCCCACTGACTCCTGGCACGGCCTGTGCCACCCTATTGGCACTAGTGTAAATCTGCCTTGTGACAAGTTTCATCTGGGATTTCTATTTATAACTCTTCGTCCATGAAACTTATCAGACTTTCAGGTCTTGGGCTGGAAACTCCTTGAGCCACCTTTCTTTACAATGTGGGCCACAAAAATAAGAAACAAAGGCTGTTCAAGCCAGAAATTGACAGATAGATAAAGAAGACTTTGTAGATGTGGTGGGCCTGGAACCCAGACTTCCAGAGCCACAGGCCACTGCCTTTTCCATAGGGCTTCAATCTGATGTTGATCAGCCACCTCTCTGATCAGGCTGGACCAGGTGTGAGGGGGGATGAGCCCCACTAAATATTGATGGAAGGAAAGATTCTTTTTTAATTTTTTTTTTTTTTTTAAATTTTTGACTGCGTTGGGTCTTGGTTGCTGTGCGTGGGCTTTCTCTAGTTGCGGCGGGCGGGGGCTACTCTTCGTTGCGGTGCGCGGGCTTCTCATTGCGGTGGCTTCTCTTGTTGCGGAGCACGGGCTCTAGGCACGCGAACTTCAGTAGTTTTGGCACGCGGGCTCAGTAGTTGTGGCTTGCAGGCTCTAGAGCACAGGGTCAGTAGTTGGTGGTGCACGGGCTCAGCTGCTCTGCAGCATGTGGGATTTTCCCCGGACCAGGGCTCGAACCTGTGTCCCCTGCATTAGCAGGCGGATTCCCAACCACTGCACCACCAGGGAAGTTTCAGGAAAGATTCTTAAAGGAAATAATTCCGTTTCTCATCCTCTTTGTCTGAGCTCTAGATACATGATCCCCATGGCCCATCTTTGAATCGTCTCAGAGCTGTGTACATGGTGGGCGCTGGCTGAATGAATGACAGGGAAAATGGACAGAACAAGTGGGAGGATGAATGCGTGCACAGTGGGTGGGTGGGTGCATGAGTGGATGGGAGGATAGAAAAGTAGATGGATGAATGGAACAAGAAATGGGCTTCCTAATTTCTGGGAACCAACCACAAGGAACATGTATTCAGTATGTAATTGTGTCTGGCCCCAAGTTCAAGATAGCATTATGCCAACTCAGACCACACCTTTGGAAGCTGTGACACACAATGGGACAGAGCCAAGCACAGGCAGGGCAGATGGAGTGGGGGGAGATGATGTGGAACCCAACAGGAATGGAGGGTGTAGGAGGGGCCAGCTAGGATTCAGGCAGACTGGGGTTACTATGTACTCAACAGAGCATTTGGAGGTTCCTAAGGGTCCCGTGTGCAATGCTGCTGCCATGTCAAAACCCCTCTGTGGAGTTCTTCTCGGTTTGCTCTGGTCTCACCTGCCTTCCAGCCTGAACTGTACACACTGTCTCCCAATATCCCCCAAGTAGGTAGCTACAAAGGAAGATGAGCTTTTGGAAGACACTGGTTCTTGAGGTAAGCTATGAATGGCTGGTCCATGCAATAGAACCACAAGTTGGAAAGGCCCTTAGAGATCATCTCCAAACTGGGCCATTTTACAGGTGGGAAAACCAAGGTCCAGGGAGGGGAGATGACTTTCCAAAGTTGTATGGCAAAGAGTAACAAAGGGGACCCAGGTGTTCTGATTCTCACCCCAAGTTATGAGTTCATTATTGCTCTTTTGCTGCACACCCAGCAGCCCCCGTGCCCTACCAGTTCCATTAGGATTTTTGCCTCCCTGGGGGTGGTTTCACTATTTCCTCTGTCTCTACCCTCAGTGGAAATGAAGGAGAAGGTCAAACCTCTGGAAGTTCTGAGGTATCCCTCCTCAAATCACCTCCTTGGGACATCAGCCTTCACGGCCTGGCTCCTTGACCTCCCTGTTCGTACTTGAACTTGAGCAAACGCAGCAGACACTTGGCCAGGTGGAGAACTGGGGGCTCCAAGAAGAGCAGGGAGAACGCAGACTGGGGACAGGGAGGAAAGGAGAAGAGGGGCTGGGATGGACATTCACCCATCACCCACCATCCAGCAGGCACCGTGCTGGACAGTTATAACATCTCATTTATTCTCGTAACCCCACAAGATAGGGAGTGTTATTCCTGCTTTATAAATGAGAACACTGAAGCCTAGAGAAGTGGCTTGGCTTGTAGAGCTGGTCAGCAGGGAGCCCAAGATTAAAACCCAGGGCTACCTGACCCCACAGCCCTTGCTGGGCCCTGAGTTCCTAGACAACATGCTCTGTCACAGTCCGTCAAGAGTTCTCAGGAGCCACCCAGCAGGAGCTGGAGTTTCTCTCCTGAGGGTTCAATCAACAAGGTCAAGGCTAACAGGGATCAATGCAGAGTCCTGCCCTTAAGTTCAAAAAGACAGCTGCACAAGAGTGTAATGGAGTTCTGGTTACTGGACCGCAGCTCATCATAATACTGTCACCATGCATAAAGCGGCTGTTATTGCCTTCTAGTTCCATAGCGCTTTGAGTGTAGAAAGCCCTTGCACTTACCGATCTTAGGGCTTTGACCATAAACAAGCACAAGAATAAGTCAGAAGAAGGTCTGCGGGTGTCCCAACAGGGTATGGGTGGAGCAGTGTGCTGTGGCTGCTTGTAAAGCTAATGAGCTATTTGTCTGCGTTAATCCAGTGCAACATCAATAGGTTTTGTGTGCAGCCACTGTGCTAAATATATCACATGTTTTATCTCATTTAATGCTCACACAACCCTATGAAGTTTGTAGTTCCTGTTTTACAGATGAGAAAACTAAGAAGTGAAGAAAGTTGACGGAGGTCACACAGCTAGTAAATAGTAGAATTCAGGCTCAGGTCTGATAATCGTCAAGAAAAATGTCATTCTGGAGAGTTCAGGCCCCCTCTGGAGTCATGTATCCAGTTTGGGGTGTTATATTTAAGGAAGACATTGACATACAGAGAAACAAGGAGCCCATCCATGAGGGAGAGTATCACCCTAAAGATTGTTTGAAGGAGCTGAGAATATTTATCCCGGAGAAGAAAATCACCAGAGAACATACAGTTGCTGTTTTCAAGGGCAGAAAGCTCCTCTACTTAGAAACAGGTTGGGTTCACGGGACATTTGCCAACGATTTGTTGGTTAAGTCCAAAAGGACATACTATAGCCAACTGCTATTGCCACCTACTGGTGGGAGGTAAAATTGATGTGCTGATTTCAGCTACTGTAACTGTTCCATTCATAGAACTTTAACTTTTCATACATAGAAGGGCTTTTAAGCATGATCATTGTCATGTGTAAGAAGTAGCAGATTACCTTTGTGGGAAGAGAATTAGGACCAATGGGTTAAAATCACAAGGGGAGAGCTTTTGGTTCCAAAATGAAAGTTAATTTTCTGATAATGAAAACATAATTATCAAGAGACTGCTTGGGAGTAGTGAGGTTCTTGTCTGTGGAAGAAACCAAGTCATGCTGAATCTCCCATCTCTCAGGTGAATGGGAGAAATTGATCCCAATGTTTTTGTGGGTCTCAGGCATTCATGGCTTACCTATTCTGAGCTGCAGTTGGACGTCTGGGTAGGAGTCTGCCAGGGTTGATAGCATCTGGGTTGTCTTATCCAGGGAGGAACTTTTACGCTAGGCCAGAGGGAAGGAGGGTACCACAGGGGCAGAGCAGAAGGGGGAAATATTTTGGACAGGTGGGGTCTGGCAACATTTATCCTCCAGTTATGGCCCTTACACTTGACCAAGGAACTGTCAGAGAGGGGTGGTTCAGTGAGATTCATGACCCTCCATCGCTTCCCAAACTGACCTCCCACACGGGGCCATTTGTAAACAACCCAAGGAAAAAGTTTCTTAAAGATTCTGCAAATGAGATTAAGGCTCTGCTGGAGACAGAGGTTCAGAGTATAGGCAAGGTCAGGGACCAGTCAGGTAGGACCAGTCTGGGTCAGGGTTAGATCAAGGGCTCTGGCTCTCTCCGCCACAGCCTGTGAGGTTTTTCTCATCAAAGCCCTACATTGATTTGGGCCCCAGATTCACTGGGAGGCAGTCCAGTGAGAGTTTATGGAGAAGGGGCTGTGAAATCAGACAGACCCTAGCATGAATCCTAGCATGGCTACATATTAGCCTTGTGAGCTTAGATTGATTTCTTCTCTGATCTGAGTCTCAGTTTCCTCATCTGTAGAGTGGGCACAGTGACTGCACCCTCCTAACCAGAAAGATATGAGGATTAAATGAGACCTCCCATATAAATCACTGAATGCAGTGCCTGGGGCACATAGTATATTATTATTATTATTATTAATTATTAAATTAACCTCTGTCAGTAAAAACTAGCTTCGCCCTCCCTGTATGCTCCCCCATTTTCTGTGGCCATGGATCCCGGTCATGGGCACATCTGATACTGAAATCCCCTGCTGGATCTCACTTGGTTAACAAGAATTGCAGGGGCCCCACACATGAAAACACCCACATCCTTGGCCATCAACGCTCCACCACCCTCCCTCCCACCTTCTCTGATGTGGCAGGAACAGAGATGTAATTTAGAGCCCTCGGTCCTTAGATGGGGCAAGATATGCTCTGGGATTACTCACTGTTCTCTCAGAAAGAAGAGTAGCTGGGCCCATGTGAAAAGGAGTCACACCTGGAACTTGGCACCCAAGAGGTCACCCTGAAGGACCTGCAGAGGAGCCTGTGTCCTGGTGGCCTTAGGCGGCTCCATTACTGGTCAGTATGTGTCTGTGAGTGCATGTGTGCGGGTTCCTGTAGTGACTGTTCATTCCCCCCTCCCCACCGATGTGTACCAGGGGCAAGTGGTGTAGAGGGAAGGATACAGTCTTTGAAGTTTGCAGAGCCAAGTGCATACGCCAAGCCTGCAGCCTCCAGGCCGTATGAGCATGGAAAGTCTCAGGGTCCTCATTTGAAACAAGGGGAGAGGAAAACCTACTTTACATGGCATTTGCTAATTAAATCAGAGGATGGATAAAAAATATCTGGCACAAGGTCTTGGCATGTGGCAGACACTCGGATGGTGGCTTCCGTCATCTTTGTGCATGTTGGTTTAACGGGGGATGTGTCCATGGTAGGGTTTAGTTTATCTAGTGATTATGCCATGTCTGTCTCCTTAAATGACCTGTGACCAATGGCCACCTATTTGCCTCTTCTTTCTGTTTTTGTTTTTATTTTTGTTTTTCTCTCTTTTTTGTGTTAAAAAGGAATTGTGAGAAAGCGTTACTGGTGAGTGTTCTCAGCTTGATATTGGTGGGGATAGAAGCAGAGGGTCTGGGAAAATGCATATTAAAACTCTTTATGTGCTGAGATGGGGAGTGTGTGTATGTGTGTGTTGAGGGAGGGGTTCAGGCACCTCTCCTTAGGAGTAGGAGTGGAGGTGGGGGGCTGGGGAAGACTTTTATTCCATGTTCTCAAATTGGTCCATACCTTTTTTTTTAAAATAAATTTATTTATTTATTTATTTATTTTTGGCCGCATTGGGTCTTCGTTGCTGCGTGCGGGCTTTTCTCTAGTTGTGGCGAGCGGGGGCTACTCTTCGTTGCGGTTCGCAGGCTTCTCATTGCGGTGGCTCCTCTTGTTGCGGAGTGCGGGCTCTAGGCACATGGGCTTCAGTAGTTGTGGCACGTGGGCTCAGTAGTTGTGGCGCACGGGCTTAGTTGCTCCACGGCATGTGGGATCTTCCCAGACCAGGGCTCGAACCCGTGTCCCCTGCATTGACAGGCGGATTCTTAACCACTGAGCCACCAGGGAAGCCTGGTCCATACCTATTTTTATAGAAAGAATTTTTTTTTCCTGTTTTGAGCTCCTGTCTCTAATTAGTTCAGCAAGTATTCACTAATACCCAGTAAAATCCTGAGGGCTATGTACCATTTATTGAGCACTTTCCATACTTAACCTTGAACCCTCAGTTCCCTTGAGAAAAGCTACCTCATTTTACAAACAGCAACCCCAGCTGGGAGAGGTTCAGCCCCTCACTCAAGTCCTTCCACTGGCAAAGGTGAGGAGAGCCAGACAGGAGTGAAAAGAACCAGAAGCAGTCTCTACCTCAAGGACCTGACAATGAACGTGGAGAGTTGACTGCCAGACACAGCAACTGAGACACAAGCTGTGGTGGTGCTTCTTTGCAGGGCACTGCTATGGGAGGATGGAGGGTAGCATCGCTAATTCTGACTGGCGGGAAGTCTTCCTGAAGGTGACTGGGCTGAGTCTGGAAGGTTCTGTTCCTTTTGGAGGGGGAGCGGGCAATGGAGCGTGGCCAGCAACCCAGGTCTGTTTAAGGTAGTCGGGAGTCAGGAAACCCAGCCAGGCTGAAAGGTTGAAAGGTTGGCTGGCGGGGGGACGTCAGAGTCACAGACACATCCTTCAGGAAGCCTGAGTTGTGAACGTCCTGAGGATGGGTGTTTGGGAGGAGGGGACGGACAAAGCTGGGGGTGCAGCAGTAGTTTAGGCAGGATCTCAAGGCTTAAAGGAGGGCAGAGAAAGTAAAGGCAGAGCCTATCCTGTGGATCAACAGGGCCTGGCCACACAGGGTCATTCTGAGGCTGAGGCCCTTGTTGGGAGGGTTGGCAGGGGAACGGGTCATAGCCACCAGAGCCCCCAGCCTGGCTGCAGATGACCTGACCCCACTGGAGGGGTGCTGACCCCTGTTTCCATCATGAGCTGGCAGAGTTGGGGGACCTGGGAGGCCAAAGCCTGGGGCCGCAGCCCAGAGACAGCAAAGACCAGGAACGACGGGGGAGGATGGAGTGGCCCGTTGTCCCAGCAATTTGGCAGAGGTTGGTGGGAGGAGCCAAGAGGCTGAAATGGAGGGTGGAAACAGCCAGTGAAGGGCTTTCACTGCCAGATATAGAAGTGTGGGTACTGGGGAGATGATTGTTTTTTGAGCCCGAGAATGCTATGGTCAAACCTACTGTCTCTCTCACTCTCACCAGAATGTGAGCTTCCGGAGGCAAGGAGTCTGCCTTTGGCCCAAGCTCCACGTCTTCCTAGCTGTGTGACTTTGGTCGATTCACTCAACCACTCTGAGCCTCAGTTTCTCAGCAGCAAAATATGGTGATTGAGAGGATTAAGTGAGCTGACAGATGTCATTTGTGAAGGCACCTACGACAGCCTTGTGCATGGGAGATGCCCTCTTCCCATTGAGGGTTTTGCGCAACCACACCTGTGTTCTCTCTCCTCCACCCCCATCCCCAAACCACACTCATCCTTCAAGGCCCATTCAAATTGATCTCCTCCTTGAAATCATTCTTCACAACCCAATGGCTCATGTCACTGACTGCTTAATAATCAAGTAACCATAATTTGTTCATTTGCTTTTATTCTTTCCTCCTTAGATAGTAAAGCTTTTGAAAGCAGGAACACAATTTCAAGCACGGTTGTGGGGTGGCCAAAGTCCCACTAGCATGGGAAGTAGACGCCCAGGGTTCACTTCTTCTAGGTAAACTTGGGGCTCCACATGGCACTGGGGGCTTCAGTTTCATCAGTCAAATGGCAACAATAACCTCCCTCACAGTTTCTAGAAGATCAATTTAGACATTCTGTGTGAAACATAGTTAGGAGGAGTTGAATAAATATTGTTGAATGAATTGAAAGTGCTTTGAAAAATGAAGTTCTTTACAAATGTCAGACCTTATTTTTAATTCCCCATGGTGTATAGTAAAAGGCCTTATCTTTAATTGCTGCTAAGAGAAACTGCAGGCTTAAATATTTTCTCCTGTCATCCAGATGAAGACCAAAAAAGACATCATACAGGGGTTATAAAGATTACTCTGGTTTTTAAATGATATTTCATCTTCCTTCTCAGCAGGTCAAGATGACCACAGCTACCCCTTTGGGGAGTACCACCTTCTTCTCATTGAACATGACCACCAGAGGAGAAGACTTTCTGTACAAGAGTAAGGTCAACTTAGCTTGGTGGCCAGGGGAGCGAGGGAGGGACAGGTGTTGTGGTCAGCTCCTGGTGTCGAGGTCAAGAGCGTGGGCCCTGGAGACAAACTGCCTGGGTCTCAGTCTCAGTAATATACCACTTGCCAACTACATGACCCTGAGCACATGACTTCACTGCTCTGGGCTTGATTTCCTCATCTATAAGATGGGAATATTAACAAAGCTGCCCCATAGGTAGGTGTGAAAGCTAGAAGGGATAATCCATGTAAAAAACTTAGAATAGCCTCTGTGCGTATGAAACATACTAAGTACCTAATGAGTATTATTATTATTATTACTATTACTATTATTTTCATTAGGGAATTTTGGGGCTTAGAAGGCAATGGAAATTTGTATCTCTTGTAAGATGGCCCTACACGAGTCACCTTAAAATGCAGCTACTTTCGTACTAGTTTTGCAAAGCAAAAACATCCCGTCAATTTACCAAGGAGTAAATGAATGTAGGTAGGAAGAGTTAGTCCTGGGGAGACATTTGCCAAGAACGAGGGGTCCCTAGAAGGAAAAATTTGAGGACCATTCTTCAGAAAACCAACTGACTGTATTAGGTGAAGTTTGGGTCCATTTCAGTCATCTCAGGTGACTTGGTACATACCTCCATGAATGGAACAGGCCTCCTGACACACGTGGAGCAGTGATGAACAGTGACAGACAGCTCCAGGCTGGGGTACTGGCAGGAAGCTGGGTTAATGGCAGGATGTGCCTCTTCTATGGAGACCCAGAGAGGGTCGCTCTTGGGACAGGGTCCCACATGTTAGCCTGCTCTTTTCTGGGTGGGGAGACCTACAGAGCCCTGCTGAAATATGTCTCAAAGCAGTTCTGAAGTGAAATGCAGGGTAGATAGAATCACTGTCAGCAAGATGGGAATAATACTGTTTTTATTTAACTAAAAGTCATGGTTCTCAACTAGGCAATTTTGCCCCCTAAATAAGATTGCCAGATTTAGCAAATAAAAGTACAGGATACCCATTAAATTTGAATTTAAGATAAACAATTCATAGATTTTTAGTATAAGGATATACCATGCAATATTTTGAAATTATTCATTGTTTATCAGATATTCTAATTTAATGGGTATCCTGTATTTTATCTGGCAACCCTACCACCAGGAGACACTTGGCAATGTCTGAAGACATTTTTGCTTGTCACAGCTGGGAGTGTGGGAGGAGAAGTGCTACTGGTATCTAGTGAGTACAGGCCAGGGATGCTGGTAAATACCCTGCAAGGCACAGGACAGTCCCCACAACAGAGAATTAGCCAGCCGAGGTTGAAAAACCCACTGGACTCCCCAGGAAGGAAAGAAAAACAAGTAACTCCATGATGGATTCCCCACCCCCTCCCTTTTTCCCTCTGTCTTTCTTCCTATGAATAAATGCACAGTTGTTGTTGTTTTCTAAGTAAACTTTTTATAAAAGCATTACATATGTTCCAAAAAGTACCCAAATGATAAGTGCACAGCTGGACGAATTTTCACAAAGTGCACACAGCCGTGTAGCCAACCCCCCAGATGAAGAATCAGGCCACCATCAGTGTTCCAGAAGTTCTGGTGCCCTTTGCAATCACTATCCCCCACCCACTCAAGGGAACCCACTGTTCTGACTTCTACCACCATAGATTAATTCTACCTTGATTTTGAACTTTGTATTCGTGGAATCATACCACACATACTCTTTTGTATCTGACTTCTTTTGTTCAATGTTATGTCTGTATGCACATATTTAATGGTTGCAACATAATGTATATGTATGTATATGTGGATGTGTACATAATATCATATTCTATATTCCATACTTTTCTATCATCGGAAGTGTTCCATGTACCATAGTCTTCATAATTATTATTTTAATTACAGTATATTTCATGGGATAAGTGTGCCATACCTTATTAAACCCTTCCCATATTTAGAACATCAATAATGTAATAAACATTTTCATTCATGTAGCTTTTTCTGTATTTGGGATTATTCCCTATGATCAATTCCCCAGAATCAGATAGATCGGTTTAAAGTATGAAGCTTTTTTATGATTCTTGATGTTTTCAATATCAATTCTGGCAAGGTTGTTGATCTTGAACCTAATATTAGAGTTTGACTTTGGGACTGGGAGCTGATATTGAAATTAGAATCTGAGATATTAAGCTACAAGGACATTCATCATAGCCTTGTTTTTAAGAGTGTAAAATTGAATGCAACATAAATATCCTCAGTAAAGAATTGGTAAACAAATTATGGCACAGGCAAACAATGGAGTACTATACAGCCTTCAAGAGTCATGAAGAAAAATATGTACTTACATAGCAAGAGGATCAGGGTATTTTGTTGTAAAACAGTATACGGAATATGGTTCCATTTTTATCAAGTGCATATTTTTCCATATTTATGAATATTTTCTTAAGATGGATTTTCAGACATAGGATTAATTATTCTAAAAGATGATAGATAAATATGCACATATGCAAAAACATGATCACATTGGTGAATATATACGTATGTAGACTATCAGTGGTTCTTGGGGTAATGAGGTCTTCGTCTTCCCGTCCTCTTTGGCTTGTATGTATGTTTTCAAAATTATCTACACAGGGCACAGGGCTATTGTTGTTGCCCATGTGTGTCCTGTAGGAAAAAAAATTATCTACAAAAACCACATATTACTTTTATATTATCTGAAAGAAGGAAGGATGTTTTATTTCACAAAAGAAGTTCGAAGCTATCTTGGGGACGATAAGAGCAGGACTTAGCCTAAGGCAGGATTTTGGCAGGGAATGTGCTGAGGATATGGCCCTCCAAGTCCCATTGGAGGTAGAGGTAACTGCCACTCTAGATGTGACTCTGTCCTGGGGTCAGCAGTGAGTGTGCCAGGATTTCACATTCTCTCCTCTCCTTGACCCAGTGAGGATGCCAGGTGGTGTGTCTTCCTCCCAGCCTCCGAATCCTTCCTTGCATTTCAGTTTGCACATTAGCCATCTCCACTCCTCTCTTCCTCGTAGGTTCTGGAGCCATCGTTGCTGCCATTGTGGTGGTTGTCATCATCATCTTCACCGTGGTTCTGATCTTGCTGAAGACGTACAACAGGTATGGGATGCCCTGGGCTTTGGAACTGTCTGGTCCCTTCAGTGATGCCAGAATGGATGGGAACTAACGTTTGTGGGTGCCTATTATGTGCACAGCAGTATCTATGAATCCATCATCAAATGCTCTAACCCTTTGTGGGTCCTTTTTTGCTGTCTGTTCTACTGGAAGAACTTCACATTGACCATATATTTTTGTATTTGGAGAAATATTTTTAAAATATAATAATATAATGACAATGATAATAACCTTGAGCTGTGTAGTAAACTCTTATATGTAATTTACAGATAATAGAGGAGTGTTTCAATCCTCTTCTCCTGGAGAGCCCTCTGCTAGGTTGTATTGTGTGGACCACATGAGTATTTGAGGTGACAAATACTGAAATGCACATACCTGCGACTTTACTTTCTGGGACCAAATAAAAGGAAATAAAATCATATAAATTGATTGTAAGAAGAGTAACTGCTGTGTTATCACCTTATGTGTTATCACCTGTAGTCACAGCTTTGCTAGATTATTCTTTTCAGTGAATAAATCAAAATTAAAAGACTAAATTCAATTACATCATAGAAGACCTGGAAGCCATTAAAAAATATTGTAGAAATGTATAAATTGATGAGGAAAGTTGTTTACTACATATTGTCAAAATTTACAAAGCAGTATGTACATCATTTTTTAAAAATTAATTTATTTTTTGGCTGTGTCAGGTCTTAGTTGTGGCAGATGGGATGTTTTGTTGCGGCTAGTGACTCTTCGTTGCGGTGCGCGGCTTCTCTCTAGTTGTGGCGCACAGGCTCCAGGGTGCGTGGGCTCAGTAGTTGTGGTGCGCGGGCTTAAGTACCCTGCAGCATGTGGGATCTTAGTTCCCCTTCCAGGGATCGAACCTTTGTCCCCTGCATTGGAAGGCGGATTCTTAACCACTGGACCACCAGGGAAGTCCCTAAAGCAGTATGTACATTATGATCATACACATGGGTTACGCACATGCACCCAGGAAAAGTTCAAATGATATACCACAAGGTGTTAACAACCAATATGTCTGCATGATGGGATTGCTAGTAGGTTAGTTGGTTGGTTGGTTTTTGCAGGGTCAAGGGGTGTGCTTCTTTATTTCTGCATTGTTTTTATAATAATATTAATGTATTTATAAGGGTAGCTAACATATATTGATCTCTTACTATGTGCTGGGCACAGTTCTAAGCTCTTTACATGTATTAACTCATTGAGTCTTCATAACAGCACCACAAAGTGGATGCTTCTATAGCCCCAATTTTATAGGTGTGAAACAGACACAGGAAGATTAAGTAACATGCCTGAATTTACTCAGCCCTAATTGGCAGAGTTGGGATTTAAACCCAGTTCATCTCGTTTCAGAGAAAATACTCCCACCAGTACACATATAATAACAATAATAACATTTCATATGTTATTTTTAAAAATCTTTGGGCTGTTACAATTTGGGTCTATTTCAAACCAGGAAGTGACATCAGACCCCAAGTTCTACCCACCATTCCTCTCCATCATTGCTGGAGCTCTCAACCCCTTTTCTAGGTTGAAATTTGGATGGAGACTCTACTCACCCCATCCTGTTTACAATGATACGTGGGCTGGGAATTGAGAAACCTGGGTTCAGTCTTTGGTCTGTCAAAAGTAGGCAAGTTATTTAGCCTCTCTGTGCTTTGATTTTATCATCTTTAAAATGGAAGTGTCTCTAAATAGACATTTCTCCAAAGAAGACACACAGGTGGTCAATAGACACATGAAAAGATGCTCAACATTGCTAAATATTAGAGAAATGCAAATCAAAACTGCAATGAGGTATCACCTCACACTGGTCAGAATGGCCATAATTAAAAAGTCTACTGGCCGGAGGAGCCCGGCTCCCAGCAGGAGATGGAGGCTGGGCGGCTGCGGCCGATGCTGCGCTCAGTGAACACTCGCAAGCCGTCCCAGGTCATCTTCTGCAACCGCAGCCCGTGCGTGGTGCTGCCCGTGTGGCTCAACTTCGACGGCGAGCCACAGCCCTACCCGATGCTGCCCCCCCAGCACAGGCCGCCGCATCCATAGCTACCGAGGTCATCTTTGGCTCTTCAGAGATGCTGGGACATCTGATGGGCTTCTAGTTAACCAGACTGAGCTGTTTGTGCCGTCTCTCAATGTTGATGGACAGCCTATTTTTGCAAACATCACACTGCCAATGTACACCCTGAAAGAGCAGTGCCTCCAGGTTGTGCGAAGCCTAGTCAAGCCTGAGGATTACAGGAGACTGGACATCGTGAGATCCCTCTACGAAGATTTGGAAGACCACCCAAATGTGTGGAAGGACCTGGAGCGGTTGATCCAGGAGCATATTGAAAATCAGTGGATGGCAGAGGAGACTGAAGATTTTAATTGAAATTTATACTCCTTGGTCTCGGCTTTTGACAGTCCTGACAAGTCTTGATCTAGATCTAGGACTGGTCATTTTTTCTCGGCTTCAAAGTGTCTCATTCTTGGAGTCAAAAAGCTCCATTGCTTAAAAGAAAGTTAACTGACCTCATTACTGGGCACTGTGATGTTTAAGGGCAAATATCACAAAATGTAATTTAATGCCTGTCCCTTCTAGAAGTATTTATCAAGGGAAAGTAATTGCATTTTTGCCTCCTAGTGAGTCAGGAAAGTTTCTGTGTAAGGACTTTTGTGTAAGTAATTCAGTGAGAATTGTAGCTTATTCTTGAGTTGTAGGAAAGCAGTGGCGTCTGCTTTTCATTCCTGTATTTTGGTTGGTGATGTGCCCGCGTCCCGCACTGAGAGACCAAGGTGTCCTTGGGGCAGGGGCATAGCCGTTGGCTCTTTGAGACTCCAGTGCCTCGCACGTTATGAGCCTTCCTTCAGTGTTTGTTGAATGAACAAACCAGTGGCTACTTTGGTAGTGTTAGAGGTTTTCACCCTTTTTTTTGAGGGCGGGTGGTAGTCGGGACCTTAAAGTATGTACAGTAAACAAATGTTTTAAAGGGCATCAATTTTATAGAAAGCAGTTTTTATAATTTTCTAAATTGTGGCTTTTCTCTGCCCACTGTTGTTGCAGGGCTGTTTTATTTCTGTTTCTAAGCCAGGATTAGCTTTCTACAGTTCTTATTGATGATAGCTTTTTTGAAACTTGCTATCTGCACAGAAGATAGGAGAAAATAGCCGTCCCCTTGTTTAATCATAGTATTAAAGAGCTACTCCTGTACTATAAATGGTTTTTTGCCAAATGTGGGTACTTCTGTTCGTTTTTGTAAACCCATGACATTTTTGTTCGATTCAGCAGTTTTTCATCAGGCAGGATCTGGCGACACTTTGCACCTGGCTGGAGGAGAGGACAAAGCCCTCCAGCCTCTCGGAAGTTACTGCTAACACACCGTGGATTCAGAGGGTAGCCTGGAATGTTTTCTAATTTTATACATGTACAGATCCTTTCCTATAGGCTGGACTTAAATTCATTAACTCAAATTCAATACTTCTATCAGGCCTCCTTTTTTGGTAGCTAATCGTTAAAAAAAACAAAAAACAAAAAAACTCCCCAGTAGAGAAAGTGTTGGAAGAGACAGAAAAGTAAAGGAAGAGAAAAGATCCAATTAGGTATACTACTTAAATACAACCACTAACTTAACATTTTGAACTTTTAGCCTTTTTTTGGCTTGGTTTTACGTAGTTGAGATCATACTGAATATAAAGTTTTGCATTCTACTTTCTCATTTAACTTTATAACTTAAATATTTTTCCATGGTATTATAAGCTCTTCATAGACATGAGTGCAGCCTTCCTTTTATAAATAATGTTGGCATATTTCTTGGCATCTTTATTAGTTCCTTTGAGCACAGTTTCTATGCTCTGATATCAGAGTGAAGTGAATGAATCAGACGCCGTACAGTTTTCCCACCTAATCTTATTCTCCTCTTTCAACATTCAGCAAATAAGTGGGCTTTTTTTTTTTTTCTTTAGCCTGTTGTGGTACTCATTCAGTGACACACCTATAATTTTTTATCTAATTTTTTTGTCGAATTGTTGGGTAGGGAAGAAGAAATGTTGGTATAGAAGGTAGCCATATGATCTCGAAAGTGGGATAGGATGGGAGATTTAAGGAAGCCTGCTGGTGCTCAATTAGTTCAGTGTTGGTTTTATTATTTTTTAAACCTGTCTTTGTGTCAAAATGAGATTTCATGTTCCTGTCAAAACTTGCAATTTGAGTACTGTGTTTTTTGTGTTGTCCAAGGAAGATTGAAAACCTATAGCATGTATGTACTCATTTGAAATCTTATGAATGTATTAAATGTGTTACTTTAAAAAAAAAAAAAAAAAAGTCTACTGGACTTCCCTGGTGGTCCAGTGGTTAAGAATCCACCTGCCAATGCAAGGGACATGGGTTCGATCCCTGGTCTGGGAAGATCCAACAAGCCATGGGGCAACTAAGCCTATGTGCCACAACTACTGAGCCCATTCTCTAGAGCCCGAGAGCTGCAACTACTGAAGCCCGTGCACTGTGGGCCCACGTGCCGCAACTACTGAGCCCGCGTGGTGCAACTACTGAAGCCCGCACGCTTAGAGCCCATGCTCTGCAACAAGAGAAACCACCACAATGAGAAGCCTGTGCACCTCAATGAAGAGTAGCCCCCGCTCGCCGCAACTAGAGAAAGCCCACATGCAGCAATGAAGACCCAAAGCAACCAAAAAAAAAAAAAAAAAAATCAGTTAAAAAAAAAAAGTCTACAAATAATAAATGCCGGAGAGAGTGTGGAGAAAAGGGAACCCTCCTCCACTGTTGGTGGGAATGTAAGTTGGTACAGCCACTATGGAAAACAGGTTCCTTAAAAAACTTAAAATAGAGTTACCATATGATCTAGCAATTCCACTCCTGGGCATATATGGAGAAAACTATAATTCAAAAAGATACTTGCACCCCAATGTTCATAGCAACACTATTTACAATAGCTGAGATGTGGAAGCAACCTAAATGTCCATTGATAGATGAATGGATAAAGAACATGTGGTATGTATACACAATGGAATACTACTCAGCCATAAAAAAGAATGAAATAATGCCATTTGCAGCAACATGGATGGACCTAGAGATCATCATACTAAGTGAAGTAAGTCAGACAGAGAAAGACAAATATCATATGATATTACTTATATATGGAATCTAAAATATGATACAAATGAACTTATTTATGAAACAGACTCACAGACATAGAAAACAAATTTATGGTTACCAAAGGGAAAAGGCAGGGGTTGGGGGAGAGGGATAAAGTAGGAGTTTGGGATTAGCAGATACAAACAAAATAGATAAACAACAAGGTCCTACTGTATAGCACAGGGAACTTTATTCAATATCTTGTAATAGCCTATAATGGAAAAGAATATGAAAAAAATATGTATATGTAACTGAGTCACTTTGCTGTACACGAGAAATTAACACAACATTGTAAATCAACTATACTTCAATAAAAGAAAAGAATAGGAGGACTTCCTTGGTGGAGCAGCGGTTGAGAATCCGCCTGCCAGTGCAGGAGACACAGGTTCAAGCCCTGGTCCAGGAAGATCCCACATGCTGTGGGGCAACTAAGCCCGTGCGCCACAACTACTGAAGCCCGTGCACCTAGAGCCTGTGCTTCGCAACAAGAGAAGCCACTGCAATGAGAAGCCCGCGTACGGCAACGAAGAGTAGCCCCCGCTCGCCGCAACTAGAGAAAGCCTGTGTGCCACAAGGAAGACCCAACGCAGCCAAAAATAAAATAAAAAAAAAGAATAGGCAGAAATTTTAATTCAACAACAACAAAAATGGAAGGTTCTTAAAGTGTGATAATTGTGTTATGGTTACATTGAAGAATGCCCTTGTTCTTAGGAGTATTTAGGGTTGAAGTGGCATGATGTCTGCAACTATCTCACAAGTAGTTCATGATTTTTTTAAAAACTGTGTGTGTGTGTGTGTGTGTGTAAATGGGGCAAGGAAAAGAAAGAAAGCAAATGTGGCAAATTGTTAACAATTTGTCAATTGTTTAGTGAAGGTTATTCAGGTATTAGTTGTACTATTTGTGTAACTTTTCTGAGGATTTGAAATTTTGAAAAAAGAAGCATGATAGGCCAACAAGATGAAATTTCATGTAGACATTAGAATGAATGATTGTTGTTAGTTATTGAATTTTATGGCATATGAAATGAAAGCTAGGATATATGTTTTAAGTCCATTCTCTTCTCAACTATGTAAAAAGTTCTTCAATATTTCTAGCAATAAACTTAGCAAGCATAATGAGGCTACAAAATTTCACTCACATTACAACTTTGAACAGAAAAAAAAATGTAATATCTTCATTTTGTCTTCAAAATAGCCAGCTATCTGCTACTTTACTCATTCATTAATAGGAAAAAAATAAAATTAAGTATCCAACCTAGGTTAAACAAAAAAACTGAAGGGTCAGACTACCTGATGTCTAAGATCCCTTCCAGTTGTAAAATTCTGTGATTGGCAATTAAGCAACATGATTTAATGATGATATATATTAATTTCATCACTGGAGCTCTAGTCACAGAGCTCATTCCCCAAGGCATATGAGGGGGAAGGCTCAGCCATGCGTGTGTATCTCATTACAGGAAAATGAGGACAAGACGGGAGCTGGAGCCCAAGGTCCCCAAGCCAGCCTCCCCTTCTGCCCTGGGCCCAAACAGCAACAGCAGTCAACACCCTGCAACTGTGACCTTCAGCCCTGTTGACGTCCACGTGGAGACTCGGTGACCCCCCATCCTGGGTGCTGTCTTGGCCACTGTCCAAAGAGCCTTCAGTCAAGACCAAGAAGCACATTTCTCCTCTGGCAGCTTCACTATGAGTTTGTTCCGGTCAGGTCAACAGGGGCATCTCTTATGCAATCCCTGATGCTTCAGGCAACCCCCAACCCCATCCTGCCGGGCCCCACCCCAGGTACGTCCATATGCCTGCTGCCACCCTTCCAAAAAGCTGTGCTATTTTGGGAATCCACTGCTGTGGGTTTAATTGTCTCCCCCCAAACACAATAGCTAGACAGACAGGCAGATAGCCCAGGAGTCTTCTGGTCAGGAGTCAGGGGTCAGGGCATGCTCCTGAGACGGTCTGCCTGAGGTCATATCAGAGGAAGAGCCATATCCACAGCTTTGTAGAGCAAAATAGTCAATCCCATAATCAGGCAAAGGGGAACTAACTTGGACTAACTCACCAAAAACCCAGCTTGTTAATTTATAACTTGTTCCAGTGCTGAATGACCGCTAGCTAGCTCATGATGATTGATCAGCACATTTCTCCCTCTTTAAGAAAGGTTTTGGGAAAAACTGGATTCTTCTCCAAAGGTGTCTACTTCTTTAGTAAAGAGTCAAAGTCAAAGACATAGGATGACCTTGAGGAAGAATGGCATCTAGGATGAAAGCTTGTTGTAGTGTCCATGGGCCTGGAATGAGCCTGGTGTCTGGTCAGGGCCCCTCCCCCCCCCACCCCCCCCTGGGGGCTGGATTAACCTTGACTCAGTCTCATTTCTTGGCTTCCCTCTATTTGGATTCTGAGCAATCCTCACTCTCCAGTTACCATCTTACCTCCAAGGTCCAGTATTTGGAGACTGATTAGATTACAACTCTATTTATGTTACCTCTGCCCTTCCTGGTCACCTTGCAAAGATTCAGGGTATATTCAAAGTACCACATTCACAAACCATTCCTCTGGACAGAACTCATCTCTTTGACACTTTAGCCTGGAGAACAATCTACTGAAAGAGGAAAGCATTTTGGAATTAAGAAGACCTGCCTTCCAAGCCCTATTTCCTGGTTTTGTGGCCTTGGGAAAGTGACTTGACCCTCCATATTCTGTTTCCTAACATGAAATGGGAATAACGTCTGCCTCACTGGGTGACTGTAACAAGCCAAGGACTTAGTAAAGCAGCTTAGGTAGTGCCTGGCACCCAGCAGATGCTTTATAAATGGGAGCCAGCATTATTATTACGAATTTCTTCCATTGTAAGACATACACTTGTTCCCATTTTAATGATTCTGAAATCAGAATATGTCCTAAAATTGTTGCATTTTTTTCTCTCTCTCTCTCAAAAAGCTGTTTTTTAGCCAGTTGTGCATTTTACAATTGAAGGCATCTTGGAAACAAGGTAATAAATCTGTATTCTGTTACAGACAGTAACACACTCTGACATTTAACCTTAAATTCTAGGAGTGTCTCCTTCTGAGGGAAAACTGAGGGTCAGGAGGTAAGAAGACTGACACAGGGTCACACAGTTCATGTCATCCCACTATAAAAATGCTCACTTGAATGTACCTGGAGAAATACAGGCAAATTCTTTCTCCCCAGACATCTCTTCTCCCTCCTATGTTTAAATATCCACCAGACACTTTGCAAGGTGCTTTTACATAAGTTATGTCATGGGATTTATTTTTCCCAATAACCCTGGGAGGTATTATTTTTCCCATTTGCCAATGAGAATTTCAAACTCAAGAAGAAAAAATACTCGCTCAAAGTCTCACAGCTTGTGAGACAGTAAGTTGCAAAGACAAGACTCAAACCCTGGTCTCTTCGACTCCAAAGTCCATCTTTTTGTTGTATCACACTCTTCCCTAACATCCCGGCTCAAAGAACATGGTTTCTTTTGTGAGCTGAACAAGAGGAGGACAGGCTTACCCATGTGTCTGAGTGGAGGTCGGGGGTCAGCTCCCACATCAAAAGTGGGGCAAAGTCACTTTGGTAGCCTCCTTTGGGCTTCCATGATTGTAGCCAAAGGGGCCCTTTCCAAATCCATCCAAGCTCTGAGGATTTCTGCTTCATTCCCCCACCACTTAGGCCCAAGGGGCAAGGCATGAGATGGCCTCGAACCAGGGCAAAGCCATTTAAGGACTCAAGCCCACATAGATATGTTTCCCAGATGTATTCTGCTTTAAAAAAAAAAGATTGTTTGGAGTGTTCTAGCCCTAAAGCCAAACTCTTCTGTCCACGGTGGAATCTTCCTGGAAGAAAGAAGGACATATCCCTCTAGTATAAATGAAAACTTGTAAATGGAAGGGGGAGGTAGAGAGGTGAGGGGGAGGCAAAGAAAAGCGTTGTGTTTTGTTTTTAACTGATGACGATTAACTCAGTAAACATCCTTTAAGGGCTCCTGTATGCCAGATGAGGTGCTACTAAACACAGTAAGCATGGTCCCTGCACTCGGGGAGTCTGCAGCTGGCCTCCTGAGACAGGGATCTTGCAGCACAGTTGAATTTCATTTCTGACAGGTGCCTTTCCTAACGGAGCAGATGCTGCCTTATTTGGCCACTGAATCAATAAATGATATTAAACGCTTAAAGAAAAATGTCTAAAAATAAAAAAGTTTAAATCAAACATTTGTTGAGTTGATTTCAATTCAGTTTAGAGATAACAAATACCTTTTTTAGAAACTTCCTTTCCCTGACAATGTAGACAGAGCCCTAAGGGAAAGCCGGAGCTGTTTCAAACATTGCGTTCTCACTTCTGTAGGATGGTGGAAAAGATGGGCTGCTCTGTGAGGTAGAAAATGTGTTAACTTGATGAAATATTATGCAGGGAATCCCATTTCACAGCAGGCTGAGAAGCCAAGGTTTGGGGACCCCGGGGAGTGGAGGAGACATTAGAATGGAACCCAAATCACCAATAATGATGTTTACCATTAACTAAGCTCCTACTGTGAGTCAGGCATAGGATGGGTCCTTTCTACCCACCAGCTCCTTTAACCATTACAGCTCCCATGCATAGAGTGATCATTATTTCTATTTTTTGGATGAGGAAACAGGTGCAGGGAGGTAGCTTGTCTGCGGGTGATATCATGGACATGTGTCCTTTTGGTGATGTTGAGTTCATTTGACTGGTCTAATTATTAAATATACATAAGACATATTAACAGGAGAAAAAAAATTAATTTATGTGCATGGAGGTCTCATAGAAATGGGACCCCTGAAGTGACCAAAGCAGGCTGTTTATGCAATATCATTTTTAGACAAAGAAACAATTATTTGTGAATATTCAATGAAACAAAGGGGCTGGTGCTTGGGGTAGCAGATGAATGAAGAAGTAAAAATGTTTGTTTATACGGCTTTCTTAACCTTGAATTCCCTAACTCTGGTGATAAGGATGCTTTCTATCCTCCTGGTATAAGGAGGATACCTTCACATGGGAGATTTATTTCCCATTATCAGGGAGAAACTGGGGGGTCAGAGAGGTTTTTTTTAGTATCATTTTTTTTTCTACCAGCTGTTTCTCAAGTAACTTTAATTCAAAATAATCAATATGCCATCATGGCGTATCTTGGGCAGGCTACTCTGAGCCCCAACAGTGACCATTCCTGTGTTTGGGAAGTCCTCTGCTTTAAGAGACAGGACCACCTCCTGCTATAAAAACTGGAAAGGCCAGACACTCATTTTCTCAGAGTCTCTTGCAGCTAGGGGGAGGTCACATGACCTAGGCTTTGCCAGTCAGACACCTGTGCCGCAGACTTTGAATCCTGAAGTTGGCAACCTCAAGGGATAGGAACTGCAGAATCTGCTCTGGTGGCAGGTGTGTTGGCACCCTCCACTTCAAGAGGTAGCCACATCAGGGATTCTAGCAGCAGTGGCAGGGGCATTCTTGAGTCCAGACCCAGTGCCCATTGGAGTTGACTATGTGAGCTGTGCCCGACAACATCAGCCATGGTATCTGTACCAAACTAGTTCAGTAGTAGGATTTTAAGCATCACACCTGGCATCATATCTCTGAGCCTGGTTCTAGCCTTCCAGGAATTCTAGCAACGACCTGATTCCCTTTTCTGCTGAAATCAAGAGTCACTTCCTGTTGCTTGTAGCTAAGTACTATATGGCTGTGGGGGACTTGCTCGTGGCCACCCACATGGGAAGTGGCTGGCACTAGAACCCAGGTCCCCAAAGCTCTTGCTCTTTCCATGCACATGCTTCCAGGCAAGTGATCAAAGGATCCCAAAGTGCTGTGAAATCATAGAGGAAGTAAAGTCACCACCAATTACTCTTATCCCAGAGACTTTGTGACTTTGTAAATGTTAATGAGGGAGTATTAAAAAGAACCTGGAAGAATGGGTAGGATTTTTTAAAGTTTTTTTAATTGAAGTGTAACACACATGCTCGTGTGTGTGTGTGTGTGTGTGCAGCTCAAAAAATGTTCACAAACTGAGCATACTTGTGTAACCGACATGAAAATGAAGAAATAAAGCATTACCAGCACCCCAGCAGCCTCCCTTTTCCTCCTCCTGCCCTATTCACCTCCCGCAAAGAGTACCCACTCTCCTGACTTTTACCACCATGGAACAATTTTGTCTCTAAGTAGAATTATACTGTAAACTCTTGTTTCTGGCTTGTTTTGCACAACATGGTGTTTGTAATATGTGTTGATATTGTTACCTGTAGTTGAAGATCATTGATTCTCATTGTGGTAGTATTTCATTATGTGACTATAACTACATGTTATTTATCCATTCTACCGTTTGATGTACATAAGAGCTGTTTCCGGTTTGGGTCTGTAACAAGTAGTGCTGCTGTGGACATTGTGGTGGTCATATATGTATTTCTGTGGGAATATTTCTAGCAGAGTAATTGCTGGGTCATAGGGTATGTATATATTTAGCCTTAGTCAACAGTGCCAGTTTTCCAAAGAGCTGCACCAATTTACAGTGGTGTATGAGAGTTCCACCTGCTCCCCATCTTTTACTAACACTAGGATATGTTCAGAATCTTCCATTTCACTCATTCTGATGTGTGTGCAGTGGGTGCTCATTATGGTTTTAATTTGTATTCCCTGATGATTAATGGAACTGATCGCTTTTTCATGTGTTCACTGGCCATTTCAATTCCATTAGGTTTCATCTGTTATGAAGTTATGTTTCCATTTGTCCATTTTTTGTATTTGCTTCTTTCCTTTTTCATTACTGACTAGTCAGAGTTTTATATGTATTCTGGATATAAGTCCTCTGTCAGCTTGCGGCTTGCCTTTTTAAAAACTAACGGCTTTATTGAGATATAAATTGCATACCATCAAGTTCACCCTTTTAAAGGTGGTTTTTAGTATATTCACAGAGTTGTGCAGCCATCAGCCCTATCAAATTCCAGAAGGCTGTTCAGTTCCCTTGTTCCTTCTCTGTGGCTCACATTCATAGATGCACACCAGGTACTGGAGAGATGATGATGGGCAAGATAGAAGTGGCCCCTGACTTCACAGAACTTCTTGCGTAGCAGGGAAGACAAACAAACAACTGCAGTATAGAACAATTATTCTTGTGATAAGAGGAAGTTCAGGGTGTTATGGAAGCCTCTTGCTTGGGCACCTAGCTCAGCCCGAGGTTGGCGCATAGGGAAGAAGGCTCCGCAGAAGAAACAACATCTATGTGAAGAGAGAAAGACTGAGTAGGAGTGAGCAGGGGGAGAGTGGGAGGAGAGGAAGAGAGAGGAAGAGGGGAGCCCTGCTGGAGAGAGAAGCTGCAGCTGAGCAGATGGCCAAGGAAGCAGCAGGAGATGGGTGAGGAAAAGAGAAAAGAGGCTCCGGGATGAAGGATCTTGAGGGCTTCACTCTTTTAAAGGCAATGGGGCACTTCCCCGGTGGCACAGTGGTTAAGAATCCACCTACCAATGCAGGGGACACGGGTTCGATCCCTGGTCCGGGAAGACCCCACATGCTGCGGAGCAAGGAAGCCTGTGTGCCACAACTACTGAGCCTGTGCTCTATAGCCTGCGAGCCACAACTGCTGAGCCCGTGCACCTAGAGCCCATGGTCCGCAACAAGAGAAGCCACCGCAATAAGAAGCCTGTGCATCGCAACGAAGAGTAGCCCTCGCTCGCCGCAACTAGAGAAAGCCCATGCACAGCAACAAAGACCCAACGCAGCGATATAAATAAATAAATAAATAAATAAATAAATAAATAAAGGGCAATGGGGAGCCACAGAAGTTGCTGGAGCGTGGAAGTGACCAGATCAGATCTGTGCTTTAAGGAGATGAATCTTGCTATAATGTGCAGAATGGATTGGTGTGGGAGAGACTGGAGGCTGGGAGAACAGTTTTAAGTCTATTGCAAGAAGTGTGTCTGTGTGCATCTGTGTGTCTGTTAATTTTTAAATGCCTTTTGTAAATAGCCCTCTAATTGTGAAGTTTTGTTCTTTTCCTTTTTTTAAGTAGCTATTTGTGGGTGTGTAGTAACCCAACAAAAATGTCTCCAGGAATCCTCTCGGGCCCACTGGATGGGAACACACAGGGGGGCATTGTATCAGCTCTGCAGCCCTTTGTCCCGGGACACCCATTCCCCATACAGAAAATTTCCTGGCAAAGAGGCGAACTACTGTGGTTCAGCAGATGCTACTGTCCTGGACTCTTGACGGTCTGCCCATGTTTGGGAGAAGCAGGTAAAAACAAGAATGACCTTCAGGTCTCTAGTGACATGAAACCCTCTACCTGATCACAGCCCAGATAGTAGTAGAGAGGGTCCCTTCCTGGCTCAAACTCAATCTCCTGAATGAATGTTACCTGGGCCCCCAGATGTTCTTAAAGATGCTGCAGTGCCTTAATTGATCTCAGAGAAATACAACAACCAATTTAGGCATTCTTTCTAGCTTTCCAGTTCTTGTCTTAGGAGGCATATGGAGTAAAAAAGATAAAAAACTTTAATGTCTCAGTATTCACAACCTTGACTGGAAGAATCTGTGAATTGGGCAGTTTGTTCTGCATAATAAAGGAGGGGAGAAGAGGGTGGTGTTTGTTTTGTTTTGTTCTGTGTGTTTGCTTCTCCTCCCTGCCTGGCCCCTCCACCATTCTCTCCAAGTTCATGGCGCTGTCATCTCTGACCAAATAAGCCCCTTCTTATTTTATGTTTTCCACTTCACCCTGAATCACCACTCCTACTTTTCATCTCCACCATAGACACTCCCTTTCATTTATTTAATTTATCTCATTAAAAAAAACAAGCAAAAACTTTGCATTGACCACTCAGGCCCCTTCAGGCACTGGGCCACCTCTCTGCTTTCCCTTATAGCAAAATTCTTCAAAAGTGCTGTGTGCGGAATAGTCTTAGGAAGAGTCTTGGGAACAATGAGGGTGGGGACAGAATGGAACGGAGGAGCGACCATAGAAGTGGACAGAGGGCATGAGTGGGATAAAGCTGACCCCACGCAGGTATAGAGCTGAAGGTCAAGTGGAGTCACTGTCTCTCTCCCTCTGGTAAGCTTGGTGGCCTGAGGCCCAGGGACCCGCACTGGTCGGCTGTGGGACTGCCGACCTGGGTGGCCTCGGGGTTTCTGGTGGCCAGACACGAGGGTCATGGAGGCCTGCATGAGAACTTCTGTGGTCACAGCCACAGGCACCCAGGTGTGGATTTCCACCAAGGACAGTCATGCCTGTGCCCATGGCCACACTCTCAAGAGCATCTGGCGTGGGCACACCCCCGGTCATGACCATGGAGGATTTGCCCCATGGCCATAGCCATGGCCAGTCCCATGACGGCCTCTCCCACAGAGGACATGGATATGACCATGAGCACTGCCTATGCGCTGGGGCCACAGTGCTGATCTCTGCAGCTCCATTTTTCTTCCTCTTCCTTATCCCCGAGGAGTCCAGGTCCCCTGACACTGCTTTCCACTCCAGATTTTACTCAGTTTTGCTTGGGGTGGGCTCCTGGGAGATGTCTTCTTCAACCTCATGCCCCCTGCCTTGGAACCTCTTTCTTACCACTGTCTGAAGCACAACGGGAGGGCCCTATGCTGTCTGCGAGATGGTGGGTCCTCAGTGGAACTATCGCCTCTCTTTGCAAGACGAGGCGGGAGGAGAAGCACATGCTCTGGATCACACATGGAAGTCACGGATGTGGAAGACAGGAGCATCCCCTGAAGGAGAAGCAGAGCTCAGAGGAAGAAGAAAAGGAAGTGGGGGGGATGGGTCTCAGAGGAGGAGAGGAGGGAGCACAGGGCGCAAAGATGGGCCCAGGAGACCTCAGAATTCTGAAGGGGAAAAGTCAGGTTCAGACCTGCATGTACTGGGGTAGCTGAATCTGGCTGCTGACTGGCACCAACCTCACAGGTGGTCTGGCCACGGTGCTTCATTTCGGGGGGTTGGGGGCTGGAGATCCTGACCCCATTGACTGTCCCACTGCAGGAAGTGCCCCAAGAAGTCAGGGACTACGCCTTGTTGGTCCAGTCTGGCAATAGGGGCGCTGGTGTGTGCAGCCTTACGGTCCTAACTCAAGGAGGGGTGTGGGCAGTAAAGTGCAGGCTGGGTGGGTCCTGGCTGGGCTCTGCCACTCACTGCTTTATCTACAGAGCAACTACGTCCCATGTCCGCCTGGCCTGAGTTGTTGAGGGAGGTGTCACCATTGCAATCCCTTCCTGGAGATGCTGGGGCAGGTTGTCAGAACAGTGCTGATGGTCCACTCGAGGGAGAGGTGGGATAAACTGCCCCCACCCCCGCCCCAAACTTCTAGCCTCTAACTCCTCCAGGTCAGGGGTCTGTGGAGGTTAGAGGCCCTGGCCAGGGAGCTCTGCTAAAGGAAAGAGCTGTATCTGAGGGAAGTGGAGGCTTTGGCACGAGGACCGTCAGGGTCTGGCAGTCTTACAGGGGCTGTAGAGGCGAAATTGAGAGGCCAGAGGGACGGTGCCATCAGGCACAGGCTGGCCACGTTGTTGGGTTTGGAGGGGTACCTGGGCCCACGAAGAAGGCTGGAAGAGAGAGAGGGGATGGCAGCCCACCCCGTGTCCCCACCCCGCCTGTTCTCGGAGGACCAAGCTGCCACACACAGGCTTCTCCAAGGTCTGCCTCCCTTCTCCCACCTGGTGGTGGAACCTCCAGGGAAGACCAGAGCCCTGGACAGAGGGGGAAGCAGGAGGAGGTGAGGATAAACATCAATGAAACTTCAATCACTTGACCCGATCCAGGAGTGACGGGAGGAGGGGGATTAGCCGCTAATCTCATGGCCTGATTTGTGTGTGTGTGTTTCTATTCTTTTTATATTACTGTTTGAATGGAGAGTAGGGATGATGAAATAAAGTCCTTGGATCTTCAGCCCCACCAAAAAAAACAAAAGTGCTGTCTCTGCTTGCTTTACCCACTTCTTTTCCTGGTCTCTCTAAAGCTCTCTCTAGTAGTGAGGCTTTCAACCCCATCATTGCATTAAATTATCTTTGCCAAAACTATTCAGTCCTCCTCGCTCATTTTTATCAGCTTATCAGCAGAATCGGGCACAGCCTATCGCTCCTTCCTTCTGGAAATGGCTCCTCGCTTGGCCTCCAGAACCCCACCCTCTCTTGGTTCTCTTCCAACCTCAGCAGCCATTCCTTTTCGGCCTCCTTTGCTGGCTCCTCACTACCTTCCCTCCTTCTAAATAATGGAGTGTCTCGGGGCTTGGTCTCAGGCTCTCTTGCTGTTGTGGTCTCTAGGTGACTTCATCTAATCCCATGATTTAAATACCTTCTATCTACTGCAACTCCCAAAAGTGTATCCTCAGAACTTTCCCCTGAATTCTATTCTAGATAAATGACCAACAGACTTCTCAGTACCTCCACTTGGATGTCTAACGGGCATCCCAAACATAAACCAAACCAAACTCTTGTTTTTTCCACCTAAACTTACTCTTCCCCAGTCTTTCCCTCCCAGTGAACCGTCAGCAACATCTGTGGTTCCTCCTGTTCCCTCACAGCCATTTATTAATAAATTGTCTGCTCTTTTTAAAATTCTCTCTGTTCTCCCAGTTTGCAACTTGTCTGTTTACTCTTGGTGGTATCTTTTGATGAACAAATGTAATTTGTTTCTTTTATGGTTAACACTTCTGAAAATACCTTGTTTGAAATATTTCCCATCCCTAGTTCTTGAAGATACTCTCTGGCAGCTTTTCTTTTTTCTCTAAAGATTTGCCTTTCACATCTCTCCTACCACCCTATTTTGTTCCCAGCAAAACCCTCAGCACTTACCACAGCCTGCAAGGCCCTGTGTGACCTGGCCCACTACATCTCTCGCTTCCTGTAACTCCCTCTCTCACTCTACTCGGGCCATGCACTGGCCTCCTTAACGTCCTAGAACATGCCAAACATTCTCCCACCCCAGGACCTTTGCACATACTGTCCTCTTTGCCCGGAGTTCTCTTCCCTCACATAACCAGTCTTGTTCCTCTTAAAGCAGGCTTCTGCCCCCAGGTCTCCTTATCAGAGAGGACTTCCACAGCCGCCCTGTATAAAATAGCACATCTCCTCCACCCGCAATCTCCATCCTGTGTTCCTCATTTATTTTACCTTGTCATCTCTCTTCTTCTAGTAGAATATAAGTTCCATAAAAACCACAGTTTTGCTTAGTGTGCTGCTATATTCCCAACGTCAAGAGTGGTGCCTGATGGACAATAAGTATTAAAAAAATACTATTGAATACGTGATGGGATGAATGAAAGTGTCTTGAAAAATATAGTGTTCATTTAAGAATAAATGTTTTGAATGTACATAAATTTACATAAATGTCATGTAGATATTCTGCTTCTTTCTCACTAAACATATTTAAGATTGAACCGTACTGCTGAATGTAAATCCAGTTCGTTATTTCTGACCACTGCATAGTGTGCCATCAAATGCCACATTTTCTCATCTGTCTCCTTAATGATGGACACACAGTTTGCCTGCAGCTCCAGCTATATACACAGCATGAAATAAACTTTCTGCAACTTACACCTTATGAATCTGTGTGAAAGGTCTTTTTGGTATTTTGGGGGTGGGGAGTGGAGGGAGTGGGACGGTATGTATACTCACGAGTAGAATTGGTGAGTCACAGGACAAACATAGATACGCTTAATTCAACTAAGTACAGCCAAAAGGCCTGCCAGGGGAAAACACACATAATTTATGCCTCCCCCCATCAGCAATTTGTGGAAAATCCTGTTTCCTCCATATCCTTCCTGGCCCTTTGAAGTACCTTGAGTTTCTAATTTTTGGCATTATTACAGATATAAAATATTATCTAATTGTTGTTTTCATTTGCATTTCTCTGATTACCAGGTAAGAGCACATAGAGTTTTAGTTCTGACGTTTGCAACCTTCGGGTTCTTTTGTTGTTGTTTGTTTTTTTGTTTTCCTTGAGGGGGGAGAAGAAGGGAAGGGGAGAAATCACTATTTAGACACTAATAAAATTTATTAAGTTATTTATTCTCCTTTATTCCCCATATCTCATTGCTTTCTCCTGGATTCAGTTCTCTTCTTGCTCTATGCTTACTTTAGGAGGGATTTCAAAGAAGCTCTTTACATGGCAACATTTCTGAGACCTTGAATAAATATTTACTTTCCTCGAGTATTTAAATGACAGTATAGGACTTCCCTGGTGGCACAGTGGTTAAGAATCCACCTGCCAATGCAGGGAACTTGGGTTTGAACCCTGGTCTGGGAAGGTTTCACATGCCGCGGAACAACTAAGCCCACGTGCCACAACTACTGAGCCTGCGCTCTAGAGCCCGCGAGCCACAACAGCTGAGCCCACGTGCCACAACTACTGAAGCTCGCGCGCCTAGAGCCCATGCTCTGCAGCAAGAGAAGCCACCACAATGAGAAGCCCGCACACCGCAATGAAGAGTAGCCCCCGCTCACTGCAACTAGAGAAAGCCCGTGTGCAGCAACGAAGACCCAATACAGCCAAAAATAAATAAATAAAATAAATAAATTTAGTTAGAAAATATAAATAAATAAATAAATAAATAAATGACAGTATAACCAGAGATAAAATTCTAGTGTCAAAGTTCTTTGCCTTCAGCACTTTGAAAGTATGAGTCCATTGTCTTTTGCATCCCAGCTATTGAGGTCAACGATCTAACCATATTGCCAGGAGTTTTCCTCCCCCACATTGTGTTGTATTTGTAAAATACCAAATAAAATATGTAACATTTTAAAAAATGGCTCTGAACCGCCCTAACGGAACTCGAGTTGGAGCATTACCAGTCCTGTTTAATAATCTACCTCTGTGTTCTTTCCCTATCATATTCTCTATTCTCACCCACTCCGCACCAGGGAAACAATTTCCTGAATGTTCCTCATTTTAAAAATAAATTTGTCAAAAAATAAATAAATAAATAAATAAATAAATAAATTTGTCATAAATGTGTGCTTCCCTAAAATAATACATTGTTTAGTTTTGGAGTTTTTTTTTCAGCTTTTCATAAATGAGCTCATATTGTGCATAGTCTTCTGTAACTTCTTTTTTTTTCACTCAACTTTATATTTCTGTTTCATCTGTTTTGTTGCATGTAGCTGTACCTAATTCTGTTTCTTTCTGCATAATATTCCACTTTGGAAACATGTTACAATCTACCCATTATCCTGATGACAGACATTTAGGTTTACATCCAAGTTTTTGCCAGTAGAAAGGATATTGCTATGAATATTTTATACATATCTCTTGGTACATGCATACAATTGTTTGGAGTAGAAATGCTGGGTCATAAGGTTTGCACATCTTTAATTTTATTCAATAATGCCAACTTGTTTTCTAAAGTGTTTGTAAAATTTCCTCTTCCACCAGCAGTACATGAGAGTTCTGTTTAATCCACATCTTCAACACTTTGTATTACTAGACTTCTTAATTTTGAGTAGTCTAGTAGATGTAAACTGGTACCTTGTGATCTTAATTTGCATTTCCTAGATTTCTAGAGAGGTTGAGCATCTTGTCATATGTTGATAAGTTCTTCTGTGAAATGCTGGTTCAAGTCTTTGCCCATCTTTGCATTGGGTTGTGTGTCTTTTTCTTATTTGTTTATGGTAGTTTGTAACAGTATCTATTCTAGATGTTAATCTTTTCTTAGTTTCAATAATTTTGTTGCAAATATCTTCTCCCAGTTTACAACTTGTCTTTTGACTCCCTTTGTGATATCTTTTTTTTTTTTAGGCCACACCATGTGGCATGTGGGATCTTAGTTCCCTGACCAAGGATCAGACCCATGCCCCATGTATTGGGAGTGCGGAGTCTTAACCACTGGACTGCCAGGGAAGTCCCATCTTGGTGGTATCTTTTGATGAACAAACATTTTTTACTTAATGTAGTCAAATTTATTCATATTTTTATTTTATAGTTAGCAGGTTTTTTGTATCTTGTTTAAGGAAATCTTTCCTATCCCTAGGCCTTAAAGAGATGCTCTCGAAGCTTTTTTTTTTTTTTTTTAATTTATTTTTGGCTGCATTGGGTCTTTGTTGCTGCACACGGGCTTTCTCTAGTTGTGGCGAGCGGGGGCTACTCTTCATTGCGGTGCGCAGGCTTCTCATTGTGGTGGCTTCTCTTGTTGCGGAGCACAGGTTCTAGTCTTGCGGGCTTCAGTAGTTGTGGCATACGGGCTTCAGTAGTTGTGGCTCGCGGGCTCTAGAGCACAGGCTCAGTAGTTGTGGCGCACGGGCTTCGTTGCTCCGTGGCATGTGGAATCTTCCCGGACCAGGGCTTGAACCCGTGTCCCCTGAATTGGCAGGCGGATTCTTAACCACTGCGCCACCAGGGAAGCCCAAGCTTTTTTTTTTAAGTTTTGCCTTTCACATGAAAGTTTTTAATCGTTAGGAATGAACTTTTATGTGTAGGGTGAAGTATGAATCCAATTTCATTTTTTCCATATGCATAACCATATAGTCTCGGTGTCACTCATCCTTTCTCTAATATCTACAAAGCTGCCTCTGTCTTATATCAAATTTTCATATACATGTGGGGCTTTTTCTATGTTATTGTTTTCTTTGGTGAGTTTGTCAGTATATTTGCTTTTTTGTTGTTGGTTTTTTTGTTGTTTTTTCTAAATTTCATTTATTGAAGTATAGTTGATTTACAATGTGTTAATTTCTGCTGTACAGAAAAGTGATTCAGTTATACATATATACACATTCTTTTTTACATTCTTTTCCATTATAGATTATTACAGTATATTGAATATAGTTCCTTGTGCTATACAGTAGGACCTCATTGTTTATCCATCCTGTATATAATAGTTTGCATTTGCTAATCCCAAACTCCCAATCCATCCCTCTCCCATGCCCCTTCCCCCTTGGCAACCACAAGTCTGTTCTCTATGTCTGTGAGTCTGTTTCTGTTTCATAGATTAGTTCATTTGTGTCATATTTTAGTTTCCACATATAAGTGATATCATATGGTATTTGTCTTTCTCTTTCTGACTTACTTTGCTTAAGATACTGCATTTTCTTAATTAATACAGGAGGTCAAGTCCTCCCACCTTAAATTGCTCTTTAGCAGTGGCTATTTTTGGACATTTGCCTTCATAAAACTAATAGAATCAGCTTGCAAGTTCCTCAAAACTTGTGTTTGGATTTTTATTAGATAATGGACAATAAAAATAAATCTGTTTGGAGAAAACTGACATCTTTACAATGGTATAATTCCACTTACACCCCTACTGTCCTTTGTCGTTGCCACATATTTTATGTTTACATGTGTTAAAAAAAATCCCAACTTACACTGTTATTAGTTTTGCTTTAAAGTCAATTGACATTTAAGAAATTTAAGAACAAAAAGTTGTATTTTAAAATATTCATCCACTTATTTACCATTCCCATTGTTCTTCCTTCCTTCCTTTCTTTTTTTTTTTTTTAAACGGGAAAACAATACATTTATTCAGAGGCATGAAAATGCATAAACTCACTTATAAATAAATGTAGCATAATTTACCCAGTGAAAAAATAGCTAAAATCCATGAGTAAACTGGATTTTATCTTTGAAAAGTTTACATATTTGATCTCTAATAATTTCTGTCTCCATCATGATCTCTTAGTAGCAGCAGTAGTAGCAGTAGTAGTAGCTGTTACCAGTGATTATCATATGGGAGGGAAATTTTTCAAGAATTTTCTTTAGAAATGAACTAGTGCAAACAGATTCAGATTGTGAGGGATACAGTAAGACCTGGGGCTTATCTTCTGAAAGGTAGAAAATAAAAATCCCAAACATTCATTAAGAAATGAAAAAGCAAATTACATTTTGATCATTGAAAAATAACACATATGGACATTATAAAACATTCTTAACCAGTGATTGCAATAATTACATTTTAAAATGTTCATTCAAGTACTGGTGATCAATAAACATTCAAAGTCTCATTAAAAGTAACACTAGGCATAGATACATGTGAACAATGCTTCTTTTGATTTAACAACAACAAAAATCATGTCAACAGGAGACAAGTTACCCTTAAAATACTGTATTTTTTTTTTTTTTTTTTGTCTGTAAATGATTTTCCACGGTCTTTATATTTTATTTGTGAGGAACCAACAAACATCTCACAATGGCTAATTAAGAAGTCCTTTTTATAAAATGAATCTCGATATTATAGAGATAAACATTCTAAAACACAAATTCAGCTTAAAAATAACAGTGCAGAATCAGTTTTCTTTGGTAAGAAATTGTTAATTCCTTGCCACTGTTGGTTTGCTGTTGTGCAGACTCTATCAGAACACTTCTTTGATATTTACCAAAGAGCTATTTAATGAGCTGAAAAGATTTCATAAACTCTGGTACCAGGATAGCAATGTAGAGTTTACGTCAAAATTGCACTGAAATCAACATCATTTCCTTCATTACTGTTGTTAATGAATCTTCATTCAAAAAGCTCCCTCCTAATTTTGGCCTGAGTCTCAGGCTTTAATAAAAGTTCCTTTATCTGTTTCACTTTGGACTGCAGACCCATCCTCTCTCCGCGCAAAGCTTCATTAATTAAGTCCTGGATTCCAATAGTTTTCTGGCCTGTGGGAAAAAAATTATATGATACATTTTATGTGCAAATGCCAATGAAAAACATTAAATATGGCACACCGACTTATCAAAAGAGGGTTAAAAAGAAACATTTAAATGCTGCCCACATTTATAGAAAAGGTTGCATTTCACCAAAAATATATCATTTACATGAAACAAGATCACTGAATAGCAACAGCCCACATAGGACAAACATGAAACATTATGGACTAACTCTATGGATAATCATTTCAACAGTGATCATTTTAATCATAGCACTTGTTAGCTCTGTGTGTGTTTTGGCCTCAGATAAAGTAGTCAAATGCCCTGCTAAGCAATATAAATAGCAGCATTCCATTTACAGCAAGGCCCCTTCCATGGCCTTTAATTTGAGTCCACGAGGCATAACACAAAATCCTCTCTCCCACAGCCTCGGCTGAGGGCAAGTGAAACCGGGGCCATTCTTCCTTCATAAATTAATTTCCTCTGATAGTCCCAGCACTCCATTTCTCTTCTGTTGTGTTTCAGGAATGCAAACACATCAATCATGAAAGTATTAGGCAATCTCCACAGATTGGACAAGAGACACTTAAACAGCACAATGCAAATTAGCCCATTGACTCGGCAGAGGGAGCAGGGATGCTTCTCACGGAGCGGCGGGGGCCTGCCTGCCTTCAGGTCTCATTTCCTGCTGTTGCCACTGTCAGTGCCATTCTTATCAGCCTCTTCAGTTTTCACAGAGCTCGCATCCCCTGGCTTGTTTTTGTTCTGTGTTTCTTCCAGATACTGCTGGACAGCCTTGAGCACCTCATTCTCCACCAGCCTCTTACTGAGCCTTACCAGTTCAGCATCATCAGGCTCACCTCCATTCTTAGCACCTGCTAGTGATGGAGGGTCTCCTGCAGAGGCGGGGGTCAGCTGTGGCTCACTGCAGGGACAAGGACACTGGCAGCAGAAGTTCTGGGAAGCTCTCCCTGGCCTGGGCCCTCCTGGAGTCCACAACCAGCCCCACCAAGGACCCTGTGGGTTCCAGTGCTGAGTCACCCCAGGCCAAACAACCAACAGGGAGGGAACTCAGCCCCCCTTCCTTCCTTTCTATAGATCTAAATTTCCAATTGCTATCACTTCTTTTCAGCCTACTTAATGTCCTTTAGAATTTCTTGTGGTGAGAGTCTGCTGGTGAAAAATCGGTTCAGCTTTGATTTATCAGAAAATATCTTGATTTCACTCTCAGCTTTGAAAAAATTTTTTACTAGATATAGAATTCTAGGTTGACTTTTCTTTTTCCTCCAGCCTTTTAAAGATGTAGTTCCATCACCTGCTAGCTTCCAATCCGATAAGAAATCAGTTGTCATTCTTATCATTGCCCCCCTATTTGCAATGCAACTATTTTCTCTTGCTGCTTTAAATATTTTCTCTTTATTTTTGATTTTCAACAGTTTGATAATGATGTGCCTAGGTGTGGTTTTCTTTGACTTTATCCTCCTTAAGTTTTGTTGAGCTACCTGGATCTTTGGGTACTGTTTTTTAAACCAAATTTTTGGCTAGTATTTCTTCAAAAAATTATTTTTGCCCTATTATTTCTCTCCTTTCTTTGTGAGACCCCAATTCCTGAAATGTACCTGCCTAACAAAGCATGGTCAAAGTGATCTGTCAGTAATTTAACTGCCTGCTAGAATAAAATAACATTCTTCAGAGGAAGATAACAGAATACAGTTTCTATGACATATCATCAACAATGTCAAGTATATAATAAAATTATTAGACATTCAACAAAACAGGAAACTGTGACCTGTAATAAAGAGAAAGATCAGTCAATATAAAGATACCCACAAATGACCCAGACATTGGAATTAGCAGACAAAGAATTTGAGATAAAATTGATAAATTTGTTAGAGTCTATAGGAGAAGATCTACATAGTGACTGAAGACATAGGAAATTTCAGGAGAGATTTGGAAACTATAAAAAAAAAAAAAAAAGAAGGGCTTCCCTGGTGGTGCAGTGGTTGAGAGTCTGCCTGCCAGTGCAGGGGACACGGGTTCGAGCCCTGGTCTGGGAAGATCCCACATGCCACGGAGCAACTAGGCCCGTGAGCCACAATTACTGAGCCTGCGCGTCTGGAGCCTGTGCTCCGCAAGAAGAGAGGCCGCGATAATGAGAGGCCCGCGCACCGTGATGAAGAGTGGCCCCCGCTTGCCGCAACTAGAGAAAGCCCTCACACAGAAACGAAGACCCAACACAGCCATAAATAAATAAATAAATTAATAAATTAAAAAAAAAAAAAGATTCAGAAAAAAAGAGCAGCTTACCACGTGTGTTGTTTAAAAAGAAAAAAAAAAAAAAAAAAAGGAAGAAAAAAAAAAAAAGAAAAAAGAATGGAAATCCCCAAACTGAAAATACAGTATCTGCAATCAAAAACGCTTTGGATGTGATCAACATTAGGTTGGATACAACCAAGGAAATGATCAGTGAACTTAGAAACAGATCAATGGATGGGAGTTCCATGGTGGCCTAGTGGTTAGGATTCTGGGCTTTCACAGCTGTGGCCTGGGTTCAATCCCTGGTCGGGGAACTGAAATCCTGCACGCTGTGTGGTGTGGCCAGGGGGAAAAAACAAAACAAAACAAAACAAAAAACAGATCAATGAATATCATCTCAACAGAGAGAATGAACGACTGAAAATCAGGGAAAAAAAGGAAAACAAATTAATGCCCAAAGGGCAATAAAACCATAATCTTTGTGGTTATCTTTTCTGGTAAAATTTTTTTGTATTGCCATTGGACAAAAAGCATTTGCATTGCTCTCAGTCTTCTACAAATTAACATCTAGGCTTTCAGAGTTTTTAAATGTTTTAATCAATAGTAAATAATAAATGAAATAAAAGTACACTCCTCTAAAGAATTGGATAATCACTGATAGGACTTGCTAGGCAATGCCCCAGAATATTAAAAAGAAATGCAATAATTCCTTTTAGCCTATTTCCAAATTTTGAAGTTTTTCTTAACAAGCGTTAAGCGCTAAGGCTTAAAAAGAGAGAAATGTAGCTTCTAATAACTTTCTCTTTCTTCTTTTCGTCTCTCTTTCTCTTCCTCTTCTCTCAAAGACTTCTAAAGTTTTGTATATACCAAGGACTATGCTAAACATTTTAGAAATATAAACTTATTTAATCATAGTAAAAGATAAATTGTCCCAAATTTGATCTAGGGAAAAATGCTTCTGTGGCATCTAATTCACAGCTTTCCTCTAGGAAAAACAAAAACAAAATTTCTGAGAAAATGTTTAAAACAAGTTTCTGATGAATTTTAATGGGATTAAGACTTATTCTGGAAACTAGCTACTCATCTACCCAACTGACTTCTATCTGAGAGTCTGAGCGTCTTCTATCAAGAGTCTAGAAATCCTTTTTTCTTTATCTGATCAAACAATGATTGTCTATTTTCTTTTTTCCATAATGGAGCAATTTTTTTTTTTTTTTTAACCTTTTGGCTCTGTGGGATCTTATTCCTCAACCAGTGATCGAACTGCACCCCCTGCATTGGAACCACAGAGTCTTAACCACTGGGAAGTCCCTGGAGCAAATTTTTTTATTTGGCCCACTAAAAAGCCTTTTCCCTTGGAACAAGATTATAATAAAATTTGACATATGCTATTAACTAAATTATCTCTAAAATCCAATTTTCTTTAGCAACCCTCATAACAACCCAAGAGATCTAAATAGGACTCAACCCTCCTTTCCCACCCAATTTTTGTGGATCAAAGCTTCAAACACTTCCCTTTCCCAGGAAGATGACATCACAAGTCAGAAGTTTATGGCAGAACCAAGATGGCGGAGTAGAAGGACGTGCTCTCACTCCCTCTTGCGAGAGCACCAGAATCACAACTGGCTGCTGGACAATCATTGACAGGAAGACCCTGGACTTCACCAAGGAGGATACCCCACGTCCAAGGACAGAGGAGAAGCCACAGTGAGACGGTAGGAGGGGCGCAATCAGAGTAAAATCAAATCCCATAACTGCTAGGTGGGTGGCTCACAGACTGGCGAACACCTATACCACAGAAGTCCACCCACTGGAGTGAAGGTTCTGAGCCCCACATCAGGCTTCCCAACCTGGGGGTCCGGCTACGGGAGGAGGAATTCCTAGAGAATCAGACTTTGAAGCCTAGTGGGAATTGATTGCAGGACTTTGACAGGACTGGGGGAAACAGAGACCCCACTCTTGGAGGGCACACACAAAGTAATGTGTGCATTGGGACCCAGGGGAAGGAGCAGTGACCCTGGGGGAGACTGAACCAGACCTACCTGCTGGTGTTGGGGGGTCCCCTGCAGAGGCGAGTGGTGGCTCTGTTTCACCGTGGGGATAAGGACACTGGCAGCAGAGGTTCTGGGAAGTTCTCCTGGGCGTGAGCCCTCCCAGAGTCTGCCATTAACCCCACCAAAGAGCACGGGTAGGCTCCAGTGTTGGGTTGCCTCAGGCAAAACAACCAACAGGGAGGGAACCCAGCCCCACCCATCAACAGTCAAGTGGATTAAGGTTTTACTGAGCTCTGACCGCCACAGCAACAGGGAGGGAACCCAGCCCCACCCATCAACAGTCAAGTGGATTAAGGTTTTACTGAGCTCTGACCTCCACAGCAACAGTCAGCTCTACCCACCACCAGAACCTCCCATCAAGCCTCTTAGATAGCCTCAACCACCAGAGGGCAGACAACAGAAGCAAGAAAAACTACAATCCTGCAGCCTGTGGACCAAAAACCACAGTTACAGAAAGATAGAGAAGATGAAAAGGCAGAGGGCTATGTACCAGATGAAGGAACAAGAAAAAATCCCAGAAAAACAACTAAATGAAGTGGAGATAGGCAACCTTCCAGAAAAAGAATTCAGAATAATGATAGTGAAGATGATCCAGGACCTCGGAATAAGAATGGAGGCAAAGATTGAGAAGATGCAAGAAATGATTAACAAAGACCTAGAAGAATTAAAGAACAAACAAACAGAGATGACCAATACAATAACTGAAATGAAAACCACACTAGAAGGAATCAATAGCAGAATAACTGAGGCAGAAGAACGGATAAGTGACCTGGAAGACAAAATGGTGGAATTCACTGCTGCGGAACAGACTAAAGAAAAAAGAATGAAAAGAAATGAAGACAGCCTAAGAGACCTCTGGGACAACATTAAACGCAACAACATTCGCATTATAGGGGTCCCAGAAGGAGAAGAGAGAGAGAAAGGACCAGAGAAAATATTGGAAGAGATTATAGTTGAAAACTTCCCTAACATGGGAAAGGAAATAGCCACCCAAGTCCAGGAAGCGCAGAGAGTCCCATACAGAATAAACCCAAGGAGAAACACGCCGAGACACATAGTAATCAAAGTGGCAAAAATTAAAGACAAAGAAAAATTATTGAAAGCAGCAAGGGAAAAATGACAAATAACATACAAGGGAACTCCCATAAGGTTAACAGCTGATTTCTCAGCAGAAACTCTGCAAGCCAGAAGGGAGTGGCATGATATACTTAAAGTGATGAAAGGGAAGAACCTACAACCAAGATTACTCTACCCGGCAAGGATCTCATTTAGATTTGATGGAGAAATCAAAAGCTTTACAGACAAGCAAAAGCTAAGAGAATTCAGCACCACCAAACCAGCTCTACAACAAATGCTAAAGGAACTTCTCTAAGTGGGAAACACAAGAGAAGAAAAGGACCTACAAAAACAAACCCAAAACAATTAAGAAAATGGTCATAGGAACATACATATCGATAATTACCTTAAACGTGAATGGATTAAATGCCCCAACCAAAAGACATAGACTGGCTGAATGGATACAACAACAAGACCCATATATATGCTGTCTACAAGAGACCCACTTTAGACCTAGGGACACATACAGACTGAAAGTGAGAGGATGGAAAAAGATATTCCATGCAAATGGAAATCAAAAGAAAGCTGGAGTAGCTATACTCATATCAGATAAAATAGACTTTAAAATAAAGAATGTTACAAGAGACAAGGAAGGACACTACATAATGATCCAGGGATCAATCCAAGAAGAAGATATAACAATTATAAATATATATGCACCCAACATAGGAGCACCTCAATACATAAGGCAACTGCTAACAGCTATAAAAGAGGAAATCGACAGTAACACAATAATAGTGGGGGACTTTAACACTTCACTTACACCAATGGACAGATCATCCAAAATGAAAATAAATAAGGGAACAGAAGCTTTAAATGACACAATAGACCAGATAGATTTAATTGATATATATAGGACATTCCATCCAAAAACAGCAGATTACACGTTCTTCTCAAGTGCGCATGGAACATTCTCCAGGATAGATCACATCTTGGGTCACAAATCAAGCCTCAGTAAATTTAAGAAAATTGAAATCATATCAAGCATCTTTTCTGACCACAACGCTATGAGATTAGAAATGAATTACAGGGAAAAAAACATAAAAAAGACAAACACATGGAGGCTAAACAATACGTTACTAAATAACCAAGAGATCACTGAAGAAATCAAACAGGAAATAAAAAAATACCTAGAGACAAATGACAATGAAAACACGACGACCCAAAACCTATGGGATGCAGCAAAAGCGGTTCTAAAAGGGAAGTTTATAGCTATACAAGCCTACCTAAAGAAACAAGAAAAAGCTCAAGTAAACAATCTAACCTTACACCTAAAGAAACTAGAGAAAGAAGAACAAACAAAACCCAAAGTTAGCAGAAGGAAAGAAATCATAAAGATGAGAGCAGAAATAAATGAAATAGAAACAAAGAAAACAATAGCAAAGATCAATAAAACTAAAAGTTGGTTCTTTGAGATGATAAACAAAATTGATAAGCCATTAGCCAGACTCATCAAGAAAAAGAGGGAGAGGACTCAAATCAATAAAATTAGAAATGAAAAAGGAGAAGTTACAACAGACACTGCAGAAATACAAAGCATCCTAAGAGACTACTACAAGCAACTTTATGCCAATAAAATGGACAACCTGGAAGAAATGGACAAATTCTTAGAAAGGTATAACCTTCCAAGACTGAACCAGGAAGAAACAGAAAATATGAACAGACCAATCACAAGTAATGAAATTGAAACTGTGATTAAAAATCTTCCAACAAACAAAAGTCCAGGACCAGATGGCTTCACAGGTGAATTCTATCAAACATTTAGAGAAGAGCTAACACCCATCCTTCTCAAACTCTTCCAAAAAATTGCAGAGGAAGGAACACTCCCAAACTCATTCTATGAGGCCACCATCACCCTGATACCAAAACCAGACAAAGACACTACAAAAAAAGAAAATTACAGACCAATATCACTGATGAATATAGATGCAAAAATCCTCAACAAAATACTAGCAAACAGAATCCAACAACACATTAAAAGGATCATACACCACCATCAAGTGGGATTTATCCCAGGGATGCAAGGATTCTTCAATATACGCAAATCAATCAATGTGATATACCATATTAACAAATTGAAGAATAAAAACCATATGATCATCTCAATAGATGCAGAAAAAGCTTTTGACAAAATTCAACACCCATTTCTGATAAAAACTCTCCAGAAAGTGGGCATAGAGGGAACCTACCTCAACATAATAAAGGCCATATATGACAAACCCACAGCAAACATCATTCTCAATGGTGAAAAACTGAAAGCATTTCCTCTAAGATCAGGAACGAGACAAGGATGCCCACTCTCACCACTATTATTCAACATAGTTCTGGAAGTCCTAGCCACGGCAATCAGAGAAGAAAAAGAAATAAAAGGAATACAAATTGGAAAAGAAGAAGTAAAACTGTCACTGTTTGCAGATGACATGATACTATACATAGAGAATCCTAAAACTGCCACCAGAAAACTGCTAGAGCTAATTAATGAATATGGTAAAGTTGCAGGATACAAAATTAATGCACAGAAATCTCTTGCATTCCTATACACTAAGGATGAAAAATCTGAAAGAGAAATTTTGGAAACACTCCCATTTACCATTGCAACAAAAAGAATAAAATACCTAGGAATAAACCTACCTAGGGAGACAAAAGACCTGTATGCAGAAAACTATAAGACACTGATGAAAGAAATTAAAGATGATACCAACAGATGGAGAGATATACCATGTTCTTGGATTGGAAGAATCAACATTGTGAAAATGAGTATACTACCCAAAGCAATCTACAGATTCAATGCAATCCCTATCAAATTACCAATGGCATTTTTTACGGAGCTAGAACAAATCATCTTAAAATTTGTATGGAGACACAAAAGACCCCGAATAGCCAAAGCAGTCTTGAGGCAAAAAAATGGAGCTGGAGGAATCAGACTCCCTGACTTCAGACTATACTACAAAGCTACAGTAATCAAGACAATATGGTACTGGCACAAAAACAGAAGCATAGATCAATGGAACAAGATAGAAAGCCCAGAGATTAACCCACGCACCTATGGTCAACTAATCTATGACAAAGGAGGCAAAGATATACGATGGAGAAAAGACAGTCTCTTCAATAAGTGGTGCTGGGAAAACTGGACAGCTACATGTAAAAGAATGAAATTAGAATACTCCCTAACACCATACACAAAAATAAACTCAAAATGGATTAGAGACCTAAATATAAGACTGGACACTATAAAACTCTTAGAGGAAAACATAGGAAGAACACTCTTTGACATAAATCACAGCAAGATCTTTTTTGATCCACCTCCTAAAGTAATGGAAATAAAAACAAAAATAAACAAGTGGGACCTAATGAAACTTCAAAGCTTTTGCACAGCAAAGGAAACCATAAACAAGACGAAAAGACAACCCTCAGAATGGGAGAAAATATTTGCAAATGAATCAACGGACAAAGGATTAATCTCCAAAATATATAAACAGCTCATTCAGCTCAATATCAAAGAAACAAACACCCCAATCCAAAAATGGGCAGAAGACCTAAATAGACATTTCTCCAAAGAAGACATACAGACGGCCACGAAGCACATGAAAAGATGCTCAACATCACTAATTATTAGAGAAATGCAAATCAAAACTACAATGAGGTATCACCTCACTCCTGTTAGAATGGGCATCATCAGAAAATCTACAAACAACAAATGCTGGAGAGGGTGTGGAGAAAAGGGAACCCTCTTGCACTGTTGGTGGGAATGTAAACTGATACAGCCACTATGGAGAACAATATGGAGGTTCCTTAAAAAACTAAAAATAGAATTACCATATGACCCAGCAATCCCACTACTGGGCATATACCCAGAGAAAACTGTAATTCAAAAAGACACATGCACCCGAATGTTCATTGCAGCACTATTTACAATAGCCAGGTCATGGAAGCAACCTAAATGCCCATCAACAGACGAATGGATAAAGAAGTTGTGGTACATATATACAATGGAATATTACTCAGCCATAAAAAGGAACGAAATTGAGTCATTTGTTGAGACGTGGATGGATCTAGAGACTATCATACAGAGTGAAGTAAGTCAGAAAGAGAGAAACAAATATCGTATATTAATGCATGTATGTGGAACCTAAAAAAATGGTACAGATGAGCCAGTTTGCAGGGCAGAAGTTGAGACACAGATGTAGAGAATGGACATATGGACACCAAGGGGGGAAAACTGCGGTGAGGTGGGGATGGTGGTGTGCTGAATTGGGCGATTGGGATTGACATGTATACACTGATGTGTATAAAATTGATGCCTAATAAGAACCTGCAGTATAAAAAAACAAACAAAACAACTAATACTAAACTTTCATTGGGTTATTTGTATGGAAATATGTTAATATAAATGTTTCAGACATTACATGAAATTTCTAAAAATCTTATATTTGTATTTGTATGGAAATATGTTAATATAAATGTTTCAGACATTACATGAAATTTCTAAAAATCTTATATTTGTATTTGTATGGAAATATGTATGGAAATATGTTAATATAAATGTTTCAGACATTACATGAAATTTCTAAAAATCTTTTATGTTCTGCTATAATGTTATAAGTACTAATCCTAGTTATTACTTTAAAATGTATATCTCAGAAATAACGAATTTTCTTGTCAACTGCATTATTATGAACTTTCATCAAATCTTTAAAAAAAAAAAAAAAAGAAGTTTATGGCAGACACAATACACATGTTTGGATGTGTATGGGGGGGTGGGGGTGGGGGGAAAAAGTGATCTGCCTTCAGTTCACACCAGAGTGAGCACAGAGGACCATCTACCAATGTGGTAGAATATTTCTAGAGGTTCAGATATCCTGGAGAAATAACCTTGGACTTCAAGGCAACCTTTGTAAGCAGATTAAGTTAGGGGGTCCCTGGAGAAAGAGAACCAGGAATGGCTTTCTCAACATAAGAGAACCCATTTTGGCCTAAGCCATTTTGTGATCTAAGCCTGGCTGCAATGCTTGCCCTTGAACAGGTCTCAGTAATTAATGATTTTGAGGGAGGGAATGCAGAAACAAGGGAGGAGCAGTCAAGAAACAATAGTACTGCCTTGGGGCAGGGTCCTGGTTCCTCAAGAGATATATATAATAATATATCTTTGAGTTCTGCAGGAAGTAAGGTCCTCACCCACATGGAGGATGGATGATGTTGATCCTCCTGACTTTAATCAACTAAAGCTTGGACTCTGTCAACCTTTGCCCCAATTCTATGCTGAGTTCTCCTCTGCTCAAGCCCCCTCATGAATATAAATATACCCTTAGCTTAAAACTTCCTCAGTTTTGATGGTAAAGGTTCTAACTTCATAAGGTTGGTGTAAGGATTAAATAAGTTCATGTAAAATACTTAGAACAGCTCTGACATATGCTAAAAACTCAATAAATGTGAGTTGTTACCACCATCATCGTTATTCTTGGTATTATTATCATTGTTACAAACTTGTCCTAGACGATCTTAAAAGATGTGCATAAGGGCTTGTGGAAAGAGTAGCTTTCACCCTAACTTGGGTTTATGTTCTGTCCGTAGTGTTAAAGAATTTCAGATGAACCCTGTAGACATTTGTTATATGGCATCTATACTATACAACTGATAACATTTTTTTACTATATGGATATTTTCTTTATGTGATTAAACATGCAAATATCTGGTTCACCTATTAAAAAACAAACAAACAAACAAAAAACTTCCCCAGTTTTGCTGTTTCGGGAGCCACTGCTTCGGGAACGATCCCCGGTGTTCTCCTTACTTGCTGCAAGTAATAATAAATCCCTCCTTCTCCCAATCTTTGGCTTGGTTGTGTCTATTGGCTTGACACCCACCAAGAGGCAAACCCAGTTTGGGGGTAATATTCCCAGAAACAAGACTGTCAAATGGAGCTCAGACTTGAGACACCAGTTCTTAGAGAGCTGATAGTGATGCCCAAAACTTTAGAAGACCAGACCCTGATAAACGAGGTCCTGAAGAATAGCAGGTAACCCCTCCTTATCAGGAAAATCCAGAGGCAGCTTGGGCTTGTGGCAGGTCAAATTGGGGACCACTTTATTCCTACTGTTCCTCATCTCTTGCATTTCCCACAGCTAGCAATGGTCCTTGTCAGGGACCAACAGCAGATTGCCCCAAAGTTTGAGGGGCTGTGGTTATGTAAGCAGATAGGGTAGGGGGCCCCTGGAGAAAGAGAATGAAGCATGGTTTTCCTGACATAAGAGAAGCCATTTTTGGCCTAAGCCATTTGTGATCTAATCCTGGCTGCAATGCTTGCCCTTGAACAGGTCTCGATAATTAATGATCTTAAGGGAACAAAAGAATGCAGAAACATTACCTGCTATCAGGCAAGAGAAGTAACATTAGCAAAGATAACATATCAGTTGTGAAGACTCCCAGTTATCTTTCAGTGGTAAAGGTTAGCCCGAAGCACTCAACCACCAGATCAACCGGAACCTAAGGGACGATGATGTTGACCTTTTCTGATCCTGGTGACCTCAATCAACTAAAGTTTGGACTCTGTCAACTGTCCAAACCCCTTCATATATATGCATGGACCCTCAGCTTAAAACTTCCCCAATTTTACTGTTCTGGGAGATGCTGCTTTAGGAAAGATCCCCAGTGTGTTCTCCTTAGTTGCTGCAAGTAATAAATCATTTCTTCCCCTGATCTTTGGCTTGGTTGTGTCTTTTGGCTCTATACTCACCAAGAGGTGGACACAGTTTTCCGGTCACAACTGAAGGGGGTATTTGGCAGTGGTCTGCAACTGTGAGGGGTCCATTATCTGGGTCAGAGGCCCCCAGTCTTCTCTGAGGTTTGAGACAGGGGGCTTTGATGGCTCCGCAGTCCCTCCAGAGCCACCCTGGAGAAATTATGTTTACTCCACAGGAAGAGAAAGCTGTGGGAGGGTGAGGTTTGGACTACATGTAGAAGGAGCCTCTGGAGGACATAATAAGCATTGGCCTTTCCTTGTGGAGCTCTGCAAAGATTTACCAGGGGAAAACTGGTAATGGGACATAAACTACCCTGAGAGTCTAAAGCAGAGGATTCTGGCTTTAAGAATCAGCTCTCAGGGTCTTCTTAGTGAAAAATCAAAACGGTGTTTCCCAAAGTAAGATTCCCTATCAGAATTTCCTGGGGATGTTTATTCAAAATGCAGATTCCTGCCTTCCACACAGATCGAAACTCTGGGGGTGAGGCCCAAGAATCTACATTTTTTAATCAGGCTGCCCAGATTCACCATCTTGAGGAGCTTGGGGTGAAGCAGGAAGAACAGTACAGGTGTGTCTCTTAAATGTTCAGGGGAAATGAAAATTAAGCCTCTAGGAAAGAAAAACTCTAGGGTGTCAAACCACAGAGTGTCTGTGCAGTGAATTGTTTTGTATTCACTCAGTTGGCTTTAATATAAGAAATAGAAACAAACCAGAGGTAGCCTTTTAAAAATTTTATATTTTTTATTATAGGATTATTTAATACAACAAAAGACTTTCCAATATAAAATGTCTAATCTACCTATTCTAGCCTAACATTTCTATTAATTCACTTTACATTTACACATACTTCTTTGGCGTGAGGTTGAAGACCATAGCATCTCAACCTATATTGGGTGCCTGTGATGGTCCATGAGTTGCCTTGCAGGTATGGAAGCTCCTCACCCTTTTTCCAGCTGCCGCCTGGACCTTAGGAGAGTGGAGGAATGCCAGCCACTCCTACTGTGGGAGTAGGTGTCTAGATATGATTAGTGCACATGCTGGCCCTACTACCCCCACTCATCTGGCTGTAGGTTCGTTTAAGTTAGACAATTCTGATTTGTTGATAAGACATGGTGACCCTCCTTGGGATGTAAGCAACGGGTCAAGTCATAATTCATACACTCTACACCTGGCCTAAATGTCTTTATCCATTGCCCATGGGTCACTGGACCACAACCCCTCAGGCATTCCCCAAGGCCGAAAGGGAAGGTGTGTGATCCAAATTTATATTTGCTGACTGGCTTCCCTGTGTCTGGTTTCTAGCTAGCTCTACATTTACAAGACAATGTGATAAGGACCTTGCCCAGCTAGGGAATTTGGGTGCGGGGGGATATGTACCCTCAGCTTAAAACTTCCCCAATTTTAAAGAGAAAAAAGAAAGACCTCTTAGAATGACAGGAGTTGTGGCTCATTTTAAATGAAGTCAAGAATGATTTGCATCACTGACCACTTACGGCCACCACTGCCAGAAGAGTTCTGAGTCCAAAGGTGAAGAAAGTTGAGCCAGGCCTCTCTGGCTTTCCCTTCCTCTCACCTGGGTGAGACTGGGAGGCATTCACTGACCAGATTGAGGAGGCTTGTTTGCTTACTGACTGACCAGTAGGATAAGGTCTGTCTACATTCCCTCCCTCAGTGTCAAGTCGTTTGTAATGTTGTGGTCTCAGCCCTCAGCAGATAAACCAAACCCTGAACTTGAGTTCTGTTATATGCTGGCTGTGTGATTTTTGGCAGCTAACTTCTCCTTCCTCGGTCCCACTTTACTCATCTCTAGAATGGGGATAATACCTCTGCATTAGCTTGTGAGGGCTGCTCCAAGAAAGTAACACAGACTGGTTGATTTAAACAACAGAAATTTATTTTCTTGAATTCTGGAGACTAGAAGTCTGAGATCAAGGTGTTGGCAGGGTTGGTTTCTTCTGAAACCTCTCTCCTTGGCTTGTAGATGCCCACAGGTTCTTCTTTCTATATGTGTCTGTGTCCTAATTTCCTCTTATAAGGGCACCAATGGTATTGGATTAAGGCCCACCTAATGACCTCATTTTAACTTAATTATCTCTTTAAAGACCCTATCTCCAAATACAATCACATTATGAGGTACCCGGGGTTAGGACTCTAACATTGAGTTTTGGGAGGACAAAATTCAGCCCATAACAACCTACTAGGTATTATTGTGAGGACTGAATCATCTAAGGTGTTTAAAGCATTAACATAAAGCCTGACATAGTATGCCCCACAAAATGGTAAATGCTATTATTTTGAGGCCCTACATAAAAGAAAGATACTGTCATCGAAACACAAGAAAACATAGATGGGAAAGAGAATTCTCCTAATTATGGCTCCTATTTCCCATCTGATGGACACTTCTGTTGTTCTTCAAGCCCTTCTTTTAAAAATGTGCCGACACAATGTCTGAACATAGCATCTGTGGGGGACCTTCTAAGGGCTAGAAAGCAAAGCAGACAGTTACAGTTTTCTTCTTTGCCTGTTGCTGTTATCTTTCTGGCTATAAGCTCTCGGAGGACTGTCTTAAACTTCCTTTGTATCTCTTACTATATCTAAGAATACCATGCTGAGCACAGAGTAACGCTCAGTAAAAAAACAACAAATCAAACCATATGTCTTTGTGATAGTTTACTTATTTCTAGAAATAAGTCCTGGCCAAAGAGGTATGTTATCCTGAAAGGGTAGATCGCCATCTAGTGAGCCTTGCTATTAGACTAGGAAAGTGTGAGGTTCAGAAAACCCCAGGTTGCTACTTCTATGTCTTATACGTTAGATATTTATATATGCAAACACAAACAGAAATCTTCTTATAGTTTGACAGCTTGATCTATTATTGATAAATCAACTAAGCTTTTATTTTCCTTTATTCCCAAAAGATTTCTTCATCAATCTCAAAATGAAACAAATTTACCAAACAAGCTATAGACTAAAATAATCTCATAACTGAGATAAAAATGACTGATAGATGAAATCTGATACATTTTACTCTGGAAAGTGTCTTTGAGCACAGCGGTGAATGTATTTTCAGTAGGAGTGAGTCTAGAGGACAGAGACAATAGGCAACAAATGAAACCCCTATACCATTAACAGCAATCAACAAGCAATGAGGAAAAGCAGTAGAGGAAATGGAGCCTATACCTAGAGGATCAGCACCAAGGTTGGATGCCTATTAGCTTTTTGAAGTTCAGTGTATTTGAGGAATTAAAGACCAGGCATAGCAAAGAGCCACCCTGGGGATGGCTTCTTGGCTTGAAGGCCCATTTTGATCTGCACAGCATCAGAGTTTACAGGAGACGGTGTCTGCAAATACTTTCACTGCCAAGTATTGTAGTTCTCCACTGCACCTCTAGGGAGGAGCCTTCTCTGCCTCAACAGATTTTTCCACGTGGACTTTTCCTTATAGAATCAATGGTTATATTTCAAAGACCAGACTCACTCATTGGTAGAAATGCTTTTGGTGACTGAGCCTTAGACTCTCACTCGTACATTCATTCAACAAATATTTATGGACTTCCAAGAATGTGCTAGATACTGTTCAGACACTAAGGCTTTAATGGTGAACAAGAGGACAAGATTTTTGCCCTCATAGAGCTTTCTTTTTTTTTTTTAAGAGGGCAAAGACAGTAAGCATGTAAACAAAATAGATAACAATGTCAGGTACTATGAAGAAAAAATAAAGCAAGGTAGGATGGGGTGGTGGTAAGGGTTCTATTTTCTGGAAGGCTGCTCAGGAAAGGCTCACCTGAGCAGGTGACATTTGAGTCACTTCTTAGTCTCTTTTGGCTTACTTACCAACGTACAGACAAAAAACTGACTTTTGAAACCTAACCTGTTCATCATTAGACTAGTGTCTGTAGTTCAGTGTGGCTGCAGTTTAGAAGTGTGACACGCTGGGGGGGTGGGGATGGTGGTGTGATGAATTGGGTGATTGGGATTGACATGTATATACTGATGTGTATAAAACTGATGACTAATAAGAACCTGCTGTATAAAAAAAAAAAGAAACTGACATCTATGTTGATAAAAGAAAACAAATGGCAAAAAAAAGAAGGGCAACCTGACTTTTCCATAAACCTATTACAAACTGTACCATGTGAGATGTACAAAACAAATTGCTCCTGATACCATGTTTCTTCTCCTTTTGGCTTCTTAGCGTTGTGACAATACCAGGGAGATAGAGACTAGTTTGACTTTCAGAATCCTATGCAATTTTATTGGCCTCATGTTATTTATATAGATGTTGCTATCACAGAAATAGGTGATATTTAATTAAACCTTAAAGCAAAAAAAAAAAGAAGTGAGACACGGGGAGAGGGAGCAGATTAACTCAGGAGATGAGTCTGGAGAAGGGAGCAGTAAACAAATCATAAAGGATTTTGTACGTCACAGTAACTAGTTTGGGCTTTATCTGGAGGATGACTGAGAAGCCACTGATGAGTTTTTTTTTGTTTTTTAAAAAATTTATTTATTTATTTATTTATGGCTGTGTTGGGTCTTCGTTTCTGTGCGAGAGCTTTCTCTAGTTGTGGCAAGCGGGGGCCACTCTTCATCGCGGTGCGCGCGCCACACCTCTCACTATCGCGGCCTCTCTTGTTGCGGAGCACAGGCCCAGACACGCAGGCTCAGTAATTGTGGCTCACGGGCCCAGTTGCTCCAAGGCACGTGGGATCTTCCCAGACCAGGGCTCGAACCCGTGTCCCCTGCATTGGCAGGCAGATTCTCAACCACTGCGCCACCAGGGAAGCCCAGCCACTGATGAGTTTTAAACAAGGGAGTGAAAGAATCAAGATATCATCTTGGAAAATCCCTCTGGATATAGGATGTAGACAACAACCCTGAAGGCAGGGAAAATGCTTAATAGGTCAGTGCAATGATCCAGACAATAATCCAAATTGCCTGAATTCAAGAGGCAATGGGGCCAGAAGGAAGTTGACTGAGGTGAAAAGGCAAGATGTGATGGTTATAGAGTGTGAAGAGAAGAACGATGACAAGGAGAAATGTGTGCTCACTCATTGAGAATGGGAAAAGAGAGGGTGAGACAGGTGACAGAAGATGAATTCAGTTTGAGGTGCCTACAGACATCCAAGCGAATGTCAGCAGGAAGTTGAAAATATAGGTCTGGGGCAGACCTGTGCCTGGTATATAGAGATTTGAGAGACAAAAAGGTAATTGAAACCAAGAGAGGACAGATAGGTCACCTTTTCTGAGGGAAATGACAAAAGTGTCAATGACAGAACCAGACAGAAAACCAGCATTTACAAGATTGGCAGCAAAAGAGCAGAAACAGTGAAGGAAGGATAAAACAGAATGACTAATCAGAATCATCGAGAATACTAATAAGATGTGCATTGTGATTTCATAGTTCCATCTGGTTAACTGGCTTGTTATGTGGAAACCAGTTACTTCCCCATCTTTGACCCTCTGACAAAGCTTTTGTTCATTCCGCAAAATTTATTTGAGCCTGTACTATGTGCCAGACACTGTTCTAGGTGCTAGGGTCATATCAGTGTACAAAAAAGACAGACGCCCTGACTTTATGGAGCTTACATTCTAGTGTGGGGAACAGATAATAAACACATTAAAAATAGGTAAATACTAGAAGGTGATAAATGCTATGGGGAAAACCAGAGTAGATTAAGCGACATCAGTGGGGGACTTCCTTGGTGGTCCAATGGTTTAGAATCCGCATTCCAATGCAGGGGACGCGGGTTCAATCCCTGGTCGGGGAACTAAGATCCCACGTGCCATGGGGCAACTAAGCCCGTGTGCGGCAACTACAGAGCACACGCGCTCTGGAGCCCGCTCAACGCAACGAGAGAGAAGCCCGCGCACCGCAAGGAAGAGCCCCCGAGCCGCAACAAAAAGATGGTGTGTGCCACAACTAAGACCCAACGCAGCCAAAAAAAAAAAAAAAAAAAAAAAAAAAAAGAGAGAGACATCAGGGATGTAGAGAGAGTATGTGAGCAATTTCCAATGGGGCAGTCAGGGTAGCCTCATTGAGTAGGTGATACTTGAGTAAAATCTTGAAATTTGCAAGTAGCTATCTGAGGGGAAGAGCAGAAGTTACCACTACGAAGGTCTTGAGGCAGGAGCTAGCTTAAGAAGTTCAAGCAGTGACCAGTGTTAGGGTACTAGATGAGATCAAAGAAGAAATAGGGGAGCATCAGGTCGGATTCCACTTTTGCTCTGAGAAAAATAAGGGACTATTAATAGGGAGGTTTTGAGCTTAAGAATGATACGCCTAAGGTTTTCTAACGGGATCACTCTGCTGCATTTAGAATAGATGCTGAGTGGCAAGGGCAGAAGCAGGGAGACCAGTTAGGAGACCAGGGCAGAAGTTCAGGCCAAAGATGACAGTGCTTTGAAGCAGGATGATAGCAGAGCGGGTTCTTGACAGTTTGGAAGCGCGATATAAGAGGAAGAGGAGTCAAGAACGAAACCAAGGCTTGTGTCTTAAAGAAAAGGAAAGATACTGCCATCAACCGAGGCAGGGAAGACTTTGGGAGGAGCGGGTCGGTTTTTCGGCGGGGTGGAGGGTGCTCGGGAGACAGGAGGAGGAACCAGGAGCCGTCTAGCCAAGTGGAAACGTCCCGGAGAACGCTGCCAATACACGTTTGAAGCTCGAGAGAGAGATCTGAGCTGGAAATCTATGACGTTGTTAGGAGGCAGTTGGTATTTAAAGCCACGAGAGTAAACACACAGTTTCAAGATGAGTGCTGTGAACAAAAAGCAGGAAAGGGAGGCTAGAGTGTTTGCGTGTGCGCGCGCGCGCGCGCGTGTGTGTGTGGTGGGGGGTATTTTACAAAAGATGGTCAGAGAATGGTCACATGCTTCCTCTCAGAGAAAAAGAGAGCGCTTAGGGCAAGTCCGGCAGAAGGCATCCGACGCCGGAGCCCTCGCAGCCGGAGCAGGGCGCTGGGGAGGCAGAGCTGGGCCGCCGAGGCGGAGGCCGAGGACTCCGAGGGCCCCGAGGCCTGGAGGCAGGCCGCTTCGCTTCTCCGTCAGGCCCTCTCCGGGGGCCACGTTTCTCCTCAGCTTCCTGCCCGCTAGCGTGGGGACGCGGCAGCCGAAACCGAAATTCATCTAAACCACAGTTCCAGCTTCTCCCCAAAGCTAAGGAGTTGTGCGGAGACGAGAGGGAAAGCCGAGGGAGCGGGGCCAGAATGCAGATTTCACTCATACTGCATAGCTCGACTACTTCAGGGCCGATCTCAGTAACTGGTAAACTCGTAAAAACAACACAGTCACAACTTTCATAACGACACGGGCGGCCCCACTAGCGTCACTCTGAGGTAACAGCTTTTCTCTTCAATCGCTCCATGGGCCCCCCAGGGCGGGAGGCCTCCGCCACTACGGGTGGAAGGATGGGTCAATTCACGCTCCGGGAACAAGGCCGGTTGAGCTCCACAAAAGGATTCGCAGGGCGGGGCGACCCGACGACACACTCTCTCTCTCTCTCTCTCTCTCTCTGTCTCTCCCCCACCCAATTTGCTGCGATCGCGAGGCTTTCCTCCCTGACTGGCCACTGGGGAGGCTCTGAGCCTGGTAGCAGCCCGCCTCCCTGAACGCGCGTGCGCACGCGTACCGGGCGCTCGCCACACTGAGCAGGCGCGGCCTCGTGTCGGCTGGTGGGGCGGGTGGAGCGGCCCGCTCTGCGTCCGGGCGCTCGGCTTTCCCTGCCGGTCCCGCCCTCCGTCGCGGCGGCGCGGTGCACCTTGGGACAGGGAGCGATCTCCGAGCGAGGCAGCAAGATGGACGCGGGATTCTTCCGCGTAAGTGGGAACGCGGGGATCTGGGGTGAGGTGAGGGGCTTATCGGTAAAGCCCGGCAGGAGGCCTGAGCTCGGGACGGGGTAGCCAGCGAGCGGAAGCTTCGAAGATCCTAAGGGTCCTCGGTGCCAGCGGACGCTCCCCTCTGCCCTGCGGCGGGGACCGGTGCGCCCCTGCGCAGTCTCCTCCTCCGGAATCGTCCCCCCCTACGCGGCGGCGACGGTCGCCGGAAAATGGCGGCGGGAATGGCCCGAAGCGGTACCTCGTCGCCCGCCCGCCTGCTTGGCGGGGGCCTGCGGGCCGAGCCGCGCGCGTCGCCGGGTCCTGGGGCCTAGCGGACCCGTGAGGAGGAAGTCCCTGGGGGGAGGCCGGAGGGAAACCCTGTGGTGACCGGCGGCTGCAGGGTCCTGGGGAGGACGGGTTTGGGGGTACCGCCCCAGGAGAGCGTGGACCGGAAGCAGCGTTAAGCCGCTTTTCTTGAGAAAGCGGGCGCCGACCCCCCCCCCCCTTCCTGGTCTAAGCCTTCGCGAAGGCTCGGGGTCAGAGTTCGCGGGAGCTCCCGCCCAATTTGATATCCCTTCAGGGAGGGGAACGCCGATAATTTGTGGTTAGAACGTTTGAATCTGAGACTCTCGGGGCAGAGGGTGCAACAAAAAGTATGCGCGTGTGTGGAGGCGGGGGAATGGGGTGGATCAACTCTTCTTCCCGCTCACCGTTCCTCACCCCTCACCCTCCCCGTTTGTTTTACTCTTTTGAAAGTCCGCTGGAGGAAAGTTGCCTCACTTGCAGACGGGGACGTTTTCTCGTCGTAGTTGGCCCTGAGGGCCCATGCTTTATCGGGCGCGTGCTGGAGCCTGTTCGTCCCCTTTTTCACTCCTGTAGGGAATGAGCACCCAGTCGAGATCTAGATGGGTGGGCAAGTGACACTAATAGGACTAGAGTCTGCAAGTTCTTTTTAATGCAGAACGGACCGTATGGAGACCAGTTGGTCTAAGTCAGAATTTATATGTCATGTAAGTTGGCTCTTTCTACTCTCTGGAGCATATAATATGCAGTTTGTATGTGTGTTTTTAAAGGAAAAGTTAAAAGAGGGGAAGACTGGGACTTTAGTAAAGATAGCTCTAGACACTCCAAAACCAGCGTTGAAATTCCTTTTCAGTTGACTTTAAATGTGCTAACTAGGTTTTCATTAAAGGTTTAAGTGTTATTACAGGCATTTGACTTAATGCAGCCAGTTATTTGACTATTCTTGGGTTATGCAAACAGTACTATGGTTATTTATGTAATGGTAGTTTCAATTGAGTTTATCAAATTTTCACACTGCAGGTGAACTCTCCATTTTGTAATTTCTATCAAAGTATTTTGTAGTAAATACTCAATATTTCTTGTAGTCTGAATGGAATATTTTGAAACACAGCCTGTTCTTTTCATTTTTTATTTCCTATGGAAAGGAATTCCAAAAGAAAAAGAGCAAGATGGCTGACAAATTTAAAAACGAGGTTTGCTTTTAGTGTTGGTAAAAATCTGGAAGAAAAGGGTGCAGTGCTTATATACTGCCTACAGTTCCTTAGAGAAGTTGATTGGATAGGATTTAAGCTCTGAGTTAAAAGGTATTAGGGCAGTTATCCTTTTAGTACACTGTCATTCAGGTAGTAAACTGAATCTTTCAGTTAAGGTAGAAATAGTAGCTTTCATTTGCTGGACTTCTGCCACATGCCAGTTACCGTATGTGTATCATTTCTGATGTACACAGCCCTGCAAGGTGGATTTTAGCAAGTAAGGAAACATTCTCGGACAGGTTAAGTAACTTTGAGGTCATATGGCTTAAGTAGTGACAGAGCTGGGATTCTAATACAGGTTCTTTACCTTCCTAAAAGAATTTTCTTGATCACTTTCCAAGGGACAGTGGCCAACTCTGTGAACCAATCAGTAGATTTCATATCACACCCAGCTATTTCCGTATTTAATTGGGCCAGTGGGAATGACAAAACTCAGACTAGTGATTACTTGATGTCCTAATGTAGTATTTGTAAGCTCTCATTTTTCCAGTTTCTTTACAGAAATTGAGTTTATTAAGGTAAACCTATATTTCTCATGCATTCCAAGTTCTGAAAGTTGTGAAAACTAACACAACATAGTCTCAGGCTGTTGTTTTTCCTTTTCCCCCTGTTTATATGCATTGCCACAATAATTTTGCAAGCATGCTACTGGCTTCCAGAAGAGGATGAAACTTAATGGTCTTGTTTAAAAGTATATGTTAGTATTTTCTGTATTTTATTGAAAACCCTTAAATGTCTATTAGCATAGAAAGAGGTGAAAAAGATACACATCAAACTTAACTTGGTTGTGGAGGAGGTGTTAGGTTTATGCTGTAGTCTGCATGTTGTTTGACTTGTTACAGTGAGCATATGTTTTGTAAATTTTAAATAGTCAAGTTTTCAAAATGTTAGCTCTGTTGGGAAAAGAGTACACATTTTGTACCTATGAATATTAGCTATGGTGTTTCTGTTTACTTGATTACTCTGTTTCACCTGTAAAGGTCATAGCCATCATTAGCTGATAAAAAGCAGGAATTTTAACTTTGAGCTCTTAATTGAAATGTGTTTCTCTTCCTGCAGGGAACAAGTGCAGAACAGGATAATCGGTTCAGCAACAAACAGAAGAAGCTACTGAAGCAGCTGAAATTCGCAGAATGCCTAGAAAAAAAGGTATTCTTTTGGATAAACTGTTCTACACCTTTATAGCACAGTTGATTCAAGCATTTTGGTGGTTTTGGAGATGGACTGTAACATGAATACTAAGGAAAACATTTATAATTAAACATTTTCCATCTTTTAGCCACAACAACACACACACAGAGACTAGCGCAAACAAATAAGGATGAGCTAAATTGTACCATGCTAAACAAAAGAATTTCATAAACCAAAAGGAACTTCATTAGACAAAATTCTTATGTGAGCTTTCCTTTAGGATTGTGAAGTTGTACTCAGTAATAACTGCCTGCATGTTTTATCAGGTGGACATGAGCAAAGTAAATTTGGAGGTTATAAAGCCTTGGATAACAAAACGAGTAACGGAAATCCTTGGGTTTGAAGATGATGTTGTGATTGAGTTTATATTCAACCAGCTGGAAGTGAAGGTAATAATATACAAGTGGCTCTTATTTCTGAATATGTGACATAATTTTGTGAATCTATGGAAACTGAATTTTTCTATGGAGTACAAATATAGGAGGGTTATTTTACAATGTTTGTTGTGAAAAGAATTCACTTTGTAAACAACTATTAAGGCTGGAAGTTTAGTGAAGGTACATAGTTTTGAAAGCTACACAGGTGAAAAATCAAACTTATTGTTTGTAATTTTGCTGTTACATGTTAAGTTACTTTGACAGCAATTTTCTAATGATAATGTGATTTATGATTTAAAAGGCCTGAACCAAAATGGAAGTTATTCCTTGCGTCTGAAGTATAGCACCATCACCTTATTAGGTCACAGCAGAGTGAGTGTCCCAATGTCGCTCTGACCCAACTCCCTTGATGATGCAGTGTGTGTTTGGAGGTGAGTTGTGTAAAGTGGCCAAACATCAACAACAACAACAACAAAAAATACAAACAGGAAAGAGCAATGGGTAAATCTATACACTGCTCTTCAAAAATACTATTATGAGATGGACTTTTATGTGAAGCATGAGGGGCAATTCTGATTTGATTGGATATTGTTTTTAAAATAATCAAGGAACTAAAGTTTTTAGTTGTAGCTGCATGTCAGCTAGTCATCAGTTACATCTTAGGCACAGAATTTTTTGTTTACATTGTAGTTAAACTTCAGACTGAAATAAATTGACAGTATTATTAGAGCCAGTTAATGTAATTGTTCCTTTCTTCATACGTGAGATAATATGAGGTGACGATAGAATTGATGTTTAAAAACAGTTTTATTATAAAATAGTTTGCTATTTTGCCACGACAACCCAAAGGACAGTAAGATGCACCGTATAACCTTTTGGCAAATATACCAATGTGAATTTACTTTTACATTAATCCTTTTCCCAAAGAGTTCGCCCTTGTGTTTTGACAGAACAGTTGGCATTTCAACTGATAAGGTATTTCTATTTTTAAGATACAATTTGGTAATTACGTTTTGTTTTGAATACTTTCAAATACTATTTAATTTTAAGAAAGTGCTTCCTTTTAAATGTATACATTTTATTTAGAAAACCAGGAATATGGGAAAAAGTTTTTTAAATGATGATTAAAGATAGATTTTATTAGAGAAATGCTTTACTGATTTGTATTTTAGTGCATTTTTAAAACCTAAGTATCTGGTAGTATTCCCCTTGTAGTGAGCATGAGATTAAAGTTTAGAACTTTTTTAAACAATCTTTTCTTTTTTTGTGGTTGTGTACTCATTATTGCTTGTTCGTCTTTTGCAATTTAGATAAATGATATAACATTAAACTCAAGGTGGTTGAGTTGCAGTAGGGAGTCGGAAGCAAGCCAAGGGAACATCTTTCTCTACAGGGGACTTGGCGATTCCAAACCCCCAAGGTTCCAAGAAGAAACTGAAGACACCTGGAATCTGTACTTGCTTTGTGCTATTGAGCTGTGCTTGTTATATGGACCTTGTTGCTTGACCAACAGATTTAGCATTTAAAAATCCAGTTATTTTTGAGAAATCTTGACCTCTTAGCTCTTTGTGGACAGTTGAGAATTCAAGGCATTGTTAAAATAGATTTTCCTTATGTAGAAGTCAGGCTTTCAGCTTAGTCTTCAAAAGTTAGAGTGCATGCATAACTTGATAGTTTTCATAACTGGACAGTAGATATTTTATAGAAAGCTATCTACAGTGTTAGAGAGAAGTGAACAGTTTATGTACTTTTCCCTTTCTCATTGAGCGAAAATTTCCAAGCAAGCAAACACTTTCCATATTAGTAAATGCAAGAATTTGTGGATGTTCCATGATGGTTTTTAAAGTTAATAAATGTAAGGCCCACTAACAGCCATAGTCTAAAAATACTTACGAAATCCACAAAGGATTAACAGGCTCTCTGATGGCTTTTGGTAGAGTGAGAGAGAATTTGGTAATCTGTGCTAGAGATTATATTGCTGAAAAACTACTAGGGAAAGCTATTTTTAAAATAGTAAAGAATATATATGTATCTAAGCCCCTATGATAGACTTAAAAAATACTAATTTAAATGAGTTTTAGGTTGGTCGGTTGGTTTGTTTTGAAGTAACCTGTTCCTCTTCCTGTCATGTCTTTTTGCAGAATCCAGACTCCAAAATGATGCAAATCAACCTGACTGGGTTTTTGAATGGAAAAAATGCTAGAGAATTTATGGGAGAGCTGTGGCCCCTGCTCTTAAGCGCACAAGAAAACATCGCTGGAATCCCTTCTGCTTTCCTAGAGCTGAAGAAAGAAGAAATAAAACAGAGACAGGTAATGGCCTTTTCTTTTTCGTGATGTTTGATTTGAGAGAGTAGTATCCAGACTGCTGAGAGACTGTAAATTTTACATGTCCCAGCTAGGATCAGTATGTTTTCCTTTGCTGTGATATATTTGAACGTTCAGTTTTGGTTCTCAACTTCTCCCACTCCCACCCCCCTACCCAAACAGAGAGTTTAGAATGTCATTGTCCCAGAGTCCAATGATTTGGTATATTTAATTAAAAAAAAAAAAGTATATATATATATATATATATATGTATGTATGTATAGTACATCTAGATTAAAAGAAAATTGAACTTTAATAACAGTGTAAAAGGTAAGCACAAGCTCTTCATATAGGCAATACATGTTAAATCACAAAAGATAAGATAAATGTGATTTTTTTTTTTTTTTTTTTTTTTTTTAGTAAGCTTGAAAACAGCCATTTTTTTTAGTTCATCTGTTGGGGATTAATTTTCAACAAGTATTCAGCACCAGTCTTAAAGTGTGTAGTATGGATGAAGAAAGAACAGTCTTGTTGAAAACCAGGGGCTGATGAAATGACAGTTATATTTAACATTGGTGTTTATCAGGTGTAGTCTTCAGTTTGCTTGTTGATCTCAAATGTTCAACTGTTTACTTTGAAAACCTGATCTTTACAGATTGAACAAGAAAAGTTGGCATCTATGAAAAAGCAAGATGAAGACAAGGATAAGAGGGATAAGGAAGAAAAAGAAAGCAGCAGAGAAAAAAGGGAGCGGTCTCGAAGCCCAAGAAGGTACAGTACAATCTGCATACCTAGTGTTTTATAAGTACGTTAGGTATTAAAGTATTTTGTGTCCAGAAAGTTACACAGTTAAAAAAGGAAGCTAACAGCACTATTCAGAGAATTTCTTCCATCATACAGTTTTCATGGTGAGCTATGGCTTGCCTCTGGACTAAAATATTTCATCTTCTTTTTGAGAGAGATCATCTTTTGACTATAATAATTATCTCTAAAATCTTGGTGAATTAGTCAACCCCCTAATTCCTAAATCAAAATCTAGACTTGTCTTTCATATTGCTTTAGTTTAAATTATTTTGAGTTATTATTTTAGTGTACTCCAATTTTTTTTTCTTTAGTTTTTTAATTAGAAATCTGTACCCACTAGCCCTTCCTATTGTACTTACCTAATTCCCTGTTCTACGTTTCTTAGATGGTTGTGCTGAACCCAAAACATATATTTGCTTTCTTTTTCCTTCCACTGAGACTATGGTTAGGTTCCCATTTTCAAATCCACAGTTCAGCTTTATATTTGTGGTGAGTGGTGAGAATTCCATTAGGCTTTTCATTTTTAGGGTTCTGCTAATTTCTTCATAAATGAGCTGGAATTAGTAAAGAGAGGAGGTAATATCTTTGTCCCCTTTATTTATATACTTGATATTAAAAGCTGCTTATCAGGGAAGCAGTATTTCTAGAGTTATGCACAAATCATAATGATAACTATTTGTTGATGAACCAGGTCTACTGTTTTACTTCAAGTTAGGGAAACTATTATTGAAATGGAAAGGGAGCTTCTTCTCTTCCAAAAAAGCTGTCTTATGCAAGTTTGATTTATTTATCCTCTTCTGAAGAACATTTTGCTTTAATTGCACTAGTCATTTTTTCTGGAATACCTAGACTACCTGATGAACTCTGGTGGGATCTGTCTGCATCTAAACTCTGTTTTTGTAAGGTTTGACTTATTATTATATATTTCCTTCCTTTTATGCATCTGCTTCCTCTGAAAAGTTGTTCTTTGGTCTTCTCATCTCTGGGAATGATTGAGAACCTAAATCTAGAGTCCTACGTCAATGTATTCCTCTGTTATAACTGGCATACTGGAGAATGTTGTTATCCTTCATTTGCTTGTTTTTCTGGTTTTCTGTTGGCCCTTTTCCTATTAAGTAAGTGTGATCGGATATCTTATTTCCATAAGGAACTTCTCAGATATAAACAATAATGGTGTAATTAAATAGATTAATCTCACTTCTCCTTTTGACCCTCTTCCCCAGTCCACGTTATTCAAAAAACCTGAAAAAAAATTGCTTTCATCCTAGACGCAAATCCAGATCTCCTTCCCCTAGAAGACGATCTTCCCCTGTCAGGAGAGAGAGAAAGCGCAGTCATTCTCGATCTCCCCGTCACAGAACCAAGAGCCGGAGTCCTTCCCCTGCTCCAGAGAAGAAGGAAAAAACTCCAGAGCTCCCAGAGCCGTCAGTGAAAGTAAAAGAACCTTCAGTACAAGAGGCCACTTCTACTAGGCAAGTACATAAAAATTCATTTATAAATATCACAGTTTTAGGCTGTTAATTAAGTGACCGTAAATATGATACCTGTGAGTTAAAAACATAAACTTACTTGTTTTACTTGTAGATTTTTTAAATTATAAAGTTAGCTTGTTGAAAAGAAATTCAAATTGTATAGGGGAGTATAAGATGACCCAAAGGTGACCACTGCTATCTGTTGGTTGTGTTGCTTCAGATATTTTATATACTATAACTTGCCTTTTTTCCCCCACTATTTTTTTTTTTTTATAAATTTATTTATTTATTTATTGGAGGCGTTGGGTTTTCGTTGAGGTGCACGGGCTTCTCATTGCAGTGGCCTCTCTTGTTGCGGAGCGTGGGCTCTAGGTGTGCAGGCCTTAGTAGTTGTGGCACACAGGCTCAGCAGTTGTGGCTCATGGGCTCTAGAGTGCAGGCTCAGCAGTTGTGGCGCATGGGCCCAGTTGCTCTGCGGTATGTGGGATCTTCCCAGACCAGGGCTGAAACCCGAGTCCCCTGCACTGGCAGGCGGACTCCCAACCACTGTGCCACAGGGAAGTCCCTCCCCCACTATTATGGACGGATTTGCACTTTAAAAAAAAATGTATGTGATTAGAATTGTTAGTTCACTGGATTTCACTGATGTGTATATATCTTTCTAGATGTCTTCATGGATTTTGAAAACTTTTTAAAGAAACAGCTTTTTTATATTACTGTGTTAAGACTTAGGACTCTGAGTAGAAAAGGCACAAAATAAGCATTTTTTTCCCCCCACACAGTGACATCCTGAAAGTTCCCAAGCCTGAACCAGTACCAGAGCCTAAAGAACCTTCTCCGGAGAAAAACTCCAAAAAGGAAAAGGAAAAGGAGAAGACCCGACCAAGATCTCGGTCGCGTTCCAAGTCAAGATCCCGGACACGTTCTCGCTCTCCTTCTCATACTCGACCGAGAAGACGCCATAGATCCCGATCAAGGTGAGTAGTGGCTTTAAGATCTGCGTAGATCTTAGGTTTTATGTGCTACTCTCCTAGGTAGAATTAGGTAAATTATATCAAAGCTGTGGAAAACATTTAGCACAAGTGTTACGCTTTGGATTTCCAGCGACAATATAGGGACACTTTCTAGGTTCCATTAAAAATCTCTATACAAATAGAAAATTGTGTCCCTTGAAATCCATTTTTTAAAATGTAGCTGTTGAGAAAACTATGTTAAGGAATTCATTCCTTGCTCATGATTTACTCAGATTCTAATTCTGTTATGGCAGATCATACTCACCTAGAAGGCGGCCAAGCCCAAGAAGACGGCCATCTCCTCGAAGAAGAACTCCACCGAGACGAATGCCTCCTCCACCAAGGCATAGAAGGAGTAGATCTCCAGTGAGACGGTGAGAGTTTTGGGGTTTTTTGGTTTTTGTTTTCTTTCAGTTTGGAATTGTGAGGTGTATGAAAGCACACCATGTTTGTTTTAGGCTAATCTTTGAATTAGTGCTCCCCTGGAAAAAACTCATGAGTAATAATAGGTAATGTCTTATAAAGAGATACCTCATTTGAGATGTAATGCTGCTATTTGTGCAGTGATAACACTAGTCTAGTGTTGGAAAATAAAAAACAAATTATTGGTGAATTTGTGTTAATCTTACCAGTTATTTGTGTTAATCTTTACCATTTCAGACCCTACCAAGAAATCCTATCAAGTAAGGGAATTAGCCACCTTCTCCCTTTGGCTTTTAATTACCACTAGTTTCTGAATATAGATGACTACAGAGCCGATAAACTGCTTTACCAGTATTAAAATAACCCATTTGCGTTATACCTTTCTTAATGTGTCTTTTTCATATTAAAGAAGAGTACTTATTGTAAACAATTCAAATAGAAATAAGATGAATTGAAAATTACCCACAATCCCATTCCATAGATTTAACCATTATTAGCAGTTTGGTATCTATTTTTGAAGAGACTGAGCATAAAAGTCACTCTCTCAATACCAGTTTTCTTTTTTAAAAATCATTTTTAAATTAGAATAAGGTAAAATGTTAGGATCTGTAACTTTTAACAAACAGACTGTTGCTACACCTGCCCGAAGTGGAGGCATGGTGCACTGGTAGCAGAGTTTTGTGCGTTCTTTATGATGCATTTCACTTGTTTTTGGAAGGAACTGATGATTGTGCTTCAGATTATACTTAGGACAGAATTTTTTGTGTTTTGAGTCTATAAGGTTTTTTTCAAGGAACCAAATCAACTTGGAAATAAAAGAGGGGAAGCGGTAAGGTCCGTAATTTTGTTTCTGCAGTCTGAGATTTTTCAGAGTCCCATATTCTTTAAAAAGATACTTTTCAGGAATTCCCTGGTGGTCTAGTGGTTAGGATTTGGCGCTTTCACTGCTGTGGCCCGGGTTCTGTCCCTGGTCGGTGAACTGAGATCCCACAAGCCACGTGGTGTGGCCAAAATAAAGCAAAAACAAACAAGATATTTTTCTTTGGGGAGGGCTTGTCAAGGTATATTGAACCATTTTTTATAACTACTACTAAAAATTACGGAATTGATGTTACTACTGATAAATGAGACTGAAGATGTAAATGGTCAGTCAATTTAGGCATCACACTTTTCTAAAATTGATTGTTTCTCCTTTGGAGAAAAAGTAATACTGGTGCTTTCTAGCATAAGATTAGTGGAAACAGCTACTTCTTATATTGGAGTTCTGCAAGCAGCCTGTTTTAATTGCTTACTGAGCCATTTAACAGTCAAGATAATTTGCAGATTGTGTAAGATTCCCTTTCAGCCAGTTTTTATCTCACACTTAAGGTAGGGTTTCTTTTTTTCAGGTTCTCAGGAATTCTTCCGCCAAAGGTGAATTCTGCAGGTACACATAATTGCAACAGAACTTACCACAGATTTTGCCGCAGAATTCGAGAGTCCCCTGCTTCTAAGTTTATGTAGCTAAATGAATTCCTAATCTTGCACGTTTTTTTTAAAAAGGCAACGTAAAGGTTGCATGACATTGTGTTATTAAATGAAAAAAATACTTTGCCACCCAAATTTTGTATGCAAACTCCAAAACACTCATATTATTCCTAAGGAGGGAAGAGACTGGTTAGTTATTCTCTTATAGCACTTGACATATTTTATAACTACTGGAAAGAACTCAGAAGCATTTATCAGAATAAGTTATTTAGTTAGTCTCAGAACTAGCTGTTTCCTGTCCTAGGTTATGGTTTTGTTTCACATTAAAAAAAAACTCATTTATGTGCTTAGCTACATAAACTCAAAAGTTGGATAAAAATAGCTGTATTGTTGTGTAAACTGTACATGCCTGTAAGGTCATTTTCTGTAAGTATGCAGTTAATGAACATGAGTACTTTATTCCACAGAAGAAGGCGTTCATCGGCATCCTTGTCTGGGAGTAGCTCGTCCTCTTCTTCATCTCGTTCCCGGTCACCGCCAAAGAAGCCTCCAAAGAGGACATCCAGCCCCCCTCGAAAAACTCGTAGGTTATCTCCTTCAGCAAGTCCTCCGAGGCGAAGGCACAGGCCATCACCTCCAGCAACTCCACCACCAAAAACTCGTCATTCCCCGACACCCCAGCAGTCAAACCGTACGAGGAAAAGTCGTGTTTCTGTCTCTCCAGGGAGAACTTCAGGTAAAGGTAAAAATCAAGCACATAAAAACAATATGTTCTTTCTTTTCTTCATTTGGCCACAAAATACCTAGTCAGTTGTTGCTATCCCCTACTCCCTTCAAAGTATGAAGTTGCTGGGTAATATTTGTATGTCATGTTTTTTGTAAATTTGCTTAGAAGCTCACCTTTTCTTTCCTGCTTTAAGTTCTTGTTGTTTGTTGAAATGGAGTTTACATGTAAAAGTGTTTTGTTTTTAGCAGTGCCCTCTGGCATTGAGTAGGTGGAGAAGTGTACTGTTACCAGCCGTGGGCTGTTTGAGTTGGGGTAGCTTACCGAAGTTTGTGTTGTCATGGTAAGGCATCTTTTTATTACTATGAGACCAGTTAACTTTTTTTTTTTACCCTGCAGATTTTTTGTTTGATATCTTATTTGAGGACTTCATATTCTGCTTTATTTCTTTCTTGGCCACATTGTACTTCCTAGGGAGGGACATGGTGTCCTCCTAAAAGCTGATTTGTTTTTTTAATTTAGACCCTAGGCAGGGTTCTTCTGAGTATTGTCCTTGCTTTATTCTGCATATTGATTTCTGAGGAATTTATGATCTGTGATCCTGCCAGGCAAGTAGAATGCCATGTTAGTCCGAGTGAGGGTTGTGGTCTGTTGGGGTTTGTTTCTTTAGCATTAAATATACATGGAGAAAAACTATGGTATCCATTTGAATTGGGCCTTTGGTGCTTAGGACTGGAATGATACACACAATGTGATAGGTGAGTAGTGGGGGAGGGGGAGATCTTAAAAGAACTGGTATAGTAATTGAATGTTAAGGAGCATTCTGTACATTAATATATACTGGGGTTGCTCTGATCACATTTAAATTTTCAGGTTATAAATGAAGAAATCGGGGATACCTCAGGCAAAATCTTGACTGTATGTTTTTATGAAGTTGGTGAGAGCAGGATTTCTAATCAGCACCCTGCTGCTTCATTTGTGTCCACCCCACCACCACCCACTGGCCCCACAACCCTGCAGTGTGGCAGTTCTAGAAAGGCAAATTTTGCTTTTTTGATCTCTGTTACTGTGAGGTATAGACAAGCTATCAGAGTGAGGGGGGTACTGGACAGATGATGGTAATTTGTAAAGAGTAATGTACAAATTATTTTCTGAACCTTAACAGGCTAATTTGCTGATAACATAAATATTATTTGGTCATTTTTGTTGCATTGGCTCTTTAGACTTAGGCAACTGGATAAAAATAGAGAAACCTTTAGGTCTTACAGGTTCAGGCATAAGTATGGGAGGGGTGTCTTAAGATCACTTATTTTCATAATATCATGTCCCATGTTACTTTTTGTTCAAAATAGTTTCCATTCACCATGTCCAAATCTGATGCCTGTTGTCCTGACCTATTTTTTCTTTTCCTGTGAAGTTTTTGCACTTCTGAATACTTCTTTCCTTTGTCTGGAGCCAGAAAGTTCTCTAGTAAAATAATAGTTTGAATGTTCCTACCTGTTCCTTTGCAAAAACACATCAGATTATGATTTTTCTGTTTACATCATACAGCCAAAGGGTAATAAAAGTACCTGAGCAGAAGGACTGAATCCTTGTTAAATAGGTTGATTGTTAAGAATTACTTGTTAACCTTTGTTAGGGTCTGCACAGATACCAACCTCTTGTGTCTTGATATGTTGTCGGGAAGAGTGGGCTGCTGCTTTTCTGGAAACAAATCACAGTGGATATGTACATAGGAGAGAAGTCAAGGTGGAAGACAAAGGGCCAGTTATGTTCCTGTGGCTTATGGGACAGGTCTTCCATGTCCAAACAAAACCCAGCCAAAGAGATTGACTGTGGGTAGTGTAGTGAGAGGCTGCCTTTTGTCCATTGAGGCTGAATATTGGTTGTAACTACTTGGAGATAAATAGCGTTTTATAGTAAAACAATCCCAACCCTCTGTGATGAAATTTCAGAGCTAGGAAAGACTTCAGAGGTTGTCATATGTTCTCAGGTTAAGTGATTTGGTCAAGGTCAACCATCCAGGACTAGAATTTGGGTTCTCATTCCCAGTTCAGAAATGTACACTTTCCCAACTTTCCTACCCCCACATGCCTGTTTTGATTGCTAAAGGAGGGAAATAGAAGGCAAGGTTAAGTTTTTCAGCTTCTGTACCTGGTAGTATGATTTCAGAAATTCCTTTCTTGCAGTCTCCATTGCTAATAAGAGCATTGATACCATTGAAATGTGATAGATTTTACTTTTGTATTTTGTGGGGTAGTCATCAATCAGGGCTTTAAGGTTCTGCTGTTAGTAGTGTGTGAATGGAGTGGGAGGGAGGCAGGAAAACTATTTTGGAGAATTTGAGGTAAATTATTTGGAGTATAATATACATTCTCATCTGAAAGGGTCCTCAGGAAGCATTTTGTAATCGATGGCATGTTGTAGTTAAATTGGCATTATCTTAGTACATAAAACAGTGCTTTGAAATCAGTGGAATATTTAATGAAGTATGTTTACAGGGGATCTATACCTATGGTGGTGGTGATAATTTTGAGTTAGATCAACATAACCATATGAGTGTGCTCTAGATACTTACGGATTATTTTACTAATTCTGGTCACAGAGTGACTTATCTTTACAAGTGATCTTTTGAGCAAGTCTGCAAGGTTAATAATTAATAGGACTATTGAAGTAAATTTAAAATTCTGTTTTTCAATTGACTTGGGAGATTTCAGACGTCATGCTAGAATGATTTTGCCCCTTAAATACTAAAAATGAAACATTAACATACAAATAAACTTTTTAATAAAAATAAGGTGTTGAAAATCTTATCTAGACAAGCAAACATTGATGAAACATTTATGAAATTAATAATGCTACAATTCAGTCAGTCTTATTAAACCAGAGTAGGGGGTATATAATGGGTACTGTTTAATGCTGATTATATCAACAATGACTTAAGACTTGTAGCCAAGCCATTATTGAGAGATTAGATCAGGATAAAACTCCAAATACAAGTTTCTGTGGGGAAAAAATGTAATGTTGTAGTTCAATTGTATTATTTACTAAATAGGTATTTGCCAACTATATAGCAAACATAACCACATTTTTAATGTTTCTTAGGGGAAAATGCATTCTGGCATCCAAACAACCAGCTCCCAAACACATTTTGGAACCCAGTTCTTTAAGGGGGTACTTTGACGTTTGGGTTTATGACTAGATGCCTATAATATTTTTTCAAGAATTGAAGATTAACTGACACTTAAAAATGAAGAGTACTGACCCAAAAAATAGCTTAGAATCCTTTAAAATTTAAAGACATTTCTATTTCATGTCTTTGAATTTCTTAAAATACAAGTTTTTTTTGTTTGTTTGGACTTTTTGGCTGCATTGGGTCTTCGTTGCTGCGCGCAGGCTTTTCTCCAGTTGCGGTGAGCGGGGGCTACTCTTTATTGCGGTGGCTTCTCGTTGCAGACCATGGGCTCTAGGCGTGCAGGCTTCAGTAGTTGTGGCTCACAGGCTCTAGAGCGCAGGCTCAGTAGTTGTGGTGCACGGGCTTAGTTGCTCTGCGGCATGTGGGATCTTCCTGGACCAGGGCTCGAACCCATGTCCCCTGCATTGGCAGGTGGATTCTTAAGCACTGCGCCACCAGGGAAGCCCTAAAATACAAGTTTTAAATGCAGTCTTGCTACTATATTTCATGATAATTAGATAATCACTAGATTATCTAGTCATTGGATTCTTTACCCAATCCAGTGATTTGTCCAAAAGGCTTATTAGGTAGAATTAATAAAATGCGGGTATTTTTAAAAGTATAGTGGTAAATTCTTCAGTTGGATTACTTCAGCAAAGATGATTAGATTGCTAAATTACTGCCCCTTAGAATAAGCCTTTACAGAATTCTGAATGAGCCTCTGTTAAATGAAATGTGTCTAAATTCTAGGTTAAACATTCCATGTTAATTGCTTTAATTGAACAAACAGGTGTAAGGGTACTGAGGGGATCATATCGTTTTCAAGTCTAGTTCTTAGAGGAATGGTCTCAAATGAAGTTTCAGGTTAATCTAGGGTAAGATTAATGATTATCTGTGTCTGTACTTCTGACATTAGTTGAAGCAATGGGATGGATAATGTAGACAGAGATAGTAATTGTTAGAAATGAAAGCCTATGCCATAGATACAGAAATGGTGTCTTGGGTTCAGATCCTAGTCCACTTCAATTACCCGCATGACTTCGGTTGAGGTTACTTTATTTTTTTTTTTTTTAATCTTTGGAAAGGATCCTCTAGCCTTAGCATTTAATATTTTCACCATTGTGAAGGTCTACGTTTCTACAGGTAGTTTAAGTCCCTCATGCTATTGTGAAGGTTATACTCTACATCAAAAGCCTTCAGCCTCTTAGGCGACTAATTTGTTCCTCTTCTCCAGACCAGATATTTTTCTCTGTGAAAATTTCATCAGATCTTATGTCATTTATCATTTATCATCTTCATTACTTTTCTTTTTTTTTTTTATAAATTTATTTATTTATTTATTTTTGGCTGTGTTGGGTCTTCGTTTCTGTGCGAGGGCTTTCTCCAGTTGCGGCGAGCAGGGGCCACTCTTCATCGCGGTGCGCGGGCCTCTCACCGTCGTGGCCTCTCCCGTTGCGGAGCACAGGCTCCAGATGCGCAGGCTCAGCAGTTGTGGCTCACGGGCCCAGTCGCTCTGCGGCATGCGGGATCCCCCCGGACCGGGGCACGAACCCGTGTCCCCCGCACTGGCAGGCGGACTCCCAACCACTGCGCCACCAGGGAAGCCCCTACTTTTTTTTTTTTTTTAATTTTTTAAAAATTTTATTTTTTTGGCTGCATTGGGTCTTCATTGCTGCGCGCGGGCTTTCTCTAGTTGCGGCGAGCCGGGACTACTCTTCATTGCGGTGGCTTCTCTTGTTGCGGAGCACAGGCTCTAGTGGCACGGGCTTCAGTAGTTGTGGCACGTGGGCTCAGTAGTTGCAGCACGCAGGCTCAGTAGTTGTGGCTCATGGGCTCTAGAGCGCAGGCTCAGTAGTTGTGGCGCACGGACTTAGTTGCTCCGCAGCGTGTGGGATCTTCCCGGACCAGGGCTCGAACCCGTGTCCCCTGCATTGGCAGGTGGATTCTTAACCACTGCGCCACCAGGGAAGTCCTTCATTACTTTTCTGAACCAACCTGTAGTGGATGCTTAAAAGCTCTTATGTTGATGAGGTCTTTGTAGTCAAGAGTGTGTGTTTTAGGTTGTAGGGTAGCACACAGAGGTTTACTTTACTCAGCTGAATGTTATGCATAGCATAGAGCTTGTTCTACTCAGAAACGGCAGCTCCCAATTTCTCTTAATGTTTCTCTTGGGAGAATCTGAAAATTTGAAAATTGGAAAATCATTGTAGAACTTTCTGAGGCTTTTCACCAAACATTTACAAATTCTTGCTTCTACTTCAGGTAATGATAACAGGGGCTTATAGGAACTTTTTAATTGTCAGTAAATTATTTATGAGAATAGTCACACTTCTTTTTGTACTAGTAAGAAGATGTGTTGCTTTTTGTTTTGTTTTTGTATGTATGTAAGTGGGGTTTTTCTTCCCCTTATTTTTAGTGACAAAACATAAAGGTACTGAGAAAAGAGAGTCCCCTTCACCAGCACCCAAGCCTAGAAAAGTAGAGTTATCTGAATCAGGTAAGTGTTTTGTGTGTTTTTTGTTTGTTTTGGTTTTTTTTTAAGCTGAATTAGATTCTGGTTAAAGATTAATTATACGATATGGCTTAATGGTTAAGAGCTAGGACTTTGAAGTCAGACCAGCCTGTTTGAATCCCCAGCTCCACCAACTACTTTTTGTTTGTTTTAATAATTTATCTGAGCCTCTACTTTTTTTTTTTCATCTCTGAAATGCAGATAACAGTACCATCCTTTAGGTCTTTTTTGGTTGTTAACTGAAATAATGTTTATAAAGTGCTTGGCACGCAGACCGAACTGTCACAGATGCCTAAATAAGTTTATTTTTATTATATTTAGTGAAGATAGTCTAAATTAGCATTTAAATTGGCATTTTAAGCTCCTCCTTTATTAAAAAAGAGTAGCTGTATTGCTTGACCCAACCAGATAAAGGTTTAGGAGACCATTTCCCAATTCAAATATGTTAACATTTTCTGTATGCATGACTAAAGAAACACTTTCTAAATGCATCCATCTTTCAGAAGAAGATAAAGGTGGCAAAATGGCTGCAGCAGATTCTGTGCAGCAGAGACGCCAATACAGACGACAGAACCAGCAGTCTTCCTCTGGTATGGACACTGGTTACATTTTTTTCTTTCTGCATATCCTAATAAAAATACTTAAGATAAAAATATCCGAAAATGTAGTGAATGTATCAATACTTAGGAGAAATATTTTTGTGCCTTTGTATAAATATGTTAGGAGGAAGTCTTAGCACAACAGTTAAAACAGGAATAGAAATTGGAAAAGTATATTTCTTTCCTCAACCCTCAGTCTTACTCCCCAGAGCTTTTATTCAGAAATTTTCTGTGCATGTGTAAGTATCTGTGGTTTAAAAAAAAAAAAACCCAGAGGCTCAAACTGTAGATTATATTGCCTGCCTTTTTAACCTACTATATCTAGACATCTTTCCCTGTTAATTCTTAAGGATCTACCTCATTTATTTACCAGCTGCAGCATTTTTCAAATTTTGATAACATGCTGTCATCTATTGAGCCACTCGCCTATTTGGACATTTAGGTTATTTCTAGTTTTTTTGTGTGTTTGTGCTTATGTGAGTATATCTGTAAAATAGTAATTAGAAGTGGAACTTCTGAATTAAAAAGTATGTACACAGAAACCTGATTTTTAAACCAGATATCCTGGTTTTATTCGCTTAGTTGGTATTTGTGACTGAGTCTAGGCACTACCTTTGCTTTGCATTTATAAAATGGAAACCAAAGCATCCCACAGTGGCATTAAGTCAGTTAAAAGCCATACAGCTTTTGCAACTCTTTAAGATGAGGTTAATCATGGAAATGTTTGAAAATGCATGTAAGTTTTGGATATTTTTTGGTATTTGGGACTTGTTAGTTATTTCAAGTTAAGGAAACCATGTACAAATGAAGTGTTTCTCTTTGCAGTCCTTGATTGTTACCAGGCCTGTAGGAAATGTCACATACATTTTTGTTTGTTAAATAATGGTATGAATAAATTATTCAAATGCTAGTTAAGACTTTCAGTAGCCTTAAAAGTACATAGAGTAGCAAGAATTAAGTAATGCTTGAGATGCTTTTTAAGCTTTACTTAGTTATCTGGAAGATCACTAGATTTTTAAGGGACAGTGTCTTGTTGGATTGTTCTGTGGAAATGATTTGTATAACGTAATTATATGATAATGTATATTTATTTATGCTTGACTTTCAAGTCATTAAGCACATATCAATATTACCTTTTTTCAGAACTGATGGCTGTATATGTGCTTGCTTATGTTAGTGGACTTGATTTGCTAATTTGGACACTCCATCTGCTTAGATTCCAAAAACGTAGACAGACTCTTAAGCATAGACCTGATGTAAATTTTTGTTTATTGTGTAATTATAGATTCTGGCTCCTCCTCTTCCTCAGAAGATGAGCGACCCAAAAGGTCCCACGTGAAGAATGGTGAGGTAGGCAGGCGGCGGAGACATTCCCCTTCCCGGAGTGCCTCTCCATCACCTCGAAAGCGCCAGAAAGAGACTTCCCCTCGGTAATGTCTTCACTGGTGTTCTGTAGTTGTGATAAAACTTCATAACTTAAGGGATGGGCTGTGGGCTTATTTAGAATTTGCTTAACTCCTTCCTTTCAAGAACTCACAGTAGGAGATGGTCAGATTTGGGGGTATTTGGGTTTTCTTTGTTCCGTGGTCATTACTATTTAATGAGAACTTAGTAAGTTTTGTACCAGCATGTCGAACGTGTGCATGACTAGAATAGACCAGTTAAATCATAGCATTAACTCCCGACCATGTTTGAATATCTAAAAAAATGTATATCCATTAGTGATACTTAACTCCATTGAAGTAATTAATTTGGTGAATGGAATTCTTGACATTTGTTTTTTTCCACTGCTCTCAGGATGCAGATGGGAAAGCGATGGCAATCGCCAGTGACTAAAAGGTTGGTTAGATGCTATTTTGTAAATTAGGATTACATGTCAAAGTTTTAGTGACTTAATTTACTGTTTAGGTAACATCCCATTCTGACGTTTACAGGGTATGACTGTGGAGAAGTTACTCAATTGTTTTGGTTTGATTATATTTTCTTACACATCAAAATAATGATAAAAACATACACAGTGTTCATTTTAGAGCATCATTTGAATTTAGAGTTTTGTGCAGTTACAGTGTATTTGCTAGTCTTCTGCTTTTTGAGGTCTTTCCAAGAGATAGGACAATAATAATAGCTCCTTAGATTTAGTGGGAACAGACTTTGTGGTGACTATAGGGAAGGCAAGAAAAACGTGGGAGAAACATTTAAAAGATTAAAAAATGACTGTAAGGCTTTGGCCCTATTCAGTGTTTCCTACAGTAGAAAGGTAAGTTGCATATCCTTTTGGAACCTGTTTGGTCATCAGGGTCTTTGTGACCCTAAGGCCATAATATTTTAGAGCCAGATGATACATAGAAATCTCTAATTCAAGCATATCTCATAAGTGAGAAAACAGGGGCTCAGAAGTAGTAAGTGAGTTTCTTAGGGTTACAGTGACAAAGCCAGATCTTAGACCTGTGCCATTGACATTATACCATTTCACCATGACATTGTACTATCTTTGCTAGTCTTCTGTTTTTTGAGGTCTTAGCTGTCACTAAATTTCTAAGTATTTATCCTTCCTGAAATGTTCACATTGTTCTCTTTATAGCTCAGTTTTTGAAGCTGTGTTGTTTTAAGTAGTCTCACTAATTAATAAGAGTGTTTTCTTGGAAAGGTTCTTTGGAACCAGTTGGCAGTGTATATGATGGAGCAAAACGGTGTGTTTGTGCTGTGGAAGTAACTTACTTGACAAGAAAAAATAGAAACCTTAAAAAAAATTTAGATACAAAGGTATTCTGTTCCCAACTGTGATTATTCCTGGTTTCTGTAAAATGGCTAGTACAGCAGCTAAAAAATTGCTTTACAAAGTCAGGTTAGTGGTAAGATTTCTTCTTTTTCCCCCACCCCCCCGTTATGGTTAATGATGTTAGAGATTGCCATCAAGTCTCTAGGATTTGGAGATGGAGAAAGAATTGTTTGGGATCACACTTCAGTATTTATTTTTAAGAAGGGAAATACAGCCTGGCTTTGAATATTTCATATATAAAGTTTAAAGATTGAAAAATGCAGCATTTTTCATGCTTCTAAACATTTGTCTTTGGGTATTGAATACTCTTTCCTTAACAGTGAGTGGTGTATTGATCATACTTAGTATAAAAAGATAGTTGTTGCATCTATAACTTCTTGTCTTCATTACCAGCCTGACCAGTGAAGTGAGGTGATTCTGAAGAGGTCACTGCAGAGATCGCAAGCTGTCTTTGTCCTTATAAGACTTGTGTATTCCTACATACTCGAGGGCTGAGGGCTACTTCATGTTTTGAGGCTTATTGAAACTGGTTCTCGCGCAATTTGGGTGGGGGGAGACCTCTCTACTCAACAATTTCTACACACAGTTGAAGGCCTGAGTTGGCACTAGTATTCAGAGTAACTAGAAAATGTTTAGCCTTCTTCTACTTCTTCCTCTTCTTTTAAACCCCTGATATGTGCGCCATATCAGCTCAGGTAAGAAACTGTAGCCTTTAGGTCATAGAGCCATTGGGTGTCAAGATTCCAGTTATAAGTGATTATCAGATTTTTCTGGTAGTTCCTTTAAGTACGCTAGTTTGGTTATGGGTTTGTTTTTTTTTTTAATCAGGTTACGGTTTTATTCTTATTCTCTTTTTGGTTATTTTCTCACATGGAAACATAGGACATTGAAGGTCATCACTGAAAGGGACCTTTTAGTTACTCCAAGCCTTTCATTTTACAAATGAAACTGAGGCACAGAATAAATATCTCAGGTCATTAGTGTATTATAATAGATTCTAATCTGAGTTAAATTTTTTTTATGAGAATATTTAAAAAGAGAAGTCACATAATCAACAGTAATAGCCTCTTTTGCTATTACACCTACTGATAACACATTGGGAGTTCTGCTTTGTATCATCTCACCCTCAAAATTTGTGAGTGTAAACCTTTGTTTTTCTTTTTTGAGTCAAAACCCAAATGTCTTTTCCCATTTGAAATCTTCATTACCTGTTGAAACAGTACTGTAGTCCACCCTGTTTCTCTAGGTCCCGTAATTCTCAGATTAGCCTTGCTAGTAAAGTGGCTTCTCCTTTACTGTTCTTTCTTGTAATTAATAATTTGGTGTCTGCGTTTCATCTGAAGCTTATCTGTATTGTAGTTTATATTTTAAATCTGTTCAGAGTGAGGTCTTAGTCCCCACAAGGCATAAGCAAATTTTTTTTTCCTTAAACTTTGGATTTATTTATGTATGTATGTATGTATGTATGGCTGTGTTGGGTCTTCGTTTCTGTGCGAGGGCTTTCTCCAGTTGCGGCAAGTGGGGACCACTCTTCATCGCGGTGCGTGGGCCTCTCATTATCACGGCCTCTCTTGTTGCGGAGCACAGGCTCCAGACGCGCAGGCTCAGTAGTTGTGGCTCACGGGCCTAGTTGCTCCGCGGCATGTGGGATCTTCCCAGACCAGGGCTCGAACCCGTGTCCCCTGCATTAGCAGGCAGATTCTCAACCACTGCGCCACCAGGGAAGCCCCAAGCAAATTTAAATTAAAAATTAAATTTACTAATGAGTGTCAGAATTTTCATTGTTCTGTTAATGAACTCTCCTTAGTTTTAATGGGGAATCAAGACTGGTAAACTTTAGAAAATACTTCCAGATTCACAGGAAGCATCAATCCTGTACTGGGCAAGAAATTAAGAACTAGTTACAGTTGACCCTTGAACAACATGCGTTTGAATTGTGCAACTCCACTTATACGTACGTGGCTTTTTTTTTTTTTTTTTTTACAATAAATACATATTATAGTACTACACCATCCTCAGTTGATTGAATCTACCAGTGCAGAAGCCCAAGCGCCCCACATTGTTTAAGGGTTAATTGAATATTATTTGACTTCTTTGTATACACAAACTTAGCCAATAGATGTCCAACTGGCTTGGTATTTATTTTAGTATATCTGCTGGGAGACTACTATGAGTTAGTCCAGTTGATTATAATTGTATTTTTCAGGTGTGCTTTTTGTGTTAATTGGCTAAGTGCCTAACAGCTCAGAATTAAGGTCTGTGATTCTTATCTATATTTTAACCACATTGCTCCCAATGGCTTTAGTGCTCAGACAACTTTGGTCCTTTGTCTTTGGGGTAGGGTTTTTAGTTAATAGTTTGCAACTGTTGAACTGTGGGAACATACTTTTTAAAAAATCAAGAACTTGGAGCAGTGGCATCCAGACTTTGGGCCTTAAATTTTAAATATCTGTATTAGAACATTGTATTTTTCTAGACTTCAGAACAGTTGTTCCTAACAAGGAATCAAAAATCACTTGAAGAACCTTTTTAAACATATACCGGCTGGACCATAGCCCAAACCTGGTGAACACAAATTTCAGATAAGCTTCCGTGCTGTTTCTGGTGTGCATTCTAGTTAAAAAGCAATGCTCTAAGGCAGTGTTTTCAGACTTTTTTCACCTTGCGTCATGTTAAGAATGTTTTACGTCATGACTCAGACTGCATATTTATATACTGAAACAAAAATTTTGCAAAACAAAATTACCCTTACCACAAGTTAAAGCACTTTGATTTTGATTTTCTTTTTCTTTTCTTTTCTTCCTTTCTTTCTTTCTTTTTTTTTTTTTAAATCCTGGTTCTCACCCAGGGTCTTGACTAACTACACTGTAGTTTGAAAAACACTGCTTTGAGGGATAGAGTGACAGTTGCTGCACTTTGGGTTGACAATGATTGAAACTAAATGATCTTGATCACTTAGTTATAAGTGTTACTGACTCTGAATCAACTATAATTCTTCTTTGGTTTAGTGGTAGACGGAGGAGAAGTCCCTCCCCACCGCCTACCAGAAGGCGACGTTCTCCTTCTCCTGCTCCTCCGCCTCGTCGACGCAGGTCTCCCACACCACCACCACGACGAAGGTACTTTATCACATAGGCTAGTGGGAGCTAAATGGAGCAACTTTGAATCTTTGTGATTGAAATATTTTATTCGAGTGGCATGCACAGCTGTTTACAAAATACCACATACAATTCCATTTACATGAAAAGTCCAGAACACACGAATTTGTAGAGATAGAGAGTTATTAGATAAGTAGTGCCTAGGGTGGGATGGGAATGGGGAGTCATGATGGTTGAACACTGTGAATATAGTTGACCCTTGAGCGAGGAGAGGACTTAGGGGCACCGACCCTCCACGCAGTTGAAAATCTGAGTATAACTTTACAGTTGGCCCTTCATATCTGTGGATTCAGCCAACAGCAGATTGTGTAGTACTGCAACATGTATGAAAAAAAAATCCACATATAAATGGACCCATGCAGTTCAAACCCATGTTCAAGGGTCAACTGTATACTAAAACAATTGAAATGTACACTTCAGATGGGTAAATTTTATGATTTGTGAACCACATATCAATAAAGATGTTAAATTAAAAGGCAGGATCACTAGTGATTACAGAGGGAAAAAATTTAACTTTACAGTGGGGAGTTAAGTTTTGCTTTTTGGAACTTTCTGAATTTTTTTTCTCTTCAAATATTTTCGATCCATGGTTGGTTGAATTTGTGGATACTGGATCTTTGGACACAGAGCGCTGACCCTATCAGACAAACCCAAATTGAAAGCCATTTTACAAAGTAACTGACGAGTACTCTTCAAAAAAAATGTCAGTCATGAGAGGGAGAGAGACTGAGGAGCAGTTACAAATTGGCAGAAACTAAGGACACATGACAACTAAACGCAGTGTAGGATCCTGATTTTTGGAACCTGGAACAGAAAAAGGACATTAGTAGAAAAAAACTAGGGTGACATAAGTATTTTAGTTAATACCAAGGTTAATTTCATAGTTTTGGTAATTTTTCTGTGGTTATATGGGATGTTAAGTGGAAAGTCTCCACTATTTTTGCAGCTCTTCTGTAAATCAAAAATGATTTCAAAATAAAAGTTAGGGGAAAAAATTTTTAAGAGCATTGCTCAAACACATTACCAAGCGGTATAGTTGCTACTACCACTCCTGGATGGCCATTATGTGGCAGGTAAAGTGTTAGATGTTTTATGTACTTCATGTCTCCTCAAGATGATCTTGCTTGGTAGGTGGTATTCCCATTTTTCAGGTGAGGAAATGGGGGTTCAGAGTTATTAAATAATAAGGGCAAAATAGAAAACTCTACGGTGTTGCCCAATGTATGGCCTATCCCAAAGCTGATTTTTAGGCAGGAAAATATTTTGAGCTCAAGGTCTGAATGTTTCAGGAGAAAATCAGGCCATTGGAACTAAATGTTATATTGAGGTTTAATTCCTTAGAGGCAAATTAGGGTTATGTAGGGATTAAGCATTAAGAGGAAGGCCAAGTTGAGACTTTGACAGGGATGCGTTCTGCCTAGCAGTAGACTTCCATTGAATACTACTCTTTTGACACACGAAAAATGTAAGTCTGTCTTGGTGGGGGCAGGGTAGAGATACCTTTTAAAGCTGTGCAAGTGAACGCTAATTATTAATTCAGAGTCCAAACACCAGTTTAGAGAGGGTACCCCACGCACAGGCGAGCTCTTTAAAGCACAGACTTCCTGAGTTCAAGTTGAACACAGTAGCGTCTTGCTAATGTAGTTATCTAGTTACTACATAGTGATAATGGATTTTCAGTTTCCTTAGAGCAATGCAAGGTTCTCTTCTCAAAAAATATTAAGTTGATTCTATATGGATTGTGCTAAATGACTTTTGACAAATTTGAATTCAGTCTGAAAACTAAATTTCTCCATTAATCACAGTGACCTATTTGTAGTCATCTAGGATAAACAGGAATTTACTAAGTGATTTTTTTGTTGTTGTTACTTTAAATGAGTTTAAAGGCATGACATTTCCACTTAGAAATAGTCTCTCTTTGTGTGGTGCTGTATAAGTGCATAGTTTTCTTTGCATTCTGTTTCTACTCTGTTGGACCTTTTATTTTTCCTAGGACTCCTTCTCCTCCCCCACGTCGTCGCTCACCTTCCCCAAGAAGATACTCTCCTCCAATACAGAGGAGATATTCTCCTTCTCCACCTCCAAAGAGAAGAACGGCTTCACCCCCTCCCCCTCCTAAACGAAGGGTATCACCGTCTCCACCACCAAAGCGTCGGGTCTCCCATTCGCCACCTCCCAAACAAAGAAGCTCCCCAGTCACCAAGAGACGTTCGCCTTCGTTGTCATCAAAGCATAGGAAAGGGTCTTCCCCGAGCCGATCTACCCGGGAGGCCCGGTCACCACAACCAAACAAACGGCATTCGCCCTCACCACGGCCTCGAGCTCCTCAGACCTCCTCAAGTCCTCCAGCTGTTCGAAGAGGAGCATCGCCATCACCCCAAAGAAGGCAGTCCCCATCTCCAGGTTCTAGGCCCATTAGGAGAGTCTCCAGGACTCCGGAGCCCAGAAAGATAAAAAAGTAAAAATACTTTATCCTTTTTGGTTAGGAACACTAACTTGCATAGCTCTTTGTGTTTGGAAGCCCCCCACCCCCCAACTGAGAAATCACAGAAGAGAATAGCTGTGAATACAAACTTTAAGGCAAATTCTAGGTCCTATTCATAGATCCTTTCTGTTTTCAGGGTAGTTCCTCATGGTATAAGCTAAATGCCATAGGGTTTTACTTGGTTCTTAGGGGTATCAGGCTTATTGAGTCTGTTTCCAAACCTAGCTCTGAAGTGATGCATAGGATATTTCTTGCATGTCTATGTAAGACTGATAAAAGCAGTCTTAAATATAGGAACTGGCATTACTAATTTCATACAGGAAGAATCATTAACAGAATGGATAGAGGATTGTGGGGCTTGAACTACTCTCCAGGAGACTTAGGTGATAAAAATTTCATAAGTTTTAGTATGATCAACCAGCAGACTAAGTGCTGTGAAATATTTAAAGTTCATGATCTGGTTGTATAATGGTAGTTGGTTGTTTTCTCTTAAGAAAGAAGGATCTCTGCTTTTGGATATTAAATGTTTTATTTTTTCCCTCTGTTTCTAGAGCTGCCTCACCAAGCCCTCAGTCGGTGAGGAGGGTCTCATCTTCCCGATCTGTCTCGGGATCTCCTGAGCCAGCAGCTAAAAAACCCCCAGCACCTCCATCCCCTGTCCAGTCTCAGTCACCCTCTACCAACTGGTCACCAGCGGTACCAGTTAAAAAGGCTAAAAGCCCAACACCAAGCCCATCACCGGCAAGGGTATGTCTACCCTGTTTTGGACATCTTTTATAATTATACGTGGTCACTTGGAAGGAGAGAATTTTTTGTCTTTTGTAGTTCAGAGGAGCGTTATTTTCTGTGGTTCAGATGGACTTGAAAAGGAGGCACAGATTAAGTGGTGGTGTTTGCGTCACAGTCCGTGCTTAGTACTCTAGATGTCTACTAATGTGTGATACGTCTAATACTATTAAATTCTCTAATCTTGGTGGTGAAGATTGGATTATATAGACAATTTAGAAAAACAGAAAGAAAAAAATTACCCTTGATTCTGTTATCTAGGAGAAAAATAGTTAATAGTTTAGCGTTTCTGCTGTTTTCTCTGGTGTTTGACAGGTTTTGGGATAGTTATGGTCACAGTCAATAAAAGTTTCAATCTTAGATCATGTCTATTAGTCTGATTACATTTTTATAAAGAAAAAATACACTTTATCACAAGAAGATACCAAAATGTCGACGGTGGTTATGTGTTAGAAGGAGAATGATGAGTGATCTTAATTTTTCATCTTTACGTCTTAATGGTCTTATTTTTTCCTACAGTGTAAATACATTATTTCTATAATAAAAAATGAACCTCACAACTTGTGAAATGTTAGATGGAGTGGAAAGTACTTTGTTGTCCCATATAGCCTTATCTTTGGCAAGCTACATAGATAAGAAGAACACTCTTGCTTTTACATTGTCAAGCTTAAATATCATTGGGATATTAAAATATCGGAGCTTAAACTGTTTTCTTTGTGATTCATTAATCTAATCATGGCAGGTTCCTGTATTGTATAAAATCAGTGGTGGATGTCCATCTTAATAGGATTGAATTATTGTGCAGACTGACTGAATGGATTGAGGAATTTTAAGTAATTGCTTAGAAATGTGAGATTTAAAAATTACAGACTAGATGCAGTTATAGCAGAGCCTACCCTTTGCTTAAATTTGGAATATATGCAGTGGAGAACAATGCACCCACATTCTAGAGATAGATCAGACAGTGATTAGAGATGTGGCATTCATACACGCTTGTATTTAGGATGATAACTATTTATTAAAAGCCTACATGTTAGGCTGGTATTGTGGGTGATTTACAGATATTCCCATTTAATTTTTGTAACAGCTTTATCAAGGATTGTTATACCCATTTTGGGTTGACAAAAAGGCCTCAGAACAAGTCAGGCAATTTGAGGTCAACTAGTTTAATAGGTTCAGGAACCAGAATTCAACTCAGGTCTAGTTGAGTTCAGAGACTTTTCTTCCTGTTGCACATGGTGCTTTTCCTTACATCTGGAGGTAGACCCTGACTCAGGCCGGTCTTGGAGACATGATTCATAGCTTGTGGTTGGGAGGCCTGGTTTAATGTGAAGTTAGTTGGGGAAATTTTTAAAAATCATTTATCTTCAAGGTCTGTTTCAACTCTTGGAAGTCTTTGCTTTCAGTGGTGGTTCCCATCTTTTAGGAGTACTTTTCTTGGTGGTGATTGGCCCTGGGTCTTGTTTCCCCCGAAGCCGTATGAAATCCTAGATTAGTCCAGTTGGTTATTCCCTTGAAGAAATAAAATGTTTAGTTGGACAGGTTGATTTTATTGCTTTTGGTTTTCTGGATTTCTAGAATTCAGACCCAGAAGGAGGTGGAAAGAAGAAGAAGAAAAAGAAGGACAAGAAACACAAAAAGGATAAGAAGCACAAGAAGCACAAAAAACACAAGAAGGAAAAGGCTGTAGCTGCAGCTGCTGCAGCCCCTGTAACCCCTGCGGCCATCGCTGCTCCCACAGCCGCGTCAGCACAGGAAGAACCAGAGGCAGAGCCAGAGCCTAAGAAGGTATTTACGCACAGTCTTACAGTTTGTACAGATAGCTGCGTCATTTGGTATTGAGAAGTAGCTAAGTAAGGTTTTTCTAATAATTGGATGCTCAGCTGTTAACTCTCTTCTGATCGGTTTCTCTATGACCACCTACCAAGAGCAGGGATTTGCTAAGGCTAACGATAAGAATATGAATGGCATCCAAAAAGCTTAATGTGTATTTTTTAAAAGAAATTCAATATAATTAAATATGCCGTATACTTCACCCATTTAAAGTATAGTGATTTTATGGTTTTTTTGTATATTCATAGAGTTGTGCACACATCACAAGAATTTTATTTTTCTCTGTACTCAACATCTCCCACCGGTGTCTCAAGATTTAATGATATGACCTTTTTGGGTTTTGGTTTTTTGGGTTTTCTTTTAGGAGACTGAAAGTGAGGCTGAAGATAACCTTGATGACTTAGAAAAGCACCTGCGTGAAAAGGCCCTGAGATCAATGCGGAAGGCTCAAGTGTCCCCACAGTCCTAGGTGGAAATGTTTGTTATGATGTAAATTTTATTTGGTTTGTACGCAATTCAGTTTCAAAATTGCTAAAAATGTGTTTGAGCTTTAGACTATAACATTTGTTGTAATAATTGCTAGGTTGAAGTTCACCATGTAAAAAAAAAGGGCATGGATTTACATTGCAAAAGGTGTCCACAGTGTATTAGTGACATTCTTTCATTGACAGCTGACATAAATTCATTTAGAGTGAAATATTTTAAGCCAAAAAAAAAAAAGAATCCCCTTTTTAAAAAAGGGGGTTTAAATATTGATGGCGTTCTTATGGTTCCTTTAAATGCCCCTGTCTATTCCCAGAGGTTTTTCTTTCTACTTTTTCTTTCTTTTTTCCTTTTTCTCATTTGAGTCTTAGCACCCATTTAAGTTATGATGCTTCCAACCTTGTATGGTTTTTGCAAGCTTTCCCAGAAATAAGACCACTGTTGAACTACCACAAAAGTATAAATGAATATTTTAATGCCACAATCTTTCCTGTTGCCTGTGGAGTCTCTGCTGAAATGAATTAGGATTCGAGCTCTAGGATGAGACAGAAAATGAAAGCATGTTGTTTGCCAGGACACTGTGGGTTTATATTGATGTGTAACAAGTTGATTTGGAACACTGGAATTTCACTCTGTTCTGTTTATTTTATTTTATTTTTTTTGTAAAGGCAGTTAACTAGTCCCAGGAAGGATCCTTCAGTTACATAAAATTTTATTTTATGAAATGTCATGGCTCCATTCATAATTTTGTCTTGTTCTTCCGATTGGTACATACAGCTTTCAGAGCTCTTGTATTTGGAAAGCTGGAAGGGCCCAGACTTTGAAATAGTGTCTTGTTTTCACTGTTTTTGTTTTGTTTTTGTTGGTTTTTTTTTTGTTTTTTTAAACTAAAGCTATATAAAGCTTGTGGATTAAACAATAAATTTCTAAATTTAAAAATGTTGGCCACTCACTTTTACTTACCACCTCAGTACTGCAGGAAACCTACCTTAGAAATCTTACAGTGCCTTTACCCCCTTGGCACCTTTGGCAGAGTGAGGATTGGACAAGGGAAATACAAGGTGATGAAATTGTCTTACCATCTTTATTTTAGTAATTAATGTGATAAGTGCCATGAAGGGGAAGCACACAGTGAGATTGGAACATATATAATGGGCTAGTTAGCCAGGCATAGGGGAAGAGTTTCAGGCAGAGCAAACAGTATCTGTACACCCCAAGACAGAAGAAGCCTGGCACATTCCAGGAAGCGAACGAAGGTTAAGAAATGACTGGAGCAACCTACCTCTACTGGGGGGGTGTGTGTGTGGTGTGGTGTGAGGAATATAATTTGAGGAAACTTGGGAGTTGATAACATTGTATAAGGTAAAACAACAACATTCATATGAAAGAAGGGGAATTTTTGGCAAGTGAATCTAAGCTTAGCAAGTTGTCACATAGGCAGTTAATTTGATTATAATTTCTGGCAGTTGAAGCAAAAAGAAGGAAAATGCCTACATGTCTTAATTTCAGGAAAACTTAGTGGGCAGTTTTTGATCTAAAGGATATGGACATAGAGGGGCTATTTTTACAGGTGGGTTTTTAGAGTGATTTGTAACAAGGCAAAAGCTGATTAATGAAGCTGCTTTTGTAGCGACTGAACTAAGGTATCTAGAGTGACTCTCCACCATTGGTAGAATCTTACATGTGTATGCGGCAACTTAGAGCTTTCAGGGATCTTCCACATGACTTCCTTTTGACTTTATAATTCTGTGATGTAGGAAATGCACAGAATATCCAGTTTGTGCTTGTTTTTTGTTTGTTTTTTGGCCGCTGGGCATGTGGGTTCTTAGTTCCCCAACCAGGGATCGAACCTGTGACCCCTGCATTGGAAACGAGGAGTCTTAACCACTGGACCGCCAGGGAAGTCCCCAGAATATCCGGTTTCTAAGATGATTGCAGCTGATTTACCCCTTTCAATATGAACAAACCAATGAACATCACTGGGGTACTTGCATCTATCTAGCCATTCACTCATTCAATCCATTTATTCACTTGTCCTATTTATTCACGCTTTCATTCCTCCACTTGACTGAACTGCTTGTTAAGGTTAGCAGTAACTTCCATTTTGCCAAAATGAGCGATCAATTCACCATCCTTTACTAGCCCTCTTGGCAGGAGTTGACTCAGTCATTCACTCCTTTGTCGAAACACTTCCTTCTCTTGGGTTCTAGGGGGCAACACTGGTTTACCTTCTAGATGCAGCACTAGTTTTCCTCCTACCCCAGTAGCTCTTTTATCTCTAGTGGATCCTTTGAAACGTGAAGTGGAGTTTGTAGGGAAAGCCACCAAGGACAAAGAATCCCTAGTCCCTTAAATGTCTTTTTTTGTGTCAAATTTCTTTCCCGTCTAGACTTCCCCCTGACCTAGACCTCTATCGAGCTACCTAGTTAATAACTTCATTTGGATGTCTAAAAGGTATACCGAATTGAACATATCCTCTGACATGAACATTGAACATGTCCTCTGATCTTGTCTCTGTCTCATTCAGTACCTGTCACTCTCATTTACTCAAAATTGAGCTGATACTGTCAGGGGCAGCATCGTGCACCCTCCAGTCCTCACGCACACAAGGCCGTTCCGTTCCCAGCAGCCTGCAGATGATAGTACCGCTCAAAACCCTCAGCTGCTTTTTTCTGCTTCAGAGTAAAATCCAGATTTCTTACTCTGGACTCTAAGACCCAGTAGCACCTACTTTGGCACCTTCATCTCTACTCCTCAATCTGCTCAAGCCATACCTACCTCCTTGCTCTTCCTTTAAACCTCTCTCGGGGCCTTTGTCTTCACTGCTGGATCTGACCTGTTCTCTTTACTTTGTTTTCTTCAGACAGGCTTCCCTAACTTCCTCTCCTCTGTTTTCATCTATACTAATTATTACCACCTGAGATGATATGTTTTTGGTCCTTAGGAACTTGATCTTGTATGTGACTGTGTCCCCAGTGTCTGGTACATCGTAGAAGCACAAATGCTCGATGAACAGATGAGTAAATAAGTTTAATTGACCGTCATTGCCTCTGTACTTGCAAGGCACTACTAGGGCTTGAGGTAAAGAAAATGAAGACATGGTGATTGCTGCTCTCTAGTATTTGCCCACTGCGGGTAAAGACATGCAAACAAGTTGGAGTGGACAAGAACATAGAGTTTGGTAGACCAGGATTTCTACCATAGCTTTCTACGGTGTGACCTTGGTCAAGTTACTTGACCTCTAAGTGCTGCCATTTCTTCTCTCTGAGTTAAATAATGGTGGAATCTACTTCAGAGTTGTTTTTGAAGAGTTAAGTGTGTTAGTTAATACATATAAAGCAATGATAGTACAAAGAGGTTCCCATTTTCTTAGCTAACGTGATATGTGGTCATTCTAGTAACTACTGTAAATTTTAGTTTGGATGTCTAAAAAGGATTTTAATTAATCATAGCCCTATTCAATGTAATTTTTTCTTTTTTTTTCTTTTTAATAAAATACACCATTTTAAAGTGTGCAGTGCAGTGGTATTTAGTATATTCACAAGGTTATGCAACCATCACGACTACCTGTTCCAGAATATTTTGATCACCCTAAAAAGAAACTGCCCATTAGCGGTCACTTTCCATTCTACTGACAGTCGCATCTGCCCCAGCTCCTGGCAACTACTTTCTGTCTATAGATCTGTCTATTCTGGACATTTCACTGGAATCATACAGTATGTGGCCTTTTGTGTCTGGCTTCTATCATTTAATATCATGTGTTTAAGGTTCATCCATGGTACTTCATTTTTTTTTTTTTTTTTTAAAGATTTATTGATTGATTGATTGATTACTATGTTGGGTCTTCGTTTCTGTGCTAGGGCTTCCTGTAGTTGTGGCAAGTGGGGGCTACTCTTCATCGCGGTGCGCGGGCCTCTCACTGTTGTGGCCTCTCTTGTTGCGGAGCACAGGCTCCAGACGCGCAGGCTCAGTAGTTGTGGCTCACGGGCCTAGTTGCTCTGCGGCATGTGGGATCTTCCCAGGCCAGGGCGCGAACCCGTGTCCCCTGCATTAGCAGGCAGACTCTCAACCACTGCGCCACCAAGGAAGCCCTTTTTTTTTTTTTTTTTTTAATTGCTGAGTGGTGTTCCCTTATATGGATATGCCATATTTTGTTTATCTATTCATCAGTTGCACATTTGAGCTGTTTCCACTTTCCAGCTCTTATGAATAAAGCTGCTATGAACATTCGGCATACAAGTTTTTATGTGGACATATGTTCTCTTGGGTGTATATACCTAGGAGTGGGATTGCTGGGTCATACTTAACTTTTTAGGAAACTGCTAGACTATTTTCCAAAGCAGCTACACTATCCGAACATTCTTACTAGCAATGTATGAGGGTTATTATTTCTCCACATCCTTGCCAACACATGTTATCTGTCATTTTGATAATAACTATCCTAGTGGGTGTGAACTAGTGTCTCATTGTGGTTTGATTTGCATTTCCCTGATGGCTAATGATGTTGAGCATCTTTTCATGTGCTGCCATTTTTTTTTTTAATTGGGTATAATTGATTTACAATGTTGTGCCAGTTCCAGGTGCACAGCAAAGCGAATCTGCCACACAAATACATATCTCCACTCTTTTCCAGATTCCCTTCCCATATAGGCCACCACGGAGCACTGAGTGGAGTTCCCTGCACTACACAGTAGGTCCCCATCAGTTATCTATTTTATACATAGTATTCAGTGCCCTATTAAACAGATTTGTATCTGTATGAGAATATTTCTGAAATTGTGGCTGTAGGGCTCTCAGAGTTTCTGCAGAGTAGAGCTGATAATGCATTTGTAAAGTGCTCTGTAGAACTTTCATACCCATTGTGGAGGTTGGGGCCGGGGGACTATGGCCAAGGAAAAATTTGTTCCCACTTTGTAAAGAGGATCAGGAGACTAAGGGAGAGTGTGACTTACTTAAGGTACATGCAGGTCTAGTTGATATTGTCCCTCCTACCATCTGATAAAGAGCGCTGTTTTTCTCAAGATACCTGTCTGGTATTGTAACAGAATCACATTAGACGACGAATGTAGAAAATCTGCCCAAATATGTGTGGTTCTTCGAAAGGCATTGGAATTAAGGATGGAGCTTATTACTCTGAAAAATTACTCTGAAAAAGTTTGGAAGTTGAAATTTGAAAGGCATTAATATCCTGAGGACCCAACTCTGCTCCTTCCTTTGAAAGACCAGCTCCAAAAGTCGCTAAGACTTTTTTGCCTTTTGAAAGCTTATTTGCTGTATTTTTCATTTGAAAGATCCATCTTAGCTCATACCAAACATTGTCTTTTGGCTCTTAGGAACTCAATTATTGCTGTACTCCTAAGTGGTCTTCCGTGCAAATCCGTTTTCAAAGGAAAGATGAATTGATAGGATCTGAAATCCATGTTTTTCCAAAGCTCTTTGCAAAACTCTTCTACATTTGTCAATATATAGTTAAGTTGGCAGGCTTTCACATCGTAAGAGGCTTTTGCCAAGATGGCCTTTTATTTCAGGTGCATCATGGGAGGAGAAGCTGATGTGCTGATTCTGAAGAGTGGTGCCATGTGTGCAGACGGCTATATGGATACCTCTCACCAGATGGGCCAGTCACAAACTCTTCATCGGAAACTTCATCAAGGAAGTGTTTTGCAGACTGCAGGTTGAGACTCGGCAGTGAATTGTAAAGTTGAATGAGTCGCAACCAGCATTAAAATAAAAAAATGAAATAGTTAATTTAAGTGTGAATCACATATAGTAGGTTAAGTATTATTTCATGAAGTGTGTGTGTGCCTGTGTGCTTGTGTGCATATGTATGCTTGTGAACTGGGCTACCGTGTAAAATGTATTCTAATGTGATTGATACAGTCAGCAAAATGGAAAGCCACTACCTTACAGATCACCTAGGCCACCAGTTTGTAAACTGCCCTGCAGAGCCCTAAGTGGGGAGAATTATGATTCAGATTTTCTCTGTCGGATGGGGCCACTAGTAGTACTGCTCTTTGTTGAGGGATTGAGCGATGATACAGGTAAGCTTCGCAAGGGCTTTGCTCTGCTTTTTTTTTTTTTTTTTTTAAAACTTTGAGCTTCCCTGTTGGATTCTTTTTGATAAAAGGTTCCGCAACCAAAAACCATGCGAAAACCACCCATCTAGCCTAGGCCTTGTCATGGGAACCGACTGCCCCAAGGTAAAGCCACAGCTCCCCCAGGTGCCTTGCCACCCCCACAGACTGCCTCAGCCCGGGGGCTATTGAGGGCACCCAGCTTTAATTCCGTTGTAGTGAAAGGAAACAGACTGAGAGTAACCAGGTGCCTCTGAAGCAGGGGTAGAAGTAGCTCTCAGGGAATATTGGAGATGTGGAAGGAAAAAACCCAAAATAGGAAACAATGTGCAGAAGTGGCCTTTGTGAACCCCAAAGTCCCACATCTGTTCTTTCCCTAGTGCATAACCGGGTAGGGACCCTTCTAGCAATTTAAGCATGGAGGCTTTGGCTTAACATAGCCAACATGAGCAGAGGGGAGTGGTAAGCCTGACCGGTCTGGGCCCCGCCTGGAGGAAGACGCTCACGCCACCGACCATCGGGACCCATCCAGACGGCCAAGATGTGCTGAGCAGCCGCCAGGAACCCTGTGATTTCCCACGTTTGTTCCTTTGCTTTTCTCTTGCTGTTCTCTGCCTGGGATATCCTTCCTGGTCTCCTAATGTCCTAATCCTTTTTGGACTTAGAGATGTACTTAAGATGATGGTTTTTAACTCTAAAAAAAAAAAAATACATATTCACTTTTAGAGAATTTGGAAAACAAAAAGAAAAAATTGGGAATTCCCTGGTGGTCCAGTGGTTAGAACTCGGCGCTTTCACTGCGGGGGCCTAGGTTCAATCCCTGGTCTGGGAACTAACATCCTGCAAGCCATGTGGCGTGGCCAAAAAAAAAAAAAGAGAGAGAGAAAAAAATTGTTGGCAATCCCATCATCCAAATATAACCAAGGACACCTACCTCAAGTCAAGTACTCTACCTGACTACACTCAACCTTCCCTGAGCTCCCCTCCTCTAATATATGGAACAAACTGGGGCTTTTTTCCCCCCCTATGTATTTAGAAGTACTGATGTAGCTACAAACATCAGGATCAAACCATGTATATATAATGTTTAATATTCTTTTTTCCATTGGGCAGATCATGAACTAAAATTGCAGAATACATTTTAAATGTCGTACAACCAGGAAATTTGGAAAATAGATAAAAGAAAGTAAATTACCCCATGCCAACCTCCAAACACTGCTACAGTTCTCCCTTTTGTATATTTCTTATTTAGTCTTTTTTTTTTTTTAATGTTAGGGCTTTCCTGGTGGTGCAGTGGATAAGAATCTGCCTGCCAAAGCAGGGGACACGGGTTCAAGCCGTGGTCTGGGAAGATCCCACATGCTGCGGAGCAACTAAGCCCATGCGGCACAACTACTGAGCCCGCATGCCACAACTACTGAAGCCTGTGTGCCTAGAGCCCGTGCTCCGCAACAAGAGAAGCCACCGCAAGAAGCCCGCGCACCGCAACGAAGAGTAGCCCCTGCTCGCTGCAATTAGAGAAAGCCCGCGCGCAGCAACGAAGACCCAACTCAGCCAAAAATAAATAAATAAATAATAATTTTTAAAATGTTAGATGCTTCTATTTATTTAAACTCTTACCTCTACAGATAAAATGGTAATAATGGCACCCACCTCACAGGGTTCTGAGGAGAATTAAATTGAGATGAATAGAATGCAGTCCCTGATCCAGTGGAGTTCATGGCACATGGCCGGGAATGGGGGGGGTAGGAGCAGAGGGGCAATCAAATAGTGATGAAACCGCATGCTCAGGGACATAAAAGAGGGGAGCAGTGCAGCGTCGCAACGGTCAGGAACAATGTTCTGCGGCAGCATCTCAGCCACAGACACACTGTGAGGCTAAGCAAGTGACTTCGCCTCCCTCAGCCTGTTTCCAGTTGGTTTGCTGTGAGAATTGTTCCACAGGTACAGTATGTTTGCTGTGGTGTGTGGGGAGGTGAGCTTCACGTCCTCTGACTCTACCATCTTGATTCACCTCCAGCCTCAGTTTCCTCTCGTGTAAAATGGGCATAGATTCAATAAGATAATGCATGTCAAGGGCTTGGCTCATGCCTGGAGCATCATGAAGGCTTCATCAGTGAGAGTTATGGCCAAGTTTTATCAAAGCTTGGATGCTGGCAATTGGAGGATGCACCACCATCTATTAAATATCATGCCGTTCATTGTAAAGACGCATGGAGATCCCAGAGAGGTCAAAATGTGGAGAAAGAAGTCTTACATTATATTTTATAACGCACATATATCTTACATTATATACAGTGTTATGCACAGAAGGGTCTGGAACGCTGAAGCAGGAACACATTCATCTGTCACACTCTCAATTTCTCTGTCCACGTCCCTACCGCCAGCTCCTTCATTTTGTCTCTCTCTCCTGTTCCAGCAGCTTCTCACATTCTTCCACTAGGTGGCGCCCGGGCCCTGGGTGCCCACAGTGCGAGCTCACGCCCTAGAAGTCAGTCCGCCCCTCCCGCTTCCCCTTTTTCTTCCTCTTTCCTTTTCCCTCCATCCCTATCTTTCTTCCCGATTCAGTGCTCAGAGGCTCTCTGGACGGCTCCAGAGCTTGAAGAAAAGCCATGGGGCCCTTGCAGGTCACCCAGTCCATCCCAAGTTGGAATTCCTTACAGCCAGCCCCGAGCTGTCTCCGGTTCTCACTTGCACACCTTCAGTGACAGGAAACTCACTACTTTATGAGGATCCTGTTCTGGAAGGAATCCATGTAATAGTCATGCACTCGAGCTCTGAAGACAAATCCAGCTGGGTTTTAATGTCTCAGCTTTGCTCTTTGCTCAGCGGGTGATTCAAACACTTGTCTGCTTTGTTGATGGGTGAATCCCCAGGGCCTGACACAGGAAAGGCACTCATTTGGTAAATGAGTGAGTAAATGAACAAACTCAATCGTCTTCTGCATCAGTTTCTTCACCTGTGAAATGGGTTAATAATAGTATTTACCTCATAGACTTGTGAGGATTAAACACAACAGGACCTGAAACAGGCTTAGGCTCATTTCTGGCACATAGTAATTCTTCCATAAATATTCCTTTCATTTTCTTTTATAACTATGGATATCTCTATTCCTTTGATCTGAAAGTTCTCCTTTAGAGCAAATTGAATCCTGATCCCTAGGACTTCCACACAGAGGCCTTGGTCTTAGCCCTGTCCCTTGGAGCCAAAAAGAACATTTACTCCCTTTTCCAAATGATTCAGACCTGCAGATGTGTATGCCTACTGTGCGCCAAGCACTGGGGTTACCAAGACAAAGACATGACCACGGTCTCTTCCTTTGGGTGCCTCTTTGTCTAGCCAGGGAAAGAGACAGTCAAGCAACAGTGTGTGCTCAGTGAAGAATTTGAATGAACAGTAGGACTTATTTATTGAGCCTTTACTGCACCTCATTTCATTCTTCCACCTGCATTCCTGGGCATTCTAACCCCATTTTATAGATGAAGGAACCAAGGCCCAGATAGGTCACATAAGCTGGTGAGTATAGATCCAGGATTTGGATGCTGCCCGATTGCAGAGGCCTCACCTTAACCTCTAAGCCCTGTTACCACTTCACTCTGGAGGATGCTCAGGCCCGTGGGAAATTTCCTGTTCCTGAGTATTCCACCACCACTACCATGACGTCATGGCTATTATGTGGCTTCCCAGCATCTGTTCCCCATCTCTCCCACCATCAGAGCCATATTTGGCTCTATTGGAATCCCATGTGATTGGCTGGGGGTTGGGGTGGCACCTCCAGCTCCAGAGTGGGCTCTGATGGCTTAGACCAAGCAACGCATCATCCCCATATCCTCGGTCACAAAGACGGACACTACCTCAGCCAGAGCCAGTGATTTGTCAGAAGTCGGCATGGCTTTTAGAGGGGCGGAGCTGCTTTTTGCTTCTGCAGAACTACTGGGAGGGATACTGTTCCCTGGAGAGTCTGTTGTGGGAATGTGAGAGCTGGAGGTGCAGCAGCTCTTCTGCCAAAAGAGGATCCCTTTTGAGGATGAAGCCAGTATATGGAGGATGGCAGAAGGCAGGACCAAGAGACTTCATGGAGAAATAGAACCTGGTCTGTGTTTTTATGTTACTGTTGTTGTGTACAGAGCACCCTAAACTTAAGAGCTTAAAACAGCAAACATGAGACTTCCCTGGTGGCACAGCAGTTTAGAATCTGCCTGCCAATGCAGGGGACACGGGTTCAATCCCTGGTCTGGGAAGATCCCACATGCCGCAGAGCAACTAAGCCTGTGTGCCACAACTACTGAGCCTGTGCTCTAGAGCCCTCAAGCCACAACTACTGAGCCCACGTGCTGCAACTACTATAGCCCACGCCCCTAGAGCCTGTGCTTGGCAACAAAAAGAAGCCACCACAATGAGAAGGCCGTGCACTGCAATGAAGAGTAGCCCCTGCTCGCCACAACTAGAGAAAGCCTGTGAGCAGCAACGAAGACCCAATGCAGCCAAAAATAAATAAATAAATATATTAAAAAAAAAAAAAAACCAGCAAACATTTATTCCACATGCTTTGTGGTTGGGAATCCGGAGAGCCTAGATAGGTGGTTCTGGCTCAGGGTCTCATGAGTTTATAGGAAGATGTTGGCTGGGGCTGCATTCATCCGAAGGCTTGACTGGGGCTGGAAGACCCACTTCCAAGATGACTCATGTACATAATTGTTGGGAGGAGGCCTCGGTTCCTCACCAAGTGGACCTCTCCATGGCAGATGGCTTCTGCTGGAGAGCTGGGGGCGGGAAAAACAGTGCCTTCTAGAACCTAGTCTCTGAAGTTGCATGCTCTCATTTCCACTTTTTTCTATCCTCCATAAGCAAGTCACTGAGTCCAGCCCACACTCAAAGGGAGAATAATTAGGCTTCCTTTGAAAGGAGTGTTGAAGTATTTGTGGATTGTTTTTTATTTTTTTTTATGGATTTTTTTAAAAAAATTGAAGTATAGTTGATTTACAATGCTGTATTTGTTTCTGGTGTACAGTAAAGTGACTCATTTATACTTATATATACATATTCTTTTTCATATTCTTTTCCATATTCTTTTCCATTGTGGTTTATTACAGGACATTGAATCTAGTTTTCTGTGCTATACAGTATGACCTTGTTTACCTATTTTATATACAGTAGTTTGTATCTGCTAATCCCAAACTCCTACTTTATCCCTCCTCCACCCCCTTTCCCCTTTGGTAACCCTAAGTTTGTTTTGTATGTCTGTGGGTCTATTTCTGTTTCATAAATAAGTTCATATATGCCATATTTTAGATTCCACATATAAGTGATATCATATGGTATTTGTCTTTGTCTGACTTACTTCACTTAGTATGATCATCTCTAGGTCCATCCATGTTGCTGCAAATGGCTTTATTTCATTCTTTTTTTATGGCTGAGTAGTACTCCACTGTATATATGTACCACATCTTCTTTATCCATTCCTCTGTTGATGGACATTTAACTTGCTTCCATATCTTGGCTATTGTAAATAGGGCTGCTATGAACATTGGGGTGCATGTATCTTTTCAAATTAGAGTTTTCTCTGGATATACGCCCAGGAGTGGGATTGCTGGATCATATGGCAACTCTATTTTTAGTTTTGTAAGGAAACTTAATACTGTTTTCCCTAGTGGCTGCACCAATTTACATTCCACCAACAGCGTAGGAAGGTTCCCTTTTGTTATGGACTGGTTTTAACCCACCACTATAGTGAAATCACTTGAGCTGCTGGACCAAGCTCACACCTGAGGATCCATCTCTGAAAGTTTAGATGCATGAGTTAGTTCATTCCCCTTATTGATTTATTATTATTATTATTAATTAATTTATTTATTTTTGGCTGCATTGGGTCCTCGTTGCTGTGTGCGGGCTTTCTCTAGTTGCGGCGAGCGGGGGATACTCTTTGTTGTGGTGCACGGGCTTCTCACTGTGGTGGTTTCTCTTGCTGCAGAGTACATGCTCTGGGTGCGTGGGCTTCAGTAGTTGTGGCTCACGGGCTCTAGAGCGCAGGCTCAGTAGTTGTGGTGCACGGGCTTAGTTGCTCTGCGGCATGTGGGATCTTCCCGGCCCAGGGCTCAAACCCGTGTCCCCTACATTGGCAGGTGGATTCTTAACCACCGCGCCACCAGGGATGTCCTATTCCCCTTATTGCTGAAGCCAGTTTGAGCTGGGTTTTCTGGTTCATGCAAATCAAAGAGTCCGGGTTAGTACCTCCAGTGCCTCATGGGAAGTGCCTTCATCTGCCTCATCTCATTCTCCAGACCTGCCTTGTCTGACGGTGACCCTCTTAAGTACAGTGGTGAGAGCTGGGCCCAGGCTTGAGGAGAAGTCCTTTTCCTAAAACAAGGTACATGCCAGGGTTCCATGACTACCAGTGAAGATAGATGTGGGAAAACCTCACTGCTCTGTTGATTCATGACCCATCATATTCATTTTTCCACCGGTGGCTCCTGCTAAGACATGGCTTTTCCACCCTGGACCTGCCCTTAAACATTGGGCAACAATCTCCAAGTCTCTCCGGGTCAGGCCCCTTTGGGAGGAGCAGGACAGAGGAATCAATCCCATGGTCAAGTGGGAAGGGTTGTAAGTCCACCTCCACCCTGCCTTGCTGTGTGACTGTGAGCAGGTCCCTCCTCCTCTCGGGGCCTCAGTGCCCTCTTTTATGAAAGAAGTTTACACTAACTTGCCCGAACATGCTTTAGGATTTTCTTAGTTCCCTTCTGTCCAGAGGAGACATGAAATCTGAGAAGTAGCCTCACTCAGACAATCTGGGTCTTGTGTGGTCATTCGTATCTTAGCAGAGATAAAGGCATACACTTTATGCCCTTTGCCATCTGCCATCTCATTCGATCCTCCCAGAAGCCAGCGAGGAGACAGGGCCAGGTAGACCTTCAGGACAACATGGTCTCGCCTCCAGGGCCTGGGATAAAATAGCCGCTGTCATTTATTGAGTACTTTCTGCTCACCGTGTGCCAAGTACTTCATGTGTGAGCGTTTCGTTTCATTCACACGTCAACCCTGCTGGGTGGTTACTATTATTACCCCCTTTTACAGATAAAGGACCATGAAAACCAGAGGGGTGAAGTAACTGTCCAAGGAAACGCAAGCAAAAGGAAGCAGTGGAGCTGGGATTCAAACTTGAATGTCTCAGAGGCTGCTGTGTTTTCCATCACACAGCACTCCCTCTTGGTATTAACAGGAGCACAAGGGTGGGGCAAAACTAGGAATCCAGAGACTTGGCATCTCGAATAAACTCTGAACACTCACTAGTTCTGTGGCCAGGGCAGATCTCCCAGTGCTCTGAGCTTCCGTTTCCTTACTCTTAAAATGGGGATAATGATTCTCACCTGAATTATAAGAACTCGGGAGGGGTGGAAAAACATTTGTAGTGAAGGCGTGTGTGAGAGCATGCCTTTTGTACTGCAGAGCTGTCTAAATGTTACAGATCGTTGTTTTTCTTAATCCTGGATCAGGAGCTGGGGAAGGAAGTAGGCAGGCTGACCAGGGTAGGCCAAGTGTCCCAGAGTGGCTGTTTCCATGCTTGGTGTACACAAAGTCCCCTGCAAAGGAAGAGGCAGGGCAGGAGGAAAGGCCAAAGCTCTGGGTTCTTATATGGAACTTCCCTCCACTCCAGGGCCCTCCAGGGCAAGAGAAACTCTGGACCGTCACCACCGAGTTCCAAGCATTCCAGAGGGCTCAGTGGGGAGGAAGGCTGTCATCGCCTGACCCAGCAGCAGCAGCCAGGGATAGGCTGCGATGGGCTGGCTGTAATCCTCTCCTCACCCTGCCCTGCTCTCACTGTCCTACCCAAGGCCCAGCCCCCAGTGCCCACCCTGCCAGGAGGAACAGCGGACTCCAGACCCCAGCAGTGATGGCCAACCGCCCAGCCCTATCGAGGGGCAGCTTTGGAAGGAGACTGGGATTTGGAGTCGGGACGCCCAGGCTCTGGTTCTGGTTTAGTTCTATCCCCTCTCTGGGCCTCAGTGTCTCCCCTGTGAAATAGGAACATCGGCGAAGGGCACCGGCATCACTGCAGTCTCACCCTGGGGCGGAGCAAGAGCCACGTGCTGTGCCTGTCACAAAGCGCCGCTCATCCTTCTTCCCCGGGCCGCCAGAGGAACACGCACGTGCTGCCCTCTTGGTTGGTGGTCGCCGTCCTTCAGCCCAGGGATTCCACACTCAAGCTGTCTTTATGATTTTGTGTCTCTGATTCTCCCCGAATCCTAGGTCTTTCTTGCTCCCAATTAGGCTGAGGGGTCCTTAAGGATGAGAAGCTGGGGCCTGCTTACTTCTGGGCTCCCCTCGGAGCCTAGTATACGGTTGAACACAGGGTGAATCTCGGACCCGTTTACTGATTGTGCTGCTGGACCATCCTGGGGGCCAGGGATGGACACTCAGTCCACTCCCAGTGCCTGTTGGAAAGAGTTCGGCCACCCAGGGGGGGAATCCAGCCTTCTGCCCCTGGTTCTACTCCATTCAGACTGTGTGACTTTACACAGGGCCCTTCCCCTCTCCCAGCAGTGTCCGTGTTCCTTTGAAACGTGCTTAGTGGAGACACAGTGGACCCTGCAGCTCCAGGTGGAGCGAGCCGAAGGTGTTCCTGGGTGGTGGGGAGAGGTCAAGGGCATGAGCTGGTACTCCAACCCTCACTCCACCCCCCCAGAGCTGCTCTGTCCTTCACTTTTTTTAAAAAATTTATTTATTTATTTGATTGTACCGGGTCTTAGTTGCGGCAGGCGGGCTCCTTTCGTTGTGCCTCATGGGATCCTTAGTTGCAGCTCACTGGCTCCTTAGTTGCAGCAGGTGGGCTCCTTAGATATGGCATGTATGAACTCTTAGTTGCGGCATGCATGTGGGACCTAGCTCCCTGGCGGGGGATCGAACCCAGGCCCCCTGCATTGGGAGCATGGAGTCTTAACCACTGTGCCACCAGGGAAGTCCCTGTCCTTCACTTTCAATTTTTATGCATTGGGCTTTCACGTGAGACTTTTGTTTTGTTTTTAAGGCTTTACTGAGGCACAGCTGATGCACAATAAACTGGCGTACTTAAAGTGTACACTTTGATAAGTTTTCCCATATATGTACACTCGGGAAACCATCCACAATCAAGAGAGCAAACTTATCCACCACCCTCAAAAGTTTCCTTGTGCCCCTTTTCAGTTCCCCCGTTGCCCAGGAACCACCCGTCTGCTTTCTGTCACCACACGCCATTTGGCATTTTCTAGATTTTTTTATGTAAATGGACTCATACAGTATTTCCTTTTTTTGGTCTGGCTTCTTTCACTCAGCATAATTACTTTGAGATTCATCTATGTTGGTACCTGTATCAATAGTCCATCCCTTTTTAATGCTGCCTGGTGTTCTGTCGTACGGATGGATGCACCACCATTGTTTACCCAGTGACCTGTCGATGGGCATTTGGGTTGTTTCTAGTTTTAGCTATCGCAAATGTACGTTCCTGCTATGAGTGTTCCTGTGCACAAGATTTTATCTGAAGAAGTTGCACTATTTAAAAAAAAGCTGGCCCATGCTCCACAACAAGAAAAGCCACTGCAATGAGAAGCCCGCGCACCGCAACGAAGAGTAGCCCCCGCTCGCTGCAACTAGAGAAAAGCCCATGCGCAGCAACGAAGACCCAGTGCAGCCAAAAATAAATTAAAAAAGAAAGAAAAAAAAGCTGGATATCACGATCCCCAGAGTCGCAGGCTTTTAAGGACCAGAAAGCTGTCATGGGGAGTCAAGGACTAAGGGAGCTGCCACTTTCGAGCTCCTGCGGCCGCCAAGCACCTGACCACACCTGCTCAATTCGTCAGAGCACGTCTGGGAAGCAGGCGCCACTGTTATTCCCAGTTTACAGATAAAATAGCTGAGGCCTAGAGGCACGGCTGTGGCGGACTGGCGACCCACGCCGAGGCTGTGGCAGAGCCTGACTCAGCCCCAAGGTCTAGCTGCCTCTCCCAGCTGCCACTCGCCTGGGAAGAGAACCAGCCCTGGTTCCCTCTTTCGTTGACTCACCGAGGGCCTGGGGTTGACGTCTGCGTTGGTTCCCGTCGTGCTGGGCCCGCAGAGGACACCCCGTCAAGCCTGGGAGGCACGTCGGGGACCTGCGGCCAGCGCAGCGGCAGGAAGTGAGGCAGCACCGGGTCCTGGGCCGGGCAGAGGAAGAGAGGAGGGAGCCCCTTGTTACGTAGAGGCCGCTGGACTTCCCACACATGTTCTCCCCTATAATGTGCACAGTTCTGTGAGGTAGGAACGATCACCTCCATCTTACAGATGAGAAAACTGAGGCTCAGGAGAGTCTATCAGTCAGGATTCTGTCAGCTTCAAGTAACAGAAAAGCCAACTGAAAGTGGCTTAAACCATCAATACATTTAATTGACAACCCCCCCAAAGTTCTAAGTCCGGCAAGTGCCAGCTTTTTATCCAGGGTCCCCACAGGCCCTGAGGACCCGGCTCTTTCCCTCACCGGGGCTTCAGCCTCCGCATCTAGGCTCCTCCCTCCCTCACAGTCCCCGGAAAGGCTGCCACAGTTTCAGGGGCCGCAAGCCAACAATGGCATCTGGAGGCAAGCAGGGAACTCTCTCCTCCCTCGTCACCCCTTTTAAGAGGGGGGACCCTCCTTGGAGCTCCCAGCAGACTTCCCCTCACTTGTCATGGGCCAGAATTGCCGTAACCAATCACTGGGTCTGTTCCCTAACCGGGGGGCGGGCCCCCCCTGGAGGCTGGATGCTGAGAGGGCGGTTTTGTTTCTGAGGAAGAAGGGGTCTGCCTCAGAGGAGAAGAGACTTGCTCAAGGTGGCCCAGCTGGGTCAGAGGAGAAAACTGAAGCTCCTGCTGTAACAACGAGGAGCTTCCTTAGGCCGCACTGCGCCATCAGTACTTCATGTGCCAGCTGTATATTCTCCCACCACCTATGAGGTAAGATGCTATTATTATACCCACTTCACAGAGGGAGACACGGAGGCACAGAGAATAAGAAGCTTGCCTGAGGTCACATAGCCAGAAAGTGGTGGTCCTGGTATTTGAACGCTGCCTGGTATTCCAGGATCCCACCACACACAAAGGTCAAAGGAGGGGCTTGGGGAAGGCCCAGGGGGTGAGTCAGAGGGCGGGTGGGGAAGCCCCCAGGCCAAATAGGGATTGCTAAGCGGTGACAGGTGAAGGCCAGCTGCTTGGGGAGCCCAGTGGCCAGGAATGGGGCTGGGGCCAGGCCCGCTGGCAGGCCCAGCCCAGCCCAGCCTGCAACACAAGCCCAGGAGGCGTCACCACCCACCCACCTCGCCTGCCTCTTGGGTTCCAGGTCTCTTGCCCGGGGCCCCCGCTCCACTTTCTAGATGGAAAAACTGAGGCCGATCTTGCATGAACGTTTAGTTTGTTTGTTTTTATCTGTTTTATTCACTGCCTCATCCCTTTTGCCTAGAACAGTGCTTGGCACATGGTAGGCATTCAATAAACATTTGTAGAATGAATGATTGACTTGTTGAATGAATGTGGTTTTTCCGAGGAACTTAGCATTGCAACAGAAAGCTGGCTGTCAGAACAGCCTCTTCTTCAACCCCTGACGTCACACATGGGAAGACCACCTGAGGTCAGAGAAAAGGATATACCCTCACAAGGCACCCAGACTCTCACAGGCACAACATTGAATACATTTCCCCCAACACCCAAACACAAACACACACACACATGCACACACACACACACACACACACCTCACTTTAGTTACAAGGACAGAACCCCCTCAGCCTACTTAAGCATAAGTGGGGGGGCGGTAGGTGGAGAGGGTTACTGGCAGGATCCTTGTGTAAGGGCAAGGGCTGGAAAAGCATCCCCAGCTCCAAGGGGCCAGAAACAAAACCAGAAGAAAATGACATCACCCGCCACCACCGTTGCCCATCTGGGCTGCACGCCTACTTTTTTCTCCCTTTCTCCGATCACTAGCTTTCTCAGGACTCCTGGCTGCCTCAGCCCCAGCTCTGCAGGTCCTCTCAGTTCAAACACCAGACAGAGGCCGGTGTTTAGGTTTCAATCTCAAATTCTAGGAGAGTGAACCTGATTGGCCAGCTGAGGGGCCACTGCCCATGAGCCAGGGTTGTGGGAGCAGACCCTGAGAATGGGGGTATGGTTGCCTTCTCTAAAAGACATGTGGAGGGTGGAGAAAGTGATGCCTTCCCAGCAGCTAATCCCTTCCCAGCCTCCATTCTGCAGACAAGAAGTCTTGAATATCTCCTGTGATGGTGCTCTAACTACCCACACAGCACAATGCCATCCATTGTCCCTAATTACTCATTATTGGTTGAGGGCTCTTAAGTCATCCCTTCTTCTGAACCAGCCATTGCTCATTTGCTCACGTCTGTGGCTGCAGCATTTACACAATTTTAAGTCAAGGCAACCACCTGTTCCCTCATTCTGCTTCTTTGGCTGTTATAAACCATATTTACACCTTCTAGAGCCAAACCTCATATAAGACAGGATCTGATTGGTTCTCTCACTCGCCAGCTTGTCATGACTTCCCCTGTTGGCCAGTGCATTCACACCAACTCCCCCATTGGTTGCCATTCAACCTATAGAATGGCTGTCCAAGGACCAGAGGCCCACTCATCCCTGGACACTGACGTTTGGGGTCATTTTTTAGCTTTGTCTTTTTCAAGTGTTTTCGCCTCTTATCCTGATTTTCCTGTGGGCCTGGGCCAGTTTCCTGTGCTCCTACCCCCACCCCAATTCTTTGTTCATTGGTTACGGAGGCTTATTCTTCTCCTTCCTGGTGTTTCCCCACCTTCTCCCTGCCGATTGCCCGTTTTGGACACAGCTCTGATCATTTCAAGCAATGGCCACATGTATCGCTTTGGGCAAGTCTCTTCCCCTCTTTGAGCCTCAGTTTTCCTATGTATATATTGGGGCTACTAATTCCCACCTCACAGGGTTATTGAGAGGATGAAAGGAGTCCATGTATGGGCGAGCTCCTGCCACAGAACTGGACCCTAAACAAACTCAGTGTCGGTTCTTCCTTTTGGTGTCAACCCTTAGTTAAAGCAGTCAAAAGACATGAGAGGTAGAGCTGGACCAGGAGAGAGAAGAGGTTTGCATTCAAGCCTCAGCTGGGCATCTAACTTGCTGTGTGACCTTGGGAAAGTCCCTTCCCCTCTCTGGGATCAGTTTTCTCATCTGTCAAGTGAGGATTGGACCAGAGAAGGTCCCAAACTACAAGACAGGGGTTAATAGCACACCATACACAAAAAGAGAAAGAGATTGAATCTTTGATCAAACATGTTGGGAAAAGCCATTGAACACCTATTAGAATATAAAAGGCTCTGGGGCTGTGTTCTCCAATATAGTGCCCACTAGCCAAATGTGATTCTTTAAATTAAGTTAATTTAAATGAACTAGAATTTTTATTTTTTAATTTTTTTTATTTTTGGCTGCATTGGGTCTTCGTTGCTGCGCATGGGCTTTTCTCTGGTTGCAGTGAGCGGGAGCTACTCTTTGTTGCGGTGCTCAGGCTTCTCACTGTGGTGGCTTCTCTTGTTGTGGAGCACAGGCTCTAGGCATGCGGGCTTCAGTAGTTGTGGCACACAGGCTCAGTAGTTGTGGCTCATGGGCTCTAGAGTGCAGGCTCAGTAGTTGTGGCGCACGGGCTTAGTTGCTCTGTGGCATGTGGGATCTTCCTGGACCAGGGCTCGAACCCGTGTCCCCTGCATTCGCAGGCGGATTCTTAACCACTGCACCACCAGGGAAGCCCTAAATGAACTGGAATTTAAAATTCAGTTCCTCACCAGCCACATTTCCAGTGCTCAATAGACACATGTGGCCAGTGGCACCGTATTGCACAGAAGTGATCAGAGGCTTCCCTTGATAGCAGGATGGTGTCTGATGGTACTGAAGTCAGAGGAAGCCTGCTTCACGTTAACCCAGAATTTACCACACACATTTGATCACACTACCTCTACAGAACATCTGTGAGCAGCGTAAGAAAAAAAACTGCTCCCAGGAACACGGTCTGGAAGATGTTGAGCTAGAGGATGTCTCAGGGCCCCTCCAACTCCAAGAGTGGAGAAGGGGAAATGTTCTGGCCCCTGATTTCCTCTTAGGGGAGGGAACTGGCTGTTTCCAGCAGTTCTCTTGGCTAAAAAGACATTGTAATTGTGGGAAGAGAGCCCCCTGTATGCAGCTGGGATGCCCTGGGAAGGAGAGGGGGCAGAGAACCTAATTGTTCAGGGAAATAATAATAATCTGTACACAGCTGCCTTGCCAGGCAACCCCCCTCGCCCACCACCCATGAATCAGTGAATGTCTACCACATCTTGACACATGAACTTGGGGAAAGTTTTTACAAAGGGAAGGCTATGTTCAACCTTTGGGCTGCCAGTGGTGTGGAAAGGGCCTTCAAGGGAGTTGAGAACTAAAGGAGATAAAGAATTCAGCAGAAGCAGGTTATACGGAAGGAGGAAGTGAAGAGATTGACTAGGAGAAATGGACCCCTTCCTAAGAGTCCTCAGAGAGGTTAGGAGGTGTGGTGGTTCTAAAACGTGGTCCCCGAATGCTTTATACTCCTCCCATCAAAATGTGGGGTTGTGTATGTCCTCCCCTTGAATATGGATTTTGTGACTGCTTGACCAATAGAATACGGGAAGTGACCCAAATCTTAAGAGACTGGAAGGTTCACTTCCTATTTCTAGGAACACTTATTCTTGGAATCCAGCTGCCATGCTGTGCCCAGGGTACATTAAGAGGCCACGTGTAAGTGTTCTGGCCAACAGCCCCAGGTGACATCCCAGCTGACAACCAGGGTCAACTGCCAGACATGTGAGTGGAGGAAGCCTCTACATCACTCCAACTCCGTCCACCATCTGATCACAGCCACGCGAGGAACCCTGAGAAAGAACCCAGCCTAGCTGAGTGCCGTCAACCCACAGATCCGTGAGACACAGTCACAAAATGATATTGCTTTAAGCCACTAAGGTTTTTGGTTAATTCGTTTTCCAGCAATAGTTTAACTGGAACAGGAGACCAGCCATGAGTCCCATCACAGTGAGATAAGATATAAAAGCCCATTTTTCATGAAATCTTAAAGCACAGGGGACCCCTAGCAAGCTGTTATACTTGGAGGATGAGAGGGGTGACACCTGGAGGAACTTGCTGTGAGATAAAGTTTCTGCTGTGACCTTGAGGAGCTGGCCAGAGACTCGCCAGGTGAGAGAGAGAAAAGTGTCAACAATGACTTGGAAGTTTCTATCTTGAGCAACTGTCCTCAGTGGTAGCAGGAGCTGAGATTGGGAAAGAGGAGAGGAAGAGGACGAGCAGGTTTGGAGGAAGATGATGAGACCTGTTTTGGACACAATCTTGCATTTGCAAAGTGTCTTCTGTAAACACCAGAACTTGCTGATAGGCTGAGAAAAAAGAGGAATTCTTGCTGGAAGCTTCAGCTCATGTTCCCAAAGCAAAGATTTGAGGACCCTGAACCCCAAACCTCATTCGTAAATGCCCATGCTAATTCATTCATTCATTCACTCATTCATTCATTCACTCATTTAGTAACTCAGTCAGACAGGCATGCTTAAGAGCCCAGGCCCTAGAGCCAGACTGCCTGGGTTCAAAGCCCAGCTCTACATCTTACTACCTGCATGGCCTTGGGCAGGTGACATAATCTCTCCGTACCTCAGCTTCCTTATCTCTAAACGGGAATGATAATAACAGTGCTTGTATTATTATAAAGATTAAAAGAGTACATACTTGGAAAACTTTAGAACTGTGCTTGGAACATAAGTACATGTTACATGTTAGCTATTAATATTCAACAAGTAATTTTTAAAATTTTTATTTATTTTTATTTTTTTGTCTGCGTTGGGTTTTTTGTTGCCACGTGTGGACTTTTCTGTAGTTGCGGCGAGCGGGGGCTACTCTTCGTTGCGGTGCGTGGACCTCTCATTGGGTGGCTTCTCTTGTTGCAGAGCACGGGCTCTAGGTGCGTGGGCTTCGGTAGTTGTGGCACTCGGACTCAGTAGTTGTGGCGCACGGGCTTAGTTGCTCTGCGGCATGTGGGATCTTCCCGGACCAGGGCTCGAACCCGTGTCCCCTGCACTGTCAGGCGGACCACCAGGGAAGCCCCAACAAGTAATTTTTGTGCTGGACCCCAGCAGTGAACAGGCCCTGCCCCATGAGGCTTACCTTCTTGTCCTTATCCAACACCTGGGCCCTATGCTTCCTCAGGCTTTCTTTCATGTGTACTATACCATTTGATCCTCAGAAAGGCCCCCTGAAGTTGGCATGACAGTGACCTTCTCCCCATTTGACAGAGGTAGAAACTGAGGCCCAGAGAGGAGCATTGATGTCCTCTTTGCACGGCGCCTCAGTCTGCTGGCACAAATCGATGTGTCCCTTTAACAAAGGCACTCTGACTTGAGCAGCCCCCTGTCTCCTGTTAGCTAGCTCTGCTTCCTCTGCCCAGAAGCCCTCCAGCAAACGAAATCTCAACCATGACTAACCTCTTGCCCCCAAGCAGGGATCTCCGCAGCCCTCTTGAGGCATGAGGTCAGGGCCCTGTGCTCATGTTGCCCCTCTCCTTGCTTGGTCTCCTAGGCAAACTGGGTGTTTATCCACTTGGTGGGACCACACTAAACCCCACCCAATATCATCTTCATGGATGCCTGAAATTCTACCATTCATGATTCATTCTTTCAAGTTGAGCAATGGCTCCCGGGAACATCTTGTAATAACCAAAATCCCTCTGGAATGGGTTACTAACACCTTAGTGAGCTAAAAGCTGGCCTTGAAGATGATCACCTTCCTCCTACAGATGAAGAAACTCTGGTCCAGAAGGAAAAGTGAGCTGCCCAAGGGCACATAACCAGTCAGTGGCCAAGCCAGGACCAGACGCCGACACTGCCTCCTCGGCCCATAGGCGGGACACGTGATGCTTCTGTGTGTCTCCTGCTCATTTACAGCCTGCAAAGAGCTTCCCCAGCAGAGCTCGCCTGATTCAGGCCATCCCTACGAGCAGGCCATCTTCCTCCCAGATGTGCACACGAGTTGCTTTGGGCTGCCACAACCATGCCCTCTTCTTCCGATAACAGGACCTGGTTTATTATTTAGGGAACTAGCCTAAAGGTGCTGTTCATTGGTCCCTGCTGCTGGATGCCTGCAGTGGCCCTAGTTCAGCTCCTCCTCCCATTCTCTGGGCAGCCCCAGATCCTTCCAAGGCATTCCTTTTGTTCGTTGTCATTTAAGTAAAAGCCAAAGCTGCTTTCTGTTGCTGGCTTCTCAAGAACTCTAAGTGACATACCCACATTACAGATGAGAAGAATGAGGTGTGGAGAGGAAATGTGAATAATAAGCGGTAGAGCGGGGACTGCAGCCCAGGTGAGTTGTCCTGCCTCCCTGCACAGGCTTTTCCTCCCCACCACAATGCCGGCTCTGCGCAGCCGCGGCCAGAGGAAAGAAGATGGTAGAGAGGAGTGCAAGTGAACAGGCCTGAACACAGCACCGTGGTTACTAGAGAGGTTTAGGAGTCAGATAGTTCTTTTTCTGTTTTTTTGATATTTATTTATTTAGGCTGCGAAGGGTCTTAGTGGCGGCATGCGGGATCTAGTTCCCCGACCAGGGATAGAACCTGGGCCCCCTGCATTGGGAACGCAGAGTCTTACACACTGGACCACCAGGGAAGGCAGTTCTGAGTTTAAATCCCAGATCTGTCACTTACTAGTTACGAAGCCTTGAACAAGTCATTTAATCTCCTCATAACCTACCTTCCCTCAGCTGTAACATAAAGAGAAAAGAACATTTTAAAGACACAAACCTCCGGGAATAGCATTAGTGATTAGAGCACTGGGTGGATTAGAGTCTTCGCACACCTGCCTTGGCTGGGTCCCCTTGTGCAGTGAACAACCTGCACAACTGGACACAACAGCCCTACAGATAGATAACACCCCCCCCCCTTATATGGTTGTTCTAAGGACTAAATGAGATAAAGTCTTTGGCACCGTGCCCAACACTTAGTAAGCGCTCAATAAATAGTAGCTAAATATTATGACATCATCATCACAGGCTCTGTCTGGAAGGTCTCTGGCAGTCTGTGGTGAAACTGCAAGTCCTAGGTTCCTCCCTTCCTCACCGTCCACCCCCAAACCTCATAACCCTTCCTAGATGGCCTCGGTGCCCTGCCTCTCCCTCCAGGGCTCAGCAGGCTTGGCTGGGCTTGCTGGGGAACAAGGCTCTGGCCTTGTCTAGCACACCATGGCTTTCAGTTTGGTGAAGGCCCCAAATATGCCAGGGCCAGATGGCAAGTGCTTCCTGCTCCAAGGTTCTAAAGGCTCCAGCAGAGTGCTCTGCCCTCCAGCCTCCTCCTTCAGCCCTGAGGCAGGTGGAAATCAGAACGCAGCATATCTTCGGGGCGCACCTGCAGGAGGCCCAGTAGCCCCTACAGCAGCCCAAGCCTCCTCACGCCTCCTCCCTCCCCTCCGGGCAGGCCCAAGCAGCCAGAGGCAGGAACGGCTGGACCCAGGGCCTCTGGGAGAGCCACGTGTGCCAGCCCAGCGCCTGCCAGCTCCCAGGCTGGTCTCACAATGGCTCCTTTCACCAGAGGGAGGCGATGGCCCCTCTGGAGCCCGAGGGGTGATGTCCCAGGCCCCAGGGGCATGGAGGAGGAGGTCAGAAACTCAGGAAGGGGTGGCTAAGGCTGGGAGAAGGGAAGGTGCTCAGCCCCTGCCACCACTACCGCCTGATGCTAAGGTGACCGCCCCACAACCAGGCCCACAGAGATGGGATTCCCTGGGGCCTGGGGGTGGGGGGACGAGTAAGTGTGGGAGCAGATGGAGGGAAAGAGTTAGTCATGGGGTTCTGGGGGGGAAGGGAGGCTGGGCCCTCAGCCCACGCTCTCGCTGGCATCTGCAGGCCCATAGCAAAAGGGTGACGTGGTCTTGGTCCTTGAAACAGCCCTTCCAGTAACAGCTGGGGCATCCCAGCCAGGCATCTTTTGCATCTCCCCCTTGTCTCCATGCCTTCTGCCGCTGCCTGGCACATAGCAGGGGCTCAGGAAATACTTGTGAAATGATCTGAATTGCCATCAGACTGGGCAGGCCCCGGCTGGGTGTTGGTACGGTGGGGATGGGGCCCTGACTCTGGCACTACTACTAGGCAGCTCTATGGCCCATTCCCACCTCTGTGCAAATGCTCTTTCCTCAACTTAAAATGTCTGTCTCCCTTCAATCTAAAATCCTGCTCATCCATCAAGGAGCTCGATGCCCTTAATGTGTGATGTGAGGGCTGCTTTGAAATTGAACAGACTTGAGTCCAAGTCCTGGCTCTTCCACGTGGCACTCGTGTAATACGGGGCAAGTCATAGAACTTCTTTGAGCCTCAGTTTCCTTAAAATGGCAAACGCATAGTGCTTATTACGTGCTGGGCATTGTTCTAAGTGCTTCACATGTCCTGGCACCTCTAATTTTTTGTCCACCCTCTGAGTGTAGGCACTAGTATTATCCTCATAATAAATGAGGCAACTGAGGCCCAGAGAGGTTAAGTGTTGCCTGAGGCCGTGACTAGGAGGTGGCAGAGCTGAAGTTGGAACTCTCACAGCCTGTCTCCAGAACTGTCCTGCCCCTTGCAAAATGGGGACAAAACTAGAACCTTCTTCATAAGGTTGTGAAGTTCAACCTTCATATAATGTGTGTGGAGGATCCAGCAGAGCTGAGCACTGCTGTTCCCACTAGTGTGTTCTGAGCCTGATAGAGTCCAGTCTTCCCAGAGAACCCTGGACCTCAGGGTCAGGCTGGAGGGAGTGGGGCTGTGGCTGGCCCAGGACATCGTCCACTTGGCTCTGGCTACATTTTAGGGCTTTCTGTGCTTGGCAGAAGGACTCGACTCATAATGCTCATTTGTCCAGATTGTGGTTCAACGGCTTCTGTATTCTCTGCACGCACTCCCTTGGGCCCAGAAAGGATAGAGGGGGACAACACGGGCTCCAGCCAGGCTAGGAAAAGCTGCTGGGAATTAATAGGTCTGGGGTGGCCAGTTGGTCTAGTTTCTAGAAACCTCAGCTCTGCCACTGCCTGGATGTGAGAACTTGATCACATAATAACCTTGGGCCTCAGTTTCTTCATCTGTGAAATGGGGACAGTAATGGTACCTACTTGATCTGGTGGTGTGAGGGTAAAAGAAGATGATGTGTTTTGCAGTATGTGTTGTGGGTACTCAGCGAAAGACAGTTGATTATTAGTCTCATTTTGCTGTTTCCTCAGCCAGGCTGTTTGGGGCTCAGTCCTGGCTCTACCATTTCCTAGCAGTGTGACCTTGAGCAAGTGACTCAACCTCTCTGTGCTCAGTTCCTCTCTTGTGAATCGGGGACAATGACAAGACAATAATAAAGCAACTATATGTCTGGCACATTAAGGATGTGCTTGTTTTTATTATTCTCCAGCTATAAGACTTTGGGCAACAACCTGCCCCTCCACAAGCCTTAGACTTGGCTATCAGGGCCATTTCCTAAGAGATAACGGGTTCCAGCCCACCCTACTGAATCACTCACTCTGGGAGAGAGGCCAGATGTCCTTTCTTCAAGGGAGCTGCTGTGTCCTTCTTGTTCTTGCTTTGCTCACCGCTGTGTCCCCAGAGCCTGGCCTGGACCTGGCACATGGTGGACCCTCACTAAATGTTTACTGAATTTATGTTTTTCTATGAAACAAACACTGACTTAGTGCTTTTTATGTTCCAGGCACTCTTTTGAGGTCTTTACAGATATATATGCATTCACTCTTTGCAGTCTTGGAGGGAAGGACTCTTATTATCCCATTTTTTCACAAATGAGGCAACTGAGGCAGGGAGTTAGTGTACTCAGGATTCACACCCTCTGGCTCCAGATTCAGTTTCCGACCTTCTCTGATCCTGCCCCCTCGGTTCAGGAGCTGAAGTGCACAGATTCTCCCATCCTTGGGGTGAGAGGCGGGGATTGGCCGTGAGATGTGGAGAACTGAGCAATGGATCCAGCCTCTGGGGGACAGCCTGCCAACACCTGCCACTCTGTCAAGTCAAAAAGCAGCCTGGGAGTAGCTCATATCCTGCTGTTCTTCCGGAGCCCGAGGAGAGAACAGGAAAGGTTGAGAGGCCTGGCTTCGGTGCTGACTCACCAGGAGGTGGGGCAAGCAGCCAGTAGGAAAGGGCGAGGAGTGCATTAAATTCATCCTTCCTTTCTCGGATACTCACCGGAATAAGGCTGTGCCCTGGAGCCAGAGGCCCGAATCCCCCCAACCCAGAGCTGCAAGATGCTCCCAGACCACGGGGGGAGGAAATACGTGTTCGATTAAAACCTGGGCACGGCACCCCTCCAGGAAGATGAGGGTCTCTGCATGGCCAAATACAGTAATGGCCACCTTGGGCACTGCCCTCTCGCTGACCACAGCCTGGAGGCCTGGAGGGTGGAGGGAGGCCTTGGGCAAGAAAATAAGGGGAGACCTGAGGCCTGAAAGCAGGAGGAGGGGATGAGAGCAGAGAAATGCAGCTGGAAGAAAGAAGCAACCTGTCTAGAGTCTGAAAGTTCCTAGGATGGAAATGTTTGCTGGACTTTTAAGAAGATGGATATTTAATATTCAAATTTTATCTTTTAGTGGTGGCTCTCCCCACGGTCACCACCAACCTTCCAGATCATCTGCCATACCCCAGCCTCGTGGGGTAAATTGTGAGGGTGGGAAGGATGGAGCCGCGTTCCAGGAGTGGGACTGGGGGTGTGCACAGCACACACGGGACACTAGAGTCATCTGGAGACTGAGAACTCAGTAAATGCAGCCCTGGGAGGCTGGTGAGATGCGCTGCCTATAACCTGCACATCTCCTGGGCTTCTTACCAGGCAGGCCCTGGGGGTTTGAGCCATGCGGTTAAGACTGCAAACTTTAAAGCTAAGTTATGCAAGTTTGATACACTTACTACATGTGTAAACTTAGGTCCTGTCATACACTCCCTGAGCCTTGGTTTCATCTGTAAAATGGGAATAATAACACAAAGACTAATATTTTTCAGCACCTACTATGTGCTAGGCACTGATATTAGTATACCTTATGTGGATTACCCTATTTTAATTCTTACTGCAACCCTATGAAATAGGTTCTGTTTTCGGATGAGGAAAATGAGGCATAGGAAGGTTAAGTTTATATAATAAGTAGCAGAGATGTGAAAACCCAGGAGGTCTCACTCCAGAAAATGTACTATTAACTATGACACAGATCACATCTACCTATTAAGGTAGCTGTGTTTAATGGATTTATGCATGTAAATCTCTTGGAACAGTGCCTGGCACATAGTAAGTGCTCAATAAATTAGATGTGAGCTCTTGCACTGGGATCAGTGAAGATGTGAACACCTGACTCAGTTGGCGTAAACATTAAGGGAATTTGTTATTTCACCAACAGGAAGTCCCTGGGCATTCCTGGCCTCAGGAGTTGAACCTCAGTGGTTCAATGATGGCATAAGGACCTAGAAGCTTTCTGTCTCCTGCTCTGCACATTGGCTTCAATCCAAGCTACCCTCTTGATGGCAAGGTGGCTGCCAGCAACACCTGGAGCATCCTGCATCCTCACTCTTCCCGAGCAAGAGAAAGAGGCTGTGTCCCTAAACCAGACAGTTAAGGCCTTCCCTTCAGTCTGATTGGGCAAGCTGTGTCATGTGGTCATCCCTGGACCAATAACAGCACCAAAACAATGCCAGGAGCTGATTGGATTAGCCTCCTCTGTCTCCACCCCTGGAGCTGAAATTGGGGCAAGCTTTCCCAGAATAGGGAGGGTGGCAGGAAGAGGACTCTGTTGGGAAGGTATAAGGGGGATGTGGATGCAACTTTAAAGAACTAGTGACCCTAGTTAGCTGAGGACCTGGGGGACCCCTGGGTTACACAAATGATTTCAATACAGTGTGCTCACCCAGTGTCCGGTGGTGCCGGATCCAGAGGAGGAAGAGGTTTATTTGGACTGAGGGTGGAGGGTGTGTTTCTGGGAGGATCCCTGGAGGCTTCGCCTCTGAATCCTGAAATATGAGAAAGATTTCCTCGGCCTGGAAAGCCTGGGAAGAGGGTCAGAGGGTACAGCATGAGCAAAGATCTGTGGGCTTGGGGAAGCTGGGGCTTGTAGGCAGAGTAGCCTGGGGCAGGGAGGTGGAATGTGAGACGGGGCCCTCAGGGCACAGAACTCACTCTTCCCCACCTCACCTATAGGCTGAGAGGACCAGAATAACAGTAACATTACTGAGCACTTGCTGTGTGTGTGTATTTTCTGGGCATTTAATCCTCATGACAGCTCTAGGAGGAAGTACTACTACTATCCCATTTTACAGATGGGGAAAATGAGACACAGAGTGATAAGTAATTTGCCTAAGATCACACAGCTGGCCATGGCAGACCTGGGCTTCAAATCTAAGCAGTCTGACCCCAAACCCTGTGCTTTCAACATGCCCTGTACCTTCCTCGCTGGTCACCATCCCAGCAGGAGGAGAGCAGCAGTGGAGAGAGAGAAGTTCCAGCAGGCCAATGCGTCATTCTGTGAGTCACTGCAGCTGGTGGTGGCTGCAGCAGGGGGACCTGCATCTGGCAGACAAAGGTTCAAGAAGGTTTTGTCTCCAGTGGGCAGGGAGCTGGCCCCCCTCCTGAGGCCTGGGAGACAGGGAGAAGGTGGGGGAACTGATGTGAAAGAGGCTCTAGAGCCAGGAGACCTTCCTTCCTAGGACTTGAGTTCTTCAGGTCTCCGTTCTCTCTTTTGAAATAATAATACTTCTCATTATTTCAAATATCATGCCATTAGGAGGAGGCAGGTGGAACTTGGTAAAGAATACAAAGCTGCTTTTTACCATGCCATTCAAAGGTTATTTGTTTTTCTTATTAAAGCAGAGATCCTGGGTTGGCAATTTTAGCAGTGATTGCCTTTGCAGCTTAGTTCTTTGTTCTGCTTTTCTTTTCTTTTAGTTTAGTTTTGTTTTTTTCCAACCTTCCCTACAATGAATATATTTTACTTTTTAATGGATTCCCTCCCAACAAAGAAGAACATTAAAATTCATTTTAAAAATTCCTCTATTGGCTGCATCTACATAAACCTATGCACATGTGCATAGAATATCTTTGGAAGGAAACCCAGGAAAATGATTGTGTGCAGCCTGAGGAAGGGGAAATGAGAGACTGGGGGGGAGGGGCTGCCCTTGGGCTGTAGGCTCCCTGGGCTGCTTGAATTATTATTTATTTATCTTACCATATGCTTGCATAACCTCTCAAAAAAGTTTTGTGATCTTTTTTTTCAGTCAAGAAGAAGAACCAGACCCAAGCCCCAAATTCCCACTGGGCCCCATGGTTGCCATACTTGGGATCCATCTCTGGGGTCCCCCTCCACTTCTGTGTTCTGGTTCTTTAAGAGACATCCCTTTGGGAGAGACCCTGGGTCAGACTGGAAGGCTGACTTGCCTTGTCTCCCAGCCAAGTCGCTGATTCCTCTGAAGTGGGTGCCAGACAGCTCGGGGAGCAGAACTGCAAAGATGCCCCACCCCCCTGTCTGCCCCACTTTGTACTCCTTCCCCCGCAAAGTGTTTGAATTCATGAGGTTTCTTCCCCCTCTCAAACCTGGAGCTCCTCACTGAAACCTCCACACCATGGAGAAAGGGCACATTTCTTAGGGCAGTACAAGGCCCTCCCTGATTGACCCTACCCTCTGTTCAGCTTCATCCTCTCCACTCTCTGATCTCAGACTGATGGCTGGTGCCAAAAGGGCACCTTCTCTCACTTCAGGCCCATGCACAGGCTGTTCCCTCCACCTGAACAGTCCCTCTCCCCCATCTGCACAGCTAATAGCGACCGATCTTGCAAACCTCATCTTAGATGGGACCTCCTCCAGGAAGCCCTCCTTGATCCATCCTGTCAGGGGCGGGCCCTCTTCCACACTGGGATTCCCTAGTGCAGAATTCTAGCTGTGCCACTTTTACACTGACTGTGTAACTCAGGGCTAATGACCTAACCTCTCTGGGCCTCAGTTTCCTCATTTGTAAAATAGCACTTAGAGTTGTTGTAAAGATTATACGACTTAATGCAGATAAAGTGTTCAAAATAGTGCCTGGTACGTAGTAAACTCTGAATAACTCTTAGTTCTTATCACACGATGTTTGGAATGGTTTGTTTATCTGTCACCCCCACTAGGCTATTATGAGCTTCACGACTGTGGCTGGGTCATGTCCTAATGTTCACTCAGGGTCTGGTACATATTAAAACATTCTTGAAAAATTCTTGTTAAATAAATGAAATAATCCATTCAGATTAATAAATATTTCCTGAGCACTTGCAAATCATGTACAGTACCTAATACTCCTTATCAGACACTGGGCTACTAAGTACCTTCTATGCAATATTTCATTTGATCATTGTCACAGGGGTTTAAGTTAGGTACTTGTAGTATTCCCATTTCATAGATGGGCAAACATTCTGTCCCCTTAAACTGTTTCATTTTTTTATCATAGCACATCACCTCCTGACATATTACGTGTTTATTCATCTGTTTGTGAGGAGCCTGCCTTCCCCCTAGAATGACAGTTCTGTGAGATCAGAGACTCTATTTTGTGTTCTATTTTGCGGTGTTCACAGGACCTAGCACAGTGTCTGGCGCAGAGCAGATGCTCAGTTTATGTCTGTGTTAAACACTATTCCCTCTTGAAAAAACTTTGTTGACTGTCTTCCACCCCAGACTAAGATAGATGCCCCCACTCTGTGCTTTCATAGCACCTGGAAATTATGTGTACTTCCCCTAATCCAGCAGTTATCAGGCTTTGCTGATATTTCTTCTTAAATTTGTGGTTTTCTTGGCCAGCTGCAGACTCTGGGAGGGCAGGACCTGTGGTTAATAATAACAATAACAACGAACATTTGTTGAGCATTTAGCATGGGCCAGCTCTTTCCATGAAGTATCTATCCCATTCAGTAGTTTCAAGGAGCCTATGAGGTAGCACGTTGTCCCCATTTTACAGAGGAGGAAAACTGAGGCTCCTGGAGGTGAAGAGGCTTGCTGCAGGTAAAGTGACGTGTGAGTCACGTGCTAGCAGTGCCTGGCTCAGGCAGTCTGAATTTAGCATTGGGATCCTTAACCACTACGCACATTGCCTCTTTAGAAAAGACAACAGTCATTTATGCCACAAACTGAGTGGGGAGCACTTGACAAGTGTCTTTTGAATGTCTGACAAGCAGGAAACAAAAAGGTGGTTCCCAGTTCCGGTTCTGCTGATTCCTGGCCCACTCAAGACAATAGGGGGTGGGGTGCTGGACCAGTCTCTGCGGAGAGAGGAGTCATGAAGGGCTTTTTGGAAAGGGCATAACAGTGCTTCTTCCCCCTCACTCTCCAGCTCGGGGCCCAGAGGCTCCAAATTCCTGGAAAGGCCAGTGGGTGAGCCGACCGCCCAGCCCCTACAGCCAGAGTCGGGGTGGCCCCAGTGGTGACGATCTAAGAGGCTGGAGTGTCTTCCTGGCTATTAACAAAAGGGAAACCAACCAACCCGCAAAAAAGTCTTCTGAAAGAGAGAAGTCATAGAATGAGTTCTGCCAGTTCAGTCACTCCAAGATGAGGGGAAAAAATTCCCTGGATTTCAGTTAGGGATCCAGCTTTTCCTCCCTCTGGACTACTATGATGTTTATTTTAATTTAAAATAATTTCAAACTAACAGTAAAGTTGCAAGAATAATACAAAAGCTATTAAATATCTTTCACCAGGAATCATAAATTTTTTGCATTTTGCCATGTTTATTTTCTCTCTCTATAGATAGATAGATAGATAGGTAGAGGTAGATAGATGATAGATATTAGATATAGGTAGGTAGATAGATAAATAGACACATATAATTCTAGGATACATACTATGGTTTCTGAACCATTTGAGAGTAGATTGCAGACATCACATCCCTGTACCCATTAACACTTCAGTACGTATTTCCAAAAAACAAGGATATTCTCTGACATAGCCACAGTACGACAATGAAATTCAGGAAATTTAACATTGATATAATACTTTAATTACTATCCATGTTGCAATCCTGTCAATTGACGCAGTAATGCTCTTTATGGTATTCTTTTCACTCTAGTACGAGCTCCAGGCCAGGTTGTGTGCTGCATTTGGCTGTCACATCTTTTTACTCTCCTCTAATCTGGAACAGCACCCTGCCTTTCTTTGCCTTCGTGACATTGAAATCTTGAAGAATACAGAGCAGTTATTTTATAGACTGTTACTCGATTTGGGTGTATCTGATGTCTCCTCATGATTAGATTCGGGTTATGCATTCTCAGCTGGTATATTACCAAAGTGATACTGTGTGTTTGTCAGGGTATCACTTCCAGAAGCCCCCAATGTCTGTCTGCCTGGAGAGGGTACTCATTTTGATCACCCCGTTAAGAGGTGGGCTGGTTTCTCCACTGTATAAGTTACAATTTCCCCCCTTGCCAGGAAAAAGCAAGGGGATACTTTAAGGTCATGTAAATATCCTGTTCCTGCAGATTCTTGTAGTGTTTATTTCTGCTCAGCAGGAAGAGGTGCCCAGTCCCCTTTTACCGTCTCGTCCCTGTCATCCTCCTCACTGTGGAACTGGCATGTGGCCCCTCCTAGGATACTATTTCAGCATTATGTGGGGTTTGGACATGTTTACCCCACTTGGGAGCCCTGCTGGTTGAATCCAGGGACTCTGGTCTCTGCCTTGACAGGGTAGATCCAGCAGCTGAAGGATATGGGCATGTTCCGGGGAAGAAAGGACTCCTTTTAGAGCCTCACTTGAAAACGAAGAGGCGAACCTGATGGGAAAGAAAATAAGTGTTGGGCTCAACCTTCAGGACCCTGGCCATGTCTGTGATCAGCTCAGGAAAGGCTGTTGTCCTTCTGTTAGGGACTGTCCCCTGTGTGTACACAAACACTGGTGGTCCTGGTCCAAATATGGACATTGCAATAGGAAGCGTAGCACTATTTGAAGAGATGAGCAGTTGTTTTATATGGGAAACAAACAAATCAACCAACCAAGTCTGCACCTCCAAGTATCACCAAGCCACCAACAAGTGAGGGAACTGGACCACGGGGCATGGGATGCAGCTGGGAAAACACAGACCCGCTGCATTTCTCGTTCCCCCGCTTGCGGGTCTCCTCTGGCTGCTGAGATTCAGCACAGCTCAGAGCTGGGGATGTGTTTATTCTTTTGAAGCGTGAAGGACACTTCTCAGCTTTGAAAAAATACACTTGCCTGCTTGAATTTCAAATAGTTTAACGTCCCCCTCTGCTACCTAGCTGTGATCTAAAGAACTGACTGTTCAGGCCTCAAAGTACCAAAGTACCACTCTAATAAATGAACTGTGGCTACCCAAGGATGGAGAAGAAATGTCCTTATTCAAATCAAACTTTATGGCTGGAAAGGATTGTCGATTTTTGGTCTGATGTTGCAGGGAAGCAGCTGGGTGGTGGAGACCCACCCCTGACGTTCTCCTGGGGCGACAGCTGGCTGTCCCTGCACCTTTAGGCAGTAGGAAATGGGCACCTCATCTGAGTCAAGGCCACCAGATCTAGCGGTGATAACTATTTCTCTATGTTGAAAGTCGTGTCCATGGTCTTAGGTCAAGGGGTAAAGGGCAGAGCAGGCACCTGGAGGAAGACTGTTGAATTCAGGGCACTGCCCACAGGGTGTCTGTGGGCGATGGGAGGCGGCAGCGCAATAAAGTGCACTGTCTGGAGTCTGAATAGACTTGGATTCAAATCCCAGCTCTGCCTCTTACTTACCAGCTATTTGACTTGGGCGAGTGATTGAATTTCTCTAAGCCTCAGTTTCCTCCTCTGGCAAATGGGGTTCAATAATAATACTGGACTTGGGTTGTAGGTATTAAATGAGATTGTATATGCAGGCACATATTAAGTGCTCAATGCATCTCTAATAATAGTGTAAACTCTAATAATAATAATAGTGATGATGATGGTGGTCATCATTATTATTTCTGAGCCTCCAGGCTATGTTCGGCTTGGCTAGGAGGTTGGAGCTGGGGTGGAGGTAGAATCGGGGATGTGGGCTGAGGGAGCAGTGAGTGACACTGAACTGAGGCCACCAGGCACAGAATGCCATCATCCTGGTGGCCAGTTCCACTAGTTCCTACCCCCATCAGCCGCGCCATTCTCAGCAACCTTAAACATCATTTTAAGTGACTGTGTATTATTCCATCATATAGATGAACTATAGTTTTTTTTTTTTAAACTATGTTTTATTTGAGTAATTTTTAACAGTTGCCGAATATTCCAATGATTTGTTGGATCGTATTTTGACAGGGAAGCAAAGTGGTGTATTAGAATCTGAACAGGCTTTGAAGATAGAGATCTTCAACTGTTTAGTCAACATTTTTTTTTTTTTTTAATTTATTTATTTATGGCTGTGTTGGGTCTTCGTTTCTGTGGAAGGGCTTCCTCTAGTTGCGGCGAGCGGGGGCCTCTTCATCGCGGTGCGCGGGCCTCTCACTATCGCGGCCTCTCTTGTTGCGGAGCACAGGCTCCAGACGCACAGGCTCAGTAGTTGTGGCTCACGGGCCTAGTCGCTCCGCGGCATGTGGGATCTTCCCAGACCAGGGCTCGAACCCGTGTCCCCTGCATTGGCAGGCAGATTCTCAACCACTGCGCCACCAGGGAAGCCCTAGTCAACATTTTTTGAGCATCAGCTTTGGGCCAGGCCCTGTGTATGTGCCGGTCATACAAGGGTAAAGCAGATAGACATGGATCTGTCCTCACGAGCTTAGGGTCTAGAGGGGGTGACAAGCATACAAGTGGACCTGAATTTAAACCCCGGCTGTGTGATCTTAAACAAGTCTCGTGTCTTCCCTGAGCCATAGCTTCCTCCTATACAGAGGCTCAATGTAGAGTGTTATAAGCACAGTGTTCCGCCTACAAACATTAGTTCTCTCTTTTAATGATTAGTGGTTATACAGATATAGATATAGATATAGATATAGATATGCATACATATAAATATTTATATATGCATATCTATATATGTATGTATATAACATCTATATTATAATATATACATATCTATATATAATATATATACATATCTATGTTATAAAATATATTATATATAACATAATAAAAACATAATTATTAATATATAATTGTTTTTTGCCCTTATGGGTAATATAGCCATGGATAGCCTCCAAAAATATCAACTTTTTCTTTTGGGGTTGGGTTATTTATCATCATGGAATGATTTTTGTTATCCAGCTAAAGAAGTTTTTCTTTTTTTTTTGGCTGCGCCCTGTGGCTCATGAGATCTTAGTTCCCCGACCAGGGATTGAACCCAGGCCCCGGCAGTGAAAGCACAGAGTCCTAACCACTGGACCGCCAGGGAATTCCCTAAAGTTTTTCTAAACCCTCTGTTACTCTTCAGTGTTCACTAGGCAAAGAAATGGACAAGAGCCACTGAATTGGTAGGAGGTCTCAGCAAACAAGTCAGACCTTTTATTTCTCATCTGCCTATTTAGTGTTCCTCCAACATACCAAGGAAATTCTTGCCTCAGTGCCTTTGCACTTGTTGTTCCCTCTGCCTAAAGCACTGTTTGCCTAGGTATTGCCTTCCCTTCCTTCAGCTCTTTACTTAAATGTCATCTTATTGGAGAAGCTGTTCCTACCCCTGACGCACAGCACCTCTCTCCATCATCTTCCTCTGATTTATTCTTCTTTACAACTCTTATTACCTCCTGACATAGGCATATTGGCCTGGGTATTGGTTTGTTATCTGTCTTCCTAAATAGAATGTAGTGTTTGTGAAAGCCAAGATGTTGTCTGTCCTGGGCCTGGAACAATGCCTGGCATATAGAAGGCCCTCAATAAAAATTTGTGCCACGAGTAAATAAAGAGATCAAATGTGACTACTCACAATACTTACAGTATATGCTAGTGTCTGGAAACAGTAAAGAGCTGTTCAAATGGAAGGGAGAATAAAAATAATTGGAAACTTAATACAGTACCTTATTTGGGTGGTAGGCCATTGAAGATCTTGGCTGGGGTGTATGTGAGTGGGGACTGGGGTCGGGGAGGCAGTATTTCCTCCCTGCCAAGCTGGAGTGAGAGGCTAATGGCCTCCATGGGGATCCAATCCAATTAAGGCCCTGGCTCCAAGTCAACTCGGGTTCCCTTCCTGGCTGCAGCAGCTTTCAAGTAACAAAATGAAACCTGTAACTTTCCCAAGACGAGACAGTCTCCAGGCGAGCAGGGCAGAAAGGGGCTCAGGGTAGGGTTTCTGCTCCCAGGGGAATAGATCTGCATTGCACCCACATGGTTCTAATATTGTATGTGTGTGTGTGTGTGTGTGTGTGTGTGCCAGGCACAAAAGCTGGTCACCATCCTCAAAACCAGTGCTCACAGAAAAACAGCTGGATGCAGTGGAAAGGCATCAGATGCAAAGCCAGGGGACACGAGTTCTCAGCTTTGCTCCCACCCAGCTGTGTGACAGGGCAAGAAACCAAGAAGGCAGGCAGGGTGAGCCGTGCCCCGAGTCACATAGCTCCCTACTGCAGAGCTGGAAAGGTGACTGTCCACAAGTTTAGGCTTAATTGCACTCACTCAGAATGGTCTTTCAACTGTTTGTTTGTTTTTTTTCCTTTTTTAAGCCAATTTTTGGGAGAGGTAATACACACCCAAAGGACAAAATTTTAAATTTATGTAAAAAACAGTATATACTAAACAAATCTACACCTCTGTCCTCAGTGACCTAGTTCTCCTTTCTGGGGATAAACACTTGTGCCCAATTCCTTGTGTATCCTTCCAGAGAGAAATGCACATGTGATATATAGTTATGAAAAGATGAGTATGGTATGAGAATGTGATATACAGGCATGCAAAGATGATATACGAGTATCACATTAAATTTTTGACTAATATATCGATAGAAAGACCTACTGTCACAATGATTTTGAGTCTTCCTATCCAAGAATAGATTATGCGTCTCCATTTATCCAAGCATTTTCAAGGTTTTTTTGGTGAATATATATATTGTCTCACATATATATGTTTCTCAAAAGCATTAACATTTTTTCGAATAGAACTTCACATATTATTGAGATGATTTCCTATTTCCCAGATAGTTTTATGTTTTTGGTTGCTTTAATAATTGAGACATTTTCTTCCAAATTTCTAACTAGTGGGGCTTTGAATATAGGAAGGCACTGCTTTCTAAAAAAATATTAACTTGATATCTTATCACATTCAGCAGGTTGTTTATTGTTGGTAATAGATTTCCAGTTGTTTTTCTTTGGAACTAATGTTGAAGACAGTCAGCCCAGTAGATCCTGCACCCATGGATGCTTTGTTAATAAACTCTTTTTGATGTGAATGGTGACCTCTTACATCTGTGTAAACTTCCCCTTCTCTCCCTGACTCAACATAAGCCTCTGTTATAGACATTATTCCCACACTTGACAGAAGAAACTGAGGCTTGGCAAGGTGAAATGATTTGCCTTAGCTGGTGAGTGGCAGAGTTGGAATTTGAACTGAGGCCTGTTATGCAAAATTTTTGATCTTAGGACGATGAAACGAAAGAGAGAAGGGGTTAGAGAGGGGTTTGTGCAGAAGAAGCAGAGGTGACATATTTTGAATGCCTACCTTGTGCCGAAAACTTTATGTACCATCTTTCTGAATGCTCCTAAGAACTCTTGGAGGCTGGTATTATGAGCAGATGGCTGGCCAGGGCCTGGGCACAAGGACAAAGAGATCTGGGTTTGATTATTGGCTCTGCTGCTTTTCCAGCTGTGTGACCCTAGGCACACTGCTTGAGTCTCTGAGCCTCAGCCTCTCTGCTGTATCCTTGTTACAAATGGTACCTGAATGGTCCTCCTTTCAATAAAGGTCTGTGTAGTAGAGCCTGTGGCCAGGAAGAACACCTCAGTTCTTGGACCCACACACTGGAACTCCATTTCTAGAACCTAGAAAAGCTGAACTGAAATGTGTCTCCAGCTCCTATGTTTGTTGAGTGACTTTGCTTCCTCCAGGGGAGCCCATATCTACAGGGAGGCTGGAAAGTTGGTGCTTCTGTGGACACAGCATTCAGGTTAAACTTTAGCCAAAATGATGGCTCAGTCACAATTAGCAGGATTTTATAGGACCTAATTCATATCTTTGGGACACATTTGAAGTTCAAAGCTGCATTGGAATTTTCCATAACTGGGTTGACTGACATCACTAGAGATTAATTAAGCACCTATTATAGGCGTAGTGAGAGAAACAATGATGTGAAACTTAGCACATGGGAAGTTAAAAGACAATGTTTAAATTTTATTTATTCTTTCACTCAATCTTATCAAGATTATTATTAGTTTATTATGCCCCAGGCACTGAGTTAGGCATAGGAGAGCATAAATAATGACTATAGGCATACATGATCTTATCGTACTTTATTGTGCTTTGCAGATATTGCATTTGTTACAAACTGAAGGGTTTTGGCAACCCTGCATAGAGCAAGTCTATTGGCACCATTTCCCAACACCATTATTTTAATTTATTTATGTATTTTTAAAATGTATCTCACACCTATAATGTGCCAAGTACTCTGCTAAATCCTTTACATGTATTATCTCACTTAATCCTTACAATTACCCTGTGAAATTAGCATTATTATCATCCCTATCTCATAAATAAAGAAACTGAGGCTTAGAGACTAATTTGCTATTTTTCCCATTGTCACTTAGCTAGCAAAGAAAACGTATTTGAGACCCAGGTCTAGTGTACCAACAGCATTATTTTTATTTTTTATTTTAAAGTAATTAATTTTTAATTTATTTTAAAAATTAAAAATTTTTAAAATTTAATTTTTAACTAAAAAATGTTTTTAAACTTTTTATTTTATATTGGAGTATAGGCGATTAACAATGTTGTGATAGTTTCAGGTGCACAGCAAAGTGCACTCAGCCATACATATACATGTATCCATTCTCCCTCAAGCTCCCCTCCCACCTGGGCTGCCAGATAATATTGAGCAGAGTTCCCTGTGCTATACAGTAGGTCCCTGTTGGTTATCCATTTTAAATATAGCAATGTGTACATCCCAAACTCCCTAACTATCCCTTTCCCCCACCCTTCCCCTGACCCTCAAAACCATAACCATAAGTTTGTTCTCTAAGTCTGTGACTCTGTTTCTGTTTTGTAAATAAGTTCATTTGTATCATTTCCTTTTAGATTCCACAATAAGGGGTATCATACAATATTTCTCTTTCTCTGTCTGACTTACTTCACTCAGTATGACAATCTCTAGGTCCATCCATGTTGCTGCAAATGGCATTATTTCATTCTTTTTAATGGCTGAGTAATGTTCCATTGTATATATGTACCACATCTTCTTTATCCACTTCTCTGTTGATGGACATTTAGGTTGCTTCCATGTCTTGGCTATTGTAAACAGTGCTGCAATGAACACTGGGGTGCATGTATCCTTTTGGACCATGCTTTTCTCCGGATATATGCCAAGGAGTGGGATTGCAGGGTCATATGGTAGCTCTATTTTTAGTTTTTTGAGGAACTCATACTGTTCTCCATAGTGGCTGCACCAGTTTACATTCCCACCAACAGTGTAGGCGGGTTTCCTTCTCTCCACACCCTCTCCCGCATTTATTGTTTGTGGATTTTTTGATGATAGCCATTTTGACTGGTGTGAGGTGATATCTCATTGTAGTTTTGATTTGCATTTCTCTAATAATTAGCGATGTTGGACATCTTTTCATGTGCCTCTTGGCCATCTGTATGTCTTCTTTGGAGAAATGTCTATTTAGGTCTTCTGCCCATTTTTTGATTGGGTTGTTTGTTTTGATAATATTAAGCCTCATGAGCTGTTTGTAAATTTTGGAGACTAATCCCTTGCTGGTTGTGTCATCTGCAAATATTTTAACTTTTTTTGGCTGTGCCCGCGTGGCTTGCGGGATCTTAGTTCCCCAACCAGGGATCAAACCTGCACCCTCGGCAGTGAAAGCACAGAGTCCTAACCACTGGACCACCGGGAAATCCTTAACAGCATTATTTATTTATTTATTTAAAGAGCTTTTAAAAAAAATAAATTTATTTATTTTATTTGTTTTTGGTTGTGTTGGGTCTTCATTGCTGCGTGTGGGCTTTCTCTAGTTGCGGCGAGCAGGGGCTATTCTTTGTTGTGGTGTGTGGGCTTATCATTGTGGTGGCTTCTCTTGTTGCAGAGCACGGGCTCTAGGCGTATGGGCTTCAGTAGTTGTGGCATGCGGGCTCAGTAGTTGTGACTCGCGGGCTCAAGAGCACAGGCTCAGTAGTTGTGGTGCACGGACTCAATTGCTCTGTGGCATGTGGGATCTTCCCAGCCCAGGGATCGAACCCATGTCCCCTGCATTGGCAGGCAGATTCTTAACCACTGAGCCACCAGGGAAGTCCCTAAAAGCATTATTTTTAAATTAAGGTATGTACATTATTTTTTCAGGCATAATGCTATTGCACACTTAATACACTACAGTATAGAGCAAACATAACTTTTATATGCACAGGGAAACCAAAAAATTTGTGTGACTTGCTTTATTAAGATTTTCACTTTAGGGCTTCCCTGGTGGTGTAGTGGTTAAGAATCCACCTGCCAATGCAGTGGACACGGGTTTGAGCCTTGGCCTGGGAAGATCCCACATGCCACGTAGCAACTAAGCCTGTGTGCCACAACTACTGAGCCTGTGCTCTAGAGCCCATTGAGCCACAACTGCTGAGCCCGCGTACCACAACTAATGAAGCCTGCACGCCTAGAGTCCGTGCTCCGCAACAAGAGAAGCCACCACAATGAGAAGCCCGCACACCGCAATGAAGAGTAGGCCCTGCTCGCTGCAACTAGAGAAAGCCTGCGCCCAGCAATGAAGACCCAAAGCAGCCAAAAATAAATAAATAAATAAATGTATTAAAAAAAAAAAAAGATATTCACTTTATTGCAGTGGTCTGGAACCGAACTCACATCTCCAAAGTCTGCCTCTAATGTTCACTGAGCACTTAGTATATGCCAGGCAGTGTGTTAAGTGCTTTACATTAATTACCTGTTTAATCTCCATAACAACCCTATGAGGAAGATATTGTAATTATCATCATTTTATATGAAGAATCAAGCTATAGAGAGGATTGCTCAAAATCACACAGATGGGAAATTAAATATTTTGCTCAACTAAAGATGGATATAGGTTCCTTTTACTCCAAGAATCTCACAGTATACCAAGGAAGAAGACATTGATATGAATAGTAATAATAGCTAACATTTATTAAATGCTTATAATTAAATGCTTTACATGTATTATCTCATTTAATCCTCAAAGTGACTTTGTTAGGTTCTATTGTAGAACCTAATTGTTGTAGTGGTGAGGAAACTTGCTTGAGTTAAGTAACTGATCCAACTGGAATTCAAAATCAGGCAGTTTAAGAACAAGACAAGGTTGCCCACTCTCACCACTATTATTCAACATAGTTTTGGAAGTGTTAGCCACAGCAATCAGAGAAGAAAAAGAAATAAAAGGAATCCAAATCGGAAAAGAAGAAGTAAAGCTGTCACTGTTTGCAAATGACATGATACTATACATAGAGAATCCTAAAGATGCTACCAGAAAACTACTAGAGATAATCAATGAATTTGGTAAAGTAGCAGGATACAAAATTAATGCACAGAAATCTCTTGCATTCCTATACACTAATGATGAAAAATCTGAAAGTGAAATTAAGAAAACACTCCCGTTTACCATTGCAACAAAAAGAATAAAATATCTAGGAATAAACCTACCTAAGGAGACAAAAGACCTGTATGCAGAAAATTATAAGACACTGATGAAAGAAATTAAAGATGATACAAATAGATGGAGAGATATACCATGTTCTTGGATTGGAAGAATCAACATTGTGAAAATGACTCTACTACCCAAAGCAATCTACAGATTCAATGCAATCCCTATCAAACTACCACTGGCATTTTTCACAGAACTAGAACAAAAAATTTCACAATTTGTATGGAAACACAAAAGACCCCGAATAGCCAAAGCAATCTTGAGAATGAAAAATGGAGCTGGAGGAATCAGGCTCCCTGACTTCAGACTATATTACAAAGCTACAGTAATCAAGACAGTTTGGTACTGGCACAAAAACAGAAATATAGATCAATGGAACAGGATAGAAAGCCCAGAGATAAACCCACACACCTATGGTCACCTTATCTTTGATAAAGGAGGCAAGCATATACAGTGGAGAAAAGACAGCCTCTTCAATAAGTGGTGCTGGGAAAACTGGACAGGTACATGTAAAAGTATGAAATTAGAACACTCCCTAACACCATACACAAAAATAAACTCAAAATGGATTAAAGACATAAATGTAAGTCCAGACACTATCAAACTCTTAGAGGAAAACATAGGCAGAACACTCTATGACATAAATCACAGCAAGATCCTTTTTGACCCAACTCCTAGAGAAATGGAAATAAAAACAAAAATAAACAAATGGGACCTAATGAAACTTAAAAGCTTTTGCACAGCAAAGGAAACCATAAACAAGACCAAAAGACAACCCTCAGAATGGGAGAAAATATTTGCAAATGAAGCAACTGACAAAGGATTAATCTCCAAGATTTACAAGCAGCTCATGCAGCTCAATAACAAAAAAGCAAACAACCCAATCCAAAAATGGGCAGAAGACCTAAATAGACATTTCTCCAAAGAAGATATACAGATTGCCAAGAGACACATGAAAGAATGCTCAACATCATTAATCATTAGAGAAATGCAAATCAAAATGACAATGAGATATCATCTCACACCGGTCAGAATGGCCATCATCAAAAAATCTAGAAACAATAAATGCTGGAGAGGGTGTGGAGAAAAGGGAACCCTCTTGCACTGTTGGTGGGAATGTAAACTGATACAGCCACTATGGAGAACAGTATGGAGGTTCCTTAAAAAACTAAAAAAAGAACTAACATACAACCCAGCAATCCCACTACTGGGCATACACCCTGAGAAAACCATAATTCAAAAAGAGTCATGTACCAAAATGTTCATTGCAGCTCTATTTACAATAGCCAGGACATGGAAGCAACCTAAGTGTCCATCATCGGATGAATGGATAAAGAAGATGTGACACATATATACAATGGAATATTACTCAGCCATAAAAAGAAATGAAATGGAGTTATTTGTAGTGAGGTGGTTGGACCTAGAGTCTGTCATACAGAATGAAGTAAGTCAGAAAGAGAAAAACAAATACCGTATGCTAACACATGTATATGGAATCTAAGAAAAAAAAAAAAAAGTCATGAAGAACCTAGTGGCAAGACAGGAATAAAGACACAGACCTACTAGAGAATGAACTTGAGGATATGGGGAGGGGAAGGGGTAAGATGTGACAGGGTGAGAGAGTGGCATGGACATATATACACTACCAAATGTAAAATAGATAGCTAGTGGGAAGCAGCCGCATAGCACAGGGAGATCAGCTCGGTGCTTTGTGACCACCTAGAGGGGTGGGATAGGGAGGGTGGGAGGGAGGGAGACGCAAGAGGGAAGAGATATGGGAACATATGTATATGTATAACTGATTCACTTTGTTCTAAAGCAGAAACTAACACACCATTGTAAAGCAATTATACTCCAATAAAGATGTTAAAAAAAAAATAAAAGGATTTAAACTTAAAAAAAAAAAAATCAGGCAGTTTGCTAGGGAAGCTCACACTGGTACCTGCAACACCACCTGACCTCCTTGATGGGTGATGTAGAATCCAGACTAATGCACTGGTGGAAGGAAGCTCCTTGGAGCAGGGGGATATTTGAGTTGGGCCTTGAAGGATGGTTAGGAGCTTACCTTTTCCCATACCCACTAAGTATACAGTGTGGTGAAGAGACAGTTGTGGGTTGAAATCTCAGCTCTGCCATCTTCCCAGCTGAATTACTTGTGTTTATCTCCTCCATTCCCCAGTTTCCTTAACTGTTAAATGCGGACATTGAAAACTATTCATCTGAAACGCCATGAGGAATAAATGTGATTGCATATAAAAACACTCAGCTAGGTATCTGGCATGCAGCATGGGAGCTCAATAGTTGAGATTATGGACAGATGGGTATAAGACCAACAGCTAGTCCCTACAGAGCACTTTCCATGGGCCAGGCACCATTCTAAGCATTCAACATGGACTTATTTATCAACAATCCTTTTTGCTTATGAACAATCATAACTATTATTAGGTACTATTTTTAGACCCATTTTTACAGAGGAGAAAGGTGAACACAGCGAGGTTAAATAAGTTATCCTGAGCTAGCAAATGACAGTGGCAGGACTGGAACCCAGGCAGTCTGGCCCAGAGTCCACATACATAGCACTTTACTGCCTAAATTGCAGAGAGTGGGGTTGAGACAGTCCGCCAGCAGCACCATAGAATCAGGAGTGGGAAGAGGAAAGTGTGTCACCAGGGGAGGCTTTCTGGAGGTGCCATCTTGTCCTTTGGAAAACCTGGCTTCTTATTTAGCGGCAATCATAAACAAACACAAACCACCTGGCTTCTCAGATGGGGTGAGCAAGACTTTCCAAATGGTATGTCAGGGGTACAGGAAACCTCAGCTTAAACATGGCACATACACCCATTCCATAAATTCTTATTGTGTACCATGAGCTGTTCTATGAGCTGGGAATATTAGCCATAAGCAAAATTAAACAAAAATCCCTGCCCTCATGGAGTTTGTGTTTGTGCAGGAGACAGACAACGTGCAAATAATAAGTAAGATATATTTCAGAGGGTGATAAGTGTTATGGAGAGAAATAAAGTGGAGGGTAGAATAAGATCCAACTACTTGCAATGTTGAGTAGGATGATATTTAGGGAGATTTCTCTGAGAAAGTGGTATTTGAGCAAAGACCTGAGGGAGGCAAAGGAATGTGAGTTGCAGGAATTCCGGGGGAAGATTATTCCACAGAGGGAGAAGAGCAAGTGCAAAGGCCCTGAGGCAAGAGTGCATTTGGCACATTCAAGGAATAGCAAAGAGGCAGGTGTGGCTGGGATGGAGAGCAAAGGGGAGAGAAATAAGAGATGAGGTCAGAATGCGGTGGGGGTGGACGAGGGAGGAGAACACATCTCTACCCATCTTCAAGATCTGTGTGTGTGTTATAAAAACAAACGAGTATAGAATGCAAAATATGCTTGCATTTCAAAATTGGAATATGAGACTTGAATGCAATATGCTTGTGGACCCTCCCCCACATACACACCCTGTTTATCTCCCTCTCTCCCTCTCCCCAGACTGGCACTGCCCATCCATGTGAGCCACATGGGGTTGGAAATTGGGAAACATAGGTATGAGTGGTTGTGATCAGGTTTCAAAGCACAGGCTCTGGGTCTGAGCCTCGGCGATCATCTCTACCTCAAGGCTCTGTGAAGGAGAATGTCACTGGCTTTCTCTCAGTCAGGATCTGAGTCAATAAGGCCTAAAAAACCTTGGCTTGCTCATCCTTCCAGGCCTTGGTCATCTCCATATCCTGGTGCTGTGAGGCCAGCATGGGGCCATCAACAGACACTGCAGGTAATATTCGCTGATTCAAACTGAATTTGATAAACCTTGGGCACACCTCCGAAAACAGGACCACCTTGAAATATTCCTTTGCCTCAGGGCCAGTCTGAGGCCATCTCTGAGGTTCCATTTGATCGTTTTAGACCAGAATCTGCTTTGAACTGGTTCACTATTTTGGTTTCTTTTCAGGCAGGGAGACACTGGAAGGGAACTTTGGTTCACGTTCCTGATTCCATGAAAAACTAACACTGGGTTTAGTTCAGAGTCCAGCCAGACACTTCAGTTTTGTTTTTGTTTGTTTGTTTTGTTTTTTTGGTTCAAGTCCCCATCTAGGGGACAGCCTCCTGGCGTTTACTTCTTTCCAACAAACAAGCTGGTCTTGGAGACAGTTGAATATGATGCCATCCTAGCCTACAGGGTTGGACAGGGACAGTACAAGGCCCAGTGCAGTGATAACAGCTATCACTGACTGAGCAGGACGTGTGGTAAGGCACGGACCAGTAACAGTCCCACCCGCCCATCTAGAGAATGAAACTGAGGCTTAGGGATTTCAGAATCTTGCAGTTTCAGGACTTAGTCTGACTCCAGATCATGTGCTCTGGGGTAGGATGCTTCTTTAACAGAGTCCCTGCAAGAATATTTGAGCAACTTGCTATAGACTGGGAGAGGGAGAAACTGCAGGTTTCACTGTATTTTCACGCATACCTTCAGTTTGTTCAAACGTTCTGATATGTGCTATGCACTGAGGATGTGGAAAGACAAACCTAGGGCTGGCCCTCTCAGGACTCAGCCTTCAACTTAAACTGGAAGGCGAGGAGGAGTAGCTGAGTCATGTATTACCGAAAGTCAGAAGAAGGGACAAGTAACTGTTTCCAGAGGGGGTGACATTTGCCCCAGGCAGTCAACAGTAGCAAACCCAGACCCGGTGCCTGGCTCAAAGTATCACAGCCCCTGTCCTCAGTGGCTTCAAACCCCAGTACAGTTTTTCCAGTTTGAGGACCACCTACATCAAAAACTTCCTGGTGCTATCTTTAGCAAACAGTAGACTCTGTTGTTAATCAGCCAAATGTATTCATTGACTAAGATTGAAAGTGTAGGTAGATTTAGAGCAACAGTACCAAGTAATAGTGAAAAAAAAAAGTCCTGGTGCTTGTTAAAATGTGAATTTCTCCCTTCCCCACCGGAGGAGAATCAGAGAATTGGGTAAAGCAGGTCTGGGTGTGACACCCAGGTGATTCTGATGCACACTCAGGTTTGCCAGGTGAATGGGGAAAGAAATCACGCCAGGAAAGGGGAACCGTATGGACAACGGCTTGGCAGTTCGTTGTAGCCTTCAGGCACTGGGCTTGCCGTTCAAGACTGTAGGCTCTCAGAGGAGAGGGATCGCGTCCGTGCCGTTTATCACCGGGGGCCTGGAACACTGTAGGGCCTCATAAATATTTGTGAATACGCTGGCTCCCAAGACAGAAGTAACGGGAGAGTCAAACGGGAAAATGAAGAAGTCAGAGGAGGGAAAAAACGGTGTTTCTAAGGGGATGAAAACTTTCCCAAAAAGGAAAAGGGAGCTCCGCCTAACACAGGGCGTTGGGGAGGCGACTGCTGCGGGAAAGGGCGATGAGTCCTGGGGGCTGCAGCGGGGGAGAGGGCGGGAGGCGCCTTCTCGCCTCTCCAGACGACGGAAAGCTGAGGTCACCTGGCACAGCGCCAGCAGCAGCTGCGAGGACGCGCCCGCGCTTCGGCGGGAGGCGGTGTCAGGCGCTGGTCCCCGGGGGACTTTCCCTTCCATCTCCTCTGGAGGCGAGGCTCAGAATCCCGCCCACCGCCCGCCCAAGCCTTGCCTTCTTTCGGTCCCTACCAAGGCCGCTCCCCGAGCCTAAGTCAAGCCGCCTTAGCTGCCTCAAGGAGCCAGAGCGGTCCGCCCACCTCCCTCACCCGAGGCCACGCCCCCGAGCCCCGGCTGTCCTCTTTCCTCCCGGGAGTCCGGAGACGCCGAGCTTTGGCCCCGCCCCCAAACGAGGCCCCGCCCCCGGTACCCCGCCCAGCGACTTGAAACGGCTGGGGCTGCGGCTCACTCAAGAGTGGTGAGCTGGGCGTGGGGCGGTGCTGAGGAACGGACCCTGAGGCGCCGAGGCTGAGGCGAGTTAGACGCCGGGACTGTCCAGGGAGGCGCAACGCGGCAGGAGCCCGTAGCTAGAGCAGCCCCGGAGCAGAAGCAGCTGCCGCCGTCCGCGGAGCCCAGCCGAACCGGCCATGGCGTTGTCGATGCCGCTGAACGGGTTGAAGGAGGAGGACAAAGAACCCATCATCGAGCTCTTCGTCAAGGTGAGCGCTCGCCGCCGTCCCACCCCGCCGAACCCCCGGCGCTCGCCCGGCCGCGGGGGGCGGCGTCCCTGGGCGCTCCTCAGCCGCAGCGCCCCCGCGCGGCGCCCCGCGCCCGGGCCGAGGGGGAGCGCTGCTCCCGCGCCCCCGGGCCATTGTCTTCGGCCACCCGCGCCTTCCCGCCGCCGAGGCCCGTCGAGGGAGCCGGGGTGGGACCGGGACCCCAGAAAGACAGCACTGCTGGACGGGGGGGCACTGCCTCCCGCCGCCCTGGCCTCGGCGGACGCCGCACCGTCGTCCCGCGTCCGGGTGGGACTAGCTGCCCCCCTCCCCCCGGGTGCCCCTGGGACCCGGGCAGGGGTGGGTCCTGTCACCCCCTTTCCCCCGCCACCGCCCGGACGCCCGACCTCACCTCACCCCACCCCAGCCCTCGGCTCTCCCAAGTTCACCCCCAGCCCGGGAGGCGAAGCCTCGAGCCCGTCGTGAGCTGATGAGCTGAACTTCTTTGAACGCTTTCTGAGCGTTTCGCTCCCGGCTGGTAGGAAACTGTAACTTTAATTTTCGATTCCATCTGAAACAATTTTTTAAAAAGAGCAGACATTCCTGGGCCTCAGGAAAAGACCGAGATTCCCAACTTGGGTTTTTCTGTCTTAGTTATTTTACCACCATCTGATTTTCTTGTTTCTCAAGCGCGAGTGTTTTGTATGATGCAACATTCTGGCTGCTCCCCTCGGTGTTGCTGCCTCGGGAAAGATTGTGTGTGCCCTTTTGTTTTGAAAGAAAAACTGATGAGGGAAAGAACTCCTCACTTGCTTGGGCTTTAAAGGGTTGATTTTTCCCTTCTGGTCTTTTCAGTTTATATATCCTGAAACTACCGTATTTGTAGACAAGTACTACCTCTAGCCCTTTCCTTTTTTCTTTAATATTTTTCGTTTTAGCAAAGGAGAAAGATAGAAGTTATGAACATCTGGATTCAACTGCCTCCCTCAAAACTTCTTTAAAATCCTCGAGATTTTCTTTCTTAGTCACTTACTTAAGCAGGCTCTTTCAGAACCAGGCTCTGAATTGGAGAGTTTAACAGAAATCCAGAACAATTTTGTTGTTTTTTTCCTGAGTTTTTATTTTAAAGAACGGGAGACACTGAAGGGTGTGTTTGAGACATGGAAAGAAGAAATGATCTGCAAGTGATGGAAACAGTGTTTGTTTTAGGATTTTCTTTCAGTTATCAGTTTTAGAAACATTTTGATTCAGGGAACTGAAACAACAGACAGGTATAGAACCCCAGAATATCTTCAACGAGTCTCTCAGTTGCTTCGAGCGGCAGATATAGTACTTTGAGATGCAGGGAATGTAGGAAGAAACCTGAAATAAGAAAAAGGAAGAGGAGTGGGAGACAGCGTGGAGAAGGGAGAAGAGTGGGTCAGAGATAAATGTTCAAAAAATTTCACTGAGCCAGGAATAGGAAAGAATTTCCATAAATTCAAAAACAGTGTATCTACTAAACACCTAAAAAACATGTTACTTAAACATGTTACTTTAGAAGTATCATTAAGTTTAGTGTCAGATAAGGGTACTATCAGTAATGGCTTCTTTTCAGCATTGTACTGGAGGTCTAGCCAATACAATAAGACAAGAAAAAGAAATAAAGTATATGAATTAGAGACGAGGAGATCAATGCTTAATGCCCTACTTACTATTAATTTAACTTTTGTTAGAAGGAGAGAGGTGTTTCCCAAACTTGAGTCACTTGCATACCCCTTCTTAGTTTTCCATATATGTGTTGAATTGGTATTATTATTTACTAAATTCAGCCCGTTTTTTAAAAAACATAAACACATTGCCCTAAGCAATACCTGTGAAACTGTGGATTAAGTGTGGTGACTGTATTTCTTATGTACATAACTATTGTGTGTGTGTGTGTGCATAACTATTAAAAGAAAAAGTGTTTGTGAGCCACCTGAAAGCATCCTGCTTATCACTAGTTGTAAGCCTTTGTCACTGGGCTTGTTGGCAGAGAACCAGGTTCAAGTCACAGTTCTGCACTCACTGGCTGGTTTAACCTGGGCAAGTTGTTTTCCCTCTCTGAGACTTGTTTCCCTCCTTTGTGGAGTAAGAGATGAAATGTTTTCTGCTGCCCTGTGGTTTGGCATAGGTAAAACTTTATACTGATGTAAATCAGGATAACTGTTTCAAAGGGGAAAAAGGGGCCAGGTAAATTGTAGTAAAGAGTGTTCTTGATTTCCAAAATCTATGTGTGGGAAATGCAAATGGGGGAAAATCCCCTTGTAAATACAATTATTTTGACAGCACTGAAAGGGCAGAGGCTGTGGTTGTCCAGTGTGGTGTGTTAAACAGTGTTAATTATTCTGCTAAGAGATATCTGAGTTTGTAGCAGAAAACTGTTATCTACACTTAAAGGAAATGAGTGTAAAAGTGCTACCTGTTTAGGTAGCATTAAATTGAACAGAAATAGGCTAGGACCTTCCCAACTAGTGTGACTGGACTCACAGCTACATTTCTTTCCTTGTGAGTATTGTTTTTGGAGTTGTCTGTCCATGAGCCCAGTGAATCCTCGTTACTTGTATAACAGCAGTGCTCCATTTTTGTTTGTTTACCCCAACACCTATAGGATAGGGTACCCTCCCAATAGTAAAAGAGGCTTACAAAGGCAGTCATCCTCAAGAGTTAGAATGCCCTCTTTCCCTACCCTGAGAGGCCTAGTAGATGTATATATTTTGATACACCAGCCCCACTTGGGGACCACTGATTAATAAGGTGAAGTTCAAACCCTTTAGCAAGGTCATAAGGTCTCTTATCTGCTGCCGGGTTTCTAATCCAATTTGTCCACTTACTAATTGTGTGTCCCAGGACACATAAACCTCTCTGCCTCATCTGCATAGGTGGGATATTAATAGACCAACCTCATGGGATTAAATTAGTTAATATATGTGGTGATAATAAGCTTAGAACAGTGTCTAGTACACAGTAAGTAAATAAATGCTAGTTGTGTGTCATTTTGTATATACTTATTTGTATGCACATCTCCCCTGCTAGATAGGCAGTAAGTTCCTTGAGGTTAAGGTCTGAATATTGTTCTGAGTCGGTACCAAAGAGGGTACCATATAGTTGAAATGAGATTGTTTCCTTCTTTCTGAGCATTTTGGTGTTAATATATGCGTCTGGCATGCTTCGGAATTGAGAGCTACTTACTTATTAGAGCCTGGTAGTCTGAGTCTCAAACCTTGGTCCTTCATTTGTTCAACTTTGCCTAGCCTCCAGCCTCCAAGACTCTGTGTGGTTTTATCTATCTTTTTTCCCCTCCATTTTTTTGGTACTTCTGATCTTTTCATGTATCTGCCATGTATTTTCCACCAATATTTCTTCATGGTTACGTTCAGAATTTGGAAGCCAAGATTCTGTATTGGGTAGAAGTCAATATTGTGTTGAACAACGAAATGAGAGAAGTTGAGAAGAGACTGAATTTTTGGATTTTTCCTTTCCTTGTATATGCCTAACTCCTATTGACACTGCTGCCTTCCCCCCAGCCCCCACTAGGATCTTTGGTATGATGTGATGGTATTTCTGATTTTGGTTTAGGAGGAGTCCCTTTGCAGAGTTTAGTTTTATTGGTTGGAATTTAAAGTTGTTGGCATGCCATTTTGCATTGGGACACTCACTGTTGGCAGTCATCTCTAAACTGTTAGAATTGGGGTGGTGTAAAAAGTTAATCTGGTGCAGAGTGGCTTAACACATAAGAATGCTTCTTTTGAGATATTTGGCAGGATTTTTAATGTGTGTGGACCCTGGAGCCAGACTTCTTGGCTTGAATCTGGCTTCTAGTAGTGTGTCAGGGAAGTTTCTTGAGTTCTCAGTACCTCAGTTTCTTGACCTCTAATATCAGGATAATAATAATAACACAATTTTATAGGGTTGCCGAGGGGATTAACTGGTGATCTATGTGTATTTATTAGGGTAGTCTAAGCTTCTGTAAGAAATACTGTAATGTGCCCCAAACAGTGGTTCAGACAAAATGGAAACTTATTTCCTTTCTCACTTAGCAACCCAGGGAGGGTGTTCTAGATGTTGGTGGCTTTTCTCCTTAGAGTCATTTAGGGACCAAAGTCTTTCCAGCTTCTTTTTCCACCAACCCCCATAGCATTGTCCTCCTCACAGCTGGCAAAGCTGGTTGCTGAGAAGTTCTGGTTGCAGCTGTGGGAGGTGAAGAGTATGGAGGAGGCTCATGTCAAGGCCCCCAGCCCAGAACTTCTACCTGTCACTTCCTTTCATACTCCAATGGGGAGAACTTTAATCACATGGTTTTGTCTAACTGCAAGGAGTGCTGGGAAATGTGATCTAACCATATATCACTCTATGTAAGTATTAGGAATAGTGCTTGGCACACAGTAGACACCTATTTTTGTTGTTGATGATAGTATATTCTTTTTTTTCGGCCATACAGTGTGGCTTTGCAGGATCTTAGTTTCCCAACCAGGGATTGAACCCAGGCCCTTGGCAGTGAAAATGCAGAGTCCTAACCACTGGACTTCCAGGGAATTCCCAAAAGTATATTATTCTTTTTTTTAAAAAATTATTTATTTATTTATTTATTTGGCTGCGTCGGGTCTTAATTGCAGCACGTGGGCTCTTCCTTGCGGCGTGCGGGCTTCTCTTTAGTTGTGGCGCATGGGCTCTGTAGTTGCGGCATGAGGGCTTTCTAGTTGTGGCCCAAGGGCTCAGTAGTTGCTGCGTGCGGGCTTAGTTGCCCCGCGGCATGTGGGATCCTAGTTCCCTGACCAGAGATCAAACCCACATCCCCTGCACTGGAAGGCGGATTCTTAACCACTGGACCACTAGGGAAGTCCCCCCTCCAATAGTATATTATTCTTAAATGTGGGCTTCCTTAATAGAATTCAGGGGATTCTGTAAATCATTGAAATTACATTTAAAATTCTATATGAGTCTTTTTTTGGGGGATTAGGAACCATTGTGCTAAATGGTGGCATTCTGAGTGTCGAGCGTAATTCATACAGGCAAGGTATAGAAGAAAGGTTTGGGCTACATGATCGTTAAAGTCACTTCCATCTTATTATCTGTGATTTAAAGCATTTGTTGGCATGAAGGAAGTGCCTAATACTGAGTTAGGTACTATGGGAGATATAAGAAATTATTAAACATTTTCTACCTTTAGGTTTATAAATTTTATTGGAAAGAAAACAATACAGGATGGTACATGCTTAACGAGTCAAATGTGGTTCACATTAAGTTGGGCCAGGACATGTGGGGAAAGATGGAAGTAAGCTTTAACTTGACCTTGAAAAAGTGGCTGGAATAAGTGAATTGGGAATAGCCAAGAATGGGAATATTAGTTTTGACATCATTCGTAAACTCGTTATGCCAGGAAACAGTAGACAGATGATACTTTTGAAGAAGAAGGACCCAGCAATGATTCAAACCCATAGTGCCAAGGAGAGAAGTTATTTAAAAGTTGAGAATGAGACTTTTAAAACCTAACTTTTAGTCTTGTTTGTTCTCCCAACACTTCCCTACTTTTTGGATTGCTGTCTATTCAACAACTTCCCAGCAGCATTTGGGAAGGTGCAAATGGATTGTACAGATGGGCAAACTCTCAGCTGTTTTTTTACAGTATAAAATGGGAGTTCTTTTTTTTTTTAAATTAATTTTTTTTATTTATTTAGTTTTGGCTGCGTTGGGTCTTCATTGCTGCACACGGGCTTTCTCTAGTTGCGGCAAGTGGGGGCTACTCTTCGTTGAGGTGCGCGGGCTTCTCATTGCGGTGGCTTCTCTTGTTTCAGAGCACAGGCTCTAGGCGCGTGGACTTCAGTAGTTGTCGCGCGTGGGCTCAGTAGTTGTGGCTTGCGGGCTCTAGAGCGCAGGCTCGGAAGCTGTGGTGCACGGGCATAGTTGCTCCGCAGCATGTGGGATCTTCCCGGCCCAGGGCTCGAACCCGTGTGCCCTGCACTTGCAGGCGGATTCTTAACCACTGCGCCACCAGGGAAGCCCGGGAGTTCTTTATATTTTGTTTTGAGGGCAGGTTTTTTTTTTTTTTTTTTTTTAAACACAGACAGATGAAATAAATTTTCTATAGGCAATGATGCTGAGAACTTTGTTTTAATAATTGAACAAAAACTAACTCAACATCAAGACAGTGTTACCTTGGATGACTTGGTTTGACATTCATTTGAGGTTTCCATAGGGGAAAATTCAGGAGCTAGAAATGAATGTAAAAATGTGAAGTTAATGGGAACTCTATTCTTATTATGTTTTGTCTGAGCTGTTCTTGAAGACCTAACAGTGCCCCTCTGAGCAAAGGCCAAGGTGATAATTTTGGTTAAATGTAAAATTCTGAGAGAAAGGGGCCCAAAATGGGTAAGAGATGGGAGGATTCTGAGACAAGGTGACTGAACACATGAAAAGTCTAACGGTAAGGGGTGGGTGGGTGGGAGGGATAAATTAGGAGGTTGGGATTAACATATACACACTACTATATATACAGGAGATAACCAACAAGGACCTGCTGTATAGCACAGGGAACTATACTCCATATTTCGTAATAACCTATAAAGGAAAAGAATCTGAAAAAGAATGTGTGTGTGTGTATAAAACTGAATTACTGTGCTGTACACCTGAAACTAACACGACATTGTAAATCAACTATACGTCGATTAAAAAAAAATTAAAAAACCTAACGGTAGGAATAATAATAGGAAAGAGGCAATGCGGAGGACCTGGCTCTCACTAAAAATCTGAGCTGGTTTGGAAGGATGCTTACAGAGATGCCTGGAAGCTGGTAAAAGGATGGTGAGCAAGACTTTCCCACTTCCTGTTTCATTGGCACTGTGGAGCCTCAGCGTTCTAATGTCTCCTGAATAGGGAATTAGTGAGTCTATTAAAGGGAAATTTGTTAGCCAGGATGGGAAGTGTGATTAAGGCATGAATTAAGATTTTGATTAAGTAGGGGAGTAAGTTAGGATAGGTTTGCCCATTGTATAGGTTCCTGTAGAAAATGGAAAGGGAGTTTCTGAAGGAAAATAACATTAAGGTCGTGATTACAAACTGTCCAAGTATGATTTAACAGAAATCTAAACTTAATTCAGGGCATCGGTTTGTGAATTCTCTGGAAGTTTTAATCCTTTTGTCTTTTTGGAGACCTGACTTTTATCCGTCAGTGCTCAGTACCAAGAAATGGTATAAGGAATATCAGTTAGCCTTGTTTGGTTTCTGTTATTTTCCTTTATTTAAAATATAAAACCAGGAGACTGTATTAGTCTAAATTTATGAAAATAACAACTTATGTAGATAAATGAGACTATACTTGAAAGTTGTGCCAAAGATGACCTAGGAGTCTTTTATATTTTAATATCAGTATTTTGAAGAGGGCTTCCCTGGTGGTGCAGCGGTTAAGAATCCGCCTGCCAATGCAGGGGACATGGGTTTGAGCCCTGGTCCGGGAAGATTCCACATGCCACGGAGCAACTAAGCCCGTGCGCCACAACTACTGAGCCTGTGCTCTAGAGCCTGCGAGCCACAACTACTGAAGCCCGTGTGCCTACAGCCCGTGCTCTGCAACAAGAGAAGCCACTGCAATGAGAAGCCCGTGTACCACAACGAAGATCCAATGCAGCCAAAAATGAATAAATAAAACAAATAAATTAAAAAAAAAATACTTTGAAGAAGTAACAATATTAGAACCAGGGCCATGTATTGACCCTCAGAGCATAGATTTTGTTCTGTAGATTTTTTTTTTTTTTGCTTTGCTTAGAGCTGAAATACAGTGTGACTCTAAGCAAAGGTGTAACAGGTTTTTTACATTTTTTTGGTAATAAAATTATTACTTCCAACTTTACAGGTGAAATAATTCATTTTTGTGAAAATGATTAAGTTTTCATTATAATAGAATAGTAAAAATGTCAATCATCTGTAATAATTTAAGTACTGAATTTTGCCATCATGCAGCGTAGCTATTTATTTGTATGTGTGAGAGAAGGAAAAAGAAGAATCTGAACAAACATTGGAGGATACAAAGACAAACAATTAGATGAAAGCTGAAGTAATTAAGTACTTTTTTAAGAATATGTGAGTTCTGTGCATGTTTTCCTCAGCTAACAACCAGTTGCTTTATTATGGAGGTGGAGACCAGGTGGTAGATTGCTAGAGTGAAAGTTCATTAAAAGCTAAAGACAACCAAATCAGGCCATTGTGCTATGTAGGGAAATGGAAGAGTGGTGAGACCAGACTACATAGACTAATCGAGAGAAAAGAAGATGGTTAGACTTAAATGAAATTTTGGCTTTGAATATACATATGCGCAAGACTTAACTGAAAAATTTGCAGAGACATAAACTTATGAAGAGTGTGAAGTTTTGTATTATTTGATCTTCTAAGTTACAGAATATTTTAGTTAACACAGGAATCTAAATTTTTGATTTAAAAATGTTGAGGGCTTTTTGATTCTTCATTAAATCAAGTAAAAACTGTTGCTAGCCATCAATAACATGGACTTTACTTACATTTTGTAATTGTCAGCAGGACCCTTGATTGCAAATGTACCTAAAAAAAGTGACTCAGAATAAATAGTATCTAACCTTAGTCTGTTTTAGTTTAAATATTGGCCCTAAATTTGAAAAGTAATGTCATTTTCCTTCTGCTTCCTAGTATATTCATTTGTATGTATTGTGCTTTAAAAAAGTGTTTTTTTTCCAGTTATAAAAGCAACACTTGTTTACCGTAGACAACTGAGAATACAGAAAAGCACCATAAAATAAAAATTATGTATATTCCCTTTTTCTTGAAATGACTGCTGTTGCTATTTTGTTATGCGTCCTAATCTTATTCATAAACTTGCATGAATTATTGATGACATTTTATGTATAATATTTTAATGTTCTTCATGACAGCAGAATTCTTGGAAGAATGCACAGTGAAGCCCAATCTAGTATGTAACATGTATTGAGTTAAGTGAGTTGGTTTAAAGAAAATTTACTTTATTTAGGTTTTATCAGAGAAACTCAGGTTGGATTTACCTTCCTAATGGCACTAAAAGAACATTTACCCTGTTTGATCTTTGCTTGAAGAAGGGAAGCTTTTATGTTGTGAAATCTGCCAACACCTAGAATTGCTCATAGTATAGATATTGATTAAATGGTTTGAAGGTAGGCCCTCCTTTGTGCTCTTTAGGAGAAATCTGTTTTGAAAAGTCAAAATATTTTTTAGCATTAATTTTCCCCTTCAATAACTGTCTAGTAGGTGAGGTATGCCCATTTTATAGTTGGAGGATATAAGATGCAATCTTTGTCTGGGAACAGTCGAGTACAGTATAGGGATCATTATAGAAGCAAATATTGAATACTTTCCATGCACTAAGTGCTGGAGAGGGAAAGAAATAAGAACAGGTTCCCTTGTCTTCAAGGAGCTCACAGAACAGCTTAATGGACAGAGGATGAGTAAATGAGCCATGGTTGATGATGGCTTTTTCCCATGTAATACAGTGACTTTTTGTCTCATGTGCTTTTTAAAGTCCAGTTGAATTAAGACCTTAAGAAATGATTTATGTGGCAACCTTCATGACATAATTGACTTAGAGATGAGTGAAATGTTTATGTTGTATTCTAACAGATGAAGGGTAGTTAGTATTACTGAATCTACCAAGTATTGTATATTATCAGTTTGAAGAAACTTTTATCCTTTCCCTCAATAATTAGTTGTGTTATATTCTGTAATTTTGTCTAAAATAAAACTGTGATACTTCTTGCCATAAATCTTAAATGGATCCTACTTTCTCTAGTTGTTTATTGAATTAGATACAAACTCCATGATCTAGCATTCATATTCATAGTCTTTCAGATCATGATCCTGACTTGTGTTTTCAGTCTTTTCCCCCACTGCAGCTGCAAATATACCTCATGTTCTAGGCAGATTGGTCTTCAACATGCCCTGTACTACTCTGCCTTCATGGAAGATTTTTGCTCTTGTTTCTTTCATTTGAAATATCTTTGGCTTTGCCAGCCTCTCCCCCTACCTTCAATTTCTGCCTGCCAGAATAGTATTCGTTCTTTTTTCATTCAATTGTTTAACAAATATTGAAGCACTGTTTCTAGGGACTTGGATACATCAAAGAACATTATGGCATTCATATTCAGTTGGGGAAGGCAAAAAATAAACGTATGTCTACTAGTGAAAAGTGCTATGAAGAAAAATGAAATAGGGTAAGGAGTATAGAGAATGATAGGGGGGTGTGCTCTTTTCGATTTAACAGGACATTCTGTTGAGTCTGTAGCCTTGCAGAAAGTAGCATAGGGAGGTGAGGGCAGAATCAGGGAGGCTAAATAGGAGGCTGCTTAGTAATTCAGGCAAGAAATGATGGTGGCTTGGACTGAGGTGAGAAGTAGTCTAATTCTGGATATATTTCTAAGATGGAGATCACAGGATTTCCTGATGGATTGGATGTGGAACGTGAAAGAAGGAGAAGTCAAAGATGATTCTGAGATTTTTGTTCTGAACAACTAGAGTGATGGAGTTGCCATTAACTGAGATGGGGAAGCCTTTGGGAAGGGCTAGTTCTGATGGAGAGATCAGGAGTTTAGTTTGTGATGTGTTAAATTTGAATATTTTAAGACCTCATGGAACCTGTTGTCTAGTGAGAGAGGCATATGTTAAAAAAATACACAAATATAGTATATAATTACATTAAGGACAAGAACAGGGTGTCTTGAGAAAGAATGACAGGAAATTCAATTTAGATGGAAGCTTAATGGGGACTTCTTTGAGAAAATGACTTGTAGGATGAATAGTAATTAGGGGAAGAATGAGAGGAAGAGCATTCCAGGCTGGAGGAATTGGCATATGTAAAGGCTGGAAGTATTCAACAAATGGAGAGCTTGGCTGGAATAGAGAGAACAAGACTGAGGTGTAGAGTGAGGAATAGACAGGCTACATCATGGAGGTTCTTGTGTGTCATGTGAGGTTTTTTTAATATAAATTTATTTTATTTATTTATTTTTGGCTGCGTTGGGTCTTCATTGCTGCGCACGGGCTTTCTCTAGTTGCGGCGAGCAGGGGCTACTCTATGTTGCGGTATGCGGGCTTCTCATTGCAGTGGCTTCTCTTGTTGCAGAGCACAGGCTCTAGGCACGCGGGCTTCAGTAGTTGTGGTGCATGGGCTCAGTAGTTGTGGCTTGCAGGCTCTAGAGCACAGGCTCAGTAGTTGTGGCGCATGGGCTTAGTTGCTGCGCGGCGTGTGGGATCTTCCTGGACCAGGGATCGAACCCATGTGCCTTGCATTGGCAAGTGGATTCTTTTTTTTTTTTTTAAAGCTATTCTAAATTTTTTATTTATTTATTTATTTATTTTATTTATGGCTGTGTTGGGTCTTCATTTCTCTGCGAGGGCTGTCTCTAGCTGTGGCAAGTGGGGGCCACTCCTCATCGCGGTGCGCGGGCCTCTCACCATCGTGGCCTCTCCTGTTGCGGAGCACAGGCTCCAGATGCGCAGGCTCAGTAATTGTGGCTCACGGGCCCAGTCGCTCCGCGGCATGTGGGATCTTCCCAGCCCAGGGCTCGAACCCGCGTCCCCCGCATTGGCAGGCAGACTCTCAACCACTGCGCCACCAGGGAAGCCCGGCAAGTGGATTCTTAACCACTGCGTCACCAGGGAAGTCCCGTCATGTGAGTTTTATCCTTAGTAAAAAGGCAGTTCTCAAAGGGAGTGTCATGATTTGATCTGCATTTTAGGATGAGTAGTCCAGCCGTTCTGTGGAAAATGAAGAGAGGCAAGAGTGGAAACAAGGAACACTACTTGCAGGCTGTTGTGATGGAGAAAGATGATGGTGGTGGTTTGGATTAGGATGGTGATGGAGAGAAGAGAATGGATTTGAGATGAATTTTGGAAGTGGAGTACATAGGAAGATACTGAAAAAGGAGTTCTGAGAAAGAGAGAAGTGTGAAAAATGACTTGGGTATTTTAGTAGAATCACTGGTTGATAGAGGTGCCTTTTATTGAGATGGAGGAGGAGCAGACAGTGTTGTTTTTGACTTAATGAGTGTGAGATGACCGAGATGTCAAGTGGAGATGTCTAGTAGGAAGCTGGATGTACAGACCTGATGCTCAGAAAGAAGTCTAGGCAGAGTAGGGAGATTTGGAACTTGAGTGCGTGTGTGTGTGTGAGTGTGTGTGTAGACATATTTGATTTGTTTGTTTGTTTATGTGGTATTTAAAGTGTGTGAGATCATTCTGTGGAGGAGTGAAGAATAGGGAGAATGCCCAGGACCAAGTTCTGAGGAACTCACAACACTAAGGGGTTGTATAACAGAGAATCTGGAAAAGGAGAACTAGGAGGAGTTGCAATCAAGCAGTAGTGGGAAGAGGAAAACTATGAGAGCAAGGTGCCAAGGAAACTAGGAGAAGTTTGTAAGGAGGAAGCGACCAGTTGTGTCAAGTCAGATGAGTGTGTATTTGCTTTATCAGCCTGGAAGTCATCGGTAAGCTTAGTAGTAACAGCTTTGGTGGAGTGGTGGTGGGGAAGCCATAATAGAGTGGGTGGAAGAGTGCAGAGGAAGTAAGAGAGTGGGGTCAATGAGTAAAGCCAAATTCTAACAAGGAGCTTGGCTGTGTAGAAGAGACAGGTTGGTAGGTAGAAGAGGATAATGTCAAGGGAAGGCTTTAAGAAAAAAAAAAGTATCAGCTGTAAGAGCTATAATGTAGGAAGGAACACTTAACACCATCATCTTAAAGGGGAAAATATTTCCCATGAGAATCATCATAAGTCACTGACTTGGAGGACTTTTTACTGCAAGGAAGATCTAGTTTGTGTACATTTAGAATAGACACTTAATCTCACTGACTTTTTTTCTGTTGCATCTTCCAAATGCACGAGATAGAAATGTAGAAGAGTATTTCATACTTAATTGAACTAATATAAATATTTACAAGGTGCTTTCTATGTGCCAGGCACTGTTTACTGCATTACATGTATTAACTCATTTGATTGTTCTTCCAGAAAATATTTGCTGAAGGAATATACAGAAGCTTTTTTTTTTCCTCTTCCCTTGAACAGGGTTGATTCCAGAGGAGACTGGGGGGAAAAGAAGAAATAAAAGATCACATTATTGGGGAAAAGCAGATGCCTGTTAAATTCACAGAAATCTTCATATAGAGAAGCCAGAGGAATAAGCTGGGAGTAGAATGCAAATCACTGGGCTCAGTTCATATTTGCAGTTTTGATTTAGAGCCTCAAAATCATTGTTACTTTAGATTGAAATGAACAGTTACCTTTTTTTCCTTGCAAAATAAAAAAGATTGAAGGGAGAGTCCACAGCTGTGTTCTGGCCCTAAGTTTGTGGTTTGACAGCCCACAAGCCCCAAGAGTTGCTGTCATTCTCCTGATGACTCAGCAGGGACCTGTGTGCTAGATTATGGTGTTGCCTCAGTGTTGCTTATAAAGGTTCTTTCTGTCCTGTGTAATATTTGAGATTCGAGATCCCAAAGTCAGACCCAGAGGATGATTGTAGACTTGAAGTATCATTTGTATTCCTTATGTAGGCACTGAAATAGTCTATTTCAGAATTGAAGATAATTAGAATTAATACTTCAAGTAGGCAATTGAGGTGTCATTTGGAAGACTGGATCTTTGTGTTACATTGTTGCTGTAGGGTAGTGGTTAAGAGCATAGGTTCTGGAGCAATGTAGACTGTTTCAACCCTAGTTCTCCCTTTGTGCCTTAGTGTCTCCACTGGGGTAATAGTATTTACTTCTTGGGTTTTGGTGAAAATTAAAAGAGTTAATATAAGAAAAGCACTTAGTGGCTGACACAGTAAGCATTGTTTGCTTGTTATCCCATGGACCTTTGGGAATGCTGAGTTAAGACTGCCCATGGATAGTTTGTATGTTTAACATATATGCTTTCAACCTCCAGGATGTTACTGTGAGAAGCATCTGCCAGGCTGCCGTTACAAATAGGTGGGGAACTTTCCATTGTTTATCAGAAGAGCAGGTTTAGTACAAAAAAAAGTCCAAGATTAGACCTGAACTTATTCCTGAATTAACTTCAGTGAACCATGATCCTGTTGACACTTGTTAGGTAACTAAAGGACAGTCAGATTGGACTCTGCCATCTTAGAACATCTGCCTCAGCAGCTCTTTCTGGACTGTAGCTAAAGCTGAGAGTCCATTATTATCAAGAGTGTTTTTCTTGTTTTTTATTTCTTTGTTTTGTCTTCTTTTTCTTTTTCTTTCTTTCTTCTTTTTCTTTTTTGTGAGAGCACAAAAGAAATAAAGAGGGATAATCTAAAACATATAGGATCTAGTGGTTCTGCAGAAGTACTTTTGACTTATGGATCTTGGCATATATATAGGTTTCACTTAGCTCCCTGTGCTACTACATTTCACTGTTCCTTGATTTTTATGGTAAACTTTGGCATGGCTGTAATTGATAGATGATGTAAGGATCATAAAGTGACTTTAAAATCCTTCATTTTATAATGTTATAAGCTTTTTGAAACTACTTAATTTATTCCTATATAAGATAGAGTACACTGGTGTATAAAAATGAGCAGTAGGTTTTTGTTTTCCTATTAAAGTCAGAGTAACAGTCGTAAGATAATAGGTAGCATCGAGTGCTTACTGTGGTTCAGGCACAGTGTGCCAAGCCCTTTACATATGTTATGTAATTTAATCCTCATATAAACTCAGAAATAGGAACTATCGGTACTGTTTTGCACATGAGGTTTAGGTCATTTCTTGTGTGTGCTCACAGGGCTGGTACATAGCAGTACTGGGATTCGTACCAAGGTCTTTGTGATTCAGAGAGACTGACTCTTAACCACTAAGAGCGTTTTTATTTGTTTATATTCTTTTTCTCTGTTTGAAACTTGAATTTTTACAGAACGGAGTTTTATTTTCACTATTTGCTGTTTTCAGTCACCCTGAAAAATAAAAAAGAAAGAATTCAGAGAATGTTTAAGAATATTTCGAAAACACTAACAACCAGTGAGCCTAGATAGTTGTTAAATGAGTTTGGTGCTTCCAGTTCTCTTGGTTAAATTTGAAAGGAAACTGTAAACTTTCCATTACCTCATCTCTTTGCATTTTGGGGGCCTGGTTAATTAGTATTTTTAAAAGTACTTTAAGGGTTTATTTATAAACTTGTTGAGGGACTTGACTTGAACATCACATATTTGATTTTAGGATTGTTTTCCAATTTAGAAGTGTTAAACAGTCCCAAGTTTAACAAAAATCATGTATTAAATTGTTAGTTTTAGTTTTCCTGTTCTTTTTTTTTTTTTAACCTCTCCCTTCAGAGGAGCTTACACTAATCTTTGCATTGTTGACAGAAAAAAAGCAAGGAAGTTTCTTTTTGTGGAGAGAGGAAATGGCTGTTAGTTCAGGACTTTATCCATATTAGGTATAAACTAAATATAGATGTGTATTCCAGGAGTGAAGTCACATCTATAAAGTTTCTTAAGCAGAGCTAATGAGATCAGCCAGTGCTTTTGGATCTGGGTTTTTTTCTTTAATTTTTTTGTTTTGTTTTGTTTTTTAACTTTTGGCTCACTAAAAGGTTACCAAACTGATTAGTCCTATGGTCTGCCTTCCATGTCCCTTAAAAATTTTTTTTATAAGGAATCTTCCTTTAAGCAAACATAAATTTAAAATATTCTGCTTTGTGTGTAAGGAATAGTTACTTATGCCTCTTTTTTTTTTTGGCTGCTCTGCGGGTCTTGCGGATCTCTGTTCCGTGACCAGGGATTGAATCCCAGCCATGGTAGTGAAAGCCTGGAATCCTAACCACTAGGCCACCAGGGAACTCCTGCTTAAGCCTCTTTTTGAGGGGGTGTAATAAATATTTTAGTTTCTTGACTCTCTTGTTATTTTCCTATCTCTATCTTTTGTTTGTTTGTTTGTTTAGTTCGTTTTACCCTTAAGTCTTTTTCACACATATTTTTACTGTGAGGCTAGACTTGTTGTCTTGCTGTCATCTGTTTTACTTAGTATCTTCTTGGTTTATTTGGTGTTTAACCATTAAGTCAGATCTCAGTGTGGCCAGGTAGTAATAGGATTCTTCTGATTGGTTGGTTAGTACAGGTATCGTAGTAGAACAGAATGAAGAAATCTCCTGTTTCTGGCCAGAACCACAGGTCCTTCTCAATAAGGACTTTTAAAAGTCCCCCCAAAGCATTCTTACCCACAATAAATGTTTGCAGCTCTTGTGCTCCTTCTCAGAGCCCTTTGCAGGCATGCCAAAACATTCAGGCACTTAGCAATGTACTGTGCTGCTGAAGAGAAGAATGATCTACCTTTATAGCATATCTTTATTAGAAATATTTTAAAATACAACTAACTCTGTAAAAAGTTTATCTTAACATATTTCAAGGGTTTTAGTTCATGAAACCAAATGCCCTCCAAGGTTTAGTTCAGCTATCTTCTGAATCCTTCTCTGATCTTTGTGCTTCCTCAGCAGAGCTAACCCTTCCTACCATCTGTCTGGAGCACGTTGTGCGGTTGCATGTTCTGCCACTCATCTGAATCATTTTTCTTCATATCATTGTTCCAGTTAGAATGTGAATTCCAGGAGATCAGGGTCAGGGATTATTTTCTTCATCTTTTATTTCTCACCTAACACAAATCTTGTCATATAGGAGATAACTCATCAATTCAGTAAGTATCTATTAACGTTTTGGGACAAATTGGTATGTGTAGTCCGGGAATAGAAGCGAGTAAGAGAGTATTAAGTCTGTTTCTGGTATTGTGTTCTATATTAACTCATAGTAAAATACCAGAAATAAAAATAGTGTTCAGTTATTGAATTTGAGACTTGTAATTTAGGTTTTATGACTAAGCTGCTCACTAGATAGATAGCCATTGATCTAAACTTAATAACAGATTGGTTTAGAGGTCAAGAATCTTCAAATTATATAACTGAAAGATCAGGTTTAAGTTGTTGTTCTCATCTGTAAAGTGGGTGTGTTTCTTAGAAGTGATGAACACTCTAGTCTGGATTTATTTTATGTACCCAAAGTAGCCTGAGTCTTGGGTGTTTAGGCCCACACAGAAAGTTGAGACTTGAGATTTCAAAATCAGGTCCAGATAATTAAATTTTCATAATTGGAAGTAGTTTATTAGAAAAAAATATAAATGGAGCCAATGAAATTTATCAGTGATAATGGGAGCAGTTTGCCAGAGAAATTAAAAGTTTTTCAAGAGCAAATTATTTTACCAGAAAGATGTTGTATTTCCAGATGAACTACCTGAAAGATAAATATTTTGTTATGTCTAAAATAAAACAAATAAAGCACTGTTTTAAGTTAAAATTTGCCTTTATCATATTTAAGACACCTGTGCATTGAAATGGTAAGTAACTTTTCACAGCTGCAATATGTTGTTGAGTATATAGTTTTAAAAGAAACTTATTTTGTAATATGTTTTAATGAAAAAATTTTTTAAAAATTTTATTTATTTATTTATGTATTTATTTATTTATGGCTGTGTTGGGTCTTCGTTTCTGTGCGAGGGCTTTCTCTAGTTGCGGCAAGTGGGGGCCACTCTTCATCGCGGTGCATGGGCCTCTCACTATCGCGGCCTCTCTTGTTGCGGAACACAGGCTCCAGACGCGCAGGCTCAGCAATTGTGGCTCATGGGCCTAGTCGATCCGCGGCATGTGGGATCTTCCCAGACCAGGGCTCGAACCTGTGTCCCCTGCATTGGCAGGCAGACTCTCAACCACTGCGCCACCAGGGAAACCCTAATGAAAAGTTAAACATAGATACTCCAAAATAAAATACCAAAGAATCATTCATTCATATGTTTATTGTGTGTGAGTATTTTATATTAAAATATTCTATAGCATTTTTATGATTTCAGTTTTGCATTGCTTATTGTTGTTATTAATCCTTTGTTCTTAGTCATTTAGAGGTCCAAAATTTAGCTATTAAATAATACTGTAGTGTAATGAGCACATGAAAAGATGCTCAACATCGCTAGTTATTAGAGAAATGCAAATCAAAACTACAATGAGGTATCACTTCAAACTGGTTAGAATGGCTATCATCAAAAAGTCTACAAATAGGGACTTCCCTGGCGGAGTCCAGTGGTTAAGACTCTGTGCTTCCACTTCAGGGGGCATGGGTTCGATCTCTGGTCGGGGAACTAAGATCCTCAATGCCGCGTGGTGTGGCCAAAAAAAATAAAAAAATAAAAAGTCTACAAATAATAAATGCTGGAGAGGGTGTGGGGAAAAGGGAACCCTCCTACACTATAGGGTAGGAATGTAAATTGGTACAATCACTATGGAGAACAGTATGAAGGTTCCTTAAAAAGCTAAAAATAGAGTTACCATATGATCCAGCAATCCCACTCCTGGGCATATATCTGGAGAAAACCATCATTCGAGAAGATACATGCACCCCAGTGTTCATTGCAGCACTATTTACAATAGCCAAGACATGGAAGCATCCTAAATGTCCATCAGCAGAGGAATGGATAAAGAAGATGTGGTACATATATACAATGGAATATTACTCAGCCATATAAAGGAATGAAATAATGTCCTTTGCATTATGGATGGATGGGCCTAGAGATTATCATACTAAATGAAGTAAGTCAGAGAAAGACAAATATCATATGACATAACTTATATGTGGAATCTAAAAAAATGATACAAATGAACTTATTTACAAAACAGAAACAGACTCACCAGCTTTGTAAACAAATTTATGATTACCAAAAGGGAAAGGTAGGGGGGAGGGATAAATTAGGAGTTTGGGATTAACAGATACACACTACTGTATATAAAATAATCAACAAGGACCTACTGTTTAGCACAGGGAACTCTATTCAATATTCTGTAATAACCTATATGAGAAAAGAATCTGAAAAAGAATGGATATATGTATATGTGTAACTGAATCACTTTGCTTACCTCTGAAACTAACACAACACTGTAAATCAACTATACTCCAATATAAAATAAAAATTAAATTAAAAAACATAATACTGTAGTGTAATGAGCACATGAAAAGATGCTCAACATTGCTAATTATTAGAGAAATGCAAGTCAAAACTACAATGAGGTATCACCTCAAACCAGTAAGAATGACTATCATCAAAAAGTCTACAAATAATAAATGCTGGAGAGTGTGGAGAAAAGGGAACCCTCCTACACTGTTGGTGGGAATGTAAATTGGTGCAGCCACTATGGAAAACAGTATGAGGTTCCTTAAAAAACCAAGAATAGGGCTTCCCTGGTGGCGCAGTGGTTGAGAATCTGCCTGCCAATGCAGGAGACACGGGTTCGAGCCCTGGTCTGGGAAGATCCCACATGCCGCGGAGCAACTGAGCCCGTGAGCCACAACTACTGAGCCTGCGCGTCTGGAGCCTGTGCTCAGCAACAGGAGAGGCCGCGACAGTGAGAGGCCCGTGCACCGCGATGAAGAGTGGCCCCCGCTCGTCGCAACTAGAGAAAGCCCTTGCACGTAAACGAAGACCCAACACAGCCAAAAATAAATATAAATAAATAAATAAATTTATTAAAAAAACAAAACAAAACTAAGAATAGAGCTACCATATGATCCAGCAATCCCACCCACTCTTGGGCATATAACTGAAAAAGGTGAAAACTCTAATTTGGAAAGATACGTGCATCCCAGTGTTCATAGCAGCACTATTTACAACAGCCAGGACATGGAAACAACCCAAGTGCCCATCAACAGACGATTGGTTTACAAAGATGTGGTATACACACACACACACACACACACACACACACACACACACACACACACACACACAGTGGAATATTACTCAGCCATAAAAAAGAATGAAATACTGCCATTTGCAGCAACATGGATGGATCTAGAGATTATCATACTAAGTGAAGTAAGTCAGACAGAGAAAGACAAATATTATATGCTATCACTTTATGTGAAATCTAAAAAATAGTACAAATGAATCTATATATTACAAAACAGAAACAGACTTGTAGACATAGAAAACAAATCTATAGTTACCAAAGGAGAAAGGGAGGGGTGGAGTATGGGATTAACGTATGTACACTACTATATGTAAAATAGATAAGCAACAAGGATTTACTGTATAGCACAGGGAACTATATTCAATATCTTGTAATATTCTATAATGGAAAATAATCTGAAATATTGATATATATATATAACTGAATCACTTTGCTGTACACCTAAAACTAACACAATATTGTAAATTAGCTGTACTTCAATTAAAAAAAAAAAAACTGCAAAAATAAATAAATAAATAAATAGCTTAAGGAAAAAAACCCCAGTGCTGTAATGTGTATCTTTATAGCCAATTTTCTGTGCATAACCATATCATGCAATTGTGTTTTTTTGGCTGCATCAGGTCTTCATCGAGGCATGCGGGATCTTCGTTAAGGCACGCAGGATCTTTGTTGAGGCATGCGGGATCTTTCGTTGGGGCGTGTGGGCTTCTCTCTAGTTGTGGCTTGTGGGTTTTCTCTCTCTAGTTGTGGTGCGCGGGTTCCAGGGTGCGTGGGCTCTGTAGTTTGCAGCATGCGGGCTCTCTAGTTGAGGCACACTGGCTTACTTGCCCTGCGGCATGTGGGATCTTGGTTCCCCGACCAGGGATCGAACCCACGTTCCCTGCATTGGAAGACAGACTCTCCACCACTGGACCAACAGGGAAGTCCCCATGTAATTGTTTTTAAAGTCCCTCACAAATCTCATTTATCCTCTGAATTCTTCATTTTCCTTTTATTTACCTAAAGTGTAATCTCTTTAAAAACTTTCTGGAGAATTTAGATTCTTTACAAAGGGAGAAGTTTTTGACTCTACTGCTGAACTCTTGATGGAATTTCTAGTTAAAATTGCTTGGTCTGGGAACTTGTTGATAAAGAGAAATAGCTCTTACGTGCTAAAGTTAAGTAGTTGCTGTAAGCACAGATTGGGGAGGAGGAGTATTTTTTGAACACTTAATTATTTTCTTTCTCTCCCAGGACTCTTTCTGAATTTAGTTTATACTACAGCATGTATACTTTTAACTTGCCCTTAGGGGAGGTGGGCTGCTGGATTTTGACTTGCATAAGAATTTCACTCACCGCTCTAACATATTTGTCTTCAGCTGATAAGCAAGGGAACACTGGCAGTTAGTGAATTTATCTTTGGTTAGAAGATGTTAAAAGAATGAGGCTTAGCCATTGAAAAAGTTTGAGATACATTTTTTTGTATGTGACCAAAGTGAGAATATGTAATTGTGAAGGGCACCTGTTTCTTTTTTAAAATAATATAATCATGCCTTAATATAATAAACATTAATTAGTTTTCTGTGTTCCTGAAATTAACTCATTTAAATGTCAAACATTCAAATTCTACATAGTTTTATCTGAAAATGTCTTGATTTCACTTCCATTCTTTAAAGATATTTTTGTGGGATGTAAGATTTTGGGGTGATTTTTGTTGTTGTTTCTATTTCAGTATTTTAAAAATGTAGTTCCATGTTTTCTGGCCTCCATTATTTCTGATGAGAATTCAGCTGTCATTTGAATCATTATTCCTTTGTATGCAGTGTAGTTTTTTTTCTAGTTACTTTTAGGATTGTCTCTTTTTGCTTTTTAAGCATTTTAATTATGATATACCTAGGTGTGACTTTCTTTATATTATTCCTACTTGATGTTAATGAAACTTCTTGAATCTGTAAATTTGTCTTAATTTGGGAAAAGTTCAGCTGTTATTTCTTGAGATTTTTTTGCCTCATTCTCTCCTCTCCTTCTGAGACTCTATTTAAATATATAGACCTTTTGATATTTTCATAGGTCTTTGAGGCTCTGTCGATTTTTTTCACTTGTTTGTTTTTTTCTCTTCTTCAGATTGAGTAGTTTCTTGCATCTGTCTTCACATTCATAGACTCTTTTCTCTATTCTACTGTTAAGCTCATCTTGTGGTTTTTAAAAATTTTCAGATATTGCATTTTTTAGTTCTAGAATTTTACATTTTATTCTTTTTTGTGGTCTCTCTCTACTGAGATTTCCTATCTTTTTTATCATGAGCTTATTTTTCTTTGTGTCTTTGAACATAGTTATAATAACTGCTTTAAAAATCCTTGTCTGCAAAATGTGGCATCTAGGTCTGTTTAGCGTGTATCTCCTTGATTATTTTTTCTCTTGAGAATGGGTCATGTTTTCCTGTTTTTATGGGGAATCATTTGGATTGTATTCTGATATTGTGAATGATAAGTTGTATCAATAGAAACTTTGGATTTTGTTATGTTCTTCTGAAGAGTATTGATCTATCTGTCTCTCTCTCTCTCCCTTTTCTTTTTCTTCCGTCCCTCCCTCCCTTCCTTCCTTCCTTCTCTTTCCCTTTCTTTCTTTCTTTCTTCCCGTTCCTTTCTTCCTTTCTTCCTTCCTTCCTTCCTTTCTTTCTTTCTTTCTTCCTTCCTTCCTTCCTTCCTTCCTTCCTTCCTTCCTTCCTTTCTTTCTTTCTTTTCCTTCCTTCCTTCCTTCCTTCCTTCCTTCCTTTCTTTCTTTTTCTTTCTTTCTCTTTCTTTCTCTCCCTCTCCCTCTCCCCCTCCCCTTCCCCCTCCCCCTCCCAACTCAAACTGAAAAACTCTCTCTCCTCTGGTGGGTGGCAGCTCAAATTTCAGTTCAGTTCTTTTAGCTGGCCTACTTGGAATCTGCCCTGTGCATATGTAGGCCAGGGATCAGCCAGACATCTGGACAGAGTTTTGTGCAGATTTTAGGGCTCCCCCTCTCTGGTTCTCTTTTTTGTGGTGTTCGACATTATTTTCTGGGGGTGATGGTTTCTTTAAACTCTGTCCTTTGGTTCTTCACGCCAGCAGGACTGTGAATCGTTCATTGGAATTTTAGCTGCCCTGCATGGCACAAGGTTAAAAGATAAAAATTGGGGAAACTTGTCCATTGTATTTCCCTTGCAGGTATCAACTCCCATCCAGCATCTGCTTGCTTTTGTTCATTCTCCAGTGTAGTTCACCCCAAGTGGTTTTTTTTTGTCTAGATGTTATCATTGTTATGGGGGCAAAGGGTTGATCTTATGGGAACTACTTGGCCATACTAAAAGCTTCAAATTGATTTTTAAAATTAACTTTATAATTTTGGAATAGTTTTAGATTTATAGAATATTTGCAAAAATAGTATAGAGTTCTCGAATTGATTTTAAGTGAAAATATTTCTAAAATATACTAATATTTCCTGACTTCTTAAAATGCTGAATTTAACTGTCAATATCAGCATTCTGAATACAAATTCAGTAATGCCATGATGGCCTAAGGATCTATTGAGGTATGTAAGAGTATTTTTGCCTTTCTGCTAAATGGCCTCAGCTGTTGTGCTTTTTGAATCTCCTGTGTGTGTGCCTGCATGGGTGCGTGTGTGTTTGTGTGTGTTTTCTATTTCTTCCTTTGTCAACTGGTCTCTATTGATGCAGCCCATTTCCTTTAATTTTCTATTGTAATCTTTTGTGGTTTGGGTAAGCCAGATAAACAAACTTGTTAAAGTTTGTTTGAAATAAGAGTAAATAATTTCTGAGGGTTTGAATGTTGAGTTGATGAGTCAGGTACATGACCCTTAGTACATGGTCTAGGTGACATACGTTAGTGTTTGTTGTTCAGAGGCTTTTTCTCTAGCCATGTGCTGTCTAGTATGATATGTGGCTAGCCATATGTGGCTATTAAGTGCTTGTGTGAATTGAGATGTACTCTAAGTATAAAACATACACCAGATTTCAAAGATTTAGTACAAAGAAAAGAATGTAATAACTTTATGTTGATTATATGTTCAAATGATAATATTTTAGATATATTGAATAAAATAAAATATTTAAATTAATTTCACTTTTTTTTCTTTTTAAAATATGGCTGCTAGAAAATTTAAATAACAATTCTGGATCACATTGTAATGGTTGTGGTTCAGGTAACTTATCTTACTTGATAATAGTCATGTCCATCTGTGTGAGTTGGTGGTTGTACCACACAAATCATGAGACTAAGCAGGTACAATTCCAGCATTTCCTTCTTATCTTGGTGTTAGAAACTGTAAAAGTGGTTAATAGCATGGACTTAGAGTTCAGACTTCAGTTTTACCACTCCTCAGTTGTGTGACCTATGGCAGGTTACTCAGTTTCTCTAAATCTCAGTTTCCTTGTTTGAAATATGAGGAAATCAATACCTAACTTCATATGGGTATTGTGAGGATTAATGTATCTATATAAAGCACTTTCAAATAGTGCATGTTGAGTGAGAAATCAACTGCTAAATTAAACAGTGGCTATTAACTTGTTTGCAGGCAATTTTGGCAGCATTTTCATTTATTGTAGTTGATTCTTATAGGGAGTAGATTCAAGGTCGATCCAGACAAGAAAAAGGGTTATACCTTTGGCTCTCTTTTTTTTCTTTTCTTATCGTGCAGTATTTTTAGTTATATGGGTTATAATTTGTTCTGAAGAGATAATAGACTTTGTTCCTCCTATTTTAGGCTTTTGATGAGTGAATGTAAACATTCCAGCAGAGCTTGTTTTTTCCATTATGGTTCTGTTGTGCTTAGATGGAAAGTCTGGTCATTGTATATCTGGCACTTAGTGGGTTTTTTTTTTTTTAATTTATTTTATTTATTCATTTTTGGCTGCTTTGGGTCTTCGTTGCTGCGCACAGGCTCTCTCCAGTCGCAGCGAGCAGGGGCCACTCTCCGTTGTGGCACGCGGGCTTCTCATTGCGGTGGCCTCTCCTGTTGCAGAGCATGGGCTCCAGGCGCACGGGCTTCAGTAGTTGTGGCACATGGGCTCCAGAGCGCTGGCTCAGTAGTTGTGGCGCACGGGCTTAGTTGCTCCGCGGCATGTGGGATCTTCCCGGAACAGGGCTTGAACCCGTGTCCCCTGCATTGGCAGGCAGATTTTTAACCACTGCGCCATCAGGGAAGCCCTGGCACTTAGTTTTAACAAACGATTCTGGCTGAGACATTTCAGATTTGATTTTAGTATGGATTAGAGCTTTTGTTTTCATTTTCAGCATACAGTTCAAATATGTAACAGAGAACAAAAGTAGTACTCAGTAGAATCTTTTTCAACTGTCATTAATTCCCTATGTTATTTCCAGTAGTAGTTTTTGAGTAACAGCTTTGTATTCAGAATTTCTTTTGAATTCTTCATAGTGCTTGAAAAAAATGCTATCGTATTTAAACAGCTTAATATTTTGACAGTGATTGGGGCAGGAATAAGATTATCATGTATAAACATTTGGAACATTTTCTTTAAAAACTTCCTTAAATCTAAAAAAAAAACCAAAACAGTACAGAGGTCTATAAAGTTAATACCCCTGTTTCTACCTTTCCCGAAGTCTGTCCTGAGATATAAACAATGTTAATTTTGGTTTGTAGCCTCACACACCTGAGAAATATTTTCAAGCCAAGATTATAGCTCTGTGGTTATCTCTTGAAGGGATTTCTCTTTCTATCCTTCAGCAAAGTATAGGCAGACAAACCCTCACCTCCATCTTGAGGCTTTTCTCTACCTAGTTGCTCAAACCAGAAATCTAGGAGGTACTCGATTTCTTTCTTTCCCTCACTTACCACATCCAAACCATCCACAACTCTATAGGATTATACCCTTCCCAGTTCAATTTAATCCATGCATTTCTTTCCATCTTCATTGCCTCTACCTAATCCAAGCCACATTCCACTGGGACTATTATAGTAGGCCTCCCAGCTTCCATAATTCATCAGCTCCATGCCCCCAACCTGTTTTCCATATGGTAGCAAGTGTTATTTATTGTCTTAAAATTGAAATCTGATTTTACCTTCATATACCTCTGCCCACTAAAACCCTTCAGGGGTATCCCATTATCCCATTCTGTGGCATATTCTCCCCTCCCAGCACACACACACACACACACACACACACACACACACGCACGTGCATGCTCTGTGAAGTAAGGAATATATTCTCTACTTGGCACATACTTTGTTACCAAGCACTTACCACATGCTGAGCAATATTATAAGAGATTTTCATATATTAGCTCATTTAATCTCATAATAATTCTGTGAAGTAGGTATTATTCCCATTTTACATACAAGGAAACTGAGTTCCAGAGAGGTTAAGTGCCCAATATCATACAGGTGGTTAAGAAGAAGAACCCATATATCAGCCCAGGCTCTCAGCCTTCAGAATCCTTGCTGTTAACCATTGTGTTAAATGATTTCTTTCTACATAGTAGGTACTTGGTAAACATTTGTTAAACGAATGAAAAGTTATTCCCTCTGTGAACGTAAGTTTGAACTCCTTAATTTGGTCTAGAAAGTCTTTCATGATCTGGCCCCTCCCAATACCACTTTCTCTAGTACTTACAGCAATCTAGTCATACTGGCTCTTTGCAGGGCTGGCTTCGTCTCATTCTTTAGGTCTAAGAGATCTTTTATGACCATCTTATCTAAAGTAGGTGCTCCTTGTCCTCTCTCTTAGTACTTTGTTTCCCTTTAGGCACTTATTGCAGTTTAAAGTTTTTAACTTGATATATTTATTATCTGTTTCTTCCATAAAAATGAAGGTTTCATGAAGTCAGGTCTTATCTGTCTCATTCACAGTTGTTTCTCCAGTGCCAACTTCCAGTGCTTGGGAGGATAGTAGGTCCTCAGTAAATATGTATTGAATGTTGAATAAATATATCTGGATCCTAGGCAAGGAGGTGTATAAAAGGTGTTCTGTGAATGAGGAAATACAGCCCATAGCTTGAACTTCAGTGGCAAGTACTACACAGACTACTGAAATCCTAGCGTGAAGTCTAAATGGCAGCCTATGAAAATAGAATTAATTGTAAACAAACCAGAGCCCTGGTTATTATATCTCCTTTCACTTATATTGAGAGTTTTCTTTTTTCATTCCTTACCACACTTACATATTTTCATTCTTCCTGCTAGTCTTAATTGGAGACAAATAGAGATATTGGTTTGGATACTTATGATTGTAAGTAACAGAAAACTTTGCCCCAAGTTGTCTTGAACCACTAAGGCAGCGTATCTAAGAAAGAAGTCTAATAGGAAGACTGGCTCCCTTGTGATTCTTTTGGGTCTGTCCTCTTTTGGTGTTGGTTGCAGCCTCAGGCAGTATCAAGTTGGCCACATCAGCCACAGGTTTCTCATCGAAGGGTTTCTTCTTCTGCTGTCTTTGTCTTAAGAGTGAGAAACTTTTCTCAGGTGACTGTTGTGTTGATTAGAACTGAGTCATATGATTACAGTAGGTCAGTCCCTGGCAAGGGGACTGGAACTCTCATGACTGGCTTAGAATCAGTCAGGATTTACCCCTAGAACTGGGGGTTGGGGTATCATCTCCTGTGTCACTTGGGGGAGGGAGGAATGGATTCCTGATAAAAAAAAATTTCAAGTTCTATCAGCAAAAGAAAGGGGAGAATGGATCTTGGGCAGGCAACTATCAGATTTTGCTGTGTGGCTTCTGTGGTTTGTTAGCTCTATCCCAAGGTGATTTGGAGACCTAATTAAATTTTTTGAGAAAACTTATTAAATCAGAAAGATTTGACTTAGTAAGTTTTTTCTATACTGATAACCTTTTTTTGTAACTCAAAGGCTTTCATTGTTAGTAATCAACAGAAAGCTAATAAATAGTAAGGCATCTGCAGTAGATGAAGTCCTATAGAAAGAAAAAAAAAAGTACGGGGTGTCAATAAGTTTGTAGTCTAGTTCAGAGATACAGTGCAGAGATATGAATATTAAAGTAATAATTCACAGTAGTGATTTAAGAGATCACAAGGCAAGTCATGATTAATTTTTAAAAACTAACATAGAGTTGCTGTTCCCTGGGCGTTTGTAAGAGATGCAGAATCTTGGGCCTCACCCTGGATCTACTGAATAAGAATCTGCATTTTAACAAGATCCTCTGCTGATTTGTGTTGACATCAGGGTTTGAAAAGCTGGGTGGGTAATTGGACAGGTAATTGGTTTGGGCTAGAGTGATTTAGAAAGTTCTCTTGGGGGAGAGGCTTGAGCTTGACCAGAAGGGCAGGTGCAGCAGGGGCATTTCAGATGGAGGATAATGTGATTTTAGTCACGGAAGTGTCCAGATTTATGTTGACTATTGTACAGGATGAATGGGAGGGGATAATGGAATAGTAGTATGGATCCTCAAGGATACTGGTGGGAAAGGCAATAGGAAAGGAGGAGAGAGACCTTTTTCAAGACCTCATTTTTAAAGACTATTGTACATGTTTACAAGTTTAAAAAAAATTAAATTATTAGCTATATTAGTTGAATCATAATTTGATCACTAACTGAAGGAAACAGAAACAGGCAACCTTCGAAACTACTGTAATTGAATTGTCACTCCCATTTGACAGGTTTAACTGTGGATAGTTGTGGGAGAGCTTTTTCACTAAACCTTGACATTTAGCTAAAACAATTGGCTAAATTGTGTATCTTAGCTATTTCTTCCAACAGCATTCAAGTAACTTTGAATCTTGATGACTTTAGTAATAACTATAGATTTTAGTGGGTTATTTCAGATAGGTAAGCATGATAAACTTTGGCTGTGCTTTAATTGTTCCCTCCTTTTTTAAAATTTAAGAATAAAGTGAAGAGACATCTTTGTATAGTTTTAAATGATTTCTCAATTCACAGTGATTTAGACTAAAGCAAGAGAACATCAAGTCTCCTGTTATAAGATGAATCACCAACTCAGAGGAGGAGCCATGGCAAGCCCTTAAGACTAAAACTCACAAAATCATGATTTATTGGGGGATGTTTATGAGAAAATGCTAAACAAGTATTATTACAATTGTGATAAAGTTGGGGGGGTATATATATATATTTTTTTGGGGGGGGTATATTTTGAGTTTCACTGTATCCTATAGTGACATTTTTACTTTGTGTATTCTCAAATTTTTAAATTATTCAGATTAAACTTTGTAGACCACAGGTAATACAAAGGCAGGAACCATGTCTTCTCTTGTTTATCACTGGATTTTCAGTGTTTAGTGTAGGTCCTCACTTGGTTGATGAATGATTAAAAAATAAAAATTTTAATTAAAAAAGACTTTTATCTGTCCTTGGAGATAATACATAAATGACATAATAAAAGTGAGTTATAATATAGTTAGAAACTATTTAGAATGGAAGTGGAAACTAGATTAACAATTGAAAACAACTTTATTTGGAAATAATTTCAAACTTACAGACAAGTTATAAGAATAAGAACAGTACAAAGACACCTTTTACCCAGGTTTACCTATTGTTAACATTTTACCCCATTTGCTTTGTTGTTTACTCTTTCTTTTGTAAGTTGTGTAGACTGTAGCCCTTTACCCCTAAATACTTCAGTGTGCATTCCCTAAGAGTAGGGATATATCTTGTATTACAGCATAACAGTTATCAACTCTGTAAATCAGTCTCCACCATACCCCCCAACCTCCCCTTTCCAGAATAGGAAACTAAGACCCAAAGAGATTAAGTGATTTACCCATGGTTATATAGTTTCTCAGTGGAAAATCCAGCCTATTTTGCAAGTCAGGTATTGGTTCTCATCCCTAAGTCACAGCAGTATCTTTTCTTTTTTTCTCTTGACAAGTCAAATCATTGAATAGTATAATATACTAATTAAAATTTATAATTGTTCTTCTAAAACCAGATATAACCATCCTGCAACAAGCATAAAGGACTTGATCTATAAAGGACTCTGGGTCATCATAATTGTCCTTGACATTGTATGTGGTCTTAAGATAAGCTTTAAGAAACATTAATGTTATATTGTTTTGCACTAAAAGGTACTTGCCTCTGCTTCTTAGTTTTTGTGGAATGAGAGTGTTCTTGAATTTGAGTGTCTAGGTTTTAAGGGGCTCTAGGCTAGTTTGGTTTAAGTAACTTGGCTCTTGCCAAGTGTGAGGCAAGATAGCATAGCGTGGCATTACTTCAGAGTACGAGAGGAGGCTGTTATTTATCAAATCTGACCCCAGCAAATGGTGACGAGGTTGCTGGCTTACAAAGAGCAGAGTCCAGAAGGCATCATGAGGAATTCACAGTTTAACCATAGAGTAAACATCCTTCCAGTCTTTTTATTTAAAATTTTTTGGCATGTTTTTCCTCCATGTCAGTGTTTACCAAAATATGGTCTGCCTACCAAATGCATCAGAATTAGAATTGTTTGGAGTGCTTGTTAAAAATTGCAGATTCCTGAACCCTACCACAGACATACTGAATCAGTGTCTGGAGGTGAGACCTGGTAATCTGTGTTTTAAACCCATTTCCTTATGGATTTTTATGTATCCTAAGAGTTCTAGAATCCTGCTCCTATGTAGGTGTCTTTCGTTTTCAGGGCTTTTCCACATTCATTCTATAACTTGTGTTTTACTTAATTTTCATATGTTTAGGGTGGGAAGGTTTTTGACTGCTTGCTTTTTTGTTGTTAAATGAAAGATTCATGTGCATGGTACAAATATCAAAAAGTATGAAAGTGTATACAATGAACAATTCCCTCCCCGTTCCCCTGTTTTAGAGCATTGTGCTGTTCTAAGCCCTTTAATATAGTAATTCATTCAGTTCTTCCAAACAATTCAGTGAGGTAGGTCATGTTACTGTTCCCATTTTATAGAAGACAAAAACAGGCCCAGAGAGGTTAAATCACTTTTTCAAAGTCACACAGCTAGGAAGTGCTGGAGTTGTCTGAGAGTCTGGCTCTTAACTCTTAACCACCATCCTCTGCTGAGTGAGAGGATATAAGGATTAACTAGATTAACACATGTGAAGAGCTTGTTTTGGGAGAGTATAGAGTTTGTCTTCAACATGGTAAATGTTTCATATGAACCCTAACAGCCTACCCTGGAGTTTCATCTAAGCCTGGTATCTAATCCTTATGTAATTTCGAACTAATCAGTTCTCTAAATTGCACGGGCTCCCTTCTGGAGAGTAGACTTCATGAATTGGTGATACTGAACAAGAAAATGGTAGCAACTGAGGTCCTTTCAGTGTCCTGTCATTGGCTGTCTGTATTTTTATTTACATAAAATACATCCCAGGCAGAGCTTGGGATACGGTAATTCTTCCATTACATATCCTTTGAGTTTATTTATAGAATTATTTCTATGATATGGTTATGGCCAGGAAACAGTGATACATTCTTTGCATGGCCAGAGATTTTTGACATCTTCTCAAATAAAGGATATCTTTGCTTCACTCCATTTAGTGGACTATTTAAACTTTATATAGACCATATTTCTTAAAGTATTAGGGCATAATATATGTCATTTGGAAGAACTTAACGTAGAAAATACTTAGATTCATTCCCCTCTCTTATTTTCTAAATGATGTAACCTAGGGATTCTAATGACAGTGCTAGAACTGAAGAACCTGTTGTTAGGCCTTGAGCTCTGTGCATGAAGTATCTTTAATGTCAGGTAACATTTACTGAACTCTTACCATGTGCCAGGAACTGTGTGTACCTTAACTGATTTGATCCTTATAATATCACGTAAGTTTCACAATGTTAAGTATTTCACCGAAGGTCACACAGCTAATACTTAGTGAAGTCAGGATTCAAATCCAGATATGTCTTAATCTAAACATTGTTATTTCCTCCATACTCTGCAGACCCTGTAGAAGGATAACAGCTTATTAAACCTGTAGACTCTAAACCTTGGTTCCAGCATGTTTAGCAAAAACTCTGAAGAAATAGATAATAGAAGCCAGGTGACTTTGCGCATTTATTGTGTTGTTTTGTGACTTTTAAGTTAATCTAAATCAAAGGAAGCCATTTTGTGAATTTTTAGACAGCTAATTTACATAGAAACCACATTAAAGGTAAGTGAGCTCTTAAAGTTTTAAAGTTCATTCTTTCAGCTACACACTGTTCTCATACATTTCCTTGAAAATATGTCAAGGAAAATATTGGTAAGTTAGTGGTCAGGAGCCCATTCTTACCTTGAGGTCCCAGCTTCTCTTTCTCTTCCCCTAGTCGTAGTCATCCCTCACCCCCAGTCCCTTAAACACAAAGAAATAAAGAGGAACCAAGTTAAAGCTCTCTTTCTAGGGTGTTTCTTTGTTTTTTTTTTTAATTTAGTTATTTATTTTGGCTGTGTTGGGTCTTCGTTGCTGCGCTTGGACTTTCTCTAGTTGCGATGCATGGGCTTCTCATTGCGGCGGCTTCTCTTGTTGCGGAGCACGGGCTCTAGGCGTGTGGGCTTCAGTAGTTGTGGCTCGCGGGCTGTAGAGCGCAGGCTCAGTAGTTGTGGCGCACAGGCTTAGTTGCTCCGCAGCATGTGGGATCTTCCGGGACCAGGGCTCGAACCCATGTTCCCTGCATTGGCAGGTGGATTCTTAACCACTGCGCCACCAGGAAAGCCCCTCTAGGGTGTTTTAAAATCTGACTATTCTGAAAACTGATTAAACTGGGTTTTCTAAGTGAGCAGTTCCTTAACCTTGAATTAGTAAAACATTAAAATATTTATGGCACCTACCACTGACCCCTCTTCTGCAATGTAGGAGTTAATCCAGTAGTTTCTGAATAAATACTGGTATTAGGCAATTCAAGAATTACAACAGAGGTGGGGCGGGGGAAGGGTGCGGAACAGTGAGTGTATGAGAAGAACCCTAGATAGCAAATTAAACAAAACTACTCCTTTTGTAAGAACAAAACGTAAATGAATGCTAAGATTCATTATTTGTCTGGAATTGGTGGTTATTTCTGTCAGTGGTATTGTTCATGTTTTTGCTTTGATTATTTGGATTTTCTAATTTTTAAGAAATATAGACATGTATGTTTTCTGTAATATGAAGTTATAGTTTAAAAACTATTTATGTATTGCAAATTAAAATTTTGTCCAGTATGTGATATTTATACTTGTAATCTGTGTCTATGTATTTTATTTATTTTTTTATAAGATTTAAAAAAAATTTATATATATATATATATTTATTTATTTTTGGCTGCGTTGGGTCTTCGTTGCTGCGCAGGCTTTCTCTAGTTACAGCGAGCGGGGGCTGCTCTTTGTTGCAGTGCGCGGGCTTCTCGTTGCGGTCGCTTCTCTTGTTGCGGAGCACAGGCTGATGCACGGGCTTCAGTAGTTGTGGCATGTGGTCTCAGTAGTTGTGGCACACGGCTCAGTAGTTGTGGCTCACGGTCTCTAGAGCACAGGCTCAGTAGTCATGGGCTTAGTTGCTGCGTGGCATGTGGGATCTTTACGGACCAGGGCTTGAACCCGTGTCCCCTGCGTTGGTGGGCAGATTCTGTGCCACCAGGGAAGTCCTGAGTCTATGTATTTTAAAAACAGCTTTACTGAGATATAATTCAGTTCACCCATTTAAAGTGTACAATTCAGTGTTTTTTTGGTATATTCACAAAGTTATGCAACCATCACCACAGTCTAATTTTAGAACATTTTTATCACTCCAAAAAGAAACCTTTTACCCATTAACAGTCATTCCCAACTCCCCTTTCTTTCCTCCCCTCTACCAGCCCTAGGCAACTGCTAATCTACTTTCTGTCTCTGTGGATTTGCCTAGTTTGGACATTTCATATAAATGGAATCATATAATATGTGGTCTTTTGTGACTGGTTCCTTTTATTTAGCATAATTTTTCGAAGTTCATCCAAGTTATAACATGTATCAGTAATGTATTGCTTTTTATTATCAAATAATATTCCATTTTATGTATATATATATCACCTTTCATATATCTTTAATTTTGTTTTTTAATTTTTGTAAATTTTATTGAAATATAGTTGATTTGCAATGTTATGTTAATTTCTGCTGTACAGCAAAATGATTGTTATACATATATATATTCTTTTTCATGTTCTTTTCCATTATGGTTTATCACAGGATATTGAATATAGTTCCCTGTGCTATATAGTAGGACCTTGTTGTTTATCCATCCTATATATAACAGTTTGCATCTGCTAATTCCAAACTCCCACTCCTTCCCTCCCCCCCACCCCACCTTGGCAACCAGAAGTCTGTTCTCTATGTGAGCCTGTTTCTGTTTCGTAGATATGTTCATTTGTGTTGTGTTTTAGATTTTACATATAAGCGATATCATATGGTATTTGTCTTTCTCTTTCTGACTTATTTTGCTTATCATGATAATCTCTAGGTCTATCCATGTTGCTGCAAATGGCATTATTTCATTCTTTTTTATGGCTTAGTAATAATCCATTGTATTAATTTTGCTTTTTAAATTTAATATATCTGAGAAACCTCCACTTTGGGGAAGATGGATTGGATGGTGGTGGTGAGTTTCCTGGGTTTTTGCTTCATACATCCCAGACTTGGTGCTATAGAACGCAGCAACCTGGAAACTCCAACAGTTGTAGACAAAAACAACAACAAAAACTCTGACAAAAAGCTGCTCTCTCTAGCCAAAAAACCAGGAAAGGGGCAACCTAAGCAGGACAGAAAACTTTCAGACAATAGCTGCTCTATTCCAAACATCACAGGAAAAATCTATGATCCTGTTTTCCACCCATGCCAGCGAAGGCCGAATGGGTTAGCCCTGACTTCCACCCTCTGGTGGTGTGATATCATTTAACAAATCCTTTACTGATGGGCATTGGGAGATCCCCAGTGTTTTGCTATTATAAACAACACTTTATATTTCCTTCCTCTTGTACCCTTGGACATCTGTGTAAGTGTTTCTATAGAATAAATTTCTAGATATGAAATTGTTGGGTCAATAGCATACAGTGAAGCCTTCAAAAATGACCATTAGATGACATTAAAATATGGAAATATATAAGAAGTATTAAATTTTCTATCTATCTTCTTTCTGTTGTTCAGATTGGGTAATTTTTATTATTCTGTTTTTCAGTTCACCAATTCTTTCCTCTGTCCTCTGCATTGGCTGTTGAGCCCATCCTCTGAGCTTTTTATTTCAGTTATTGTATTTTTCAGTTCTTAAATTTCTGGTTCTTCTTTGTGTCTTGAATTTCCTTGCTGAGGCTATTTTTATGTTTATTTTAAGCTGTTCATAATTGCTCATTGAAGCATTTTTATCATGGCTGCTTTAAAATCTTTGTCAGCTAATTCTAACGTTTATGTCATCTTGATGTTGACATCTTTTGATTGCTTTTTTTCATTCAGTTTGATATGGTTCTTGGTATGACAAGGGATTTTCAATTGAAACCTGAACATTTTCTTATTATGTTGTAGAACTCTGGATCTTGTTTAAACCTTCTGTTTAAACTTCTCTGACACTCAAATAAGACTTCTCTGACATTGCTCTGGAGGGGGGTAGGAGAGAAGAATGGCAGTGGGAAGGAGAAGCCAGATGGACATAGACATCCAAGTGGAGATAGAAGTCCAGGTGCCCCACTCGGCCTCCATTGATACCCAAGGTGGGGAGGCTCCTCATTATTGTTGGGCAGGGGTGAGGGTTCCAGCTCCCCATGTGGTCTCCACTGACACCCCAGTCGAGGTGGCCTCATTACAGCTGGTTGATGTTGAAAATCCTGACTACTATCTACTAGGCCTCCTCCTCTGACACCCCTCTGCTTCCCTCTCTTCCAACCAAGAAAAAAGGGGGGTTTCTCATTACTGGCTGGCAGGGTTTAAAGCCTGGCTCCCTCTTTGGCCTTCTCTGATACCATCCTGGTGGGGGCATTATAGCCTCCAGAGGGTTGATTATATTAGTTTGGGAATAAAATATTTTAAAAAGCTGTATAGTGTGATCACATGTTTAAAAGAAAAAAGTAGTGTGTACATAGAAAATAAAAATCTAGAAGAATAACTAGTGAATGGTTCAAGGGTAGGGGAACTCTGACTTTCTGTAGTGTTTCAGTTTTTATTTTAAAAATAATAGAGGTAAAAGACCTATACTCAGAAAACTATAAAACACTGATGAAAGACATTGAAGACAACAGAAACAGATGGAAAGATATACCATGTTCTTGGACTGGAAGAATTAATATTGTTAAAATGACCATAACACCCAAGGCAATCTACAGATCAGTGCAATCCCTATCAAAATACCAATGGCATTTTCCACAGAACTAGAACAAATAATTTAAAAAATTGTATGAAAACACAAAAGACCCCAAGTAGCCAAAACAATCTTGGAGAGAAGAACAGAGGGGGAGAAATCATGCTCCCTGACCTCAGAATATACTACAAAGCTATAGTAATCAAAACTGTATGGTATTGGCACAAAGACAAACTTATAGTTCAATGGAACAGGATAGAAATCCCAGAAATAAACCCACGCACCTATGGTCAATTAATCTACGACAAAGGAGGCAAGAATATACGATGGAGAAAAGACAGTCTTTTCAATAAATAGTGTTGAGAAAACTGGAGCCACATGTAAAAGAATGAAATTAGAACATTCTCTAATACCATACACACAAAAAAATAAACTCAAATTGATTAAAAACCTAAATGTAAGACCAGATACTATAAAACTCCTAGAGGAAAACATAGATAAGTGAGGTTTTAAAGTTTTACCTTTAGCATAGATTCTATCTAAATTAGCTGTCTAAATTTATAAAATGGCTTCCTTTGATATAGATTAACTTAAAAGTCACATAGAACACTCTTTGACATAAATTGCAGCAATATTTGTTTGGATCCGTCTACTAAAGCAAAGGAAACAAAAGCAAAAATAAACAAATGGGACCTAATGAAACTTAAAAGCTTTTGCATAGTGAAGGAAACCAATGACAAAATGAAAACACAACCTACTGAATGGAAGAAGACATTTGCAAATGATGTGACTGATAAGGGGTTAATACCCATTAATATCCAAAATATATAAACAGCTCATACAACTCAACATTAAAAAAACAAACAACCAGATTAAAAAATGGGCTGAAGAACTGAATAGACATTTTTCCAAAGAGGAAATGCAGATGGCCAACAGGCACATGAAAAGATGCTCAACATCACTAATAATCAGGGAAATGCAAATGAAAACCACAATGAGATATCACCTTACACCGGTCAGAATGGCGATCATCAAAAAGAACGCAAATTGCAGATGTTGGCAAGGATGTGGAGAAAAGGGAACCCTTGGACACTATTGGTGGGAATGTAAATTGGTGCAGCCACTGTGGAAAGCAGTATGGAGGTTTCCCCAAAAACTAAAAATTGGACTGCTATATGACCCAGGAGTCCCACTCCTGGATGTATATCTGAAAAAAACAAAAACACTAATTCAAAAAGATACACGCACCTCAGTGTTCATAGCAGCATTATTTACAATTGTGATGGTATGGAAATAACCTAAGTGTCCATCAACAGATGAACGGATAAAGAAGATGTGGTGTATGTATACAATGGAATACTACTCAGCCATAAAAAAGAATGAAATTTTGCCATTTGCAGCAACATGGATGGACGTGGAGGGCATTATGCTAAGTGAAATAAGTCAGACAGAGAAAGACAAATACTGTATGATATCACTTATATGTGGAATCTAAAAAATGTAACAAACTAGTGAATAAAACAGAAGAAGCAGACTCACAGATATAGAGCACGAACTAGTGGTTACTAGTGGGGGGAGGGGCAATAGAGGGGTAGGAGTATAAAAGGGTTATTTTGGGATTATATGAAATCATGTGTGAAATTTTTGAAAATTTTAAAGCAGTATAGAATTTAAAGAATCTTTCATTTAATAAAAAAAATTTTAAATGAGTGTATATGTTACTGTTAGAAGCAGTAAAAAAAAAACAGCATACTTTTTTTAGATGCTATGTGTTCATTTTTAACATTAATAAAAACTGGGTGCAGAATAAGATACCCTGATTCCCAGTGTAGTATGCTTTCCATTATACCATAATATCCTCCTCACCTCCTCAGTCAGTTGTACCAATAGGTTGTATTTATTGTAATTCATACTGAAGAGAGTAATTTTGATCCTTTAACTTTGTTTTTTTTTTTTTTAATCAGTCATCAGTTTTATACACATCACTGTATACATGTCAATCCCAATCGCCCAATTCAGCACACCAGCATCCCCTCCCCACCACAGTTTTCCCCCCTTGGTATCCATACGTTTGTTCTCTACATCTGTGTCTCAACTTCACCCTGCAAACCGGTTCATCTGTACCATTTTTCTAGGTTCCACATACATGCGTTAATATACGATATTTGTTTTTCTCTTTCTGACTTACTTCACTCTGTATGACAGTCTCTAGATCCATCCACGTCTCAACAAATGACTCAATTTCGTTCCTTTTTATGGCTGAGTAATATTCCATTGTATATATGTACCACAACTTCTTTATCCATTCGTCTGTTGATGGGCATTTAGGTTGCTTCCATGACCTGGCTATTGTAAATAGTGCTGCAATGAACATTGGGGTGCATGTGTCTTTTTGAATTACAGTTTTCTCTGGGTATACGCCCAGTAGTGGGATTGCTGGGTCATATGGTAATTCTATTTTTAGTTTTTTAAGGAACCTCCATACTGTTCTCCATAGTGGCTGTGTCAATTTACATTCCCACCAACATGCAAGAGGGTTCTCTTTTCTCCACACCCTCTCCAGCATTTGTTGTTTGTAGATTTTCTGATGATGCCCATTCTAACAGGTGTGAGGTGATACCTCACTGTAGTTTTGATTTGCATTTCTCTAATAATTAGTGATGTTGAGCATCTTTTCATGTGCTTCTTGGCCATCTGTATGTCTTCTTTGGAGAAATGTCTATTTAGGTCTTCTGCCCATTTTTGGATTGAGTTGTTTGTTTCTTTAATATTGAGCTGAATGAGCTGTTTATATATTTTGGAGATTAATCCTTTGTCCGTTGATTCGTTTGCAAATATTTTCTCCCTTTCTGAGGGTTGTCTTTTCGTCTTGTTTATGGTTTCCTTTGCTGTGCAAAAGCTTTGAAGTTTCATTAGGTCCCATTTGTTTATTTTTGTTTTTATTTCCGTTACTCTAGGAGTTGGGTCAAAAAGGATCTTGCTGTGATTTATGTCAAAGAGTGTTCTTTCTATGTTTTCCTCTAAGAGTTTTATAGTGTCCAGTCTTACATTTAGGTCTTGAATCCATTTTGAGTTTATTTTTGTGCATGGTGTTAGGGAGTGTTCTAATTTCATTCTTTTACATGTAGCTGTCCAGTTTTCCCAGCACCACTTATTGAAGAGACTGTCTTTTCTCCATTGTATATCTTTGCCTCCTTTGTCATAGATTAGTTGACCATAGGTGCGTGGGTTTATCTCTGGGCTTTCTATCTTGTTCCATTGATCTATGTTTCTGTTTTTGTGCCAGTACCATATTGTCTTGATTACTGTAGCTTTGTAGTATAGTCTGAAGTCAGGGAGTCTGATTCCTCCAGCTCCGTTTTTTTCCCTCAAGACTGCTTTGGCTATTCGGGGTCTTTTGTGTCTCCGTACAAATTTTAAGATGATTTGTTCTAGTTCCTTAAAAAATGCCATTGGTAATTTGATAGGGATTGCATAGAATCTGTAGATTGCTTTGGGTAGTATAGTCATTTTCACAATATTGATTCTTCCAATCCAAGAACATGGTATATCTCTCCATCTGTTGGTATCATCTTTAATTTCTTTCATCAGTGTCTTATAGTTTTCTGCATACAGGTCTTTTGTCTCCCTAGGTAGGTTTATTCCTAGGTATTTTATTCTTTTTGTTGCAATGGTAAATGGGAGTGTTTCCATAATTTCTCTTTCAGATTTTTCATCATTAGTGTATAAGAATGCAAGAGATTTCTGTGCATTAATTTTGTATCCTGCAACTTTACCAAGTTCATTGATTAGCTCTAGTAGTTTTCTGGTGGCACTTTTAGGATTCTCTATGTATAGTATCATGTCATCTGCAAACAGTGACAGTTTTACTTCTTCTTTTCCAATTGTATTCCTTTTATTTCTTTTTCTTCTCTGATTGCCGTGGCTAGGACTTCCAAAACTATATTGAATAATAGTGATGAGAGTGGACATCCTTGTCTCGTTCCTGATCTTAGAGGAAATGCTTTCAGTTTTTCCCCATTGAGAATGATGTTTGCTGTGGGTTTGTCGTATATGGCCTTTATTATGTTGAGGTAGGCTCCCTCTATGCCCACTTTCTGGAGAGTTTTTATCATAAATGGGTGTTGAATTTTGTCAAAAGCTTTTTCTGCATCTATTGAGATGATCATATGGTTTTTATTCTTCAATTGTTAATATGGTGTATCACATTGGTTGATTTGCATATATTGAAGAATCCTTGCATCCCTGGGATAAATCCCACTTGATGGTGGTGTATGATCCTTTTAATGTGTTGTTGGATTCTGTTGGCTAGTATTTTGTTGAGGATTTTTGCATGTATATTCATCAGTGATATTGGTCTGTAATTTTCTTTTTTTGTAGTATCTTTGTCTGGTTTTGGTATCAGGGTGATGGTGGCCTCATAGAATGAGTTTGGGAGTGTTCCTTCCTCTGCAATTTTTTGGAAGAGTTTGAGAAGCATGGGTGTTAGCTCTTCTCTAAATGTTTGATAGAATTCAGCTGTGAAGCCATCTGGTCCTGGGCTTTTGTTTGTTGGAAGATTTTTAATCACAGTTTCAATTTCATTACTTGTGATTGGTCTGTTCATATTTTCTGTTTATTCCTGGTTCAGTCTTGGAAGGTTATACCTTTTTAAGAATTTGTCCATTTCTTCCAGGTTGTCCATTTTATTGGCATAGAGTTGCTTGTAGTAGTCTCTTAGGATGCTTTGTATTTCTGCGGTGTCTGTTGTAACTTCTCCTTTTTCATTTCTAATTTTATTGATTTGAGTCCTCTCCCTCTTTTTCTTGATGAGTCTGCCTAATGACTTATCAATTTTGTGTATCTTCTCAAAGAACCAGCTTTTAGTTTTAGTGATCTTTGCTATTGTTTTGTTTCTATTTCATTTATTTCTGGTCTGATCTTTATGATTTCTTTCCTTCTGCTAACTTTGGGTTTTGTTTGTTCTTCTTTCTCTACTTCCTTTAGGTGTAAGGTTAGATTGTTTACTTGAGATTTTTCTTTTTTCTTTAGGTAGGCTTGTATAGCTATTAACTTCCCTCTTAGAACTGCTTTTGCTGCATCCCATAGGTTTTGGATCGTTGTGTTTTCACTGTCATTTGTGTCTAGGTATTTTTTGATTTCCTCTTTGATTTCTTCAGTGATCTCTTGCTTATTTAGTAACGTATTGTTTAGCCTCCATGTATTTGTGTTTTTTATGTTTGTTTCCCTGTAATTCACTTCTAATCTCATAACGTCGTGATCAGAAAAGATGTTTGATATGATTTCAATTTTCTTTTTTTTCATTTTTTTTTTTTTCAATTTTCTTAAATTTACTGAGGCTTGATTTGTGACCCAAGATGTGATCTATCCTGGAGAATGTTCTGTGCGCACTTGAGAAGAAAGTGTAATCTGCTGTTTTTGGATGGAATGTTCTATAAATATCAATCAAATCTATCTGGTCTATTGTGTCATTTAAAGCTTCTGTTTCCTTATTTATTTTCATTTTGGATGATCTGTCCATTGATGTAAGTGAGGTGTTAAAGTCCCCCATTATTATTGTGTTACTGTTGATTTCCTCTTTTATAGCTATTAGCAGTTGCCTTATGTATTGAGGTGCTCCTTTGTTGGGTGCATATATATTTATAATTGTTATATCTTCTTCTTGGATTGATCCCTTGATCATTATGTAGTGTCCTTCCTTGTCTGTTGTAACATTCTTTATTTTAAAGTCTATTTTATCTGATATGAGTATAGCTACTCCAGCTTTCTTTTGATTTTGATTTGCGTGGAATATCTTTTTCCATCCCCTCACTTTCAGTCTGTATGTGTCCCTAGGTCTGAAGTGGGTCTCTTGTAGACAGCATATATATGGGTCTTGTTTTTGTATCCATTCAGCAAGCCTGTGTCTTTTGGTTGGAGCATTTAATCCATTCACCTTTAAGGTAATTATCGATATGTATGTTACTATGACCATTTTCTTAATTGTTTTGGGTTTGTTTTTGTAGGTCCTTATCTTCTCTTGTGTTTGCCACTTAGAGAAGTTCCTTTAGCATTTGTTGTAGAGCTGGTTTGGTGGTGCTGAATTCTCTTAGCTTTTGCTTGTCTGTAAAGCTTTTGATTTCTCCATCGAATGTGAATGAGATCCTTGCTGGGTAGAGTACTCTTGGTTGTAGGTTCTTCCCTTTCATCACTTGAAGTATATCATGCCACTCCCTTCTGGCTTGTAGAGTTTCTGCTGAGAAATCAGCTGTTAACCTTATGGGAGTTCCCTTGTATGTTATTTGTCGTTTTTCCCTTGCTGCTTTCAATAATTTTTCTTTGTCTTTAATTTTTGCCAATTTGATTACTATGTGTCTCGGCGTGTTTCTCCTTGGGTTTATCCTGTATGGGACTCTCTGCGCTTCCTGGACTTGGGTGGCTATTTCCTTTCCCATGTTAGGGAAGTTTTCGACTATAATCTCTTCCAATATTTTCTCTGGTCTTTTCTCTCTCTTTTCTCCTTCTGGGACCCCTATAATGCGAATGTTGTTGCGTTTAATGTTGTCCCAGAGGTCTCTTAGGCTGTCTTCATTTCTTTTCATTCTTTTTACTTTATTCTGTTCCGCAGCAGTGAATTCCACCATTCTGTCTTCCAGGTCACTTATCTGTTCTAATGCCTGAGTTATATTGCTATTGATTCCTTCTACTGTAGTTTTCATTTCAGTTAGTGTATTGTTCATCTCTGTTTGTTTGTTCTTTAATTCTTCTAGGTCTTTGTTAAACATTTCTTGCATCTTCTCGATCTTTGCCTCCATTCTTATTCCGAGGTCCTGGATCATCTTCACTATCATTATTCTGAATTCTTTTTCTGGAAGGTTGCCTATCTCCACTTCATTTAGTTGTTTTTCTGGGGTTTTATCTTGTTCCTTCATCTGGTATATAGCCCTCTGCCTTTTCATCTTGTCTGTCTTTCTGTGAATGTGGTTTTTGTTCCACAGGCTGCAGGATTGTAGTTTTTCTTGCTTCTGCTGTCTGACCTCTGGTGGTTGAGGTTATCTAAGAGGCTTCATGGGAGGCTCTGGTGGTGGGTAGAGCTGACTGTTGCTGTGGTGGTCAGAGCTCATTAAAACTTTAATCCACTTGACTGTTGATGGGTGGGGCTGGGTTCCCTCCCTGTTGGTTGTTTTGCCTGAGGCAACCCAACACTGGAGCCTACCTGGGCTCTTTGGTGGGGCTAATGACAGACTCTGGGAGGGCTCACGCCAAGGAGTACTTCCCAGAACTTCTGCTGCCAGTGTCCTTGTCCCCATGGTGAAACAGAGCCACCCCCCGCCTCTGCAGGAGACCTTCCAACACTAGCAGGTAGGTCTGGTTCTCTCTCCCCCGGGGTCACTGCTCCTTCCCCTGGGTCCTGATGCGCACACTATTTTGTGTGCGCCCTCCAAGAGTGGAGTCTCTGTTTCCCCCAGTCCTGTCGAAGTCCTGCAATCAATTCCCTCTAGGCTTCAAAGTCTGATTCTCTATGAATTCCTCCTCCCGTTACTGGATCCCCAGGTTGGGAAGCCTGACGTGGGGCTCAGAACCTTCACTCCAGTGGGTGGACTTCTGTGGTATAAGTGTTTGCCAGTCTGTGAGTCACCCACCCACCAGTTATGGGATTTGATTTTACTCTGATTGCGCCCCTCCTACCGTCTCATAGTGGCTTCTCCTTTGTCTTTGGATGTGGGGTATCTTTTTTGGTGAGTCCCAGTGTCTTCCTGTCGATGATTGTCCAGCAGCTAGTTGTGATTCTCGATCCTTTAACTTTGTTGAAATGGAATTTTATTAGTACAGCTTGGATTAAAGGAGTTAGTTTTTTTTTTTTTTTAAGGAGTTAGTTTTTGATTTATGACTACTGGACCTCCGAGTTTTTCCACAGTTTCACTCTACTTTATGAAAACATCGTCTGGCTAGTAGCTGCCAATTTTCTAGTGCTCTTATGACTTTGGAAAAACTTACTCATGGCAATACTTCTTATTTGAATTGTCATGAGTTTTAGGAGAGAAGTTAATACAAAGGCGTTTTCCAGATTTATCCTGAAGAGTGCACATGCTGTGCTTTTTAATTAATTAATTAATTAATTAATTAATTTTTGGCTGCGTTGGGTCTTTGTTGCTGCACATGGGCTTTCTCTAGTTGTGGCGAGCAGGGGTTACTCTTCGTTGCAGTGTGCAGCCTTCTCATTTCGGTGGCTTCTCTTCTTGTGGAGCACGGGCTCTAGGGCACGTGGGCTTCAGTAGTTGTGGCACGCGGGCTCAGTAGTTGTGGCACACGGGCTTAGTTGCTCCACGGCCTATGGGATCTTCCTGGACCAGGGCTTGAACCTGTGTCCCCTGCATTGGTAGGCGGATTCCCAACCTCTGCGCCACCAGGGGATTCCCCTGTATTATATTTAATCAGGTAACTGCTTTTATTTTTTTTTAACTCCCCTCCATTTCCCCGTTAGTTTAGGAATTAATGACTTTACTAATGTAGCATTTTACTGAAATGGCTTCTGAAGTTTTTGAGACTTGCTTTAGGTTAATAAACAGTACTTCTACCAGCATCTTTGAGTGACTTGTTGAAAGTTAGTTTCTGACTCTATTCATAGACTTTATGGTGAAGAGGGCTGTGTTGGCTGCTAGTGAGTGTCAGAATGTCCTCTTCCAGCCTGCTTGCTCGCTCTTTCATTTCCTGCTCCCCCCTCCCTCCTTTTTAAACTTGGGGGGCATACTTGATGGAATTCAAGATTTGTCCCACTCTAATTTTTAGGAAAATTGTGTTATCGTAGAGCTCAGGGAATTCAGCTGCTTCATTTATTAAGTAGGATTACAAATAACTTATTATAAAGATATCTTTTGTTATTTTCTTGTTCCCTGAAGGAATGTGTAAACTGGGTATGGGATTTTTATAATGAATAATTTTTAAAAAATTATTTATTTATTTGTTTGGCTGCACCGTGTCTTAGTTGCGACATGCGGGATATTTTAGTTGCGGCATGCGGGCTCTTAGTGCAGCGTGTGGGATCTAGTTCCCTGACCAGGGATAGAAGCCGGGCCCCCTGCATTGGGAGTGTGGAGTCTTAACCACTGGACCACCAGGGAAGTCCCATGAATAATTTTGTTTAATGTGGGGGAGGTTGGCAGTTATTTTACCCTTTGGAGACAGGCACACGTTTCCCTTTTTATGTTGCCCTGTAAAGAATACTGTCTCATAGAACAAGAAATGACTTACGTTTCATAAAACCTATGATAGTCTTTGCCCTGGCGCAAGGATATATGTACCCCCTAGGGATTGATTGGACCTGTGCTGTCCAATAAGGTAGCCATTAGCCACGTGTGGCTGTTTAAATATAAATTAATTAAAAGTAAATAAAATTCAGTTCATTTGAACTAGCCACATTTTAAGTACTCATTAGCCACATATCACAAATAACTACTGTATTGGACAGTGGTAATTCAGATAATTTCTATCATTGCAGACAGCTCTCTTGGACAGCGCTATATTAGACTGGCCATTTTTAAGAAAATGAGGTGGGAATTCCCTGGTGGTCCAGTGGTTAGGACTCTGTGCTTTCACTCCCAAGGGCTTGGGTTCAATCCCTGGTCAGGGAACTAAGATCCTGCAAGCCGCGCAGTGTGGCCAAAACAAAAAAAAGAGAAAGGGGCAAATGAAAGACCTGAATTTCTTCCTTCCACAGTGCAACTTTTCCTGTCTCCTAGTACCCGTGACTAAAATTCAGGAAAAGGTCTATTGTTTTGTGTATCATCACTTTGGCCTTGATTTTTAATGTTTATTTCTGTTTCCCAGGCTGGCAGTGATGGTGAAAGCATAGGAAACTGCCCCTTTTCCCAGAGGCTCTTCATGATTCTTTGGCTCAAAGGAGTTGTGTTTAGTGTCACAACTGTTGACCTGAAAAGGTAAGATTTGGTTGTAGTTGGGGATCAACTTGCTGTTTTCAGTTTGATCCTCTCCTCATCCCTCACTTTGCTTGCATATGTTCTATAAAGAAATGTATTAAAGTTCAGCTGATTTATGGGCACATTTAACTTGTATAAGTATTATGGATAATTCACAATGTAAGTATATTGCTTGTGGCCTCTCAGTCTTTTTAGGAACTTACTGTATGTTTACCTTATAATATCAAGAGCAGCACCGGGAGCTGTTTTAGTGTAGAAGCAGTGAAATCTTTGACTTTACAGATAAACATGTAACTATGCAGAACTTTCTAAGCAGACGACTTCTCAAATGTGCTCGTAGACACATGGCTTATATAATCTGGATCTTTAAAGCCAAGAGTGGGATTTTTGGAGGCTGATTACTGCTGTGGTCTTTTTCATTTCATCTACTTTTCAAAGCATAATAGGAGTTTTCTATAATATGATTTTAACCATATTTGGTTAAATACAGTTATAGAATAAGAGCAGTTATCTATGGCCCTGTGATTGTTCTTGCTAGGTGAAGGGTTGTTTCTGACTTTCTCTCTACAGACCAAAGTGGAGAGGGCTGAGAAGAGCCCTGATCCTGATAAGCAGTAAGCTTTTTTTACTCAGTAACTTCTATTCTCCCTTAGCAAACAGGTCTGAGGCGAAGAACATTCATACTTAAAAAAAAAAAAAAAAGATTTAAACCAAGGGTTGAGAACATTTTTACCAAGAGAAAATCTGGGATTTGGCAGTGGAAATGTATTCCTCTTGACACAAATGCCACAAAGCAAAAAATGCTTTGCTACTTACTTTTTAAGCATTAGACATGAGCAGTATCCAAGAAAAGAATAATGACAGGCTATCACTTGATGGGTAGCAGAATTCATGAACATTCTCCTTCTGGGCATCACAATGTGAGAATTACCTGACAGCTGTAATCCCATTCCCTGTTCTAGGTTAGCATTCTCTGGGACCCCTGTCAGTTCCTTAAGATTTATTTTTACTTCACTTAATTGAGATTTTGTAGACTTAAAATCTATTTATTGAAAATAAGCCATAAAGTCTTCCAGGAACCCCTTTGGTTATATATATGAATGTAGAAATAAGCCTTTGGGAATTGTAAGAACAACAGGCTCATTTGAAGACATACCTAGCTCATATTGGACAGAGCTATTGTAAGAATGAAATAATTTATATAGTTACCCTTCTATTACTGTTTTTTTCCTACATGCATTCACAAAGGGAGTTTCCCAATATAACTCCTAAAAATAGACCATGCCGCCAAGCACACACCCTTAGTGTGTCTTAAAATACATGGATTTCTCCTATTCCATTTTTGGCTTGGAGCAAGTGAGTTGACTAACATGCTTTGAAAAAGCCTTCTTTGAACAGCTCAATACAGTGTTTGATTGTGGTGCACACCAGTAATAGAACCATAAACGATGGGAATCTGGTTCAGAAAAGGAAGTGAACTCATAACGGCTGTTTCTAAGTCATCTGTTTCATTTTTCATTTACAAAGTTTTGACGGCATTATTCTTGGAAGTTGATTGATATTTGGGGATTTGTATATGTTTAGGAGTAATGTACCCTACATGTAAAAAGTGACACATGGGAAGTAGGATGAAAGATTCAGGCCCTCCTAATTGGAAAATTTGCTACTCAAAGAAGACGTGTGTTTATTTCCTAGAGCTTTGTGTAAAATCTACAGAGAGCACTTAATACTGGAGCCTATATTCTTTAGCTTTCTTTAAAAGTCTTAGGTCTACAGTACATATAAAAAAATCCTTCTTAAGGTCAATTAAAAGTGTGCAAGTAGTACATGATAATGAGTCCCCTTCATCCCTAACCTTGGTCATCAGGTTCCCCTTCACAGAGATAATTGCATTTAGGTTTGGTCTTTATCATCCTTCCAGACCTTTTCTATGAGTTTACATGCTTATATATAGTCTTAAGTAAGATTTCAAAGAGAAGGTACCCCAAGAGAGTGAACGTTGGCTCAAAAAAAAAAAACCAGTGTAAATAAAATAAAGTTGTCACAGAGGACTAAAACATGCTGTAGTAAAAAGTACCTTTCATAATATATTCTTAACTTTAAAACTTTAAATATGATTGTTTTTAGAAAGCTGTGGGGGAGAAAGATTCAGTGCCTATAGTGCTTATTTTCCTGCTTTTCCTGATAATTGCCTAATTTCTTGGTGAAATGTACTGATCCCAGAACGAACTGGCGGAGAGCAATAGAACTCTACTGAGAGCTTTTTAGAAGCCCACTCTCTGCTCTGAAAAAATTATTGTTAAATGACATTTCATCCATAAGAACAAGCCAGTTTCTAGTTCTGGCACTGTGTAACACGTTCTCTTTGAAACTCAGTCGGTGTTAGTGACTATGCTGGTGGTACTCATATGCCCTTGTGAGGCTTGGAACAACCTCCCATTGCTTCCTGCCAGTGCTGCCTTCATACTTTTGGGGGAGTAATTTCTAAACCTAATTTTCTGTTTACGCTGCAGTCGTATTACAGAACTTTCAGATTAAAAGAAAAAGTTCCCAGGCTTTAGGAATTTAGGTTTATATCAACTGCCATTTGAACAAAAGCTTCAGGTAAATATAAGTGAAAATATTAAAATATGGGACACATTTCAGGATGTTATCACATGTCATCAGAAGGGGAGCAACCATGGCATAGCAGAAAGTGTTAGGGGTAGAGACCTGGTTCTGTGCGGAGAGAGCCCTAGCTCTGATTTAGCTGGGACCTTGGGCAAGCTGTCTCATCTTCTTGGAGGTCAGTTACCTCATTTTTCATTTCAATAAGAAAGAAGGGAGAAATAAACTAACATTTCTTCATTGTCTATTACGTGCTAAACACTGTTCAGGGTACTTTTTACTACTGTTATCAGACCATTTTCAGACCTATTATTGAATAGAATTTATTATTTTTATCACACTGGTGTTACAGGGCCTTTGTGGCTGACAGGTTCATGGCAGTGATCAAGATCTTTATTTGAAGACTTCCACTGTCTTCATTATGCTCAGAAGTTCTTGAATCAGAGATCAGCATCATTAGAGCACAGATAAGCCTGAGAGGTAGGCTGGGGGAAGAGAAAGAAGAAAGCGTGAGAACAGTAATAAGAGAGAGAGACACACACATACATACACACACTGAGACACTGACTTGGATATAGCTGAGTGTGGCCATATAGTTGTTAGGGTAAACTCTTCTGGTTTTGGGAAAAGAGAGTGGAAACGATAACTTTAAGAAATTAACTTTTTATTGTAAAAGCAGTGATATCTGCTATATTACCAGTGAGTAAAATTCCTCCTCCATGATATTCTCTGAGAAAATAGATAAATTGGAGAAGACCACTTTAAAAGTCTGGGAAATATTTGTTTTCATTTTTCCCATTCCCACCTTAAACATTGAAACTATCTCATCCTTTGTGGTGTCACCAGTTCCTTCTGCTTCAGAAGTCAGCATACCATTTGTAACATTGTATGAGTCAGACCTACAAGTAAATTGCCATGATCATGGCATAAGGTTTTGGATTATTATTATGATAGTTTAACAATTTTGTTATAGTTTAAAATGTTACAGCAGAACTATAAAACTGTTAGTTCTGTATATCTTAAAAGGAGTTATAAACTCAGAACAAAATCTGATTTCCAAATAGATTCTTCAGGTAATTTGCTTTCATTATCATGTCTCTGTGGTTCTACCGTTCTGAAAATAGTCTTCAGCAAGTTGAGAGATCATTTTGAGTTCCAGGTACATCTTCAGTACACAGCAGCATGAATAACACATACAGAGAGACTAAGTGGAGTGGAACAGGCCAGCCTTTTAGAGAAATCATTCATTTCCTGCTGCTGGTCAGTCAGGAAAGTACAGACTGTTCTTCCCCTTCGTAAAGTTGACTTGGGCTACGTGAAGCCCTCGTTAGAATGGTCCTACAATTCACGATATGGGTCTCATGAATGCATTCTGAATCACATGTATACATACCCTGTGTGTGTGTGTGAAACAGAGAGAGATAGAGACAGAGAGAGTTAGAGGCAGAGACAGACAGAATTTCACTGCCACTGCCACTGCCACATGTCTTTATGTTCTTTTTCAAGGTAATTTCAAAGATGAAAAATCCTGTTGAGGACACTAAGAGCTGAAATAGAAAAATGGATTGTTAGTGAAAGGTTTTCTAAACCTGTTGTCAGTATAAACTCTGCTTATAAACTATAAATAAAATCTGTTGAGCATTATAAAAGCTGAATTTGATACCTTTTCATGGGTGCTATTTTGTTCTAAAATGATTGCTCCACAAGTTGACATTAAAGTAGACAGAGATCAGCAGTATACCACATTTAATCACAATAAATAAAATCCTTTAACAGGTTGAATGGGACACACAGACAAAATACTTAGTAACTGGGATCTTGGTGTGTGTGGTTTGATGTTCACAATTCAGTCATTCAGTTAGTGACTTTAGTATTAGTCAGAATATAGCAAATCTAATGAAGGATAATTAATAGGAGTAAAGTGATCTGAAACAAAAGATTTGTGTTGTTACCTTTTTTTGCTTATTTGCCATCTGGTGTCCAGCATTCCCTTGATTTGTATGAAATAATTCTATGCCTTGAAAATCAACACCTTTAAAGTTTTAAAAGGGAACTCAATTAACGTGTAAGTCTACATACTTAGTATTGTTTTCTCTCCCTTTAGTGAGTCAACTAGTTACAGTAGGTCATTTTTAAGGACCAGCTCCAGTGTCCTGTGGCTGTGCTGTACTCATTTTATACCAAGCAGCTGGAACCGGGCCACCAGCCCGAGGGCCTCCAGTTTTTTGTGGTGAATTAAATTTTAATTGCAATTAAGCCACTTAAGTTGCTTAAAGTATTAGCTCCTATAAGGTGTCTCCTTTTCATTCCTATCTTTCCCTTTCTTTCTGTTTCTTATTTTAGTTTTTTTTTTATGAGTATTCATGATCCAGTTTTTAGATTTTTTTAAAATTAAAAAAAATTTTTAAACATCTTCATTGGAGTATAGTTGCTTTACAATGTTGTGTTAGTTTCTGCTGTATAACAAAGTGAATCAGCTATATGTATACATACATCCCCATATCCCCTCCCTCTTGCGTCTCCCTCCCACCCTCCCTATCCCACCCCTCTAGGTGGTCACAAAGCACTGAGCTGATCTCCCTGTGCTATGCATCTGCTTCCTACTAGCTATCTATTTTACATTTGGTAGTGTATATATGTCCATGCCACTCTCTCACTTCATCCCAGCCTACCCGTCCCCCTCCCTGTGTCCTCAAGTCCATTCTCTATGTCTGCGTCTTTATTCCTGTCCTGCCCCTAGGTTCATCAGAACCTTTTTTTTTTTTTTAGATTCCCTATATATGTGTTAGCATATGGTATTTGTTTTTCCCTTTCTGACTTACTTCACTCTGTATGACAGACTCTAGGTCCAACCACCTCACTACAAATAACTCAATTTTGTTTCTTTTTATGGCTGAGTAATATTCCATTGTATATATGTGCCACATCTTCTTTATCCATTCATCTCTTGATGGACACTTAGGTTGCTTCCATGTCCTGGCTATTGTAAATAGTGCTGCAGTGAACATTGTGGTACATGACTCTTTTTGAATTATGGTTTTCTCAGGGTATATGCCCGGTAGTGGGATCGCTGGGTCATATGGTAGTTCTATTTGTAGTTTTTTAAGGAACCTCCATACTGTTCTCCATAGAGGCTGTGTCAATTTACATTCCCACCAGCAGTGCAAGAGGGTTCCTTTTTCTCCACACCCTCTCCAGCATTTATTGTTTGTAGATTTTTTGATGATGGCCATTCTGTCCAGTGTGAGGTGATACCTCATTGCAGTTTTGATTTGCATTTCTCTAATGATTAGTGATGTTGAGCATCCTTTCATGTGTTTGTTGGCAATCTGTATATCTTCTTCAGAGAAATGTCTGTTTAGGTCTTCTGCCCATTTTTGGATTGGGTTGTTTTTTTGAAATTGAGCTGCATGAGCTGCTTATATATTTTGGAGATTAATCCTTCGTCAGTTGCTTCGTTTGCAAATATTTTCTCCTATTTTCATCTTGTTTATGGTTTCCTTTGCTGGGCAAAAGCTTTTAAGTTTCATTAGGTCCCATTTGTTTATTTATGTTTTTATTTCCATTTCTCTAGGAGGTGGGTCAAAAAGGATCTTGCTGTGATTTATGTCATAGAGTGTTCTGCCTATGTTTTCCTCTAAGAGTTTGATAGTGTCTGGCCTTACATTTAGGTCTTTAATCCATTTTGAGTTTATTTTTGTGTATGGTGTTAGGGAGTGTTCTAATTTCATACTTTTACATGTACCTGTCCAGTTTTCCCAGCACCACTTATTGAAGAGGCTGTCTTTTCTCCATTGTATAGTCTTGCCTCCTTTATCAAAGGTAAGGTGACCATATGTGTGTGTGTTTATCTCTGGGCTTTCTATCCTGTTCCATTGATCTGTATTTCTGTTTTTGTGTCAGCACCATATTGTCTTGATTACTGTAGCTTTGTAGTATAGTCTGAAGTCAGGGAGCCTGATGCCTCCAGCTCCGTTTTTCTTTCTCAAGATTGCTTTAGCTATTCGGGGTCTTTTGTGTTTCCATACAAATTGTGAAATTTTTTGTTCTAGTTCTGTGAAAAATGCCATTGGTAGTTTGATAGGGATTACATTGACTCTGTAGATTGCTTTGGGTAGTATAGTCATTTTCACAATGTTGATTCTTCCAACCCAAGAACATGGTATATCTCTCCATCTGTTTGTATCATCTTTAATTTCTTTCATCATTGTCTTATAGTTTTCTGCATACAGGTCTTTTGTCTCCTTAGGTAGGTTTATCCCTAGGTATTTTATTCTTTTTGTTGCAGTGGTAAATGGGAGTGTTTCCTTAATTTCTCTTTCAGATTTTTCGTCGTTAGTGTATAGGAATGCAAGAGATTTCTGTGCATTAATTTTGTATCCTGCAACTTTACTAGATTCATTGATTAGCTCTAGTAGTTTTCTGGTAGCATCTTTAGGATTCTCTATGTATAGTATCATGTCATCTGCAAACAGTGACAGTTTTAATTCTTCTTTTCTGATTTGGTTTCCTTTTATTTCTTTTTCTTCTCTGACTGCTGTGGCTAAAACTTCCAAAACTATGTTGAATAATAGTGGTGAGAGTGGGCAACCTTGTCTTGTTCCTAATCTTAGCGGAAATGGTTTCAGTTTTTCACCATTGAGAACGATGTTGGCTGTGGGTTTGTCATATATGGCCTATATTATGTTGAGGTAGCTTCCCTCTGTGACTACTTTCTAGAGAGTTTTTATCATAAATGGGTGTTGAATTTTGCTGAAAGCTTTTTCTGCATCTATTGAGATTATCATATGGTTTTTATCCTTCAATTTGTTAATATGGTGTATCATATTGATTGATTTGTGTATATTGAAGCATCCTTGCATTCCTGGGATTAAACCCCACTTGATCGTGGTGTATGATCCTTTTAATGTGCTGTTGGATTCTGTTTGCTAGTATTTTGTTGAGGATTTTTGCATCTATGTTCATCAGCGATATTGGCCTGTAGTTTTCTTTTTTTGTGACCTCTTTGTCTGGTTTTGGTATCAGGGTGATGGTGGCCTCGTAGAATGAGTTTGGGAGTGTTCCTCCCTCTGCTATATATTTTGGAAGAGTTTCAGAAGGATAGGTGTTAACGCTTCTCTAAATGTTTGATAGAATTTGCCTGTGAAGCCATCTGGTCCTGGGCTTTTGTTTGTTGCAAGATTTTTAATCACAGTTTCAATTTCACTGCTTGTGATTGGTCTGTTTATATTTTCTGTTTCTTCCTGGTTCAGTCTCAGAAGCTTGTGCTTTTCTAAGAAGTTGTCCATTTCTTCCAGGTTGTCCATTTTATTGGCATATAGCTGCTTGTAGTAATCTCTCATGATCCTTTGTATTTCTGCAGTGTCAGCTGTTACTTCTTTTTAATTTCTAATTCTGTTCATTTGAGTCTTCTCCCTTTTTTTCTGGATGAGTCTGGCTAATGGTTTATCAATTTTGTTTATCTTCTCAAAGAACCAGCTTTTAGTTTTATTGATCTTTGATGTTGTTTCCTTCATTTCTTTTTCATTTATTTCTGATTTGATCTTTATGATTTCTTTCCTTCTGCTAACTTTGGGGTTTTTTTGTCCTTCTTTTTCTAATTGCTTTCGGTGTAAGGTTAGGTTGTTTATTTGAGATGTTTCTTGTTTTTTGAGGTAGGATTGTATTGCTATAAACATCCCTCTTAGAACTGCTTTTGCTGCATCCCACAGGTTTTGGGTCATTATGTTTTCATTGTCATTTGTTTCTAGGTATTTTTTGATTTCCTCAGTGATCTCCTGGTTATTTAGTAGTGTATTGTTTAGCCTCCATGTGTTTGAATTTTTTACAGGTTTTTTCCTGTAACTGATACCTAGTCTCATAGCGTTGTGGTCGGAAAAGATACTTGATATGATTTCAATTTTGTTAAATTTACCAAGGCTTGATTTGTGACCCAAGATATGATCTATTCTGGAGAATGTTCCATGAGCACTTGAGAAGAAAGTGTATTCTGTTGTTTTGGGATGGAATGTCCTATAAATATCAATTAAGTCCATCTTGTCTAATGTGTCATTTAAAGCTTGTGTTTCCTTATTTATTTTCATTTTGGATGATCTGTCCATTGGTGAAAGTGGGGTGTTAAAGTCCCCTACTATTATTGTGTTGCTGTTGATTTCCCCTTTTATGGCTGTTAGCATTTTCCTTATGTATTGAGGTGCTCCTATATGTTGGGTGCATAAATATTTACAACCTTCTTCTTGGATGGATCCCTTATAGTAGTCTTTATTTTAAAGTCTATTTTGTCTGATACGAGAATTGCTACTCCAGCTTTCTTTTGATTTCCATTTGCATGGAATACATTTTCCATCCCCTCACTTTCAGTCTGTATGTGTCCCTAGGTCTGAAGTGGGTCTCTTGTAGACAGCATATATACAGGTCTTGTTTTTGTATCCATTCAGCCAGTCTATGTCTTTTGGTTGGAGCATCTAATCCATTTACATTTAAGGTAATTATCGATATGTATGTTCCTATTACCATTTTCTTAATTGTTTTGGGTTTGTTTTTGGAGGTCTTTTCCTTCTCTTGTGTTTCCTGCCTAGAGAAGTTCCTTTAGCATTTGTTGTAAAGCTAGTTTGGTGATGTTGAATTCTCTTAAATTTTGCTTGTCTGTAAAGGTTTTAATTTCTCTGTCAGATCTGAATGAGATACTTTCTGGGTAGAGTAATCTTGGTTGTAGGTTTTTCCCTTTCATCACTTTAAATATGTCCTGCCACTCCCTTCTGGCTTATAGAGTTTCTGCTGAAAGATCATGTATTAACCTTGTGGGGATTCCCTTGTATGTTATTTGTTGCTTTTCCCTTGCTGCTTTTAATATTTTTTCTTTGCATTTAATTTTTGATAGTTTGATTTATATGTGTCTTCGCATGTTTCTCCTTGGATATATCCTGTATGGGACTCTCTGTGCTTCCTGGACTTGATTGACTATTTATTTTCCCATATTAAGGAAGTTTTCAACTATAATCTCTTCAAATATTTTCTCAGTCCCTTTCTTTTTCTCTTCTTCTTCTGGGACCCCTATAATTCGAATGTTGGTGCGTTTAATGTTATCCCAGAGGTCTCTGAGGCTGTCCTCAATTCTTTTCATTCTTTTTTCTTTATTCTGCTCTGTGGTAGTTATTTCCACTATTTTACCTTCCACGTCACTTACTGTTCTTCTGCCTCAGTTATTCTGCTATTGATTCCTTCTAGAGATATTTTAATTTCATTTATTGTGTTGTTCATCATTGTTTGTTTGCTCTTTAGTTCTTCTAGGTCCTTGTTAAATGTTTCTTGTATTTTCTCCATTCTATTTCCAAGATTTTGGATCTTTACTATCATTACTCTGAATTCTTTTTCAAGTAGACCGCCTATTTCCTCTTCATTTGTTTGGTCTGGTGGGTGTTTACCTTGCTCCTTCATCTGCTGCATATTTCTCTGTCTTCTCATTTTGTTTAACTTACTGTGTTTGGGGTCTCCTTTTCGCAGGCTGCAGGTTCATAGTTCCCATTGTTTTTGGTGTCTGCCCCCAGTGGGTGAGGTTGTTTCAGTGGCTTGCTGGCCGTTGGGTGGAGCTGGGTCTTAGCGTTGAGATGGAGATCTCTGGGAGAGCTCTCGCCGATTGATATTAGGTGGGGCCAGGAGGTTTCTGTTGGTCCAGTTTCCTGAAGTCGGCTCTCACACCTCAGAGGCTCAGGCCTGACACCAGGCCGGAGCACCAAGACCCTGTCAGCCACACAGCTCAGAAGAAAAGGGAGAAAAAAAGAAAGAAAAATAAATTATTAACATAAAAAATAATAATAATTAAAAAAAAGAGAGCGAACAAACCAGTAAACAAGTACACCAATGATAACAAGTGCTAAAAACTAAACTAAGATAAACATAAATATCAGAAACAAATCAGTCACAGACAGCAAACCCCAAGTCTACAGTTGCTCCTAAAGTCCACCACCTCAATTTTGGGACGATTCGTTGTCCATTCAGGTATTCCACAGATGCAGGTTACTTCAAGTTGACTGTGGGGATTTAATCCGCGGTTCCTGAGGCTGCACGGAGAAATTTCCCTTTCTCCTCTTTGTTCGCCCAGCTCCTGGGGTTCAGCTTTGGTTTTGGCCCTGCCTCTGCTTGTAGGTTGCCCTCAGGCATCTGTTCCCTGCCCAGACAGGAGAGGGTTAAAGCAGCGGCTGATTAGGGGGCTCTGGCTCACTCATGCCAGGGACAGGGAGGGGTACGGTAGTCATAATTGGAATACAGGGCGAGCCTGTGGCAGCAGAGGCCAGCGTGACATTGCAACAGCCTGAGGCGCCGTGTGTTCTCCCAGGGAAGTTGTGCCTGGATCACGGGACCCTGGCAGTGGTGGGCTGCACAGCCTCCGGGGGCTGTGGTGTGGGTAGTGACCTGTGCTTGCACACAGGATTCTTGGTGGCAGTGGCAGCAGCCTTAGCGTTTCATGCCCGTCTCTGGGGTCCGAGCTGATAGCCATGGCTCGTGCCCGTCTCTGGAGCTCTCTTAGGCAGTGCTCTGCCTCCTGTGGGCACACGGGAAAGGAATCCCTTCTCCTCGTGCACCCTGAAACAATGGTCTCTTGCCTCTTTGGCAGGTCCAGACTTTTTCCCGGACTCCCTCCCGACTAGCTGTGGTGCACTAGCCCCCTCAGGCTGTGTTCACGAAGCCAACCCCAGTCCTCTCCCTGAGATCTGACCTCCGAAGCCCGAGCCTCAGCTCCCAGCCCCCGCCCGCCCCGGCGGGTGAGCAGACAAGCCTCTCAGGCTGGTGAGAGCTGGTTGGCACCGATCTCTGTGCGGGAATCTCTCCGCTTTGCCCTCTGCACCCCTGTTGCTGCGCTCTCCTCCATGGCTTCAAAGCTTCCCCCCTGCCTACCCCTTGTTTCCACCAGTGAAGGGGCTTCCTAGTGTGTGGAGAGTTTTCCTCCTTCACAGCTCCGTCCCAGAGGTGCAGGTCCCATCCCTAGTCTTTTGTCTCTGTTTTTTCTTTTCTCTTTTGCCCTACCCAGGTACGTGGGGAGTTTCTTGCCTTTTGGGAAGTCTGAGGTCTTCTGCCAGTGTTCAGTAGGTGTTCTTTAGGAGTTGTTCCACTTGTAGAAGTCTTTTTGATGTATTTGTGGGGAGGAAGGTGATCTCCAGGTCTCACTCCTCCGCCATCTTGAAGGTCCCCCCTAGTTTCTTCTCTTTATATATTTCCTTTTCTTCGTCTAGAAACAAACTTACTCTGGTAAGTAATGGTGAAAATAAAAAGCCCCCAAGATATTGGAGAATATTCACGCTCTCATCTCAAGGCATGAATTCTATGCATTTTGCTTTTCCTAGATATCACTTAAGGGAAGCATTTGAATGAATTTGAATGAATTCTTGAATATTTATTGAAGACCTTTTATGAAAAAAACCAAAGGTGCCCTGAAAATTTTAGCCATTGCTTATTCAGTTTCATTTTTCTCACACTGCAGTTCTTGAAATGTTAAGTTTCTGCGAAGCATCTGTAAAAATGAGCCTTTGTGGGTCAAATGAAACACCCGAGACCTTAGAGTGCCAGTGAGGACTTGAAGTTGAAGAATCTTAGATTTTATCTGTTTGCTGACTTGATAACAACCTCTAAGTGAGTCACTTCAATGCGTACAACTTGTCCATTTATTTGGCGTCTACTGATCTGTTAGGGGCATTAAAGTTTCTTCTCAAATTTACTTTCACTTGGAGTAAGGACCTAACATGATTGTGCTTTATCTCAACAGTTAATCCTGAAAATAGTTTTATCATCTTTAAAAAAAAAATCTTTATAGCCTTTTAGCAGAAACAAGAAGGACTATTTGCTAGTCATTAATGTTAAGGAAAATTGGTAAACATATGCCTGGTTTCACTTTACTTACACACTTCTATATTAATCAGATTTCTTATTACCAGTTAATGCTAGATAACCAGTTTTGAACCATCAGACTCAGAGTTTAAAACTGCCAATTTCATCACTTGTATAAAGTTTAGTTCACTGTCACACCCATTATTTGATTTGATCTTTACAGGCAGAGCCAGTCTTATATCCATAGTACAAATGAGGAAATCTAGACCCAAAGAGGTTGTGATTTACTTAGTCACATAGCTGGTGAATGGTAGAACTGTTCAATTTGGGACTTTAACCAGGTCCTTTTTATTCGGTCTTTGGTTCTTTCTTCTCTACCATGCTAACTTTATCCCTCCTCTAATAAATATTTTTGATTTGAGATCTTGAAAGCTGTCATAATTTATTATAGAAGTAATAGCTGCTATTTATTTTGCCGCCCTCCCTTATGGGTTATTTTAAAGCATTGATTTCTTTCTTCTCCCTTACCTAAATCCACCCTGTTCATAAAAAAATTATTACCTTATATTTAGGCATTAATGGACTGTTTGTTAGTCATAAAAATGTTGGTGGATATGTTTTATAACTTTGGAATGAGAAAAGTGGCTTCCAGGTGATCACAGTTTGTGTATGATGAGATTAAAGAACATTCTTATTCGTCACTGGCATTGATGGGAAATGTGTGTATTCTCTTTCTCTTGTGTACTTTATACAGTTTTATTAGCCCTACTTGCTGTGGTGAGATACTGTTGTTCTTGCTTACCTTTGTGCTACCTTTTTAAACTTTAAAGTGTTAGGATTTGAAAATAAATATATAAACCCTAAACTGTTAGGATTTCTGGACTCTTGATTATGTACAAGGTCTTCCTGAGTTGAGTAGGAAGTAAATTATAAGTGGGAACAAATGTGAGTCTGAGTGAGAACATGAGTGGGTGACTTGAAGATTAGAGTTGACTGTGGTCTTGGACATGCTGGACCCTTTAGTGATCAAAGAACAGGTGGTTAAGATGATGAGTAAGAAGGAAGAACAAAAAGAAACCAGTGAAATGTGGAATTCCCTGGCAGTCTAGTGGTTAGAACTGTGCACTTTCCTTGCCGTGGGCCCAGGTTCAGTCCCTGGTCAGGGAACTAAGATCCTGCAAGCCACATGGTATGGCCAGAGGTGGGGAGAGAAAAACAGTGAAATGAAAAACAGAACAGGATTAGTTCTGACTTGGAGCTGAGTACTTATAAAAGTTACTGAAACCTTATAGGCATACCTCACTATTTAAATAAATGTGCATCTGGAAGACTTACTCAAGTTTCATGTATTCCAATCATTTTGTGCTCAACTTTACCTTGTCCAACCAAGGAATGCTCAGTAAAAGAATCAAGAGTTGAAAATTAAATCAGATTTTGACTTTAAAAAGTTCTCTTTTGGGGGCTTCCTTGGTGGTGCAGTGGTTGAGAGTCTGCCTGCCAATGCAGGGGACACGGGTTCGAGCCCTGGTCTGGGAGGATCCCACGTGCCACGGAGCGGCTGGGCCTGTGAGCCACAACTACTGAGCCTGCGTGTCTGGAGGCTGTGCTCCGCAACAAGAGAGGCCGTGATAGTGAGAGGCCCGCGCACCGCGATGAAGAGTGGCCCCCGCTTGCCGCAACTAGAGAAAGCCCTCGCGTAGAAACGAAGACCCAACACAACCAAAAATATAAATAAATAAATGAATAAATAAATTTAAAAAAAATAAAGTTCTCTTTCGGAGCTTAGGTTTTTGTAGCAGTTGATAGATAGTCTTAGTTTTCTTTGGCTTGGGAAGGAGATAGGCTCTAGAACTTGAGTAGAGGGAGGCTCTGAGTTAGAACATTTGGACTAATTGGATAATTAATAAGTCTTTATATATTTGATTACAATGTAGTAATAGATGAGGCACTTTCCAAACCTAAATTGAGAGAGAGACAAGGGTGTGTGTGCAGGGCAATGGGAGGGAAAGAAAGAAAGAGAGAGAATTGATATGAATAAGACCATAATTGAAAAGCTGGGCTGAGTATAGATTTTAGGGTACACTCTATTTTAAAAATTCTTTTTAATGACAAAGTATTTCACCTTCATGATACACTTAAAGATATCCTTTATTTATTCAAATTCCATGCATTTGTGGTAAGGATGGAAGGAAGGAAGGTCTATAGTAGGGGGAAAAGTTCTTTGAAGCAATATATTATATTATAATATTTTTTTAAGTTTAAGTTTTTTAAGTTCATCTTTTTAATTATGAAAGTATTCAAACATATACACAGAAAGAATAAACTTCCCCATAACTTCAATTCGGTTAAGATTTCGCTCCCAGTTGCTTTGTCCCCTTTTTGCTTCTTTTTCTTTCTTTTCTTTTCTTTTTTTTTTTCCCCTGAAATATTTTAAAGCACATCCCAGGAATCCTGTCATTTCACCTCTACTCATTTCAGTGTACATCTCCAAACAATAATGACATGTCCTTAACTAACCACAATGCCATTATAACATCTAGTTCCCAGTATACAATCCAGTTTCCCCAGTTGTCTCCAAAATATCTTATCTTTGTCTGGTTTGTTCAAATTAGGATTCAAACAAATTCTACTCATATTTGGTTGTTATGTCTCTTAAATTTTTCTTAATCCACAACAATCCCTTCAAACTCCCATTTGCGGCTTTTTGTCCCCATGCCATTGACTGATAGAAATCTAATTAGTTGAACTGTAGATTGCCCCAAATTCTGGATTTGGCTGATTGCTTCCTTGTGGTATCATTTAACTTTGTTCTGTAACTCCTTGTGTTTCCTGTAAATGAACTTTTTGGTCCCAACACCCCTTTATCTTTTTTTTTTTTTTTTAACATCTTTATTGGAGTATAATTGCTTTACAATGGTGTGTTAGTTTCTGCTTTATAACAAAGTGAATCAGTTATACATATACATATGTTACCATATCTCTTCCCTCTTGCATCTCCCTCCCTCCCACCCTCCCTATCCCACCCCTCTAGGTGGTCACAAAGCACTGAGCTGATCTCCCTGTGCTATGCGGTTGCTTCCCACTAGCTATCTATTTTACGTTTGGTAGTGTATATATGTCCATGCCACTCTCTCACTTTGTCACAGTTTACCCTTCCCCCTCCCCATATCCTCAAGTCCATTCTCTAGTAGGTCTGTGTCTTTATTCCTGCCAGGACCCCTTTATAATCTTAAATTACTGAGGACCTCAAAGAGCTTTCCGTTATTATTGATTTTACTATATTAGAAATTAAAACTGAGAAATTTAAAATATTTACTAATTCATTTAAGTAAAACAATCATGAACTCATTGTTATCACAAAAAATTTTTTTTTAAATTAATAGCTACTTTATTTATTTATTTAATTTATTTTTGGCTGTGTTGGGTCTTCGTTTCATGTGAGGGCTTTCTCTAGTTGCGGCAAGCGGGGGCCACTCTTCATCGCGGTGCGCGGGCCTCTCACTATCGCGGCCCCTCCCGTTGCGGGGCACAGGCTCCAGACGCGCAGGCTCAGCAGCTGTGGCTCACGGGCCTAGTTGCTCCGCGGCATGTGGGATCTTCCCAGACCAGGGCTCGAACCCGTGTCCCCTGCATTAGCAGGCAGATTCTCAACCACTGCGCCACCAGGGAAGCCCTGACAAATTTTTTTAAGAATTAAAAATATCTGTATTTTCCAAAACAAAATTAGTGAGAAGAGTGGCATTGTTTTATATTTTTGTACCTATCTAATGTCTGCCTTAACAGAAGACAGATTCTCATATCTGCTTCTGTATATATTACCTTGTGATGACACACACCAAGTAGCCTATGGAAAACTCCACTATACAGGCATGAGAGAATGAGAATGAAAAAGGTAAATGATGTCAGTATTATGCAAATGGTTTTGACCTCATGGACCATCTGATGAAAGGGTCCCCTAGATCACAATTTTAGAGACAGCTGCCCAAGGAGACTTAATTTTAGAGCAGGTTTGACTTATTTGGTAAGAATATTTCATAGGTGGTGATGTATACCTCATATTTTATCATTAGGATGCATACCATATCTGTCATGTTATTGACTCTAGGATTCATTGGTAGGCTTAGGTGAGCCATTTTGCTTTTTAATAGGGTAGCATACCAGTTTCACCATTTTTATCAGTGTTCTGTGTATTTTCAGTTTCTCCTAATTCATAGGAGGAAAATGTCTTCATTATTTAATTTTGAATTTCTTTGATGATTGGGTTCTTGGACATTTTTCCATGTGTTCACTTATCTATTGCTTATCAATTTATTTTGACCCATACCTACTTGAATTTTTGATGAATTTGGACAAAATCCTTCTTATTTACTATACTATTTTTTCCATTCTATGTTGCTTCTTACCTTTGTTTATGCTATTTTTTATATATTGAAGTAATTTTGATATTAGATAGTCAAATCTCATAATCTTTTTCATTGTTAAGTCTGGACTTATAGGAAAATGGAGAAGTAGCATTTGAGTTTGAAATCTTATGGAAAAGGACTGTAGGAATCAGCTGCTCTTCTTCCTTATTAAAAAAAAGAAAAGAAAAGGAAGACCTAGAGAAGTAGAGAAGTTATAGTTTGCCCATCTTTACACAGTGAGTTGGTGCCAGAGTTGAGACTAGAGACTGACTTTCCCAAGTCTTCTTCCCCTCATTCTACCTCCATTTCTAATAAGTACCTCAGTTACATTTGGAATGAGAATGAAGAACTTTGTCTTTGGTTAAAATCAAAGACTTTAAATTTTTTTTCCCTAAATTATGTGCTTTGTGGATGTTTGCTTCTTACTAGAGTACTATTGTGGCTGTTATACTTAGTGGAAAAAATACTATTTCTTATTCATTTTTATATATTTTAAAATTTAGAATCACTCTGAGAATGTAAAGTATTGTTGCTTCTCAGTTAGAGTAAAAAATGACCTGATTTTGACCACTATTTTGCCTAACAGGAAGCCTGCAGACCTGCAGAACTTGGCTCCGGGGACCCACCCACCATTTATAACTTTCAACAATGAGGTCAAAACGGATGTAAATAAGATTGAAGAATTTCTTGAAGAAGTCTTATGCCCCCCCAAGTGAGTATTGAAGAAAATATGCATGGAAATATTGCCATCTCTTTAAAGTTTGTCTTATCTGGCCCTTAGAGACATTTCTCCTGATTGTACTTGAGTTAAATTGTCACAGCATTAAGTTGGAATGACTAGCACTTTTCTTCATACATTATAATGCTACACAAATGTCAGAATTAGCTGCCAGCTAAGCCAGTAAGCCACACTAAGAAAGGTAGGAATCTGATTAAGCTATAGAGTACCTGGTGAAAGTAGGTTTGGGACACATGAGATAGGTCAGGAAAGACTGGTTATTTGAGGTCCCAAAATGAGAGAGAAGTTTAGGGAGAAGAAAACATGGGGAAAGAAAGGTTCAAACTGAACCCAGCCAGAATATCTAAGCAGGAGTGTGGTACAGGTTGCTGGGAGATTTCCTATCAGGCCATTTTAAAGGTAACTTTCTGAAGCTACCACCCAAGGGAATTAACTTTTTAGATTGTGTCCCTGGGATTCCATTTTTATTTATGTATTTCTTTGAGGTGTTCTGGATCCCCCAGTCTTGCATATTAGCCCACATGGTTAATGATTTTAAAGTACTCAACTATTTACTATATTGTGAGGTGTAGTTGAGGAATAGATGTACTGTAATGACAGTTACCTAAATTGCAACTATGCATCATAATGTAATCTTGGCATAGGTTCAAAGCATCATTGGTTTCTTTTAGGCTTTTCCAGTTTCATTATCCTGAAAACTGGAATGTTTCTTCTGGCCCAAACCTTTTCTTGTTAGTTGTCTTTCACCCTCCATATATACAGATAAATTTCCCTGAATTGGGATTAATGGGTCAGAGAGTTCTAAAATAATAGTTACTCAGTATTCATTCCTTCATTTATTAGTTTATCCTGCAAACAGTTACTGGGCAACAAAGCCCTATGGATATAATAGTTAATAAGATAGTTCCTGCTCTCAAGAAGTGCAGTCAAATATGTATGAAGAGATAGTGGTGCTGTGGGAGAGTGAGTAGAATCAGAAAAGGCTTTATAGAAAGAGATAACACTTGAACTGAGCTTTAATTGAAAAAAAAAAAAAAAGGCCTTTCGCAGGTGAATGAAGGGATGACAGACGTTCCAAGCAGAAAAATAATTTTGGATAAATAGTGTTTCTTTGGGGGACCTAAAGCTGTGGCTGGAGCATAGCATGCAGGGTTGGGGATGGTAGGCAGGAAGGCTGCCAGGAGACATATGAATAATGACGCCTCTGTCTACAACTAGCCCATCTTCAATTGTGAACAGAATTGCCCTCTGTTTAGCAATCTTATACTAAGCTTAAAATTCATTTTCTTAATCGTGTATTCTAAAGCGTATTCTCTGCCTTCCTTCCTGTCTTTCTAAGACCCTCAAACTTCTTTTTTTTTTTAATTTTTATTTTTTGGGGTACAGTTGCTTCACAATGTTGTGCTAGTTTCTGCTGTACAGTGAAGTGACTCAGCCATATGTAAGCCTCAAAACTTTTTTATCTCTACTTTCCAGGAGTCCTAACCTTCCTTCCATCCCTAGTAAAGTTTCTCTAGACCAACATTAATAAAACTATATTTGACTTTTCCTCCAGGCCATGTGTATAGTTAGAATACTGATAAATCGAAACTGGGATCCTTGTAAAAATATAAATTGAAGCTGTATACACATAAGTAAGGAACTATTATGAACATGCATTCAGCTTAGTAGAAATAACTTTTCAGATATTGTTTTGCATCATAGAACATACTGGATCTCTTTTACTCTTTTTATGTATGTATGTATATTTTACCCTTTTTATTCTTAAAGTCTGTCAGCTCTGAGGAAAGCTCCATATTTGCCATCTTATCCTCAGACACTAATGAAAGTGATCTTCCTCTCATAACTGTAGATCATTGTATCAACATTAAATTATAAATAGAGAAACAGTTTGAATGACATTCATTCTCTGTGAAGGAAGCTGTATGTTGTTTTAAAGCATTGTCTAAAATGTTTGTTGTGTAAATCCTTCCAAGGATATTTACGTTTTTGAAATCAGTATGCTGATAACATTATATACCATTTCAGTAAAATGGGCATTTTCTCATATTCTCTTCTAGCCTTCTTCTTCAACAATAGCAGCAATAACAACAACAAAAATAATTTTCATTATTCTTTCTTATTTTTCTCAGAGGGAATAAATATTAACAGAAATAGTAGAGCTAATATCAAAATATTCAATTTTTTTGGCATCCAGTACTCTGTAAGACACCGTAGCTTTTTTTTTTTTTTTTTTTTTGGCTGTGCCACGTGGCTTGTGGGATCTTAGTTTCCCAGCCAGGGACTGAACCCGGGCCCTTGGCATTGAGAGCGCGGAGTCCTAACCACTGGACCGCCAGGGAATTCCCTCATTTTGCTTTTCATATATAGAAAATTTAGCTTCATTTCATTTGGGCATATTCATAGAGATACTCTAACCAGAAATGATCTTTTCTTTTGGTTTAGATAATTTAATTTAAAACTTGGAGATCTTTCTGTTATAAAGGGTTCATAATCCACTAAATTCTCTCTATGGTTAATTTTCCTTGTTTTTATGTTGAAGTTTATATTCTGAAGAGAGTTTCTAAATAAAGTTTAAAATTTTACTTTATATAGAAGGGAGTATTTTTGATGTTACTAATGCCTCTGCTATTATTAACTAACATTCAAGTGCTAATTATGTGCCATGCACTGTGCATTGTGGATTATTTTGTGGATTATCTCAATTAATCCTCTCAAAGACTTTATGAAAAAACTGAAGATGAGTAATCCAAATAATTTGTCCAGGATTTCACAGTTCATGGTGGCAGAGTTTGCATACTTACTTTCAAAGCCAAGTAAAAACAAAAACCTATGTTTGACTTTTATAAAAGGTAAAATGTGAGTCTCTAATTGGAATTGTGCTTTAGTGAGTACAAAATTGAAGGCTAGCTCAAGTTTAGAGGAAGGGTAAGATAGAAAGCAAAGGTAGTTTGTTTTACTGTGATGACCAAGTGGGACTGAAGGTGGTTTTCAAACTTAATTTAATGAATCCTTTTTAAAAAGTAGGTGAGGTTTAACTTCTGATGAGTTTTTATTTATATGCATTGGAACAGCATGTTTGGATTGGGAGTACCTGCCCTTAGTGAGCTCTGTAACACATAATGTGAAATGCGGATCAAACAGCATATTCTCTGTCATGCAGAATTGCTTCTAGAGGATGAGAGGAGGAAGTGTTTCTGGGACCATCACATACATTCTTCTTCCTTTCTTCTGTTCTAGGGCAGCCAGGGGCTGGCTGCCTTTTCTCGGTAGGATAAGGAGGTCTTCAGGTCCTTAGCTGATCCTACTCACGCTGATTGTAAGCCTTTTTGTTTCCAGATAGGATGAGGACAAAAGGCAGAAGAGTTGTACAAGCTGGTGGACTAGAATCTAGGATTTCTAATGACATGTTTTTGGCATTTGATGATACTGAGAACAGAGGGGTTTTTACGTGAGCATTTCTGATTTAATCATGACAAATACAAATACAGGCAACTGTCTATTCTAGAGTTGTTTAGAGTTTAGAGACTAATGAAAAGATAAAATCAAGGAGCTTTTGCTGGTCAAGGTAACTATAGGTTTTAAAGAAGAAACTATCTTTCTTCTCTTCTGGGGATATTTTTTTCAGTTCCCCTTGCTTGAAAGAAGGAACTACTTTGCCCAAAAAAAGCTTTCAAAAAAACTTTGAAATTTGGGTTTTTAACTGAAGCAGGCTTGTATACTTGGCTAACTTACTGATAAAAGGATAGAAGGATAGAGGAAGCTAGATAATTTTGGAGAAGAGTTCTATAAACTGTTGTTAAGCCTTTTTTTTTTTTTTTTAAGAGAAATACAACGAAACTTGAGTTTACAGGGATAATTTAATAGACTGTATAACCACACTTTATTCTTACATTAACACAAGAAAGGAGAAAATGTTTGAAATCTTTCTTAAAGGATGGAAGTATTCTTAGCTAGTCTACCATTAATAACAGTCAGTGATGTAATACAGGATGTGATAAAGGACTGATCTGAAAGTCTAAATACCCTGGATGTGCATGTCTATTCTGTTGTTGACACATAGCCTTTTATTAATTATTTGCCTTCCTTTTGTTAAATGTTTAAGTGAATGCTCATAATAATTGAAAAGTATTGCTTTATCAAGCAGTTTGCTAAAACTAATAATGAATTATTAAAATCCAGTGTTTGGGGGGAATGCAAAAAAAAGTTGACAGCTGATTTTGGACCTACCAGTTTAGCATTTGATTTATCTTTTAGAACTTGATCTTTAATAAAACAAAAACAAAACAACACTGGACCTGGGGACAGGAGATGTGAGTTTCAGTTTGACAATACTTTTAACTAGTCCAGTGATTTGGGGGCCAAGTATGTAAGCTTTCTGGAATATAATTTCCTTTTAGGCAAAATGAGAGATTGAGGTGAGTGGTCTCTTGTAACTATAGTATTGTATGCATTAAATTAATAGTACAAATTTAATTGTCTTGGAGGAGAAGAATAGGACATGTTTAACCTGCTTTAGAGAACACTGTTTTTCTTAAAAATTGTAATAGCATCTATTTCCATATGAATAAAGGATATGCTGATTGCAGGTCTTTTAATTTTTACCTGTTCATTAAAACAGATCTCTAGTAAGCATGCTTTTATGTGTTGATCAGTACAACCCCAGTACTTAGTACAATTCCTGACACATAGTAGATGCTTAATAATTAGAATAAATGAATATATGCATGAATAATGAATATATAAATAATCTGTAATTCAAGCCTACCTGTCTATAAGTTATTATGAGAATTATGAAGTTTACTTCATTAGAAAAAGTTGGTACTGCTAAATATTGGTTGGGGAAAAGAAGAGTAAATTTGGACTTGGCTAGAGGAAGTCATAGATATATTGAAGAGGCACTTCAATATATTTTGTTCCTTGCACTATTTTTTGTTTGGAATGAGTCAATGAAGGTACTGTATTATAAGCGGTGGAAACATTTAAATTAGAGGCTGGTTGTTTTCATAGTCAAGGGAAATCCAGGAATGTTGAAGCTGGAATTAACTGTTTCAGCTCAGGCAGGGAAAAAAAAAAGAGAGAGAAGGTAAAGTTTTCTATAGTTAGCAGGAAAAAAAATACATATTATATATATACACACATACACATATATATAATATACACACACAGGTGTATAATTTTCACACACAGGTGAAATTTATTTACTATAAGCATTCACTGATAAGCTCATTATATAATTAGTTTCATTTCTAATTATGAAGAACTCTTTAAGCTTAAAAATAGATATTAAACAGAAAAATAACTTGAGCATGTTGGTATTCAATAGATATTTTATATTCTCCTTACCAATGTAGTACTATGTCTAATTTAGAAGATATATCTTTTCTTGAATTTAAAATGGTAAACGTAAAAGATATGAATATAAAAACTAACCTGAAACTACAGCTTACAACTGAACAAATTTTTTTCTAAAAATACCTCACTTTCATTTTTAATTTAAAGAAAAGTAGTAAGACAGCATCTTAAAATATATGAATAAATCTAAACTAGTTCAATGTAAGATTTTTTCCATAGTCTTACCGGCCCCCAGCCCGTTTTGCAGGGCTTTTAAGCTGATCAGTCTTCCCTAAAATGGTGCTCAGAGTCTGAACTTCTCTAGTCCTGACTCCTTGGAGCTGATACAAGCTCTGCTGAAGGGAGAAGTAAAGAATTGGGCTTTTTCACGTGTATTTTCCAATTTGAGGAAGAAATAAACATTGGGTATGTGTGTTTGAAAATTTAAGTATAAGAAATACACATTTGTGTGTTTTTTTTTTTAAAAAGCTGTTGCGTCGTGAATGTCTTTTCTCAAAGTAGAAAGACTTTGTAACAACACAACAGAGCACTTGTTAGCAAAATTCCTGATGTCTTATTTTTCTGTTGTTCATTGTCACCCTTACAATATTTAATATATGGGAGGTTTTGGAAAATCCTGAGTGTAGGAAAGTGAATGATCGGCCTCCTGCTGTTTTTGTCCTTAACCTAAGCTTGGACAGCTTAGACTCTTTTCCTACTGTCAGGTTTCTGTGGTACTGCTATACATGGCTGGCTCAGTGTGTGGCATACCAAAGATCTGTCTGTTTGGCATTCCTATTTGAGAAAGCTCTACAGTTGAAATGTGGCTAGTGTAACTGAGGAAATGAATTTTAACTGTATTATGAGTAATTTAAATTCGTATTCAGATAACCACAAGTCACTAATGGCTACCATCTTGGACAATTCAAATATATAATATTTCCATCATCACAGAACGTTCTCTTGGACAGCTCTGCTCTAGAGTTCTCTTTCTAAGACGCCCATGGGCTTGGCACAAGTCTCTGAACAAGTAGACTGTTTCCCCAGCATTCTAATTTATAAAATGGAGGTGGAGTGTGGATGAGCTTTAGTTGCCAAGAATATTAATATGTGAACAAAAGCACTGTGTAGAACTTTGTTTCCTAAGGAAAAAACACATCTTAAAAATATCATGGAAAACAGATAATAGCATTTCTTAGAGTAATAACTGTTAAAAGATGTCTAGTAACTGCTAGCACAATGGTTTGATTGAGAGAATTTATGCTAATGTATCTTTGGAGGATCTATAATCCGTTATTACATTTTTCATTTAGGTACTTAAAGCTTTCACCAAAACACCCAGAATCAAATACCGCTGGAATGGACATCTTTGCCAAATTCTCTGCATATATCAAGAATTCAAGGCCAGAGGCTAATGAAGGTAAAAAAACCAAATGATTGAATTAACACTGTAGAACCATTCCCCCCCGCCCCGCAAAAATACCCCAAAACAAAACAAAAACAGGAACAAAGACCAAAAACCCCTATTATGACAGTGATTATAAATGATTACTTTGGAGGCCAGACATTCCCATAAGTATCAAAAACTGGCTTTCAGAGTTGATCAGAGATTTGAGGATAAAGCAGGGTAAGTCCTTAAATTGCTTTTTTCTCTGTTTCTTGCTAGTGGGACCGTGCCTAGCATAAAGTAGATGTGTGATAAAATGTTTTTTGAATAAATTTGTTCTCATATTCTTCTGAGAAGTTACCACGAAGGGAGCTATACAGAAAACTGCGGTGCCTCAGAAACAGTGGACCGGGTGGTTGTGGTTGTTGGAATAGATGGATACAACGTAATTTAAACTGTTCCCAAATCTTTGTTTATTATCCATACCAGCAACCTGAAGTCAGCCTGGGTGGATTTTTGTGCTAATTACCCTTAAGAGCAGTTTTTGGAGTTGCTCTAAGAGAGATTTGGACTCACCAGCCTTCCAAATTTCTCCGTATCCTAAAATTAAGATTTTAGTTTCAAGTCATATTTTCATGGTGAGAATTGTTTCGGTAGTACAGATGCAACTTCCTTCTTTTATTTATTAAAAGACACTCTCTTATTATTTCATTTACCAAACTTACATATAGTAAAGGGAAGCCTCTTAGAAAGAGGTCCCATTTAATGAACCTTGTCTTAACGACACCATTCAGTCATTTCCCCTTTTCTTCTCTTTGGGGTGTTAAGCATTGTTCTTCCTGGGGAAAACTATATAGAGAGAGGATTAGTGTTAATTAAAAGTAACAATAATAACCAAAGAGCCAACTCCTGAAGACACTATAATCCATCATAATTTTAGACTCTTTGGTAGCTTGGGTGGGTTTCTTTGGGTAGAGTTTATGGCAGCAAATGAGCAAGAATACCAAAGGGGAAAAAATATCAGTGCTGGTTAAGCAAGAATAAACATATTTTAAAAAATTGAAACATTTGCTGATTTCCTTATGTTATTTCAGTGGGTAGATTTCCAAGCTATTCAGGCTTTTATTTTTTCTATAGCGAAGGGAAAAAAGGGAAAACGTTAGTGCTCAGGCCTGCCTTATTAAATGTGTTTCAGTAGCTGCCTTAGTTTGGGAGCAATTTTCCTTAGTAATTGGCTTTTTTTTCTGACTACTGTTTCTGTCTGAGAATTTTATATACTCGGTAAACAGTTATACTGGAGCCCCTCCTATCCACAGACAGTATCTTTTCTGTTCTACCCTCCTTCCTGCAGGTGACTGTTCTTTTTACACCCAGATGCTCTTGCTGCATAGTTCTTTGAACTCTCTTAGTTAAAGTCATAATGTTTTTATTTCTCTGTGTGGCTTTTGGAAACTAGAGGGTGGTTGAATTTATTTTGACACTTGGTGGGGAGGAGAGGGAAATAAAATGTGTTTGCTTAAAAAAAAAAAAAAAACCAATTGCTTTGAGGGATGGGATGGGGGTAGAGAATAGGGGAGAAAGTGACTCATTTAAGTATAACTTTGTATTCTATTTTTTCCTGTCAATTTGTTACTGTCTTAAGTAGCCACCTACACTTACTGTTCTTAGAATGCTGTAACCAATAAGAACAAACAACATAATGGATTACACAGTGCAGAACTTAGAAGGCTTTTTACATTAAATTACCTATTGGTAAATAAGAATTCCAGTTACCAAGCAACTTCCCCCCACAGTGGCCTGTCACTGCCATGAGACTTTAGAAAACAGTATTCCAAATCACTTTGGAGCTTAATGGGTCTCCCTTATGTATATTTGTTGCAGGTCTCTTATCTGTCTGTTTCGTGCAATTAAATGCCTTAAATAAGTCTTAGTCATCCACCTTCTAATTCCCCGAAACAATAAACAACTTACATGTAGATGGATTTGTCATTTTACATGGTAAATCAGAGTAGGCAAGCCCTTGATTAGTTTTAAAAACCTATTAAATGTTTTACAAAATCCAATGTGTTTGGACAATTTTAAGACCTTTTAAGAGCTAATTCTAAGTAAGGGATTAGATGCCTAGATGCTACAGCAATTGGGCTAGTGAAAGTGAAAGAGAAGGGCCAATGCTTATATTGGGGTACAAAGTAAGCAAATATGATTTAAAGAATAAAATAAATAAAAGGAAACATAGATAGATAGATAGATAGATGAAACATATAATTCTTTCGGTAACATGTCCAAGGTGATTGGGAGTAACAGTTTGTGTTTTTTTTGAAACATTAAAAGAGAAATTAATGGGTAATTCCTTTTATGGGATGGGTTCATTATGACCTGTCCCAGATCTCCTAAGTGTTTTTCAGTTCTGTGATTTCATTCATTTATATTATTTATTAAGCTCCCAAATGTAACTAATAGATAATTTATTAGTCTGTTGATGTTTATAATATTCTTAAGAGATCAGTGAATTTAGCAGTGATGAAATCTACCATTATAGCCTCCGAGGCATATTTCATAATGTCCCAATTCCCATTTTTAAATGGAGGCAAGGAATCTTTAGATTCTGATTAGTTCCCTTTTATTCAAGATTTATTCTCCCTCCCTACTTGCCTCCCTCTCTCCATCCCTCTCTCTCTTTCTCTCTCTCTCTCTCCCTCTGGAAAAGTGTGTGGAATCAGAGGATGGTTGTTTATCATTGTAGCAATGAAACTGCATTGGGTATTTAATCATGTTTACATACTTATTACCTCTCCCTGTTTTCCACTGATGTGTTACCTGGCATTTAAAAATTGCTTGTGTAAGATTACCCTTTTATTAAAACTAGCAGTAGCTTTAAAAACTAGCAGTAGTTTTGTCCATGTAAGTGCTCATAATTCTTTTCTTCACTGTAAATTATATTGTTTTTCTACAACAGTAACTGTCTTGTTACATTTAATGCTTTTTGCCTTGCCCTTACTCATTCAAATTATACAAGTAGTAGAATAACGCATGCTTATTGAAGAAGTTAAAATAGTACAGAAATTAATAAAATTTCAGTGCCCCTTCTTAGTCACATCATATAAACTCTTCCCCAGCAGTTAGTATGTATCCTTCTTTTTTTCTATGCACACATTGTACTTAAATGTGTATTTATATATATATACATTCTGCAGTTATCTTTATCATGTATTATATGGTAGAAATACTTCCATATCAAAATGTAGATCTACCTCATTTTTTAGAAATGCTGCTTAATATTCCATAATATGGATTTTTTAGTTAACTATTTCCTTACCGATAGACATTTAGATTGCCTCAAGTTTTTTATTATGACAAACTGTGCTGCCAGTGAATGTCCTTGTGCTAGATTTCAAATAGGTCAAAAGGTTTTGTTCTCCAAAGTCTATAATAGTTTATATTCCCACTAATGTGAAAGTATTCATTTCCCCACACTTCTGACCCTGGTGTGTTTGTGTGTGTCTGTGTATGAGAGAGAGAGTATGTGTTAATATTTTGATTTTCACAATTAATTTAAAAACTGATTGTATGGCCTCTGTGGTACTTAGTAATTTTTTTGAGAACTTTTGAAATACCTCCTTAGAGATATGGCATTACTATAGTAGGGGTATTAGAGAATAATAGTGCTACTTTTTAATTACAAAAGACAAGGAGCTTAAAAAAAAAAAAAGAGCTACATTTTTTTTTTTAATTAATTTTTTTTTTTTTTTGGCTGTGTTGGGTCTTCGTTTCTGTGCGAGGGCTTTCTCTAGTTGTGGCAAGTGAGGGCCACTCTTCATCGCGGTGCGTGGGCCTCTCACTATCGCGGCCTCTCGTTGCAGAGCACGGGCTCCAGACGTGCAGGCTCAGTAGTTGTGGCTCACGGGCCTAGTCAGGAGCTACTTTTTGATGGACTGCTACTGCCTTCTAGTGGTTAATCTTGACATTTTCTTTATCTTAACCAATTTCACATTCCTTTGTGATGGTTTGTCTTTAAAACTTTATTGTCTTTTTACCTTGTTTTTCTTTGTTTTGTTGTCCATTCATTAGTTTGATACATAAAAATTGTATCAAACTAATTCAGCATTCTTTGTTTTCATTAATATACCCTTTACTCTGACATTCTTAACTATGAAAAATCACTAACACTGGTCGAGTACAGCAGTTCAACTTCATTGCAGGTACTTTGCTACTTCCAAAATTATAGAGCAGTAATTGTAATGTTCTGCTAGCTTCTGAATTTTAGTCCATGCCTTACAGGTAGGATCATAAGCGTTGTATGTTATAAACCTTGGAAATTTAGGATATTTTATTTCTCTATTGGATACTTTTGAGAGTTAATTCAGGAAAAGGATTAATTTAGAGTAGATCAGAGATCATAAACTTGCTTGCACTTGTTATACCACTCAAGTGCCGTTTGAGACATTATTTCAGTGTTTGAATTCAGTATTATCTTCCTTATAGGTCATGATCCTGTTGATTGTAATCTGATCAAAGAACAAGTCCTTATATCTAATATGTATTTATTCTGTATTCACTGCTTTTGACAGGAAGCATATTGAATCTTTAAAAGTTTGTTCTTTTACAGTCCTGAGATTCTACTATCTCCTTTTTTTCTTTTTAAGTGCAACCATGAAAATTTTCCATCATGCCCTGGACTCCTTACTAACGTAGCTGTTTCTCACATTGCATTTTCTTGTTAATTTATAAACTTTACATTTCAGCTGACTGCGTGCATTATTAACAGCTTGTATGTAAGTAATAAAAGGTTATATTTATTGCCTTTGTATTTTTGATCTTTTATCTTTAAATGGCTTGATTCCCTGTCACTTCCCCAGTTGCAGTTAAGCTCCCCTAACTCCTCAACTTTATTTTACTGGGTTCTATTGGCCTGTTTCTTAACTATTTTCTCTAAGAAATAAACTAGCTTGATCCTGGCTATGGCTAGAGTGACTTTCTATTAATAAAACAGGTAGTTCTTTGATCTTAATCTTGTTGTCTATCACTTGACATAACACATTCCAATTTGTTTGATATTTACCTAGGTAAAAAATATTACCAGTTCTTTTTTACATTTTTTAAATGGCTACGTGCTCTATAGCAATATGTAGTACCTACCTTATTCTCAGCTTCCCACGAAGATATAAAAGTCAAGTATAAATATCTTCAATCATCTGACTTTAAAAGTGTCTATTCTACATTTTCACCTAATTGCCTTTTGAACTTCCTTCATACATTTATGAAACTCAAAACTCTTATACTTAACTATTGGCCTTTCTCAGTCTTGTCCAGACATAGACCAAATGTCCACCATATGCTGAGGTAAAGTGCCGTGAATTTAAGGGGATATGCCGAAGAAGAAGCATAAGACACAGACTTTACCTTCAAAGAACATATAGTACAGTTGGGGAGCAAGAATGATGCATTAATTTTAACAAGAATATGAAGAAAGAAGTTCATGATTTAGTAGACTATCATTTTAGTATAAACCAGCCCTGAGTTTAAAAATTTACCAGCTTTAAAAATCTAATAGTAATAGAAAGTACCCATATCAAGGACTGAATACAACTAATACATTTTATGAAACCATTTAAAAACTACAAGGTATTCAGTTATCAGATACTTTAAAATAACTTATATATATTCAAAAGTAAAAGAACAAGGTGAAAATTGCAGCAAAGAACTGGACATTGTAAAAAAGAATCAAATGGAAGTTCTAGAATTTAAAAATGTAATATCTGAAATTATGAACTCAATAGATGAATTTAACAGAGTAGACAATGATGAGAAAGTATTAGTGAACATGAAGATACGGCAGAAGGAAATAGCTAATGGAAGCACAGAGAGATAAAAAGACAAAACCAACAAAAAAACAAACCACAGAAAAGAGTGTAAGACATGTGGGGCACAATAAAAAAAGTTTGACATGTGTATAACTGGAATCCCAGAATAAGAGGAAAAAATGGAGTTGAAGCTATGGTTAGATAATTGCCAAGAATTTTCCAAACTGATGAGAGATAACAAGCCATGGAGTCAAGCATTACAAAACCCAAGCAGGACAAATAAAACTATACCTGTATACATCATAGTCAAATTGCTGAATACCAGAGATAGAATCTTAAAAGTGACAGAGAGAAAGCTCTTCAAGGTAAAAGCAATAAGACTGAGCACTGATTCTTAACAGAAACAGTGGAATCCAGAAGACAGTGTTATGATATCTTCAAAGAGTTAAAAGAAAATGAATTAGAATTCTGTAAGCCGTGACATACCCTCCAAAAGTGAAAGTAAACACATCCAAATATTTTATTTTTGCCTCAGGATGTGACATTTATGTTTACAGCCCTGGATCCATATACTTGCTGACCAGTCAGCTTTTTCTTACTGCCTCTTCTGTGAGCCTCTAAAATTCACAGTTCAATTTATAATTTCAGGTAGTCATAACAAGTCAAATTCCAAGATGTCAGATCTCCTTTCTTTGATTTTGAGAAAAGGCAAAGTCTCTTTATTTCAGTATCTATAAGATAGGATAATATCTACCCATCCTATGTCCCATGGCTGCTCTGAGAATCAGTTCTCTTAACATATGTTCACCAAGTTTTTCAACTGAAAAATACTATAAGAATGTAATGATTAATATATTAGTTTTTTATTTATGAATTTTAAATGGTAAAAGCAAAGTAGACATTTTCAAATAAACAAAAACTGAACATTCATCTCAGCAGACTCACACTAAACAAAATACTAAAAGTAGTTTTTCGGGCAGAAGGAAAATGATTTCAGATGAACACCCAGAGATGCAGGAAGGAAGGGAAAGCAAAGAGTAGTATAAATATATTATAAAATATAAATGAATACTGTCTGTATAGAACAGTAGTGTCTTCTGGGATTTAAAATATATGTCAAGGGACTTCCCTGGTTGTGCAGTGGTTAAGAATCTACCTGCCAGTGCAGGGGGCATGGGTTCAATCCCTGGTCTGGGAAGATATCACATGCTGCAGAGCAACTAAGCCCATGCACCACAACTACTGAGCCTGCACTCTAGAGCCCACAAGCCACAAGTACTGAGCCCATGTAGGGCCCGCGTGCTGCAACTACTGAAGCCCGCGTGCCTAGAGAAAGTCCATGCACAGCAATGAAGACCCAACGCAGTCCAAAAAAAAAAAAGTCAAATTAATACACAAAATAATAGTAGTATGTGAGACAGGAGGGAAATTAAATACAGTTAGAGTGTTCTAAGGTCCTTGCATTATCCTGGAAGTGGTAAAAGTTATAATTAAGCTTTAGTTAAGTCAAGGAAACAAAGTCTAGCAAAAGAATGTGTGATACTATGATCCAGCAATCCCACTACTGGGCATATACCCAGAGAAAACCACAATTCAAAAAGACACATGCACCCCAATGTTCATTGCAGCACTATTTACAATAGCCAGGTCATGGAAGCAACCTAAATGCCCATCGACAGACGAATGGATACAGAAGATGTGGTACATATATAAAATGGAATATTACTCAGCCATAAAAAGGAACGAAATTGGGTCATTTGAGACATGGATAGATCTAGAGACTGTCATACAGATTGAAGTAAGAAAGAGAAAAACAAATATATATTAATGCATATATGTGGAACCTAGAAAAATGGTACAGATGAACCGGTTTGCAGGGCAGAAATTGAGACACAGATGTAGAGAACAAACGTATGGACACCAAGGGGGGAAAGCCACGGGGGCTGGGGATGGTGGTGTGATGAATTGGGCGATTGGGATTGACATGTATGCACTGATGTGTATAAAATTGATGACTAATAAGAACCTGCTGTATAAAAAAATAAATAAAATTCAAAAATTATAAAAAAAAAGAATGCGTGATACACAGGTAGAGGGGGAAATGAATAATAATTTAAAAAAAACTTAATCCAAAAGAAGGCAAGAAAGAAGAAGAGAACACAGAGCAGGAGGGCAAATAGAAAACAAACGTATGATGGCAGTTCTAAACCAGTTTGTAGTCATTACGTTAAATGTAAATGATTCAAATACTCCAAGTAGAACACAGAGTTTGCTAACTGCATTAAAAATGTGTTGCTTATGTACAAGAAGGAATTCTCTCTTTCTCCCTCCCTCCCTCCTACATTTGAAATAGACACCAATAGATAAATAGACAGACCTATAGGCTGACTGACCCAGGAAAGTTGAATGTAAAATGGTGTAAATACTAACCAAAAGAAAGTTGGCAAAACTATGCTGACATTGCACACAGTAGACTTTGAGGAAAGAAGTATTGCAAGAGATAATGAAACATGTTTCAGACTGATTTAAAAAGATTAACCTACCAGGAAAATAAAATAATTCTAAATTTGTGTAACCAAATAACTACCCTCAAAATATATAAACCAGATTGACAGAGCTAAAAGAGAAATAAACTAATCCACAATCTCGGTGGGAGATTTTAGCTTACTCCCTTAGTAACTGTTAGAATCTGCCAAAAAGAAAAATTCAGTGAGAATACAGAAGAATTGAATAATACAATGAACAAATTTAATCTCATTGATATATAAATTTAATCTCACTGTGCCCCACAACTGCAGAATATACCCTTGTTTTTCAAATGCACATGGAACACAAAATTGACTGTAAAGCTGAGCCATAAAGCAAATCTGAAAAATTTTCTAAAAAATGGAAATTGAAATCGTATAGAATATTTTCCCTGACCACAAAGAAAAGCTAGATATCAGTAACAAAAGTACAGCTAGAAAATTTCTACATGTTTGAAAATTAAGCAGTGCATTTCTCAATAACCCATGGGTTGAAGAATAACATGATGAAAATATAGCATGTCTAAATTTATATGCTACCACCACTAAAGCTGTGTTCAGAGGAAAATTTATAGCTCTAAATGCATATATTAGAAAAAAGAAGGGACTTCCCTGGCGGTCCAGTGGTTAAGACTCTGTGCTCCCAATGCAGGGGGCCTGGGTTCAATTCCTGGTCAGGGAACTAGATCCCGCATGCCGCAGCTAAAGGATTCTGTGTGCCGCAACTAAAGATCCTGCATGCTGCAACTAAGACCTGGTGCAGCCAAATAATGAATGAATGACAAAAAAGAAGAGCTAAAAATTGGTAACCTTAAAGTATCCACCTCAGGAGTTTAGTTAGATCAGCAAATCAAGAAGGTAGAAGGAATGAGATACTAAAAGAGTAGAATTTTATGAAATAGAAAACAAATGTGACAGGATTTGGAAAGCTAAAAGTTAGTTCTTTGAAAAGTCTAATAAGAAAATTGATAAAATCCTTGACAAGAAAAATTAAGAAAAGTGAGAGAAGGCAGCAATAACCAATATTAGGAATAAAGGGATTACTACAGATCTTGCATTTAAATGATTTTTGGATATTATGACAATGTTTATAAATTTTTAAAAAAAATTATTTAATTTATTTTTATATTTGGCTGCGTTGGGTCTTTGTTGCTGCGCGTGGGCTTTCTTTAGTTGCAGTGAGCGGGGGTCAGTCTTCATTGGAGTGTGCGGACTTCTCATTGCGGTGGCTTCTCTTGTTGCAGAGCACGGGCTCTAGGCATGCGGGCTTCAGTAGTTGTGGCATGCGGGCTCAGTAGTTGCGGCTTGTGGGCTCTAGAACACAGGTTCAGTAGTTGTGGCGCACAGGCTTAGTTGCTCCGCAGCATGTGGGATCTTCCCGGACCAGGGATCGAACCCATGTCCCCTGCATTGGCAGGCGGATTCTTAACCCCTGTGCCACCAGGGAAGCCCTATGCTTATAAATTTGAAAACACTATTGCATAAATTTACAGAAAGTACAGTGTAAGAAAATTGTTGCGAGAACGGATTCAAGATGTGAATCATCTTATATCTATAATTAAAAACCATTTCACAAAGATGGCTTCACTGATGGACTCTTCTAAGCATTTGGGAAAGATGTAACATCAGTCTTGCATATACTCTTCCGGGAAACAGAAAAGAGGAAATACTTTCCAACTTGCTTTTTGAGGTCAAACCACACAAAAACATCAAAAGAAAGTAACTTTCAGGCCAGTCTCTCTCAAACATAGATGTAAAAGCCTAAAACAAAATATGCCAATCCAGCAATATGAAAAAAGATAATGCACATAACCAAGTTGAGTTTAATTCAGGAATGGAAGATTGTTTGGACATTCAAAAATCTATTTGAATTATTACAATAATAGAATAAAAGAAAAGTTATGTGATCATTTCAATTGATGCAGAAAAAGTACTTGATAAAATTTAATACTTATGATTAAGATGTTTATTTTTTAAAAATTTGCAAAAAAGATATAGCAAGGAATTTCCTTAATCTGACAGAAAATCTGCAGAAAAGTTACAGCAAGCATCATAATAGGGGAGTAGTGAAAGATTTCCTCTTGAAATTGAGAATTGAAGAAGGATGCTTACTGTCACCACTTCTATTTAGCATTGTACTGGAGGTCTTGGCCAGTATAATAGGCAAGAAAAAGTAATGAAAGGTATGAGACTTATAAAAGAAGGGATAAATTTGTCATATTCTTAATATAATTGTACATGTAGAAAATCTAAAATAATCTACTGATAAACCATAAGAATAAAAAAAAGTGAATTAGCAGGGTGGTTGCATATGAGGCTATTATAAAAATCAATTGTATTTGTGCATGTTAGCAAGAAACAATAGAAAATGTGATAAAAATATTTATACAATAAAAAATGTCAAATATTTAGGAATAAATTTAACAAAAATGGGCAAGGCCTCTACATAGAAAACAGAAGAAATTGAAATTTCTTTCAATTTCATAAAATAAAAAAATTTTAAAAGAAATGATATTCATAGATTGGGAGACTCAAAATTATAAAGATGCCAGTTTGCAAGTTGGGGTTGTGTTGAATCTATAGATTATTCAAAAGTCCAACAGCACGTGTGTGTGTGTGTGTGTGTGTGTGTAAATTAACATGCTAATTGTACAGTTTATTAGGGAAGTGTAAGGAGCCAAGAATAGCCAAGATGATCTTGAAGAAAGATGTGTTTGAAAACTTCCACTACCTGATATCAAGACTTGTTATAAAGGTACAATAGTTAAAACAGTGTAGTATTAACAGAAGGGTAGGCAAATAGAACAGTGGAACAGAATATAGAGTCAAGAAAATATCCCTATCTCACACCATACACAATCAATTCTAAGTGGATTGTAGATATAAATATGAATGGTAAATAATATATCTTCTAGAAGATAATGGAGAATAGCTTCATAATTTGGGAGCAGGTAAGGTTTCTTAAGCTGAACACAAAGTACTGATCATAAAAGAAAAAAATAAATTGGACTACATTAGGTTTAGTAACTTAAGTTCATCAAAAGTCACCATTAAGCAAGTGAAAAGGGAGAAGGTATGCATAATACATATAACCACAAAGGATTTGCATCTGCATATATAAAGACTGCAAGTCAGTACAACAGACAGTCCAAGAGAAAAATGAGCAAACAGCACTTTACAAAAAGAGGATATCCAAAGAGTCCATAAATATGAAAACACATGAAACTGAATTCGTCATACCCAAGAGTGGTTAGAATTAAAGAGACCGACAATACCAAATGTTGTTGAAGACGTGAAGTAACTGGAACATCCATACACTGCTGCTTGCTGTGCCGAACTTGGAAAACTGATCACAGTTTCTACTAAACCTGAACACACACATACCCTATAACCTACATCTCCATTTTAAAAAATTGAAAAAAAATTTTTTATTGAGGTATCATTGACATATATTATATTAGTTTCAGATGTACTACATGGTTTGATATTTGTATACTATGTGAAATGATGACCACAATAAATCTAGTTAGCATCAATCACCACATGTAGATACAAATTCTTTTCCTTGTGATGAGATTTACAACTCTTAGCAACTTTCAAATATGCAGTACAGTATTATTAACTGTAGTTGCCATGCTATACATTACATCATTTTCACTCCATCCATTTTGCCCACCCCCTGCCTGTGGCAACCACAAATCTGTTCTCTATATCTATGAGCTTGTTTGTTTGTCTGTCTTTTAAGAGTCTACATATAAGTGAGATCATATGGTATTTGTCTTTCTCTGTTTGACTTACTTTACTTAGCATAATGCCCTCAAGTTTCATCTGTGTTGTTGCATATGGTAAGATTTCATTCTTTTTTGTAGCTTAATAATATTCCATTGTATGCATGTGATGTATGTGTGTGTGTGTGTGTGTGTGTGTATATACACCACATTTTCTTTATCCATTCATTTGTCAGTGGGCACTTAGGTTGTTTCCATATTGGATAAATACCCAGAATTGATATTGCTGGATTACATGGTAGTTCTGTTTTTAATTTTTTGAGGAACCTCCATACTGTTCTCCACAGTGGCTGCACCAATTTACACTCCCATCAACAGTGCCTGAGGGTTCCCTTTTCTCCACATCCTCGCCGACACTTGTTATTTCTTGTCTTTTTGATTATGACCATTCTAACAGGTATGAGATATCTCATCCACAATTCCATTTTTGATCGGAATATGAATAGATGCACACCAAGAGATTTGCACAAGAATGTTTGTTACACCGTTAGTCATAATCCCCAACTGTAAACAACACAAATGTCATTAACAGTAGAATGGATATATATTTATTCTATAATCATATAATGAAATGCCGAATAATGACAAAAATGTATTATCTGCCTCACACAACACCATCAGTGATGTTCCTTAGGGTTCTGTCCTAGGCCCTCTGCTTCTCCTTCATTTCCATGGCTTCAGCGTTCATTTGTGCTTTCAGGACTTACAAATATATTGCCCCAGCCTAGTCTGTTCCAGACTAGAACTCAACTGTCTGTGGACATCGCTGCTCAGATGTCTTACAGACATCTCAAAGTCAGCATATACTGAACTCATCTCCACATTTCCTGAATCTGCTTCTCCTCTAGGAAGGTACATGTCTCAGCAATGGTACCAGCATTCACCCTGGGAATCTTTTGTTGATCAGCTTCTCTATACTACTTTCATTCCCCAAAATATAAACTGGGTGTAGGAACCTTTTATGTTTTATTCAGTAGTGAATTTAACGATGCTTGGAACAAAACTTGGCGTGTAGTAGGGCCTCCATTTGTATTTTGTTGAATACTTCTATCCTCCTTTTTCCATATTCAGTTTGGTTTCCAAGCTCGGTAGGTTTTTATCTCCTAAGTACTTCTAAAATCCTTGTAATGCCTACAGCTCCTACCTAGCTAAGACTACCATCTATTGTCTGGACTACTTTGAAGGGATCAAGGGATGAGTCAGTGGGAACAGTTTGGAAGAAGAGGTATAGGGTTAGGACATTTATGTTGCTGGTGAAATATCTAATATACAGCATGTAAAACTTTGCCTTTTTCTGTGATGGATCCAACTTTATTCAAACATAACTAATATGGAGTGTCACCTCATGATTTTAACTTTCTTTTATGGCCAAGTACTGTACTCATCAGTGTGAACTCATCTATTCTGGGAGTGGGAGGTGAAGGTGAGTTGAGAGGATAAAAGACAAAAAGGGATAAGGGAGGATCTGACTTTTGTTATTTCATATTCCTTTCTAATGATGTTCCCATCCCCTCTTTGCTAAGGGTCACTAACCTTGACTTTCTAGATATACAGGGTGGCTGCATCCCGCTTCTCTCTGAATTATAACATATAGTATCTTCATCTATTTTGCTAATGAGGCCTCCAATTCAGATTGTAAATTGAACTTTCTAATCTGACCTCTTTTTCATGTTATTATAAGATAGTGCTATTTTTGGCTTCTTATGTATATTAAGGCAGTGCAAAAACTTCAGGCTTCTCTGCTTGGAGTGCTTGGATTGGAGTTTCTTAACACAGTTCATGGATATAAATCCAAATATTTTTACGGGAACGGGACTTAAAATTGAGGGCAAGAATCTGTCTTGGCAAGATTTTCTTTCCTAGATTTGAAATAATAGGTTTGCATTTTCTCACCCATTTTTTTCCCCAGTTTAAATATCAACTGTGTTGGGCCATGATGTGTTTGTATATGGGGCATTTAGTTATTAACAAATTTTTATAGATACCACTATCTGAAGTTATCATGCTTGTTTTTATATTTATCTATAATTTTATCTATAAATTTGTTTTTCTTATCTCTCTCCCCCAAGTAAATAAGCTCCATGAGAGCAGGAACCTTGTCTGTTTTGTTCTCCAGTGTCAGAGAAACATTTGACAAATAGTTATTGACTGAAGGAGTAATGCTTCTACTTGGGGCTTGGGTGGTTTTCCTTAGAGTATTTCCATCTTTCTTTCAGCCTTGGAGAGGGGTCTCTTGAAAACACTGCAGAAACTGGATGAATATCTGAATTCTCCCCTCCCTGATGAAATTGATGAGAATAGTATGGAGGACATTAAGTTTTCCACACGTAAATTTCTGGATGGCAATGAAATGACACTAGCTGATTGCAACCTGCTGCCCAAACTGCACATTGTCAAGGTAGGCCTGCAGGATGTGGGGCACTATTACACCTAGTATCTGTTTACTAAGACAGCACTTCCTCTGTGTAAAACTTTGCTGATCTTCTGACACACACTATTTAGCACCCCCCAAATAGTGTAACTTAATGTTGTTCAGGCAATAGTTGAAACACCCTAGGGTTGATTAAATGGAAAATTATGTCTTAAAATCAAGGCATGTGAGAAATAGGATTTTTTTTTTCTGTGACTGCATAAAAATTCAAAGATGTAACAGATAACTTTGAAGTGGTGGCTACACTGACTTATAGCATCAAACTTTGTTCTCGGATCACCTGGCTTTTTCTTTTCAAGGCAGAAAATATTTATTGAGCATTTATTGTGTGAAACACTATGCTATATAGGATGGTTGTGCAGTAAAGATCAAGATGAAGAAAAACAGAGATCTAAACTAGTGTGTGTGTGTTTAAAGTATTTATCCAGTGATTATACTTGGCTGTTTCTCTGGATGGCCAAGGCAGGCATTTGCAATGACCATCACACTTCTGGATCTCTGGTGTAGTGTACAGTCCTTATCATTATTTAAAAGTCTAGTTAGAATGAAGGTGACAGACTTTAGGTAGAAGCAGTTTTCAGAGATTCACAGAATTTGCCCTGAAATCAGATATATGTCTGGTTTATAAGACATGGCATAGAAATGTTAACTTTTGATCTCTTTGTATTTCAGGTGGTGGCCAAAAAATATCGCAACTTTGATATTCCAAAAGGAATGACCGGCATCTGGAGATACTTAACTAACGCATATAGTAGGGATGAGTTCACCAATACCTGCCCCAGTGATAAGGAGGTTGAAATAGCATATAGTGATGTAGCCAAAAGACTTACCAAATAAAGTAGCACTTACGAGAGAGATGTCTTCACATCTTCCCCTGACTAAGAACATGCTTTTCCTAACAGACTGCTCCTCTTCCTATAAAGTAGAAACTTTATTTTGCACAAACATGCAGTTATTCCAGATTAGGATAAAGGATAGACAAGGTATAGTAGCTATCTTTAAATATATACTCCTAAGCAGTATTATTTTAAAATTCTTTTACCCTGCCTACCTCCCCTACCCTGTATCCTCCTCTCTAATTTGGAGACACTCCATAAAAACTTTTCACTTTAAAGGCAGTTTGCCATCTCTCTAGAGCCCTCACCACTGTCTCCATTCACTGTGTATAGATGGCAGAACTTTTGAGGTGCACTGTTTAACTGTTAAAATAGTAATCACAACCTCATCAGGCCCAAACTGGTGCATAATGCACGGTACAAGGAATATTTATGTATTTTTGGAATTTTATAATATTTAGTAAGAGTATATGAAAGGATTGCTACTGTATCAAAATATTCTGTTTCAATTTAGTCTATCCTGGATATGTACTAAAGGATGTTACCACCAGAGGAGAGAGCCTTCTACAGAAAGTCACTACAGATTTTGCTATTTTACTTTGTATGTGGATTTTTACTTTTTCCTAAACGCATTTATCCTTCATATCAATTATAATATCTGACACTATGTAGAAGCTAAAAGTCTAGAGGGAGGAACAATACTTGCAAGATCTTCTTCAAGCCTTTTATGCATATGAGAGAAACCAATGGGCACCTGATACTCTCTGTCTAAATATGTTACTGGTTATATATATTTTGCCCAGTGCCATTCATTTGGAACATTATTACTTTCTTCCTTTATTTTAAAAATGCTCCTTTTTTAGGTAAGCATCGGCCTTGCTGTTTGTAGATCGTTTGAGCAACACTACGTAAACTGATATTTAGTTGATTTAGCTCTAGCAGTACAATGATTAGTAATGTAAAAATTAACCTAAGGAATGTAGTGTGGGTTTGTCAAAATATCAAGTAGAATTTTGTTTCTAAAGCACATTTAATGTGGATAATCTAAAGAATGCATTATCCATCCTATATTAAAAACAAGGTAAAACACATAGATTACCCATTTACTGTTAGACTTTGGGTAGAGGATGGTTCACTTCTTTTGGACTAAATTATAGTTGTCATGGTGACTACATATTGACTGCAGTTTTGCCTAATCTCAATCATTGCACTTCCTTCAATTAAATTTTCCTACAGCCACATTGAGGAATAGCAGTCTTCATGTTTGTTTGTTTCTTAAATTGAAGTCCTAAACCAGGAATTATTTGTGTTGTAACAAGGGAGGATGAACTTGGTGAAAATAAAACAAAAGTTTGCTATGTATTTATTCATTAAAAAAAAAAAAAGACTTTCTATGTAATACTCCAAAGACTGTGATTGTGACTATAATAATGTTTTGGTAATTTTTATACCTAACTTGTTTAAGAAATGCTATTTCTCATAGGCTGCTTTTGGAAATTTTAAGTATATTGCTTTAAAATGGCAGTGTTTTCTTCCTATGATATGCTAACATTTAGTAAGCACTGGCTTTATGGAAGCAGCTTGATTTTTTAATAAGCATTCTGCATTTTTTAAACTTATCAGTGATTAGCTTGGTATAGAAAGATAAGAAAAACTCCATATTGTATCCATTTGGCTCAGGGAGATTTCTTTGCTTTACCTTTCTTAGAATTCCTTATTGCTGATCAAAAGTTTGGGTACCCACCTTTTTGTAATAAAATGTTGGATGATGATTTATCTTGTTCCAGGAAGAAGCATTATCAGGTTATATATTGAGAAATTCTATAGCAGTAGCTTCCGTGGGTGAATATGTCACCTCTGCACCAATACACAGACAGCCATCTTCACTTTTCACTTACTTTTACAATAGTGGTAACTTGGCATCAGGTGATATTGAATCTTGCCTCATAGCTTAAAGCATGGAAAAGATTCAAGAGAAGTGGGGGTGTCTATTTCAAGTGAACAGTGGACTAAGTGGTGCAGAGTAGAAGGCTAATGAGCAAAGAGCTACAGTCCTCCAAACGGATGAAAAAACACATTCTGAAACTCAGTTGTGAAGTGTTTTCCACTTTGGATATTTATTCTCTTCTTCTTCTTCTTCTCCTTTTTAAAAATTTATCCCATGATTGTACTTGGCTGTCTCTCTGGATGTCCAAGGAAGGCAGGGTCTGTCTGTTATAATTTTGATGAAGGCAGAATTATTTTTCTGTTGAAAGACAGATCTTATTACTTTATCAGGGAAGTTAGATGAGGTTGAGATTGGCAGATGGACAAAAGCTAGTAAGAAAGATGATCCTAGAATATGCTTTTTACCCCATCTTACATTTGTGGAAAGATCATAGCTTCATGTCTTGGGAGATTTGGGACATGAAAGTTTTCATGGCAGTTCATGTAGTATATGGGTTGACACAGTAGAAATCATCTGTTATTATTTCTACCACTACTGAATCATTTCCCCCTTCATTTAAACCCCTTTTGTTCCATTTAAACAAGGAGATTAGAGTCTGAATGGAAGAGCTTACTAATTTCCAAGGGATTCTGAGAAATTTTTGTGTTCAACATTTGGAAAGCTGTCTACTATTTCAGCTGATGTAACTTCCCTTTTTAAAAAATGTAGGTGCAGATTTTCTATACAGTTCTGTTATTTTCTTTTACTAGGATTGTTGACTTTAGTGATAAAATTCATGTAAGATTTTATTTCTTGGTAACTTTGGTTTATACAAGTACCTTTATTATTTTTTTTTTTTAATACAACTATCTTTAAACCCTTGAGCAATCTGTATACAATGAAGAGGTTTCTGACATTTATTCTTACACTCAGTTGATTGACTTTAGAATTTAGGCATATTTACTTCTGTTGTTTTGAATCTCTTCAGAGTTGCATGTAGATAGCTTTTATTTCTGTGCATTTAAAATATCCATTTAGAAAATATCTACATGGTAAAAACGAGAAGAAATAGAAATGTATTTTTTCATGAACATTTTGATACACAATTTCATCAAGTTTATTGATTAACCAATTTCGTACACTGGTTATAATCAGTATTTGATTCAAAGAGAGGGAAGCATTCATTATTGTTATACTATATGGTCTTTTTTATTCCATCCCTTACAAATTACTAAGGCTGAGGCTGTCAAAATTATATTTTTATCATGGAAAAAAAATTCAACTCACCCAAATCATAATGTTGAATGGAATTGGAGTATTTTCTTTAAATTAGTTGAAAAGGAAAATGAAAGCTTATTATAGAATGCTTATATTTTCTTTTCTCTCTCTGGAACCAGTATATTGCTGGCAGCTATTGTATTAAAAAATAAAGTATATTTTCACTATCATAAAAGGTTCTTTTTTACCCCCTCATGAAAATAAATAACAATTTGGGGAAAAAGTGTTTTACTTGAGACTACTTTTTTTCATGACTGGCGATTCAGCACATTTAGTAGATTAAAGGAGAAAACCCATATGATCATCTCAATAGGTGCATAAAATAATTTATAAAAACTTTCATGCTATCCATTCTTAGTGAAATAGGACCAGAGATTAACTTTTTTTAACCCAGTAAAGACATCTGCCAAGAACCTACAGCAAATTTCATATATAAATATGAAACAGAAACCCTCTCATTAAAGTCAGAAATAAAACAGAATTGCCTTCTATCACAGCTATTATTCAGCTATTTTCCATAGCTGCTTTATTAGAGGAATCCTACACCAATGCAGTAAAATCAGTAAAAAGAATAAGGAATGGAAAAGAATAGACCAAATGACTTCTTTGCAAATGATGCATATAAAAAAGAAATTCAAAATAACCTACTATTAGAAATAATAAAATTCAGGGACTTCCCTAGTTACACAGTGGTTAAGAATCCGCCTGCCAATGCAGGGGACATGGGTTTGATCCCTGATCTGGGAAGATCCCACATGCCGCAGAGCAGCTAAGCCTCTGCGCCACGACTACTGAGCCTGTGCTCTAGAGCCCACAAGCCACAACTACTGAAGCCCGTGTGCTCTAGGGCCTGTTTGCTGCAACTAATGAAGCCTGTGTGGCTAGAGCCCGTGCTCTGCAACGAGAGAAGCCACTGCAGTGAGAAGCCCGTGCACCACAACGAAGAGTAGCCCTTGCTTTCCACAACTAGAGAAAGCCTGCATGCAGCAACGAAGACCCAGGGCAGCCAAAATAATAATAATAATAATAAAATTCAGATGCTTACTAGATACAAGATTGAGGAACAAAAATCAATATAATTACTATATACTAATATTAACTACATTAAAAATTAGTAACATTGGTTTCTTCTGGAAGAAAACTGGGTGACTGAGAAAAATGGATGGGAAATTGTCAGTGTATACTTTTGAGCTTTTAGAAATTTGTACCATAAATATATTACCTATTCTAAAAAATTAGAAGTGCTTTAAAAGATAATCTCTAAATATTTAGGATCAAATCTAATAAAGAATGTGCAGTTCCTTTATGGAGAAAAGTACAAAATATTATCAAAGGACCTAGTAGAAACCTGCTCAGTGGATAGGTGTACCATGTTCATGGATGGAGAATGTAAAAGTATAAGAATTTCAATTCTGTCTTAAGTAATTTATAAATGCAGTATATTTTCCCAACAAAATCCCAAGAGGATTTTTTGGGAACACAGATAAATGGATTTAAAACATTCATATGGAAGAAGTGTGGCCCCCAAATAGCCAACATATATCTGGAAGGGGGAGGGAAAGAAAGGAAACTTGCCTGACAAGATATAAAGTCTTAAAAGCTTACAGTGATTGCTGGGTAGGATATAGTAAGTCACACAAACACAACACCTCTGCTGCAACTACCAGAAAAAACTGGTTTAAAACACCAAAATACTATTTTTAAACATCGGAAAACTGGAAGCAATAAGGACTAAATGAATTGGATTTCAGAGGAGGAAGCCTTTCTGAGGTGAACTGATGGTCTGGCCATTTTTTCCTTTGGGGGCATTTCCTGATTCTGGGCCTGGAAGTGAGGATTGGGTTTGGCCCATGGAGAGGGCTCTATTGGGTAAAAGAAAATCATAAGGCTCTTGGTGATAGGGCATACTGGAAACTGGAGACATCTTAAATATGTGACTGGTTTTCTCACAGGACATTTGCTGAATTCCAGAGCTCTACATGCCATGCTAGAAGCTAAGCCCAGGGCCTCCAAGAGGCAGAGTGAAATCTCCCACGATGACACAATACTTAGGAGACAAAATTTCATTAGAGGGAAGGCTTACCTGAAACACACAGAAAGCAGCTGCAGCTTAGTGGTTGCCAGTCACTGGGGGTGGGAGAGGGAATTGACCACAAATGGACATGAGCGGTCTGTTTTAAATATGGATTGTAGATAAGGTTCTAGTATCCAGAACATAAAGAATTCTTACAACTCAGTAATAAAAAGACAACCTAATTAAAAAATGAGCAAGGATTTAAATATACATGTTTCCAAATAAGATATACAGATGACCAATAAATACATAGAAGCTTAACATTATTAGTCATTAGGGAAGTGTAAATCAAAAACCACAAAAAACACCCTCTAGGATGGCTATAGTTAAGACAGAATTATAAGTGCAGTGATGTGGAGAAATTAGAACTCTCATACATTGCTAGCGGGAATGTAAAATTATGCAGCCACTTTGGAAAGCAGTTCGGCAGTTCCTCAAAAAGTTAAGCATAGAGCTACCCTATGATCCAGCAATTCCACTCCTAGGTTATAACCAGGAGAGTTGAAAACTACATCATTGTACATAGATGTTCATGGCATCATTCTTCATAGTAGTGAAAAATGGAAACAACCTAAATGTCCATCACCCAGTGACTGGATAAACATACTGATATAATGACCATTAAAAAAGTACTGATACAAGCTACAACATGAACCTTGAAAACATTATGCTCAGTGAAGCCAGACACAGAAGGCTACATATTTTATGGTTCCACTTATATGAAATGGCCAGCATAGACAAATCTATAGCGACAGACAGTAGATTAGTGGTTGCCAAGAGCTGGAGGAGGAGAGAATGGGGAGTGACTGCTAGTGAGTACAGGTTTCTTTTTGGAGTGATGAAAATGTTCTGGAATTAGCCAGTAGTGATGATTGCACAACTTTGTGAATATACTAAAACCCACTGAATTGTATACTTTAAAAGGGTAAACTTTATGATATATAAATTATACCTCAATTAAAAAAAATTACAACTGGGGCAATTCTGCCTGCTTAAAACTTTTGGATAATCAGTGTATACACAGGTTGATTGGCAAAGTTAGTGATGTCGATTTCCCTTGTATTTGAATCAAAGTTCAATTTAAATGTCATCCAAAATATATTCTTAAAGAGGAAACAGGAAAAAAAAATTGTGCTAATGGCTGCTCAACTTTATAAATTTGCTAAAAATCATTTAATTTTGTTCATCTAAAATGGGTGAATTCTACAGTTTGTAAATTATACCTCAGTAAAGCTGTTTGGAAAAAAAAAGAAATAAAAGCTTAAATCTGAAATTAAGAATTCATCTTGTGGGTTTAACAGCAGAGCGCACACAGCAGAAGACAGGATTAGTGCTTGAAGATAGGCCAATAGAAAAAATTCAAGCAGAGAGTAAGAAGAATGCACAAACAAAACAAACAAAAGAGCATAAGAAGCATGTAACTGAGGTCCCAGACATAAAAGGGAATGGGGCAGAAGCAATATTTCATGAAATAATGGCTGAGAATTTTCCAAAACCGTTGACAAACATCAACCCACAGATTCATAAATCTCAGCAAACTCATTATGGAATAAAACCAAACCAAACAAAACAAAAAAAACCACACCTAAGAATATCATAGTCAAACTGCTGGAAACCAAAGACAGAAAATTCTAAAGATGGCCAGAGAGAAATATCATGTAACCTTTGAAGGAGCGTTGGCTGACTTTTCAGCAGAAACTTTGGAAGCCAGAATCTTTAAAGCGCTGAAAAAGATCTGCCAACTTAGTGAAAATATTCTCTAAAGGGAAGGCAAAATAAAGGCATTTTCAGACAGACAAAAGCTGAAAGAATTAAGCACCAGCAGACCTGTGCTACAAAAATACTTAAGGAAGTACTTCAGCCCAAAGGAAAATGACCCCAGATGGTAGTATAGAACCAGAAGGAAGAATGAAGAGCAATGGAAAGGGTAAATATATAGGCAAATACGAAAGAGTATTGACTACTTAAGCAGCAGTAATGTCTTGAAGACATATACTGTTAAAAATTATATAATGTGGAATACATAACAGTGGCTATATATTATACATATATAACACCATGGAAGGGTGGAAGAAAGGTTTAAGTGTATGTACTTGTATGATCCTTTCATTATTTGGCAAGCGGTAAAAGTACTAATTTAAGAAAACTGTAATAAATTGTAGATAAATACTGTAATCTCTAGGGAAACTTAGGTATTATTAAGATAATTATGAGAATAACTTAAAAATCTAAGATTCAAGGGGAAAATGGAATTAAAAACAAAACAAAACAATGAATCCAGAAGAAAGGACAGGGACTTCCCTAGTGGCGCAGTGGTTAAGAATCCACCTGCCAATGCAGGGGGTATGGGTTCGAGCCCTGGTCTGGGAAGATCCCACATGCCGCGGAGCAACTAAGCCCGTGCGCCACAACTACTGAGCCTGCACTCTAGAGCCTGCGAGCCACAACTACTGAAGCCCACGTGCCTAGAGCTCGTGCTCTGCAACAAGAGAAGCCACCGCAATGAGAAGACCGTGCACAGAAACGAAGAGTAGCCTCCGCTCGCTGCAACTAGAGAAAGCCTGCACGCAGCAATGAAGACCCAATGCAGCCAAAAATAAATAAATAAATAAATAAGTAAATTTAAAAAACCGAAAGGACAAAAGGACTAAAGGAACAAAGGACAGGACAACTTGGAAAAACAGCAAAAGGTTAGCTATAAACCCTACACCATTAATTATATTCAATATAAGTGTGCTAAACAATCCAGTTAAAAGGGAGTATGAAACTCTTTAAAATAATCAAAACCCAATATGTGACATTCACAAGAAACAAACTTTATAAGGACACAGAAAGGTTGAAATTAAAGGATTTAATTCATTGACACTGCAAACACAAGAGAGCAGATGTAACTATTAATCATAAAATGCAGGCTTTGAGGCAAGAAGTATTACTAGAGACAAAGGACATTTTATAATACAGCCATGTATAATGTACTTTTATAATGATGAAAGTTTTATTCATTACGAAGATACAACAGTCCTAAATTTATATGCATCTGATAACACAGCCTTGGATACATACAGCAAAAGTTAATGACGCTGAAAGGAGGAAGAGACAAATACACCATCATAACTGGAGAGTTTTAACATAGCTCTCACTGACAGAATGAGCAGGAAATAAACCACCCCCCCACCCCCCCCCACACACAGTAAGGAATAACTCAATTAAGTAATTTGACTTAATTGACATTGTAACACTACATCCAATAACTGTAGAATGCACATTCTTTTCAAGTGCACATGGAGCTTTTAGCAAAGTAGTCCATTCGCTGGCCCATAAAGCAAGCCTCGACAAATTTCAAAGGAGTGACATCATACAAAGTATGTTCTCTGATTGTAGTGGAATTGAACTAGAAATCAGTTTGATTGAAAGACAGCAAGAAAATCCCCAGAATAAGGAACCAGTTACAGCAAGTGCAACAAGCCTACACCCTACAGTGAAATTTAAACATTTTAATTTAACAGACATATGTTCGGTAAGCCAGGAACTATTCTAAGCACTTTACATATATTAACTCCGTCTTCCTAACAATCCTGTGAGATCTAGACTATGATTCCCACTTTATAGATGAGGAAACTGAGGCACAGGGAGGTTAAGAAACTTGCTCAAGGTCACACAGCTAGTGAGTGACAGCAAAATTAGAGCCCAAGAAATGTAGCACTGTACAGATCGTGCTCTGCAATCTTGAGAAGTGCTTTTATTGATACTTTTCTCATTAGGGTGAACTTGGGTTGCCAGGTAAGCAGAGCCCAGCTGGAGCAAACCTATTCTTGTGTTTCTTCTGTGGGGCAGGTGTCTTGCGAAGGTAGAGGATCCAGGCCCAGACAAGCCCCGCATTCCCCTGGGGACTTACCATCCCAAGGGCTTTACCACCTCCTGCCCAGGAGGCAGTGGCCGCGCCCGCTTCCCCAAGCCCTGCCGGCTTTCCTTGCCCGAGATGGTCGTTCTAAAACGACCGGCAGGGGGCGCAGGCTCCCCTCCTTTCTGCCCCGCGGCTGCAAGCAGGGCTGTGACAGCTGCAGGACCTCGTCCGTTTGGGGAGCCGGCAGCTCGTTTCAGCCGCTTCGAGGGCTTCCTTCCTCTTTATCAGATCTGTCAGGGCTGCCGCGCTGTGAAGGCACCTCCGGCCTCTTCCCTCCTTCCTGTGGCGAACGGACGCTCCCCCCAAAGCCGCTAATCTACACCCCGGCGCCTGCAGCCCGCCGGAGGCCGGGCCGGCCCCCCTCGCACCTTTTTCGGGGGCGGGACCCTGCTTTGAGGTCAGGTCGCCGGGAGCTCTGGCTTCCCTCCCAACCGGCCGGGGCCGCGCGCGCCCGTTTCTCGCAGCCCTTTCGCACTTGTGCACGCGCTCGGCTCTCGCCGCCCCGGGGGGCGGCTGGAGAAAGCGCCTCCGAAGCAAAACTAACAGGTCTGGTGGCAGTTGGCACGAGGGGGGGAGAGGTGCTGCCGCGGTTAGTCCCGGGGCTCCTCCCCGCCTCGCCCGCGCCACAGCCGGCCGCGTGCCGCCACCGCGCCAGGTGCGGGGCCGCGGGTCCAGCTCCCGAAGGCGCCCCGCGCGGCGCCCAGCTGACCGCCACCGGCGAGAGCCCTGCCGCCTGCGGAAGAGACCCGCCCGCACGCCTCCCCGAGAGGGGCCCTGCGCCGAGAGCTGAACGTGACAGCTAGGAGGGGGGTCCCTTCTGCAGACGGCCTTGGAGGGAGGAGTGGCCTCAAGGGAGGCGAGCTGTCTTTGGGGGAAAAAAAAGGGAAAGCCAGTGACTCGTTTCTGATCCCATTTCTTATAAGAAATGAATATACTTCCGTTTTTTCCAGTGTTCCCTCGTTCTCCGATTTCCTCAATCAAGTAAGAATAAATGGTTTCCCTTAAACACTATGCGCCAGTTATCGTGCTGAGTTTATATACATATAGGTATAAATATGTTTAAAAAATATATAACTGTTTCAAGTCTTTTAATCTTGTCAATAGTCTCTTGGGGTAGAGATGATTATTAACCCCATTTTAAAGATAAGGAACTTTAAGCATCCACAGGTTCAGTAATTTGCCCAAGCTCACGCAGCCAGGAATGGATGGAGGCCGTCTGGCTCCAGAGCTTAACCATCAGGGCGCTGGATTCCGTGCTGTCCCCTCTCCTGTGCTGGGAGGGGCTCAAGTTGGGGACTCAGGAAGGCTGATTTCTTGGCCCGGCGGTGGAAGCAGCCCGGAGCTCCCCAAGCAGACTTTTCTAGTAGGAAGGCTGCACCATGCCCAGCTCCAGCCTCCCAAGCGCACAGGGAAGTGGGGACGAAGCAAGCAGAGCTAAGGGCTCTAATACCACGTACCAAGCGCAGGGACCGGCGCTCCATTTCTGTGTAATAGGGATGGTCCTGCTTGGTGAGGGGGGACTCTGGGAAGCCAGGGAGAGCAGAAGGGGCTCTCCACCTCCTTGGCTCAGAGACAGACGTGCAGCAACTCCCTGCTGTCTGCAGAGGTCACTGTAAGCCAGCGAAACCACCCTGCTGTGGATGAACGGAGGTCTCCCCAACAAGGAAGGGGCAGGAGAAGAAAAGCCCAGGGCCCTCTCCATTCCCTGCCTTCACTGGCACTTCAGTGATGTGATCGCATTCTCTGAAATCGTTTACTGTAGAGGAATTGTTCCTCATCTCTACAGATGCTCCAGAAATCCCATGGACCTTACCAGAACCTTAAGGTTGCCTTATTTAATTATTTTAAAAATCGAAGATAAAGACAAAATGTAAATGAAGTGGCGCCCAGCTCTTGGGTGCACATTATTGACTTGATTATCAATAGAGGTTATTGGTTTCTTTTTAAGAAGAATTTTGCCATGTTCTAAAGATACCTTTCACCTTGCTATTCCAAACCAACTTTCATTATCAGATGCTTTTTAGAAATCATAGTGACAGCAGTGCTAGAAATACTCCAGCACCTTTGGTTCATCACTGAATGAACTAAGGATGAGTGACTTGCCCAAGACCCCATAGGTAGTTAATTGCAGCATGGGGACTCCTAGGACAGTGCTCTCAGGACTAGACAGCGGATTTGTCATAAACACATGATGGCTACCAGGTAGGGGCAGAGTTGCCACTAGAACCCCTTCTTGACCCCCTTGTCCATGGCTTTCAGTGAGTTTCCTTACTTCATAAGACATGGGTTTAACATAGTCTTTGGCATCCAGAATATTTATCTCATGTTAAAACACACTTAACTTATGAAATGCTACATTCATTAAAAAATAACACTTTGAGTTCCTCCTGGACGTAAGGCACTGGCTAGATGTGAATGAACGGAGACACGTGATTTCTGCCTTCTGGGAACTTCCAGCATCATAAGGGAGAAAGACATAAACATAAATAACCAGGCAATAAAAGCAGAAGGTGAGAAACAATTCACAAGAGACTTAAAAGCACTATTCATTCATTCACTCACGAATGTTTATTGAGCCTACCTTATGCCGATTCATAAAGGGAACAATTGCTTTTCACTAGGAAAATCGAGAGTGTATCAAGAATAATTTTTTTTTTACAGGTTTTTAACTGCTTAAGTGATTATCAAAGTAATTCTGCACATTGTAGAAATTTTGGAAAGTACAGAAAAGGGTAAAGAAGCACATATACAAATTTCCCCCAAATTCACCACCCAGAGGTGGCGTATTTTCCAGTCTATTGGCTAAAATTTTTTTCTTTAGGATGTTTAGAGCTTGCTTCCCATTGCAAACCTATTACATCATAAGCATTTCCCCACGTCATCTGGAACCCTTGAATATTACATGGCTCTTTACCCAATGCTTTCAGTCATATGGACACACGGTAATTGACTCAACAGCTCCTGGACTGTAGGGCATTTAGGTTCTTTCCAGCTTTTCATTATTACACGTTCACATTGCAGAAAACATCTCTTTACGTACATACATCTTCGGCCGAATTTCAACTTTTAGGTTTTGGAGAAAATAATCAGAAATGTGAGTCAAAAGTACAAACATCTTAAGAAGATTGATAAATATCACCAAATTATTTGCTGAAAAGTTTCTAAAGAAATGGTAAAAAAAAAAAAAGTGAACCAAAGGTAGGAACATTTTCCAGGCTTTTGATAATCACTAAGTGGCTTGCCAGAAATATCTCATGAATTTACACGCCCCCAGCGCCTGTGCACGAATGCCATCCCTCTGTGCTTCAGCTAGCAGGGAGCAGTGTCTTTGATAACTTAATCTTATTTCTATTTTCATTTCTTTGACCTTTAGAGAGATTGAGCATTCTTTTTTCCCCCCAAATGTTTATTGGCCACTTATATTTGCTTTTTATTACGTCCTTTGCCCTTTTATCTGTGAGCATCTTTGTATGTGTGTTTTTTTTTTATTGATTTATGTTGGTTCTTTATAACGTAAGTGTTCTAACCATCTGTCTGTGGTATTTGCTGCAAACATTTTCCCCCAGTTGTTTGTCTTTTAATTTTGCTTGAATTTTTTAATCACACCGGAATTTTTTGTTTTAATGTAGTGTGGGACTATCAAGCATTTCCTTTGTGGTTTCTTCCACGGCTTTGAAGCTTAGAAAGCCCTTCCCCATGTAAAGATCAGTTGGTGAAGGGAGTTCCCAGGTGATGGATACAGTGGGCCCTTGGCCAGGTAGCCAGAGGTGACACAGTCTTGGGTGCATGGGTCGTCTTTGTCACTGGAGGCCAGATCAGGGACACCTTTTAAGGCTGGGCTTGGGGTTACAGGTGGGGGATCCACTGACTGTTTTGATCCACTGACTGTTTTTGTTTTGGGGATCCACTGACTGTTTTGGAGATGGCATATGGGAGTAGTTTGCCAAACAGAGTCTGTGTCTTCAAGATGCTACCTGAATATTGGAATGTGTGATTTCTACCGAGAACAATGTGGAACCTATTCTGGAAAGCTGTTATGGGAAATCCAAAGTTTATAGCTCAGTGAAACCTGAGAATTTTCTCCACTGTCTTCTGAATCTGCAGCTGTTTGGGGATTTGAGGGTGAAGTTTCTGCTCTGATACTGTTACTATCAGCATTGAGAGGGCTCCTCCAGGCCCACAAATTTCCTTACTTCCCAGCAAGTTAATACTTACTGCTCTGTTTGCCCACCACGTCGCTGACATGCCCTCTCTGCTTGGCGTGGCTTCCCTCTCAGCCCGGCTGGACCACGAACCTTGAGAGCAGGCCTCCACTCTTCTGCTTAAAGAAAACGGCAGTTTCAATAACCCGATTCTGCTAGAGAAACCGCACTTGAACAATTTGTAAAATTTCTGGGAAGGAGTTATTCTGGGTGGCCAAATTTTTGGTAAATAAAAAGCTTACTCCTTAGAAGACCGTGTTTTAGTTTCTGGTTAGACACCCTGTGAAAATGTATTATACCTCTTGGCCCTTTATTCATTCTCTTCATCAAGACAGTATAACCCATTCCTAAATGAAATACTTAAAAGATGTTTAAGTTACCCAGAATCCCTGCCTCCCAACACAAACATTTTGTTTTTTTCCCATCCTGCCTTCCGTGTGTATGCATTTTACAGGGCTGCAAATCATTGTACAGGCTCTCCTGAGGTTCTGCCCTTTTTGTGGACCAGAACCTGATCATAGGTGTCTAGATTTCAAACAGTGCCCATAAAATGATCATTTAAGACATTTCGTATTGAAATATAGTGTGCATACAGACTAGAGCACAAATCATAAATGTACAGCTTGATGAAGTTTTGCAAACAAAACACACCCATGATCTAAACTATACAGCTCCCAGATCGAGAAGTAGAACATTATCAGCACCTGGAGGCCCCCTCCAGACTGGTCCCCATCGCTGGTTGCCTCCCAAAGAGAACTCTATTCGGATATCATAGGTTAACTGAGTGTTTTGGATCTCTGTGCTAATAAAATCACAGAGAATATCCTCTTTGGTATCTGGCTTCTTTTGCTTAACATCATGTTTGTGAAATTCACCCATATTGTGTGTGTAGCAGTAGTTCATTCACTTTTCACTTCCACTGCTGCATGGTATTCCATTGTGTGGGGCGTTGATTGTCTATTGCTTTGGAACAAATTACTCCAAAACTTAGTGACTTAAAACAATGACATTTATTATCTCTCATAGTTTCTATGGGTTAAGAATATCAGGAGCAGCTTAGCTGGGCAGTACAGGCTCAGGATCTGTCATGAGGTTGCCCTTGAGACATTGGGTAGGGCTGCAGTCATCTGAAGCCTTGACCAGGGCTGGACATCCGTTCCCAAGATGGTGCACTTGCATGGCTGTTGGCCAGAGGCCTCAGTGCCTCTCTGGGGCTTGGGTTTCTCTATGACATGGTGGCTGCCTTCCCCCAGAGTGATGATCAAGAGACCAAGGCAGAAGCTGCAACATCTTCTAGGACATCTCCTTGGAAGTCATACATGATCACTTCCACCCGACCCTACAGGTTACCAAGTCAGCTCTATTTAGCATTGAGAGGGGAACTTCACCAAGGCATGACTACCAGGAAGTGAGGATCATGAAGGGCTCTTTGGAAGCTGACTACTACACACGGATAAACTATCCATTGTAAAAGGTCACTTTTTATAGCATCTCCCATCACATTGTTGTATTATAAGTTATTTGCTGTTGTAGTTAATATTGACACGAACATATTTATGCCTGTCACTCGCTTTCTATTTTTTCTGCTGAAGTAGTTCTTAGAAATACATCCCTGGGAATGGAATTCCTGAGTCAAAAGATCTCAACCTGTTTATGACTCTTGCTCTACTGTCACTTATAGCTTCCAAAAGGATTGTACCTATTTTCAGTGCTACCGGCAACCAAATGGTAGACGGAGTCCACTGCAGCTTTATCTACATTAGGCATTAACACCACCAGACAAAACATTGTACATGGAACATAAAAAGACACTCTGTCATCAAGAAAATGGCAAACAATAGACACCAGTCACTGTTCTGGGATACAATACTGTGATGCCTGGAGGGGCAGCTGTATCGTGAAGAACTGGTGACGCTTTTCTAAGAAGCCCCCTGGTTTTGAAATTGCATTTTCTGCTACCTCGTGGAGAGGCAGCATGGTGAGTGGAAAGAGCAAGTTGCTTTCACTCTCAGCGTCCCCATCTGTAAAATAGGGATCATGGCACCAAACTCCCAGGGTCGGTGTGAGGATTGAAGAGATCATGGAGGAGATGTTCCTAGCACCATGCTTGCAACATACTAGGCACCCAACAAATATGGGTCACCCCCTCTCTCCTGCTCCTATTTCCTCTTCTTGGTTTAACAAGGATCACACGTTTTACCCTCACTGGCTGAAATACTTCGTGTGATATGTCCTTAGTTTCTCCTGGAGGGAAAAAAAGAAGAATAGTAATTCTTTTCTAATTATAACAGTGATGTGTGTTCATCGAATAAAAATTTGGAAACTGTGGGAAAGTACAAAGAAGGAAATAAAAATTATCTGCAATTTCACGCCCCAGATCTGCCACTAACATCTGGGTGTGTCCTCAGGGATGTTGGGCCACTTTTTTTTTTTTAATTTAATTTATTTTTTTTTCACAAAATTTTTCTACCGGCCTTATTTTAGGAAGGCAAGAATCTTCATTCTTGTCTAAATAATAGTAATAATACTAGAAAGTGACTATTTCAAGTATATAAAGCCACTTTTTGAAATTAATATATAAAGATAAAAGTGCCAACATGGAAATACATAGCACTAAATTAGCCTGTATTACAGGTGGAGTAAGTTAATTTGGGCATTAATTTATTATGCATTTTTATTATAACATTTTTTTCCAATGCCAATTATTTTATTTTATTTTTTTAAATTTATTTATTTATTTTTAAAAATTTATTTATTTATTTTATTTATTTTTGGCTGTGTTGGGTCTTCGTTTCTGTGCAAGGGCTTTCTCCAGTTGCGGCGAGCAGGGGCCACTCTTCATCGCGGTGCGCGGACCTCTCACTGTCACGGCCTCTCCCGTCGCGGAGCACAGGCTCCAGACGTGCAGGCTCAGTAGTTGTGGCTCACGGGCCTAGCCGCTCCGCGGCATGTGGGATCTTCCAGGACCGGGGCACGAACCCGTGTCCCCTGCATTGGCAGGTGGATTCCCAACCACTGCGCCACCAGGGAAGCCCTATTTTATTTTTTTTATACAGCAGGTTCTTATTAGTTATCCATTTTATACATATTCGTGTATATATGTCAATCCCAATCTCCCAATTCATCACACCACCACCACCACCCCCTGCCGCTTTCCCCCCTTGGTGTCCATACGTTCGTTCTCTACATCTGTGTCTCAATTTCTGCCCTGCAAACCAGTTCATCTGTACCATTTTTCTAGGTTCCACATATATGCGTTAATACACAATATTTGTTTTTCTCTTTCTGACTTACTTCACTCTGTATGATAGTCTCTAGATCCATCCACATCTCTACAAATGAGCCAATTTCGTTCCTTTTTATGGCTGAGTAATATTCCATTGTATATATGTACCACAACTTCTTTATCCATTCGTCTGTCAGTGGACATTGAGGTTGCTTCTATGACCTGGCTGTTGTAAATAGTGCTGCAATGAACATTGGGGTGCATGTGTCTTTTTGAATTATGGTTTTCTCTGAGTATATGCCCAGTAGTGGGATTGCTGGGTCATGTGGTAATTCTACTTTTAGTTTTTTAAGGAAACTCCATACTGTTCTCCATAGTGGCTGTATCAATTTACATTCCCACCAACAGTGCAAGAGGGTTCCCTTTTCTCTACACCCTCTCCAGCATTTGTTGTTTGTAGATTTTCTGATGATGCCCATTCTAACTGGTGTGAGGTGATACCTCATTGTAGTTTTGATTTGCATTTCTCTAATAATTAGTGATGTTGAGCAGCTTTTCATGTGCTTCTTGGCCATCTGTATGTCTTCTTTGGAGAAATGTCTATTTAGGTCTTCTGCCCGTTTTTTGATTGGGTTGTTTGTTTTTTTAATATTGAGTTGCATGAGCTGTTTATATATTTTGGAGATTAATCCTTTGTTTGTTAATTTGTTTGCAAATATTTTCTCCCATTCTGAGGGTTGTCTTTTTGTCTTGTTTGTAGTTTCCTTTGCTTTGCAAAAGCTTTGAAGTTTCACTGGGTCCCATTTGTTTATTTTTGTTTTTATTTCCATTACTCTAGGAGGTGGATCAAAAAAGATCTTGCTGTGATTTATGTCAAAGAGTGTTCTTCCTATGTTTTCCTCTAAGAGTTTTATAGTGTACAGTCTTACATTTAGGTCTCTAATCCATTTTGAGTTTATTTTTGTGTATGGTGTTAGGGAGTGTTCTAATTTCATTCTTTTACATGTAGCTGTCCAGTTTTCCCAGCACCACTTATTGAAGAGACTGTCTTTTCTCCATTGTATATCCTTGCCTCCTTTGTCATAGATTAGTTGACCATAGGAGCGTGGGTTTATCTCTGGGCTTTCCATCGTGTTCCATTGATCTATATTTCTGTTTTTGTGCCAGTACCATATTGTCTTGATTACTGTAGCTTTGTAGTATAGTCTGAAGTCAGGGAGTCTGATTCCTCCAGCTCTGTTTTTTTCCCTCAAGACTGTTTTGGCTATTCGGGGTCTTTTGTGTCTCCATACACATTTTAAGATTTTTTGTTCTAGTTCTGTAAAAAAATGCCATTGGTAATTTGATAGGGATTGCATTGAATCTGTAGATTGCTGTGGGTAGTATAGTTATTTTCACAATGTTGATTCTTCCAATCCAAGAACATGGTATATCTCTCCATCTATTTGTATCATCTTTAATTTCTTTCATCAGTGTCTTATAGTTTTCTGCATACAGGTCTTTTGTCTCCCTAGGTAGGTTTATTCCTAGGTATTTTATTCTTTTAGTTGCAATGGTAAATGGGAGTGTTTCCTTAATTTCTCTTTCAGATATTTCATCATTTGTGTGTAGGAATGCAAGAGATTTCTGTGCATTAATCTTGTATCCTGCAACTTTACCAAATTCATTGATTAGCTCTAGTAGTTTTCTGGTGGCATCTTTAGGATTCATTATGTATAGTATCATGTCATCTGCAAACAGTGACACTTTTACTTCTTCTTTTCCTATTTGTATTCCTTTTATTTCTTTTTCTTCTCTGATTGCCGTGGCTAGGACTTCCAAAACTATGTTGAATAATAGTGGCGAGAGTGGACATCCTTGTCTTGTTCCTGATCTTAGAGGAAATGCTTTCAGTTTTTCACCATTGAGAATGATGTTTGCTCTGGGTTGGTGGTATACGACCTTTATTATATTGAGTTAGGTTCCCTCTATGCCCACTTTTTGGAGAGTTTTTTAAATCATAAATGGGTGTTGAATTTTGTCAAAAGCTTTTTCTGCTTCTACTGAGATGATCATATGGTTTTTATTCTTTTTATAAAAAATTAATTAATTAATTAATTTATTTTTGGCTGTGTTGGGTCTTCGTTTCTGTGCGAGGGCTTTCTCCAGTTGCAGCGAGCTGGGGCCACTCTTCATTGCGGTGCGCGGGCCTCTCACTATTGCGGCCTCTCTTGTTGCAGAGCACACGCCTCAGACGCGCAGGCTCAGTAATTGTGGCTCACGGGCCTAGTTGCTCTGCAGCATGTGGGATCTTCCCAGACCAGGGCTCGAACCCATGTCCCCTGCATTGGCAGGCAGACTCTCAACCACTGCACCACCAGGGAAGCCCCAGTTTTTATTCTTCTATTTGTTAATATGGTGTATCACATTGATTGATTTGCGTATAATGAAGAATTCTTGCATCCCTGGGATAAATCCCACTTGATCATGGTGTATGATCCTTTTAATGTGTTGTTGGATTCTGTTTGCTAGTATTTTGTTGAGGATTTTTGCACCTATATTCATCAGTGATATTGGTCTGTAATTTTCTTTTTTTGTAGTATCTTTGTCTGGTTTTGGCATCAGGGTGATGGTGGCCTCATAGAATGAGTTTGGGAGTGTTCCTTCCTCTGCAATTTTTTGAAGAGTTTGAGAAGGATGGGTTTTAGTTCTTCTCTAAATGTTTGATAGAATTCACCTGTGGAGACATCTGGTCCTGGGCTTTTGTTTGTTGGAAGATTTTTAATCACAGTTTCAATTTCATTACTTGTGATTGGTCTGTTCATATTTTCTATTTCTTCCTGGTTCAGTCTTGGAAGGTTATATCTTTCTAAGAATTTGTCCATTTCTTCCAGGTTGTCCATCTTATTGGCATAGAGTTGCTTGTGGTAGTCTCTTAGGATGCTTTGTATTTCTGCGGTGCCTGTTGTAACTTCTCCTTTTTCGTTTCTAATTTTATTGATTTGAGTCCTCTCCCTCTTTTTCTTGATGAGTCTGGCTAACGGTTTATCATTTTTGTTTATCTTCTCAAAGAACCAGCTTTTAGTTTTATTGATCTTTGCTATTGTTTTCTTTGTTTCTATTTCATTTATTTCTGGTCTGATCTTTATGATTTCTTTCCTTCTGCTAACTTTGGGTTTTGTTTGTTCTTCTTTCTCTACTTCCTTTAGGTGTAGGGTTAGATTGTTTATTTGAGATTTTTCTTGTTTCTTGAGGTAGGCTTGTATAGCTATAAACTTCCCTCTTAGAACTGCTTTTGCTGCATCCCATAGGTTTTGGATCATCATGGTTTCACTGTCATTTGTCTCTAGGTATTTTTTGATTTCCTCTTTGATTTCTTCAGTGATCTCTTGCTTATTTAGTAACGTATTGTTTAGCCTCCATTTGTTTGTGTTTTTTACGGTTTTTTCCCTGTAATTGATTTCTAATCTCATAGCGTTGTGGTCAGAAAGGATGCTTGATATGATTTCAATTTTCTTAAATTTACTGAGGCTTGATTTGTGACCCAGGATGTGATCTATCCTGGAGAATGTTCTGTGCGTACTTGAGAACAAAGTGTAATCTGCTGTTTTTGGATGGAATGTTCTATAAATATCAATTAAATCTATCTGGTCTATTGTGTCATTTAAAGCTTCTGTTTCCTTATTAATTTTCTGTTTGGATGATCTGTCCATTGGTGTAAGTGAGGTGTTAAAGTCCCCCACTATTATTGTGTTACTGTCGATTTCCTCTTTTATAGCTGTTAGCAGTTGCCTTATGTATTGAGGTGCTCCTATGTTGGGTGCATATATATTTATAGTTGTTATATCTTCTTCTTGGATTGATCCCTTGATCATTATGTAGTGTCCTTCCTTGTCTCTTGTAACATTCTTTATTTTAAAGTCTATTTTATCTGATATGAGTATAGCTACTCCAGCTTTCTTTTGATTTCCATTTGCATGGAATATCTTTTTCCATCCCCTCACTTTCAGTCTGTATGTGTCCCTAAGTCTGAAATGGGTCTCTTGTAGACAGCATATATATGGGTCTTGTTTTTGTATCCATTTAGCCAGCCTGTGTCTTTTGGTTGGAGCATTTAATCCATTCATGTTTAAGGTAATTATCGATATGTATGTTCCTATGACCATTTTCTTAATTGTTTTGGGTTTGTTTTTGTAGGTCCTTTTCTTCTCTTGTGTTTCACACTTAGAGAAGTTCCTTTAGCATTTGTTGTAGAGCTGGTTTGGTGGTGCTGAGTTCTCTTAGTTTTTGCTTGTCTGTAAAGCTTTTGCTTGTCTGTAAAGCTTTTGTCTGTAAATCTGAATGAGATCCTTGCCGGGTAGAGTAATCTTGGTTGTAAGTTCTTCCCTTTCATCACTTTAAGTATATCATGCCACTCCCTTCTGGCTTGTAGAGTTTCTGCTGAGAAATCAGCTGTTAACGTTTTGGGAGTTCCCTTGTATGTTATTTGTCGTTTTTCCCTTGCTGCTTTCAATAATTTTTCTTTGTCTTTAATTTTTGCCAATTTGATTACTATGTGTCTCGGCGTGTTTCTCCTTGGGTTTATCCTGTATGGGACTCTCTGCGCTTCCTGGACTTGGGTGGCTATTTCCTTTCCCATGTTAGGGAAGTTTTCAACTATAATCTCTTCCAATATTTTCTCGGGTCCTTTCTCTCTCTCTTCTCCTTCTGGGACCCTTATAATGCGAATGTTGTTGCATTTAATGTTGTCCCAGAGGTCTCTTAGGCTGTCTTCATTTCTTTTCATTCTTTTTTCTTTATTCTGTTTCATAGCAGTGAATTCCACCATTCTGTCTTCCAGGTCACTTATCCGTTCTTCTGCCTCAGTTATTCTGCTATTGATTCCTTCTAGTGTAGTTTTCATTTCAGTTATTGTATTGTTCATCTCTGTTTGTTTGTTCTTTAATTCTTCTAGGTCTTTGTTAAACATTTCTTGCAGCTTTTCGATCTTTGCCTCCATTCTTATTCCGAGGTCCTGGATCATCTTCACTATCATTATTCTGAATTCTTTTTCTGGAAGGTTGCCTATCTCCACTTCATTTAGTTGTTTTTCTGGGGTTTTATCTTGTTCCTTCATCTGGTACATAGACCTCTGCCTGTTCATGTTGTCTATCTTTCTGTGAATGTGGTTTTTGTTCCACAGACTGCAGGATTGTAGTTCTTCTTGTTTCTGCTGTCTGCCCTCTGGTGGATGAGGCTATCTCTGGGCCACTTCTTATTTTCAGAATTCTAAGGTGTGGCTCTGGGCCAGTGGACACCTCTGTCCATGCCCCAGTGATGCCTCGGATGGGGTGCGTGCTGGAGCCATCGGGTCCCAGCTGTGATGGGGTCCCCAGGCGACTGCACCTTTTGCTGCATGTGGGAAGCAGATAGGACTTCAAGACTTGTCCTCACTGTCTACAGAGAGCAAGACCAGGAACCCTGCAGCAGGAAGGACTGCCTTCATTCTTCCCCTTTCCCCTCAAGGCCCTGACCAAACTCATCCAGGCTTGGGCATTTCCTGTCTCTGGACCTCAGTTTCCTCATCTGTCAAATGAGCATCTGGGCCTCGATTTGCAGGATTAACACTGTGCGGCCCCAGAGACGTCTATGTAGCCTGTACACACGCATGTCTTCTTTATTTCTCTGATGCCCTCACCTTCTCCTTCTTAGGAGAGAATGAGCCTCCCCCAGCTTCAGATCGCGGTAGTACCTGGGCCATCTTGGATCAGGCTCCTTGGGAGTCTCGAGTCGGGTAAGGAGCCCCTCTGAGAGCTTCGTGAGGAGGAAATGAAACAACACGTGTACAGGCCTCTGTGCAGATATAATAGAGTTGTTACGGCACCACCGGTGAAAAGGGACTGTGCAGGTTCAAATCCCAGCTCTGCCACTAACTGGCTGTGTGACTTTGGGCAAGTTCCTTAAAGCTCTGTGCCTCACTCATCTCTAAACTGGGAAAGATGAAGATGATAATGTGTGGATTAAATTGTATGTGGATTAAATGAGTTAAGCTGCATGACATCCTTGGCACGTGGTAAGTGCTATGTGGGTAGTGGTATTATTATACTGTCCAGAAGGTAGTAAGTGCTCTGAGGTGTGGGCTATGTAGAATTGTAAACAGTTTCCAAAAATGTAAATGTGATTGACATGAAAAGTGAGTTTCTCCTCTGTCACCTATTCTCACACTCCAGAAGTAACCACTGAGAATAGTTCAGTGGGCCATCTTCCAGATCTTTCTCTAGAAATACATGATGAGCATATATAGGGAGTGTTTTCTCTTAAAAGCACGATACCATACATATTGTTCTACAACTTGCTTTTTCACTCGGAATATCATGGACATACTTTCTTGTCACAAGGTGCAGATATACGACTGTTAAATGTATACCTCCAACTCCCCGTGAGGGACAGTTAGGCTATTTCCATTTTTTTTTGATTATGCAAATACAGCAAGGAGTATTGTCGCTACCCTGGGAGGGTCGAGTCAGAGATGGTGAGAGTTCTGAGTGGCTCTACCGTGTCACCCTGGGAGGACCCCCTAGATAGCCCCAAAGGAGGCAGGGGTCTGCCCAGGAGGGTCCCTCCTGGAGGTGAAGATAGCAGTGCACCTTGGAGACAGGACAATGGGGACTCAGATGACCCTGAAGCCCCTTTCTCACCATTGCCTTTTTAAAAATTATTTTTATTAAATATTTTTATTATAAAAAATTTCAATGAAAAGATGCAAGACTAGTCCAATGTATAGGTATATACCTACCATTAGATGTAATGGCTGTTGACATTTGGCCACGTATGTTTTACCCATTTATATGATCTCTCTCTCTCTATCTCTAGCCCTATATTTTGGCTAGAACATTTCAAAGTAAGTTGTAAACTTCATGACACATCTCTCCTAAATAACTCAATAATTTCTTAGGCCCAACACCTACGAAAATTACCACGTATTTCCTAACGTCATCTGATAATAAATGGATTTTCAAATTTTCCAAGTTGTCCTCCATATATATATACAGTTTTACAAACCAGGCTCCAGTGAGCTGGGGCTGGATGACAGTCCTTGACAAACGCTGATCCTGGTCCGTTGATGGGCAGTGGCCAGGGCTCCGTAAAACTCCTCACTGCCCGTGTGGTACTTCTGGGCAGATTAGAAAACGCACCCCTTGTGGGCACAGCTCACATGCCAGTGCGCCTGGCTTAGTGGAGTCAGGTTGGATTTCAGCCCCAATGCCAATGACAGCACTTTGTGCAGTGCACAGACTAGGCAACCACATGTGGCAGCCCTGACCGGGAGGGGCAGTTTGGTCAGCAAGGCAGGGCAGAGAGAGATTCCAGCCTGAAAGCGAGCAAGGTAGTGGTTAACAGTGGGCTCCCTGTCACCCAGCAATAGCCATGACAGCAGTGGCGTTCAATGAGCGTCACTCTGTGCTGAGCCCTGCCCTGAGTGCTGTCTTGAATTCTCTTGTGTTTTATTCACGACCAGGTGAGATTGGTGCCAGTAGCACCCTCACTTTAGGGATGAGAACACAGGCTCAGAGAGGTTCAGTTATTTGCTCAAGGCTGCACTGCTCATAAGGGGCTGAATCAGGGCTCTGCCCTGAGTCTGTTGGCTCTTGGGACTGTACCTTAAGAACTGTGCCCCACAGGGCATTGTCAGCGGGCCCAGGAGCCCCATTCAGGGCCAGGGCATCAGGGGTTTCGTTTAGTAGATCTGCAGTGGGGTCTGAGCAGTCAGATTTCAAATGAGTCCCCCCAGCCACCCTGGGGGATCCTGGTTCCTGATGTGTCACTCACCCCACAGCCGTTAGGAACCACTGGGTGGCAAGAGCATCTGGAAATCCAGGGCCCCAGCCCTCTCTTGGCCACTGTTGATGGCTGTTTGCTGACCTGTAAGTCCCCAAGGCAGAAGTCCCGCCACTTGGAGGTGCAAAGAACATCAGGAGGCACTGGGAATTCTGTGACTGCAGCCACAAAGGGCCCCAGTCGTGTCACTCCCCCTCCCTGGCGCATCAGACATGGGGCAGGATTGGCAGGAAGGAGGCAAGGTTGGGTGTGACCCACAAAGGCACCCAGCTGTCCTGGCGACCCTGCCAGCTGAGCAGCCCCTGATGGTGAGACAAGCTGGAACCTGGAACCCTTTGCTTCAGTGCCTGCACCTGAACGCACCTCTCCTCCAGCAACAAAATACAAAGAAACTGCATGGGACTAAAAATAACTGCGTGCATGCGCAGTTGGGGCAAATTCTGGACAAAACATACAAAGAGACCAAAAAACCCAACTGCAACTTTTGAAGAGCCTGGAGCAAAAAGCAGGGGGTCAGGAGCAAACGCAGGGTACTACTGATGCCCCCTGCACACACCACCACTAAACGGGTGGGCAAACCCCCTAAGCCACCCCTCTGGCCAGACCCCTACTCTCACCCCATATAAGGAACAAGCTTGCCCCCCCCCTCCCGTCGGGGAGCCAGCAACCAAGGGAACCTGTTGTTTGTTCTCTCTCCCCCCTGCTGCAGCAGAGGCGCCAATAAAGCCTTGCCCGAATTTCTTGTCTGGCCTCTGATCAGTTTCTATTGATTAAGGAGGCCAAGAACCCTGGTCGATAGCAATGGACTGGGGAACATGACTTGCCCTGGGATCCCCCAGAAACAGGGTGATGTTGCTGGCTTCCCTAACCCTGGCCATGACCACAGCCGGGGCCTGGGGAGCCCTGGTGGGGCTGTGGGGGCTGATGGGAGGGCTTCCTGAAGCCTCGAGCTCACACCTCCTAAAGGAGCAGGAGAGCATGGAGGCGGGGCCGGTGCTGAGGTCTCCGGCGCTGGTGCCACCCCCAGGCCGTCCTTCAGACGATGGACAATTTAGCACCCACCTGCCCAGAAGCTGGCTCCCGGGGCCGCGGGTTCTGACAGGCACTCCCTCCTGGCAGAACCCGTTGTTAACTTTGACGAATTCACTACAGGGCCTCCACAGTTTGGGTATGTGCTTAGGAGGGCTGGGGTGCGGCCTTGAATAATTTCAATTCTGCGCTCACCAGTCTACGACTTGCCGGATTCCCTGCTGTCCAGAACAAACAGCAGAACCCAGTTTTCTTTCTCAATTGTCAGATAAAGTAGCGTTTGGTATAACTGGGCCTCAAAGAAATCAGGCAGGGCTTCAAGAAGACCAGCAGCAGACCAAAAGTACACTTGGATCGTGACTCCTTCTGGTTTGTTTTGGAGGGAGAGGCAATTAGTAGAATTTCCTGGCTGTTGCGTGAGCTACGGAGGCTCAGGGCGAGGCGGGGGGGTGCAGGGAACACTCTTGGTGGGGCCAGCGGGCAGCGTCAGACTGAGCCATAAATCTGTGGGGAGGCGGGATCCTGAGATTCCCAGAGAGGAAACTGAGGCTCAGAGTGGTCAGGGGTGAGCCCAGGGTCACACAGTTTGAGGCAAAGCTTCTATGTACAACTGAGTGGACACCAGGCATCTTTCCAGGCCACCCCTGGTCCCTCCTCCTGGTGACAGAGCCCATATTCCCCCCTCCCCCCGCCCACGCTCAGTGGTAGATGCTCAGACCCCATCCTCAGGGGACCCGGTTTGTCCCTGCTCTCATCCACATCCAGTTTTCCTTTCTGACTGCCAGTCTGGGCGACCTTCAGTGACTCTGGCCTCACACCAGCTCCCTAATCCTACTGCAGATCCTAGCTCGGGCCCTCGGGACAGGCCTGTTCTCTGGCGGGTCGCTGCTCAGCAGTCCCTCCCTGACCACTGCTGCTCCAGCTTCCTTGGTCCTCTTCTTCTCTCCCCCTCGCTCCCGACCCCCGGCACAGGCTCTCCCAAGGTCCCTGCTAATGATAATAACATGACATGAAAAATAATACCTCCCATTTACCAAGACTGTACGTAGCCCTGTGCTAAGTGCTTCCAAGCCTCATCGGGCCCTCCCCCAACCCCACGTGGGGAAAAACTGTCTCTTCCTGCAGCCTGGGGTGGGGGGGAGGGGGGGTGCGTTGGCAATTTTGCCCCACTCCCACCCCTATGGAGGACATTTTGATGGTTTTGATGGTTGGTCAAGATGTTTCCCCTAAGAGGAAAAGAAATGAAAGTGGTGTGTGTGTAAATGAGTGTGTGAGTGAGAAGGAGAGATGTGTCTTCGGCCAGGCCCAACACCTACGCCCTATGGGAGGGGCAGCAGGACAATAAAGTGAGACCCTGTGCTCCACGCAGGTGACCATGACCCTGGAGGGTTCTAACAAAGGGACTCTGCTGGGATGGTTCCAGAGTTCTAACCTTGCAGGTGTGTTTTCTCCCCAACCCCTTTTTTCTCGGAGCGGATATGTGTGTGTGTGTGTGTGGCACATGTGCATTTGTATTCACCGTGATCCGATTTCCTGCATCTCCCTCGACTCCCTGCATCTCCCCCGACTCCTCCGTGTCCCCTAGACTTTCCGGAGTCGTCCTTGTTAGCGGCTGCGTGCTTCATCGTGTGAGGGGATTTAATGCCGCTTGTAAAACACGATGTTTTCTTTTCCCCCCTCTCTCTCTCTCAGGCCCTCCGCTCGGCAGCCCGGTTTCTCCCCTGCGTTTGGCCAGATCCATAAAATAAACACATCTACTGCACAGGAGGAAATGACCTTCGGGTCTGGGGGCCTTTTTAATGGGGCCTGAGCTCCCGCTGACAGCTCCTCCCAGCTTTACCTGCTCAGCACCTAAGGCTTTGCCGGGAGCCCGGCGCTTTGGGGCGCCTCGCGGAGTCCTCCAGTCACCCGTTTCTCACCCGGCTTTACCTGCTGAACCTCTGTCATGACTTCCGCCCACTTTGTGCTTGCTTTTTTTTTTTTCTTTTTAAGTAACGAAAGAAATGTGTGTTTGTCTTTAAGGCTGTAAACGGCACAGACACGAAGGTCCTCGCCTCTTCTTGTCTGACTCGCCTGCACTGTCTCCGGAGTGGCTATGGATTTCTCATCCATCATTTGGAGTGGAAATTGCTCGAGGTCCCTGTTGGAATCCTTACCCCAGCGGGAGGCCTGGCTTGTGACAGGCCCTTGGTAAAGCTGAATGAATGAATGAGTGAGTGAATGAATGAGTGAATGAAGATGTGCTGAACAGTCTGTCCCCGCCTGGGTGGTTCATCTCAGGAGGCACCTGTTCAGCCTTCCTGCTTTGAGATGTGGCCCCACTCCTTCCTCCTGTGTGACCTGGGGCAATTGTCATTTACTTTTTGGAACTTCAGTTTTTCCATCTGCAAGATGGGGATATTGCCTGCCCAGCTCCCATCACAGGCCTGTGAAGTTCAAGGTAGAAGGCAGGAGGGAAACACTCCATGAAAGATGAAGCATGAGGACATCTCTGAGACGAAGTGCTGATGGGAAAATCAAGTTCAGGCTGAGTCACGCAGGATGGTGATGTTCATTATTTCAACTGCCCGCCCCACCCCCCATCTCTCCAGATGAGGAGAAAAATGTCTGGAAATTTCTCACCAAACCAACAGCGGTTGCTAGGAGCTCTTTAGCTTTATTTGCAATGTTTTAATATTTTTGTAACAGAAATGTACTGAGGTTCTACTTTTGTATTGAAAATATTTTAATATATTTGTATATGAATAAATAACAATAATAGTCTCCATTTATTGAACTCTGGCTCTGTAGCAGGCTGTGAGGATCATTAAGATGCCCATTTTACAGATGAGGAAACTGAAGCCCAGAGGAGTGGGTGACTGGCCCAGGCTCACACAGCCAGGAAAGGCTGAGGCCGATTCTGACCCCAAGCACAGATGACCCCTGTGGGAGATTATTAGTCCCTTATAGATATTGATCACAACAGCCACTGGGCAACTGGCTCGGTAGGACAGGATTCAGAGCGGCCTCCTCACACAGGGGGAGAAACAGCCCGAAGAACGTGTTACCAGGGACAGAATTTATGACATCGTGTTGAAGAGCAAGGGTTTTGGCATCAGAAGGACATGCTTGTGTCCAAGCTCTGCCCCTTCCTGGCTTTGTGACCTCAGGCAAGTCCCTTCACCTCTTGGGGCCTCAGTTTGCTCATCTTCGAAAGGGGGTGAGAAACCACCTACCTGCCAGGCTCTTGTGGATTGAGCGTATTGTGGACATGACAACACCGTGTAAACTGTAAAGTGCTGCTTATTCATTCCCGAAAAGAGCATTTATAATGCACCTGCTTTCATGCCAGGCAGGCCCTTCTCATGACAGACGAGGTCCTGGTCCCCCAAGGTGGCCCACAGGGCTGGAACCAGACAATCAACCGGGAAACCAGTGAAAGGATTCATGGGTGGTGACGCGGAGGGGGGGCGGAGGGCTGGTGCTGGTGGGATGGAGCCGCCTCAGAGGCTGGGCCCTGCGCGGGTGGCTGGTGAAGGCCTCTCTGGGGAGGTGACATCTGACAGCGGCCAAGACGTGGGAGGTCAGTGTGTCACGCTCTTTAGGGGAAGTGCCCTGGGCAGAGGGACAGCCCCGAGGAAGGGAAGCGCTGGCGTGGCTGAGGGGTGAGGAAGGCCAGGGCGGCGAGAGCAGGGAAGGAGTCGGAAGGACTCCTGAAGACAGTAGGTGGCTTTCCCTGGGCTGTGCACGTGACTCCTACCCCCACCCCCGCCCAGCCAGGGGCCCGTCGGGTGGGGTCTGTGTACACATCTCAGGAGGCGGGCACGTGTCTGAGGACATGTGTCCTTTCCTTGAAGCCGAGAGAGGCTTCCCCACTCAGACAGGGGAGAAAGCAGGAGCCCTGGGCAGGGCCACTGGGGAGGCGGGAGGAGGAGACCCCTACCCAGAGCCCCTGGTCCCCTGGAGCGGCTCCGGTGGGAAGATGAGAGGCCAGGCAGGATGAAATGTCAGAAATGGGGCCTGGGAGCAAAGCAGGGGGGGATCAAGGCGCAAGAGGAGCCTGATGCCCCCAGATGCGGGGAGATGTGCACAGGCCCAGAGGGGAGCCCAGAGAGCGGAGCCCAAGGCGGTCCAGAGGGGGGTCCGGGGGGTGCCCAGGGAGGCTCTGGAACACATCTCCAAGGCAGGTTTCCAGGTGCCCTGGGCAGAGGCAGGGGTTTGGACTGGTCACTGGAGTCCCACATCCTCAAAAAGCCCCAGACGTCTAATGCCCAGCCACTGATCATGATCCTTAGCAAGATGGATCTTTCCAGAAATGTCATTTTCTCCCCAGGGCAATTGGTTTGCTTAGGGGTGCCCGTGGGACGTCTCAGGAAGGCGGTTAGTGCCATCCACTGCCCTGCGGGGGTGGAGTCTGCCAGTGTCACTCTGGCTCCCTGAGCCGCTTCCTCGTCTGGAAGACAGGAGAGCGGTAGCCTTCCACCCGCAGCTTTGCTGTGAGGCTGGAGGCACTAGTGTTTGCACAGCCCGCTGCTCGGCCCTTGGGCCAAAGTGAGGAAGCAGCAAAGGGTGCTGTTCCGGCCCTGGGTCCTCCAGTCACAGGATCCCGGGCTCTCAGGGTGGAAGGAAGGTCGAAGAATCCACCCCTCCATCCTGTAATTGATCACTTCTGTGGTGTCCTGCTGGGCAGTGCCAACCTCAGCTTGATCTCCTCTGATGACAGGACGCTCACTCCCCACCCCTCAAGGTAGTGTATTCCACCTTAGGCAGGTCTGTTGGCGGTTCTTCCTGACGTGGAGCCCAGCTCTGTATCCGGGGGGGTCTCCTCCCAGGGGTTCCAGTCCTTTCTCTCGGGACCGCGTGGAGCGCATCGCACGTCTAATCCACATACGAGCTACAGTTATCTGGGTCTACTCTCTGGTCCCCCCAGCCATTCTCCATCAGGATGCTCCAGGCCCCCCACTCTTCTTATCTCCCACCTCCCACCCTTCTCGTTTGTCCAGATCCTTCTTCCATGCAGGGCTGAGCACAGGACTCTGGCTGCAGAATGCAGAGAAATACAGGGGCCTCCGGCGTCCTCCTCATATGGGGTGGGCTTACCTGACATCATGGCCTTTGCCAGCTCTCTCTCGCTCTCATCCTTTTCTTTCTCTGGGTGTCCTAAAAGCACAGGCGCAGCTGTCTAAGGCGTGGAGGTCTTAGCCCGAGGAGGGTCAGGCTGAGCCAGCCTTGCGCCCAGAGACCAGAGGAGACCCTGGCAAACCACCGTCATTTTTAACTGGAAACACGTTTTCTTCCTCTCATCTTTATTTTTTTTACTTTTTATTAATTTATTTATTTTTGGCCGCGTTGGGTCTTTGTTGCTGCACGCGGGCTTTCTCTAGTTGCGGCGAGCGGGGGCTACTCTTCGTTGTGGTACGCGGGCTTCTCATTGCAGTGGCTTCTCTTGTTGCGGACCACGGGCTCTAGGCGCGCGGGCTTCGGTAATTGTGGCACGTGGGCTCAGCAGTTGTGGCTCGCGGGCTCTAGAGCGCAGCCTCAGTAGTTGTGGTGCACAGGCTTAGTTGCTCCGCGGCATGTGGGATCTTCCCGGACCAGGGCTCGAACCCGTGTCCCCTGCATTGGCAGGCGGATTCTTAACCACTGTGCCACCAGGAAAGTCCTTCCTCTCATCTTTAAATGACAAAAATGAAACAAGCTCACTGTAAAAATGAGAAGCAATTCCAAAGTGTATAGAGTAAAAAGCAAAGCCCTTTTTCATTGTTCTCTCTCTCCCCAGATCTTAACCTCTGTCAGCAGATTGGTGAGTCTCCTTCAAGGCATTTTTCTTTCCACATGGAAAATCTTTTTTCCTCCCAAAGGTAGCGCTACACATAGTGATCATTCATTTATCAGGGACAGGTTTCCATGTCGGCACATAGAGCGCAACCTCACTCTTTTTTATTTTGTAAACGAAATATGAAAAACAACTTTATTAACTGTTCTTAGAACAATGCTGTGCCTGAGGCAGCCACGTAAACAGCATAAAAGGTTTACTGTGAAAAATGAGTAATCTTCAGTCCCATCCCCCACACTGACCCCTGCTATGAGTGCTCTGAACCCCCAAACATACAGGGGAGGGCAGGTCATACTGCATTTGGTCTAACGACTACCCCGGGGGGCTAAGGGTGTGGGCGTGCCATGCTCTGTGACCGACCTCCTACTGATGTCACTTAGCTTATCTTTAGCTTTTCACTTTTAAACAAGGCTTCAGTGACCCCAACTGCACTGATACGCTTAGGCTGGCGTAGGGAACCTTCCCAAGGGTGGACTGGCCAGACCACAGCATCGCCGGTCACAATCAGGGTGCCAGCAGACCTGAGACCCTGATTCCTGGGAGGTGGCTGGGAACAGGACGACGCAGGAGGGGAAAGAGTCCTGGGCCAGGAGTCAGGAGGCCTGGGCTCTTAGAGAGTCACTTCCCCTCTCTGAGCCTGTTTCCTCTACCTCAAAAGAGGATGCTGGCCAGAGGGCACTGGCAGCCTTTCTTGGCTTGCACCGGATGTCAGTCCACGAAACGTGGCAAGCACTCTTCTCCAGCGCCCTGCAGTTCTTCCCTGCTGTCCGAAAGGACTCTCTCTGCTCTGGCGACAATGAAAGGCTACTGGACTTTTCTGATGGTTTGGAGGTGGTTCAGTTTCTGCTCTAGGACCTCTCTGGGTGGAGCCAGCTTGTTCAATGCCCCGTCAGAGGGAAGTGGGCACTGGGATGGGCAGGGGGCTGTGGACTCCTGGGTGAGAGTCACAGGCTTACAGAGGACCTCCTGGATCACCCTCTATCCATGACTTGTCAGGACGAGGCTCTTCATGTGGCTTCAGGAAGGACTTGGGTCCTTTCAGACCCAATCAAGTAACAGACACGCTCTGGGTATTTCAGATAGAGGGACTCAAAACAGGGAGTTGGTTACCCAGGTGTATAGGAGAGCCGAGAGGTCAGAGGGGTGATGAGTCAAACCAGAGATCATCCACTGTGGGAAACTGCCACCACCCAGGGGTGGAGGGACCAGGGGAGGCGGTGGGGTGGGCAGAACCCAGGACCCTGGGCTACCTGGTGCCAGCTGGAACCTTGCTGGGTGGAGCACAGAGGAAAAGCAGCTGCTGCCAGTGACCCCACCTGGGGCAGACTTGAACGGGGGAGGAATAGTCCAGCTTCTCTCTTCACGCCCCCCTCCTCCAGGTCCCCCAGTGCCTTGACAGGGCAGCACCCAACTGGAAACCGGCTGGCAGGAGAGGCTGGGCAATGCAGCCCACAGGCATCAGCCCCCTGCAACACAGACAGGGAGGTATTTGAGACTGAAGCCCAGGACTGGCCTGTGACTATTTGTGCTTAAATGCTTCAGGTGCTGGGGAGCTCACTCTCTAATCCTGGAGGGAGCAGCAACGGCCCATTTCACTGCCTGCTGAGTATGAACGTTGGCTCAGAATAAGGAAAAAACATCTGTGACTCTCACCCTGAAGATGAGGGTTTGTCTTTGGAGCAGGAGCCCTTTGTGTAAGACAGTTGCCTCATGCCTCCTGGCTTTGCTCATGCTGTCATATCTGCCAGGAATGCCCTTCCCACCCTCCACTGCTCAGCTGACTTTCACCCACCTGATGAGATTCAGCTCTTCCAGGAAACCTCCCAGCACCCCCATCTTGGGTGACGCCACCCTTGTGCCCGTTCAAAGCACCTCGTGCCTCCTTCTCTACTTAGCACTAACTGCATCACATCACACATGAATTTCCACATTTGTCCACCTGATTCATCAGAGCACAGAGCTTGATGGACTCGACTTTGCCTCCCCAGTGCTAACCTACTAAATGCTTTGCATACATTATTTAATTCTCCCAATAACCTGAACTTAGGCACTATTATCCCCATTTCTCAGCTGGAGAATCTGAGGTTCAGAGAGGAGAGTGTCCAAGCCCCCTCGGCTCTGGAGGGCAGACTGGGATTTGAACCCTCTTCTCTGGCTGTGAAGGCCTGGGGCCGGCCCACATGGTCTTGCCACAGTACAGCTGGGCAGCGGGGCAGAAATGCATGGGATGCCTCCCTGGGAATGTTTTCAGTTCATCTCTGGTGCCTCATCCCCCCCCCCCCCCCTCTGTCGAAGCCCCTACGTCAGTCCCTTACAGACGAGGAGGCCATTCCCATGGCCACTTCTCCATTCTGAAATGACCAAGAGACCAGGCTGGGACGGCAGGTCTAACCACAGATTGACAGATGTTTCCACATGTGGAAGTGAGTTTGAGCCTTGACGTGTGTTTTCACGGTTCCCTTTTCACTCTCTCCCTTGGGTGATGTGTTCAGTCGTGGTCTTGATGCTCTGATGTGTTTCATGTCTGTTGCACACACTCCTTAGACTGTTCTTAACAATCTTTCTCATTAGCAGAGCACTTTCTAGTTTGCATAGCACTTATACATGCAACAGCTCAGTGGATCTTCCCAGTAAACCTGGGACTTGGGCCCATTTGATAGATGGAGGCTCAGAGAAGCTAAGAAATGACAATGACATCAACTTGCTGCCCTTTATCGTGCTCTTTTATGCCTCGCTAAAAGCATGGTGCTCAACCATGCTGCACACAGCCTGTCCTTTAATCTTCCCAGCAGCTGTATGAGGTAGACAATATTATCATCCCTATTTTAGAAGTAGGGAAACTGAAGCTCAGAGAGGATAACTGACTTGCCCAAGGTCACAGAGCAGCAAATCCAGACTTAGAACTCATCTCTTGATTCCTGGCCCAGTGCTCTAAACAGTTCCTGAGAACAGCCGTAAAACTGAAAAAAATACATTACTATAGTTCAATAAATCCACAACGTCATTGAACATAGATACACCAGTATTTTATATACCCTAGGAAATAAAAATGCTGTCAGTTAAACTAAGACACAATACGTTATCACTTAGGATTTTTTTTGTTTCCTACTTAGTAAAAGAGCTCTTTTAGACTTAGATGCATACCATATATATGTATATATATACATATATATACACATCACTCTTGTGCATAATAAAAGGAAATTTATATGAAAATAAAGTTATGTGAAATGAAACTAAATTTATGTGAAAATAAACTTCTTCACATTCAAAATCTGACTCTGACTCAGAGTGGCCAAGGCTGGTGCTTTTTCACACAACATCGTCCTCTGAGTCGGCCAGCGCTGGTGACGCAGACCTCACTCTCTCTTTCTATTTTTAAAAACATTTTACTGCACTAAAGCTTCCATATAACAACATGCACAAATCAGAAGTATATCTGATGAGTTTTTGTCCACGTGTGTATACATCAGTGGTGGGCTCATGGTTAAATATCTAGGAATTTTGCACACTGGTTTTTAAACTCTTAGTCGCTTAAAATGAGCCATGGTGAGAATATTTACACCATGGGAATTGGCAAGTGCTACAATTCAGGGTCCCCCCCTCCCCCCCCCCCCCGTCAGAGATTGGTTTACGAGCACCTCATTGAGTGTGACCACTGTAGGAATCAGGAGAGAGTTTTCCAGCAGCCTAGAAGGCGCCTTTGTGCTCTCCTTAGCCCACCTCCCCCAAGGAACCTCTCTGAAGCAGCATTTCTTACAAGAATTCACAGATAAATTGAAAGCCAAGGGTCCTTACGCTGGCCTTGCCTTTTGTGGCTCTTCCCACATTGGATCCCCGCGTGAGGAATGCGGCTGAACACGTCTGCTTTACTGACTGCACCACCCTCTACGCACAACCGGGTAGTTCCTAGAGGTTAAAAGAATACTCTTCTATTGTCTCCAGGGTTTTCTTCCAAGCCGCAGAAACCCATACCAGAGTGCTGGGCAGGCAACGACGACTCCATCCAGAGGGCCCCTGGCCAGCGGATACTGGGAGACGCACCCTGATTTCAGAGCTATTAAAATGTGAAAAACCATGCCTCTTAGAGTGGCTGAGTTACAGTGTACTGTTACACTTTTGAACGTCTTCCCTTGCTGAAGCAGTTTCCTTTGAGAAGCAGCTCGTCTTGATGATTAAGCCCCGTAAAGCAGATGTGCCTCCGTTTCCTCACAACCAGCAGTCTCACTGGTCATCCCATCCCTAAACAGGTGGCATCTGCCCATGTCTCCAGGGTGTTACTACCTCTGGCCCTGACCTGGAAAGAGAGGGAAACCGTGGCTCTGACACCAGGCTGCTTCTGGACCATCTTTTCTGGGTGCAGACGAAGGTGGGGCTTGTGCTCTCTGGGGATGGTTCAAGGTGTTCTTTATGGGGTCTCACCTCAGACAGACCCCTTTAATGGCTGTTTCAGGGAAGTGTCGTTTTCCCAACCTGGCTGTGACCTTCTGCAACTTTGTGTTCCCTCAAAACCCAGCACACCCCTGACACGGAGCAGGTGCCCAGGAAATATTTAAATGAAGGAGCCAATGACAGACCCTGGTGGAGAGACGTCATCCTGCATTCTGCAGCCTGCCTGACTCCCTGCCCTTGAGAAAGTCCCTTTTTGTGAAATTGACAGGAGCAACTAGGATGGCATGCAAGATGGCTTCGCAGGAACTCTGAGGGGTTCACTGAGAGCATCGTTGTGTGACCCCTTCGGAGACCTCGGGACCACCCCTTCCTTCTGTGACTTGGTTCAGGCTGCCCTACCCCAACCCTGCCTGTTGGGACCAAGGACTGGGTTTCTGGTGAGTGGGGCAGGGAGTGGCAGGGAGGATAAGGCTGAGACCTGCTCTGGAGCTGGCGGAGGGGGTGGCCGGAAGCAGCATCCAGAGTGAAGCGGATTCAGAGCAGAGGGTTTAGATAAAACCCCCAGAATAGCAGGGAGATTGCAGTGAGTTTGCTGAAGATGGAGTGAGTGGATTGGAGCACTGGGGGTCTGGAACGGACCTAGCATGTGCTTCAGGAACTGTGGGGAATTCAGGGGGAAGTACGTGGACCAGAATATCTGGGCTCAAGTCCCAGTCCTGCCACCTCACGACTCCAGGTGGTTCCTGCTTTCTCTAAGCCTCAATTTCACCACCAAGATAATAACCCTGGTCTTGCAAACCTCCCAGTTATGGTTATGAGAATAATTAACATGTGCTTACGTGATAGTGAGTCCTTGCTCAGAGGCCAGACCCAGAGCACTTTACAGGAACAATTAATTCGGTGCTTCTCAAAGTGCGGTCCAGGGACCAGCAGCATCAGCATCACTTAGCAACTTGTTAGAAATGCAAATTCTTGGGCTCCTTCGGAATCTGAAACCCTGGGAAGGTGGCCAGCAGTTGGTATTTTAACAACCTCTCCAGGAGATTCTGCTGAAATCTAAAATTTGAGAATCACGGCATTAGCTTATTAGCCTGCTCATGCCTCCTGTGAGGTAGGTGCTGTTATCATGAAGAGTAGAAGCCTCAGTCATGCCAGATTGTCCCCAATTTTTCCAGACTCAAAAGCATTTTTTTGAAAAAAGATATGATTCATATATCATACAATTAACCCTTTTACAAAGTGTACAATTCAGTGGGTTTTAGTATAGTCACACAGTCATGCAGCCATTACCACTCATTCCAGAATATTTTCATCGCCCCCCATAGAAATGATGTACCTTTTAGCAGTCACTCCCCATCCCCCTTTCTTCTTAGCCCTTAGCAACCACTAATCTATTCTGTTTCTATGGATAGACATTTCTGAACATTGTGAACAATAGACAATGTTAATGTCCATGTCTATTCTGGACATTTCAGATAAATGGAATCATATAGTATGTGCTCTTTTGTTTTACTTAGCATAATGTTTTCAAGCTTCTTCCATGTTGTACTTGATTCATTTTCATGGTCAAATAATACTCCATTGTATGGATACACCACATTTTGTTTATCCTTTCAACCACTGATGGACGGTTGGATTGTTTCCATTTTTTATTAATTTCATTGTACACTGAATGTACAATTCAGTGACATTTAGTTCATTTACAAGGTTGTGCAACCGTCACCTCTATCTAGTTCCAAACATTTCATCACCCCCAAAGGAGACCCTGTACCCACTAAGCAGTCACTCCTCAGTCCTCCCTCCCCTAAGCACTGGCAACCACTCATCTGCTTTCTGTCTCTATGGATTTAACTATTCTGGATATTTCATATAAAAGGAATCATATAATATGCGATCTTCTGTGTTGGACTTATTTGACTTAGCATAACGTTTTCAAGGTTCATCCATGTTGTAGCATGTACCAGTCCTTCACTCTTTTTTATGGCTGAATAATAGTTTATTGTATGGATAGACCACATTTTGTTTACCCATTCACCCGCTGATGGACATTAGGGCTGTTTCCACCTTTTAGCTAATGTGAATAGTGCTACTATGAACATTCATGTACTTGTTTGAATGCCTATTTTCAATTCTTTGAGGTATACATCTAGGAGCAGAAATGCTGGGTCATGTGGTAACTCTATGTACAACTTTTAGAGGAAATGCCAGTCTGTTTCTTCAAAGTGGCTGCACCATTCTACATCCTCACCAGTAATGTATGAGGGTTCCAATTTCTTTACATCCTTGTCAACACTTGCCATTTTCTTTCTTTTTTAAACTTTGGCCATTCTAGTGGATGTAAAGTAGTATCTCATTGTGGTTTTGACTTACATTTCCCTAATGATTTTTGATGTTGAGCATCTCTTCATGTGCTGGTTGGCCATCTGTATATCTTCTTTGAAGAATGTCTTTTAAGTCCTTTGTCCATTTTTGATTTGGTTTGTTTGCCTTTTTGTTGTTGAGTTTTAGGATTTCTCTATATATTCTGGATATTAATCCCTTATGAGATATGTGATTTGCAAATATTTTCTCTCATTCTGTGGGTTGCTTTTTTACTCTCCTGGTAGTGTCTTTTGATACACAGCATTTTTTATTTTGAAGAAGTCCAATTTATCTACTTTTTTCTTTTGTTGCTTGTGCTTTGGTGTCATATGTCTAAGAAGTCATTGCTAAATTCAAGGTCATGAAGATTTAGCCTCTATAAGCTTTAGTGCTTACATTTAGGTCTTTGATCCATTTTGAGTTGGTTTTTGTATATGATGTGAGGTAGGGGTCCAACTTCATTCTTTTGCATACGGATATCCAGTTGTCCCAGCACCATGTGTTGAAGAGACTAGAAAGAGGCAATATTTTAAAGAAAAATGTTAAGTAAAACACTTGTATAGCTGATATGGGCCAGATATGGGAAAAAGTGGGGAGGCGATACTTGAGTGAGTGAAATTTGGGAGATGCTGTTTCTAGTGGATTTTTGCTCCTTGAAGATTTCCTCTGGCCTGGGGAGATGCTCTGTTTACTAAAAGATCCCATGACTGAGGTGATATGGCTGTTGGTCTCCCACCCAGAGGGACAACTTGGCAAGGTCCCAGCCAGGTTTCACCTCCCCTGCTCTTCCCAGACCTGCATTCATGGACAAGGGGTCTCCAGGAGCAAAGAAGAGCCATCCCTCTCGCTTGCTCACCTGGTGCCCGTCTGCTCCCTCCTCTTCCCCCAACTGGGCCTTGGTCCAGCTGCCAGGCCCAGCACCTCTCCCATCTGGCCAATGTGTTTCCAAAAACAACCTCAGGAGCATTTGGATGTGTTTCCAGCCCAGACTAATGGTGCTCCTGTCCACAGCCCAGACCCAGGCTCCTGGTGGGTGGGGTGGCAGCTCCCCACCTCCTGGAAGGTGATGGAAGCGTGTGGTTTTTCCTTTTCTCGTTTTGCTTTTGGAACATAAGTCTCTTTCCAAGTCTCTCTGGCCAGATGATGACAGTGCCGGCCCATTGGCCTCCTCGTCAAAGCCCAGGGCTTGCATGTGCTGCTCCTGCTGCCCGTCACCCGGACGCTTCCAGGTGCATTCATTTCCTAGGGCCGCCGTAGCAAAGGGCCACAAACTGGCTAGCTTAAAACAGCAGAACTGTGTTCTCTCACAGTTCCGAAGACTAAAAATTCGAAATCAAGATGTTGGCAGAGTTCGTTCCTTCTGGAGGCTCTGAGGGAGAATCTGTTCCATGCTTCTCTTCTAGCTGCTGGTGGCTGCTGGCCATCCTCGGTGTCCCTTGACCTGTAGATGCATCATTCCAATTTCCGCCTTCTTCTTCACCTGACCTTCTCCCCGTGTCGCTGCCTCTGTGTCTTTTCTCTTCTTATAAGGGCACTGGTCATAGTAGATGAAAAGCTCACCCTACTCATCTGATGATGATCTCACCATCTCATCTTAACTAATTACATCTGCAGTGATCTTGTTTCCAAATAAGGTCTGAGGTTCCAGGAAGGATGTGAATTTTGGAAGGGACACTGTGAAACCCAATGCTCGAGGTAAGGAGTTGTCGCTCTTGGGAAGCTGGCTGGAGCTGACACAGGGAAGGAGGTTGGAGCTGACATTCTGTTTCTGTGGCCACCCCCGCCCCCCGCCACCGCCCCGGGTACCTTTGCTTCTAACAGTCTGCACCTGTGGCTCTCTTCAGGGGCCTCCCCTTGAGCTACTAGAGCTGTTTTGCTGACACACACGTACACACACACACACACACAGACCCAGAAGTGCCTGGGCATTTTTGTCCCCAGGGTGGCCTTAGCTTGATAATGACTGGCTGGTCCCCATGCAGGAGTATGAAAGCCCAGTTCACTGGCCTCCAGTTGGGAACAAACTCTGAGGTGCAGCTGACACTTCAGAGGCCTTCATAGGTCAGGGTTGAGCTGACTAGTTCACTTCCCATGTCCAGATACCCCCACTCTGTTCATGGCTTGTCCTGGGAGCACTTCCTTAAGAACTTCACTTTCACATAGACCCTCTTCTAAAAGTCTACTCTGGGCAGCCCAACCTGAGACAGGTACCCATACCTTGAGCCTGCTGTGGCCAGGACTGATGCAGGAACCCAGCCCAGGTGGGGCCACGAAGGGACCCACCTCCCAGGGCCCCAAGATTCAGTGATATGTGGCTGGTGGCGCTTTGTAAATGGATTCACCCGCCGGGGGCCCTGAGGATATTCCACACGTCCTGCTCAGGTCAGTCTTCCCAGCCGTGCCATCTGAGATCTTCTAATTTTGCAGTTTCAGGCTGCTGACCAACCAGCTTGGGAGTTCGTGCCAACGGGTAGTCCTTCTTCCTCCGCGTGAAGGGGACGACCACATGGATCGCTCATCGCTGTGTGCCAGCCCATGACCCAGACCTGAGTCCTTGACTCCTCTGACAGTTGGCCATAGGGATCTATGACCATGAGGCCACAGGAGTGTGTGGAGGGACAGGTATAGATGCAACACAAGTGGGCAGCGTGGGGCCTGGCACACCTCTTCATGGAGCCTGCTTGGATCCTCGGGACCTGCTCAGTCCCAATTGCAAATATATCATTTCCATTCCAAAATGGATTGATGCTGGGCCCTCCTAATATTATGACTTGGTGGATTTGAGAATACCCAGCTCACAAGGGAAGCTCAGATGGCATAGTTGCTGGGTGTCTCATGGTCAGACATGCAGTCTCTATTAGGATCCAGGAGAATGCCAGAAATTATCACAAAAAAAGAGTATTTCTCTGCTGCAGAAAACCCAAGGAGTGTGCACCAGCACTCTTCTACTGGGGTTTGCCAAAGACTCTGCCCAATATCCTTATCTAGCACTGTGGAATCTTCTTAGTCACATGGCTTAAATAACAGGGCAGCTTGTATTGCAGCCTGAACCTCTGCAGAGTTATCTCTTTTTTTGTCTCAAAAATGATGGTTTTATTTTTTTTAATAACAAATGTTGGTGAGGATGTGAAGAAATTGGAACCTTTGTTCACTGTTGGTGAGAATGCAAAATGGTACAGCCACTGTGAAAAACAGTATGGCGGGCCAAAACAATCTTGAGAAAGGAGAACAGAGCTAGAGGTATCACATTCCCTGATTTCAGACTATACTACAAAGCTACAGTAATCAAAATAAATGGTACTGGCACAAAAATGGACATATAGATCAATGGAACAGACTAGACAGTCCAGAAATAAACCCACACAGTTATGGTCAACTAATCTACAACAAAGGAGGCAAGAATATACAATGGAGAAAGATAGTCTCTTCTATAAGTGGTGCTGGGCAAACTGGACAGCTACATGTAAAAGAATGAAATTAGAACATTTTCTCACACCATATATAAAAATAAACTAAAAATGGATTAAAGGCCTAAATGTAAGACCATATACAAAAATAAAAAAATAAAAATAAAAAATAAAATGAACAAAAATAAACTAAAAATACAAAATAAATAAACTATATACAAAATAAACTAAAAATGGATTAAAGGCCATATACAAAAATAAACCATATACAAAAATAAACTAAATACAAAAATAAACTAAAAATGGATTAAAGGCCTAAATGTAAGACATAAAACTCCTGGAAGAAAACATAGGCATAACACTCTTTGACATAAATTGTAGCAATATTTTTTTGGATCTGTCTCCTAAGGCAAAGAAACCAAAAGCAAAAATAAACAAATGGGACCTAATTAAACTTAAAAGCTTTTTCTTTTAAAATTAATTAATTAATTAATTAATTTTTGCTGTGTTGGGTCTTCGTTTCTGCGCGATGGCTTTCTCTAGTTGTGGTGAGCGGGGGCCACTCTTCATCGCAGTGCACGGGCCTCTCACTGTCACAGCCTCTCTTGTCGCGGAGCACAAGCTCCAGATGCGCAGGCTCAGTAGTTGTGGCTCACGGGCCCAGTTGCTCTGCGGCATGTGGGATCCTCCCAGACCAGGGCTCAAACCCGTGTCCCTCGCATTGGCAGGCAGATTCTCAACCACTGCGCCACCAGGGAAGCCCAAACTTAAACGCTTTGAACAGCAAAGGAAACCGCTGACAAAACGAAGACATCCTACTGAATGGAGGAACATATTTGCAAATGATATGACTGATAAGGGGTTAATACCTAAAATATATAAACAACTCACACAATTCAATAATAAAAAAAAAAAAACCCGATTGGAAAATGGGCAGAAGACCTGAAGAGACATTTTCCCAAAGAAGACATACAGATGGGCAACAGAAATATGAAAAAATGTTCAACGTGGTAATCATCAGGGAAATGCAAATCAAAACCACAATGAAATATCACCTGACAGATGTCAGAATGGCTATAATCAAAAAGACCACAGATAACAAATATTGGCAAGGATGTGAAGAAAAGGGAGCCCTTGGACACTGTTGGTGGGAATGTAAATTGGTGCAGCCACTATGTAAAACAGTATGGAGGCTCCTCAAAAAACTAAAAATAGAGTTACCATATGATGCAGCAATTCCACTCCTGGACATACATCTGAAGAAAATGAAAACACTAATTCGAAAAGATACATGCACCCCAATGTTCATAGCAGCATTATTCACAACAGCCAAGATATGGAAGCAACTTAAGTGCCCATCAACAGATGAATGGATAAAGAAGGCTTGGTGTATATATACAATGGAATACTACTCAGGCATAAAAAAGAATGAAATTTCGCCATTTACAACCACATGGATGGACCTGGAGAGTATTATGCTTAGTGAAATAAGTTAGCTACAAGGATATATTGTACAACATAGGGAATATAGCCAATATTTTATAATAACTTTAAATGAAGTATAGTCTATAAAAAATTTGAAACACTATTTTGTACATCTAAAACTAATACAATATTGTAAATCAACTTAAAAAATATCTACCTCCCCCACCCCCAGTATGGAGGCTTCTCAAAGAATTAATAATAGAATTACTATATGATCCAGCAACTCCACTTCTGGGAGTATACTCAAAGGAATAAAAAGCGGGGTTTTGAAGATGTATTCTACACCCATGTTTATAGCAGCATTATTCACAATAGCTAAAACATGGGAGCAATCCAAGTATCCACCGATGGGTGAATGGATAAGCAAAACATAGTATATCCACACAATGGAACAATATTCAACCTTAAAAAAGAAGGAAATCCTGTCATATGCTGCAACATGGGTGAACCTTGAGGACATAATGCTAAGTGAAATCAGCCGTCACAAAAAGACAAATATTGTATGATTCCACGTATATGAGATACTTAGAGTAGTCAAAAATCATAGGGACAGAAAGTAGAGTGGTGGTTGTCAGGGGCTTGGGGGTTATCATTTAATAGATATAGAGTTTCTATTGTTCAAGATGAAAAGAGTTATAGGGATGGATGATGGTGATGATTACACAACAATGTGAATACATTTAATACAATTGAACCGTACACTTAAAATGGTAAAGATGGTAAATTTATGTTATATGTATTTTAACACACACACACACATACACACAAAGCTGGTAGCTTTCTGATCACCTAATAAATGGGTCAGAGTAGTATTGCCAAGTGTGGAATATGCTGCTTCAAAATTTAGAGAGGCCAACGATGGTGGCTTAAAACAATAAGAATTTACTCTCTCAAAGTTCTGGAGGTCAGAAGCCTGAAATCAAAGTGTTGTCAGGGCCTTGTTCCCTCTGAAGGCTCCAGGGGACAAACCATTCTTTGCTTCCTCTAGCCTCTGGTGGTTCCAGACATGCCTTGGCCTGTGGCTTCTTTACTCCAATCTCTTCCTCTGTGGTCACATTGCTTCCTCCTCTGTGTATCACTTATAAGGACATTTGTCATTGGATTTAGGATCTGCTCGGATAACCCAAGATTATATTCTCAACTTGAGATCCTTAACTTAATTACATCTGTAAAGATCCATTTTCCAAATAAGGTAATAATCGCAGGTTTCAGGGATAAAGACATGGATGTATCTTTTGGTGGGGGGACTTTTTTGCCTACCGTGTGGTAGAAGGTGCAGAGTGCAGCAACTTCTCTTAGAGGTGAAGGCGTGGCATGCCTCAGCTCCCTGCTCCTTACTCTCTTCATTAACATGTTGGACCCCTGAATCTTCATGGGGTTTATCTTCCACCCTCTGGCACCCATGTTCTTGCCACTTCCTGCTCCTCAGGTTCACAGCAGCAGGGGAATGGGGCGCTGGCCCAGGGAGGGGTGTATGGGTAATGTTCTGGCAGCATCCACTATGGTGTGCCCGATCCTCTAAACATTCCAGACACCACCCTGGGCCACCAGGTTGGCTCTAGCAGCTTATAGATGCCTCCTTCCCTGGAGAATTGCTCTCCTCCCAATAGTAGGGATCTTACCAGGGAGGTTACTCCCCTCTGGCGGGGGCAGATCAGCCACACCGGCTGCCTGGGAGGCAACTCAGTGGTGCAATTCACACTTCAGAGGGCCCCGTGAGATCAGAAGGAGGCCAGTCTCCAGCCCAGAGACATCATGGATTAGCTTTCTTCCCCTGCTCTGTCCTACTTGCTTCATTCCACTTCTGAAAGCCCACCCCCCAAAAATCCCTACCTCTGGATCTGCTTCTAGGGAACCTGAGCTAAGGCAGCCCCTGGCAGTGTCATTATGATGGGGCTCGGGCAGGGCCGGGAAGGGGGTTCTGCGGTCCCTGCCGTGTAAAGGCAAACTGCTTTGGCTCCTCTCTGCCGTGGGACATCATGAAGAGAGTTTGCCAGACCAATGGCTGTCTGCCGGACTCCAGACACGCTGACCTGCCCCAGTGAAGATGCCACCTGTAGCAGAGATCCAGCCACACCTGGCCGAGCTCCTGGCAGACTGCGTCCCCTCCTCAGAGGGCTCTTCCCTGACTACCTTTTCTAACGTTGTCTTCTAACACTCCATCTTCCTCCATCATATTCTCCCATTTTATTTTTTGTAGCCGTTATTCCTTTCTGAAATCATGGCATATATTTATTTGTTTGTTTACAGTCTTTCTCTCCTACTAAGGGCGTAAGCTCCATGGGGCTGAGGATTTTGGCTTATTCACAGCTGCATCCCAAGCCCCCATCATGGTAGTAGGTGCTGAACCAATATGTGTCGAATGAATAAAAGAGTGGGCCTGTGTTCTTTCACCTGAAGTCGACAGAAGTCAAGCGATAGGGTTTTCTACGGAGGTTTTAAAGTGGAGGCCACTTCTGGGGGTCACTAGGGTGGGAGAAAGCAGGTCAAGGTGGGCTGTCTTCCAGGTGGTGAAAATCCCCTTGGCCTGGTGAGCCCCTCCCTGGCTGGGCTTCTTGTTGGGTCTGGTGCAGACCTCAAGGAAACATAACATTTTTAATAAAACCTCAGGGTCAATAAAGCCAAATGGTCTCGGGTGCCCCTCCTGCCGGCCCCAGCTGTTGATGTTAGAAGTCAAGAGGTTGGGGAGTCGCCCAATTCCCGTGTAGTTCGGGGAGACGTAAGCTAGAAGGGCCTGGCCCATTTTCTATGAAAAAAACAAAACAAAACAAAACTCACTTGTCCTGGAAAGATTCCACCGCCAGCCAGAATCAAAGGTCCATTCAGAGTGACAGAACCGCTCACATTCGCCGCTAATGAAAACCAAATTTCTCGTCCCCCTGAGCGTTTCCAGGGGCTGCAACTGGAAGGGGCTGCTGTGGGCTCTTGGCCACCCTTCCTGCCACCCAGAGGGCCCCACCGTGTTAAAATAGTTTTATGATAATACCGGCCGCGTATTTTTCTAATTTCGGGCGTCGGTGGTTTAGAACTGGGTTGTTTTCATGGAAAAAGAAATAGCACTTGTTTGAGGCAGGGAAGACTGCCCCCTCGGCTGGTGGTCCCACTGTGTGTGCCTGTCCGGGGCGAGGGAGCCCTGCCACCAAGGGCCCGGGTTCCCCCAGGGAGGCCTCATTCGCAGGGCGTCTGTCCCCTTGAGTATGCAGGACAGGCTGGGGGTCGCCGGAGGGTCCAGAGATGGTGATTTCTGTCTTTCGATTTCACACGTCTGTGAAATCTTAGGTTCACAACCCAGAAAGGCGGACGCATCGCTCTCAGATGAGAAGAAAGGGCTGTAACGCCTGTGTCCTCCCTGCTTCTGCTTTTTTTTGGAAAGACATTTTTTCATGGCTTTTTCCTTTCTTTTTCCCTTTGATGGGCAATCTTTATGGCCAGGATGAGTCATGGGGCACAAACTCAGGTGTGCAAGAAATTACACCTTTTTCCTAAAGTCAACTGAATTCTTACTTTGAGCCCCCAATATGTTTAGCTAATGGGAAACTTAAGCTCAACTTTTTCAGGTATTGCTCTGTCCTTGTTAGAAATATGGGAGGGAATTCTTTCCTTGTTCTTCAGTTTTCTTATCTGTAAAATGGGGATAATGATAGTATAGACCTCAAAGAGCTGATTTAACACGGCAAAATATTTATAATAGTGCCTGGCATGCAGTGTTAGCTATTATTATGATTCCAAAGATAAACTCACAGAGAAGGCACCAAACCCAGCATGAGGTTATCAGGGAAGACTACCTGGAAGAGGTGACACCTCAGCTAATGTCAAAGGAGTTGGTCCAAGCATGATTTTGAACTCCTCTGCTTGGATATTCATCAAGGTCTAAAAGTTTAATACACTATACCCCTAACAAATGTGCTCACTTTAGAAAACTTGAAAAAACACTGAAAAATATAAAGAAGAAACCAGAAAACAGCTATAACCACAACCTTCCAGTGAGTTCACTCTAGATTCCTTTTATTTCTATTTTTTTAATGACATTAATTGATATACTGTATATACAGTGTGTACCTGGCTAGAAAATATTTATTCCTGGAAAAATATTTATATATTTATAGAAATAAAGATCTGGATGGGGGAAAAATCCCTGAAAGTATTAACAATGGTTATCTTTGGAGAGGTGGGATTACGGGTAATTTTTCTTGTCCTCTTTTTGGTAATCTGTATAATGTATTTTTTCTCTGTAATTACTACTAATTACACTAGTATTATTTGGTGTAATTTTAAAATGTGATTTTACATCTGTGAGTCTGTTTCTGTTTTGCACATACATTCATTTGTATTTTTTAAGATTCCACATATAAGTGATATCATACAGTATTTGTCGTTCTCTGTCTGATTATTTCACTAAGCATAATATTCTCTAACAAACTAGTGGTTACCAAAGGGGAGAGGGAAGGGGGATGGACAAATTAGGGGTATAGAATTGACAGATATAAACTACTATGTAAAAAATAGGTAAGCAACAAGGATATATTATATAGCACAGGGAAACATAGCCTTTATCTTGTAATAACTTTTAATGGAGTATCATCTGCAAAAATACTGAATTACTATGCTGTATACCTGAAACTAATATAATATTGTAAATCAACTACACTTCAATTAAAAAATTTGATTTTAGAATTTAATAGATAGAATTTGGGAAATTCAGACTCAGGATCTTACAGCCATTCCATCCTTGGGCCACAGAGGAGAGTGGGGTGGCAGGACCAGACTCTGAACCCTGGACCCTTTAGTCTGAGAGGCTGCATGTGGCCTCGGGGGTGGTGAGGGGGTTGTCACGAGCCAGGACATAAGGCTTCACTAAAACATGTGTGGGGGGTAGGGATCAGGGAGAGGGCAGGGTTGCTGTTATTACACACTTGGCATAACAAAAACTATTATCAAGACCTTGTCCACAGTGCCTCCATCAAATGCCATGAACCCAAGAAATTGAGAGACACTTGAACCTGAGGTTTGGGGCACTGGATCCTTCCTCTGACTTTTGTGCTAAAGATGCCTTAGGGAACACTTAGCTCCTCCTCTGACCATTTTGCACAGGCTTCACCCTCCTTTGCCTGGACTATTGCAGTAGCCTGTGAGCAGGTCTCTTCTCTGCACCCCCATGCAGTCCATATTCCAGGCTGCCATGGCGACTCCCCCCAACAGACGCACAACCATCTGAACCTGCCCCCACTCCCCAGTGCCTGCAGGACCAAATCCAAGCTTGACCTTCAGCCCCTGTGACCCCCCTGGCCTGCTTGTCTCCCATATCCCCTCGCCATTCCTCCACCTTCCCCACTGTCCTCCCAGCTTAGACACACTCCTGTCCTCCAGGCCTCTGCACATGTGGTTCCCTCCACCTAGAGGCCCTCCTGCTGCTTCTCTGAGTAGAAGTTCTGCTGGTGAACGTCTACTCATCTTTCCATCTTGTCTCATCCGCACCATGTATCCCATGGGTTAGCCCTTCTGTCTTCCTGTCTGTCCTGTGAGCTCCCCGGGAGCACAGCCGTGTCTTATTGGTCTTTTTTCTTGCTGTCTGGCGCATGAGGGTGGATCGAGGCCTGGGTCTGTTTGGTGAATGAGTGAACGAACTCTGGCCAAGGCCTCGCAGACACCAGGCCCAAAGAGCAGAGTGGGGTATGTGGCCCAAACAGCTGCCACCCATTAGGACAACAACGAGGTCACAACTGTTTCTAGCAGCTGGCATGGGCACAAAGGAAGGGTGGCTCCAGAAAGCCAGCTCTGGGACTGCTCCTCTCCCCTTCACTCAAGGGCTTCCTCCGGGCTGGCTCAGGGCAGGCTCCCTCTGCGGGTGAATATAAATATATAAAACAAACAGCGTGCCGTTAACTGCAAAACTAAAAATAGGAAGCCTGGAATCCGGCTCCCCGGGCTCCTCTAGCTGCTGGACCACATAGGTGTGGATGCGGGTGTTGGGGGGATGCGGCCCCTCACCCCCTCCCAGCTCCCCAGCCCTCGTGGGGAGGAATGGGGGGCACCCTGAGTTTCCGTAAGGAACAGTTTATTCTTTCACTCCGGTGCCCCCCCGCCCCCGTCCTTTTGACAGCTCATTTCATTTACGACCCCAGAATGAACCGACCCACTGAGGTGCATTCCCCGGTGGCCAAGCTGGGTGTCTGGTGCAGCTGAGAGCTGCCCCCTGGGCCATACTGGGGGGGCCTGGCTGGCTGTGTTTGTGGGGTGCAGTCTGGGGAAAGGGGGGAGTAAGGCAGGCTGAGGCCCTTTCCCAGAACACCGGCGCTGGCCCCGCACTGGCAGCCCCTCACTGCGGTCTCCTCCGGCCCTCACAGTTCTTCCCTTGGGCACACATCATTACCTGGGGCCTTCAACCCCTGCCGGGACATCCACCTCTCACTGTATAAGCCAAAGCCATCCCCACGGCCAGAAGCCCAGCACTTTCAAGTCTGTCTGGGACCACTTCATCCCTCAGGAGGTGCCAAGATCAGTCCAGTGCCCAGGGAGACCACCCCTGGGAGTCCCAAGGCCTGGACCACCTCTCTCAGCCTCTGGCCAGGCCGGACACAGGCTGTGGCCTGACACGGCTGGTGAACCCGTAGGCACTGCCCAAACTGGACCAGCTCCTCGAGCCTCAAAATGGAATTCTAGAGTCCAGGGGCTCCCAGACTCTGGAACAAAATGGCCCCCTTACCCTTGACGGGAGGTGCAGGAGGTGGGGGGCTCGGGCCTGGGCTCCAGCAGGCTGGGGATGCTGGGCCAGGGATGTCAACCTTTCCTTCAAGCCGAGTAAACCCCTGTCCCAAAGCAGGGCCTTTGGGGATCATGGGACTTGATACTACATACCTGGCATATGATACTTCTACTACATACCTGGCATACAGTAGGTGCTTGTGTAATATCTGAATAAAAAGGGAGGCTCAGAGAAGGACAGGGACCTCCCACAGGCACATAGCTAAAGAAGGAAAGGAAACCCTTCCTCCATATCAAGATTTTTTCCAGGCCCTTCTGGGATGAACCCCCTGAGGTCAGGATGTTCCTTCCAACACCTAACCTGAATTCCAGCCATAACTGAGGCAAGTCCCTTTTCCCCCTTCTCTGGAGGGGCATGTTCACGCTCCCCACCTGCTGCCACCTGCAGGCTGATATGGTTACTGCAGCTCTTCCCCCAGCAGCCTGTGTGACCTCAGGCAAGTCCTGGACTTCGCTGGGCCTCAGTTTCCCTTTGGGAACCTAGGTGGGCTGGTCTGTGCTTGCTAGGGGTAAGGTGATGGAGCTTGAGTCAGGGGCTCTGGAGGCCACACCTCCTCTTGTATCAGCTGTGGCACCAAAGTGTGGCCAGCGGGGAGGAGCTTGAACTGTGGCTCCCTCATAACCTCCATCATTCCCTACAAAGGGCCCCCAAATAAACACACATTACGGAAGCAGAGTGTTGAATTATAGATGCTGCTTCAGGACTATTCCTGCTCATCCGGGCAGACGGCACTCAGAGCACACCCACAGAGTAGTTCTGCAGCTCTGGCTGGGACCCTGCTCAGAGAAGACTCTTCTGGCCCTGGGGCAGAAGGGGTGCTTCAGCGCAGAGGGGCGGGGATCAGGGTTTAGGCTGGGGAAAGGGGAACTTCCTGTCGGGTGTTGGGTTTCAGGCAGACCAACCTAACTGAACAGGGCAAAGTCTTGGGATTAGCTTTTGAAGTATTTTCACTCAAAAATAAGGTGTTTTATGAAATTTCCCCTCCCCAAGCCCCAGCTGGACAGGCACGGTGGGCCAGGCCTCCTTGCTGGCAGGCTTGGGGAGGCTGTCAAGCCAAGTCCCCACACCCTCACACCCGCCGCCCTCACCATCAGCCACAAACTCCTCCACGGAGCTGTGGGGCCAGATTACACCCCCTCTTTGCACCTCTTTGACGTAGCTGATCGCTTTGCAGTTCTGATTGCTGCTAACTTATCAGTATTGCAGCGAACAGTTCCCAGAGATGGGCTCTCACCAAGGCTGCTTCACGGTCCACCTGCCTATGCCCCCTTCCCAACTCAGAGCCTGGGGGCGAGCTGGAACAGATGCTCTGCCTGTTCTGTTGACTTGTGAAAAGTCATGGGCCACCTGCGAAGGGAGAAGGGATGGTGGCACCTTGAAGACCTGATATTCCTCTGGGGTTCCAGCCACACATGGGAGAGGCCTCACCAGCTGCACTCACCCAGGGTGGTCTCTGGGGCCCTTCCAGATGGAGCCGGATGCACGGAGGCCAAGGCGCTGGGGATCTCCAAAGCAGTGGGGTCAGTCCTGCTCCTGTCCCCAGGCCCTGCCCCATTCCTCCCTGGCCATGGTGGGAGGACTCCCATCCTCTCCCACCCCCCACGCATACAGCTCTAGAAGTCTGGCATTGAGATCCTTCAACACATCTCAGAGTTATATTATTGTAACAAATCAGTCAAAATTTCATTTTACTGTTAAATAGTATAGAAGACAGTTTACTGTACACGGAAGTTGTGCATTAAAAACAAACACACCAAGCAAATTATAGTGCAAAGCAGTTTCCATCCCTCTCCAGCTTCTTCCCAGCCCTGGGTCGGTTTTACGGAAGATATGAGTATAGCAGGTATTAACTCCTCAGCATGACAATATGTCACAACGTATCCGTACCCACCACCAAGAGGCTTACAGTAATATGGTGCCCAAACCCCTTCGTTTCCTTGTGCTTTCTAAATCAGTGTGTTTGCCTAGTACAACTTCAAAGCAGCCTTGTAAATAAGGACCCAAGCTGTCTGTACCCACTATGGGCCTTAAAAAAGACTCAGCACGGCTGCCATCACTTTGAGTCAGGGAGTTGCGGGGAGGGGGTCGATTTATTTCCTGTCCCTGCCCCCACGGGGGCTTGGATGTCAGGAAGGGGTAGTAATCTGGGGAGGGGCTACAAAGTGCTGGGCACTGGGAACCCAAGGGTGCCTCCCACTGGGGCCTGGGGCCAGTCTACAACCAAAGAGGAGAGGAGGAGACACGAGGGCAATGGATTTGTAGCTGCTTCCTGAGAAGGGGTGGAGAGATACCCCCACCTCCCCCAGCTGAAGGGAGTCAGCAGGATCCCCCCAGCAGCTATTTTGAAGAGATAAAAGCAGGGGACTGCTTTTTCCAGTGAGGGCAGGACAAGAGAAGCTGTAGCAAGAGGGGTTTGAATAAGATCACCAGAAGGACCTCCTACCCTGTCTGAGCGTGTATCTCATGTGCTTATCTGGCGGTTGTTACAGGGTGCGGTGGCAGGCAGGCCACGTGCTATTACAGAGACAACCGCTAAGGAGCATTTTGTAGGGGAGATTTCCACATCCACGGAGGATGGGGCTGAAACAATGGCTAAAAGCCACATGCTGCCCAATGCTTATAAGAGTTTTGTCCTTTTCCACTTACGCCTTTCGAGAACTAACAAATTCAGACATGGGTTTTTTATGCCTTTCTAGAACGAAAAAAACTCGGACATGCTTAAACCCTTGGGCAAGGCCTGCTTTCCCATTTGTAAACTGTAATACTTCCCCTGTGAGCACAGCAGGGGCTGAGCTGAGGCTGCCAAGCCCTTCACAGCTCTTGTGTTCTGCCATCACGCAGCCACCACCGTGCTCCCCCACATCCCTCCCACCTCTACCGGGACACCCACACGTCCTCTCGGACAAATGCCCGAGAGCCACAGACTTGAGATTCCAGCATCTCACCAGCGCTCCCTTTGTTCTGCACCAGGTTGGCCTTTGGCGCAAGCTGGTGGGATGCTGCTGAAGGACTGCAACCTCTTGAGGAGGTTTAGGGATCCTAACAATTCCACACTCTCAGAGGGGGAGGGATATCGTTCACTATCATGGGGCCTTTTCCTGTAAGAGATCGCATGACTGAAAATGTTTGACAAACTTCTTTCTCTAAAATCAGCTTTAAAAACTGGTTTTTTGTTCAAGACTGCTTTGGGAGCAGACTGGTTAAAGACGGAGAGTTGTGTGTCAGAGATTGGAAGGTTTGGCTGGGCCTTCCCACGAGGCTGCGGGTCCGGGGCACAGCTTGGCTGTGCACAGCTTGGCTGGACCTAGGTGGGCCAGGGATGCTGACATCTGACCCCATGACCCCTTACCCCAAGGCTCTCTGCTAGGACCTGTCTGGTCCTGGTGCTCTCTCCAAAAATGGCAATTTTGAGACCAGCCTAGGGGGAAAGGGACCCTTCCCAGCCCCCACTGAGAGAACAGAGGGCGAATGCCTCGGACTGGTAAAGTGCATGGAGAACCTGTCCGCAGGTGTCTTCCCCGGTTTTAGGGGCCTGCTACCGCAGGCCAGTCTGCTCTGGGGCCTGGGACCCACGGACAGCTGGGATGGGGTCGGGCCCTTAGCTGCCAGGAGTTGTAGGGAAGCAGAGCTGGGGGGCGGGCCTGGGGGTATCCTCATTCCATCTCTGCTAGCGATTCCCTGGGGCCTCTGGAGGGGTTCCTTCCCCATCCAAACCATAAGCGAGCCCCTCTCAGGGCTGGGGGACCTTCCAGTTGTGACTCAACTTGTGTAAATGCAGAGAGAGGGCTGGGCCCACAGGATGCGGGGTCTCTGAGGAAGGTAAGGGTGGGGAGGTCTTTCTAGGGTCCCGAGGATAAGAGGCCAAACCATGTGGGCAAATGCCGCCTCGCTCTAGAACAGAGATGGTCTCTGTCCCAGGAGGCCTGGGCCCCATGACAGCAGTGGGCATAGCTGGGGACAGCCAGGTCATTCCAGGGGAGGTGGCAGGAGGAGGCTACTTCTCCCACAGGGACGTGGGATGAGATGAGTAGGATCTGGGCTGGGGGCGGGGTCCTGGGGGAGGTCCTGACCCCTCTGTACAAAGACGTGGCTGGACCAGATGCTTTCAGAGCCAGCCACCAGCTCTGGGCCCCAGGACCATGGCCCCTGGGCCCACAGCTGCCGTGAAGCGTTAAGTCCCATGAGTGCCCTGAGCCTTGGAGCTGGGCCCGCCACTTGTCTGGAAGGTTCCTGGGCTCCCCGCCACCAGCGGGAGCAGTCCACTTGGACCCGGGCGGTCAGTAGGGCCGCCACACGGCCTCGTCCATGCGGCCGGGCGTGCTCAGGGCGGTAGGCGAGTTGCTGTGGCTGCCATCGGCCTCCACGCCGTCGCTCTGGCCACCCAGGCTGGGGTTCATGAGGTTGCCGGTGGCGACAGAGGCGGCGCTGCTGGGGCAGGAGGCCAGCATGCGGGTGGGCGAGCGGTCGCCAGCGCTGCTGCTGCCGGCCACCATGGAGAACTGGTAAGAGCCGGAGGAAGCGCCGTAGTAGAGGTGGTAGGGGGAAGGGTTGGCCTGGAAGGGCCCGCTCTGGTTCTGCGGGGCCCCCGGGTAGGGCGGTGGGAGGTAGGTGTGGTGGAAGCGGCCGGTGGCCGGCATGCTGGCCACGCCGAGGCTGCTGATGCTCGTGCCCGAGGGGGTGGCACTGTAGGGGAAGGCGGCCGACATGGCCCCTGGGTAATGCATCCGGGGGTCGGGGAAGCGGCTCTCCGGGAGGGTCGGCAGCGCTGCGAAGGAGCGGTCAAACTGGCGGGGGTCGGAGAAAGGGTTCAGGTCGGAGGCGCCTGGGGGACAGCAAGGAGGATGGTCAGTCACTGCCCGACACCACCCCGGCGGCCTTTCTTCACGAATGACCTCGGGCTCTGGTTTACAGGCCCATCTAGGGGGATCCCTGGTGCTACATGTGGCTCTGCTCCGACCGCCCTGAGCTGCTCGGGGGCTGCAGCCTGCTGATTCCCAACCCAGCCCCACCTGGGAAGCAGGTGCGAGCAGGGGTCTGGGCTGCAGGTGGCCCCGGGCGCTGCCGGAGCAGGCAGAGCAGGGGGAGGGCTTTTCTCTCCTCCCGGCATCCTCTTCCCAGCCTAGCCATGCAGAGGCCTGTCGAGGGGGTAGGTGGGCTCCCCGCTGGGCTGTGGGTGCGTGGGGAGCCAAGGGCGGAGCCAGCACAGGCCGCCCAACAGCCTGGCCCGGCAGGTTCGCCCTCCCTCTCTCGCTCTCGGTAAAGAGGGTCTCCAACGGTCCTGTGAGATTGGGAGTCAGGCCCTGCTCTCGCAGACGAGGAACCAGGCAGAGAGAGAAAGATGGATTCTCCTGATGCTGCACAGAAAGGACTGGAACTCATCACGAGGCCTCTGCTTTCTGCTCCCGCTGGGGTGTATGTGCGCGTGCGCCTGCACCTCTCCTGCCCAGGTGGGGCTCAGTTAGCTTACGGGAGCTTCCGCCTGTGCTGTGGGAGCTGGGTCCACGGCAGCTCTGTCCATCCCCGCCCCCCCGCCCCGGCCTCAGCCTGGGCCTGTGTCTCCAGGGCAGCCCTGCAAGCTGGAGCTGACTGGTGGCCAGACAGGGATCAGATGCCACCCTCACCCGCCTCCACAGCAAAGTGAGACAGACAGCAGCCAGAGGGGCTTGGTGGCCTGGACCCTGCCCTTGTCACAGAGAGACCCAGTGTCCAGCCCAGGCCCCACCCTGGCTCCCCCAGGAGTTGGCTCCAAGACAAAAGTATCCCAGCCTCTGCCCCGTACTTTTGTAATCACAGACCCCCCAAACCTCAACACTCAAAGGGGCTTCAGGATTGAGTCTAAACCCCTTGGTAGGAAGACTGAGACTCAGAGAGGGTGAGGCACTTGCCTAAGTGTCACACAGCACATTGGACCTACACAGAATCCTAGGGCTCTCAGTCTTGAGTTCTGACACGTGCCTGAAGGGTAACTGTCCCATCTTTAAGGCAGCACAGACTGAAGGTTAACTGTGTGGTCTCTGAGGTTGGATACTTATCTTAGTTCTAACACTTACTAGCTGTGTGTCCTTGGGCAAGTCACTAAACCTCTCTGTGCATCAAGTTGTCCCACATGAAAAATGGAGACAATAACAGTTCTTAGGGATTAAATTAGTTAATACATGTAAAGTGCCTACTGAGCACAGAGCAGGGGCCTGATGAGGGTTTGTGCTGCCACTGCAGCTGTGACACCTCCTGTCCTGGGCACTCAGGACAACCGGCTCATTCAGGGCCCTGCAAAGATGAGCCCCTGACCCTGGGCCTTCCTTGTACCCTGGCCAAAGGGGTGACTCTGGGCAGCAGTGGGGAGGTGGATGAGCCCTCAGCAGCAGACTAAAGTCTGTCTGTCCCCAAGGCCTCTGTCCACCAAAGACCAGGGGCCAGAGACGGCTCAGGAGGAGCCCAGCCTCTGCCCCTGGCCAGCTCCAGGTGTGCACTGCCTGCCGTGCCTGAGGCGTGGCTGAGGCTAGAGCTGCAGGTGCCCTCAGGCCTCACTTCCCCAGATCTGCTTGAGGTGCTGTGCGACCTCAGATAAGACCTGTAACTTCTCTGGACTTTGAGGTCTTCCCAGCTCAGCTGGGGGGGTGTTCTCCTCAGCAGCAGGCTCTGGTCCCGGATGTGGATGATACGGGATGAGGCTCCGGGCTCCAGGTGGGGAGATGTGGGGGCTAGGGTCCAGGAGACGGGGGCCTTCTGGCGCATCTGGACCCTCCCTAACAGATCTCTTGGCTGGTCGGTGTTGCCCTGAAGCCTAGGGGGTCAGAGGAGCCTGGCCCCTGCCCTCATCTCTGAACCCCAGGGGAGGAGCCTTGTTGGCAGGGCCTGGCACCCCAAGCACAGCCAAGCATGAGGCTAACACCTTGCTCTGAGCCCGGGGAAGCGAGCGCTGCCGCCTGACAGGAACCCCTTTTTCAAAACAAAGGGAGCCCAAACAGGGAGCCCAGGATGCGATGGCAGGGCTGCAGCCCGGGAAACAAGGCTGTGCCAGGTGGGCCTGGGTGCGTGTGGCCCTCGGGGGTCTTGTGGGCTGTGGGCAGGCCTGCCCAGCCCTGCCACTGTCCTCTCCTGCCTCCCTCCCAGGGTGGGGGGAGCATCTGCCCTCAGCACCCCATCAGCTCCTGCCCCCAGCCCCGCCCCCTCCAGCCCAGTAGCCCCAAGAAACCCGAGCTGGCCAGGCCGCTGTCGAGCAGCCAATCCCAACACTGGAAGGAAATGTTTATTTTCTTCTCCAAATTGCCCCAGCTGCTGTGTGGTGGCTGAATGAGGCCTTTGAGCTGTGAGAAGCCCCCATTGTGGGCGGCCACAGCCGGGGGGCTGGGGGCTGGGGTACGGAGGGGTTGGGGCCTCGGCACTGCTTGCCAGTCACCAAAGCTGGGGGGTCAAAGCTATTAACAGGAACCAAGAGAAGTGGTGGTGGGGTATCCTGAGGGGGACCCCCCAGGATGGAGTCTGAAAGTAGAGGCTTGTCCCACCAGAAGGGGAGGGCCAGTGAGAGGGACTCCCCAAGCCTGGCCCTGCCAACACCCCCGTGACAGATACCTCCTTCTTCCCACTTTACAGATGAGAAAACTGAGGCTCAGAGAGGTGAAGTGACTTGCCTAAGATCACACAGCCAGTGCCTGGCAGAGCCCGAATTCCTAGCCAGGTCCACCTGACTGCAAAGTTCATGTTCCTTCCTTGGTCTTGGTTGTCAAAAGCCCTTCCTCTCACTCCAAAGGGGACAGGCCTGAGGACGGGGAGGCCTGGCTGGTGTGAAGGGCCACAGCGGCTGCCTGAAGTCCAATGCTGTGGGTGGCTAGCGAGCACCCTGCCTCAGGATACAGCAGAAGGGGAAGGACTGGGTCAGCCACTATCCCACACAGGCCCGACCTCCTCTCCTCCCAGCCTCGGGGGCGGCAGGGGCTCTGCCTGCTGCTGGGCTAGGCCTGGCCCTCTGGGGCTGGACAGAGGGTGGGTAGGCCTGCCTCAGGCTCCGGCAGGTGCTGATTCCCAAGCCATGTCCACACAAGTGGAAAGAGAGGTGGGTTCTCCTTCCACGGGAGCTGCTGGACAGGACGCCACTGTTAGCCCCCACCTGCTGGGTTCCAGGGCCCCCTGGCTGGGCCCCAGCTCTGCCCATGTCAGGGAAAGGCCTGGAGTGTTAGACCACTGTACCTGCACAAAGGCTGGCCTGCCGGGAACGGGAGCACGGACAGCTTCTGGGCAGGGGTGGGCATGAGCCCAGAGGACCTCTTGCTGTCTCTTGAGCTCAGACCCCTCCACCCTGCAGCCCCCCTGGCTCAAGAGTTGCTGAGTGTCTCAAGCTCGACAGCCCGTGGCTAAAAGCCTGGACCTGGTGCCTCTCCCCACCTTGGGGGCTCAGCAGGGCCAAGGCCCAGCTTCCCAGGCCAGAAGGGAGGTACCGTCTCTTCACACCAGGGGGCTGCATCAAGTCCCCCTGCCATGGCATTGTGCCTGGCACACATGGCCAGGGCTGGGGGCAGGGCCTCCCTTAATAGAGAGACCCAGTAGGGACTCCCTTGCTTCTGCCCTCAGAAGTACAGGAAGTTCCTGGGGGCAGGTGCTGTGGACACTTTGAACCTGGTCATTGATGTGCTGTGTGACCCAAGAGTGGCCCTTAACCTCTTAAGCCTCAATTCACTCCTCTGCCAAATGGGTTCTAACTAGGGCCTGGAGGACCAAGAAAGAACAGACACCCACGGTGCATGACAGCAGCAGCCAGCCCTCCCGGCCGCGTCCAGCACTGGTGACGAGCACTGTCCGTCCCTGCCTGGCCTGAGGGTCAGCTGTGCACTCAGCCTCCTGCACCCCAACCCACTGGCCGAGAGAACCTAGAGAGCAGAGTAGATATTCACCATTTGACCACCTACTGAGCACCTGCTATGTGCCAGGCCCTGTACACCTGGACGGCCTGCCCGAAACTTAGGCTCACACGTGCCTGCCGTGTCCATCCGGCCAAGGCGTAAAGACTCCATCCTGGGCCTCCGCCCAGAGGCCTCCCTCCTCCTTCCTGTTTGGGAAGAGTCTCTGGGCCAGGTGGGGACCTTTCTCAGGAGGTGCTCTGTCTCTCTCCAGGGACAAAGTCACGTCACAGTTCGTGACGAAGTTGGAGTGCAGTAACGTCATTTGAATGTCACCCGAGGCCCAGGCAGAGGCATCCACCACCACCCCGCTTTCAGATGAGGAAGCTGAGGCCTGGGGGGCCGTGGTGTCCTTGGCAGACATGTGTCTGTCTCAGGCTCCTTGGGCGAGTCCTGCCCAACTTTAACGGCTGCACTGGGGGACTAATACCCATTTCCCGCAGGGGACGGGGAGCTCCTGGAGGGCAGGGACTGTGCCTGTCTACTCATCCCTGGGGCCAGGCACCACGACGGCACAGGGCGAGTGGCAATAAATGTTTGCTGAATGAATGAAGGAAGGGCTGAGCCCAGGGCCGTGTAGGAGCACTGGTGCTCCTTTATAACAAACACCAGGGTGGTGCAGCCAACGACCCTGGCATGAGCTTTTGTTCTGGAGCAGAGAGACCACTTCCAGGCCCCCGCCCCCTTCTCCCACCGCAGCCCCCACCTCCCTGTGCCGTACCTTGGATGGGGGTCTGGGCCTGGCTGCTGAAGTGGCTGGTGGTGCTGAGCGAGCCTCGGGGGCTGGGCGTGCTCGGCGTCACCCGCATGCGCAGGCGCTCCAGGTCCCCGAAGCGGTCGGGGAACGCCTTGGTCTGGTCCTCCAGCTTCTGTCGATGCCCTGCAGAGCACGGGAGCCCATGAGAAGCTGGTCCCCGAGAGTCTCAGGGGGGCAGAAATGCCTTGCTCTGCTGGGAAGTTCTCCCTGAGGTCTAACCTTAGGCCTCCGCACGGAGAACCCATAGGCCACTACCGATGTCTCTTCTGAACAGAGAATGGTCAGTACGTGCTGTCCTGGGGCTGCCATCATCTCACTCCTACCTTCTTATGCCATAGGTGAGGCTCAAAGAGGTTCCAGGCCACAGAGCCAGTAAGTTGTGGAGTCAAGATCTGAACTCAGGGTTCAAATCAAAGCCTGCGACCTACACCTCTACGTTACGCTTTTTGGCAGAAGGGGAATCTGAGGCAACAGGCACGGGAAAGGGGCTTAAGCAGGCTCCCATGGGAGGCAGGGCGAGAACCCAGGGATGCTGCCGCTGTCTGCCCCCCAGCATCCATCCTGCCCGCCATTCACATCTGCAAGAGGCATGGGAGATGGCCCCGGAATGGGAATGCTGGCTCCTCCAGCCCAGAGCTACCCTGGGACCCGCAGCACACGCCTTCTCCCCTCTGGGTCTCAGGAGGGGAAATTCACCACGATGGGCGGAAATGGAGTGGGGCGCTGTGTGAGGGGCTGGACTCCCATCTCTGTCCCGAAGCTGGGGACACGGGACCAGTGCACCTGGCTTGGGCATCGCACTTGGAGAAACTGCCAGCATTTCCCAGTATCCCTCTGCCACGGCCCACACAGGAAGGACCCCAGCCTCGTCTCCGAGACCCTGGAGGAGCTGGCAGGGTCAAGATGGCCATGCCCCTGCCTTTAAGCAGCCAGCCGAGGCCACCCTCAAGGCTTCTTGAATGACATCAGGCTTGCAGGGACCACCACCTCTCTCTCTCTCTCTCTCTCTCTCTCTCTCTCACACACACACACACACACACACACACACACACACACACATACACACACACACCACTTTTTCAATTACTCATTTTACATTTCACAAGCAACATATGAATAGCTACAAAAATAAAAGCATTACAGGTAAGGCTAATGGCTCCTCTGACCCACCCTAAATCCCTGCCCAGAAATCCCCACGTGATCAATTTGGAGGTCTTTCTTTTCAGCCTTTTTTTGGTTTCACGTGCATGCAAAACACAGAGCAAGTTTCTCACAGAACTTTCTTGAATGCTCTCAGCCTGGCTGTATCATTCTCTAACTTGCTCTTTCAGTAGCACACCTGGGGGCCCACCTCAGTTTCCTCATCTGACAGATGGAGAGAGTCACCCAGCCCCAGAGAAACAACCTCGGGAGCCCACCCTGGGGCACACTGAGGAGCAACAAGTGGGGGCGGGGCGGGCTCACTAAGCCTGTGGGTGTCCCTCGTTCCTGCTCGGCACATCCCCTGGAGGCCGCAGTCTCCTCAGCCGTTCCTCTCAGATGGACACTTAGCTCGCTTCCAAGTTATCCCCCTGCATGCAGGACTCCCAGGAATCTCTCTGTTCACACCCCTCCTTGTGTCGGGGAATTTCCCAAGGGCAGAGGACTCCTCACTGAGAGGACCGGACATTCCTGGGCTCTCCTGATCAGCCTGTCAGCCGAAGTTGGCCCGTTTGGCTCCACCCGACCCTGAGGGAGGAGGCCAGGCAGACAGGTGGGCCTGGTCCTCTTTTTACAGACAAGAGAACTGCAGTTCAGAGAGGTGAAGAGGCTTGCCCGAGGTCACACAGTGAGGAAAGAGGGAGGATGTCTTAGACTTGGGATCCTTGGAAAAGAAGTGTGGGGAGGGGCTGAGGGAGAGGGGAGGGCTTGCCTGAGTCCTGGGGTCTTCAGTGACACGAGGAATTTTCTAGATTGACAGCGAAAGAAGGAGAGAGAGGTAGTGGGAGGTAAAACAAAACTCCTCACCATGCTTGCTGAGGCTTGGAAAATGGCATCCTAGGGGCCTGGAAAGTGTGAGATGACTCTTCACTGCCATTGGGAGTGAGGGGACGGAGGTGGAGGCTTCAGAATGGGCCTGATTTCTGATTTTCAAAAGGGGGATGCAATGGATTCTGGTACCCACAGGCCCCTAGTCTCGCTACACACCCCTGTCACAAGCTCAAATAGGCATCTGAGAGCCCTTAGAAATGGAACAGGTTGTCCTGGGAGCCTCAATGGGCTCAGCAAGTCACCAAGAACCAGGGACCCACTTTCTCCTCCGAGGAGGCCCCAGGCCCGAGCCCATGGGACACTCAGCAGCCAAAATGAAACCACCTGGCTCCCACCCCGGCCCCCCACTGCTACCTCCCAGGACCCTTGGCAACAGGAAAAACGTGGGCTGGGGTTAGTTTGGCTGGAGCTGGGGCCACTAAGTTAGATGACTATGGGGGCTGGGCAAGTCACATAAATGAGGCACATGGGATGGGTAGGGCCTGGGGCAGACTGGAGAGGGTGGGCCTTGTAGAAGGGGCAGTTGCCATCCCGTCCAGCTGACTGGTACCCTGATGGGGGTGGACCCAGTGTCGCCAGAGCTTCCAGTTTACCAGAAGCCATAAACCTGCTTTTATGTGAAACCTCCCATATTTTATATGTTGGCAATTAATTCAAATACTGAAAACAACAACAAAATAACTCAACCACTTTGTAGAACATGTCCTGTTCAGGGGCTGCCAGTTTGCATCCTCCAAGTTTGGGATTTCATTTGCTGGTTGGTTGTCTAACCTTAGCCATCGAGGACTGGCTAATGGATACCCCTCAGGACGTGGTCTCTAGGGAAGTGCCGGAGGGCTTGGCCTCAGTCCTGATCGGCCTTGGAGGAAATGTTGTTGCCCTTGCTGCTGAGGCCACTGAAAATGGCAAGGCAATGTGGATGAGCTGGGGCATGAATGAAGTCAGAACAGTCTCAACAGGCAGGAAGCCGGCTGGATAGATCTGGAGACCGCAGATTGACCTGACAGCAGCTCAGGTGCAAAGGATCTGGGTGTCTTAGTCAACCACAAGCTTGAAGTGAGCCAGTGGGGTTACACGAAAGCTGGTGCAAAACCTCAGGCCTTGTTGTTATCGCCACTGACTAATAAAGTCCCGTTTCTGAGTCACACTGTGCACTAAGCGTCTAGAGATACTCCTGTGGGCCAGTGGAAGGAGGGAGGGGTTCGCAGCCAGCCTGGGTCTGAGGATGGGCTCTGCCGCCTGGTAGCCTCACCCCTTTCCCCCACCTACCCCAAGCCACGGTGTCTGCATCATGGTGCCCTCGCAGGGCATGGTGCCGGCCAAACAAGGTGACCGGACGCTCTCCACCCACCTGGGGCCCCACCATCTGCACGGTCACTTCTACCCCAGCCCGTGCCAAGGGACGCAGGATCATCATCCCCACATGGAGACCAGGACACGGAGGCCAGGATGGTAAGTCCTGTCCGGTACACAAAGCCAGGACAGCGGAGCTGGCGTCGGCACCCAGACCCAGACTCCAAGTCCAGTGCTCTTTCTCCTGACACTTCCCTTTTGGTCCCATTGTACAGATGGGGCCACAGAGGCTTCAAGATGAGCCCTACACTAAGCAGTTGGTCTGGGATATAAATCAGGTAATGTGGTCCCAGAGCGCACGCTCCATCACATGCTGTTCTGCCTTCATGTAGGGCAGACTTCCTGGAGGAGGAGTTTTAACAGCACTTAGGGAACTGCTTTCTTGTTGCTGTGGAAGGCCGGAGCCACGGCCCAGGAGGGGCAAAGGGGAGCTGAGGTGGCTCCACGTGGCCAGGGCGCCAGAGAGTCTCAGAGCCACGGGGCCTGGGCCTTCACACTGGGAGCGGAACGGAACTCCCTGTGCCCGAGGAAAGAAGATGTGCCTTCAGAATAGACCTCTTTCATTCGGCTGCCCACAGTGAGAGCGGGGTGGGGAGCCCTGGGGAGCTCACTAGGTCACCAGGGGCCCAGCCCTTTCACGCTGGGACTCAGTTTCCCATCTGCACACACTGCTCACTGAGGCCCCTCTAGCTTTGAAAGTCCCTGACGTAAGACTGCAAGACTCAGCGACTGGCCAGGATGAGGCCCCCGGAAGGAAGGGAGGCAGGGCTGCTTGCTCCCGGGCCCTCCCATCACCACCTCCTGTTGCTTCTCCTGCTCCCAGGGTTTCTCTAGTATTTATTCCCTGCCTCTTCCAGGAAGCCCCCTTCTCCCAGCGCCTCTGCAGGCTAAGAGCAGTAGCTAGCAGGAACGGAAAGAAAAACAGCGGCTGACACTTACTCAGTGCTTCCTCCACTCCACTGTCTAAGCAGTTGACATGCTCTGCCTTGTTTCACCTGCCTTATCCCCAGGAGGGGGTCTACCACTGTCCCTAGTTCACAGGTGAGAAAACTGAGGCTCAGTGAAGGTCAGGGACATGCTCGAGGTCACATAGAGGCACCTGGCCACCTTGTCTTCCCGGAGCCCATCTTGTAGGAAAGGAGCCTGGGTTTGGAAAGTCAGGGGCTCCAAACAATGGGTGTTAGGGCCCGGCCCAGGCCCAGGCCCAGGGCCTGGAGCAGATGCAGGAGGACAGGCCTGGAAAGAGGAAGATGAGGGGGTCTCAGTGGACTCCACCAGGGGCCCTGCCCTGCTCTGAGGCTCAGCGCTGAGAGTCCAACCCTCTAATCACACCCTGCTCTCACCCACCAAGTCCCCCTGCTCCTCTGGGCCTCAGTTTCCACACCTGTCAAGTGGTTATCATAGTGTCTAACCCCTGAGTTGAGGATGAGCTGGAGGACAGGCCCCAAGTGTTTCAAAGTAGAGCACTTTGTGCAGAGGAGGGGGACTGCCTGGGGACGGCCCCACTTTGGCCCTCTGGACCTCGCTGGGGCTGCCCGTCTGCCTGCAGCACCTGGGCTCAACTCACTGACAGCCCCTCCGACGTCACCTTGATGAGTGCTCCGATCCTCATTTATGACCCTCCAGGGCCCAGTGGCCCAGGCCTGGCCCAGGCAGCTCTTACCCACTGGGCCACAGTTGTGTCACCTGTGAAGTGGAGCTCACACTCTAACTCCTGAGGGTGTGGACAGGCCGGGAGAATTAAACAGCCCACCTGGCCTTGGCACTCAAGGAAGGCACTCTGGGTTCACAACCCCTCCTCAATGGATCTGGACAGTGGGAGGGCCCAGCCTCGCAGGTGTGTGAGAAGGATCAAAGTTGGGGGAGGAATACTGGGGCCCAGCCAGGCGGGTGACTCACCCGGGGTCCAGCGGCAGGAGCCCGAGGATGAAGGCTGGATTCCAGGTGGGGCTCCCTTCCTTCCATTCCCGGGGCATCTCTCAGCACTGGGCCAGCACCGGGTCCCCACACCTGCCAGGTACCTGGTGCTTCAGGGGGAAACCCAGGGGCCATCAGGGCCATGCCCTTGCCTTCACACTGGCCCGACACAAGCCCCCGTGATGAGAGTGGCAACCGCTTGAGCAGACATCTACGACGTGCCAAGCACTGTGCCAGGCAGGCCACGCGTGTCGTCTACAAGGGCCACGACCCTCTGAGAGGCCGCTATCATCACAACCATTTTACAGATGGGAAAGTGGAGGCACGTGGTCAAGGTCAAACCTGGACTGGTCAGCATGGTGCATGGAGCTCAGCTGCTAAGGTCTTGACTTCCCAAGACCTCCAAGAGAGCGGAGCTGGGTTCCTTGGCAGTGAGGCCCGACTGGCAGGAGGCCAGCTCAGTGTCCTGCTGCGGTGGGGTGAGGGGGGCAGGAGGCCAACGGGAGCAGGGAGCGGGGAGAAGCAGAGCTGGGCGGGGCCCCAGGAGCAGCATGGTCTGCAGGCAACAATGTGGGTCCCAGCCATGGGGCCCTTCTCCCATCTGAAGCCACTCGGCCACCTCCTCGGCTGCCCGGCCTGGCCCTGGTGCGGCCACATCCCATACACAGCAGCCACTGTCTGTCCAGCCGTGGGGTGGGGCACCCGGGCCCAAGGCCGGCTCTGCGGCCTGTCAGGAGATTTACACCCGGCTCCTAACAGCCGAGCAGAGTCGCAGGCGAGGGCTGAGCCCCAGGTGGTCTGTGGTGAATCGGCCCCCTGTGAGCAGATGAAAGCCAGTTGGTGGCTAGGCAAGGAACCAGGCGGGTGGGGGGCCAGCAGCTCTCCCAGGGGCACAACTGGGGCTTCCAGTGGCCTGGGGTTGATTAGGGGAACCGGGGAGGCCCGAGGTTAACCCCTTCCCTCCTGCTGGGTGCACTCCCCCTGGGGGCGGGGGGTCCTGGGAGCCAGAGGCCGGGAGCAGTCACCTCTCCTCAAGCCGGGCATCCCTCCAATCCCACCTGGAGCTGAGGACAGACCTGTGGCAACTTTATGACAGCCACAGTCCTAAAGTTGCAGGCTCAGGGTCACTTTTCCTGCCCTCGTCGTCTCCCGCCCCCAGCAGCCCCAGTGGCTGGCTGCTCACCTCCTTCAGGCCTCTGCTCAAATGTCACCTCTTCAGGAGGCCTCCCCTGTCCCCCTCCTGCTGTGGGTCCCAGCCCTGCACTCTCCACCGCTCCCCCCCACCCCCAGCTTAGATTTTCTTTGCAGGACTTCTCACTACCTAAAATTAAACTAGCTAATCATCTGTTTACCTTGTTTATTCATTCAACAAATATTTACTGAGCACCTACTAAGTGCTCACGTCTGTGTTCCAGGGTCTACATCAGTGTCTGGCAAAGCAAAGAACCCCCACCCCATGGAGCATATATAGTAGTCAGGGGAGATGAAAAATACGTGAAATAAATGAGTGAACTATATAGCATCTTAGGAGGTGATAAGTAAAATGAAAGCCGGGAAGTGTAAGGGCAAGAGGGGGATGCCTGTGTGTTTGATTAAAACAGCGTGGTCAGGGGAGGACTCACTGAGAAGTGTGAGTAAAGACTTCAAGGTGGGAAGCCCACACGAGCCACACGTCTGGGGTTGCTGGGGGAGGCGTGCCCCAGGTAGAGGGAACGGCAGTGCAAAGGCCCTGAGGCAGAAGTGTGAAGCTGCCCAGTTTGAAGACTGGTCAGGAGGCCAAGGTGGCCAGAGTTGGGTAAGTGAGGAGAAGGGTGTCAGAGAGGAAGGCAAGGGGTAATGGGCACAGATCAGGTTGCGCCTTGTGGGCCATGGTGACAACAGCATGGTTTACCATTTCTCCCCACCCCTAGTGTGTGAGACCCAAGGGGGCCAGAGCCCATCTTTTGGGTTCACTGCAGTGTCCCTAGCTTCTAGAATAGTGCCTGACACAGAAAAATATTTGTTGAAATCATCCCATGTACACTTTGGGGAAGAAAGGGCCCCCAGGCAAGATGTCAGAACCGCCCCCGCCCCCTGGCCTCAGGCAGCATGGAGAACCTGCGTCCTGCCCTTGCAGCTACAGCACCTGCCAAGCCTGGGAGCCAGGGTGAGCGGTTCCCAAACTGCGGTCTACCCCAGGCTCGCCAGGCGCTACGCCGCCTGCTGCCCCGTATATTGGATCCTGCTCCACTGCTTCTCTACCAGCCCCCAGTGACTCTGAGGGACACCAGCACCGAGAACCTCAGAAACCAAGGCCACACAGGCAGGAAGCCACCAAGCCAGCCTTCCAAGCCAGCCGGCCACCTGGCTGCAGACTGGGCGCGCTCTGCAGGGCAGCGGAGGGGAACGACCCGGCCACAGAACCCACAGCCAGGCCTCGCGGAGCTGCAGGCGCCCCTCCCTGGCTCCCGGGACCAGTCTCTACTCCCACCCCTCCCCACAGAAGGCTCAGCCCTCACACGGGGTCGGGGGTCACAAAGCAGGAGAAAAGCCCAGAAGGGAAACCCTGTGATAATCCATCAGGGTTGTTGGGTACCTCCTGCAGGCCAGGCAGCTGTAATTCATGTAAAGCTCACAACTCGCCGGAGCAGAAGCTAATATCATCCCCATCTTACAGATGAGCACACTGAGCTAGGAAGGCCCTTCTGAGTGGCCCTTGTTTCCCTGAGCCCCAGGGTGGAGCCCCCGGGGTGCACCGAAGCTCACCCTTGGGCAAGTGGCTTGGCCTCCTGGCCTGTCTCCTCCTGGGGTTGTCGAGGATCAATGAAGAGACTCTGGGGGACTTCCCTGGCGGTCCAGTGGTCAAGACTCTGCGCTTCCAAGGCAGGGGATGCAGGTTCTATCCCTGGTTGGGGAACTAAGATCCCACATGCCGTGCGGCACGGCCAAAAAAAAAAGAGACTCTGCACAGGGCCTGGCACACAGGGAGTGCTCGTTGACCAGCAGCAGCTGAGCTGCCCTCTGACCACTTATAGGTGGGGAAGCGGAAGCGGGGAAAGGAGGAGGATTTGTCCAAGGTCGCAGAGTGAAGGGCAGGTTGGGGCTGGAACCCAGGGTGCAGGTGAGACCTGCCCTGAAGGCCGGGCAGGGGGAAGAGCAAGCAGGTGCTCAGATGGGAGATGGGGAGATGTGCCGCCTCCTACATCTGCTCTTTTCTATAAACGAGCCTCTGCTAAGATTTTGTTTCAAGTCACTCTACCACCACTGATCTGGCCCGTACCGCCTTGCTTCTGACTCCAGCTTCTCTCCGCTCCTGATTTCTTTCCCTTCCTCTTGCTGCCTCGACCTATGCCACCCCTTCCCCTACCAGCTCACCCCGAGAAGGGGCTGTCTCATGTCTGGGGGACCTCGGGAGAGACGAGCAGGCAAGGACTTGACTGGGGGCTTCCAAGGGCAGGGCTGAGCCTCCACCCTCATCCAGTGGCCTCGGCTGGGTGGGGGGGCAGCTGCTCTGGGCGGGGCAGGGCTGAACGTGGAGGGTTCCGAGGGATTGAAGGCATTGGCCGGTCCCTGGGAGCCTTCCCACCAAGCTCCCAGCGCCCTCCGCTCACACGCCGCTACACAGTGGGTGCTCACTGTTCTGTGCAGTGGCTCCTAACGGCTCATCATCACGTTGAGCCCAACCGTGGCTCCCATTCATCCCGATTCTGCCCCTGGAGACTTAGACTACGACACCACCTCCCTCAGCGGAGACTTGATACCCCTATTACTACGGCCTGGGTTTCTCAGCAGCCACCCTGCTGCTGACCAAGAAACGTTCACCACCGGCTAATGGTGCTAGTGGTGGGAGTACAGAGGGGATGCCAGGTACCAGGGATAAGAGAATACCACAGATACAGAGACTCACAAGGACCCTCCCTCTGCTACAGCCAGATGCTATCCACAAGCCATCACTGATCTCCAGGCCTGCAGGCCGGGTGGTATCATCCCACTTCCCGGAGGAGGCAGCTGAGGCCCAGAGAGATCAGAGACTTGCCCAAGGTCTCCCAGCCAGGCAAGCTGGCTCAGAATCTGCTCTCTGTACCAAGGGCCTGTGGCTCACAAGGGCTTCCCAGCCATCACCACCTTGAGACCCTTGGGGTCACTGACCCAGTTCACAGATGACAAAACTGAAGCCAAAAGGGAGCCATGATTGTCCAGAGCCACAAAGCCCAAGGCCAGGGGCATGGACCCATCCACATCCAATCCCAGCAGGAAGGACTCAGCAGGAATCTGGCCAGGGCAGGTGCCAGCTGGGAGGTGAATAACTTGGGCCTGATCACCAGGTTCAGGAGCCCGAGGCGGGTTGGAGGAGGTGGCCCTGAGAGGCCTACAGGGAAACTCTTCCAGGGCCACTGGGCCCAGCTCTGAGCCTTTCCCAAGTGGCCAGGTACTGGAGTGGGCCCAGGAACTGGACTGATGGGGAGCCAGGCCTGGGGGGCCCTCACTGGCGCTGCCCTGGTATAGCCACATCCCGTTCTCAGCCTCCTGCCTCAGGCCCACTTAGCCCTGGAACTGGAATTGAAGGCTGCCTCTGGGAAGACTGGCGCCTCCCTGCACCTGAGACAGTGTGAGGCCCTGGTCAGGTTCTCAACATCCCCAGGGCTGGATTCTCTCCTCCCTGGAACCTAGTGACCCTTTGGTTCAGGATCCCATGAGACAATAAATGTGAGAGGGTTTTCTAAACTGTAAAGGGCCACAGCTACAAAGAGAAGGACAGGGCAGCTATCAATACACCAGGCATGAGCATGCTGTGAGTGGGGGCCAGTCCACACAAGAGCTCTGCTCAGAGCTCAGGAAGCAGCCAGTCTAGCGACGACCAGCTGCTTCTTTGTTTCACTCATTCATTCAGGGAACACAGGCCTCAGGCCCACTGTGGCAGCTGCCCCTCCAGTTTCCCCAGTCTGAATCTGCAAACTCCAGGTCATTCAGCAGGCAGAAGCAATGAAACACAAACTTTCTTTGATGCTAAAGTGCACGGATCAGGGCTCCCTGCACAGAATATGTTCTCAATAAATATTTGCAGAATCAAATTTGCATTCCTGATCTTAAGATGTGGGTCCTGGGGTCAGAGTGTCTGAGCTCTATGTGACTTAAGTCACATGCTAAGACTCAAAGAACGTTTCCAAGGAGGGGATCTGGCCTTGCAGCCCGAGCAGCCCCTACTTCTGATGGCTCCCTCCCTCCGCCACTGACAGAGGAACCTGGGGTGGAGTAGAGCAAACCTGGCCCAACCTCCACCCCCAAACACATACACACACCACACACACACACACCACACACACACATACATACACACACCACACACACACATACATACACACACACCACACACACACATACATACACACACAGACATACCACACACACCACACAGACACACCACACAGACACACACACACACACCACACATACACACCACATACCACACACACACACACACCACACACACACACACCACACACACACCACACACACACACACCACACACACACACATACCACACACACACACACACACACACCACACACCACACACACACACCACACACACACACCACACACACACACACACCACACACACACACCACACACACACACACACCACACACACACATACCACACACACACCACACACCACACACACACACCACACACACACACACCGCACACACACCACACACACACACCGCACACACAGCACACACACACATACCACACATACACACACACACACACCACACACACCACACAGACACACACAAACACACACACACACACACACACACAAACACACACCCATCCTTTTCCTTTCCTTAAAGGTTGCAAATCCATACTCCCCCAGCGAGCCCCCAGTGGGCAGTCATCCCTTGGGGTACGGGGAGCCAAGGGTAGGTCAAGTTGATTCAGTCAACTCCTCTTCCCAGCTTGGCTTCCTACAGCCCGGGGCTAAGCACAGGCACACAGTCGGCGGGGTGTGGAGCGGAGAACTGCAATCCGCCACAGCTCCCAGGATCCAGTGCCATCTGTCTGACCTCGGTGACTGCCCTTCCCCCGCTGGGCCCTCCTCCCCGACCCAGGGGCTCAGTGGCTCTGGCACTTACGTCTGGGCTCCCGGGGTCCATCCACGGTCACCTTGATGGCTCTGTGGTAGGTGGCCACTTGCGTGGGGTTGGTGAACACGGTGATGGTCAGTGTGAAACTCTTCCCTGGGGAGAGTGGGGAATAAAGAAGAGGTTGGCACCTGGAACTATTCACAACACCCTGAAGCCTTCATCTTCCAGAAGGAGCAGGTCTCTCTACTTTGAACCTGGGCAGAAGATAGGGTTCTGGGTAAAATTCAAGCTGCTGGGGTTGGCATTCAAGGCCCCGGGAGGTCTGGCATCAACTTTATCACATTCCCCCGCCCCACGCTCTGGCCACCCTGGCTTGCTTCCCCCCTGCTTCTTGGCCTTTGTTTGTGCTGTTCCTTCTGTCTAGAGACCCTTGCGATTTTGGGGTGGGGAGCTCAGATGAGTACATGTTTTTTTTTCATGAAAATAATTAGTGATCTTTATAGAAGACTTTGAGAACACAGAATATATAAAAAAGAAGAAAAAAAAATTACCCACAGTTCCACTAGCCAGAGATAAACACTATTAACATTGATTTGGGTGTTCTTTCCTGCAACCCTTTTTGGGCGAGTGTGTGTTTTTACATAGTTGCAATGACACTAAAATAAGTATTTCCGTACCCTCTTTTTTGTTCACTTAACACATCATAAGCACTTATGTCATTAAAAATTCTTCATAAACTTCATTTTTAATGGCTGCAAAACATTTCAACTCATGGAAGCCTCGTCTTTTACTTATCCACCTCCTTACTCTTGGGTGTCACCTTGCTGCTAATTTCTTATTGGCGTGTGCAGCTGGGGCTGAAAAAGGACTGATTTGGGAACTGCAGACATTTCATTTGTAGACACAACTGTTATTTCCAGAACTCTGTTCTATTTTTAGATAGACATTTGGCTCCAAAGTCTCCATTCAAAATTCCTGAGAGGGGAGAAAACTTTTAAAATCATCATTTTTGTTTTACCATTTAAAATAAAACGAAAATGGCCTTCTGTTTATAAAAATCTTTGTCTACATCTCTGCTTATTTCCTTAGAATAGATTCCAAGAAGCGGTGAGTGATTTCATCGCATCAGAGGGTTGGGATGGATTCAGGGGCATTAATCTCTGCGGTGAGATGACTCTCTGGAGAGGATCATCGTGATTGGTGTGGGCCCGAGTCTACCGTGATGCTGTCAGCGTCTTCGTGACCTCATCCATCAAGGTGGAAGATCTCTTAAACACTCTTGACTTCGTCACCTTTGCTCTATTACTAGTGAGACTGAAAATTTTTATATGTTTATCATCTGTCCTAATCCAACACAAATCATTGCTTCATGGTCTTTCATACTTTTCTATTAAGGTTTCAATGCCTTAAGGAAAAATCACTCTATCAAGCTTGTTAACACTTTCCTTGTCCTATTTGTGGCAGTCGGTTTCCCACTTCACTGGCCTTTACATTTCGCTTTCTGACACCAAGCTGATTTGCATTTTCAGTTCTACCTCTTGCTCGTGATTTCTCCTGTCATTTTATGTTTAGAAAGGTTACCTTCAATAAACACCCTCCTCTCTACCTTCCACGTTGAATTCTTTGATTCTTCTGGGGGTTTACTGGTTGGGTTTTTCTTCAAAGGGCACCCCAATTTTCCCAGCACCTTTACTGAAGTGAGAGCCCCCCTCTCCCGCCCTGTTCTCTACCAGCATCAAAGCCTCCATGCGTGTGAGGCTGGGGAGGGGTGTGGGGGGAGCTTCGCTGATCCTCAAGTCAAATTGGCCTCCTCCTGCTCTGCCTCTGAGCACCCCTATCTCTGGTCCCCAGTTACAGGCCTGGGGACTCCCCGAGGGCAGGGGCTGATGGCCCTGTGCACCTGTGTCCCCCCAGGGCTGTCCTCGTCCTCCCAACACCTCTCCAGGGCAGGCAGGCCTGATTCCATATTCCCACTTCACAAGTAGGAGACGAAAGCTTGTGGGGGGGGCGGGGTGTGAGAAACGATAGCTTAGCATGGCTGCTACTTGTTGATCCGGTGATGGAGGGAAAACTCCAGCCTCAGAAAGAGGACAACCCAGCACAAAAGAAAACCAGCCAGGCTGCCGGGGCCACACCCAGGAACCCAAGGGCTTCTGAGACTGGGGGGGTGTAGGGGGGTAGGGGGACAGAAGGGGTTTAAATTGAGGTGTGACTCGAACTAGGGAAGAGTGGGGCCTCTCTGGAGGGATTTGCCAGAGCTGCCAGCTGGAGGCAGGGGTGGAAATGCAACCCACTCCTGACCTGGAGCTCTGGGCCAGAGACACCCACCTGGCCCTCACTCAGACAACAGGGGTGCTTTCCATGCTTTCTGGAAACAGGAAGTGCAGAGGCCTCCCGCTCCAGGCCCCACCCTTCCCGGGACCCTCCTTCCCCACTACTGCTTCCCCTCACTCTGAGGTCTTTTCCCTCCTGAATCCTTCCCCCTACCAGTCAGGCCCTCTCCAGGGGTCCCTGGGCCTCTGACCCTTCCGTCACCTCCTTGGTACTGCAGGGTGCCAAGCTGATGGGTAGTTTAGGTTGACAGCCCAGAGCCGGATGGGCCCCTGTGCCCCGCACTTGCCAGCTCCCTGAAGTGCTCTATTTCTCACCTTACTTCCTTCAGGTCATCACTGAAAAGTCACCTTTCCAGTGAGGCCCTCCCCGGTCACTTTATCTAAAGGAGGCATTTTTAACTTGACATCCCTCTTAGAATTGAGTGGGCTCGAAAACTGGGATAGGAAAAGAAAAAAATGGCAACTGTATTGTCCCTAGCCTCTAGCTGAAATTTAGCATCTCTCTTAAGTATGAACGTAGACAACAAACCACAGAGGCATTACAGCAGTCCCTGTGACCTTGTCACCAACAGACGTCACAGATATTTACATATCACATTACAGACGTTGCAGATTTCTTTAAATATCTTTCATGCTCGTCACAACTTCAAAGTCACGGTCGTCATCAAACCCGTTGCTAGATCTTGTTATTTAACAAGCTAACAAGGCAGCGCATTTATCACAATTTTAAAAAACGTTTTGCTATGTTTTAACATAATTGGTTTTCATTGCCATCCTTTGTATTTTATTTCATTCTTTAAAAAGCACTATTCTGAGACTGTCAAAGGGGTCCATGGGGTGATGAAAGGTTAAGAAGCTCACTCTGAAGCATCACAGACCTTCCCACTCCCACTCGATCTGCTTCAGTTTCCTCCTGATGCCTATTACTTCTAATAATCTACCTACTTATCTATTTAGTCTCCCTTTACTAGATTATAAGCTCCCTGGGGGCCAGAACTTTTGTCTTGTTCACTGCTGTGTCCCCTAGGACAGCATCTGGCATATAGTAGGTGCTCAATAAATGTTTGTTAAATGAATTAAGGGCAGAGGTTACTGCTCCCATTTTACAGATGAGAAAACTGAGACTCACAGAGGGGCAATGAGTTGACCAGGTCACGCAGTATCCAGGCAGAGCCCAGGAAGGTTAGAATGTACTGGAACCTGCCCCTCCGCACCGACCCTGAGCACCTACTCCTGGGGAGTGAGGAGCCTCCACCCCACCAGGCAGCAAACCACAGGCTAGCCCTGAGGTCACCAGCCCACCTTAACAGCTTCCTCCCAGTTTCCAGGCCTGACACCACCCCTCCCAGGTACCCACAGAGACCAGGGAGGGAGGAAGGGAGGGGCTGGCACTTGGGAGCAGGAGTGGGAGGGAGGGGCATGTGTCAGGTGCCACAAGAGGCAGGGGCCCCACGAACCACAGGTGGGGAAAGCTGTCTCCCTGAGCGCCCGTCACCTCTCTCTCCGCCTGGTGGCAAACCCATCCGTCCACCTCTCCACTCTCTTAGAGCAGGAAGCTGAGAGGACAAAGGAGGTGGACAACGGTGCAGAAACCCCTGGCAAACTCGCAATCAGCCGGGAGCCCAGGAATTGCAAATCAAGGTGCTCCCACCGGCCCTGGTAGGAGGGGGAGAAGTCCTAGTCTGGAAATAGCTGCTCCTTGGGGCTGAGAGTGGCCCTAGGCGTTCCCGCAGGACCTGGGTCCCTGGATGGAGCCGCAGGCACAGCGGGGTCTGGCAGTGCGCCCTCGGGCAAGTCGCTGTCTCTCTTTGCCTGGGTTCCTGTGGGACAAGCCCCACTCACTGGGGCCTCATGGACAGCGGGAGGGGACATCTCTGGGGGCCTCTGGATTTGTTCAGTGTCGACCAGGAAGCCATCCACTCCTCCCCCACCAGTGGTCCCCCTAAGGCTGCACCTACACATTGGCTCCCAAATCTGTCTCCACACACTACGGTTTCTTTTTCACCAGTTCATGACAGTTCAGGAAGTCATGTTGTTTTCATCTTCACCTAGGCCAGCGGCCCCCTCCTAGACAGCATTTTGGGGATGTGTGCTGCGTGGTCCTCAAGAGGTGGGATGTGGAAGGCAGGGGGTATGCAAATGTCTAGCACTGCACAGGGCAATCAACTATTCACTCTTCCCGTGTGGGAAAAACTTGCTTATGTAGATTCTCTGAGCCATGAGCCTAACTCAGTTTTACATAAAACAAGGAAAAAGTTTTTACACTCTTTTAATATCTACTGAATTTTCTGGGAGGGAAGACAATTCCTTTTCTTTAAAATTTTGCTCAGACTCTTGCCAAGAATTGCTCACAGCTTCAGCAAATCATGTCATTGACGGCAGTGCCATGTTCAGACTTTGAGTCATGTACACCTGACCTGTCGGGCTGGCTGCAGGGGTCACGGGGCTTCGGCTAGAGGTGCAAACACCCATCCACCTCACAGTGTCTGTCATCTCGCCCCAACATTTACATATTCAAATAGATACATTATTATAAGTTACTTTTCCTTTTTCTCTCCATTATAGCTATGGAATTATATAGATTTTGAAAATGCACATAGGTGGATAGATTAAGTTATCTTGCGCGTTTCAATTGTAGGATGGTAGAGGGCGCGCTGCAAAAATTTGTTGTAAGAAGGGGCACTGTGTCCGGCAGGGCGGGGACCTTGGCCCTAATCACTGCAGGAGAATGACTTGGTTTCCTTCCCTTCCTTCTCTTGGTTTACACCTTCAGGCTTATCGTGAGAGCTCTGTGGTGGTATTGTGTGTACGCCTTGTACGGAAAGCTATCTTCTTGGAATTAAGACAGATTCAAGGAATAAAATGCAAGGAAACAAGCAGAAGTTTCCTTCTGGTTTCTTAGTTCTGGCAGAAGTCAGAGAGCCAGGGAAAGGCTCTGAGTCCCAAACCCCAGCCTGTCCTGACTCCTAAAGTGGCCCAAACTGTCTGTGTCAACCACGGATCTGTTCCTCAGAGGGAATTTCCCAGTGGGCAGGAGGGCCACAGCAGATGCAGAGCTGCATGCCACAGGACCCCTGTGTCCTCCTTCCTCACTGCCAGCCGCCTCCACTTCTCCCACTCGACACTTCACACTTTCTGGGTTTCCCCCACCCCCGCCCAAACCACACCGTAATCAGAAAATCAGTGACTGTCACCATTCAAAGGGACTGCAAAGATCTCCTCCAGCCCCAGGCATTTGAAGTAACAAAATCTCTGACCTGTATCCAGCTCTCAGCATTTGCCAACTGATATGCTAGTACCCGTTTCCTTAATGTTCACAAAAATCCCATGAGGTAGGTAACATTATTATCCCCATGTTACAGACGATGAAACGGAGACACAGAGAGGTTAAGCCATTTGCCCAATATCATCCAGCAAGTCACTGGCAGAGCTGGGACTGAAATCCAGGTCGGCTGGTTGTAGAGCCCAGGCTGTTGAAGACCATGAGCCTCCAAGGTCTGAAAGTGCCGTCGGGTTCCACGGGCATCGGAGCGCCCACTCAGGCCTCTTCTGCCTCCCAGGACCACTGAGACTGGCAAGAGAATGGCTGTGAGGATGTCTCATAAACCCAGCCTCCTGCATCTCCCAGAGCCATGACCCCAGCCTCAGCCTTGCCTGCTCCAAGAACACGCTGCTACGCAATGCTTTGGAAACCTATCTCCCTCCCGGCGGGCCTTGCAGGGTGGGTGCAGGTCTGTGGGTATAAATACCAAAAAGAAATCGTTTTCAGCAGCAGAAGGGCCAGGCAAGATCTCAGTAACACAGAGAATCACCGTCTCTTCTCTTTCTGGAGTTCACCTCCCAGAAGAGGGTGTAGGTGCTTTACTGGGCTCCCAAGACTGACCTCCCCTTCTGCTGCAGCTGTAGGGGGCCTCCCTCGCCACCACCATCTGGGCCGGCAGACCTGGCCACCACCCCACGGTCCAACTGCATCCAAGCAAGCTACCACCAACCAGTGGCGAGCGACTCTCCACTCAGGGCTGGGGCTGGGATTAAGTTGCAAAAGGCTCGAGAGATTGGGGATGACAAAAGGGGCTTGGAGACTAATTAGGAGCAGCAATGAAAGCTTAATTCATAAAAGCAAACATTTTCCATCCATCAACCTGCAACCAGTTAAGGGCAACGTCTGAAAGAAATCTGGGCGTGGGGAAGGGAGCCAACAGGAACAGGAAATGTTTGAAAGAATGTAAACTATTTCAGTTTCATAAAAAGTAACAAGTAAACAGTTATTACATGCAAATAATGCCCTGGTTTTAATTAATGCTGAAAAGTCAAAATATGTTTGACATTTGTATGTATACACTGAGCGGCTGGAGAGGAAAAAATGGTGCCCAGATGCCCTTTTCCGAGCAGGACCGGCGGCTCAGAGGGAACTAAAACCTTAAGCAGGTCTTGTTTATTGGTGATGAAAAGTACCATTCTGCCTCAGCCTCTGTCGCGACTGGAAGCAGAGGGAACCTAGCTTACTTTCTTAAGCGGGAGGGGCCGGCTGATGCTTGGGAAGGACACTCCCCACTTTTCAGCAGGCTGGTCTTAAAGGGCCAGCGAGCCCTCAAGTCTCCATTTCGCCCCAGCAGGGGTTCTAGAACTTCTCCACCCAGAAGTGATGATGGGTTTCAGGTCCCAGCAGCCTCCCACTCAACAGCCCCTGGCAGCAGCCACAGCGGCGTCTGGTCCTGCCTTCCTTCATCTTGCCTGAGGAAGATCAGACAGGCAGGGTGGCACACCAGCCATGATTCTAGGGTGGGAGATGGCAGCCTTCAAGCTATGCTTTCCAACATTCAGCATCCTGCACTGCATTCGTTTCTTTTCTAAACCACCTTAAGGCTCGAAGAACTGGTGAAACTGTGGCTTCAGGAGACCGCAGCTGGGGAGAGGCAGCCTCAAAGTGTGGGGGAGATTCCACCCCAGTGGGGAGAGTGGCTGGGGTGCTGGGGACCTAAAGACCAAGGATTTGTCTAAATCAGCCTCGAAGCATCCTGCCAAAAAAGACTGATGAGGCCCCATTTTGAAGACAGGGATAGTCCACTATCTTCTCCCAGCATCTTTTGTGAGACAAGGGTGCTTAATCGGGAAAGAGGGGAGGTGTGGAAGACTTCACAAGTTAGTGAACCCCAGAAATGGGAAGAAAATTGTGTCTTTTTCCGGCAAAAGACCCTAACTTTCTTCACATCCTCAAAAGGGTCTGTAACACCCTAAGGGGGTCCAAAACGCTGTTTTGATGCTTGGGAAGGACACTCCCCACTTTTCGGCAGGCTGGCCCTGAAGACCTGTTTCTGGGGCTGCCACAGGGACCCCAAGGCCTCGCTCTCAGCTTCCTTCTCCCCGCCTTTGCCATTGCCAAAGTCGGGCTGGCGCGGTCTCCCTCCCGCTCACCTCGCCCGCTGCGGCCCACGAAGCGAAGGTCGTTGAACCTGGCCACCTGGTTCTTCATGACAGCCGAGGCGTTGCGCAGCTCAGCGGAGTAATTCTCATCGTTGCCCGCCATCACTGTCACCACCGTTCCGTCTGGCACGTCCCCCAGAGCCACCACCTGAGGGCATGGGGGCAGGGGGACAGCTTAGGAAGGTAGGGGAGGCCAAGGAAAGAAGGGGAGGAGCTGGGCGGGCAGCTCCCCTAGGTCCCAGGCGCACTGCAGATTTTTCAAATGCGGGTTGGAGAAGAGGTTTAAAAACAATAGCGACCTGCCCCCCCAATACAACAAAAATCAAAAGACAAAATCTCTACCTTCCACACCCAAATCCTAGATCAACTGGTTAAGTTACGTCCTGAACAATTTATCCTTTCAATGAAATTTAATCTAAGTGAAAGCAGTGAATGAGCGCAGGCAGTATGCTGTGGGGTGCAGTTCCTCTCTTCCCTTCGGCTTGAGCAAAAGAGGAATCAACACGCTCCTAGCAACCAAGTCTCTAAATGAAAATAATGTCATCAATAATAACGGGACTGCTCCCCACATTCAATTAATGCCAGAGCCCTTTGGGGTACAAAATTTGGTCCTGAAATGCAGCCCAGGCCCAGTTTATCTGCCTCTGCAGAGCCTGAATTCGTTATGGAGGGAAAATGCAAAATGCAAAACAAACTGGTGTTTTCAGAGGGGTTGTCCAGAAAACCCCTTTAAAGTGAGAGAGGGGCTTTTGACAGCAGGAGGACGCACCTGCTGGGAATTGCAGGATGGGGGTGGAGATGCCCCCCCTAATACAGTCTCCCCCACGCCCCCACCCCAAGGAGCATGGGGAGGCAGCTGCCTTTTGAAAAGGAATCAGACTGCAAAGGCAGTCACAGCCATTTAAACGTGGCCACCGCGTGCAGGGACTAGGGATCCAGATGGTAAAAATTTCAAGGAGAAAATGTTTGGGGTCTGATTAAAAAGGCCAGATTTCCTGTCAACATCCTGTCTTCTTTTAATTTCAAAGATTCCTTTTAAGCTCCAAGTGACAGTAAAACCTCCGATCTGAGGATTAAAGTCACACGGGCTTCCCCCTCCCCCTTCTCCCCGGGAGATTTTCCCCACTGGTATTTTAAGATGTCACCCGGGAGACCTCAAAGAGCCACTCATTCCTTTTTCCAATTTGGAGTCGTCTTAATGGGACCAAGGACGGCCTCAGCTGCCAGGAGCCGCTGTTTCCAGCCACCTCAGGCACCCGCCACCCCCAGCCGCTGGCCCTTCCTGCCTTGCCCTTTCTCACGGCAGCTGTGAGAGGTTTAGGGGAAAACCAAGGCGTTTTCGTTTCATCTCGCTGCCCCCTTAAAAAAATGAAAATGAAACAGTCGCCTACTCCCCAGCAAAGAGAAAAAGCTCCTTTGAATGACTGGGGGTTGCCAGGGGTGGGAGCGCCCCCAGTCTCTGCCTGACATTCGGGATCCCGGCCGCAACCGTTTAGGGTTCGTTTAGGCCCCCGATCCCGGCCTAGAGCCTCCCTGTGTAAAATTTCAGAAGCCGGGAGTTGACGGTGTGAGCAGGAAGTGTTTCTGAAGCAGTGCAGAAGGAGGGGTGCTGCTCCTCTGAGAGGCGGGTAGGCCCTCTCCACCCTCCACACCCCGCCTCCGGTGTCCTCGCCCTGGTCCCGGGGCTCCTCTGCTCCGCTGCCCGCAGGGCTGTGTCCGAGGGATCCGGGCTGGGGAAGAGCGAAGCCCCATCCGCCCGTTTCCGCATCAACGTCTCTCCGCAGGGTTCCCCAAGGGTGGAGGGGCCAAATCCTCTAAAAGTCGTCCGTGTCGGGTGCATCCAAGAAGGAACGCCTAAGTCCCCGGCCGGAGCGCGCAAAGAGACCGAAAGCGCCCGTGGCTCGGCTGCTGGGCTCTCGCCGCGGGGTCGCGGGCACGTCCCCTTCCCTCCCTTTCTGGGGCCCTGGCTCCAGCAGCTGAGACGCCCGAAGGCGCAGGGCCGGTGTCCTCCCGCCCGCACTCACCTTGAAGGCGACGGGCAGCGTCTTGTTACAGCGCCAGTGCGAGGGCAGCACGGAGCAGAGGAAGTTGGGGCTGTCGGTGCGCACGAGTTCGCCCGCGTGGTCCGCCAGCACGTCCACCATCGAGCGCACCTCGGGTCGGGCGCGCCCGCCGGGCCCCACGGCAGCCTGCGCGCCCAGCGCGCCGCTGTTCTCGCCCATCTTGCCGCCGCCGCCGCCGCCGCCGCAGGGGAAGGCCGTGGAGGGAGGTGTGAAGCGGCGGCTGGTGCTCGGGTCTACAGGAATACGCATAACAGCGGCCGTCAGGGCACCGGGCGGGCGGCGGCGGCGCGGCTCCCCCGGGGGCGGCTGGCGCGGGCGCCTCCTCGGCCGCCGCTGCCGCGAGAATCGGGAAAGCAGAAGCAGCCGGGCCGAGGCCTCAGGGCGCAGGGGGCGGCGCCCGGGGACGCCTTGCCTGGGCCCGCCAGCCGCGAGGCCTCGCTGCCCCGACGGCCGCGCAGCCGGTCCGCTAGTCCCGCATCCTGGTCGAGCGGCCCGCGTGCGGCCGCCCCTCGCGGCGATTCCGGTTGCCTTGGCCGCGGCGGGGCCCGCGCGGGCTGTGCAGCCACCGCCGCCGCCTCCCGCCCCCGCAGCCCGCTAGCGGCCTCCCCACCGACTCCGCGGCCGCAGCCCCAGAGCAAATCCTCGAGAATCAAGTGGCGGTGCCGAAACCGCCTGCGAGGAGTTAGTACCCCGGGGCCCGCGGGGGCGGGGCCGGCCCGAGCGACGCGTTGTGCAGCCAATCGGAGCCCCCATCGCGGGCACCTCGGCAGCGCCCGCGGGGGAGGAACGGGGACCGCCGAAGGCTGCCCAACGGGGAGGGGCGGAAGGCTCCGCCCCGCCGAGGAAGCCCGGGGTTGGGGCCCCCAGCGCGACCGCCCTGGGCTCCTTGAGAGTTCTGGGGAGCCGGAGCCGAGGCTAAGAATTTGTTTAAAACGTCTAGTTCCTACAGAGGCTCATTTGCCGCCGCCTCCTGACTCGGGGGCTGCAGCTCCTCTTCTGTCTCCCTTCCCGGCCGCCCGCAGCCAGGCCTCCCCAGCTCCAGCTGCTTTCGGCCTGTGAAGCTTGCACCCTCAGCTGGGGGCCGCGGGGGCTTCAAGGCCGGTGACATCCAGCGGGGAGCTGCCCCAAAGTGGCTTCTCACTGCCCCTACCTGTCCCGCAAATTATTTTGACCCAAGAGCCTCCACCGCATAGGAGATTACGCGCGAGCCAGAGGCCTCTGCAGCTCCCAGCTCTGCGCGACTTTCCTCCCGGCCTCGGTGGCTCCGGTGCCAACCTGGGGACAGAGGGAAGGGTGTCCCTTACGCGCCCTCATCGGCTTGGGGGCGAGTAACCCCGTTCCTCTCCGCTCTCTCCTCAAAATAACTTTCAGGATCGCGCAGGCCTCGCTGCGTCGTTCTTCGTTGTGGCAGCCTGAGGGTCTTCGAAAAACGCGGTGGGGCCTGAAAAACGCGAGTGTTTACCCCCGCCCCCCGCCGACCCCGCGCGCATATAAACACTGTCCTGCATCGTGGAAGAGGACGCGAGTCCCTGGTGAGAGGAAAACTGTGCAGAGAACGCAGGAATGGCTGCAAAGCTAAGGGCCCCTTCTTCCAAAGGAGGGAATTTTCATCCACCATGTGGATGCAGACTGGCCCCCGCGGGTCCACGCCCACCTCTTCCCGGAAGGTGCGCTTGGGCCGCGCGGGCAGGGACCAAAGACAGCTCTGCCAAGGCACTGCTCGCCGGCCCTGGGTCCTCGCTCCCACTCCTGGCCGCGTGGCCCAACCATTCCCCGGCGGCAAGCAGGCAAACAATCCCTCTCCCGCCTCCTAGGCCGGGCGAGCGGGCGTAGGGACAGGCTACATCGAGGAGGGGAACTGGAAAGATCAAGCCGCCATTCACACTGGATTATCGCCCCAGATGCGCTCCCTGGAGTCTGGGGAACGAACGCGTGCAGAGTCTCCCCTCCGTTTTGCAGATCGGGTTGGATATTCGTTGTTTCCGGCACTCGACAGGTGCAAAACGACCGATTCCAAGCCTCGGGAGCAAAGAAGCATAGGATCCGACGGTGGCTGCAAGATCTCGCCCTGGATCTGACCCCGGCCCATCGCGCGCCATTTCGTCGTTGCCAAACGAAATCAAGCCCTGCGTCCGCTCCAGGGAGGACCGGCTCTGGCCCAACCTCGACCACCTGGAGAGCTGATCCCCACCCCTTTCGGAGCCTCACGTCAGTCCCTCGGGCCATTTAGAGAGCAGGGACGACGAAGGTCCCTCACTGGACCTTTTTATAGAGCCTACACGTCGGAGTTGCAGATCGCCGGGGCTCAGGCCCGCTCGCTCACGTGAGCGCTGGCACTAGCCGCAGAACTAGAAGAAAGTGAGGAACCGGGACCTTGGCGCATCCAACCTCTGGGAGCTTCCCGCCAGGTAGGGCCCGGGGCCAGGGAGGACGGGCGACGCCGCACTGCCCTGGAGCGGCTTTGGGGCCAGGACCCGCTGCGTCTGGGGTTCGTAAATTCGATTTGTCGAGTGGTTTTGGTTTGCAGCCATGCCCTTACTTGTCTCTCCGCCTGATTTCTCCCTCTTATCCTACGGCGAGTTTACAAATGGGTTTCCTGAGAATAGGACTCCTGTGGATCTTGGCACCTGGCACAGGACCCGTCATGGCTCCAGCCCTAAGGAAGGCGCTCGCTGCCAATGGGCGCCAGAACTAGGGAACCTGGGTTGTAGACGCAGGAGGTCGCCGGGGCCGCCGGGGGAGGAGCAGTTCCGAGATCCACCGCTAGTTGACACCTGCACTCTGCCAGCCGCGGAGATGCCCCGACAGGCTCTGTGCACAGATGTGCGCCAGCTGCGGTCCCGCGTTCAGGCGCCGCCGGCCGCCTCCTGCAAGCTGCCCCTTCTGGACAGACCTCCCGCCCGATTCCTCACCATCTGTGCGGCTACGTATCGGACAAACCAATGGCTTTGTGGTAGACCAGAGGCTGCCCTCTCCGCCCGCTATGGACAAGGACGCTCTCTGCCTTCGCATCTCGGACACCGGAGGGCTCCTGCGCCCTCCGACCCGCTGCAGAACGTTCCCTCTGGCAGAAATGCACAGTACTTTCCTGTCCTGTTCCGGGGCACCGGGGTTGAGGAGCACTCACAGAGGAACAGACCAGCTCTTTCCCAATTTCAACCTAAGGCAAACCTAGTTTGTCCCCACCCCAGACTGACGAACCTAGAGTCACACCTCTCTCTCTCCTTCTCTTCCCACCCCCTCTCTCCCCGTTTTTCAAAGGACAGTTACAGTTGGAAAGCTCCCAGTCCCCAAGCTGGGACACCCAGTTACCCTCTCCCTTCCCCATCTTATGTGGACCGTCATCTCCTCTCCTTCTTCTCTGGGACCGATGGACAAACAGCCCACCTAAGGGAACGCCAAGTTGTCCGTAGCAGGGGGAGGAAGCCAGGAGGTCTGGACCTACCTTGGCCCAGAGCTGGGTAAACAGGGACACAACGTGGAGCCTGCAGAGTCTGGATTCTGGGAGCCACTCCTCCCGCCAGTGTCCTCCACCCCTGGAAGGGGATCCATGGGGTCAGAATGACCCTGCGTCGGGCACCCTCCTCCTGCTGCAGGAGAATGTCTAGGAGTGCGCTCCTAGTGCACTCCCGGTAGTGAGGTGCCTGCACGTGTGTCCCCTCCCACCAGAGAGAGCGCTTCTGAGGGCAGGTCTGATTCCTAGGGAGTCCCAGTGCTTGGGGAGGGGTGAGGACCCCCCAGCTGTGCCAGATAGTGGACGTTTATGCTCTGGAAAACCTTCTAAGAGGTCCGTTGGCTGTGGAAGGAGCTTTGGTCTGCAGTTCCACTGCCTGAGTTCTTCTACCACCTACCGTGATCGAGGGAAAACTGCTTAAAACCTCTCTGAGCCTCTTCTATTTCGTCTGTAAAGCGGGGGTAATAACAGTGGCCTCCTCATAGAATTGTGTGTAAAGTCCTTAGCACAGGCCTGGCACATAGGTGGTGCTCCATCCATTCAAGCTGGCACTGTTGTTTATACTAAAAAAAAATAAGTCCTGATCACCCCTTGTCTGGGGCCTTTGGCAAGTCCCTTCCCCTCTCTGGGCCTCACATTTCCCATTTGTGAAATACCCAGTTCCCAAATTCAAAGCTTCCCCAGACTCGGAACCTAGTCCTTGGCAATCCTGGCCACCTTGGTTCTCCTGGGGGCGGCCTGGGGGAGCTAAGGAATGTCCAGGCAGAGACAGCTTGCAGGAGGGTTTTCCAGCAACCATCATAGGGCTGCCGGTGCCTGAGTCTTGAGGACTCACCTTCCCCTGGGCTCTCAGACCCTCACTCTGGAAACCCACTCGCCTCACTCCCTACCTCCCCACAGACACTTTCCCAAGTAGAAACTGGCCTCAGCCAGCACTGTCAATCCCCACGCCCTCCCCAGGAGACGGCTGTTCCCTTTATCCTGAGTCTCATGGGAGCCCTAGTCCAGTGAATGGACAGAGGACAGTCATCTAGAAGCTAATGGTTTCTCCCAGGCCGGCCTCCACACCCGCTCCAGAGAGACCCATGGTGAAACCTGTTTCTTTCCTAGTGCCCTGGAACCCAAGGTGGAATGTTCCTGTCCCTCACTGAGCCTCAGTTTCCTCTTCTGTGAATGGAGGTCATTCTAATTGCTGCATTTCACAATCTGGAGGGGAGGGGCATTGTGTTTCACCGTATCAAAAATACCATCAATTGTTCCATGTGAAAGAAAAAGAAAGAGAATGCTGCTAATTAAACTAGGACTTGTCTGTATCCTTATTTCAGATATATATTTATACATAGGTAAGTTTTATTATATATGCTACCTATATATCATATATTAAAATATACATATAGAATTAGTGAGAAAAGGTCATGAGAAACAGTAATATGGTTGAGGGGTTGCTGCCTTCGGAGTTGGGAGCTTTCACCCCAGAGAATCCATCTCTGAGGCGTCCCTCCTGGGCAGCCTCTCAGGAGGGCTCCTGCTGATGGGGCTGGAGGAGGAGGACAAGTGGCTTCTCAAATTGCAGAGTTTTTTTTTTTTTTTTTTTTCTCTTTTGGAAAGGGCCAGACTCTGAGGGGAGGGAGAAGGAGCTGGGGAGAGCATGGTGAGTAGGACACAGCTACAGTCTCTGCGGTTAACTGGCTGTAACTTTTGCCCAGGGTCTGCACCTCTCTGAGCCTTGGTCCCCTGGACAATAAAGTAGGAAGAGCAGTAACAGCCATGTTGGCTGAGGTGTTATCAGGTCCAGGCCCTGTGTTTGGGCTTTAAGTGCATCTTTCAATCCTCATGTGTACGAGGTAGGTGTTACGCCCATTTAAATGAAAAGAAACATTGCTCAAGGTTTTCCGGGCTAAGGAGGACAAGAGCCAGATTAAAAACTCAATCTGACTCAAAATTCGGGGAGGAGGCACCTCAAACGGTTATATACGTTCCTTCCCCCTCCTCCCACCAGTGGTTAAATGAAGAAATGGGAAGAGCCCAGTGTACAGATATTGAAAGAGCTCAGTACCGTTAGCTGTGATGATGGTAGGGGAGCTAGAGGCAATAAAATTTGTTAAACAGCAGTGGACTTGGAAATCAGCAGACCCTTCAGAGTCCCGGAAGCGGGTGCAGGGCTTGTCCGCTCCCACAGCCTGCTCTCTTTTCACCTCGGAACCAACTCTCCTGTGAGGAGGCTGACTCAGCTGTAGTCCCCAGTTTACAGATAGGAACACTGAGGTCCAGAACGGGGAGAGACTTGACCTGAGTCACCAGGGAAGAAGGGAGACTTGGACGGAGCTCCTGCAAGGCCAGTGGGCAGCACCACAGCCCGGCGGCCTGACCTCCGCCCACCCTGCTGGAGCCCGAAGATGGAGCCCCGAGCCAGGGCTGCAGGGCGTCCCTCCAGCACCCCCTCCCGGCCAGGTGCGGCCCATCGCTCCAGGAGAAGTGCCCCGTCTCCCTGCAGGCCTCACTTTCACCAGCCTTCTAGGCTTTGGGCCGGCTCTCCGCAGTACCCCAGATGATTTTCACTGTGACCCCGGGTTGGAGCTTCAGGCGGTGCCGGCTCCCTCTTGCCCCTGTAGCCGCGGAGCCCCCCACTCCCACTCCCACCCTGCTGTAGCTCCCCTGGGAGAGGGTGCCCAGCTTTGGGAATGCGAGAGGGAGGACGGAGGGCAGAGGGGTGGTCTCAGCACAAGCCTGGCCAGGGGAGAGGAGGTGGCCCCATCAGTAGCCAGGGAAGTGGATTCTGGCTTTGGCTTCCGCCACTGGGTCTGGTCTTCCTACCACCCTCCCTGTTCCTCACTTTGGTCATCTATAAAACGGAAATAATTCTGGCAGAACGCTGTGGTCTATGACTAACAATTGCCCTAATTGATTGGACTCCTGCTGTGTGCTGGGAGTGCTACCCCAATTATCACTAACCCTTATGAGGCTTCCACAGGGTAGAGATTTTGTTTTCTCCACTTTACAGGTGGGAAAATTGAGGCTCAGAGAGTAAAGAGCTTCTTCCCTTTGGGCCTCAGAACCTGAGAGGTTCAAACAAGAAAGGCTTGAGGGCTCTTCTTTTTTTTTGCAGGATCGTAGTTCCCCCACCAGGGATTGAACCTGGGGCCACAGTTGAGTCCTAACCACTGGACCACCAGGGAAGTCCCTCGAGGGCCCTTCTTTTAACATGACTCCTTGACACAGAGCAGGGTTCTGTCTCTGCTCTGCTGGCTGGTCACAGTGCCTCCATCCACAGCACTGGGTGGGTGCCAAGCTCCTTGCTGGCAGAGCCATCAAATCAGAGGACTCTTCTGTTGGGGGGCAGGGAAGAGCAGGAGAATGGTGAGAGGGGCCTGGGTATCTTGGAGCCCAAGAGGGCTTCAGGGAAGGGCGTGGCCTTTCCCCAGGCCCAGGATGGAGCTTCCGCTCTGGCAGTTAAGGAAAGGGCTCTTCTGAGTGGCTGTTGCCTCTTGCATCCCCTATAGTAGAGGAAACACAGGAGGGCTTTCAGGTTCAAAATGCCTCCAAACCTTAATCAGGTGGCAAGAATAGGAGTCCAAGAAATTGGTAGTCCCAAAACCAATTTTTCCAATAGGATTGGAACAGGGTTAGAATGCTGAGCTTTATTAATCATTACTGACAACAGTTAAAGTTCATCTAGCCTCACAATACTTTTATGAGGGAGGTACAGTTATCACCCCCATTTTACAGGTGAGAAAACCGAAGATAGAGAGGTTAAGTAATTTGCCCAAGGACACACAGCTGGGAAACTGTGGAGCTAGGATTCCCACCAGGCAGCGTGGCCCCAGAGCCCACGTTCCTGACCACCACTCTCTTGTTCTCATGGACCAGAATCAGTTGCTTGAAGTTACAGTCATGGAATAGAATTAGAATCCTGGCATGAGAATTGTGGGCAGGATTCAGAATTTTATAATGTCAGACTCCTCAGGGCTCTGAGGTATCATAGCCAGATCTCCTATTTATCAGATGGTGGAACCAAGGCCTAGGGAGGGGAAGCTGCGACTCAAGGTCACAGCTTTGGCCAGGGGCAGAGTCTGGAACCCCCTCTCACTGCCTCCCACTGACTGTGCCCCAGGGTATCTTTCTCTCCACGCCACCTCCCCCCATGCCTGCCCACCCAGGGCCTCCCGGGCCCAGCCAGTCCCATTAGGGATTTTCCATCGCCCCAAAAAGGTCCTAATGACTATCAGTCCTTGTGAAGCCTTAATTAATCTCAGAGGCCGATGGCTCTGAGGAGACTGGGGGCTTTGGCCTTACGCAGATGAAGATTACGGCTCCATTTCATGTGGTGGTAGAGGAACGCCTCAGACATTCCTGCCAGCAATAAAAGCCACATGGCTTTCAAGCGTCGCCCTTGGAAAAGAAAAAAAGCGCAGCCCTTTGCGGAAAGAAATCAACTATGTGCTGTATGCATGGCATGAGATAAAAACGGGGCAGAATGAGGTGGAAAACAGTTGGTCTTTTATGCAGCCTCCGACGGCCACTGAGAGTGGCAGGGCCCAGCGGTCGTGATCCCAGCTGCAACCCCGGGGAGAGGGGTAGCCCTCCGCATGGTGGTAGAAGCCACAGTGGCAGGGCCTCAGCCCCTCAACCTGAACTGAGTTTGAGCCGCCCCAGATGTCCCACAGGCAGGGCCAGCTTCCTGGGCCCATGACCCATGCAGTCCCACAAAAGGGCCTTGCACTTGGATTCATGCTCTGCCGTCACTGCCTTGACATTAATACTTTTTGAACAAGGGGCCTGCAATTTCATTTTACACTAGGCCCCTCAAATGATATGACTGGTCCTGTCCACAGGTCACCCCATCAGCCCATTGCCTCATGTCTCCTGGCCCCTTCCATGTGCTCAGGCCTGGGGAGAGTGTTTTTTGAGCACCTATATTGTCTGAGGTGAACTTTAAAACAACCTCTTGAATTGGGCAGATGTGGAAACTGAGGCTCAAAGAGGTTTCCATGTGGCAAGGAAGCCTAGATTTGGACTCAGGTCCCTCTGACTCCAAAGCAAGTGTCTGAACCACTCCCCATTCTGCAGTCTTTCATGTTCACCATGCCCAGTGGGGATGGTGAGGTACACGGTCAGGCTTTTTTATTCCCAAATAACAGAAGGGATAATTGAGGCCTGACAAGTGAAGGTACTCATGGTCATACCCAGTCAGTGGGGAATGGGTCCCTCGGTCCTGGACTGGACAACAGTGGACCTGGGCCCGGACCCCTAGGGCTGAGGGGGAGGGGTGCCCCAGTTTTATAGTTGTTTGTTGCACTTGTAAATTTATTAGCTCTTCTGTGTGGGTCATTGCCTTGAGTCTGGCCTTGGATGTAGTGGGAGTCCTGGCCTCCCTCCCCAGCTCTCTGTCCTAAACATCTAGAAGTCCTTCTTTGTGACTTCCTCCACTGTTTCATGCTCCAGTTTTCCTCTGCTACCCTCATTGGTTGGGGAAGCAGTTGTGCCTTATACCTTGATAAACTCCAAGGGCTTCCAATCCTCTATGAATCATAGAAAGTTGGGGTTGAATGGAGCCTAAAGGTGGTCATGACTTATGACCTGGCTGCTGGCCCCAGGGGAGCCGTCCCCTTATTCCTTGCTGGGTAACCTCAGGCAAGCCCCTTCCCTCTCTGGGCCTCAGACACCCCATCGGGGAGAGAAGTGTATTAGCCCACACTTGATCCCCAGGAGGACTGTCCATCTTCAGTGTTCTAGAATTCCATGTTAATCTATGACTGGGGAAACTGAGGCCCAGGCAAGGTCATAGACTTGCTCAAGGTCACACAGGATGCTCACTGGCAGCTGGACCCACCTCTGAGGCTCCTGCCTGATAACCTAGCTTTTCTCTGTGCAAACCTGTGGAGGGACCAACTCTGGTCTTGTCCTCCTTCCCCAGCTCCACAGGCCACCATGGCCTGTCAGGGACCTTAAGTGCCCAGGTCTGGAAGCCTCAGCTAAGGGTCCTCTTTAGGAAAAAATGTGCCTGGTGATGGTAATGTCCTTTTTTTCCCACTCACATTTAGGTTGTGTCATTGTTTCCGTAATAAAGACCTCTATTCCAGGTGTTATAATTTGGCTAGAAAATGGGGAGGAAGGGTCAAACTGTAGGACCCAAGGGGCAGGTGAGGGATAGAGCGCTGGAAAGCCGGGAGAAGAAAGATCTTACTGGACCCAAGGCACACAGGGTACGTGTGTGCACGCGCACACACACACACACACACAAACACACACACACACCTCTTCTCATGGGCACACTCATGCAGCACACATGCTCATGGGCACACTCCCACACACACTCACTGGCAGCTCACACTCACACATCTATGTGGACAAGTCCTCATGGAGCCCAACACTGCTAGGTCACAGCCACACATGTAAACAGTTAAGTGTATGTGTGTGCAAAGACGCTCACAAGGAGACACATCTGTCTGTGTCAACACTCACAGACACATTAGTGTAGACGCAGATAGGCCTCAATAGGCACACGTTAAGTGTATGTAGACACAGACCATCCTGTGGACAGAGCTACATGCAAACTTTGAGGCAGGTGTGGAGTAAGGGCTCAGAGCTTGAATTTGTTCTCTAGCTCAGCTCTGGGAGGAGTTGAACCCTGGCTGTGGAAGTTTCTGCTTCTTCTTAGTTCAGGGACATTGACTCTCTAGGTGGTTTGTGAGCCCGGGGCTTTCAGACACTTACCCCGTATCTGACTGTTAACCTCCTTCCCTCCCAAATGTTCCACGGAGGTGAGGGGAGCCTGCCCTCTTGGTCCAGAAAAAGGTGGCTGTTATATGAGGGCTGCAGGGAGGGTCCCTGAGGCAGCCTGGGCTGGAGGGCAGAGCATGAGCCTGGGGCCCCAAAGCCCTGGGGTCAGGTTCAGGCTGACAGGCCCTGGACATGACACATCACCTTCCTGAGCTTCAGCCACCTCACCTGTAAAACGGGGCAATTACTGCTGCTCAAAGGGGGTCGTGAGGGGGCTTCTGGCTCACATGGGAGCTCAGAAACAGCAGCTGCCACAGCCTGACCACCCCTGGAGGGCGAGTCACCCTGAGCCCCCTCTTTTAAGGCCTAGGTGACACCCCCAGGGACCTCAGCATGGGGAAGAGTATTAAAGCCATGTCATTTGATGAACTGTTAAAGCAACTGGGAACTTTGTCCTGGGGAAGAGCAGGCCTGGGGCTGAGAACTCTGCTTTCAGATCTCTGAAGAGCCCGTGCGTGGCAGGGGACCACACGAATGCTGGGGATGGAACTATGACCAGTGGCTGTTGGGCTCCATATGAGGAAAAGAAGCAGAGACAGAATGAGACATTCCTCTAGAGGTAGAGAGCTCCCCGTCATGGGAGGTATTCAAGTTGAGGCCAGGATATTGTAGAGGGAATTTAAATGTTGGATGGGGCTGGAGGCTGGACCAGGTACCAGTGTCTAGCTTAGGTTTGGCTCGTAGTAAACATTTATTGAACAAATGATAGAGTGAAACCAAAGTTCCATTTGTGACCTGACAGTCTGTGATGCAGGGTCTACCAGCTCTGAGTTCTCACCCTGGCATCTTTACCTGCTAGTGTGTGACCTTGGGCCTCCTCAAGCCTCAGTCTCCTCATCTGTAAAATGGGGAGAATTGACCACCTTCCATGCTCTTCCCTCTAAGTAAACTTTAGTAGTTCAATAGCTCACATCTTTTATTGCTGCCTTTCGGTTCATTCCAAAATGACTGCTCTTATAAATAGAAAATGACACTGAAAGCAGAAAGCATACAGACAAGCAAGATGATGGTTAACACAAAGACCAGGAGAGTGGTTCCCCTGCCCCGCCATGGCAGGGAGAGGGAGAAGGAGGGATGTGATTGGGAAGGGGACACTGGTGGGAGCCCTAAGGTCCACTTAGTGGGTTTTTTTTTTTAACATCTTTATTGGAGTATAATTGCTTCACAGTGTTGTGTTAGTTTCTGCAGTACAACAAAGCGAATCAGCCATACGCATACATATATCCCCATATCCCCTCCCTCTTGTGTCTCCCTCCCACCCTCCTTATCCCACCCCTCTAGGTGGTCGCAAAGCACCGAGCTGATCTCCCTGTGCCATGCAGCTGCTTCCCACTAGCTATCTGTTTTACATTTGGCAGTGTATATATGTCAATGTTGTCCTCTCACTTCATCCCAGCTTACCCTTCCCCCTCCCTGTGTCCTCAGGTTCATTCTCTGCGTCTGTGTCTTTATTCCTGTCCTGCCCCTAGGTTCATCAGAACCATTTTTTTTTAGATTCCATATATATGTGTTAGCATACGATATTTTTGTTTTTCTCTATCTGACTTACTTCACTCTGTATGACAGACTCTAGGTCCATCCACCTCACTTAGTAGAGATTTTTAAAAGCTAGGTGGTGGGTTTATGGATGTCTGTTCTATTATTATCATTTAAACACTATTTATATACACTCCCTGTTACTATATTTTACAAGAAAATATTTTAAGAGAAAAGCAAAAGGTGAAAAAGCCCTCCCTCCCCGAAAAAGCCATCCCTCCCCGAAACCTCTGAAAAAATGATTGACAAAAATGCTGAAATTTGCATAGAGTTGCAAAACTGCCCATGGTGCATCAAAGTTGGAGAGTGTTTATTCTTGGCCAAATCACTGTTTCAACCAGATTGTCCTGTCCACCAGCTCACTCAGCTGAATCATCTGGTGGCCTTGAAGCCATGCTCATTATGGCAGCCCCCCCAAGTGGAGCATTTTGGGGTACCCAGCCCCTGCTGAGCATGCTCCCTACTGAGCTCCTTAAATCTTGCCAACAGCTTTCTAGGTACATGTCATCGGGCCTGCTTTACAGGCGAGGGACTGAAGTTCATTGAGTAAGTCTCCCGGACCCGTCTAGGAAGGGGCAGAGCTGGGATTTGAATCAAGATCTGTTGATGCTGAAATTGTGCCCTGCTGTATGCAGCAGCCTCACCCCAGGGGCCAGGCCCTTCAATATAATAACTAATGATATCCACACTTCACATGTATTATTTCATTTATCCTCACAGCCGCCTTATGTGTTAAGTACCCTTATTATTACTTCCATTATAGCACTAGGAAAACTGAGGCACAGAAAGGTTAATAAGTCGCCCCGGTTCACACCTCGGGTGAATGTCAGAGGTGAGCTTTGAACCTAGGCAGCCTGTGCTGCCCTGCCAGGCCCATGGGGAGCACAGACGCCATGGACACAAGACAAAGCTGTGGCCTGGGGTCCACAGATGACCCCCAGGAACCAAAGGCCAGCAGGAATGGATGGCTGGGGTTGGGGGATGCAGCAGGGAGAGCTGCTCCCAGAGTGACACCAGCCCTATGCAATGAGCCTGTGTCCCTCCCTCTTCGCCTAGCAGGCCTGTGGCCCTTGGGGAGGTGCTGAGGATATGGGCAGAGCCAAACAGAGGCTAGAGCAAGCTCATAAATCCCTGCCTGGCGTGTCTGGGCCACAGGCTCAGACACCGGGCACTCTTTGTCGTTTGCTGTTGGCATGAGTTTGTCCCTGGCAAGAATGTGACGTTCATCACCTGTGCATCTCTGGGTGTCCCTGAGTGACTTCTGGAATGGGATCATAAAATGTGCTCAGACCCTGGATGGGGGCTGCACCCTCTTACTGCCCCATCTCTGAACCTCAGTCAAATCAGGGGTGGGCTTGATGCTCTGAAAGTCCTTAGCTCACAGAGACCTGGTCCCATCCTAGGAGCGCAGGGGGAAATGTTCCCAGTCCTATCCTCGGGGAGCCTTGCACTTGATGGGGGAAGAGCTCGGATGGAAAGGAAAAGGAGAAATAAGCAAAGGAAGGAGGAGGCTCTAGCTAGATTCATTCAGTCAACAAACATTTTTTGAGCACCTACTATGTGCCAGGGGTTATTTTAGGTGCTGAGGATACAGCAATGGACACGATAGCTTTGACTCCAACAGGGAAGGCACAAGATAAACAAGGAGGCAAATACATAAACACGAAGATAGACAGTGGGTGGTCACTAATTCCTTAGACAGGCGGGTCAGTGAAGGTCTCTCGGAGGAGGTGACATCTGCGCCGAGACCTGAAGGTTGAGGAGACTCAGGTGGAGGAAGGGAGAGGGGAGCTGGTGGGAGGGCCCACAGCACGGCAGGAAGCAGCTTCTCCCACCTGCCTTCTCCCACCTCCTCTGCACCGGGCATGTCCATGATTCTAAAACTTGTTTCCCCTTTTCCCCCTTTTTGCTTCTCCCACAATAGCCCTGAGAACCAGCTGGGGTGAATTGAAGTAGCCTGACCTAGAGCTGAGGAAACTGAGGCTGGAGATGAGAGGGGCTTGTACTGCATTCCTTTGTGCTCCAATGCCAGGACCCCACCAGGCCCCATACCCGGCCTGGGGCTCCTCAGGCCGGCCCCACTGTCCAGCATGTTCTTCAACCTCCAAGCCCAGGCAGGCGGCAGCCAGAGTGGAGTCAGGCCATGGGCACCGCTCCTCAGGGGTCACGGGGCTAGAAACGTGGGCCGCTGGGCAGGGCCTGGAAGGGACGGCGCTGGGGGCTGTGCAGGGGTCCGGAGCAGAGGGCGCCCGGCCCTGATTGGAACAAGGTGGCGGCCCCGGGAGCCCGGCCGGGCTTCACTGATCTTGCCCGGTGTTCTAGCCACCGGGCGGGGCCAGCACCGGGCAGGCTGCCGGTTTTCCCAGGTGTGGGAACACCCTGGGGGAATGGCCTTTCATGTGGCTGTGGGGTAGGCATGCCACCCAGCACGTGGGGAAGGCCAGGGCATCGGGGGCACGCTGGCAGTGTAGGGGCCTTCCGGAGACTTGGAACCCCACAGCCGGCCAATGTCAGGCTCTCGGAGACAGGGTCACGGGCTCCAGGCTCTGAGACACTGCGAGAATGGCGGAATCTTTGTCATCGGAACTCACATTTATTGAGTGTTCACTGTGTGCCAGGCGCAGTGCTGAGCACTTTATACGGTTAAACTCCGTGCATCCTGGGTTCTGTGATCCCCTCACTTACAGGTGGGGAGACCGAGTCTCATCAGAGTTAAGTAACCTACCTAAGGTCACACAGTTATGAGGCTTTTGTCCTAGAATATAATATCCCTAGAATCAGAGGGTCTTAGAGTGTGGAAATCACAGCTGGTTGATATTGGGAAGACCTTGAAGATCCTTGAGTCCAACTCCCTTGAATCCCTTTTCCTTCTCATCTTGCGATACTTCTGAGCGGAGTTTGGCCTTTGATGTGAGTGGGTGTCAGCTTAGCAGAACAGGATGGTACTGGGGGCAGGGGTTGAGGGCAGTTGAGGGCCAGGAGTGGGAAGGGGCATCACTGATTCTCCCCTTCCAATCAGCCCTGTGGGGTTCTGCACGACTGCCCCCCACTCTTCCATCTGTCTGTCCTCATCTCTTTCCACTCTTCCCTTCCCTCATCCCACTCCAGCCACGCGGCCTCCTCGCTGGTCCTCAAACACACAATTATACTCCCACCACAGTGCTTTTGCACATGCTGTTTCCTCTGCCTGGAAAGCCTTTACATTCAGTCTGCATGGCTCAACTCCCCACCTCAGTCAAGTCCCTGACACCCCAGTGAGAGGCCCTCTTGGAGACCCAGCAGTAGGCAGAGTAATGGCTCCAAAAATGCCCACATCCCAACCACTGAAACTGAATATGTCACCTCACATGGCAAAAGGGACTTTGCAGATATCATGAAGGTTAAGGACTTTGAGATGGGGAGATTACTCTGGATTACCTGGGTGGGCCTAATACATCACAAGGGTCCTTACAAGTGGAAGAGGGAGGCAGAAGAGGACAGTCAGAGGGAGACGTGAGATGGAAAACTGATTGGGGAACCAGAGAGATGTCAGCATGAGAAGGACTTGGCCCAATGTTGCTGGTTGTGAAGACAGAGGAAGGGGCCCCTAACCAAGGAAAGCAGATGGCCTTTAGAAGCTGGACAAGACAAGGAAATGGATTCTCCAGTAGCCTCCAGAAAGAAACACAGCCCTGCCAGCACCTTGCTCTTAGCGAGACTCACGTAGGCCTTCTGAACCCCCAGATCTGTAAGATAATAAATGTATGGGCTTTAAGCTACTGCATTTGTGGTGATTTGTTACAGCAGTGATAGGAAACTAATACATCCTTCTTCCCTGATTTATACTTATTTAGCACAGTTATCATTGCCTGATAAATTACACTTTCACTTATGAATTGTCTTTTCCCTCCCCCAGCACCAGAATGTCAACTCCAGGAGGGCAGGGTATTTTTTTTTTTTCATTTGGTTTTGCAGTCCCAGTTAGAGTTGCCATATTTAGCAAATAAAAATACAGAACACCAAGTTAAACTGAATTTCAGATAAACAACAAATACTGTTTTAGTGTAAAGTTGTCCCAACGATTGCAGTCATTCATTGTTTATCTGAAATTCAACTAATTTGGGTGTCCTGTATTTTGTCTGGCAACTCTACTCCCAGTGCCTAAAAATGTGCTTGGGATCATACTAGGATCTCAATAAATATCCGTTGAATGAGTGAAATAAATAAATGAATGAATGAATATTAAATTCTAGCTTAAAAATCCTTTTGGCTTCCAGAATTCCTACAGGATAAATAACAGCAAATAATGAAAGCAAACAGTTTCATGGCCCTTCCTATAAACCAGGTACCGTTCTGAGTGCATTACAATTACTAACTTACTCAGTTCTTGCAGTGACCCAATGGGGTCATTAGCCCACTTTATAGATGAGGAAACTGAGGCCCAGGAGGTTTAGTAACTTTCTCAGTCACACAGCCATCGAGTGGCAGAGTCAGGCAGTGCAGGGCCCTCGAAGACCCTGGCTCACAGAACATTCTAGCTTTATCTCCTAATTCACTTCCCTACACATAGTGGATTCTTTCTCTCTAACAGACCATGGTGCCTCTGTGAGGGGTGGCTTCCCTCTTTTCTCTGACTGCAGAACTCCCGCTCGTACACCAAAGCCATGTCCTAATTCCCCTTCATTGTGAGACTGTCTCTGATGCTCCCAGGAGGACTTGGCCCCTTGTCTGAACACACTGTAAGGACTTGTTGTTTTGTCCTTTACTCCCCAAGACTGTGACCTCCCTGAGGACAGAACTGAGTCATTTTCAGCTCTTTGGCCGAGGAACTTAGAACTGAACATGGCTCTAAGGGACTTTCCAGAAGCATTTAAGGACCAATGAATGAATGAATGAATGAATGAGCAGTGAATGAATGAACGAGGGAATGAACGGACATCTTTCCCACTCTGGGCCTCAGTTTTAGAGTCTAAGAAAGGGGAAGAACAATCTCTAATCCCTACCCCCTCATCTCTTGAAACAAAACACATATTTTGCTGATAATAAGAATAATACACATTCATTAAAGAAAAATTGGAAAGTAATAAAATTATGCAGAAGAAAATTAAAACCACCCATATCCTGCCACCCAGAACAATTGTTAATATTTTGGTTTTCAGCCTTCTGGTATTCTTACTATATGTATAGATTTTTTTTCTTCTCTCCCTCCCCCCTCCCTCTGTCTTTCCTTCTTTTCTTTTCTAACAGTGGGAACCTGTAGTCCATGTTTTGAATCTGCTTTTGAAACTCACCAACATACAGTGTGCATTTCCCCTTGATATTGATCCTCTCCCTGACGGCAGGTGACAAAACTACACTGATGGGGCATGGTGGGGGTAAGTGTGTGGAGAGACCCACCCCCAGTTCCAGCTGGACCACCGTGGTATTCCCTCGTGGTCAGCCCTTTGGGGTGTTTCTGGATCTCAGTTATGAAGACACTGCTAGAACACCCCAGTGTGGATGTCTTAGCCTCATCCCTGGTCCCTCCCTTGGGATGTGTTCCAGGATGGGGAGCCCCGTGTGGACACTCTTGGGCTCTCGACACCACCTGCCTGCTGCTCCCCAGTCCCGCTCCTACCATTCGCCTTGGCTTTCTGGGCTTGGCAGGAAATTGTGGGAGTTATTTGACCTCCTCGGAAGAAAAACCCCCTCTACATCCAAGGCCTCACTGGTTCCATCCAGGCTGAAGATACCCATTCATTTAGCCATTTGTCCGCATTATGGTCTAAGGCTCATGATTTCCATCTCAGACACTCGGTTCCAACTGAAACAGCCTCAGACATCTCTGAGGGTGCTCACGACCTCAGGCCTGCATAGACATCATGTGTGTTAATAATTCAATGACTGAACTTACCTCATACCAGGCCCTGTGCATCTCTGTGCATCCCCACAATCACCCTTGGAAGTAGGGATGACTATCTCCCATCTTACAGATGAGAACACTGAGGGTCTGAGAACGAAGTGGCTTGGCTGAGCTCACAGAGCAGGGAAACAGGGCATCTGGGATTCACCCTAGGTTGGCCTGACTCAGTGTAAAACTGACTCTTCTGCCCTCCAGGGGCTGCACCTTTGTAGACCACTGATTCTACCCTGAAGAGCTGTGAGCCTTGTAATCTGGGGGTGCAAAGACCTAGACCCCCTGCCCCTGCTGCCTGCTACTTGATGGGGCAGAGTCCCAGCATCACTGGGAAGTAAGGAGAGAGCTTTGGCCTACAAGCTGGGTGGGCCAGATTCTGTCCGCTGTCCTGATGCCGTGTGTACCCTCACCCTCTCCATCTGTAAAATGGAAGAGCAGGGACTCAGATGACAGCCTCCTGGGCATGCGGCTTCTCTGAGCACAGCCGTGGTGATACTCACCGCTGAGTCAAAGGAAGAGAGAACTCTTGTCAGACGGGCCACGTCATCAGAGGCAGCCAAGCCTGGTTCTTGCGGGGTTGGAGCGGGCAAGTCTCAGTCCTAGACCTGACAGCCCCAGGTGGAGCCTACCCACCACACCCCCCCAGCCCCGGCAGATGGGAGGCTATTTTTTAACCAACCCCACAGGAAGAAGAGGCCAGAAATGAGTTCAGGGGGTTAACCCAGGTCCCTGGGGACCCCTCCTATTTGCATCCTCTTTCCCCCACCAGCCAGGGAGCTGAGTGGACTTCACCTGGAGCTCCCTGGAGCCTTCCAGAGCTCCCAGCAGATCAGACTGTTGGAGCTGGAAGGTCCCCGAGTGGTCCCCGTGTGATAGGCAGGGAAACCGAAGCCCAGAGAGGTTGGACCAGGCCTGCCTTCCTCACCGCCCCCTCTGCTGTGTGCTTCCACCCCCTCTGCCTCCACCTTCCTGGGGTGACCCAGGGCAAGACCCTCCTGTCTCAGCCTCAGTTTTCCCACTTGTCAGATCATGAGTCCCCTCTGGGCATCTCTGAAGCATCTCCCAGCTGGAGAACCTCCTTCTGAGCTGGGGCCTCCACTCTGTCCCATCAGTCCTGGGTTTCCCGTGAGGCTCGAGAAGCATTAGCGCTGTGGACAGGGGCCAGTGGCAGGTGTCTGGGGGCCCCCCAGGAAGAGGAGGAAATTCCTGGCCGGAGTAGCTGGGACCAGCCTGGGTAGGGGCAAAGCCGCTTCCCTTGCGGCCTCCCTCAGACCACACCACCAGGTGTCCCTGGTCCCCACAGACAGGGGTTCCTGAAAAGTCGGGTGTCTATCACAGTGGGTGCGGCCTCTGATGTGTGTTTGCCTCTGTGTGTGTGTGTGTGTGTGTGTGTTCACACGTATGTGGTGGGGGTGGGAGGAGCATGGGGGCCAGTGGGCACATGGGCCTGGGGGGACCAGACTTTGGTTGCTGAACAGGGGCAGCTTGTGACAGGCCCTACCACAACCACAGGTCTCACCCAGAACCCCATGGCTGGGGCTGGTCTAACCTGAAGGTGGAATGCACGTGGGGGAGGGGTGTATGCAGGGCAGGTATACGGGGGGGGGGGGGGGGGAAGGGGCACAGGCGACAAGGGGGTATATGTGGGGGAGGTTTGCGTGTGGGGGAGGGGATCATGTGGGATGGGGCATCTGTGGGGGAGGGGCCCACGTGGGGGAGGGGGGCACGCTGGGCCCAGGGCCCCGGTGCTGTCGGGGCCTCCAGGAGCTGGGACCCCGGTGAAGGCCTGAGGGGAGCTGACTCTGACTTGCCTCCTTTTTATTGTCTGTTTAAAACAATACTGTTAATAAATAACATTCATTGAGGGTCTCACATAACACACCCCTGCCCCTGTGATACAAGTAGAATGAGCACAATGAAAAAACTTGGTCAAATACAGAAAAACACCTAAAAAATGTTGAAGCCTGAAATCTTAGAGCCAGGCTGAATACCACACATCTTTGAGGAGGAAGGTGTCTCTAGAGCCTCTTAATATAAATCATCTTAATTCTCACACCCTGAGCATTTCACTGGGGCCAGGGGTGGAGCTTAGCACTTGAAATACTGTCTTAGTTAATTGTCTGAACTGTTGTTCTCTCCCTTGTACAGATGAGGAAACTGAGGGAAAGGGAGCTTAAATGTGACCCTCGGGGAGTAAGTGGTGGAGCTAAGATTCGAACCCAGGTCTGGCTAATTTGCAAGTGCAGATCCTCCCGGGGTCCAGGGCTCGGCTCCCCTGGGAAAACTGTGTTCACTCATTCATTCCTCCAGCGGTATTTACTGAGCGCTCCGAAGAGTCGGATCTAGCTCAGCACTGGGGACTTGGCCTTGAACAAGACAGACAGGCCCTAATCGGAGCTCCCAAATGGTCACAGACTGAGCCCCAACCCTGACCACAGCTTGACCCCCTACGAGCTGTAGTCCCGCCTCCCCCAGCCAGCAGGGGCCTTTATGAGCTTTTCATGGGCCACGATGTGTCCAAAAGCCAAGGCCAGGTGCCTGCCTCACCAGTCCATTGTCTGCTCAGGCAGGGAGGCCATCAGGAGCCCACTCACCACCCCAGGCCCACCACTCTGGGCCAAGCCTCCTCGGGGCAGGGGGCTGTGTGCTGGCCTGGGGCCTGCCCGGGCAGGGGGCCGAGAAGTCCAGCTCCCCTCTTGCCTTGGCCGAAGGACAAGCCTCCACTCAGAGCATGGGGCAGGCCCGGAGTCTGAGCTGGTGTGCACCCCCCAGCAGCCCCTTTTTAGCCAAAGATAAAGGTATTAAGAATGTGGAGAGGCAACCGCGGAGCATTAAACGCAAGTGTGGGGACCTTCTGAGCTTGGAGCCCTGCAGCACCCCATGGGTTACAGCTCACGAAGCTGGCCCTGCCTGAGGGAGGGACCCAGCTCAGACGGGAGGGTCAGTCACCCAACTTCCACCCCAGCAGCAAAGCCCCTGACATGCAGGGGTGCAGGGGGAGTGTGGGTGTGTGTGTGTGTGTGTCTAGCACGTATACTCAGGAGCTGTCTTTTGTGCACTAGGCTGTGCCTATGGGGGACATCGTGGCAGTGGTGAGGAGAGCCTGGGATTGAACCCCAGCTCCACCACCTATAAACTCTGGGAACTTAGGCAAGTGACTTCACTTCTCTGGGCCTCACTTTCCTCCTCTGCAAAATGGGGACAAAAATACCAACTGCTTGTGTTTGTCAGAGTTAGTAGTGATTATATCAAGTGCTGAGCCCAGTACTGGCACGAGTCAATTTCAGAGGTGACCCAGGGCAGGGGAATATATCCCCCCGGTAAGCAGGGTGGTCCATGAATAGGGGCAGAGGCATGTCTGTGTGTGCCCCTCACTCCACATGGAGGACCCAAGAGGGGAATTCTAGAGGACTGCTGCAGGATGCCCAGGCAGTAGGTTTGGGGTGTGGTGCTGGATCACACAGAACCTACACTAGGTGGGAGGGACCCCTGGGAAAGCTGGGCGTCCCAGGGAGAGGAGCCCAGAGGGAGAGGCCCCCACCAAAGTGCTCAAAGTGCTGTTATGAGAGGGATAACAGGGACCCCTCCCTGCCGAATGAGAAAGGAGCCCTTTGCTTGTGCCATGCGAGGACTGGGCCAGCTATGGGATCTTGGCTTGGCTCCTTGGAGTGCTCTCTGAGCTCAACTTTGGCTCAACTTTCCCCCCCGGCCCCTTCCCGCCCCCACTGCTCCATGCCTCAGTTTCCCTAACTGTGCACTGAGGAAGGAGAGGACCACCATACATCAAGTGCTTTCTAAGTAGACCTTGCACTGTGTTTTACAAACCTCCCTCTCTTGGTCGTCAAATGATTACTGGCCCATTTCTCAGAGGAGGAAACTGAAGCCCAGAAATGGCAATGACTCACCCAGCAAGAAAGCAGCAGAGCTGATTCTGATTGGCTAGGCTCATGGAAGTGCCGCCAGTCCTTCCCAGGAAGGAGGCCAGTGGAAGCCAAGGGATGTTCCTTTATCTGGGAAAACCTCAATTAACTCAGAGCTAATGTGCTGCGGTGAGGTGCACAGGCTCCGGATGCAGGTTTGAACCTCAGGTGGGTGATCCTGGGCAGGTGGTTTAACCTCTCTGGGCTTCAGTTTTCTCATGGATAAAACAGGCTTAATAATAGCACTTATTTTGTAGGGTTGTGAGGATCGAGTGAGCAAAGATCTGTAAGGCACTTAGTGCCTGGCATACAGTAAGAGCCATGTAAGTGTTTACTGCTAATGTGACTATTTAAGAATTGAATTGTCATAATTTATATTTTCTAGATAATTATGCATTTATTAATTCCAATTTTGTACTTTTCCTTTTGCATTTAGGATCCAGCAAATTTCCCTTTCAAGTTTCATACAATTTCTGCTCCCACAGGCCTGCAGCTATGGTGGATTTAATAGCTTTCCCTAGAGCAGCTTTTCCCAAAGTGGGCTCTCAACACACCAGCTCCTTCAAGGAGCCAATGTTCGTTAGCATATCAAAGGCTCTGAAAAGTCCTGCAGTAAAATCCTCTGTGGAACACTGCTTGATACAGTCATTCCTGATCTTATTTGGTCACAGAGCCCCCTTTATTTCTTTTTTTAAAATTAATTTTTATTGGAGTATAGCTACTTTACAATGTTGTGTTAGTTTCTGCTGTGCAGCAAAGTGAATCAGTTATACATACACATATATCCACTCTTTTTTAGATTCCCTTCCCATTTAGGTCACACCACAGAGCACTGAGTAGTGTTCTCTGTGCTATACAGTAGGTTCTCATTAGTTATCCATTTTATATATAGTAGTGTGTATATGTCAATCCCAATCTCCCAATTCATTCCACCTTCCCTTCCCCCTTTGGTAACCATAAGTTTGTTTTCTACATCTGTGACTCTATTGCTGCTTTGCAAATAAGTTCATCTGTTCCATTTTTCTAGATTCCACATATAAGCGATATTATATGATATTTGTCTCTCTCTTTCTGACGACTTCACTCTGTATGACAATCCCTAGGTCTACCCGTGTCGCTGCAAATGGCATTATTTCATTCCTTTTTATGAGCCCCCTTTATTTCTGCTCAACACCTGAAAACATCTGCTGAACACACGTTGGGAGATGCCCCACTCATTTCCTGGTTTCTAGGAAATGGCAGAGCTGTGAGCAGCGCCCCTCACAGAGACGAGTGGTTCCACCTCTGCAGAAATCATCTCCAGTAACTTGCTTCCATTGCTCAGCTGGTTCCCTGCATTCTCATCATCACTGTCTGATTCAGTCCCCACAGCATCCTGGTGAGGTCAGTAGCGTCAATATCCCCATCTCACAGGTGAGGAAACTGAGGTTCACGAGGTTAAGTGGCCACACAGCCAGTAAGTGGCAGAAACAGGAGGCAAACCCACAACTTCTGATTCTAAACCCCACATTCTTTTTTCTGTACGTTGATAAGAAAAATAAAAATAGATCTCATTCTGCCAGGATCAATCTTCCCTGGTGATATGCTTTTAAAAATCTAAAGTCTTTTTTTTCCCCTATAGCATGGAATATATTACAAACTTAAATCTTCAGCAGCTTTCTTCTGCTTACAAAAGCAATCTGTGATGATTGGGTATAAAACTTTTCAAACATTTTGAGTTGGAAAATGAAAAACTCCATAACCTCACCTCAAGCGATAACCTGGGTTAACAGTTGGGCATACACTCTACTAGATCTGGATGGTCCCACATGTGCTATTTAAATTAAAATAATTAAAATAAAATAATATTAAAAATTCAGTGTCTCAGTGACACTCATGGACCTGGGTGGGCACATTTCAAGTACTCAGTATTCACACGCAGTGAGTGGCTACTGTATCGGGCAGTAGAGACAGAACATTTTCAACATCACAGAAAGTTCTATTGGACAGCATTGCTCCAGACTCTCCCAAGACATATCCCGACATATATGCATAATGATTGTTAATATTTTTGGTGAAGTTCCTGGATATGTCATAAGTCTCCGTATGACCTCACCCATAAAGGGAAGAGACCCTCTAGAGGCAAAAACCAGACACAGGGAAAAACAGTCTAGACAGAAATACACTGAATGTTAGTGGTTTTCTCTGGGTGTTGAGATTACAGAGTTTATTTTTAAATTTCCTAGGTCCTTCAGGTGATCTACAACCTAAAATGCCGGTGGGGTGGGGGTGTCGGGTGGATTTATGTTTTCCCTAACTTTCTTGCTGGTTCTAAAAGCTTCAAGGTATGCTCTTGCCCAAGGCTTAATTTATTATCATTGTTTTAAAAATTGTGGACTCATGAAGAATGAAGGCCTGCACAAGTCAAAGGAATGAAGCACAAAAGAAGGAAAGGCAGACAGAGGTTCATTTTCAGGCCAGGGCCCCTCCAGCCTAGGGCTGTTTTAGGCAGGTCCGGCTTCATGGGCCTGCAGGCCAAGCAGTCACACAGGCTCCCTTGCTTAGAAGAGTCCCACGCTTGGTTTCATGCTCTGCAGTTGCCATCTTGAAATTCTTAATGATTTTTGACCAAGGGGCTCTGCATTTTCCTTTTGCACTGTGCCCTGCAAATTGTGTCGCCGGCACTGGTCCCAGGTTCTCCCGGGGATGGGTCTCGTTTTGGCTGCTCTGACTTGTCCTCGTCTGACCACAGACGATCCCATCCATGGCGCACTCTATGTGCCTGAGAAAAAGTTTGCTTTCGTTGCTGAGGTGTGTGTCTAGAGAGTGATAAAAATAGGGCTCGCAAGCAGGTGCGGGAGGGCCCCTGTGGTCTGTGTTCACACACTTACATGCACTCAAGGCGCACGTCTACACTGGCCTATTTCAGAGAGCGGCCTGGTGCATCACAGGATGCTCTGCCCCACATCACTGCCCAGCTTGGATCCTGCCTGGACCCCCACTGCCTTGAAGGCCATGCCCAACCTCTAGGCCTGGCTCAACTTCCTTCCAGCCTCTTCTCCCTCAACGTCGCCACAGGACTCACAGGCCCTCCCATTTCTAAGCAATCCTCTCTATGTGGTCCTTCTTCCATACCTTTGTCCATGCTATTAATTCTGCTTGGACTCCCCAATGTTCCTTCCTTCCCAGATCTACCTGTCTCAGATTCTACCCTTTCTGGGAAGCCTTCTGGAATTATTTGAGAAGGGCCTGAAGGTACTCTAATTGCATAGAAGAAAATATGAATCACCTTGCCTGGAGGAATCAGGGAGGGCTCCAAGGAGGTGGTGAGCCTGGGCCTTTAAGAAGAGATGTCTGCCAGGTAGAAAAAGGAGAGTTTTGTCAGGCTGGTTTTGATATCAGACAGATTCTGACATGAATTTGGGCTTCACCGGTTACTAGCTACATGACATTGGGTGAGTTACTTCCCTTTGCTGAGCCTCAGTTTCCTCATCTGTAAAATGGGGATAATATTGATAACACCTACTACATGGATTAGAGATTAACTGATTAACTGAAATTAGAACCACCACAGTGCCTGGCACACAGCAAATCATCAACAAACATGATTCCCCTCTCCCTTCCTCAGTGTCTTCCTTCTGTGAAATGTTAGTGTCCATCGCCCATCGCTCTGGGTCTGTCTGTTTATTCACCTCTGCAATGGAGGTAGTGGTGCCCAGCACAAGGAGCTGTGATGAGGGTTCCATGGGGTAATGGGAAGTTACAGAAGTCCCAGGAGCCTGAGATTCTACACCGATAGGAAGGGCATAAGCCGAAGGGGTGCTGGCCTTTCTCACTGGGGCATTTCCCTGAGGCAAACTTTCCATACATCACGAGGATGTCAGCTCCAGGAGGTCAGGCACCTTTGTCTGTTTTGTCTGCTCCTGAATCCTCAGTGCCCAGGACAGTGTTTGGCATGCAGGTGATGCTCAATAAATGTCCATTGAATGATCAGCAGCGCCAGTTGGCCCACATCACACCCCAAGTCCTGGGCACTGGGAATGGGAGAATCCAGGAAAACCAGCCCTTTCCAGGAAAAACTGTCTTCAGATTGGGACCACAACACAGGCCACAAGCATTTCCCAAGCACCTGCTGTATGCACGGCTCTGCCCAGCCCAAGGCAGACCCTTGCTCCACAGCCAGATAGGGAGGGCCGGGGAGGAAGATGACTGACATAGCGATTTGGGAAGAGGAAGAGAGACAAGGAGCGGCCGGTGGGGCCTTGGCTGGGCAGGAGCAGGCCGACCCCTCGCTGCAGCCCCGGCTGATGGGAGGCCCAGCTCACCTGCTCCTGGGAGTGTGGGGCTGCCTCTTCCTCTTCCTTGTTTTGAAAAAAAGTTTCCCCTAAATTTACAAGTAATACATGTTCAGTGTTTAAAAGTTTGGAAAACCTGGGCTTCCCTGGTGGCGCAGTGGTTGAGAGTCTGCCTGCCAAGGCAGGGCACACGGGTTCGAGCCCTGGTCTGGGAAGATCCCACATGCCGCGGAGCAACAAAGCCCATGAGCCACAACTACTGAGCCTGCGTGCCTGGAGCCTGTGCTCCGCAACAAGAGAGGCCGCGATAGTGAGAGGCCCGCGCACCGTGATGAAGAGTGGCCCCCGCTCGCCGCAACCGGAGAAAGCCCTTGCACAGAAACGAAGACCCAACACAGCCAAAAATAAATAAATTAATTAATTAATTAAAAAAAAAAAGAAGTTTGGAAAACCTACAAAAATCACCAAGAGAATTAGAAATAAAGGCTCTCCGCCATCACTGCATCATGTAGCACTAACTACAACATTTTCGTGTTGCCCTTCCAGTCTTTTTTCTAATGTGGTCTTGTTCCCAGAGGCGGCTTCCTCTGCCTGCCCGGAAAGGGATATGCCTGCTGTACAGGGGAGAGCCAGGCTCAGTGCCATGAGCCCCTGCCACTCCTAACATGGGGCTCCAACCATGCTGGCCCTGAGGCATCTTCCTAAGATATGAGGGAGCCCAGAGCTGTGGGTGAGGCCTCAGCAGGGCTTCTTCCATGGAGGGTAACGGGGGGGCAGAACTCGGGTTCAGTGAGGGAGGATGGAATAGAAGTCCTCAAGGTGGGGGCACTTCTTGGGGCCATGCAGTGTTGGCCTTTAGCCACTGGGCACCCGGGCGAGTTGAGTCTGGGGCAGGGGCATGACCAAAATGGACCTCCCTTCTCTTCCCCATGCCCTTTCTTTTCACCCCCTTTCATTTGAGCACCCCAAGTTTTCCTTCCCTTAACACCTTCTACTTGCTGTACACCCAGCCGCTGTTCTCCTCTTAACAAAGGTGAGCAGATCAGAGAACTCACTGGCACTGGACCCTGCGTTCTAGAAAAAGCCCAGCTGGCAATGCTTCACCCCAGAGGGGCCGAGTGCGTGGTGGAATTTCAGTCCACCAGTGTCCACTTTCAGTGTCACACAATGAAGGATGTTCTGGGGGGGCTGATTTCGGTCACCCCTGCGAATCATAAGTTATGGCATCCGCCCTTTCCGCCCACACGTAAGTCTGAACCTTTTGCCAGAAACACTTTTCCCAGACGCGAAAGAAAACCCCAAAGAGGAACCTAACCCTTCACACGGCTGCACCAATTGGATGTGAGAGCTCAGGCACCCACCAGCAAGCGTTTCAAAGAACGAGCCAGATGGCAAAGGGGAAGTGAGGGGAGAAGCTGGAACCCTCCCTGGAGGTCAGTGTTGGTCCATCTATTCATTGGTCCTTTCACCCTCTGTCTCCTCCCTCCTCTTAGCAAGAAGCGCTGAGCCTGACCTGCTCCCAGGAGCACCCCACCCGACAGGAGGGGGTGGGGGGAGTGAGGGCGGGGGCAGGGCACTCCCGAGGCCTGGAGGGGAGAAGGGGGGAACCCGGGAAGGCTCTCCAGAGGGGGCGGCCTTTAGGCTGGGTCTTTTTATTTTTTTAAAACATCTTTATTGGAGTATAATTGTTTTACAATGATGTGTTAGTTTCCGCTTTATAACAAAGTGAATCAGTTATACATACACATATATCCCTATATCTCTTCCCTCTTGCGTCTCCCTCCCTCCCACTCTCCCTATCCCACCCCTCTAGGTGGTCACAAAGCACCGAGAGCTGATCTCCCTGTGCTATGTGGCTGCTTCCCACTAGCCATCTATTTTACATTTGATAGTGTATATATGTCCATGCCACTCTCTCACTTGGTCCCAGCTTACCCTTCCCCCTCTCCATATCCTCAAGTCCATTCTCTAGTAGGTCTGCATCTTTATTCCCATTTTGCCCCTAGGTTATTCATGACCATTTTTTTGTTTGTTTGTTTTTTAGATTTCATATATATGTGTTAGCATGCAGTATTTGTTTTTCTCTTTCTGACTTACTTCACTCTGTATGACAGACTCTAGGTCCATCCACCTCACTACAAATAACTCAATTTCGTTTCTTTTTACCACTGAGTAATATTCCATTGTATATATGTTAGGCTGGGTCTTGAGAGGAGAGAGGCAGGTTTCTCACCTTCCCCATTCTGTTCAGAGTCAGACTCTTTTGCCCAGGAGGAGCGGGAACATGAAATAGTCATAATTTCCATAATTATGGAGGTCTTGCCTCTGCACCAAGCCCTATATGAAGTACGTAATATACACGATCTCATTAACCCACCCAACACATTCTGAGATGGCTACCGTTTGTTCTCCCGATTGTACGGATGAGAAAACTGAGTTCAAAGAGGCGAGGCACTTTGTCCGAGGCCGCAGAGTGAGGAAATGGTGGGGCCTGGCTGCAGCCTGGGCTTGTAACTAACTGCATTTCATGTGGCCTCTTCCCCAGAGGATGCCCTCTTCCCCATCCCCATCTCTGGGAGCCATTGACAAGGGGCCTGACAGTCCCGCTCCAGTCTCCCCCATGCTTACCTCTCTCCAGCACTGAGAACACCAGGCGGTTCGTGCTGGAGATGGAGCAATGGGGTGATACGTGGGAACATCTGCCGGGTGGCAAGTGAAAGAACGTGGGGAGGCGGCGGGGCCGAGGGGCTCAAAGAGGTGGCCGGGCTGAGTGAGCACTCGCTATAGACCAGTGCCGTGCGCAGGGCTTCAGGGCAGGGTCACATTCTCCCTTGCAACCACTCTAGTCCCATCTTATAGAGGAGGAAAGAGACTCAAAGAGGTGAATTAACATGTTGGGTCACCCAGCTATCTAACAGCTTAAACCTGGCTTGACTCTTAAACTGTATGCGAGCCTGGTCCCCGAGTAGCTGAGAAAAGTTGGTGTTCCTGCTACGGAATTCGACTTCACACAAGACCACACATCTCTTTGGACCTCAGTTTCCCCATCTATAAACCGAGGAGGAGGCACTCTGCCTGCCAGCTGCAACATTCTCCTGGATTCACTCACTGTTCCTGATTCTTGTGGAGTCTCCCCGTATGATAGGTCTCGCTCCTAGCCCCAGTGCCACGACTCCCAGCCCAGCTGTGTCCCTCCAGGATGTGCTGTTTCAAGGCGGGTGATGGAGGGCTCGGGTTCCACATCCACTGAGGGATAAAGCCCTCCCTTCCTACCTCCCTCCGTCCCCTTCCAGCACGTAAGGCAGGCTACTGGGCACCAAGGCGGGAGTGACTAGCTGGTCCCCCAGGCCGGCCTGGGCCCGGAAGCTCCCAGGAGGCCAGGGCTCCCTGGTGGCCACAGGTAGTCCCAGGGAAGACTCCTGGCAGAGGGGTGCTTGAGCTCAGTCTTGAAGATTGGGTGAGACTCCTCAGCTGCCAGCTGGGTACCCCCCTGCTTGGTGGGTTTGAGGAAGGGTCTGCAGATGAGGCATTCCCAGGAGATGGGAGCAGGAGCTGGTGTTGCGGCCGCCCCACTGAACCCTGAGCCCAGAGCCCAGCTTCCCCGCCTTTGGAGGAGTCTGGACCGGCTCAGAGGCGAGGCTGGGGTCAGGGGGTGCTTCTGCCTCCCTTCCCTAGGAGGCTTCTGGAAGGTCAGGTTTGCAGGCCCTGTTGCTCAGGGGCATCTGACTCCTGGCCCCTCTCCCCTCCTAGAGCTCCTCCACCCTCTCAGGTAGCCGAGCGGGCCTCAGCTTTGATGCGGCCACCTCAAGACTGAGGCGTCAATGGGCTCTCTATGTGACCAGTGGGGCCGCTGGGGGCCGCCGGCCGCCGTCGTGGGCGCGGGTGAGGCCTGGACACACAGTCCCACTGTGTGAGGCCGGCTCATGCCCGCCCAGACCCTGTGGCCAGTGGGGGACTCCCAGGAATGCCCTTCCCGCCTGGGGGGCACTGTGGACTGGCAGGGTGGTCTGGGGAGATGGGCGTGTGCAGGGCGGACTCAGGAGCTGCCATCAAAGGGCCCCGGCAGAGGTGGCGCCAGGCAAGTGCCAGAGTGGCTGTGGGTGGCTGGCGGTCAACCCCTTCGTCTCCCAGGGTCACGGGGGAGGGAGGCGGCCAAGGGCGCTCTACTCAGGGTGACCAACCATCCTGGGGTGCCCGGGACTCGGGAGAGCCCTCTGTTGTTTAGCCACTGCCCCGAGCTGAGCACAGGACACGGTGAGTGACCTCTCTGGTCGCGGCAGCTCTCCTCCCATCCAGTGACCTCTGAGTCAGACCTTCCGGCTAGACCTGCCCAGGGCCGTTCTGTTCACCCCGCCTCACACCTGAGAGGCCGTTTCCCGTTCCTTCCAGGTGCCTTCAGTGGTGCAGCTGCCCACCGCTGCTCAGAGAACTCTGGCCAGACAGGCCCGTCCCGGTCCCCTTCCAGCACCTCACCCCGCATGGTGCCCACAGCCATCCCAGGAGGTGCCCACAGTCATCTCATCCTTTCCTGCCTCTGCATCTTTGCCCACCCAGGCCATTCCCTCTTCCTGGGACATCCTTTCCCCGTCTGTCACCCCCTCACCCTGCAAGGCCCAGCTCCAGGAGGACTGTCCTCTCCTCCCCCAGGCTGACCAGTGCCCCCCCTCTGGTCCCCCAGCCCCCTGTTCTTTGTGCCTTATAAATTTATCACACTCCAGTGCAATTTTCACTTTACCCGTCTCTTTCCACACCAGACTGTGACCTTTTCAAGGGTGGAGAGACTGACCTAGTCACCCTTGTACCTGAGCTCCCAGCACAAGGCCAGGCTCCTGATAATTTAAAAAATGAAGGCATTTATTGAGCACTTACTCTATGCCAGGCACCCTGCTCATTTAATTCTCTCCAGAGCCCATGAACTTGGTGTAATCATCATTCCCATTTTACAGATGGGGAAACAGAGGCACAGAGAGGTGAAGTGGCTCGCCCCAGGCTACAAAGTTAGTGAAGGGCAGAGTCAGGACTTGAGCCTGGAGAGTCTGATTCCAGAGCCCAGCTTGAATCTCGGTATCTACTCCTTGATAAGCTTTTGGGGAATTACTGAATAAAGGAAAACCTTTATCTCCCTGAGTCTCCCAATTCCTGCATGTGGCAGCTTAGACCCATTTCCTCCAGTTCCCTCCCTGGAGGGGTGCCCTCCCTCAGTGTCCTGGGGAGAGTGCTTTTGTCCATGGGGGGTGCAGTTTGAGGGTGCTGTGGGAGGGACCTGCTGCAAGGGGGACGCCCCCAGGGGGCTCAGAGAAGGGCCTCGTGGGGCAGATCCAGAATAAAGGAGCTGGCCCTCCATGGGTTGTGGATGGGCCCTTGGGCAGCATCAAGGCCGTTGCCCACATTCGTCAGGTGGGGAAACTGAGGCCCAGAGACCGGAAGGGACTTGCGCATAGTCACACAGTGTACCATTAGGCCTCAGCTTCCGCATTTGTCAAAGAGAATATTCATACCCCTTCTCCGACCTGGGAGAGTCCCGGCGAAGAGATGGGAGAAGGTGGTGAATTGCTCAGGGCTCGGGGCACTCCAGGAGCCCCCTTTGCCCTCTCAGTGCCTGGAATTCTGCCATCCGTCTGCCAACTCTGTGGGTTAAGCATCGCCCTCTTCACGTCTCTTCCTCACCCTCTACTTCGTGTGGGAATCAAATGCCTCTTCATGCTCTCCCCAAACCTCTTTGTCACAGGGAACTGAGAGGAGTTCTGGAATCGGGAAGCCAAACTTAAAAGCTCTCGAGGGGCAGTGATGTCGTGAGACCCGCTGGCTCTGCTGCCTCCTGCTGAGGAGCCGGGACCGCAGGCCTGCATTCAGGGGGGTCCGTGAACCCAAGTGGGAAACACGTGACAGCTTTCCTTTCACTGACCTCTAACCAAAATTTAGCATCTTTTGCCACAGTGATTTTGTCACCCATGGAAATCACAGATATCCTCCAGTCTCATCAGGGCTGTCACGGATTCTCTTGAAATACCATGTATGCCCGTTCCTCCTGCATTATGGCCGTTACTATCTCCACTGAGAGGCCCATGGTCACGGAGTCACAGACTTGCTTTTATATAGTTTGATAACTGTATTTCCATAGATTTGGGGTTTTTTCATAGTTCTTTGTATTTTGTTTTATGCGTTTAAAAATTCGATTCTGAGGAGTCCATAGGCTTCCTGAGACTCCAGAAAGGTCTGTGGTTCAGGGCAGGTTAAGGACCCTACATGGGACAGCATGTAGCCGAGCACCGCAGGACCCAGAGGTTGGATCTCTTTGGGGACAGAATTGGCAGCTGCAGCCTTGTGAGCCTCCAGAGACAGAATTTGGTAGACAGATCCCCCGAAGTGAGCAGAATGTGGGGGACAGAACTGGGCAGGAGAGAGGGGGCCAGACAATGGGGACAGAACACGGAGCTGCAGGGAAAGCCTCAGACCCCAGACCCTGAGGCCTCCCCCCAGACCCTGGTTTACAAGACGCATCTGCACCCCTGTCCACCAGGGATCAGCCCGTTCTGTGCGCACAGCCGGCCCAAAGCCACCAGCTCTCCTTTTCCTCTCCCTCTGTGTCACCGTTTACCATCTCTCAGGCCCCATGGCATCAGGAGCCCATCCTAGGTGGGTGGCCCTTTAGTCCTGTCTCCCAAGTTTCCTTTGTTTTAAACTCGACATTTCTCCATCTTGCTCACGGAGGGAGAAATACAGATTACAAAGACCCAGCAAATGGTTTTTATAAACTCTTATTTTCTTGCCACAGAACTGCCTTTAATTAGCTCTGAGGACTACAAAGGGAACAGCGTTATAATAGGAGCCGCTTGAAGGAAGGAGCCCGTGGCGCTCGGCTCCCAGACCTCGGGCTGCTGCTGGTCACCAGCCACAAGCAGGTCTGATGGGAGCGCCCCGCCTCTCCCCACTCAGCCCCCACATGCGGCCGCACAGCCTGCCTCAGCTTCTCTCCAGGGAGGAGGAATGGGTCCAGCCCTCAGACAAGCCCTCGCGGAAACCTCTGGACCATAAGCACCCAGATGTGCCTCAGTCCCTGCCCAGAGCTGGCTGCTCAAGGACGGGCTCAGAGTCACTCTGTTAGCCCACAGCAGGACAGGCAGATGGGCAGAAGGGCAGATGGACAGTGAGACTGACTTCTGTGTCTCAGCCGATCACCTCAGCTGAGAAGAGGCAGCACCAGGCCCCCAAACCCTGGAGCTCTGGATGCCCCTCAGTCCTTCTGTCCTGGAGGAGAACTCATCCCCGTGTATAACCCAGAGGCACTGCCCTCATACACAGTCCGTTCCCAGCCTCAGGCGATCAGAATGTCACAGCCAGAGGGGCCTCCATTTGGGGCACAGAGAGGTTAAGTAACTGTCTAAGGCTGCTCAGCACAGTCGCCACTGAGCTGGGACTCAGACTCAGGGCCTCTTGACCTCCAATCTCCGATGCCACAGCCCCCTCTGGGCTCCTGCTAGCGGGGAGGAAGGCTGCAGGGGGGCCAGACAGAGGCAGGAACAGTCTCCCCCCGAGTTCTAGCCTCAATCAGAGGTATCAAATGGGGGATCCCGGGACCCTATCCTTTTTGAGGCACATTAACGCCGACCTCTGGGTTCCTCTAGGCCACGAATAGAGGTGGAAGCCACCCAGAAACACTTATTTCTACCCGGGACCAAGTCCATAAGCCTTCCCAAGGGCTGCTCCCTCAACTCCAATCCAGTTTCAAGGCCACGCAGAGCTGCACGAGTTCCAACAAAAGCCTGTAGCCCCTTCCTCCCTCTGCTTCCCTCACCCCAGGGATTACTCGGAAAATGCCATGCAGGAGAAGTCCTCGGGAAGGTCTCTAGATCCTAAGGTGTAGCCTTGCCCCCTGCCTGCTCCATGGCTCTGGTCAGAAGCTGGCTGGGCTCTGGGGGATCGGAATATTTGAGTGTCTGCCTGAGCACAGGTGGAGGGTCTGAGCTCTCCGGGTGGGCCAGGGGCTGGGGCAGCTGGGCTCAGGAGCCCTGATGGTGAGGCAGGAAGCCTCGGGTCACAGGGACACCCCCGTGTCCTCTCCACCCCACGACCCTCCGAGGTCTGGCCTTTGAGGTCTTGAGGTCTTGTGGTATCCATTGCGCCCACCACGAACAGTCCCCACCAGCTGAGGATGAAAGTCCACAAGGATGTCCCACTCCAGGAGACCACGGAGGCCACCAAGCCCTCTTCCCACCTCAGGCTTTCAGAAGCCAGCGGATTTAGGTAGTCAGCTCGGGCACTTGAAAGCAGCCAGGGCTGGCGGTGGAGGGTCGCGGTCCGGGGCCTGGCCACAGCTCCCCACCCGAAAGGGGGATCATTACTCACCGCGGATGAAGGTCGGCGAGTAGGTCGGGAAGGAATCGAAGATGCTGTTCGATGCCATGCCCCGCTCTGAGGAAGGCGAGGTTTCAGCCCTTCAGGGGGTTGGGTTGGGATTGACTTGGTTGGCTGTTGTTTTATTTTTTCCTAGCTACTTTTGAAAACAAGGGGGGGGTGCCCTGCTGCTTTTTGTTTGTTTTTTTTCGTTTTGTCCCTATTTTCCCCCTACTGCTATGAAAAAGAAAAAAGCAAAGAACGCGAGAGTGTGTGTGTGAGCGAGAGAGAAAAAAAATCCCCAAGGAAAGTAAGTTTCTGTTTGTACCCAAGAATTTGGATTCCAGGTCCCACAGGAATGTCTCGCCACAAATTTTCAACAGAAGCGTATGCAGAGTGTATCATTAGATGGCGGGAAGGGGCCTTCGGCAGCCAGGGCAGGAGTCGCAGGGCAGTGAGAGCAGACCCAGCCCAGTATCAAGCGCCACGGGAATGAATGAATGAGGCTCGCCCCCGGCAGAGCTCAGCTCAGTGGGTGCGAGGGCGGCCTGGGGGTGGGAGGACCGGGAGCCAACCAGCTCCGGCGCAGGGACCTGAAGGCGGCTGAGGGCCTGGCCTTGTGGTTCTGTGGTTGAGGGACCAGGCCTTCACGGTGTCAACCCGACCTCAGCTCACAGGATGCAAGAAGTCAGCTCGCGGCCTTGGCCCATTGGCTGGGCGGCGGTCACCTGGGCCGTGATGTCACAGCCTCTTAGAAGATCTTGTGGCTGCCTCCCTCTCTTTTAAGAAAAAAAAAAAAAAAAAAAAGAAGAAGAAGAAGAAAGAAAGAGAAAGAGAGAACAAAAAGGGATGGCTTTTATTTGTGGAGCTGGCCTCAGCACGCGGCCCAGAAGCAGAACTGGAAGCGGCTGGGGAGGGAGTGGCGTGGGGGGCGGTTTGGATCCTGTGGGAGACCCCTTTTTAATTAAGGCCAGTGTTGGCCCGGGCAGCCGGGAGCCCTGCAGGCCCCCCACCCTGGGCTGCGTGTGGCTCTCCCCGGGTCATCGTCCACCACTGCAGCCGGGGAGAGGCGTCCACATGTGTGGCTGGGTAGCACTTCAGGGAGATTTCAGGGGAGTTGGGATTAAGTACAAAGGGAAACACATGAAGGGGTGCCACCAGCGCTCATGCCGAGGCCTGTCTGCCTTCAGAAAGGCCCTCCTAGGGAAAGGTGGTGACATGGCCTTGCCAAGGGGCCCTGTGCAGAGCTCGGGATCTGAGGCCCGCGCCAGTCATTCAAGGCCCTTTGCTCATTTTGCCCACCTGTGCATCTCCGTAGGGTTCTCTGTTCCAGCCTAATGTGCCTGGGCTTTCCTGCTTCTGGGTCTTTCCTCTTGCTCTCCCGCTCCCCGCTCCCCCCACGCCTGGCTCCCAGTGCCCTTTGTCAGCCCCTTTTTGAATGCTTCCATTCCCAGGGAGACTCCAAAGTAGGAAAGACATGGAGGATGATTCAACGCCACGCTTCCGTGTTCCCAGAAGCCAGGTCAGGCGTGGTGGGGGAGGGTGGCGGCTTTACCATTTCCCTCATAAGTTCTACTCTCCCATTTCATGGGCCAGACCACTGAGGCCCAGAATACTGAAGTTAGCTTGTGCAAGGCCACACAGTATTCTGAGTGCAATTAGAATGTCAGCCTCAGGCTCACCAGCCTGGGCCTCAGCCATGACACCACAGTGCTGTGCAGCACCCTCTAAGCTGAATCCCGAGGTTTCCAAGAGTCCTCTGCACCACCACCTGGCCTCTCCCAGGGAGCCCAAGCTTGGGGCAAGGCCCCGGCACCAGTCTCGGACTCACGGTCGTCTCTGTAAGCTAACACGGAGCAGAAGGGGCATCTGGGGGAGGAGGGGCTCGTCCAAGTTCCCAGGGAGACTTGCTTCTGCCCCCAGCCTCACTGGGTCACCTGGGAGCGGGATGCCCTAGGAAATTCGTTGTCTGTGCCTCATCTGGACCCTCATGAAGGCTCAGTCTCCTCTTCCTGAATGGCAAGTTGGTGCCAGTCCAGCTCTGCTGGATCCCAGCTGCAAGACTATGGGCCAAGTCACTTGCCTTCTCTGGGCCTCAGTTTCCTTTCCTGTAGAATGGGGACAACACATTTCTCGAAGAGATAAGCAACTGGGTGAGGGCACCATGAAGGTTGGTTTCCTTGTCTGAGGCTTGGTGATGTAATTTGGGCTCTGTTATGAGTAAGTGCAGGAAAAGAACCATCACAGTCACATAGGAGCATAGACTGCCCCTGCTGGAAACTCATCAGCTGGCCTGGCCCGAGTAGAGCCGGGGCGGGGGGCGGGGGTGGAAGGGGGGTGCGCTCAGTGGCACAAGTAGAGCCTGCCAAGGGGCCTTGGCCTCCTGACTAAATTTGGAGCATTTTGGAGTCTGCCATGTTGTGAAATAGATCAGAGATGAACACAACTGGAAAGACCCCCTTTAACAGAAGTGGAAACTGAGGCCCCCAGAGGGGCAGAGACTCACCCCACCTCACCCGTGAGTCAGTGGAACCCGGGCCCCTGCTTCCCAGCCCAGGAGTTGTTTCCACTCTGCCGACACCACCTCTAGTTTCTAACGTACCACCCTACGCACTCGGCTGTTTTTTCCACACATAAGAGTGGGCCCCCCATAACACCTATAATTTGGTCACTCTGAGGGACTCCCCCTCCCTGGGAAGCTGAGTTCAGGCCCAGGAAGGGGGCCCAGGGGCACTTTTGTGCAGCAGGTGGTTTACTGCCTTCCTGGGACCATGTGGCAAATGCTTACTGGGCGACAAGTTTGGTTTTTCCCTCAAGAGGCTTATAATCTCCATGTGCCTCTTCAGAGGCATGTGCCAGACTTTGCTCGAACTCCTGGAGGCTGCCTGGGGAAGCAGAAAGAACCTTCCCAAAGCCTGACTTTGTTCCTTATGAGCTGTGAGATTGTGGGCAAAAGGCTTTTTTCTTCTGAGCCTGCTTCCTCGCCTGTGAGATGGGGCCAACAGCAGGACCCACTTCTCAAAATTGCAAAGAGGATTAAATGAAAAAAAAATATTGTGGGTGTGCCTGGCACATTGTAGGTGCCCAGTTCCTGGGATTCCCTTTCCTGCCACTTCTGACTGTGCACCCTCTCGGCATGCTGTGGGCAGTCAGGTGTCCTCTTGTTCTCCACTGGAAAAAAAAAAATCCGATACCTTAGAAGCCTCTGAATCATTAGATCAGGTTAATCCAAAATTTTGGTTGAAGAAGGAAATCATTAAAAAAAATAGTAATGTTCCTTTATTTTACTTTTAAACTTATAAATGGCCTCCCTCCTGTTCTTCTGTCTCAAACCAACCCAGAAGGCGTCTCCTACAATTTCCAGATTTGTCCTCTTTAGAGTGGAATGCAAATGTAAAGATGCTTACAAAGCAATTAGCACCCTGTAGCATCTAGACCTGACTCTTTCGCCCAATCTTTTGCATTTCACCCATACCTAATTCAGTTTATTTTTTAGCAACTTGCCTTCACCAAGTCTTTCTAAGGTATTCAACCTTGGAAAGTTTTCATAGAGACAGACAACCCCGTTTTGCATCATACCATGAATAACATCACATCGCCACTAGTGAGGGTCCAATTAGGAAAACAGAAGCCACTTTGAGTGATGGAAACGGAGGGAAGGAAGTTAGTTCAGGGATTATTGGCAACCCAGGTGATTGAAGAGCTGTGAAGCCAAACAGAGGTGGGGAGGAGCCCCAAGAGTAGGCACAGCAGGAAGCCACTGCCACCATTCGGCAAGAGGGACACAAGGAGGAGTGGTGTCGCTAGGGTCCCCAGTGGAAGCAGGAGCATGATGGGCCAATCTTGCATGTGCTGGAGCCGCAGAGGAGACTCAGCTGCCATGGAGGGTCCCTGAGACAAAGAATAAAGAACTTCTCTCTTCCTGCCATCCTTCCACCTCCTTCTAGTGCCTCCCATCGGTCGAAAGGAGCTGGGGCCGGCTGACGTAGTGGAATCAGACCTCTGCATTATAGAGCCAAAGAGGGGAGGGAGTAGACGGGTCTGAGGACAAAGTGGTCCAACATTGACATGGTATTCAATGGAGTTCTGTAACCATGGAAACCCAGCTGGAATGAACGGGTTTGGGAACAAACCCAACAGATGTTTGGCAAGTTGACAGCTCAGTGGGCTGGTGGGACCAGAAGGTGTGGATACCAGCGAGGGATCTGCTGGCCAAGGGCATCCACTGGCATAATACACCAGAAGTACCAGTGAACCCCATTGGCCATTTACATTGGGGTCCATTAAGAAAACACCTACTGTGAATGGTGATGAAATCTGTTTTCTTAACATGTGTGTAGAGCTGATATTTTCACTACAACCTTGGGTGACTGTGACTGGGGAATTATGAGCATTGGCTGCCGGGCCTGTCGATGAACTTTACAGTTTACAAAGATGGCACACTCCTGAACCCACTGGACCCTCCCAACAACCTGCAGGATAGGTGTGGCTCTCTTCACTTTTCTGATGAGGAAAAGACTAATCACAGGAACTAACCCCGAGTTTTAGCTTCTAGGAGTCAGCACAGCCAGCTTGGACAAAACAGGCAGCAGATTTGAGGTGGGGACTGGTCTTAGAGTTCAAATCCTGGCTTTCCACCAGCCAATCACAGCACTGGGTCCAAGGAAGGTACTGGAATGATATTTGATATCTACTGCAAGCTGCCCAGGGGGTGGGGTGGGGGTGGGTGGGGGGGGCTCCACCTTCAGAGCTCAGCACAGAGGCATCAAGATAAGATGTCTTTCCCCCCATCTCCCCTTATCCCCCCAGCCAGATCCACCACCTGCTCTATCGGGAGCTCAGGGCAGAGGATGAGGTCTGCAAGCACGCAGCCCACCCAGGGGCCAGGATACCCAGGCCAAGCCAAGGATCATTAGCTAAGAGGGTACCAGGTGGGATGCACATGCCAAGAGCTGTATGCACAGGGTCTCCAATGGTGGGTTCTCAGGACAGCCAACCGTGCATCCTGGGCTTCCTGCCGTTTCCAGGGGCAGTCAGAGAGGTGAGGAGACCTGCCCAAGGGCACCCTGTTTGTGGATGGAAGAAGCAGGATCAAACCCAGCCTGCCCTCAGCCTGCTTTCTGGGCTTCTCCCCTCCCCACCCCCCGCCTCTCTCTTTCCTGCTGTTTGTTTCAAAAAACTGCTCATGGTGCCCCCTTCAGAACCAAACCCCTCCCTCTCCTCCACCTTCCTGCCTCAGCCCCCTTCTCCAGGCCCTCCCTTTGCTGGACCCCACGCTGCCATCTCTGTGTAGCTGCCATAGGCTTGGTGGCATTGAGGACAATCTTGCAACAATCTTTACTCTCAGCATCTGCTTTACCAGGGACCCTGATAGCTCCACTCACGGCCTTTCTTCCTGCCTGAAATTCCACCATCAGTACACGTTTGGGTTTGGATACATTTCAGCCATAAGCCCTCTGTCAAAAAGGCAGATAGAAGTCGGTGGAGGAGTAAACAGAGCCACCTGCAGGGGAAGAACACAGGCTGGGTTCTACCCAGCTGCCCCCCAAATGGACTTGCTGCCTCTCTCTCTGGCCAGAGTTTCCCCGCTGCTTAAAATAACGGTCCACATGCTCCCCCATCCCACTGCCACCTGCACACAAACATCCAGGCAGACAGAGCAGAGATGGTTCTCTCCATTTTTACAGCTGGGGAAACTGAGGCTCGCAGAGGCAAAGGGCCTCACATGCAGTCACAGGTGTGGTACGAGGCAGTCAACTGCAGGTCTGCTGCCGCCACACCCAGCCACCCCCAGGGCACCTCTTGACTTCCCTTTTCTCCCTCAAGTCCCCTCTAGGGAGGTTGACGTGCTAGGGCCTTGGAGTCGGGAGAGCGGGCTCAGGTCCCAGCTTTGGCTCTTCCTGGCCGTGCAATGTCAGCTGGTCCTGTCCCAACCTCGCTGCCCTCACCTGTAAGATGGGGAAGATCAAAAGCCCCTCTCTTCTCCCAGGGTGGGCGGGTGAGGAGGGAACCCCTGGGCAGAACACAGGTAGGCAGTTGGCTGGGGTAAGCTCTGCTTCTGTTGCTGGTTTGTGGCTGATGGTCTGAGAGCCCGGGCGGCAGCGTGTAAGGGGTGAGGGTGTCATGTGTGGAGGGCAGAGCTGGTGGTAGGAGGGGGCGTGTGCTGACTCACAACTTTCCCATGGTCCTTGGTGCCCCCAGCAGCTTCCTGCCCTCCCACCCAGTCCCACCGAGGCCCTGCTTCCAGCAACGCTGACTCTCCTGGGTTCAGAAGGCCGATCCCAGTCGAGGGCCACCCGAACCCGAGTCCCAGGCTGCAGGACTGGTCACCCCGGCCAGGGTGCATCCCTCCCGAGCCGCCGGTCAGCTCAGAGGCCTCTCCTGTGCTCCTCTGAGACCTGGAAAGGCTGGCCCCCGACATGCTTCCTCCCTCAGAGTCCCAGGCCCCTCAGAGGAAGCAAGAAAACCCCAAGCTGTAGCCCCTTCGGGCTCATAAAACGAGCTCTCTCTGGGTTTTTCGGTGGAATAATCTATTTTTAGCGTCAAAGAGTGCTGCCAGGGGCTTAGACCTGCTGAGGGACAGGCTTGGTGTGACCACAAACCCTGCCGGAGGTGGGCACTCCTCAGCGGGGCGGGGTGGGGAAGGAGGGCAACAAGGAAGGGTGTCCCCAGCCCACCCCGCCCCGACCCCCAGCGCCACACGCGGCGGACGCAGGCTCAGGGCTCCTTCCTTTCCTGCTCAGGGAGCCCCCCCGCCCCCCATTTTCTCTCAATGCTTTCTCTCCGCAAACGCAGTACTAATAATCATAACAATAACCATAAACTAGCACTTCCCCCATGCCAAGGACTCTTCCAAGAGCTTTAGGTAAATTAACTCAATTCTCACAAGAATCCGATCACTTAACAGACAAGGAGACTGCGTCTCAGAGAGGTTAGCTGACCTACCCAAGTTTGGCTCAGGAGGGATGGAGCCAGGATTTGAACCCAGACAGTCTAGTTTATCATTAGTTAGTCTCATGTTCCAGCTGAGGAAACAGAGCCTCAGAGAAAGGAATAAATGTGCTCAAAATCACCTGGACAGCACGCGATGAGGCCAGGATTCACAGGGCTTCCAGGGCACGGCACCTATGGCCTCGGTTCATTCTCCCAACAAATGGTGTTGGTGTGTGTGTGTGTGTGTGTGTGTGTGTGTGTGTGGTGGGCACTATTATTCTCCCCCCCTCCCATTTTCCTGAGGAAACTGAGGCTCCGACAAGAAAAGGGACCCACCTGAGTTTGCAGAGCTAGGAAGTGGTGGAGTCAGGATTTGACCCTCATCTGTTGGAATTCCTGAAGCCTTTGCTAGAAGCCGCCAGTCTCAATCCCCACCCCCACCCATGCCCCAATCTCTGCTGCTTTCTCTGAGGAGGCTGGGTCCCAGGAAGAGCCCGGATAGGGTTGTAATTTTTAAAAAATGATTTGGTCTTAATGTCCCCCCCACCCATCTCCATCCCTTTCTCTCTTCCTCAATCATAATGACCCCGTTTGCAAGGGTGTGCTGGCCAGCAAATTTGCTGACCCAGGCAAAAGAAAGAGGGGGTGTGTCATTATGTGGTTGGGAAATGGTGAGGCATTTCATATGCCACCGATCTAGTATCCCAGGAATTTCTGCAGCCCTCAAGGAAATTAAAGAATTAGCTACCATCCAGGGCTGTGGCTTCCTCCTCACTGTGTGTGTGCGTTTTTTTGACTTTAAATAGGATGTTCTGAGCATCTGCACATAAAGTGGCAGCATTGTAGGAAGAGGGGCTGCCTGGGGTAAGGAGAAAGTCCTGGCCAGTGAGGCTACAGGCTGAGGCTCAGAGAGGGGCAGGAACTTGCCCTAGGCCACACAGCTAAGGCCAAAATCTACACCACCCGACTTGTGGCCTGATGCTGTTTCCATGATGCCAGGCTCTGCAAATAATTTGCTGTGTGAAATCAGACAAGTTCTTTTTCCCTCTCTGGGTCGTTTTTCCTTATATGTAAAAGGACAGGGTGAGATCATTGTCTTAGTTTGGGTTCCTCCAAAGACAAACCTTGAACCTAAGCAATAAGTGTAAGCAGTTTATTTGGGAAATGATCCCAGGAAGCAGGGGTGAAGGAGGGGGGAAGTGGCACAGGGAAGGGAAGGTAGCCCATACAGGGTGCAGGAGTGGCAGCTTGCTGCTCTGGCACCTGGAGCTCTACCCCCCTGGGACCCCTCTAAGGAAGTGGGTGGAACCCGCACAGAACTGCTCCCCCAAGGGCCAGGGAGCTGTGGAGTGTATCCACCAACTCCCATCTCTCATTAGTTGAGGGTTATTCTAAGAGTAATGACTCTCTAACAATTCTTGCTGCTCCCCTTGGGCAAAGCTCACTCAAGACCAGAAAATGTCCTCAGGCCAACCTGTTCTTTAGGGGAACTGTCTATTTGGGGAGGGTGTATGATTTCTAAGGCGTCTCTTGGCTCCGATAGATAAGGATTTCTTATTTCATAGGCATCTTCCTCAGTATCCTATCAACCCTTCTGAGCTGTCATGACATCAGGGAAGTAATGTGTTAGCACAGTAGATGAGGTACAAAGTCATACCCTCACTGCCTGTCCCAGAGCCTGAGCTTCCCCTATCCATGCTTCAGCATGTTGGACATTGGTTTTTAAATAGTGTTTGTTGAAACCCCACGGGGTCAGTGCCTCAGCGTACCCTCAAGGAGGGAGGTACCAGGGAGTAGGCTGAATGGGGGGAGAGGGACTCTGTCCTCCATCACTTTGGCCAAAGAAGTCTGCTTTGTGTTTTAATTTTAATTTTTAATCAAAAAAAGTTTTTTTATTATTCCCTCAAAGTTATGCATGCTCGTGATTTAAACAGTCAAATACTTCTATAAGGCACTCCTTCCCACTCCTCAGAGAAAACCATGTTCAACACCTCTAACTGTTTCTTTTAGTATTTACTCCACTTCTCTAAATAATATGTTTACCAAATTCATTGTGATTTTTCAGTTTTAGATATTATCTATTGACTTTCCATATGAAAGAGGATTTAGCTCCTTTTACCTGACCTTCTCCTTAACCATGTACCATTTCTATCCTCCTAGGATAGTAGTTATTTTGGTTAGATGAGCTGTTAGCATTTCCTTTTTTCAACTGGGTAAATGCTTTCCCAGCTGGGTCATATAGTATGCTCTGATCACATTTCCTTGCTTGCATAGCCTTTTGTTTTCCCTGGAGTTATAGTTTGTTTAGCTTTTCATTTGCATAATTTTCTGTGTGCTTATCACAAATTTATTCCCAAACTCTCCACTAGTCCAAATCTCCTATTATGAAATTCAATGGCATCTATTCCTTTATGAAGTCCTCTCTCCTGGAATACCCTAACCTGCTCCAGTCTGGACTGGTTGCTCTCCAGGCCTGCTACTCAGCTATTAACCTGTGATCTTTCTACACTGATATCCTGGGGTTCTCTTTGCCCCCTTTTACACCGGAGGCTCTGTTTTCTGGATCCTCTCTTTCTCGGTTTATTTCCTTGTTTTGATGGAGCACATCTTCCAGTAGCTTCCCAAGAAAGGATGCATGCAAGGTAGATTTATTGATGAGCATTTGATGACGTCTTTAGTCATACTTCATGGGTAGTTTGGCTGGGCATAGACATCATAGTTAAAATAATTTTCCCTCTTCAAAGGTATTTCTCCATTGTTTTCTTGCTTTTTGTGCTGCTACTGATAAGTCTGAAGACATTCTGATTCTTAATCTCTGAAAATAGATTTTTTTTTTTCTCTCTGAAAGCTTTGAAGATATGCTTTGTCCCAAGTGTCCTGAAATTCCACAATTATATGCCTTTGTGTGGTTCTATTTTCACCCATTGTTCTGGACATTCCATTAATCCTATGACTTGGACTTTTATGGTGATCGATCCTGGCTAGTTTTCAAGAATTATTTCTTTGATTATTTTTTTCCCCTTCCCTTTTCACTGCTCTATCTTTCTGTTGAGGCTTCTAAAGTTCTAAATAATTTAAGATTCTCATAATTTCTAAAATTCTTATTCTCTCTTATTTTCTGTTTCTTTGTGTTGTGTTTTTGTAGTCTTTTGGAGGGAGATATCTTCATCTTTTTCTTTCCATGTCTCTATTAAGTTTCTAATTTTTGTTATAATAATTTGAATTCATACTTTTTGATTTTCTAATTATTACATTTCATGTCTTTTCTTATTGCATAGATGCAGTACCTTCTCCTTATCCCTCTGAAGATATGAATGATAGACTTTCAAAAAAAGATTTAATCTCCCTGCCTAGTGTGTTTCTTTTCAGTTACTTTATTTTTTCCATTTTATTTTGTCTTGTCTTTCCTGGTAGAGGCTTTCTTCATATGGCTGATGATCCTTAGCTGTCTGCCCTATTTAATAGAGGGGTACTAAACTCTGATTGGAAGCTCTGTGTAATTGAGTCCAGCCTGACTCTGGACTTCATAGAGGGGTCTGACTAGGTCATTTCCTTGGTCAGTATCTTTAGATCTTTCCCCTTGGTCTGCTCAGGTTCCTTGGGGTAGACTCTCTTGATGTCTTTAGAGGGTATTGGACTGGCTGCCAATATTCTGGGCCAAGAGGGTTATAAATGCACATATGTAACATTCTCCTGATCCTTCATGATCCTTCATGCCATACATAGCCTCTATCTTTTATGTGGCTGGTGCCCGCCTGTCCAGAGACACTCTGCTTTTTTTTCTCTCCAAAAAATAAACCTCAAATATCCTACTGAGGTGGGAGAGAGAATCTGGGGGTCTAACTGCTTCCTACAGACTTTCAAACGTTCCTCCTGTTCTCAGTCCCTTCCCCGCCTGCATTTCTGGATATATCTCTTGTGCCCAATCCCTGAGTCTTTGGCAGTTTTGCCATGTAAGAAGATGAGCTGCTTTCTGCTTTCCCACTGCATGTCTGTGGGGATTCAGGTCACTCAGGTCTGCCAAGTCAGTGGCTTCTCCCACAGATGCTTTACAGGTTCCTACGCTTTGCTGCTGTTATCTTTTCTCTGTTCTCTCTGACCTTGTAGTCAAATAACCTAAAATAACCCCCCAAACCAAAAAACACACCACCAACCACCTAGCTGACAACAACACTCTACACAGACAGGAAGCAGAGGTAAACTCATGTCTTCAATCCACTCCTTTCTGTTTTCTAGAGTGTGGGGAAGATTTTGATTGAAATAAGAATTCCAGATATATCTTGTTTGTGTTTGGGAAGACACAACTTTAAAAGATGTGAGTTCTCCTCCAAATTCACTTATAAATTATATTAGCAATTCCAGTAAAAACCCCAACAGGATTTTTCAATGAAACTTGACAAACTATTTCTAAAGCTCATGTGGAAGAAGAATGGCCAAGAAAAGCCAAGACAATTCTGTAAGAGGGGAGCTAGAAGGGTCACCCTGCCCGATATCAGGATCTAGGATACGTTACAGTCATGAAGTCAGAGAGGTACTGGCACGAGACGACACGATTAGGCCAGTGAAATAGAATAAAGAACCCAGAAACCGATGCCCCAATGAGGGTGCATCAGTCAGGATGCTGCAGGAAACAGATGTTACCCTCAAAGGCTTGACTAAGGAGCATTAAGGAAGCAGCTTTTTATGGAGGTATGGGCAGGATCAAGGGAGCCAGCAAGGGATGCCAATGCTCCCAGATTCTAGCAGCAATGGGAAACCATCACCCCCGCCTGTAGGGACGAGGGAGGGGAGATGGTTCGGGAAGTCAACGGCTCTGGGACAGGAGGTGACTCACAGAAGGAACGCAGACACTGCCCAAACCATGGCCGGCCAGGCAGGGAAGGAGCACCTCCTACAGTGCCAGAGGGCATGGAGACCAGGTGAGGCAGGCCATAGATGGTAGCCTCCAGGTGCACAGAACAGTGTAGAGGAAGGTGACAAGCAGATCTGAGCGTGGGGAACGGAGAAAAACCAATACAAATGGAAATAGCCAACCATCTCCCAGGTAGTCCACTCAAAGGTCCCACGGACAATGCAAATGCCACAGCTCCCAAGGTGACTTGATCAGAACCCCTTTCTCCTTCTTCCGTGAATGGCACGGTCATCCGCCCTGTCCCCAAGCTGGATCCTGGATCACTCTCCTCTCTGCATTTACTGTTGAATTTACCTGCAAAATAATCCCCGTGCTGCTTCTTGCCTGGTGGGATGACAGCTCATCGTCCCCCTATCAGCCAGGTAGGCGGAGAATCAGTCAGTACCCTGCCTACGCTTTCAACAGCGTCCCATTTTCTACACGAAAACCCTGGTCTTTCCCTCCACCCGTTCCTCCCAGCTCCGGCCTCCCAGGCCAGGTGTGGTGTCTTCACAGCTCTGTGGCTTTGCCCCTGCTGTAATCTCTCCCGAGAGGCCTGCCTGCTCCCTGCCCCGGCTTCCTGCCCACGGACCGCTCACTCCTCCGTGAAACTCCTCCTCGTCCAGGCTCCTCGCCTTCTCCGTATTTCTAGCTGCTGTCATTCCTATGTCTGGTCCCCTCCACCTTCTGTGAGTTTTCAAAAATAGGAAGTGTGTCTCCAGATACCAGAAGAAGCACTCATGAATGTTTGTTGAATGAATCCATGATCGAATGACTAAATAAGGAATTGAATGAATGCCCCTCCTTTTCTGAAATACTGAAAAAGAGGGGGCTTGGGCAGTTGGGCTCGAATTTCATTTCATTTACTCAACAGCTGTGCATTGTGCACTTACTACGTGTCACATCCTATGCTTGGTGCTGAGGACACAGCGGTTAACACAACGGGCGTGATCTGTCCTCTTGTGGGACTTAGAGTCTGATGGGGGAAATCGACATTTGACAAGTAAGTTCACAAATAATTACTGAATTTTAGTCATGGATGAAGTGACATTTTACAGAGTCAGGAGCCGTTGTGACCCATGGGTGGGGGTCAGATCTGTGAGGAGGGGGCCTGGTGGAGGGCACAGCATGGGCAGCGACCGGAGCTGCAGAAGCAGGCCATGGGCCCGGGGAGAGGGGAGGCTGAACAGGTACACAGGGGCCAGCTCTGGAAGGATGTAAAGGTGACCAGAGGTGAGGATAGTGTTGGTGAGTCTTGGGGGTGTAACATGATCAGGTTTGCATTTTCTAAGTTTTCTCTAGAGAACTAGTTGAAGGGGGACTGGTCAGGGGCGTCCTATACACACACACAGGCTGCAACCCCTGTCACCAAGGACAGAAGGGCAGGGTGACCCCCGCCCTCCTCCCCTCCCCACGCCGTCTGTGGTGGCTTCCTGTTAAGGTTAGCCCTGGGGCCCCTGTCCCAACCTCCCTGAGATAAGCCTGCCTGCTCTGAGCCTGCCCCTTCCAATACCCTTCATGAGGGTCTCCCCGGCAACCCCACATTTTTGGAGAAAGGGACAGCCTCTCCCAACACCCCACCCTAGGCCTACCTGGCTGTCATGAATTGAGTGGTGAATCCCCAAAAGATTATGTCCACATCCTGGAACCTGTGAATGTTACTTTGTATGGCAAAAGAGTGAATATTACCTTATATGGTAACAGGTGTTCTTAAATTAAGGATTTTGAGATGAGGAGATTATCTGGGGTTATCCAGGTCGGCCCCAAGTGCCGTCTCATGTGTCTTAGAGGCAAAGGGAGGCCACGGGGAAAAGAGGAGGCAGGGACCAAAGTGATGCAGCCACAAGTCAAGGAATGCTGGCCCCACTGGAAGCGGGAAGAGGCCAAGAAGGGACTGTCCTCTAGAGCCTTTGGAGGGAGCTCGGCCCTGCCCACACCCTGATCTGGGACTCCTGGGCCTCAGAACTGTGGGAGAATACGCTTCTGTTGTTTCAAGCTGCCCAGTTTGTGATTGTGTGTTTCCTCAGACCTAGAAAACTAACATGCAGCTGAGACCCCCTCGCTGCCTGGAATCCTGGACTGCCGGCTTGGTGCATCGTCCAAGGGTCCAGCAGCACAGGCCTCGCGCGTGAGGCGTGACTGGGTCACTGTGTCCAGAATGCCCAGCTGGGGCTTGCCACACGTTGTATTGTGCCCAAAAACAGTCCTCAACTGAACCGAAGTGAATTTTGCACGTGGAAAGGCATGGACTTGCCAACCAGGCCAAGCTGGGTTCAAATCCCCTACTGCCAGTTGCTTCATGGCACAAGACACAACTCTCGTGTCTGTAAATGGGGGCGACGGCAGCACCCATCAAGGCAGAGTGGAAAGGACCCGGGTTAAACCTGCAGCTCTACCACGTGCTGCTGTGCACCCAGGGCCAACACCTCAACCTCTCTGAACTTTTACTACCAGTTGAGGGTCAAGAAGGCATCAGGGAATTGGACTGGGGCAACCAATTGGCAGGCAGTTTCCGCGGGTCCCCTTGGCCCCAGGGTCAGCCCCACAGGCTCAGATTTGCCCATCAGCCCACCCCAGGAGGCCCCTCCTTGGCCTGTGGCCCCTCACAGGGCCAAGGACCCTCAGAAATGGTCCTGTACCTGGGGAGGGGCGAACGGGCCCTCCAGATTTCTTGAGGGGCCGAGAGGAAGTTGCCCGCCCCCATCCCCAGCTCCCACCCCACCCCTGCCCCTCATGCATAGATGTTTGAGTTCCTTCTTTCAAGGAAACAGATCAAAGAGCCTGAAGTTGCCTCAGGATGGGGGGCGGGCAGGAGGGGAGAGCTGACTGGGGGTTCATCTCTGCTGTGCCCTGCACTTCACCTTTTACACGCTACCCCTCGTCTTCACCCTCACCGGCTGACCAAGGTCACCCTCTGTCCCCATTTGAAGGGTGGGAAACTGAGGCTCAGGCCAGGCAAGTCCCTGACCCTGCAGGTGGGGCTGCTCCACAGCTCTGAGTGGAGCTGGCCCCTGCCCCTCGGGGGCCCCCCTCCAGGTCTGCCTGCCTGCCCTGCCCGAGATGGGGGCTGAACCCCTCCTCCTCCTCCTGCCTTTCTCCCCTCCCTGTAGTTACGTTCATCTCCCTCTCTAATTACAAAAGCAACACACGTTCAATGCTGAACACTTGAAAAGACCAAAGAAAAAAATTTAATAATTACCCCACACCTCTTACTTAGAATTAAACTCTGTCAATATTTTGGTGTGTGGACTAATATACACTACCAAATGTAAAATAGATAGCTAGTGGGAAGCAGCCGCATAGCACAGGGAGATCAGCTCAGTGCTTTGTGACCACCTAGAGGGGTGGGAGAGGGAGGGTGGGAGGGAGATGCAAGAGGGAGGAGATATGGGGATATATGTATATGTATAGCTGATTCACTTTGTTATACAGCAGAAACTAACACACCATTATAAAGCAATTATACTCCAATACAGATGTTAAAAATTTTTTTTTGGTGTGTGTCTTTCTCTTGAGTCAGTGTCTGTCTTTTTCTTTCTCCTCCCAAGATGTCATCACCATACCTGAATTTTCATGAATCTTTCCCCACCTGGATAGATAATGTTCCACAGTGGGCATTCTGCCCCTGAGTACAACAAGCTTCGGAGAGTCTGGGGACCCCTCTTTGTGTGGAGAAAACCACACATAAAGTCACGTAAAATATGTAGTTTCTGGTGAGAGGGTCCCTAGCTTTCATAAAATTCCCAAAGGAAGCCAGGGCCCAAATAAAGGTTAAGACCCCCTCTTCTGCCCACTGGCCCAGGTCACAGGCGGGAGCTGTGATGGGGAAAGGCTAGCCATTTGGGTGCCCTGGGGGATGACTGCCCTCTCCGTGGGCTCTGCAGTGCCAGAGCTGCCTCTGCGGGAAGGAGCTCAATTACACGGGTGTTTGTGGGGACAGGTCTATGGCCTACGTGCATCCGGGGTTTGTCAAAGTACAGATTCCCAGGCCTGCAGCCGCTTCCACCCACTCCCATGTGACAACCCTCCAAAGAGCCCTCCACTTCCATCTGCCTGTGCTTCAAAATGTTTGAAAAGTGCCCTCTGGTTTCTGAGGTGCCCTTAGCTTTGGGGAGCTCGGGAGGCATGTCCAGAAGAAGGGGGTGAGATGGATTCAAGAGGCATTTAGGAAACTGGCTAGAATGAGCGGAGAATGGCTCTGGGTTTGTGGCCTGGAGGCTGGGTAGATGGTGGTGAGGCACACCAGGCCGGAGCCGGTTTGGTGGGGGCCATGGGGCGGAGCCTTTAGGAACACGGGGCGGAGCTTATGAGGTCCAGAGTTGGGAGGGCTCCAGGTGGGTCCTGCCACATCTAAGGAGGCCTCCTGGAGGAGGTGTCCAGCAGGCAGGTGGAGGTACAGCTCTGGAGCCCAAAAGGAGTTTGGGCATCACCTGCTCACACATGGCCATGGAAGGGCGGGTGTGAAGAGATCCAGACAGAGGGCTGGAAGCTGGGACACACCGGTCTGAGGGATGGGGAGGGGGAGGTGAGCTCAGAAAGGTGACTGCGAAGGTAGAGCCGGTTCAGGTGAGGGTTTGGAAGGAGGGTGTCATTGATGGGAGCGAATGCTGCAGAGAGAACCTAAGACGTGACCACGGATTTGGTGAGCAGGATGTTGCTGGTGATTAATCAGGTGCAATTTCAGGTGAGCGGGGTCGGGGTCGGGGGGGCAGCAGAAGTCAGACCATATTCATTGATTCGCTCATCCATCCATCAATTCGTTCACTGTTTCAGGCTTGGGGCAAAGAGGAAAATGGTCTTCCAGGGGCCTAGGGCTGGAAGGGCTGAAGGGCTGTGGCCAGGGGACTGGGGGGGGGGGTGGACAAAAAGGGTCCAGAGGACCAGAGGGTTCCGTGGGAGATGATGGGGGGACTCTCTGGGGTGGCATCTGGAAGCAGCGGGGAGGTGCATCCCCCTTGACAGCGGGGAGAAGATGGAGGGGCAGCTTCTCAGGGAGGGCTGCAGGGAGGCGGCAGACTTTGGAAAGAGCCAGGTTCCGGGCAGGTGGGAGGCGAGAAGAAACTCCCTACAGTGAACCACGGCCTGGGGGACCCCGGGGCTCCGTGGCAAGGTTTGGTGTGGTGGGGAGAGGATGTAGAGGCACAGAAAGCACAAGTGACCAGCATAGGAGCTCTGGGCCAAAGAAGGCAGAGATGGGCTTCAGAAGTCCCAGGGCCCCCATCTGTCCCTCACCCTGCCTGATCCTTCCTCCCCCCGCCAACCTCTAGAATCCCTGTGCTTTCCATCCTCCCCGCATCAGAATCCACTCCCAGAAAACAACCAAAATGCCTTCCCTCTGAGGCCTGGACCACAGAGCCACCTTCCTGGCTCCCCCTCCCCTGCATTCTGGTAAGTGGATAGAGCAGGCATTAGGCCAGCGGGGAGGCAGCTGAGGTGGTGGGATTTCAGGCAGTGGGATGCAGAAGAGAGAGAAAGCTCTTCCCAGCATCACCGGACTACATTGGCACTAGGGGCCTGGCCTCAATGTAATTCTGGGCCCTGCCACTCCTGGTGGCCCAATAAGGACAGCCCAGGACTCACAACCCCTCTACCCCCAGCTCCTACTGGGGAAGCTACGATAGTATTTCCAAGGCAGAGCAACCAGAAGCAAGAGAGAAATCAAGACACTTCCCTTGCCTGCTCTGCCAACTCTGCACATTAAGGCACATCAGATAAGCCTCTTGTCTTGTATGTGGTCGAGGTGTCAGACGGGCCGGCTGCTGTCTGCTTCCCTCGGTGGTTCTAACTGTTCAGATGGGCCTCCGGGAAGCTTAGGGAGGGCGTGGGCAGAGGCCGCTCACTTCTGGAGCCTGGGCTGGGGTAGATTCCTCAGCCCCGTGGCAGCCCCAGGGGATGCAAGATGCCTGGTCCTGTCCCTGTCTACAGCCTCCCGTGGCTCCCTGGGATTCGTAGCAGCACCTCCACACTCCTCAGCCTGGAGTTTGAGGTCTTCCAGTAACCTTCTTGCTGCTTCTAATCATGCATCTTGCACTAGCCAGGATAGGGTATACTTTGCACTTAAAAAAAAAAAATCTAGGGGCTTCCCCGGTGGCGCAGTGGTTAGGAATCCGCCTGCCAATGCAGGGGACACGGGTTCGAGCCCTGGTCTGGGAAGATCCCACATGTCGCGGAGCAACTAAGCCCGTGCGCCACAACTACTGAGCCTGCGCATCTGGAGCCTGTGCTCCGCAACGGGAGAGGCCACGATAGTGAGAGGCCCACGCACCGCGATGAAGAGTGGCCCCCTCGCCGCAACTGGAGAAAGCCCTCGCACAGAAGCGAAGACCCAACACAGCCAAAAATAAATAAATAAATACATAAATAAATTGAAAAAAAAAAAATCCAGACCACTGTCCACAGGGATTCTTCCTCCTGGAAGTCCCTCCCTTCCTTCTGCCACTGTCTAAATCCTGCTCCCCCTTCATGACCTGGCTTTCGTGCCCCTCCTCTAGGAAGTTCCCAGCTGCCAACCTCATGCTTCTATTCTTCTGTGCTTTTTGTAGCCAAGATGTCAGAAGATGTCAGCTTCTGTTTGCCCCCTTAGTGCCTGGCACAGTGTGGTATGTGGCATGGGCATCAGTGGTTGCATTCACTGGATTTTCTACCCTGTTCAGGTTTAGCTCACATATATTAAGCACCTACTACATGCAGGCCTTAAATTTCACAAACTCAGCCTCCTTAAATTTACTTAATGGTGTGGTGATGTTGGTACTACCTCCTCCATTTCCATGTCAGGAAACTGAGGCTCAGAGAGGCTAAGGAACACCCCATAGTCACACAGCCAGGAAGTATCAGAGTTGGGATTGCACTGGGGCCTTCCTGAGTTCACAATCTGGGTGTTTCTACTCCATGTTTTATCTTTCCATCTGGAACATTTTCCATCAGATGGGGTTTTGGAGAAGCAGAGAGGAGTAATCTGCTGTTTTCACAATTGACTTTTATTTCAACCTTCTCTTTCTTCTTTATTATGTTTTTCCTTATAACAAAAGGTATTTGTGTTCAGGTCTGACTCTTAAATCCAGTGTTCTTTCTAAGACACTCTATTGCCTCTGTTCCAGGTGGAGTCCCTGAGCCAGAAAAAGACAGAAAGGTCACCTGGACCGTTCCCCTGCCTCCGGGCAGGACTCTTTTGGTCATAACAAGTGACAGAAACCCAACTGTGATGGGTTAATATTATGTGTCAACTTGGCTAAGTGCTAGTATCCAGATATTTCGTCAAACACCAGTCTAGATGTTGCCAGGAAGGTATTTTTATTTTTATTTATTTATTTATTTTTGATGGTAAAGAGAAGTTTTTACTTGTTTTAATAAATAACCTACACATCTTAGTGATTCACAACAGCAAACAGTTATTGTTATACCTGTAAACTGAGGGCTGGTTGCCTCTGCTCCGTGTATCTTTGGATTCTGGGATGCCAACTTCAGAAGCAGCATGTAGTGGAACACAAGCCACCATGAGAATGCACAGGCATAGACATCAAGGCAGGATGTTCACTAACGAGGAGGAACTGAAGCACAGTACGCATTTTATATATTTACAATCCATCGTACAAGCCATGTGCCTAGTAGGTTGTAAGTACCTCATTTCAGAATGAGGATTCAGTCATTTTCTATGTTATTTTGTCATCACTATGGGCATTGCTGAACTTTATCTGAGTCCTGTCATCCCAGAAAGCAGAAACAATTAAAAATCTTCCTACCCTGTGCTCTGGACTAAGGCTGATGGCAAAGGACACTCTGCCCTTGCATGTTCCCACATAAGACAGTTTCCATCCTTTCCATCCTTCCTCATGACTTCCATCAGACTCTTGGATGACTCTTGTTTACCTGCCTCTGTAAGACCCAGGCCCACTTCCTTTTCTTTGACAAGTTCTTCATTAATGAATGTTTTCGGGAAGGTATTTTTAGATGAGATTAACATTTAAATCCATAATCTTTGAGTAAAGCAGATTGTCCTCCCTAATGCAGGTGGGCCTTGTCCAATCAGTTGAGGGCCTTCAGAGAAAACAGACTGACCTTCCCCAAGGAAGAAGGACTTCTGCCAGTAGATGGGCCTTCAGACTGGAGCTGCCACACCAGTTCTTCCATAGGTCTCCAGCTGCTGGCCTCTCTGCAGATTGTGCACCTGCCAGCCTCCTCAACAGAGTGAGCCTATTCCTTAAAATCTGTCTCTCTCTCTCTCTGTTCTGCTTTCCTCTGTGTTGGCTTCATTCTTGAGCAGGTTCTCCTCACAAGGTACAAAGAAATGTGCCCAAGGTTCTAACTTATTGTCTAAGCTTAGCAAACCAAAGAAAGGGAGGGCTGCTTTTTAAATAATTCCAGCAAAAGTTCTCATTGGCCTGATTAGGCCACGTGACTATTCCTGAGGCAACTGCTGAGACTCTGACTGGCCAGGGGGCCAGGTTACCCTCCTTTCTGTAGTCTGACGATGATTCCTACATATTTGCGTGCTCTCTGCCTTGAGGCACGTCCAGGAAATGGATGGGAACTGGGAACTGCAGATTTGAAGAGAAAGCACACTAATGTGATGAAGCCCAGGGATTCATGTGAACAGCTTTGGGGACGGAGCCAGGCTTTAGACATTCCCTTGGGGAACAGTTTAGCTGAAACTGAAATCTCCAGGGAATGGGCTCCTGATTCCTCTCTACCCTCCATGGAGCTCAGGAGTCTTTAGTTCCTGCTCACTGCTTGAGTGCCCAATGCTTGAGCCAGTTCTACAGCATTTGCAAGTGATTGTATGCCTCCAGTGACAGGGAGCTCATTTCCTTAAGGCAGCCCGTGCCATTTTTGGCTCGTTCTGACTGGGCGAAACCTCCCCTTTATGGGGAGCTGGAGTCTGCCTCTGTACCTCCACTCATCAGCCCCAGTTCTGCCCTCTCCCACCCCATCTCCCACCCCCTTGTCCCTTCCTGCTCCACCCCAGCACTATGCTAATCCCTCATCCACACCACAGCCTCCGGGTCTCTAAGTCAACACTCCTATCAGCTGTTCTCCAGATGCTGAGCTGTGCACATTCCTCACATTATCTCATGCCCTTGTCTCTAAGGTGGGCACTCTCACGGTGAGCCTTGAGATGTGAACAGGTTTCTTTCTTTTTTTTTTTTTCCAAACATCTTTATTGGAGTATAATTGCTTTACAATGGTGTGTTACTTTCTGCTTTATAACAAAGTGAATCAGTTATACATATACATATGTTCCCATATCTCTTCCCTCTTGTGTCTCCCTCCCTCCCACCCTCCCTCTCCCACCCCTCTAGGTGGTCACAAAGCACCGAGCTGATCTCCCTGTGCTATGCGGCTGCTTCCCACTAGCTATCTATTTTACGTTTGGTAGTGTATATATATGTCCATGCCACTCTCTCACTTTGTCACAGCTTACCCCTCCCCCTCCCCATATCCTCAAGTCCATTCTCTAGTAGGTCTGTGTCTTTATTCCCGTCTTGCCACTAGGTTCTTCATGACCTTTTTTATTGTTTTCCTTAGATTCCATATATATGTGTTAGCATACTGTATTTGTTTTTCTCTTTCTGACTTACTTCACTCTGTATGACAGACTCTAACAGGTTTCTTAAGGTCACCCAAGTAATACAGGGCAGAGCAGGAGGTCTGTTCTGCTCCAAAGCCTGTGTTCTTTGCCACAGGCTATGCTGCCTTCAATTGTTCCTCAGATGATATGGTTTCAAGACACCCCCGCTATCCTTGAAGCTTACTTCTGATCATTGGCCAGTAGATAAAAGCTTCTCAAAGTGGGGTGGCCAGGACTGAACTGTACTGGTAGGGACTCTTGTAGTTCCATATTATGGAAATCTCTCTTAAACTGGTTTAATTATTGGTTCATACAACTGAAAATTCCAAGGTGGTATCGCTTCAGGCATGGCTGGATCCAGAAGCTCAAACAACATTATCAGGACTCAGGCTCTCTTAGCCTCCTTCTGCAGCTCTCCATAATGCTATCCTCTGTCTTGGCCTGATTTTCAGGCCTCCTTTTCCCTTTAGTGGCCTTCACCAACCAAAATTTTATATTTTATCCGTTTAGCAATCCCAGGGGAAAGAGCTCCCCTTTCCACAGATCTAGGCAAAGTTCCAGGACTGATTCTTATTGGCCTGGCTTGGATCATGTGCTCTCCCTCAAACCGAGGGCTAGCTGCAGGATCCAGTGATCTGACTGGCTAGGCCTGGGCAACATACTAATCTCTGGCGCTGGGGAATAGTATCATTTCCACCCAAACCACATGGACTGAAATTATGTGTGTGTTTGGGGGCGGGGAGGTGGTGAGGGGAGTTCCTCGGAGGAGAATAAAGATGCTGCTTAAAGAAGAAGTAAGAAGGGAGGGCAGCAGGCACAGACACAGACGTCCACTCATGAACCAAACCTTCCGTATTGCTGGGGACTTGTGAGGGATGTGTGAACCTTACAGGGGAGAAGGTGACTCACCTCCTTCCTCTGGGTGCCCTTCCTTCATTAATGCAGCCGAGAATCCCAGCATCAATTTCAGCAGCCAGGTCACCCAGTCAATGCATCTCCAAGTGCTAAGTCCCCACCCCTACCCCGTGGCTCAGGCCAGCTTCTTCCTGCTGTATTTTGGACCCAAGTCCAGCACTTTTACATGTATCCCTCTGACTGTCTTGTGACACTCGAATGAAAGCTCCACAGAGGCTGGGGCCTTTGCCTGTCTTCTTCTCTGTTGTGTTCCCAGCACCTGGGACAGGGCCTGGCCCGTGTAGACACTCGATGAATGTTTGTTGAAATGAATGAATGAGATCAGCCTGTGGCTCCGGCCAGCTGAGACACCTTAGCCAGCCCCCAATCCTGCCACTTCGGTATCTGTAAGCCTGGTCCCTCCCTGTTGGATCACACGTCACATTTGAATCTCAGCAACTACCATGTGCTGAGAACAGGCCACATACTCCACACCCATCATTTTGCTTAATCTTCCATCTCCTCAAGAGCCCCATTAGGCGGTACTAATTTCTTATTTGTCAGATGCAGAGCACAGGGGCTCAGAGGGGTCATGCAACTTACCCAAGGTCACACAGCCAGAGCATGCAGAGCTACGATTTGAACCCATACAGAGAGACAAGGCTGGAGCTCTATCCCAAATGGTTTCCAGTAACAATCATGGCAAACTCATACTGAGCATTTATTATGTGCCAAGCATCACACTAAGGGTTTTACATGTGTCATCTTATTTCAGTCTTTACAGCAGCTCTGCAGGGTGGGCGCTATTACATCCCATTTAACTGATGAGGAAACTGAGGCTCAGGGAAGTTGAGTGATATGCCCAAGGTCACATGCTAGCGAGTGGCTCAGCTGGGATTTGAAGCCATGATTGATTCTGGGTTCCTTACAGCCACCCAGTGCTGACTCTCCCAGCAGTAACCCGTCTCCCCTCCGGCTAACCCTGATCTGATGACTACATCAGGCATTGTTCTAGGCACTGGGGACACAGCCAAACAGAATGGACAAAGATCCCTGCCCTTACAGACAACACTCTAGCGGGGGAGTCAGAGAGAGATAATAAACCACAAAGCACAATCGAAAATGGAATATGTCAGATGGCAAAGAGCATTGAGAAGGAAATAGTACGCAAAGAAAGAGGACTGAAAGCTACGTGGGTGTCAGGAAAGGCCTCTCTGATGAGGGGATATTTGAGCGGAGGCCTGAATGAAATGAGTGAGCCAGCTGCACCCGTATGTGGAGGAAGAGTATTCCAGGCAGAGCAACAGCAAGTGCAAAGGCCCTGAGGTGGCAGCAGGCTTGAAAGTGAAGAGACCAGTGTGAGTGTGACTGGAGCAGGTGAGTGAGGGGGAGGGTGTGACAGGAGGAGTCGGAAAGTAACACAGGCCAGACCTGTAGGGCCTGAAGCCCATTGGGAGGGTTTTACCTTGTCTTTCCATGGCGGTGGGAGCCACGGGAGGATCTTGAGCAGAGGAGAGGCCTGATCTGACTTGTGATCAGGTGATGCAGAACCACAAGGAGGGAGCATGGAGGACGGGTGGTTCCTCGCAGGCAAATCCAGATATTGTTTTCAAAAGAAGAGAGGACAGATGCTGCGGGGGTGGGGGTGGGGCCCAAAACAAGGTTCCATTGCAGCTGCCCAGCTCTGCAGAGCAGGGCCGGCACGTGGGACAGGGGCTGTCTGGAAGGCAGCGCTGGTGTATGGGACCACGGCCTCTGGGGACACTCCTGCACCCTCCTCCTCTCTTTCTGCTGCCAGTCCTTGGAGACAGTCCTGCCAGATGATGCAAAAAGGCCCTGTCTCAGGCACTCAAGGGACCGACTTCTCTTTCCAGCTCTCCAGCCACTCAGGCTTCTCACGGCTTCTGAGCATGTCCACCCGGTCCAGCCTCTGGGCCTCTGCTCGTGCCATTTCCTCCTCCTGGAATGTCCTCCTTACCATCTCCACATGTTGCAACCCTGCCAGCCTGCAAAGGGGACCACAACTCACTGAAATGGGCTGCATGTGGGCCTGTCTCCCTGACTTGCCTGCAAGCCCCAGGAGGGCGGGAGGAATGTGTCGTTTTCCCGCGTCCTCATCACCTCAGCTGGGCGGGTAGGCAGGAAATGCTGGCTGAATAATGAATGATGAACAAATAAATTATAATTGAATGATGAAAGGGAGGGGTGAGGGATGGAGGGAGGAAGGAAGGAAGAAAGGGAGGGGGGAGGGAAGGAGGGAGGGAAGAGGGAGGGAGGGAGGGAGGAAGGAAGGAAGGAAGGAGGGAAGGGAGGGAGGGAGGAAGGACAACGCTGTTCAAATGTGACCTTCCTTGGGAGCCTCCCCATGAAACATTTCCATGTTTCAAAGCCACACATCATTTATTTCTTAGCATCAGTCATTTCGGGATATGCCACCTCATCTCTCCTTCTTGTGATTCCAGGAAATATGTCTTAATCTCTATCTTTTCCTCTTGCCTCCCCGTCCCCTTCCCACGCCCCCCCTGGCATGTGGGGCATACAAAGGGCTTAATAACTACTGAATTAAATCGACTAAAGGCCTGAGAAACATACCAGGGTCCTCCCCTACCAGGAAGATGAGTATTTTTCTACTGAAAGAGGGTAAGGCTTAAATCCATCTTTCTCTAGCAGGGGAACCTCAGACGTAAAGGGGAAGTGAAGAAGGTGAAGGAAAACAGGGTTCCAAGTTCTTCAAGGGAAGAAGAGGGTATATGCTGGGTGCCTGCTGTATGCAGGTGCTTCACACAGACTCTGAGTTTATTTCCCCAGCAGCCCTGGGAGGTGGGTATTTGTCTTCTAATTGCATAGGCAGAGAAACAGGATTAGAGAGTGACAAGACCACAGTTACACAGCTGTTAAGAGACGTGGCTAGAATTGGACTCCAGGCACTGGTGTTCCGGTGTAAACCGGCTCTCAAAAAAAAAAAAAAAAAAAAAAAAAAGCCCTGATTTGTAGTGCTGGTCAATTTCTACGGTGTAAATACTCCCACCAAGGCCAATTTCAAGTTACCAACAACTGGCCTGCAAAATTCCCAAATGTTTCACCTCCTGCAAGCTCACAGCAGCCAGCACCGGCCAGCTCCAGCGCACCACTGAAGGTCTGTCTGACCCCCAGGTGAGGCCCCCCTCCCACTGCCCTGGATGGGCCGTGGTGGGAGGACAGGCTGCTGGAGCTGACATGAGGGTGAGGGTGGCCCTGGAGGTGGGGGTAGGGATCCTCCCCAGGCTCAAATTTCCCCTGTGCTTCTGTGGGCCTCGCTGGCTCCCTTGGCCCACTCTCCCTCCCTCTCCTCTCCCTTCCTCCATCACCTGCGGGCGCCTCCTGGTGCTTTTCCACACTGGGGTCCCTCCCAGACGCCCTCTCTCCTCCATCTCTCTTCCTTTCTGATTCTTGGTCCTTCTGACACATTTTCCCTCCCATTTCTACCTGCAGGTTTCTCTCTCTCTCCTTCTCTTGACTCTCCCTCCCTCTCAGGAAACTTTTCAAAGTCGGCTTAAAAAACAACACAGAGACTCACTTTACAGGTTTTTTTCCCCTGTTCTTGAGAACAGGACGTGAGAAGGCCAGGTTGAATTTCCTGTGTGAAATGATGTGTGGGGTTTCTGAGCAAAACAAGGGTCAGGCTGTGGTCCTGGAGGAGCCGATGCCAAGGTTACCTGGAATCAAGCCTCAGACAGAGCAGCCCAGGGGGTACCCAGGCCACTTCCACCCTCTCTGGATACAGATTTTCCAGACATGCGCTGGGAGAGAGCTGGGACAGGCACGGAACATTCCACCGCACACCGCCGTTGCGCCCCATTCATCCAGGCCCTCACCACAGGGCAAGAAGGGGTCCCGGCCAGTCCAGACCCTGCTTCAGCTCTTCCTGATGTGGGTGTGACCCAGGGCACGTCACTCTGCCTCTCCGAGCCTCAGTGTCCTCATCTGCAAAATGGGGATGATGAGGCCAGCTTTGGGGCCTTGGCAGTGAGAGACTAAATGTAGGTACTACACCCAGAAGAATGTCTGGCAAGTAGGTGGTGCTGAGGTAACATTAGTTATCTGTCCAGTGGGGAGGAAGCGGAAGGGAGGTGTTCTATATAGCTGCTAACTGAAATCTCTACCCTGCATATGGTAAAACCATGGTTAATTGAAATTCTCTTGAAACTTCCAATAATTGGCTGTGGGACCCTAGGCAGGTTACTTAACCTACTCATGCCTCAGTTTCCTAATCTGTAAAGTGGAGTTTATGATAAGACCTACCACATAGGAGTATTACATGGGTTAGATGAGTTAATACATGAAAAGTGCTTAAAGCAATGCCTGGCATATAGTAAGAGCTTAATTAGAGTCAGCTGTTATTATTGTTGTTAATTTACACATTCCTAACAGCCATTTGACCGGAGAACACTGTGACATTTCTCAGTTAAATTTAAGGAGGCCTCTGATCGGGACAGTCTCCATACATTTTCCTCCCAGGCAACATCATTCAGAGGCTCTTAAAGTCTCTGTGCTGCCCCAGCGTCCTCACATGCTACATGAGGTGATAACCGTCCCCACCTGATAGGCCGGGTGTGAGCACCCGGTGGGCAGTGTTGGGAAATGATGGCGGTGAGTATTACTCTTTCTTTTCCTGGTGGCTCGGATTCCACGTGCTCTGGACGTGAGGGCATTGCCTCTCTGTGCGGCATCACCACCCTGTGGTCCAGTTCCTGGTGTTCTGGTGGCCACGCCCCCATCTCCAGGGCCGGCACGTGACTCACCTGGCCACCCGGGGTTTCCCTGATTGGTTTGTGGTTGGGCATGTGACCCAAGATGGGCCAATGAGAGCCCAACCCTCAGTCCGGGCAGAGGAATCCCAACAATCCCGATGGCCTTTGTCGTGTGCCCAGCACTGTCCCAAGCAAGTTTGTGCGTGCTTTCGTTGACCCTTCTCAGCATTTCTCTACTCATTTTACAGATGGAAACAGGAGTCAAAAAGCCTGACGTCTGGTCCTAGTTCTGCCACTGACGCGCTGTGTGATCTTGGGGGAGGTCCTCTCATTTATTTACTCAACAGTTAAGTGTCAAGTGCTGGGAAATAAAACTGCTAACATTTACTGAACCCTTGTTATGCTCCCAGTGCTAGTCTAAATGCTTTACAGCTGAGAGAAATGCTATTATTCCCATTTTAGAGGTAGGAAAACTGAGGCACCAAAAGGTCACACAGGCGATTTGTGGGAGAGCTGCGATTTGAGCCCAGGAGTCCGATTCACGGTCCATGCCCTTAAACTACTAACTGTACCACTTGTGCTGAGCCAGGGGGAGTTGTCAGTTCTTCATGGAACAAGGGTAATGGCTCTTGGACCCTCTCTCCAGTTTCCTGTTTGGTTCTGGTTTCAAGGAGGCAGAATGGGCTATGTCCCTGATCTGGGACTCCTAGCTCTGACCTCACTCACCTGTGACAATGGGGTCTTGGCTCCTCTCTGAGCCTCAATTTTCCTCTGTCAGTGAGGTGTGTTCTCAAAGAAGAGGCTCCACACTCTTTCCACCTTCTGGGAACGGCTGGGCTCTTAGCACCTCTCTGCCTCCTACCCCTGCCCCATGCGGTCCATTCCTCCCATCCCCAAACCCTGTTCGTCCTCTGGGAACTCACTCTTAGAAACAGTGGGTTGTATAAATATATCTCCTGGCCTCCCTCCCCTAACAGGGGGAGACAGACAGCTGGGGCAGGTGGGATTCAAAGGTCCCAGGTTGGTATAGATCCACTGCCCACCAGCCATGCAAGCCTGTCCGGCCTGGCAAGCGCAGGGCTGTTTGTATTGATCTGTGCTGTCAGCACGGGGAAAGCAGCTGTTTTCCTCCAAATCTGAAATCGATGGGGGCAGAGGGTTTGGAGCCAGGAAATAGTTCTCCTTGAGTTTCGGAAACACTTTGCTTGGAGGGTCAGCTGGCATGGGCAGGACTGCAGAGCATGTTGGGAAGCCCCAGCCTGTGGGGAGGAAAAGGCCTAGCCCACTGGGCACCTCCTTCCAGGCTCAGGGTTAACCTCGATACTTCGTGGTGCTTCAACTCATTGCTGTTCCCCTCTAGCCCTAGAATTTGAACCTGAAGAATAACCTGGTGGTGTGTGTTTGACACCTCTGGGCTGGAGTCATCAATCTGGTTCTAGCCCCTGCTCTGACATTGACCTGCTCTGTAGCCTTGCAAGCTTCTGTCCCTCTCTGGGCCTCAGTTTCCCAGGGGTCAAAGGAGGAGGTCAGACCAATGATCAGTAAGGACAGTCCAGCTCTGATCTCGCTGATGGTGGTGACGATATTCCCTGCTGTCTGGAAATGTTGCACTACCCACGGAGGGCTCATGGAGTGGGCATGGTGCTTGTAAGTGCATAACTGGCTCCCTTCACACCCTGGCCCCTGCCATACCGGACGGAGTGTCAATTACTGTTCCCTTTCCACCCACTCCTACCCTATCCTGGCAAGTTCCCTTCAAAAGCCCTCATGATACTCACCCCCACCTCCTGCCCCACCCCTGTCACTGTCTCCCAAGGAGTCTGTAGCTTCCCCTGTGGTCAGGGAGTGGGCCCTGGGTTTTTGTTTCTCTATTGGGGTAGGGCTGGCCCCCAGGAAGGGGACCTCAGGAGCTGGGCCTGCAGACAGGGTCTTTATGATGGCTTCCAGAGCTGGGCTTCAGTATTTGCTGGTCAAGGAACACTGGGCTGATGGTCTAAGCCCTGGATACACCCTGGTTTCTGGCCCTCAGTGCCCACATCTGCAAAAGGGGTGCACCGAGCTGGGGCAGCTCTGAGGCCCCTCCAGTCTGATCTCACATGCTGCTGTCTCTCTCTGTTCTCTCCACATTTTCTTGACTCTCCTCCTTTCCCCCCATTTCTCCCTCCCCGCCGCTGCCACTCCGCTCCTCCTGCATCCCACCTGCAGCATCCTCATGGCCTCCTCTCTCCCCTGTTCCACTCTGTCCTTTAAGATGAACCTTCAAAAGCACGTGTCTGATCAGACCCTGCTCAGCAACCTCCCTGGTTCCTTGTTGCCCAAGACGTAGAAGTCCAATCAGGGCGCTCTGTGCTCTCCTCCCAGCCCTCCCTTCTGTTCTCATCCCCCTCTCCCCACCGTGCCCGCAGCTCTCCAGCCATAACACACTGCTCCTGCTTGTCAAGTAAGACCAGAGCTTCCCCACCTCTGGGCCTTTGCTCTTGCCCTTCCCTCCCTTTTCCTTCTGTCAAAGCCTACCCGTTCTTCAGGATCCGTACGTAGGTCATGTCAGCCATGGTTCCTGGTGTTTAGAGCTCCCATGCCCTGGCTACAACGTCTACCACCCTGCAGGCCTGGCTCAGATTTGAGGTGGCTCCCACAACAGGGGATCCCTCCATGCCATGGAGGCTACCTCCCAAATTCTGGGAGACTGTGAGGACCCTGCAGACAGGACCTACGTCTTCTCATCCCCGTCCTCAGGGGCTTGTTTAATACCAAAGAAAAGTAGCTTCTTAATACCAACATGTTGCATGGAACTGGGCTGGGGTGCCCTTTGGAGGGAGAGCATGGGTAGTCTGTTTGGACCTGGACTGCTTAAACAGAATGAGCTGGATTGGGAGGATTTATCCTAAACCAGGTGGAGTTAAGTTGATTTAGATAGGCTACCCAGGCTGGGTGAAGCTGGGTTATTTGGGCTCAGTTGGATAACACTGAGTTAATTGGATTGGGCCATTTAGTAGAGTGGGATTGGTTTTGTTAGACTGGACTGCTTTGGGAAAATGGCCTGTTTAGTTGAATTGTGTTGGATTACTTGGATTGGGAGAGCTGGGGTGGCTTGATGTGGGTAAATTGAATTGGCTTAAGTTAGTTGAGCTGGGCTATTGTGTTGGCTTTGTTTGGGTTAGTTCATTTGGGTTGGGTGAGTTGTGTTGATTTGGGTTGATTTAGTCTTTAGATTTGGCTGGTTAGTTGGATTCAACTAGGTTAGCTGTGTTGGGCTGCTGAGTTGAATCTTAGTCAGTTGGGGCTGCTATAACAGAATGCCACAGACTGGGTGGCTTAAACAACAAATATTTATTTGTCACAGGTCTGAGGCTGGAAGCCCAAGATCACGGTGCCAGCATGGTTGGATTCCTGGTGCAGGCCCTCTTCCTGGTTTACAGATGGCCATTTTCTCTTTATAGCCTCACAACATAGAGAGCGAGCTCTGCTCTCCTCATCCCTTTATAAGGGCACTAATCCCATCATGAGGGCTCCACCTTCATGACCTAATTATCCCTGGAAGGCCCCACCTCCAAATACCACCCCATTGGGGGTTTAGGCACCACAGTATGAATTTAGGGGGGACACAAACATTCAGTCCATAGCAAGTTGGGTTGGTTGACTTGGGATGGGTCAGTTGAGTTGGGCTAACCTGTTGAGTAAGATGGATTATGTGGGTGGAGCAGGGCTGCTTGAGTTGGTCTGGTTGACTGAATTAGGCTTGGTTACATGGGTTGAGCTCATTACTTGGGTTGGGTTAGTCGGTTGGGTGATTGCTTTGGGTTGGTGCGGGCAAGGTTAGCTGGGTAGAGCTAGTGGGATGGGCTAGCTTACTTGGGTTTCTAGAACTGGGCTGCCTTAGACAGGTTGGGTTGGTTGGCTTGTCTGGCTTGGGCTAGGTTGGCGTGGTGGGCTGGGTTGTAGGCTGGTCTGGTCTGGCCTGGGTTCCAGCTGGCTGGGGTATAGCCACAGTGCTGTGAGCTCTGCTCCGTCTCCAGTTCTGAGCCAGCGCGGGATGGGGGTGGGTGGGCGCCTTGGCCACAAATAGCTGTGGGGAACACAAACAGTTTGGTCTTCAAAGACCTCAGTGGTGTCGGCTGTAACTTTCCACACGGCCCAACGAGCACACCTCTAGGCCTCGTGTTCAGGCCCAGCTGCTGCTTCCTCTGTGAGCAAACCGCAGTGTGGGGGGCGGGAGAGGTGGGGAGCATGGGGGCTCCGAGCCCCTCCTTGCCAGGCATCCCCCAGCTCACATGCCAGCTGCTCTCTGCCAGCATCCCCTCCCTACAGGGGGCCCGCACAGTGTGTGTCAGGCCTGGCAGGGGAGGGTGAGACCAAGAAGGACCGCAGGGAGGTAGGAGCCAAGGTGGGGTGATGGTTAAACTACAGGCCTGGGAGATCTCAGGGGTGCCTGGGACTGGTTCCTGCACAGCCGTGGTGGGAGTTGGGCTGGAATTCATTCATTCATGCATTCATTCATTCAAAACACTATTTCTTGAGCACTAGGTGCAAAGACCTGGCAGGCAGGAGTCAAAGGAAGGAGTGTGGGTGACAGCTACACAGACAGACTTAGGCTTCCTGAATGGCTGGCTCACCCTGCTGACCCCTGTTTTCTTACTCCCTCGACTCAATCCCCCCTGTTCTCCTTTGAGGGCACCCACTGTGAGCAGCTCAGAGCCCTCCTGTGCCCAGATGAGATGTGCCTGTGGGCAGACAGATGCACAATGGTGGCCAAGCCCAGACAGCAGGGCTTGGCACTCACTGCCCGGTAACCACCCCTGCCCCCCAGCTTCCCTGCCCGTGGTCTTGCACCGCACCTCACCTTCCCACCCATGCCAGCTGAGCCGAAGGTAGAGCATCTAAACCCTAGGGGCCGCAGAGGCTGTCAGATCTAGAGATGAGGAAATTGGGGCCCAGAGTCAGGGAGAGCCTTGCCTGGGGCACACAGCACATCAGAGGCAGAACGAAGGCCCCCTTCCAGATGTCCTGATGCCCCACGCCAGGAGCAGCCACATGGCTCAGCGGAAAGTCCACGTGTTTGCGATTCCAGCAGCCCTAGGCTTGCTGTTTACCGCTGTGTGGCCTTGGATAAGTGTCTTTGTCTCTCAGCCTCTCTCTCCTCTAGGGTGATGGTTCTCAGCCCTGGGGGACTTTGCCCCTCAGGGGAACATTTGGAAATGTCTAGAGACATTTTTGGTCGTCACAACTGGAGGGTCACAACTAGCAGGCAGAGGCCAGGGACGCTTACAGACATTCTCCAGAGCACAGGACAACCCCTCCCCAAGAGAAGCAGCTGGTCCCAAATGTCATTAGTGCTGACGCTGAGCAGCTCTGTTCTGTGGTGACCAGCTGTCCCAGTTTGCTTACCGGGCTCCTTCCTCCTGCGGGTCTTTGCTCCAGCATTAATGCGCTCTGTACCCGGCCCGTCCTCCCAAGGTGCCCAGGCTCAGCTCCTCCAGGAAGCCTCTCGGACAGGTCCCTCCATAGAGAACTCCCCCTCCTCAGGCTTCCCGCCACCTCACTGTCTGTCCCTTGCAGCAGAGCACTGCGCATCAGGTTAGTTGTCAGGTGTTCTGAGGGTCAAGGGTCTTTCTTCTTTCCAGGTAGCTCAACTCATTGCCCTGGAATTAACTGATTCCCTGCTCACACCCCAACTAGAGAAAGCTCCCGCCCATGCAGGGCTGTGTTGGGTATGTGTCTGCGCCCCACGTCCAGCTCAGGACCTGGCACAGAGGGGACAAATGTCCGCTGGAGACATTCCACCAGGTGCCAGGCTCCACCGTCTGCAAGTCCTGGAGACTCTTCTCTCCCTGTCACCCCTTTCCCTGTCACGCCGAGCACGGGACTGGGACACAGCAGAGGCCCAGCCCAGACCTGGGTTCTCTCAGCCTTGAGAAATGTCAGGATTGAGGTCATAATGTGGTAAGAGGTTCTCAGTACACCGAGTGAAAAGGCTGATTACAGAGCAGTATGTGGGTGTGAACTCATCTTGGTAAATTACATTCATATGAAGGACAGGTTTTCTTGATGTAAAAATGCACTTTGGCTCTTGAGGGCAGAGGTGACATTGGCAGGGCCTGGCCACTTCTCTGCTGTGTAAACTTGGGGAAGTTTTTAAACTTCTCTGGGCCTCAGTTTCCATATCTGTAAAGTGGGCTATGAGAGTGTCTCCCTCCCTGGGGAGTCGGGAGGCTCCAACGAGCTAACGCTGCAAAGGGCCCGCACGCAGTCAGTGCCCAGTGGGTGTCACCACTCTGTTCTTACAATTCTGAGGACAGGGTGCCAACCTTTCCTTTTCCATCCTGCCCGTCGCCCCAAGCTCTCCGTAACAACAGAGGGAGGCTCCTACATCCCAGCAGAGACCCGGCTCTAAGCCCTCGTGGTCCCTGGATCAGGATGGGGCTATAGGCTTGTCCTCCGGCACCTTGAAGAGGCCACCGAGGACATCCAGGGCATCTGCCCTGGTTCTCCCTCCCTACGCCCCGTGATGGCCGCTGACTGCCGTGCCCACCAGGAGACAAGGCCAGCCTCTCTGCACAGGCTCGGACGGGGCAGGGTGGGTTTATTTACTCTTTGCCGATGCTGGTTTCTCTGTCCCCGAAGTGAAGTCCTGCTGGTTGACCATGTTTCCTGCCTGGGTTTTCCCTGCCTGGCACGTCTGCTAGCCGCCCCACCCTGGACCCCCTCCACCCTTGCCGCGAGCTCTCCTTCCAGGTCCCCTCCCTGGCCACCGGAAACCAGACTCAGGAGCCTCCAGGGCCCCTCAGGTTCTTCCTTAGCAGGAAGTTGGCACCCACGGGCAGCTGGCTCAGCCCAGGTCACCCTTTGGTCCCGGTTAGGACGGCCACAGACTACACATCAGTCAGCTTTACAGAACATAGCAGAGCCGCTGTCCTGCCAGGTCCAGCCAGGCAACTCAGTCTACAAAGATATGCTCTCTGCTTCTCTGCTTCTGCCATTGTTAGAGAAGAGCATCTTAACTTGGCTTGGTGGCAGGGACCCGACTTAAACTCCCTGACTTTTGGCTTGATGACTCAGGAAGAAACAGAGCCACACCCCGCTCTGTGGTGAACTGTCCTCCCAAACATGCTTTTTCTTCCAAATTTCAGTCATTCCGGTAACAACTTCAAGACATTTCTTACTCTAAATTCATATTGCACATAATATTCCTTACTTCGTATGTTTTAAAAAATGTATTCACTGTTTTTACTTAATTAAATTTAGCCTCATCCTGAGAAATCTTATCTGTGGAATCACAGGTTTGATTGACTAGAGACTTTTCACCCTAAAATATATGAAATAACCACGAAAATAGCAAATACTGGTTGGTGCACCATCTATAACACAGTCCTCGGAGAGCAATTAGGATGGTTATCCCTGTGGAGGATCCCCGAGCCCATCTCTTATCAGACCCCTGAGATGGCACAGCCCGGTCCCTTCTGAGCCACCCCCAGCACCAGGAACACTGAAAGCTACTTAATGTCATGAGAATTGATTGGGAGCCAAACTCCATTCTGCCCAGCCGCTGTGAGTACCCGGAACAGTTACAAAGTCCAGCTTGGCTTAGTTCAGGAAGCAGGACGAATAATAATAACCCCCTGTATTAGCACAGCACTTTACAGTTGGCAGAGCCCATTCTCAATTCCTAGGCTCACTGTGAACACCCTAAGGCCATGTGCCCAAAAAGGACGGGGCTGAGATTGATGGTCAAAGTCATAGAATGTTATTACTGGAAAGGCCCAAGGGCTGTCTGGTCTCTGAGGTGTTTTTAGGTGACTGTTGATGGGCACGGGCTCCAGAGTGAGCCTGGAGTGCCCTTTTCTATTCATGTTGATAACTCTGATTCCCATCAGTTAGGTGCTGGAGGGTCTTTAACAGTCTCGTTCTTGCCGGACTCCCATCTAGGCAGAGAGTCTGAGAGTCAGAGGCTTCAGCAGACTGCAGTGTCCAGCTGGAGTTTCAGAACATTTGTGGTAGGCAGCTTTCTCAGATGGCCCCCAAGAGTCCCGTACACGCCCTGTGTAATCCAGTCTCCTTGAGTGTGAGCAGAACCTGTGAATGTGACTTAATCAAAGGAAGTTTATGTTGGGTGGGCCTGACCTAATCAGAGGAAACTTTCAAAGAAGGTGAAGTGCCAAGAAGTGACTTCTGCTGGCCTGGGAGACAGCACATGGGAGGCCACACAGTGAGGAACTGCGGGCAGCCTCTAGGAGCTGAGGGCTGTCCGCTAGCAAGAAAGCAGACAGCCCCACAGCTACGATGAACTGAATTCTGCCACCACCAGTGTGTTTGGAAGAGGAGCCTGGGCCCCAGTGGGATTTTAGTTCTGCCAACACCCTGAGCAGAGGATCCAGCTAACCTGTGCCTGGACTCCTGACCTACAGGAACTGTGAGATAATAAATTGCAGTTGAGTTAAGCCGATACATTTATTAAACAGCAGCAGGAAAGTAATACAATGTTTTTGCTTTCCTTATATTTATTTTTGCAGTTACTTGATGCTGGTTTTTATTCAGTGTGGAGATATAAGGTTTTCTTAATTTTTTAAAATTAAATTAATTCAATTTAAAAAATCAGTGTGGCAGATTAAAACGTAGCCGAAATTCTTTGACACTCGTATCATCAAGAAGTGGGCTTTATGTCCCCTCCCCGTGAATGTGGGTAGGCCTGTGTCTGCTTCCATCAATAGAATATGATGAAAGTGATGTGATGGGACTGCAGTGTTAGGTGGTAAAAGGCCTTGCAGCTTCTGCCTGGTTCTCTTGGGACCCTGTTGCTTGAGAAGCCAACTTTCGTGGAAGGCATCTGACTACCCTGCGGCCACCGTGTTGGAGAGGCCCCACGTAGATGCTCCAGCGGCCGGCACAGCTGCGCTCTGGGTCGACAGCCAGCATGGGCAGCCAGCTGTGAGAGGCAGCCCGCTTGGACGTCCAGCCCAGTCAAGCCCTCAGATGAATGCAGCCCCAGCTGGCACCTGACTGCAGCTGCATCAGAGACCCCAAGCGAGAGATGCCCGGCCCGGCCCAGCCCTTCCTGACCACAGCATCATGAGCAAAATAAAATTGCTGCTTTAAGCTGTTGCATTTTAGGTAATTTGTTATGCAGCAGTAGCAACTGGAACAATTAGTGACACATTCTTGTGGCTCCAAACTCAAAAAGTACAAGACTGTCTGGGATCGGCTGTGGATGAGGCCTGCGCAGAGGCGGGGGCTTTGATGAGAGGCAGCGTGGATCCTCCACCGCCCTCTTCACCCACAGCCTCACCAGTGATAGACATTCGTTGAGAACCTGCTGCCTGCCGAGTAGTCAGCAAAGGCAGGCTGTCAGCGGGACATTAATGGACCTTATCATTATTTAATAGCTAACGACTTAAGCACTTAATATATACCAGACACCATTCTAAGTATTTGAGAGTGTTGAAATCGCCTCAAAGCCACCGGCTGCTGTTCCTATTACCTCTCTTTTCAGATGGGGAATTGAGGCTCAGAGAGGTGAGGTAACTTGCAGGAAGGTGGCAGAGGAAGGGCTGGAACCTAGGCTTTTCGGAGCCCAGAGACCAAATCCACCACCCTGTCCTGCCTGCCCAAGGGACAGCAAGGCTGAGCCGGCAGAGAGGACCCTCCAGATGGGGAAACTGCAGGAGCAAGGCTCGCTGGAGCCTGGGGAAGGCGAAGAGGAGAAGTGGGAGGTGGAGCGGGGCTTGAATGCCCAGTCAGGACGCCTGCATGTGGCTGTCATGTGTGTGGAGATGCCCGAATCATCAGAGTCTGGTTCTCCTCTCCCCGTACCCCTCCCCTCCCTCCCTTTTCTCTCTTTCTGTCTCTCTCTCTCCTGGAGCCTCCCTTTCTTTGCAGAAATGTGTATATATATATATATATATATATATATATATATATAAATACATGTAAAAACTTTTTTTTTAAACCAAGGTTAATGTCTTTAATCAAAGTTGCCCCCTACCCGCTCCCACCCCCCAGCAAAGGAGGTATTTCAGTTTGCCAAATGTATAGAGAAGCGGGAGCCATCTTTGGTTTCCAGTTCATGATCACTTTGGCCCAGGAAGGCCTTTGCAACAGTCGGCCTTGTGAATGACAGCCGCCCTGGCAGCCTGAGACACGCGGCCCTGGAGGAGAGGCTCAAGCGCTGGGGCCAGGAGGCCAGGCACTCAGGACAGGGCATAGTGGGGTCCCTTCTCCACCCCCGCAGTCCCAGTCCCCCCACCCCACCCCCCGCCCTGCTGGGAGGCACCAGTGAGCCTCACCTGTTAGAGCTGGAGGGGTCCCCTGATTTCCTGTGCAGGTGAGGCCCGAGGAGGGGGAGGGACTTGTCCAAGGTCACACCGTCAGAGCATGTGACTTAGACCCTCCAACCCAGGGCTCTTTCTCTGCACTGGGGGTTCCTTCATGCCTAGGGATAAAGGGCCATTGGAGGAGAGAGACGTGCTGAGCCCAGGGGCCGGGGAGATAACAGTAGGGTTTCAGGCTGGGCCGCCCGGCTTTCTTCATTTGGGGGTTCACACCACCAGGCATTGGTGCCGATCAGGGCAGCCTTGAATGGGGTCTTCCTGATACCCCTGAGGAGGAGGGGTGGGCGGGAGGGAGGGAGGGAGAGAGAAAAGGGAGGCTTATCTGGCCTGGGGAAGCCACTAGAGAGCTGATGTTGGAGAGCCAGACTCCCAGAAAGACGTCTGAGTCTCCAGAGGAGCACTGGACAGGGAGTCAGGGGCCCAGGGTCCAGTGCGAGGGGGCCACCGCTTCCACTGTGAGCTTGGACATTCATTTCACTTACTTGCTGAGTGTCTGCTGAGGACCTGTGTGCCTGGCCCCATGCTAGGAAAGGGGAGAGGGAAAAACTGTGGCCAACCTTCTCAGTTACAGGAGCTCACAGCTCAGCAGGGAAGAGAACATATGGGAATATCAGTAAAATATAAAGTCTGACCAGGACCAGGGGGGAAAATAGAGGGGGGGCTGTAGGGCTTGGGGTGGGAGAGAAAGCTGACCAGGTGGGACATGCAAAGAGCATCCCAGGTACAGGCACCACAGGGACAAAGGCCTGGCGGTGGGGAATACAAAGTCATGCGTGGTCTTGCTCAGCTGGAACACGGTCCTAGGGAGGGAAATGACATTTGGAAAGTGTCCTTGGAGCAGGTCAGAGTGGGTCTTGAATGACCAGCTAAAGATTTTGGACTTTATTCTTTTAAGCAGCAGGAGCCAGTGAAGGTTTTTGAGTGAGGACATGGCGATAAGCCTGTGAAGCAGGAAGAGTCACCTTTTGAAATGCCCCTTTTCTTCTTTAGAGCTCAGCTTCTTTATCAGAAGATGGAGGAAATTTGACTAGTTTAGAGATGGTAAATACCTGGCACACACAACATTACTTCCCTATCTGCATCCGTAACAGGCATCAATAGTCAGTGCCTGAACTTTCTCCCACTGAGCTCAGTTTCAGCTCTGTAGTGCCCCAGCCAGTCTCTGTGATCACATGGAATTGGCCTAAAGGATGCACTGCTTGACTATCTATCTCTCAACAAGGTGATGATGGTGATGCTAATTGCATGAAGACCGCAGCACTTTTCACCTTGCAGAAGAGCTTTTGTCC